>NW_027094132.1:0-1200000 GCF_029207755.1 Chamaea fasciata | reverse complement strand
TTTCTGCAGCCAGGCGAGAAAAGTAGTCGCTGTCAGCTCCGGACACCTTCAGACACCAACTGCTTTCAGCAGTCACAAGCCTGAAATATCAACTTCCTTACTGAACCAGCCCACTGGGAGCTCACACAGGGAGGCCTTTTGTCCAAGGATACCCACACTAGAGCTCGAGGCTGGAGCAGTTTGAAATGCAACACCTCCAGAGTTTAAACCTCCCTTTATCAAATGAGAACATACCAACCTGCCCCAAAGGGAAAGGAAAGAGAAGCTCTTCTCCCACAACAGCAAGCTCTGTGCTTCCTTTGGTTCCAGTGGAGAGTGGAGGCCATGGGCTACTCCTCACTTTGGGAAGGAACCTTGGGAAATGGCCTGACCTGGGAGACCAGCAGAGGGAAGTTCCCCAAAAGGTATGGAAAAGGATCTCTGCAGGGAAAAAGAAAAAAAAAAAAAAAAAGGTTAATTGAAACTTTTCAAAAAGTTCTCAGACAGAAATTTCTGCCCCAACATGACAACCTCAAAGTCTCTGTGGTTTTTCAGGACACATCATTTTTGTCAGTCCCCCCAAGCACAATCAGCTCCTCAACAAGACTTCAAGACTAAAGGACAAACCTTCCCCCTTCACCTCTCCACACCAGCTCTAGGGAGTCTCTGTCCACTGCAAGATCTCCTTGGTCAGTCTGCATTGGCAAGAGCTGGCTGCAGGAGGCATTTGCATTGGAAATCTCCCCAGATGGGGGGAAAAACAGAAGAAGCGATTCCTGAGGAAAGAAAATGGCAACGTCATTTGGGAAGACACCGGCGTGAGCTCCCTACAAGTGAAGGCCTTTCATCCCTTGCATAAAGCAACATCCATCCATGGGGCAGCACTAGCGTTTTGATGACAATGCTGACAAAACCACTGCCCCTTCCTGCTGCTGTTGCTGACAGCGAATCATGAGAAATGTTCCAACTCTGCAAAAAACAGGCAGAGATGGCGAGAAAAAAACAGTTAGTCTGCTGAAAAGGTGACCAAAAGAATGCTTTCTAATGTCCCCTTTTCATCCTTTCCCCAGCCAAGACAAAGCAATGGCCTTTTCCTCCGTCACCGACGGTGACCCAGGCACAGGATGCAGCATGGGGACAGAGTCCACCACAGCTCCCAGAGCCCACCCTGCCCAGGGGCTTCCCGGGCCGAGCCGAACCGAGCCGAGCCGAACCGAGCCGAGCCGAGCCGAGCCGAGCCGAGCCGAGCCGAGCCGAGCCGAGCCGAGCCGAGCCGAGCCGAGTCGAGCCGCGGCCGTTGGTCTCCGGTCGTTGTGGCCACAGTCGGCGATGGACGCCATGCCGGAGCTGCCGCTGCCCGCCGGGCTCAGCGCCGGCACCTTCCCCGCCAAGCTGTGGCACCTGGCAAACAGCCCCCGCGTCCGCTCCGTGCGCTGGGACAGCCAGGCGCGGGGGCTGCTCATCGACCGCTCCCTCTTGGAGCGGGAGCTGCTCGGCCCGGGCGGCTCCCAGGGGCCGGCCCCGCACACCTTCCGGGCCACGCAGTTTCGCAGCTTCCTGCGCCAGCTGAACCGCTACGGCTTCCGCAAGGGGCCGGGCTGGGTTGGCGCAGCCGCGCTGGGCGATGCCGGCGCCTGGCTCCACTACACGAACCCCTGGTTTCGCCGCGACCGCCCCGACCTCCTGCTCCGCATCAGGCGCCGGAGCGCGGCCAACAGGCAGCGGCCGGCGGCGGGGCGGGAGGGGCGCAGGCGCCCGCCCTGCGGCTTCAAGCCGCTGCCCAGGGCGCGGCCGCCGCTGCCGCCCGGGCGCCCGCCCCGCGGCTTCCTTCTGCTGCACAGGGAGCGGGTGCTGCCGGACGGCCGGGAGCTGCGCTGTCCCCGGCCCGGCCGCTTCCAGCAGCCGCCCAGGGAACGGCCGCCGCTCGCCTGGCGCCCGCCCTGCGGCTTCCACCTGCTGCACAGGGAGCGGCCGGGGCCGGCCCGGCGGGAGGGGCCGAGCCGCTTCCAGGAGCTCTATGGGCAGCGGCCACTGCCCGCCCCGCGGGAGGTGCTGCGGATCCCGCCCTGCCACTTCCTCGGCTTCCACGGGGAGCGGCTGTGGCTGCACGGACAGGAGGGGTCCCCCAGCCGCTTCCTGGAGCTCTACGGGGGGCAGCTGCCCCCGCTCGACCGGGAGGTGCTCAGGATCCAGCCCTGCAGCTTCCAGCTGCAGCTCCCCAGGGAGCAGCAGCCCCCAGCCTCCAACCCGCCAGGTAAGAAAAGAACTTTTGGCTGTTAGTCCTCTTTGGTATTTGGTTGTTTTGTTTTCATGGTTTTCTCCTTTGTGCAGATCTTCAGGGCCGTGCTGAGGATCCCGTCTGAGCAGGGATGACGTCACAAAGTTTTTTCCACCTGCCGCCATCACCTGGCCGTGGTCTCCCTGTTCCTCAGCACTGTCATGTTTGCTCACCTGAAGCCCCCCTCCATCTCCTCCCCATCCCCGGATCTGGCCCTGTCAGTTCTGTTCTCGCTGGTGCCTCCAGCCGTGAACCCCCTCATCTACAGCCTGAGGAAGCAGGAGCTCGAGGCTGCAGTGTGGAAGACTGATGGCTGGATGGTTTCACAAACATTAAACTGCTGGCCAGTTTCTCTAAATCACTTGTCATAAAAGTCATTTTTGATACCTCTTGTTGCTTTACTTTGTTCTTTTCCTTTGTTTTACTTTTATAATATTGTCCACAAAGCAGTGTCACTGTTTGTGCCATTTCTCATTTTGTTTCTCTCCACCTTCCCTGTGGCCACAGACTGTGTCAATGAGGGGCTGCACTCCTGGTGGCTTTAAAGGAACCCAAGGATCTGGCAGGCAAGTTTTCTGCAGAGATCCCCCTTTGGTTCTCTTCTCTGGATGAGAGCTGGGGGCAGATCAGTGCTGGCACAGCAGCTGTGCCCAGGAGCAGCAGCCCTTGGTGTTGGCAGCGCTGCTCCCGTGGCCCTGCCCCGCTGCCCTCCTGGCCCTGGTGTTGCTGTAGGGCCGGAGTGCACTCGGCGCCGGGCACAGGGCTGGGGCTGGCAGTGCCGGGGCTGCAGCAGGGACAGGCCATGGGCTCCGCTGGGGCAGCGCTGACGCCTCAGGGCAGGGCCTCGCTGCTCCAGGCTCCTTGCCCAGGCTCTCTCCAGAACACGCCCAGGCCCAATGCTGTGCACGGAAAAGCCCCGTGAGCAGCCCCAGGGTGGCCGTGGGCAGGCTGGGGGCAAACAGCACGGCTGGGGCTCTGCAGGGTCCCTGGGGGAGACGGGAAGGAGCAGCAGAGCAGGGGCTGATCCATCCCCACTGTGCTGGACACCCCCGGGCAGCGTCCCAGAGCGTCCTCATGCACCTGCCAACAACATCCCCCCTCTGCAGCCCTGGCCTCTCTCCCAGCTCACACGGGGGCCGCATCCTTGCAGGCACAGACACGGCAGCTCTGGCTCAGGAGCCCCTGTTTGCAGTGCCCAGAGCAGGCCTGAGCACCCCCATGGTGTTGGTGTGGGGAGATGAACCTGAGGGAGCACAAATGCCATCAGCCCCTGGGGCCAGGAAGGGCTGGGGGACAGGAGGGAAACCACTCAGTTCTGTCCTGGCCTCTCAAGTCAGCCAGAAAGTTTGTTCCCATCAGCTGGGAGTTTCCTGTGCCACTGCTGACTTATTAAAATATGGATATTGATCTACTATCGATACCCAACTGTGACAGACAGAAGACTCTGTAACAGTTTAGCATTAGAAAGTATATGTTTAATGCAACGCCAGGAAGTTGTGTGCGATCACTCCCTAAAATGCACTGCCAAGTTACAAAATCTCTTTCTTTTCAAAAGTGTTGAATATCCAAAATACTAATACATATTTATAGCACTAAAACCTCCCATTCTCGGCTTCATATTATAATTAGCTAAAAAAGCTATTAAGCATGTGTAGTTTGTTCTTTGAATTGGGTCAGTGGTCCTTTATATGGGGAGGGGGCGTAAAAAAAGGAAGTAAGTGGAGTCTTCCTCATTGTAAACTTTCAACCTTTTCAATGGATATCAAGATAAATGATAACTGGTCAAACTCCTGTTTCCTTTCACCGTGACTGTTGAATGGGTTTTAGGATGCTCGAGGATTTACAATTGTCTGTGTTCCTAAATCTATTTATCAGTTTCTTCTGTTTCTCATTATAAACACAGCTAAACAAACACAAAAATGACAAGCAATTAGTTATTTAGATCCAGGATCGTTATCCTTGATCGCAATCCTTTCATCTAACCATTAACTTCTAATTCTTTCCAGCACAGCTTATCTATCTACCTACTTTAACTAATTCTGGCAAAGCTTATCTTTAGCTAAAACATTAACTTTTCTCAAATCCTTACCTCCTTTGAAATCCATCTCTCAGCTCTCCCTTGATTTCCCCGTGGTCTGTTGCAATTCATTGGGAGATCTTTTTTCCTAGAGTTACGGAGAAATATTTCAAAGGGCTTCTAATAAACGCACATTCCTGTTTTCAAGGGTGTATTTTTCTCTTGAGAGCAGAGGTGATTGCAGCATTCAGTGACTCATATTGACCCAGGGACTCTCCTAAGCAGGCAGGTCTGGCCTGCTCAGAGAAGCTGTGCCTTGAGCTCTGACCCAGTGGACAACCTTGCTCCACATTCCCCAACTCCATCCTGCCTCTCCTCGCTCACGTGGGACCTGCTTTGCTCGGAGAACTGGGTGCACTCAGGCAGCGAGGGGTTTCCTTTCTTTTAGTTTAGCAATCTAAAATCCCTGAGCTTCCCCATGGAAAACAGACAATCTCCTTGTAATGGATACATAGTATTAAATTCGTGGATTAAAATTGTGTGTATTAAAACTTTGCAGTGGAATGTAAAAAACCCCTGAATTCCTGGAAAGAGTTCCAGGGCATCTCTTCGCATACCACAGTCTTTTCACAGTCCAAAGGTGTTACCTCGACATCTGCCAGAGAGGTAACCGGGAAACGGCCCATTAAGCATGGGCTGACCACATCTTCACAGCTCATCAGGAGATCCGATACCAATCTGGGCAGAAACCTTCTGACAGAAGATTCGGAGACTTTTCATTCAGACGTCTTCTCAATTTCTCAGGAAACTCTTTCAGATATCCCTTGCGGACACCAGACATTTCAATGATTATGTTATGTACATGATGTCATGTTCTTCGGGTTCTTTGTTACCGTCTTGTTTTCGCCTCAGGGTAGAAAAATGGTATAAAACACCTACCCTGAGACCCCGAATTTGTGGGCAGTACTCCGGAGAAGCACCCTTTGCTGCTCCCGGGTTGTCCACCCAACATTCGATCGATGTTGTCCTGATTTATCGTGGCGTTTCCCGAAATTGCTTTTCAAATTTGTTAAATAAATCTTTGATTTTGAAAATTGGCTCTGATCATTTATAACATCCTCAGGTGTGTGCCAAGCCCAGGGTGCCACCAAGGAAGTTCCCCTTTCCCAAGGCAGAACCACGCAAGGAATGTTTTAGACGCACAGGAAGTTCTAAAATAAACACAAATCCAGAGCCTGGGCTCTCTCACTGTTCCCGGCTCCTGCACAGTCCCTCTCTCAGTCCCTTGGCCCCCCGGAATCCCCTCTGGGGCTCAGAGAACAGCCAGCAATGGAAGCTTGCCCTGAAAAGGCACCATTGTGGTGCTCCCCAGCCAGGCCAGAAATGGAACTTTGTTCCTTTAGCCTGGGTGCAGAGACCCCCGGGGCCTTTTCTGCACAGAGTTCCAGCCCCCAGCGTTTGCTGAAGGTGCTCTCTGCACATGTCACACTGCCAGGGCCCTGTCCTTGCTGTCACCTGCTGTGGCTGGGCCCAAAGAGAGCTCCTGCGCTTGCATTTCCAGCTGCTGTGCAACCAAAGCTGAGGGATCTGGAGCTGCCTGAATGCAAAAACTGAAATACGAGCTTCTCTCGAAGGGGAAATCTCCCCCTCCTGTGCTAACCCATGGCAATGCTGGCAAATGCACCAGCCACGGCCAGAATTCAGATTTCACTGCTAAACTTCCTTATATCCAGGGATAGTTCCCATGGGAATATTGTCAGGACAAGTCTGGCTGGCAGTGGTTTCACAAGGGTCACTTCCCATCTGTCCCCAAAACTCTAGGGAAGGCTTTGTGCTTTCCTTCCTATGGGAAAAAAACCCTGTCCTGCTTCTCCAGGTGCCCATGGCTGAGATTGGGATTCCACCTCCAAAAATTCCCTCTATCCAAAGCCTGCTCCCAGACAAAATCTGCCATTAATGACAAGTCTGGGTGACCTTGGCCTAGTGAGTCTCTCACCTGCCTTCCAAACCCTGGGGCTCTGTACTTTCCTTCCTACGGAAAAGAACTGTCCTTCTTGTGCAGGTGCCCATGGCCAGAATTGGGATTCCACCTCCAACATTGCCTCTTGTGAGAGACTGGAGGAGATTGTTGGCTGGAAACATTTCGTGTGAGGGGGAGGAAGGGGCAGAGCCAGCCTTACCCTGCCCTGAACCCCAGCACTTCTCAAAGCATTGACTTGACCCTGTAACCCAAATCCCCCAGAGCCTCTATCCCAGCCCAGCAGTGTCTGCCAATCCCTGGCACACCAAAGGCAATGCTCCACACCCACCTCTGCAGCCCCCAGCCCAGCTCCTGAGTGACCAGATGACCCAAAGTCCCATCTGGGGGAGGGGCCCAGGAAGACCAAGGGGTATTTTAGGCTGACCACAAGGCAAGCACACACGTTGACCCTAGCTCCTCTTGGAATTTCTGTCTGAACACTGCTGGAATCCAGGAGCTGGTAGCAGTGTGTGTTCTTCTCTCTATCTCTCTGTATTTTATTTGTCTTTCTCTCTTTCTGTGTCTTCCTCTTCTAATTCCCTCTTCTTGCAAATTTTGCTTAACTTAAAATTGAGCAGGCTTCCAGTTTGTGAAGTTGAATGGGCCAAATTAACGCTTTGAGCAGTGTTTTTTTGTTGACTGAATGTCATAGTAAAGCTTTTGCTCAAGTTTCTCTGATTTTCTAAAGTTGCCAGTAAAGGCTGTTTTGTTGTTTTAAGCTTCTGAGAATCTCTTGTTGGTACTTCTCCATTGTTTCCAACTCAGAGTACACAAACAATTGTAATTCCTTTGCAATGTCTCACGGAGAGAGTTGTTTGGGGGTTGGGGCTCAGGGCTTCTCTGTCCTGCTTGGCACAGCCCAGGCAGGGCTTTCACAGCCACATCCCACACTCCGTTTCCCACCTGGACCCGCTGGTGCCTCTGAGTTCTGCTTGCCCAGCCCCAGGGACGCTCTCCTTGTCTGCCCATTCCCCCACGGTCTCTGGGCAGGGGTGGCCTCAGTGGGAGCTGTGACACCCTCCCTCAGACACTTGGAGGCTGCTGCTGGGTTGGACTTCTCCAGAGGCTTGTTCAGCCTTCAGCTTTTCAGTTCAGGAATTCAGTGGCCCAGGGCTCCATCAACATTCAGAACATGTTAACAGGCCAAGCCTCTGGGAATAATTTGATTTAAGTTTTCAAATTTTTCTGGTTAATTGGACAGATTTTAGAACTGTCCTCCAAGTGAATGTATAATATTTTAAAGGACACTGAGAAAAGATTTTTATGGTCCTGTTTAGAGGTTTTATTCCCTATTAATACACTGATATGTGCAATCTCCAATTGGCATTGAATCCAAGTGAGAGATAGACTTTAAAGAATTAAGGATTTTAGAGAGGTTAAGATTTTAGTTAGAGATAAGCTTTGTAGGAATTAATTAAAGTTTGCTAAAAATTAAAAGTTTGTGGTTAGTTAAGGGAAACCAGATTTGAATTAACTTTCCCAGGCCTCAATAACTGATTGCTTGTCAACTTTATGTTTTGCTTAGCTGGGTTTGTAATGAAGAACAGAGAACCTGATAAATAGATTTAGGAGCACAAGACGATTACAGAAACTCCCTATTCAGAAACCCATTGAAAGTCATGCACCTGGAGAAATGGGAGTCCTACCAGAGCTCATTTGTCACATTTGCATTGAAAAGGTAGAAAGTTCAGAGCAAGGACGACTCATCTTACTTTCTTATTTTAAGCCCCCCTCCCCTTGAAAAGGAGCACCGACCCATTTCAAAGGCCAAACTAGCATGCTTAATTGTTTTTTGGCTAGTTACCATACTAAGCGGAGAATGGGATGGGGGGGGGGGGGGCTCTGAGTACGCATTTGTGTTTTGGGTATTCAACATCTTTGTAAATAAAAGGACTCTGTGATTGTCTGTAAATTGCGGTGTGTATTTGGGAGCCACCCCGCATGCCGCCCGGTGCTGCAACAGACATACACTTTCTAACTTTAAACTGTTAGAAAGTTTTTGTCCCCCTCAGTTGGATATCAGTATTAGCTCGATATTCATATTTTTTTAATAAATCACAAGTACCTTCTAATTCACTTTGAATAGCTATGAAAATCAACGCCCTTCCTGACTGACAATCAGTCAGACTGTCCCTACCCCCACCCCACCATTTCCCCCATCCAAGCCCTGGGACTCAGAGCAGCCTTGTGCAAATCTGAGCTCCTTCCACCCCAGGCTGCACCTGCAGCTTTCAGCTCCTTGGCTCCAATTCCCACCTGCTTTCCTTGGAGGAGCTGCCTGAGTCACAGAGGGATGTTCATTTCTTGTCAGCACACAAACCCAGGGGAAGGCACAGCTGCGTAAAGTGCAAAAGTCATTTCTCTGCTGGGTATTAACATCCACTTTCCACAGCAGACACTCTCAGACCAATGGAAAAGACCTCCTGTGCCCAGCACAGATCCCAAGGTCTCCCCAAAGCCTCCCTGCCCCGATTCTGGCCAGATTTGTTTTTTGCACACGCTGAAGACAGGAGCTCCCTCCATGCCTAGAGGAAGGAAAAGAGAACAAGTGGATGAAGAGCTCTCCTGTGCAGAGCCAAGGTGCAAGTGCCACCGGAGTGGGAACCACAACTCACCAGGTTTGTGTCCTTTGGGGCTCTGGGACTGGTGAGACTCAGAGGCACAGAAAGGTTTCTTGCCAACAAACAGAAGTTGAACACCATACAGTTTAATAAGCATCCCAGCTCTTCCCTCAGCTCTCTGTGATGTCCCAGCAGCATCTGACATGTCCACCATCCCCAAGGGCTTTCCATGCAGGAAGAGTTTTCGACAAAGACATACGAAAAGGAAATTCTGTGATAGATACAAACACACTTAAGATGTTGACTGATACGATACTTCTGTGAACTTCAGAGAGATTGGGTAACTCCCTGAAGATCAAAGCATGAAACCAGTCAGTTGAGAGGCACTTGAATGACCAGAGAGTGTCTGGAGGAGGAAATCAGGGAGACTCGGGAAGGACATAGATCCAGCTGGTCTAGTAAAGAAATGTCCTTAGTCATGGCAATTTAAACAGGAGAGCTAGAAACACCAGAAGGAATAGGTGAAGAAAATAATAATCGGAATCTTTTTGACACAACTAGAGAAGAGCAGTATTTCTTGTTATGCCATCAGTAGAAGAATATAGTAGATCCAGGAAATTTCTGGTGGGAAAATTTTGCCATTTCCTCAACTACTCAAACGACCCAGATAATAAAAATATGCTTGTATATTATGAAATGCACAAGTACGAAAACCTGTGCCCCTTTCCAGGCAGACATCAGCTGTGTGTGCATGAACAGGCAGTGCCACTTGTGCCCTGAGGTGCCGAGCTGGGATTGGCATCTCTCAGAGAACAGCTGTAGCGGGAGCAGCGCACCTTGCAAGGTGCATGTCCCGGAGAGCCCCAGAGGGCTCCTGTCCCATAAACATCTGCTCTGCTCCAGGCTGAAACAGGGACCAGCATGGTGCCAGGATCATCAGAGAACAGGATGAGTGCTGGAATTCAATCCCCTGCCCATCCCGCAGCAGCCCTGCCTTTCCCTCCCCAAGCCCTGGTCTCCAGCACAGCCATGGAGGCTCTTTGGGCTCTGGACTTTTCCTGCAGCCACCAAGGGCAGCTGAGCTGTGCCTTTGGCACAGTCAGCCCTGCCCAGCGCAGGCGATGCCCAGCAATTCCTCGCGTGTGCCTGGCCTTGCTGTCAGCCCCGGCAGCGGCCGCGTGGCCCCTTTGTGCCGCCCTGGGCCAGCCACGGTGCCACAGCCCCCGCGCGGGACAGGAGCACTGCGGGGGGGAACGGCCCCTGTGCCGTGGTGCCCACAGCAGCCTTGGGGCTCTGTGCCCCATGGCCTCCCTGCTGGGCAGCCTCTGCCAGCTCCTGCACAGCCCGTGGCCCCTGTGGGCCCGCACAGACAGCCCTGCCCCAGGCTCTGCCGGGCTCTGGGCCAGCAGAGAGGCCGGGCAGGGCTGGCCATGGCCAGGAACAGGCCCTGAGCCCCACGGGAGGATGGAGCTGGGCCAGAGCCAAACTGCCCCGCAAACCTGGGCTGAGCAGCTGGGGCTGGCAATGCCTGGGGACAGAGGCTGGCATGGGTGACAAATGTCCTGGCCCCCTCCCTGCTCTGTCCGTGCCACCAAGGGCACAGAGCAGCCTCCTCTGTGGGGCACTTGCCTGTTTTCAATGCCTTCCACAGGCGCTGGCCCTGCCCCACAAGGGCTGGCCTGAGTCCTGCCCCTGCACGCTCACACAGGCTGAGATGGACACTGATGGTTTCTGGGTCAGGCTCTCTCAGCCCAGCCCAGCTCCCTGCAAGCTCTGCCAGCTGCCCTGAGCTCTCTGCAGCACCAGGGGTCTCTCCCCAGCACAGCCCAGCCACCTCTGGCCCCACAGCTCTGCTCAGGGCAGGCGGCTCTGGGCAGGGGCCCCACGGCCTCAGCCCCTCGCAAGGGCACAGCAGCAGCTGCAGCTCAGAGAGGACTCAGCCCCAGCCATGGGGAAGGTGCTGGGCCAAGGCAGAAGAGGCTTCCTGTGTGCCCTGCTCCCCTGTCCCTGAGGTCCTGAGAGCTCTGCAGCCCCTGCTGCCATCCCATCTGCCCAGGCCAGCACAACAGCGCCAGCCTTGGGGCCCTGCAGAGCTGCTCCTGCTCCAGGCCCAGGGCCCATCCCCAAGCTGGGGCAGCCAGAAAGCTGTGCCCATTTCTGTTCATTCCTGCTCTGATGAGGATGGATCTTCAGCCCCTTGCAGGCTGATGATGAATTTTACTACTGCAGGGGCCTCTTCTTTCGTGAGCTCTTCAGTTAAGGAATTCAGTGAGAAAGGCTCATCAATATTTGTTCAAAACGCTCAAACAAGAAAAGCCCCTGGAAAAATTTTAAGCTTTCAATTCTTCTGTGGTCAATTATAGAGATTTCAGAAGTGTATTCAAAGTGAATATAATGTATAGAAAACAAGGCAGAGAGAACTGTTTTGACCTGTTTCATGATCCTGTTTGTAGACTGATATCAGCAATGGCCAAATGATATTGACCCCCAACACATTCTAATGCAGTCTGAATAGATATGAAAAATCAAGACCCTTCATGGCTCACAATCAATCCGACTTTGTCCCACCCCCTCCCCACCATTTCCCTCATCCAGCCCCTGGCACTCCTACGGATCAGGAATGGTGTGGCCAGCAGGAGCAGGGCAGTGGTTCTTCCCCTGTGCTCGGCACTGGTTGGGCAGCACCTCGAGTGCTGCGCCCAGTTCTGGGCCCCCCAATTTAGGAAGGACATGGAGGGGCTGGAGCGTGTCCAGAGAAGGGCAACAAGGGTGCTGAGGGGTCTGGAGCACAAGTCCTGTGAGGAGCAGCTGAGGGATCTGGGGCTGTTCATCCTGGAGAAGACGAGGCTCAGGGGAGACAAGGTGGTGTCAGGGCACAGGTTGGACTTGATGATGTCCAAGGTCTTTTCCAACCTTGCTGATTCCGTGATTCTCTGAAACCACCCTTGCAGCAGTTGCAGGATGAGGCCTGGGCCTCCTCTCCAGAAGGTGCAGCAGCCCAGGTCCCTCAGCTTCTCCTCACAGCCCCAAAGCCCATCCTGTCAGTCCTGCAGAGCCTCTGCAGCTCCTCCTCATGGCCCAGAACAGGGAGCCCCACAGCCAGACACACCAGCCCACACGTGCCCCCCTGGCCTGTGGTGCCTCTGGCAAGGGAGCAGCACAAGGCACTGCAGGAGCCTGCAGACAATTCCTGAAGCACTTGCAGGATGATCCTGCACCCCAAGGGATGTTCCCATGATGCCAACTCAGGAAGTGAAATGGGGAGTGGGCCCAGAGAGGAAAGGGCAACCAGGGATGGGCTGTTTGCTGGGGAGAGAGCAGGGATGGGCAATAGGGAGAAATTTGTACCAGGAAAAGAAAGCCAGGGTGAAGCAAAGGAAATGCTCAGGGCAATTTGGGGGTGGCTGCCAGGCAGCGCTTGGCTCTGAGCAACAACATCTGCAGTGGCACAGGAAACTCCCAGCTGATGGGAACAAACTTTCTGGCTGACTTCAGAGGCCAGGACAGAACTGAGTGGTTTCCCTCCTGTCCCCCAGCCCTTCCTGGCCCCAGGGGCTGATGACATTTGTGCTCCCTCAGGTTCATCTCCCCACACCAACACCATGGGGGTGCTCAGGCCTGCTCTGGGCACTGCAAACAGGGGCTCCTGAGCCAGAGCTGCCGTGTCTGTGCCTGCAAGGATGCGGCCCCCGTGTGAGCTGGGAGAGAGGCCAGGGCTGCAGAGGGGGGATGCTGTTGGCAGGTGCATGAGGACGCTCTGGGACGCTGCCCGGGGGTGTCCAGCACAGTGGGGATGGATCAGCCCCTGCTCTGCTGCTCCTTCCCGTCTCCCCCAGGGACCCTGCAGAGCCCCAGCCGTGCTGTTTGCCCCCAGCCTGCCCACGGCCACCCTGGGGCTGCTCACGGGGCTTTTCCGTGCACAGCATTGGGCCTGGGCGTGTTCTGGAGAGAGCCTGGGCAAGGAGCCTGGAGCAGCGAGGCCCTGCCCTGAGGCGTCAGCGCTGCCCCAGCGGAGCCCATGGCCTGTCCCTGCTGCAGCCCCGGCACTGCCAGCCCCAGCCCTGTGCCCGGCGCCGAGAGCACTCCGGCCCTACAGCAACACCAGGGCCAGGAGGGCAGCGGGGCAGGGCCACGGAAGCAGCGCTGCCAACACCAAGGGCTGCTGCTCCTGGGCACAGCTGCTGTGCCAGCACTGATCTGCCCCCAGCTCTCATCCAGAGAAGAGAACCAAAGGGGGATCTCTGCAGAAAACTTGCCTGCCAGATCCTTGGGTTCCTTTAAAGCCACCAAGAGTGCAGCCCCTCATTGACACAGTCTGTGGCCACACGGAAGGTGGAGAGAAACAAAATGAGAAATGGCACAAACAGTGACACTGCTTTGTGGACAATATTATAAAAGTAAAACAAAGGAAAAGAACCTCCAAAGTAAAGCAACAAGAGGTATCAAAAATGACTTTTATGACAAGTGATTTTGAGAAACTGGCCAGCAGTTTAATGTTTGTGAAACCATCCAGCCATCAGTCTTCCACACTGCAGCCTCGAGCTCCTGCTTCCTCAGGCTGCAGAGGAGGGGGTTCATGGCTGGAGGCACCAGCGAGAACAGAACTGACAGGGCCAGATCCGGGGATGGGGAGGAGATGGAGGGGGGCTTCAGGTGAGCAAACATGACAGTGCTGAGGAACAGGGAGACCACGGCCAGGTGATGGCGGCAGGTGGAAAAGGCTTTGTGACGTCATCCCTGCTCAGATGGGATCCTCAGCACGGCCCTGAAGATCTGCACAGAGGAGAAAACCATGAAAACAAAACAACCAAATACCAAAGAGGCACTAACAGCCAAAAGTTCTTTTCTTACCTGGCGGGTTGGAGGCTGGGGGCTGCTGCTCCCTGGGGAGCTGCTGGAAGCTGCAGGGCTGGATCCTGAGCACCTCCCGGTCGAGCGGGGGCAGCTGCCCCCCGTAGAGCTCCAGGAAGCGGCTGGGGGACCCCTCCTGTCCGTGCAGCCACAGCTGCTCCCTGTGGAAGCCGAGGAAGTGGCAGGGCGGGATCCGCAGCACCTCCCGCGGGGCGGGCAGTGGCCGCTGCCCATAGAGCTCCTGGAAGCGGCTCGGCCCCTCCCGCCGGGCCGGCCCCGGCCGCTCCCTGTGCAGCAGGTGGAAGCCGCAGGGCGGGCGCCAGGCGAGCGGCGGCCGTTCCCTGGGCGGCTGCTGGAAGCGGCCGGGCCGGGGACAGCGCAGCTCCCGGCCGTCCGGCAGCACCCGCTCCCTGTGCAGCAGAAGGAAGCCGCGGGGCGGGCGCCCGGGCGGCAGCGGCGGCCGCTCCCTGGGCAGCGGCTTGAAGCCGCAGGGCGGGCGCCTGCGCCCCTCCCGCCCCGCCGCCGGCCGCTGCCTGTTGGCCGCGCTCCGGCGCCTGATGCGGAGCAGGAGGTCGGGGCGGTCGCGGCGAAACCAGGGGTTCGTGTAGTGGAGCCAGGTGCCGGCATCGCCCGGCGCGGCTGCGCCAACCCAGCCCGGCCCCTTGCGGAAGCCGTAGCGGTTCAGCTGGCGCAGGAAGCTGCGAAACTGCGTGGCCCGGAAGGTGTGCGGGGCCGGCCCCTGGGAGCCGCCCGGGCCGAGCAGCTCCCGCTCCAAGAGGGAGCGGTCGATGAGCAGCCCCCGCGCCTGGCTGTCCCAGCGCACGGAGCGGACGCGGGGGCTGTTTGCCAGGCGCCACAGCTTGGCGGGGAAGGTGCCGGCGCTGAGCCCGGCGGGCAGCGGCAGCTCCGGCATGGCGTCCATCGCCAACTGTGGCCACAACGACCGGAGACCAACAGCCGCGGCTCGGCTTGGCTCGGCTCGGCTCGGCTCGGCTCGGCTCGGCTCGGTTCGGGTCGGCTCGGCTCGGCTCGGTTCGGCTCGGCTCGGCTCGGCTCGGCTCGGTTCGGCTCGGCTCGGCTCGGTTCGGCTCAGCACGGGAAGCCCCTGGGCAGGGTGGGCTCTGGGAGCTGTGGTGGACTCTGTCCCCATGCTGCATCCTGTGCCTGGGTCACCGTCGGTGACGGAGGAAAAGGCCATTGCTTTGTCTTGGCTGGGGAAAGGATGAAAAGGGGACATTAGAAAGCATTCTTTTGGCCACCTTTTCAGCAGACTAACTGTTTTTTTCTCGCCATCTCTGCCTGTTTTTTGCAGAGTTGGAACATTTCTCATGATTTGCTGTCAGCAACAGCAGCAGGAAGGGGCAGTGATTTTGTCAGCATTGTCATCAAAACGCTAGTGCTGCCCCATGGATGGATGTTGCTTTATGCAAGGGATGAAAGGCCTTCACTTGTAGGGAGCTCACGCCGGTGTCTTCCCAAAGGACGTTGCCATTTTCTTTCCTCAGGAATCGCTTCTTTTGTTTTCCCCCCATCTGGGGAGATTTCCAATGCAAATGCCTCCTGCAGCCAGCTCTTGCCAATGCAGACTGACCAAGGAGATCTTGCAGTGGACAGAGACTCCCTAGAGCTGGTGTGGAGAGGTGAGGGGGGAAGGTTTGTCCTTTAGTCTTGAAGTCTTGTTGGGGAGCTGATTGTGCTTGGGGGGACTGACAAAAATGATGTGTCCTGAAAACCACAGAGACTTTGGGGTTGTCATGTTGGGGCAGAAATTTCTGTCTGAGAACTTTTTGAAAAGTTTCAATTAACCTTTTTTTTTTTTTTTTTTTTTTTTTTTCCCTGCAGAGATCCTTTTCCATACCTTTTGGGGAACTTCCCTCTGCTGGTCTCCCAGGTCAGGCCATTTCCCAAGGTTCCTTCCCAAAGTGAGGAGTAGCCCATGGCCTCCACTCTCCACTGGAACCAAAGGAAGCACAGAGCTTGCTGTTGTGGGAGAAGAGCTTCTCTTTCCTTTCCCTTTGGGGCAGGTTGGTATGTTCTCATTTGATAAAGGGAGGTTTAAACTCTGGAGGTGTTGCATTTCAAACTGCTCCAGCCTCGAGCTCTAGTGTGGGTATCCTTGGACAAAAGGCCTCCCTGTGTGAGCTCCCAGTGGGCTGGTTCAGTAAGGAAGTTGATATTTCAGGCTTGTGACTGCTGAAAGCAGTTGGTGTCTGGAGGTGTCCGGAGCTGACAGCGACTACTTTTCTCGCCTGGCTGCAGAAAAGGTAGTTGGAAAGTGGGGATTGCACTTGCAGAGATGGCAATCAGGGGTGTTTTCCAAGAAATGGGCTGGCAGAGAGGCAGGTCTTGTGCTCAACTGGCTGTGTGTTTGTTTTGGTGGTGGGGAGATGTTGTAATGAATCAGCCGAGACTCCATATCCTTCATGCAGATAAAGCCAATTCTTTATTCACATTGCTTCTTTTGTCCAGTTTTCAGGGACCTCATGCACCACACCCGTTGGCAGGTAGTTTCCTTACTGCCTCATTTATTGGTCAGAAGGTCATTTGTGTGTATATGCTAAGTTTCAGGTTGTTTCCATTTTTCCTTGGTGGGTTCTGATGGAACAGAGCTAATATTTATGCAGATGCACTTGTTTTTCTCCCTAAGAATAGGCTGTTGTGTGAACAAACTTCTCTTTCTCTAAACAGTTTTCAACTGGGAGCTTGCAGGCTATTGCTAGCTGCTTAGCTAAAGTAGCATGGCCTCATCCATATTCCATAAGACCTTTCTTTAATAACATTTTTTACCTGTCTGCAACAGGGAGAGTCACAGACAGACACAGACACCAGCTGAAGCAACAGTGTCATTTACTATCATGCAGGAGTGCAAAGACAAATCAGAAAAGAAGAAGGTAAGCAATGCACCTTATCACTGGTACAAAAGGTTGCCTCTAGTGGTTAAGAAAGATACATCAGCAGACACCCTTTTTACTTTATCCTTCATCCAGATCCACTCATCAGGTGGGGAAAGCTGTCCCAGCAAAGCTCGGGAAAGTCACTGCGAGGAACTAGGAAATCCTACACTGCCTCCCCCTTTCTTGACCACCAGGCTTCTGACTGCACTGTGAGAGTAGCCCGGCTTTGACAGTGGTGAACGAGCAATCTGACAGACCTTCTGAGGCAGGAGATCTGATTTCCTTCTCCTCTTGGTTTTCTCCCTGAGCCTGTCCAGGGCTCAAGGAGGAAGCAAGGCCAGATGTGGCCTTGTCTGGTTTCTTCATGCTGAAAGGTAAAGACGTGTTTCACCAATGAATGAATGCATAGATCCTAATGATAGTAACACTTGGTTAAGGAGCAGATCCATTGAAAGTTTGGTTGGAAGGGTCATCCAGAGGGCAGATTTAGCTCAGGGCCTGTTGTTCAGGCCTTAGTCCTTCAGTATTTTGTGGTGCAAATCAATGCCCTGGAAAGCTGGAAACAAATGAGTCCCTCTTGAGCACGTTTCAGAGCGGGAGCAGGATTAGCCCTGCAAGGCCGGGCTAGGGCCAAGAGCAGAGGGCCAGCAGGCTGCATTTGCCCAGAGGCAGCCGTCCAGACCAAGAAGGCCACTGGTGCCCAGGGCCTGAGGTGCCCGAGGCTGCCTCCCCGCTGTGCAGCTCTGCAGAGCCCGTGGAGCGCAGGGTCCCGGGCAGCCAGGGCGGCCTGGCTGCCTTGGAGCACGAGGGGTGTCCCAGAATGCTGCGGCCCTTGGCTTTTTAACTGTTGCTCAGAGTCTTGTCATTAGTCCACACTGTCTGACATGTTTTCCTTTCCTCTGGCATATTGAAGAGAGCTTTTGGAGAAAAGTGGCTGATGTAGCTTCTGCTGGTGCTGGTGCTTTTGTCTGCAGGTCAGGGCAGGTGGTTTGAACCAAGGACGGAGTCCGCAGTTAACACTGCAGTTTTGCCAAGCCAAGAAGACCATTCACAACTGGGTGACCGATGCTGAGCAGCTTTGCTAGGTTTTGGAAAGTTACCACCTTAAAAAACCCAACAAATATTCCTCCATGAGGGTACCAGCAGTGTACCAAAGATCCCAACTTTTTCCACCTCTTTTCTGTGTCTTTGGTGTTTCTAAGTTCCCCATTCCCCAGCAGGAATGAAAGCATGTATGATAATGTGAGTGATTTGAGAGCTCTGTGTTGTGCCCTGCCACATCAGCGTTGATGACAGGCTGGACATGGACAGGTGTGTCGAGTTCAATTCATCCCAGTTCTGTGCCAACAGCAGCCCCAAGATGCCGAGAAGAACAAGGACGGTGGGTGGGTGTGCACGCACAGCCCTGTGGCCTGACTGCTGTGTGGGCAGAAGGTTCTCAACAGCAATACATCTTCACTCCCCCAAGTGGGAAGAATATATCAAATCTATATGAAATGAAAATATTTATGAAATTGCACTCAATGGTACATATTTATATATATCATATATGCAATTTATCAAATATAATGCTGCATATTCTATATTTTGATATGCCATAATCAATAGAATATATCAAATATAGAGTTGATCTTTTCTAAGCTATTGCCTGTGGGTCCTAGAGGCCATCTCCTAGTGTTCCTACATTTGTGCCTTCTGGTACTAGTTCTTATAGCAGCAACTCCCCTGGGAGTTCCTCCAGGGAACTTCACACCAAGGTCTTCCATCACCGTCGTGACTGTGGGAACTTGTTGCTTGCCAGTTCTCCCCCAGAATCCTTGTGGATTTCTGAGCATGTCAGCACAGGTGTCCATGGCCCTTCCTTCATCCCCAGCCTGCAGCACTCACAGTCCCTGCGGCCTCCCCCTTGCTGCAGCTCATTTGCAAAGTGCTGCCAAAGGCAGCGGAGCTGGCTCAGGATCCCTGTTGGCTCCTGGGCTCCAGGATGACCTTCAGAGGGACACTTGGAGCGCTTTCTGAAGAGCTGCCCGTGGCATGGCGGGTGGATTTGTCCTCCCTGGGTGCCTCTGGTTGGAGTTGGAGGCTCCGTGGAGTCCCGGAGTTTTCTCAGCGGCCTTTGCAGCGAGTTCTCAGCCAACGTGTGGCTCTGCTGCCATCCCAAATCTGCACCTGCCTTGCCCAGCCTGAGTGCAAGTGGGGCATGTGCTGGGCATGGATGGAGATTTCCATGGCCAAAATCCTCCAGTATATAAAACTGCTCATTGCTCTGGACAGCACAAATCACAAAACACCCATCGCAGCTGACAATTGTAATTTCTTGCAGATTCCTACAGCTGTGCTGCTGATCGACAAATACACCAGAATTGATTTCACATGGAAAATGTCATTTATTACAAATTGCTACACCTGCGCTGACAATACAGAACTATGCTGATGTCAATTTGAGTCTTAAAAAAGGAATTTATTAGATTTTTACAACAATGCTATGTAAAAATATAGAAATGTCCACTTCAGTTAAGAAAACTTAATTTATTGCCAACATCTACAACAAGTCACTAGACACAAAGATCAATTAGGTGTTTAGCAACTTAATTTATTACGTATTACTGCAAGCCTAAAGCCCATCTAGGAATACAAAAATATCAGTATTTCTATCTAAACCGTCGTCTACAAAGATCTCAATCGATACAATGATACAACCATACATCTCCATACATTTTTAAGTAGAAAGATACACCCAGATACACCCACCTCAAAATACAGAAGTCAATACACAGATGTAAACAGAAAACTGGATATATTTACTTCTAGGAATACCAATATACCTATTTAAAGAGCCATATAACTCCAACTGCATAAACAGAAATACCTACACAACTGTATTCATAGGAAATAGAATTAAAACACACATAGAACAGCATACTTACATATACATATACTTAGATCCATATATACATGTGTTATTACAAAGATGTATGCATATATACAGACACATATATAGGTAGCATACATTTATAAATATACCAAGATACATACAGAAATATGCCGATACAACAAGCAACCCGCATATCTAAATATCCATGTAATTATTCCTCTCTATGCTACAGTCCATATATCTTTAAACAGAAATCTAAGCAGAGGGATTCCCGCCGCCCCATCTTCAAAGCCTTTCACTCTGTTCTTGCTTCCTCCCCTGCAGAGCAGCACCCCTGGACAAGGACAGCAGATGGCACATGTGCGAAAGCAAAGGGAACACTGAGTAAGAATCCAGATGTTTCCCTTGGCAGCACCTGCCCTTCAGTCTGGGAAGGGAAAATCTCAGCGCCTCCCCAGGAGGGTGAGAAAGAAAAAGTTTGGCCAAAGCCCACGGCCAAAGCCCAGGCCACCCTCACCCCCAGCTGCCTCACCGGCCCTGCGGCCTCAGCCGGGCTCAGGGCTGGCAGCCGCAGCTCCCTGGTCCCTGCTGGAGCTGGTGGCCTTCAGCTTCTCCCTGCTGCCTCCTGTCACTCTCTGCCTGTCCTCAAGGTCTGCAGGGCAGCCGTGGCAAAAGTGGAGCCTCTGGAATTGGTTCCAAGGCCTGGCAGAGCTGCAGGCCCGCAGCCCTCTGTGCTCCCTGCTGGCCCCCTCCATCCCCTCAGCCCCACCGTCCCCTCGGCAAACCCCCAGCCCCCTTTGGTTTCTTCAGCCCCTGCCAGTCCTCTCACCCCACTCAATCCCTTCTGACCCATCCCGGCCCCTTAGACCCCCCTCAGCCTGCGCCCCTTCCCTGTCACCTCAGTGCCACCATGGCCCTCTGCTCCCCCACAACCCTCAGTCCCCCAGCAGCTCAAGGTCACCGTCCCTGCAGCGTCAGCGCCTCCTCGGCCCCCTCAGCCCCCTGTGTCTCCCCGTCCTTCAGCAGCTCCTCAGGGGACAGTGCCTGGGGCCACCGGCAGCTCCCAGCGCTCCAGGGACAGCCGGGGCTGGAACTGCTGCTCCACCCGGCCCGGCCGCCAGCTCGGACCCAGCACAGCAACAGGGGACACAGGGGGCACAGGGGGAGAAACAAGAGCTGAAACAGGCAGCTGAGGTGGGGAAAAGGTAAAAATGCAGCCTAGACCAACACAAATATCACTCTATCCGTCTCTATCGATTCACAGACCATCACGGGACTTTGCTTTGTGATGTCAGGGCACGGTTGCCACGTGGTCATGGTGACATCGCAAGGTTGCCTTGGTGCCCGGAAGGCCTCAGGGGTGTCAGAGCAGCTCTTGGGCTTGCTCGGTGCAGGAACTTGGTCCTGTGCTTGAGGCTTTTGTCAGTGGGCAGCTGCTGACTGACAGGAGACTCCTTTTAGCTAGCGTTAGAGCGCACACTGCAAACTTGCACAGCAGTTGCCACAATGATTGGGCAACTTGCCGCTGCAGTTTTCACTGTTTATGGAGTTGCCTATTCCTGCTATTTCCTGACTCACCTGGCAGGTAAGTAGAGGTTTTCCCTGAGTGTCACCTAACCTGGTTTTTGTGCCTTCCTGCTCTTTCTTAGTGACTGAGTTGATTTGGAAACAGAAAGGCCATTGGGATGCCACTTAGGTAAAGCTCCTGTCAACATGTTCAGCTCAAAAGGGGCTGTGTATAGCCACGGCCGCGCGGGCAGCATTTGCAAGGGAACCTGCAGGGATTGCGTTCCCTCCGTGGGAGAGTCTGTGTCAGCAGAGTTTGCCAATTCCTCCATTGCTGGGTCAAGCAGGACAACTTTGAAAATGTAGACTGGGAGGCCTTCTTGGAAGGTCTTCTGAAAATGCTCTGGTTGTCTCCAGTTTTCTCAAAGCATCTGCTTCATTTTCCCTTGCCTACTGCAGGTCACCTGAGCCGGGTATTCAGAGGTGCTGATCCTGAGGTGAGTAAGAAAGGCACATTTGATGTTCCTGGCGTTTAAGAATTGTGCAGCAAGCTGTGAGCTTGGCCTGTGGCAGTAGAGTGTAGAGGGCCAGCTGAGTAGGCTGCAAGAAAATCCATTTCCATGTCTACAGCAGCAAGAGCAGAGGCATCACTGCCTATTTCCTAATTTTCCATTCCAGAGCTTTAAAAGAACTAAAAGAGAAGTTTTGCAGAGAGAATGGTGCTTTCTGATAGTAGTCAGGGGGAATATGTAATTTGGAGCAATTTGCAGTGTCCAGTTGAATCAGCCCATTAGAATTTAGTCTGAGGGACTTAGAATCCCCTTGCTCTCCAAGTTGATGATTTGTGCTTAGTAGAGCTGGTTCTAGAGCTGAAGAGAAAGAAGGTTCTAAATGAGCCTGTGTCTCACGCTCCTGTCTGTCCACAGATCACTGAAGGAAGAACAGACTCCCCTCCGGCTTCCTCTGCTCCTGGACAAGAAGCCAACGCGGAGCCAAATGACCCCAAGGCTCCAGCTGTGGTCACACCACATCCGGAACTTTCCCAGCCAGTAAGTGCCACTTCTGGAGGGTGCTGTCTTTAGTGCGAGGCAGAGCTGCAAGTTTCTGAGCAGCCAGCTCTTGCTGTTGGTGGCTGAGAATGCTGAGTGCTGCAGTCCTGCCAGACCTAGCCATTCCCCTCAGCCAGTGACAGCTGGAAAATGGGCTTTGAGCTGCCATGTTTAGGCCCCAGCTTCCTGGGATTCTGATAGGGGCCAGCCTGGAGCAGGAAGGTTCCCTGTCTGCAGAGGAGGGAGCATGTCAAAGGCACTGTGCTCAGCCTTGGTGGATACGTAGGGGACGCTGTGGTCTGGGGACACCTGTCCCTCTCCACAGACGTGCCAAGTACCCACAGGCACCAAAAGTCTTGACCTGACAACACAAGCTCTTTGGGGCAGTTTGTCCCCGGGAGCTTCTTGGCTGTGCTTACCCGGGAGCATTTCAGAGACACACTGGGGATGTGGAGTTGCTGTTTGAAGACAGGGATTTTGGTGCCTTTGTTGCCAGGTTGTTCTTTTGCCTCTTCAGGCAGAGCAGTCAGTAGCAGAGCTGACAGGCACTCGGAGTCCACCTGTCTTTTGGCTTTTAAAGAGCTGCTAAGAGATGATGTGTTGTCCATGAATCTTTGGGGGGCCACTCTTCTCTTGTGTGGCAAAAGACACGTTCCCTGTCAGCTTCCAAAGAGGCTGTTGGAGCTTCAGCCCCAGATGGAGGCTGATTGTACTGCTAGTGTCACAGTGGGACAGAGTGAAGGGCAGGGAGAGGGGAATTCAATGGAGCTCTTGGGACTGAGGAGGCCAGGAGTCCCCCAGGCACTGAAAGCACAGAGCCTTGTCAGATGCCTCTGAGTGCCGTCCTGCTCCAGTGTGTGTCACAGGCACTCTGAAGGACACTCCCTGCTCTGCTGAATCTCAGCTGCTGACTTGCACAGTGTCACTAGTGCTTTGGCCTTTTGGCCAGCAGTCATCTGAATGCATTCCTGCTGGCCTCTTCCTGCTCTCCTTGTTTCTTGAGGTGTTCTTGCAGGTGAACACGGTGACCCAGATGGATCTGGAAAGAAGCTGTCTGTATCCCTTGTGAATCTGGTCCTCTCCCTTTCCTCACAGTCGATGACTCTTGGCTTACAAGGACAAGCTGGACTCTCTGACTGCTTTGTTCTCTTTGACTTGAGGTGGAAGTGTTGACATCTCGCCTGGCAGCCTGCAAAGATTTCCATCAAGTGACTGGCAGCAAGGAGGCCCAAGATTCCTGTGAGGCACAGAAACTGTCCCAAGCAGCAGTGCTGCCGGTTGGGCACGTTCAGAAGATGCCGGAGGAAAAGAGGACTCCATGGGAGAAGGTAGAACATTTGAACAAAGAGCTGCAAGTGTGTCTGCAGCCCTTGGAGGGGGAAAAGCGTCCTTGGGAGAAAGTGGAATGGTCATTTTGGCAGTCTCCCTTTCAGAAAACCCACGCAAATGCATTTTGGAGAAAATGGACAGTGAATCTGGCCTTGCACTCCAGTCAAACCAGCCTTTGGCTTTGAGCCATCCAGTTTGAGGAGTGGACATCAGAACAAACCCATGGCAGAGCCCTGCATGTGGCTGACAGCATCTTGCTAAGGGCTTGCATTTGAAACGGGATCTGGGGCTAATCTCTGCCAGCCACTTTTCTTTCTGACACCAACTCCTTTGTTGTCTCAGATCTCCACAGGCTCTTCTGTTGAACCTGCAGGAGCAGCAGTGTCACCTGAAGGCACTAGTGCTGGCCAAGCTGTGCAGTGGAACCCGGGCAGTTCGTTCATCTCCAGCACTGACACGGCTTCTGCTCAGCAAGAGGAGATGGAGGATGATGAGGATGAGTCCCTGGAGCTCCTGAGTATGTCTTGTGTCTTTCTTCTCTGAGGGACAGTGTATTGTGTGCACGTGCCAGCACAGCTGGACCCAATGATCCTCCTCACTTTGGTGTCCCAGGAGCATTTAGGGCTCCCCACAGGAGAGGCTGTGCTCCAAGGCAGCAAGAGAGTGCTCTGGGTGTTCCCGCTGCCTCTGAGGGCAGCTTGGACGTGCCTGGGGTTTGCCTGAGCTTCCCCAGCTGCTAAAGGCAGAAGCAGGGGTTGTCCTTGCATCAGCAGAAGGCTGTGAGCTAGCAAATGATCTGGGCAAGTCCTGTGTGCTAGTGGCCAAACTGGATAGAATAGTCAGCTTCCTAAATTCTCCTTAGACTCCTGACTTCTCATCTGCCATCCGAGCAAAAAAAACCTTGGGATCTCTGCTTTCAAGTGAACATCTTGCATTTTGTTTCCCTCAGGGCAAATGGCGAGCATGGAAAATCCCCGAAGGAAATACATTGAAGAGGAAATTGTTGGCAGAGGGTGAGTCCAACCACAGTTACTTGTACGCAATCATGGGGCAACGATTTGCTGCTGGAATATCTGTCAAGGGTGAAGTCAGGCAAGATGCAAACATATTCAGACACTGGGGTTAGTCTGCCCCATCTCTCAGTACCAGCCAGAATTTGGAAGTGTGGTCAGAAGGAATTGTCAAAGACACTTGGATTTCATTGCCAGAAACAGCAACCACCCCTTTCTGTAGCAGGCAGATAACTGTTTGAAGGAACATTTCTTCCCAAGAGTTTGCTGAAGGAAATAGTGTGATCAGGATAAAAACTGCCCAGTTTAGAAACTGAAATCCAAGATGAAAGAATCACCTGGCCTTTTGAGCTGAGGCACTAAACCCCAATGCTTCAGAAACAGGCTCAGTGCCCATGCACTGGAGAGGAAAATGCGTCATCTGCCTTCTGGCAGAGCCCTCCTGCATGCTGCGGGTTGGAGGCATTTCCAGCAGACATCTCCTGTCTGGGCTGGCTTTCACTCCAAGGTCTAAATGGCTTCTCCTTTCTTTGCTGCTGTTTTGTTTCTAGGGCTTTTGGAGAGGTTTGCAGAGCCATCAACACTGCCACAGGAAGACAGGTAAATGTCAAGAGCCCCTGCAGATTCTGCTGCTCTCCAGGGCTTTCCTCTCTCGTGTCAGCTGTGGCTGCAGCTGTGGCTAGAGCTGTGCTGCAAAGGCACAAGAAGCACGGACTGGTGCCAGCCAGGCAGGTGCATTTGGGACAGTCTTTGTCCTGCTCAGCTGCCAGAAGGAAGGCAAGGAGGGCAGCGGTTCCTTTCAGAGAAGGACGCTCTCCCTGGCTCTCAATTGCTCCAACAAAGGTGGTGCCTTGGAGCATCTCACTGCTCTCTGGGGCTACGGCTTCAGAGTCCTGAATTCCCATTTCTGGCTGCCAGCAAATACATCTGAATGCTCCTGGCAGTTCCTTAGCCACCTGCAGTGCTGCACTTGGGAACTGCACGTAGGGAGAGATCTGCAAGGCGTCCCTAAAAGCCCTAAGCCTTGCCTATAACCCAAGATGTATCCACAGAGTACCAAGGCACGCATTTCTTCCTCTGAAGTACGGACAGAGAAACAGAGAGTGTGCTCAGAGCTTTGGGGGGTGAGAGTTGACACACCATTTTTAACAAGTGGACAAGGCAAATTGTGGTCAGTGGCCACGTGTCCTGGAACTGGCCCCCAAAGGAGCAGAGAAATGAGCTGTAGGAATGTCAGTTCCTAATTACTCCTTTGTCTAATCGCAAGGCACTTTGGCAGAGCTCACCTGTGTCATTGCAAAATCACTCGCTCCATGTGTGTTGTGGTCTCATTCCACCAGCTTCTAAAGTTACTGATTTTCTGTGTCATTCTAGGTGGCCATCAAGAAAATCAATCTTCAAGGACTGAATAGGAATCAACAAGCGCTTAATGAAATCATGGTCATGAAGAAGAATAAGAGTCCCCACGTTGTGGATTATTTAGACAGGTGAGTGGTCATGGTCTCTTCCCATGAAGGTTTGTTTACATAGTAAAAGCATGTGAGGTTAAAACCCCACTTTGGACACTGGGAGAAAATAGAGCTGTTAATAATCAGTTAATTATTATTTCTCTACTCATCTCCAATGGATGGGAAGAGAGTGTATTTTGCCTGCATGTGTCTTCCTTGGCTTTCAAACACTGAGTTGGAACATTGGCCAAAAACCTGAATCAACCCTCCCATACTAAGTCAATACCCTGTAAGCTCACTGCCTCCAAGTTGTCTCAGGATTGATTTTTTCAAGTTTCTTCAATGCTGATGAAGCATGCTAGAGAGGATTTCCCTTGGATTGTTGCCCCTCTTTTCCAGGGCTGGCCATGCCAGGAACACTAGGTGCTCCTTTCCAGAAATACCATGCGGGACAGGTTTTTCATCTTGGCTGATACTAAACTGTACTTTTTGCTTGCTGGCCATCTAAAATATCTCCTTTTTCACAGATGTGCTGTTCTCCTTGAGACTGCACAGACTGTAAACAATGCACAGCCGGAATGGAGTGTCTATTCCTTGAATTCTGTCCTTGTCACAAAGGGACCCAGAAACAAGAATCAAGCAAAGAAACCAATGTATGCATGTTCATCTGCATGGCCTTGTTCCCTTCTTTCAGCTACCTTGTGCTCGACGAACTCTGGCTGGTGATGGAGTACATGGATGGAGGCTCTCTGGATGATGTCATCGCTGAGGTTCGCATATGTGAACACCACATTGCAACCATCAGTCGAGAGGTGAGGGATCCCATCTGTGCTTTCCGAGGGCTTGGGCAGTATTGTCTGGGAAAGGGGCTCAGGACAGGAGTGATTCCGTGAGCCAGGCTTTGTTTCTGTGTGGCTGATATGCTCTGGACAAGCAAGAGCATCTCAAGCGAAGTGCCTGCCAGTGCCCCTGCACTCACTGGACTCTGTTCTTGTCCTCTTCTCTCCCGCTGTTGCATTCTCACTCTGGCTCTTGTATTTGCTCTTCTCCATCTTGCCTCTCTAAACTTTGGCCTGTCTGCACTGCATTCCTTGCCTGTAAAAGCAAAGGTGGGGGTGGCACTGTTTGAAAGGAGCAGCCAAGAAGAAAGACTCATTTCTCTGATTCCTCAGCTGGAAAGGTTAGCAGTGCAGCCAGAATGCTCTGTACTTCTGAGCACATCCACTGCAGCAGCAGTCATCCTGGCTGGTTTGCAGGGCAGAGTCTACACCAGCCGTTGCTGTTGCTCTTTGACAAGCTGACATGCCTTTCTTTAGAAAGGTGCTGCCCTGCCTGTGTTGGAGCAGCGAGCTCTTGCCCTCAATGGCACTGTCTTCTGCCATTACTCCTCATTCCCCTGCAGAGGGAATCTTGGAGAGCTCTTTCCTTTGTTGTGTGATAAAATCACATCACTGATTTTTGCCCTCCTGTTTCTGGTTTCTCTCTCAGTGCCTGCAAGGACTGGATTTTCTCCATTCCAACCACGTGATACACCGAGATGTGAAGAGCCTCAACATTCTCCTCAAAACGGATGGCTCTGTCAAGCTGGGTCAGTATATTCTTGGGCAGGTGCAGCCTTCCAGGGATATGTGGGCTGTGGGGCTGCTTTTGAGTGAGTGCCAGCCCCCCCAAAATGGTGCTGGTGGCAGTGCAGGGAGCCTGTTGTGAGCTGACCACGTGGTTGCAACGTGCACAGACCAATGGCAAGGATCGAGCAGTGCACAGTGGCATTGCTCTGTGTGTGTCCCTTCCAGAGGGAGGGGACTACAAGTCTAAAGCTTCAGGGGAAGAAAAGACACTGCTGGAGGCCGTGTAAAAAATGTGGGGATTTTTGAAGCAGCCAATGCCATATTTCCTTGGCTAAAGTCCTGAGGAAACAGAGCAGGGACAGTTGTCCAGGAGATTCAGCAGCACATTCTCCAACTTCAACTGGGCAATTCTTTTCCTTGCTTTCCTAATTGCACAGGATTCAAATAAAAACGGTCTTTTGCTTTCTCCCCAGCTGATTTTGGCCTCTCTGCTCAACTCACCTATGAGCAGAGTAGACGGAGATCGGTGACCGGGACTGCTTGGTGGATGGCGCCTGAAATTGCAAAAGCTGAGTCCTATGGCCCCAAAGCAGACATATGGTCTTTTGGAATTGTGGGCATTGAAATGGTGGAAGGAGAACCTCCTTATGGGAATAAAGGTCCTCTCGTGGTAAGGTGTAAATACTCTCTGATCCCGCTGTCTTTCTCCCCCATCCCACGTTCTGTGTGCCATTGGACAAAATGCCATTGCCATCTGCTGGAACTACTTCCACCATGGCCCCTTTCTGAAAATGTCCCTGCAGCACATCAGCATCTGCTGGGGTTTTGGTTGCATCCATGGGGGAACTCAAGCCTTAGCCCAGGCAGACAATCTCTCTTCACAGGCAACATTTGGCTTTGGCTTAGAAGTCGTTCCAGCTCTTTTGGCTGTGTAGATGGCCCTACTAACAGGAAACAAGCATCTTAGAGATGCTGTTATCTTTCCTGAAATGAAGGAAAGAAACCCAAACCCAACAAAGTTTCTAAAGCAGTGGTTTGGAGAGAAGTGTACCCCCATTCTTCTCACAGGGAAACTTGCCTTAACTGTGGGATTTCCTGTCTTTACTTTTAATTACCATTGTTTTCAAGAACCAAGGAAAAAGCTTGATGACTTTTATAGCAGCTGTGCTTAAGGGACCAACAAGTGCTGCAGAGATGCTTTTCATGTCATACTCCTTGGAAATACTAGAGTGAGTTAGCAGAGCAAAGTCCCTCTTCCAACTAGCCTGTCAAGCTGGTCAGGTGAATCCTCAGAGAAGCAAAGGTGCTTTTGCTGATGTAGTTTCCACTAAGGAGGTCAGTCAATGAAACCAGCTGCCAGGGCAAGATCTGCTGGATGCTGGAAAAGCTGTGACTGCATCAGGCTTTGGGTTTTTTGTTGGTCCAGGAAAGTCATCTCTGCCTCTGTGCCACGGCAGAAACAGCCCCTGCAGAGTGCAGCTGAAACAATGGGATCTGGGAGAGCAGTTCCAGATGTGAAAGAAGCAGCTGAGAGACTCGTCTTTCCTTTTTCTCCAGGCTCGATTCCTGATAGCCACCAAAGGGATCCCAGAGCTGCAGCAGCCCAAGCTCCGCTCCCCTTTGCTGTGTGACTTCCTGAGCTGCTGCCTGCAGAGAGACGAGGAGCGGCGCTGGTCTGCCAAGGAGCTGCTGCAGGTAAAATGCCAAGGGGCTGCAGGGGAAACAGTGTCCCAGGGACGGGCTCCTCCTGCACTGAAGTGCCAGGCATCAGATGAGCCTCGTCCTCCTCGCCTCCACTCTTGGTGCTGTTCAAATGAGAACAGCCAGGAATCCTAGACTGGGCTGGGCTGGCAGGGACCTGTAAGGGTCATCTGGTCCAAGTGCCCTGCAATGAGCAGGGGCGTCTTTAAAGAGATCAGGATGCTCAGACCTGAAATATTTCCACGCCTGGGGCACTTAGCAGCTCTTGCAGCAAGCTGTGCCACTGTTGTCCCACTGTTGCTCCTTAGACCTACTCTGACTCAATCCCCTTTTCATTCAAAGAAAAGATTACCCTGCCTTTGGGGCTCTTAGCTTGGAAAGTAATGGTTCATTCTTGGCTTTTTTGTTTTTCTTTGTGCAGCATCCATTTGTAACATCGGCCAAGCCTACATCCAGCCTGGTGCCACTCATCCTTACATTTAAGAAGTGGAAGGAGTTGACAGGAATGGACCAGTCACTTAAAAACATTTTCCTCCATCACCAGCATTGTGGAGGATTGTAGAATAGGATTGTAGCTAGGATTGTAGAGTAGGATTTTAGCCTAGGATTGTAGGGTAGTATTTTGGCCTAGGATTGCAAATAAAGTTTCTGAAACCTCAAGTCATTTTGAAGATTGTCCTCCTTCTGAGCCTGTGAGAATGCTCAACATTTCCTTCTGAACTGTCCATTTTTGCTTAGAGGTGGAAAGTGACATTGATGCCTTCTTTGGTACGGTTTGAAGGGGGAGTAGGCTCTTCTTTCGTCATGCTCTCCGGACCGCAGTGCCTTTGGAATATGGCCCAGGGGCTGGGTTTTACCCAGCTGTGGCACTTGTGTTTGAGGCAGAAAGGGCAGTGGCATTTGCAGGCAGAACCAAAGGACGAGGCCAGCTGTAGGCAGGGACAGCTTGTCAGGTCACATCTGCAGGAGCCGGGGCCTCACGCAGCTCTGGGAGGAAACGCCTGCAGTGCTGGAGTTGTGCACTGAGCCAGAGCAAAGGGATGAAATGCAGAGTGTTCTGCAGAAATATTCCGGGGCACCAGGCCAGCCTGCTTTGAGCTCTCTGGCACACAGCAAGCACTGTGCAATGCAGCCCTGAGCTGCTGGAAGAGGGGTGTTAGAAAGGAGCCAACTCTTAGATGAAATTAAATGGGGACAAAGTCCTCAAAGCCAAAGAGGACTTTTTCTTAGGAAGGATTCACCTGAGCTGGTGTTGGGGGTTAGGTTTGTTCCTTTTCTCTCTTAAGATTTTTTTCCCCACAAGTTGCCAAGGAGACCAAGTGTTGGATACTTGAGAGTACTTAACCGAAACAGTGGTGGGCAAAGGTGGAAGGGGGAGATAACGCAGGTAAAAAACAAAGCTTGAGGCAGCAGCGGGCTTTTCTTTTTTCCGGCCTTCGGGGAGAGAGAGAACGGCTGTTGCTGGCTAGAAGAGTTTCACTGTGTGGCCAAAGGGATCCAGTCCTAAGAAATCTACTATCACTGGTTTGGCCTGAATCCTGAGTTTTCCCTGCCACCCGCGGGAGCTGGTCCAGGCATGGCCTCGCCTTCGGCTTCTTCGGTGCTGCTCCTCTTGCTGCAGCGTGACCCTGCACCCCCTGCGCTGCCGGGACATCCTGCCCCTGCCTGCCGGGACACCCTGCCATCCCAGCGACCAGCCCGGGACTTTTCCACTGTTTCAGCTTGGTGCTCTGAGGATCCTGCAGGGACACCGAAACCAAACTGCCCTGGGTTTTGTGAAACAAAGCCCTCAAAGTTCTTAGTCCTGTTGTCGTTTGTCATTAATGCTGTAGTTGTTTGGTGGGGGGGGGGGGGGGGGTTGTGTTTGTTTGCTTTGTATTACATAATAGTAAAGAACTGCTATTCCTATTTCCCAAATCTTTGCCAAAGAGCCTCTGATTGTAATTTTACCTGGAAAATACCTGTCTTCCCAAACCAAGACAGATTTTGGCGCCCAAGTGTGGGACTTGAGGGCACTGAGAAAAGAAAAGGGAAGAGAAATAGCGGTTCTTAACTAACCTAGTACTTTCTTTTGTGTGCGTTGGATATAAAAACCTCATTAGGCTGCACCATGTAGTCTAACTTAGCCTGGTTTGGATGACATGTGGTTGTGGCTGTATTCCTTCCATTTGCAGGCCCTTATCTAAACATGGGCCTAATAACTAAAGCTACTGTGACTGCCTTTTAGTTTATTTTATAGCTTAATAAGGTGAAGAACTCATAGATTTTTAATTTCCTCTGGAACGCAGGTGTTGAAGAACAGTTAGCAGAGCAAGGCCACGGATAATTAGAGGCCTTATGGCCCGATACCAAGTGCTAGCAGCCTACGCGCTGCTGAGACAAGCTGTCCTTGGAACAGCAGTAAGCACGGACACAGGCCAAAGATAAAAGAACTTGTGGTTAATAGAGCATAGCAGTAAGCACGTATACAAAGTTTTCAGCATGCCAAGAGGAGGAACCTTCTCACGCTTGATATAGCCAATCAAGTATAGATGAGTAGTGTATGCTAACCAACTATAATTTGACAAGTATGCTGAACGCTTCGGGTAAAAGTATAAGAACGGATGTTATGAGCAATAAAGTTGAACAATGCTTTACCAATCATATTGATTGATTGCATTCTTCCCTCGCCGAAATCCTCCGCAGTGCAGCACATCCTGCGTAGGAGATGGTCCTGGTGTCCCAGAGGGAATTGTGCGTGGCTTTGCGGACAGTGGTGCAGATGGAGCCCAGGTCGCTGAGGGCCAGGTTGAGCAGGAAGAAGAACATGGGGCTGTGCAGGTGGTGGCCGCAGGCTACGGCGCTGGTGACCAGGCCGTGGCCCAGGAGGGCAGCCAGGGAGATGCCCAGGAAGAGGCAGAAGTGCAGGAGCTGCAGCTGCCGCGTGTCTGCCAACGCCAGCGGGAGGAAGTGGCTGATGGAGCTGCTGTTGGACATTTGCTGTGGCTGCATATGGGGACATGTTCATGGATAAAGGACAGTGACAAGTCAGGACTGGCTGCTTTGAGCCAAACCCGTGCCATTCCCTGTAGCCTGTCCTGCTGGTGTTGGTGTCTTTGGGGCGGACCCTGACTGCCGACACAACAGCAACACATTCGCTTAAGAGCTGGACTAGGTCAGTGCAAAAGATGGCGGCCAGGGCTGAGGGAGCCACACACAAGATGGCGGCCAGGGCTGGAGAACCACACACAAGATGGCGGCTGGGGCCGGGCTGCCAGGGCGGCTGATCTCACTAGGAGGCGCAGCCTCAGCCCTCTGGCTGCCATCCTGTGTGGGGCAGGCAGAGCCCCCCTTCAGTGTCTGTTGGAATGGACATTAACGGACACCCGGGAAAAGGACACGGTCTGGCACCTTTGCTCTGTGCACACAAACACAGACCAGCCAGTTTGGAACGCCAACTGGCAGTACTTTGATGTCAAGGCAATTCAAATAGGGGAAAATAGAACGAAACTCCAGGCATTGAACATTTTAAAATAAAAACTTCTTCTTTTTTTTTTTTTTTTTTTTTTTTTTTTTTTTTTTTTTGAAAGAGGGCTAAAAGCACTTCTTGTGCACATGGACGCCAGTTAGCATCAAGCAGCATCACAAGTGGTTTCGTCCAGGCAGGAGTCACAGTCACTGTGAGGTGATGAAAACGGAGATGGGATCTGCTTGAGGCAGATGGTGCAGCGGCTGCTCACCTGCGACGTGTATCCCTCAGGGTACTCGTTTCTTTAGAACACTATGAAGAATAGAGGGAATTGAAAGTCCACTGCAGTTTAGGTTGTTCTTCACGAGATTGTTCAAGTTGAGCACAGCCATTCTGTTCAGCAGACACACGGGCAGGGGCTTCTTGGAGCGCTGCTCTGGCACCCATTCTTTGGAGGAGGGGATTGCAGGAAAGAAGAAAAGAAGCTCATCAACTACTGAAGAGGAAGAGTCACTGACAGGAAGCAGTGGGTTAAGAAATGTGAGGGGAAAAAAGGCAGAAAACATGAGGTGACAAGTGTGAGAAATGGGAGTGGAAAAAGGAGGGAAGTGTGAGGGAGGAAAAGGGAAGGAAACCTGAGTGGGAAAGGCTGAGAAAACTGAGGGGGAAATGGTGAAGACGTGAGTGAAAATAGGAGAGGAAGGTGAGAGGAGGAAAAGGCAGGACATATGATGGGAAAATTCTAAGAAACATGATCAGGGAAGGCTGAAAAACATAGAGGAAAAAATGGAGGGCAATGTGAGGGGAAGAGAGTGAGAAAATTACTGGCAGAGAAAGAGAAACAGGCAGCAAATGTGAGGGGAACATTGTGAGAATCCTGAGGGGAAAAGAGGGAGAAACCGAAGGGCAGAAAAAGGCAGAAAACATTAGGGGGAAAAAAAGCGTGGGAAGTTGGATGGGAAAAGTGACAGAAAACAGGAGTGAAAAAAGGGCACAAAATACTAGAGGAAAAGTATAAGCAACATGATGGGGAAAGAATGATGAACGTGAGGGGAAAAGTGGGAGAAATGTAAGAGGGAAAGCCTGGGAAACATGAGGGCAAAAGTGAGAAACATGAGGAGACAACTTGGAGAAAAATGACTGAGGAAAGGAGAAAAGCATGAGGGGAGAAAAGGGCAGGATAAGTGAGGGGGAAATTGTGAGAATCATGAGAGAACAAAAAAGCAGGAAAAAGCGGGAAGTTGGGGAAGTGTGAGAGGCAAAGTGTGAGGAAAGGGAGCTGAAAAGGGTGGGGAAAAGAAGTAAAACTTGGGAGGCAAACATGACAGGAAAACTGTGAGACTCGAGAGGGGGAAGGAGTGGAAATGTGAGAGGGAAAAGAACAGGAAACGTGAAGGGAGAAGAGGAGCGAAGGCAGGATTGGCATGACAGCTGAAATGATTCCTAACACATTCCCCCATGCATTTGCCCATTTATTGCACTAGCCCAGGGCTTCTCTGTATGTCCGTCTCCCCCTGTGCCTTGATTCCTGTTCGGAAGCAGCAGAAGTGCAGGATGTGCCCACCAGCAGGAGCTGCTCCAGGCTGGGAAGGGGCCAGGTGGTGCTGATTTCCAGAGGCTTCTGTGTCCCAGGTGAGGCCAAGGCAGGAGTGGGTTGAAAGGTGCTGCTGCTGCTCCTCTGTGCCAGAGAGCCCTGGCTGGGCAGGGCACGGCGCCCACTGCACTGCGGGCTCTTTCTCCTGCCACAGCTGGGCACACCTGGCAACAAATCATGATGACTTGTGGGGAAACCAAGGGCTTTGTGGAGGCTGCATTGCTCTGCACACACCCGGGCCACCTGCAGCACAGAGCTTTGGCCCCCAGAAATGTAAACCCGAGGGGAACAGCTGGAAACGGTTTCATTTTCACCTTTCAATAGAAGCAACTAAAATCAAAGTTACCAAGAAGGGCTCCGATCCCTGGTGCCAGCTCGGTGTGAGAAAGGAGGCATGACTTTATTTCAGTGCTGGGTGCGTGGGGAATCACTTTCCTAACACGTGCTCAGCCAGAAATCCCACCTACTCATTTGTAACCATGGAAATAAGACCTACTCGTTACTTTGCTGAAACTCACAGGCTAAACATTCCCTCAAATTAGTTGACATATTTAAACCACTTCTCAGAAGTTACTGACAGGAGAGTAGGGCTCTCTTGAGAGTCTCGGGTGGTCATTTGGGGAACATCCCATTCCTGCAATTCTCCTCTGATGCCCAAGAGCCTCCTACAACCACTCTTTTCCCCTTGAATGCATTCCAGCTACATTCTTAGGAAGACTACTCTATTCTCAAGGCTAAGGTAGCCACTTGCACACATCAATCACTGCTCCGGAGGAATAGAGGGCTCAACACTCTGTTAATGCAAAGGGAATTCACAATTTGTTACAGTTCAACATTTTCTCAAAACCTGCCTTCTCTGGGAATTGCTCACAAGCATGTCCTCAATGCACCTTGAAAATGTTTTTGCTGACTGAAGCCAGAGTGTGTCTTTCCTTCAGCAATTCAGAAGAAAAACACAAACTGCCTACTGAAACCCTTCTGCTCCCTTCCAAATCAGTTCACTGCTCAAGCACGAGCCACAGGCTCATGCCCGATTCCCTCAGTGAGATAGGAGGTAATATTTTGCTGCAGCTGCAGGGTTATTAGAAGAAAGAACGAAAGCTGTTGGTTCTTGGGGTTGTTATTTAGGGTTTGGATTTGTTCTAGTTGATTTGTTGGGTGTTGCTGTGAGCTGGGAGAGGGGCCAGCGTGAAGACCAAACCAAAAGGGAAGTAGGAGAAGAGGGGAGGGAACAGAAAAGGAGGCGGTGGGGACAGAATACAAGTTTCCTATTTCCCGGCCAAAGGGAAAGGGGACACGGTTCACCCTGGGCTGGGAAAGGCAATAAAAAGCAGCATTTTCTGTGTGTGTGTTGTGTGTGTGTTTGGCTCTTGGGAGAGGGAGATACACACCCAGCTCAGGTGAATCCTTCCTAAGAAACAGTTCTCTTTGGCTTTGATGACTTTGTCTCCCCATTTAATTTCATCTAAGAGTTGGCTCCTTTCTAACACCCCTCTCCCAGCAGCTCAGGGCTGCATTGCACAGTGTTTGCTGTGTGCCAGAGAGCTCAAAGCAGGCTGGCCTGGTGCCCCGGAATATTTCTGCAGAACACTCCGCTTTTCACCCCTTTGCTCTGGCTCAGTGCACAACTCCAGCACTGCAGGCGCTTCCTCCCAGAGCCGTGTGAGGCCCCGGCTCCTGCAGATGTGAGCTGACAAGCTGTCCCTGCCTGCCGCTGGCCTCGCTTCCCCCGGCAGAAGCGCCGTGCCTGAAGGAGGCTGCCCTGTGCCGGAGCCTGCGGAGCAGCCCGGCTCCCTCCCCTGTGCCCAGAGCGCTGCACACACTGCTCACCTTGGCCAGGAGTTAGAGGGCAGCCGGCACAAGGGTGGCAATCCTCAGCCAGGCCTGCAGCCCTCGGCTGTGGTTTGCCTTTCTCTGCTCCTGTGCACGCTCCGGACGGCCGATGCCACCGGTCTGTGCTGTGCCCAGCACGGCCACGCTTCCCCTCGGGAGAGCCTTCCCCACTTTCCAACTGTACCAAAGAAGCCATCAATGTCACTCTCCACCTCTAAGAAAAAACTGACACTTCAGAAGAAATTGTTGAGCTTTCTCAGAGGCTCAGAAGGAGGACAATCTTTGAAACGAGTTGAGGTTTCACAAACTTTATTTCCAATCCTATGCTACAATCCTACTCCACTGTCCTAGCTGCAATCCTACTCTGCAGTCCTATTCTACAATCCTTCTCTATAGTGGTGTTGGAGAAAACAGTTGTCTGATTCCTGTCTCCTCCTTCCACTCTTTCACTGAAGTGATCAGTGGCACCAGGCTGGACACAGGCTTCGCTGATGTTATAAATGGATGCTGCACAAAGAAAAAAAGAAACCAAGAATGAACCATTACTTTGCAAGCTAAGAGCCTCAAAGGCAGGGCAATATTTTTCAAAGGAAAAGGAGATTGAATCAGAGTAGGTCTAAGGAGCAACAGTGGGGCCACATTGGCACAGCTTGCTGCAAGAGCTGCTAAGTGCCCCAGGCCTGGAAATATCTCAGGTCTGAGCATCCTGATCTCTTGAAAGAGGTCCCTGGTCATACTGCAGGGCACTTGGAGCAGATGAGCTTTACAGGCCCCTGCCAGCCCAGCCCAGTCTAGGATTCCTGACTGTTCTCATTTGAACAGCACCAAGAGTGGAGGTGAGGAGGAGGAGGCTCCCCTGATGCCTGGCCGTTCAGTGCAGGAGGAGCCCGTCCCTGGGACACTGTTTCCCCTGCAGCCCCTTGGCATTTTACCTGCAGCAGCTCCTTGGCAGACCAGCGCCGCTCCTCGTCTCTCTGCAGGCAGCAGCTCAGGAAGTCACGCAGCAAAGGTGAGCAGAGCTTGGGCTGCTGCAGCTTTGGGATCCCTTTGGTGGCTTTCAGGAGTCGAGCCTGGAGAAAAAGGAAAGACGAGTTTCTCACCTGCTTCTTTCACGTCTGGAACTGCTCTCCCAGATCCCATTGTTTCAGCTGCACTCTGCAGTGGCACTTTCTGCCGTGGCACAGAGGCAGAGATGACTTTCCTGACCAACAAAACACCCAAAGCCCGATGCAGCCACAGCTTTCCCAGCATCCAGCAGCTCTTGCCTTGGCAGTTGATTTCATTGACTGGCCTTGTTAGTGGAAACAATAGCAGCAAAAGCAGGTTTCCTTCTCTGAGGATTCACCTGAGCAGCTTGACAGGCTATTTGGAAGAGGGACTTTCCTCTACTAACTCACTCTACTATTTCCAAAGATAATTACATGAAAAGCATCTCTGCAGCACTTGTTGGTCCCTTAAGCACAGCTGCCATCAAACCAAAGGCATCAAGCTTTTTCCTTGGTTCTTGAAAACAATGGGAATTGCAAGCAAAGAAAGGAAATCCCTCAGTTATTCCTCAGGTAAGGAAACAAGCATTTGGAATCCCATCTTCCACACAGACACATGAAGATGCATGCACAAATGTCTTGGGACGAAAATGCCTCTTTGGGCACACAGGAAACACCTGCACCTCCGTCTCTCATCAGACTGCAAATTTCAGCTTCCCTTAGGCAGCAAAAGGAAAATTTTGGTGGTCAAAGCAGAAGAGGGAGAAACACCATCCATGTGGTAGCCCTCTGCTCATTTGGATCCTCAAGTCAATGCATTAATGGTATGGCCATCCTAGAAAGTGCCAGGAAACAAAGGGGTGGGTTTGGCAGGCTCTCCACATGGCCAGGCTTCATCTTGGTGACATGGAGGTGGCGGCTTGGGTTAGGAAAGAAAGACGGTCACTAAGTGTTTCAGCACCACCGCACAAGAAGCACAACAGACTCTGTGGCCTTCACAGCCTCTTGTCAAGGTTTCAGGCAAATTTCCTTGTGAGAAGAACGGGGGTGCACTTCTTCTCTCCAAACCACTGTTTTATAAACTTTCTTGGGTTTGGGTTACTTTCCTTCATTTCAGGAAAGATAACACCACTTCTAAGATGCTTGTTTGCTGCTATTAGGGACGTCTACAAAGCCAAAAGAGCTGGAACGACTTCTAAGCCAAAACCAAATGTTGCCTGAGAAGGGAGATTGTTTGCCTGGGCTAAGGCTTGAGTTCCCCCACGGATGCAACCAAAACCCCAGCAGATGCTGATGTGCTGCTGAGACATTTTCAGAAAGGGACCGTGGTGGAAGTAGTTCCAGCAGATGGCAATGGCATTTTGTCCAATGGCACACAGAACGTGGGATGGGGGAGAAAGACAGCGGGATCAGAGAGTATTTACACCTTACCATGGCAGAATTTTCCTCCCAGTCAGGAGCTTCTCCTTCCACCATTTCAATGACCACGATTCCCAAAGACCATACGTCCACTTTGGGGCCATAGGGTTCACCGTTCACTTCAGGTGCCATCCACTGAAGAGTCCCGACCACCGATCTCCGTCTACTCTGCTCAGGGGTGAGTTGAGCAGAGAGGCCAAAATCAGCTGGGGAGAAAGCAAAAGACCGTTTTTATTTGAATCCTGTGCAATTAGGAAAGCATGCAAAAGAATTTCCCGGTAGAAGTTTGAGATTGTGCTCTTGAATCTCCTGGACAACTGTCCCTGCTCTGTTTCCTCAGGACTTTAGCCAAGGAAATATGGTGCTGGCTGCTTCAAAAATCCCCACATTTTTTACACGGCCTCCAGCAGTGTCTTTTCAAACTTTAGACATGTAGCTCCCTCCCTCTGGAAGGGACACGCACAGAGCAATGCCACTGTGCACTGCTCGATCCTTGCCATAGGTCTGTGCACGTTGCCACCATGTGGTCAGCTCACAACAGGCTCCCTGCACTGCCACCAGCACAATTTTGGGGGGGCTGGCACTCACTCAAAAGCAGCCCCACAGCCCACATATCCCTGGAACGCTGCACCTGCCCAAGAATATACTGACCCAGCTTGACAGAGCCATCCGTTTTGAGGAGAATGTTGAGGCTCTTCAAATCTCTGTGCATCACGTGGTTGGAATGGAGAAAATCCAGTCCTTGCAGGCACTGAGAGAGAAACCAGAAACAGGAGGGCAAAAATCAATGATGTGATTTCATCACACAAGAAAGGAAACAGCTCTCCAAGATTCCCTCTGCAGGGGAATGAGGAGTAATGGCAGAAGACAGTGCCATTGAGGGCAAGAGCTCGCTGCTCCAACACAGGCAGAGCAGCACCTTTCTAAAGAAAGGCATGTCAGCTTGCCAAAGAGCAACAGCAACTGCTGGTGTAGACTCTGCCCTGCAAACCAGCCAGGATGACTGCTGCTGCAGTGCATGTGCTCAGAAGTACAGAGCATTCTGGCTGCACTGCTAACCTTTCCAGCTGAGGACTCAGAGAAATGAGTCTCTCTTTCTTCTTTGCTGTTCCTTTCAAATGCTACCACCACCACCACCTTTGCTTTTACAGGCAAGGAATGCAGTGCCAACAGGCCAAAGTTTAGAGAGGCAAGATGGAGAAGAGCAAATACAAGAGCCAGAGTGAGAATGCAACAGCAGGAGAGAAGAGGACAGGAACAGAGTCCAGTGAGTGCAGGGGCACTGGCAGGCAGTTCACTTGAGAGGCTCTTGCTTGCCCAGAGCATATCAGCAACACAGAAACAAAGCCTGGCTCATGGAATCACTCCTGTTCTGAGCCCCTTTCCCAGACAATCCTGCCCAAGCTCTGGGAAGCACAGCTGGGATCCCCGACTGACCTCCCGACTGATGATGGCAATCTCATCTTCTCTCAGGCGAGTCTTTTGGATTGTGTCGTAAAGACTGCCTCCATCCATGTACTCCATCACCAGCCACAGTTCTTCATGCACAAGGTAGCTGAAAGAAGGAAACAAGGCCATGCAGATGAACATGCATTCGTTGGTTCCTTTGCTTGATTCTTGTTTTTGGGTCCCTTTGTGACAAGGACAGAATTAAAAGAATTAAAGACATTCCCTCCAGGCTGTGGGTTGTTTGCAGTCTGTGCAGTCTCAAGGAGAACAGCACATCTGTGAAAAAGGAGATGTCTCTGATGGCCAGCAAACAAAAAGTGCAGTTTAGTAACAACCAAGATGAAAAACCTGTCACCGTGATATTTCTGGAAATAAGCACCTAGTGTTCCTGGTATGGACAGCCATGGAAAAGAGGGGCAACAATCCAAGGGAAATCCTCTCTAGCATGCTTCATCAGCATTGAAGAAACCTTAAAAAATCCATCCTGAGACAACATGGAGGCAGTGAGCTTACAGGGTACTGACTTCTTGTGGTAGAGTTGATGCAGGTTTTTGAACAATTTTTCACCTATGTGTTGGAAAGGCAGGGATGACTCATGGAGACAAACTGCACTCTCTTCCCATCCATTGGAGATGAGTATAGAAATAATAATGAAGCAATAATTACCAGCTTTCTTTTCTGCCAGTGTCCAAAGTGGGGTTTTAACCATGCATGCTTTTACTATGTAAACAAACCTTCATGGGATGAGACCACGACCACTCACCCATCTAAATAATGGACGAGATGGGGACTCATATTCCTCTTCATGACCGTGATTTCAGTAACAATATCCTCCATCTCGCTCGGTCCCCGAAGATAAATTTTCTTGATGGCCACCTAGAATGAGATTGAAAATCAGTAACTTTAGAAGCTGGTGGAATGAGACCAAAACACACATGGGGAGAGAGATTTTGCAATGACACCACCAAGCCGTGCCAAAGTGCCTTGTAATTAGACAAAGGAGTAATTAGGAAGTGACATTCCTACAGCCCATTTCTCTGCTCCTTTGGGGGCCAGTTCCAGGACACGTGGCCACTGACCACATTTTGCCTTGTCCACTTGTTAAAAATGGTGTGTCAATTATCATCCCCAAAGCTCTGAGCACACTCTCTGTCTGTCTGTACTTCAGAGGAAGAAATGCGTGCCTTGGTACTCTGTGGACACATCTCGGGCTATAGGCAGAGCTTGGGGCTTTTAGGGACGCCTTGCAGATCTCTCCCTACGTGCAGTTCCCAAGTGCAGCACTGCAGGTGGCTAAGGAACTGCCAGGAACATTCAGATGTATTTGTTGGCAGCCAGAAATGGGAATTCAGGACTCTGAAGCCGTAGCCCCAGAGAGCAGTGAGATGCTCCAAGGCACCACCTTTGTTGGAGCAATTGAGAGCCAGGGAGAGCGTCCTTCTCTGAAAGGAACCGCTGCCCTCCTTGCCTTCCTTCTGGCAGCTGAGCAGGACAAAGACTGTCCCAAATGCAGCTGGCAGGCTGGCACCAGTCTGTGCTTCTTGTGCCTTTGCAGCACAGCTCTAGCCACAGCTGCAGCCACAGCTGACACGAGAGAGGCAAGCCCTGGAGAGCAGCAGAATCTGCAGGGGCTCTTGACATTTACCTGTCTTCCTGTGGCAGTGTCGATGGCTCTGCAAACCTCTCCAAAAGCCCTAGAAACAAAACAGCAGCAAAGAAAGGAGAAGCCATTTAGACCTTGGAGTGAAAGCCAGCCCAGACAGGAGATGTCTGCTGGAAATGCCTCCAACCTGCAGCATGCAGGAGGGCTCTGCCAGAAGGCAGATGATGCATGTTCCTCTTCAGTGCATGGGCACTGGGCCTGTTTCTGAAGCATTGGGGTTTAGTGCCTCAGCTCCAAAGGCCAGGTGATTCTTTCATCTTGGATTTCAGTTTCTAAACTGGGTGGTTTTTGTCCTCAGCACAGACTATTTCCTTCAGCAAACTCTTGGGAAGAAATGCTCCTGAGAACTGTTATCTGACTGCTATGATAGGGGGTAGGTTGCTGTTTCTGGTAATGAAATCCAAGTGCCTTTGATAATGCCTTCTTACCACACAAATTCTGGCCGGTACTGAGAGATGGGGCAGACTAACCCCAGTGTCTGAATATGTTTGCAGCTTGCCTGACTTCACACTTGATAGATATTCCAGCAGCAAATCGCCTGCCCCATGATTGTGTAGAAGCAACTGTGGTTGGACTCACCCTCTGCCAACAATTTCCTTTTCGGTGTATTTCCTCCGGGGATTTTCTGTGCTCACCATTTGCCCTGAGGGAAACAAAATGCAAGATGCTCACTTGAAAGCAGACATCCCACCACCTAAGAGATACAAAAGGCAGCCCCACTGGGGCTCTAGAGTCTGGGCTTCTGAGCCCTTTGTGGCCAGCTGGGTAACAACAACAACAACAACAATTGCAACAAGACAGGCAGCTCTGCAGTACCAGCAGGCCAGCACAGAGAATGATTTTCTACAGTCCTTTGAAGAGATCTCTTGAAAGGAAACAAAGCACAGGGAGATGCATTCCCAGGAGAGGAGGGCATCTTCCCCACCTTGCAGCAGTTTGCCAAAAGAATGCCTTTCCCTTTGTAAACCCAAGCAGCTCATGCTCTAAACAATCCCAAGGGGCCTTCAGCAGCAGGACCCTCACCCTTGATGAGCAGGCTGAGCTGGAAGACGCCCTTGCCCGTGGCCCACGTGAAGAACCACACTGCTTCTCCTCCCCCTGACAGCAGGGATCAGTCCCTGCCATTGCACTCGCCCTCTCAGCCCCGCACACGTGCCCACCTTCCCGCAGCGGGCAAGGGCAGCAAGGACAGCAGTGCTCCTCAGGTGCCGGCGGGACACGGACAGCTGCCCAGAGGAGATGCTGACCCTCTGTGAGCCCAGCCCAGGCCATGCAGGAGCCGGCCCAGAGCAGGGGCTGCTGCCTCGGGGCAGCTCCGCGCTGCAGCGGCCGGCCGGCAGCGGCACTCTCCCAGCTAAGGAAGGCTCCAGCCTCGGCGCTCACACCAGCCCTCAGGGCCAGGGCAGCCACCGCCACAAAGCTGCCAAAGCCCAGGCACCAGCACTGACAAGCAATGGCAAGAAGGCACGGCCACACCCAGCCCCTTCCAAGCTGCTGCCCCCACTGAGGACACAGCAGGATTGGCTTGGAGAGCAGACACACCCAGGTGCACGTCAGTGCCCTTTTGTGCCAACAGGTGACGGGAGACAGAGAGTCAGCTGGGCTCTCTTCTCAGCCCCACCAGGTCTTATCTGAGGGCACAGGACCGGCAGCTGCTCTGGGCAAGAAGCAGCTTCAATGACTTGTGCTGTAGAATCACAAAGGGCACTGAGATGAGGAGGATCATTGGGTCCAGCTATGCTGACGCGTGCTCACAATACACTGTCCCTCAGAGAAGAAAGACACAAGACGTACTCATGAACCCCAGGAAGTCATCCTCATCATACTCCATCTCCTGTTGCTGAGCAGCAGCTTTGTCAGTGCTGGAGATGAAGGAACTGCCCAGGCTCCAGTGCTCAGCTGGGGCAGGCCAGGCCCCTTCAGGTGACACTGCTGCTCCTGCAGGTTCAATAGAAGAGCCTGTGGAGATCTGAGACAACAAAAGAGTTTGTGTCAGAAAAGTGGCTGGCAGAGATTAGCCCCAGATCCCATTTTAAATGCAAGCCCATAGGAAGGTGCTGTCAGCCAGTGTCTGGGAGCTGCTGTCAGGCTCAGCTTTTTCACCTTTCTGCCCACAATTCACATTAATTCAGCCACTTCTTTCTGCTTCCCTGCCCACCTCTGCTTCCATTTTACCAAAAGAACAACCTGGCAACCAAGGCACCAAAATCCCTGACTTGAAGCAGAAACTCCACGTCCCCAGTGTGTCTCTGAAATGCTCCCGGGTAAGCACAGCCAAGAAGCTCACGGGGACAAACTGCCCCAAAGAGCCTGTGTTGTCACATCAAGACTTTTGGTGCCTGTGGGTACTTGGCACGTCTGTGGAGGGGGACAGGTGTCCCCAGACCACAGCATCCCCTACGTATCCACCAAGGCTGAGCACAGTGCCTTTGACATGCTCCCTCCTCTGCAGACAGGGAACCTTCCTGCTCCAGGCTGGCCCCTATCAGAATCCCAGGAAGCTGGGGCCTAAACATGGCAGCTCAAAGCCCATTTTCCAGCTGTCACTGGCTGAGGGGAATGGCTAGGTCTGGCAGGACTGCAGCACTCAGCATCCTCAGCCACCAACAGCAAGAGCTGGCTGCTCAGAAACTTGCAGCTCTGCCTCGCACTAAAGACAGCACCCTCCAGAAGAGGCACTTACTGGCTGGGAAAGTTCCGGCTGTGGTGTGACCACAGCTGGAGCCTTGTGGTCATTTGGCTCCTCTTTGGCTTCTTGTCCAGGAGCAGAGGAAACCGGAGGGGAGTCTGTTCTTGCTTCAGTGATCTGTGGACAGACAGGAGCGTGAGACACAGGCTCATTTAGAACCTTCTTTCTCTTCAGCTCTAGAACCAGCTCTACTAAGCACAAATCATCAACTTGGAGAGCAAGGGGATTCTAAGTCCCTCAGACTAAATTCTAATGGGCTGATTCAACTGGACACTGCAAATTGCTCTGAATTAGACAATCCCCCCTGGCTACTATCAGGAAGCAACGTTCTCTCAGCAAAACTGGGCTTTTAGTTCTTTTAAAGCTCTGGAATGGAAAATTAGGAAATAGGCAGTGATGCCTTTGCTCTTGCTGCTGTAGACATGGAAATGGATTTTCTTGCAGCCTACTCAGCTGGCCCTCTACACTCTACTGCCACAGGCCAAGCTCACAGCTTGCTGCACAATTCTTAAACGCCAGGAACATCAAATGTGCCTTTCTTACTCACCTCAGGATCAGCACCTCTGAATACCCGGCTCAGGTGACCTGCAGTGGGCAAGGGAAAATGAGCAGATGCTTTGAGAAAACTGGAGACAACCACAGCATTTTTAGAAGATTTTCCAAGAAGGCCTCCCAGTCTACATTTTCAAAGTTGTCCTGCTTGACCCAGCAAATAGAGGAAATGACAGACTCTGCTGACACAGACTCTCCCACGGAGGGAACGCAACCCCTGCAGGTTCCCTTGCAAATGCTGCCCACACGGCCGTGGCTACACACGCCCCCTTTTGAGCTGAACATGTTGACAGGAGCTTTACCCAAGTGGCATCCAAAAGGTCTTTCTGTTTCCAAATTAACTCAGTCCCCAAGAAAGAGCAGGAAGACATACAAAAGGCAGGTTAGGTGACACCCAGGGAAAACCTCTACTTACGTGCCAGGTGAGTCAGGAAATAGGTGGAATATCCAACTCCATAAACGGAGCAAACTACAGCAGCCAGTTGCCCAATCATTGTGGCAACTGCTGTGCAAGTTTGCCAACTGTTCTCCAACACTATCAAAAAGCAAGTCTCCTGTCAGTGTGCACGTGCCCACTGACAGACGCCTCAAGGTGCAGGACGCTCCTGCACTGAGCAAGCTCAAGAGCTGCTCTGACACCCCTGAGGCCTTCCGTGCACCAAGGCAACCTTGCGATGTCACCATGACCACGTGGCAACCGTGCCCTGACATCACAAAGCAAACGCTCTGCCTTGATCTGTGAGTTGATACAGATGGAGAGACTGATGTTCGTGTAGGCCTAGGCTGCATTTTTACCTCTTTCCCCACCTCAGCTGCCTGTTTCAGCTCTTGTTTCTCCCCCTGTGCCCCCTGTGTCCCCTGTTGCTGTGCCGGGTCCCAGCTGGCGGCCGGGCCGGGCGGAGCAGCAGTTCCAGCCCCGGCTGTCCCTGGAGCGCTGGGAGCTGCCGGTGGCCCCAGGCACTGTCCCCTGAGCCAGTGCCATCTGCTGTCCTTGTCCAGGGGTGCTGCTCTGCAGGGGAGGAAGCAAGAACAGAGTGAAAGGCTTTGAAGATGGGGCAGCGGGAATCCCTCTGCTTAGATTTCTGTTTAAAGATATATGGACTGTAGCATAGAGAGGAATAATTACATGGATATTTAGATATGTGGGTTGCTTATTGTATAGGAATATATCTATATATATCTTGGTATATTTATAAATGTATTCTACCTATATATGTGTCTGTATATATGCATACATCTTTGTAATAACATATGTATATATGGATGTAAGTATATGTATATGTAAGTATGCTGTTCTATGTGTGTTTTAATTCTATTTCCTATGAATACAGTTGTGTAGGTATTTCTGTTTATGCAGTTGGAGTTATATGGCTCTTTAAATAGGTATATTGGTATTCCTAGATGTAAATATATCTAGTTTTCTATTTACATCTGTGTATTGATTTCTGTTTTTTGAGGTGGCTGTATCTGGGTGTATCTTTCTATTTAAACATGTTTGGAGATGTATAGTTGTGTCATTGTATCGATTGAGATCTTTGTAGACGACTGTTTAGATAGAAATACTGATATTTTTGTATTCCTAGATGGGCTTTAGGCTTGCAGTAATATGTAATAAATTAAGTTGCTAAACACCTAATTGATCTTTATGTCTAGTGAGTGGTTGTAGATGTTGGCAATAAATTAAGTTTTCTTAACTGAAGTGGATATTTGTATATTTTTACATAGCATTGTTGTAAAAATCTAATTAATTCCTTTTTTAAGACTCAAATTGACATCAACATAGTTCTGTATTGTCAGCGCAGGTGTAGCAATTTGTAATAAATGACATTTTCCATGTGAAATCAGTTCTAGTGTATTTGTTGATCAGCAGCGCAGCTGTAGGAATCTGCAAGAAATTACATTTGTCAACTGCGATGGGTGTTTTGTGATTTGTGCTGTCCAGAGCAATGAGCAGTTTTATATACTGGAGGATTTTGGCCATGGAAATCTCCATCCATGCCCAGCACATGCCCCACTTGCACTCAGGCTGGGCAAGGCAGGTGCAGATTTGGGATGGCAGCAGAGCCACACCTTGGCTGAGAACTCGCTGCAAAGGCTGCTGAGAAAACTCCGGGATTCCATGGAGCATCCAGCTCCAACCAGAGGAACCCAGGGAGGACAAATCCACCCGCCATGCCACGGGCAGCTCTTCAGAAAGCGCTCCAAGTGTCCCTCTGAAGGTCATCCTGGAGCCCAGGAGCCAACAGGGATCCTGAGCCAGCTCCGCTGCCTTTGGCAGCACTTTGCAAATGAGCTGCAGCAAGGGGGAGGCCGCAGGGCTGTGAGTGCTGCAGGCTGGGGATGAAGGAAGGGCCACGGACACCTGTGCTGACATGACCCAGAATCCACAAGGATTCTGGGGGAGAACTGGCAAGCAACAAGTTCCCACAGCCACGACAGTGATGGAAGCCCTTGCTGTGAAGTTCCCTGGAGGAACTCCCAGGGGAGTGGCTGCTATAAGAACTAGTACCAGAAGGCACAAATGTAGGAACACTAGGAGATGGCCTCTAGGACCCACAGGCAATAGCTTAGGAAAAGATCAACTCTATATTTGATATATTCTGTTGATTATGGCATACAAAAATATATAATATGCAGCATTATATGTTATAAATTACATGTATGATACGTATAAATACGTACCGTTGAGTGCAATTTCATAAATATTTTCATTTCATATAGATTTGATATATTCTTCCCACTTGGGGGAGTGAAGATGTACTGCTGTTGAGAACCTTCTGCCCACACAGCAGCCAGCCCACAGGGCTGTGCATGCACACCCACCCACCGTCCTTGTTCTTCTCGGCATCTTGGGGCTGCTGTTGGCACAGAACTGGGATGAATTGAACTCGACACACCTGTCCATGTCCAGCCTGTCATCAACGCTGACGTGGCAGGGCACAACACAGAGCTCTCAAATCACTCACATTATCATACATGCTTTCATTCCTGCTGGGGAATGGGGAACTTAGAAACACCAAAGACACAGAAAAGAGGTGGAAAAAGTTGGGATCTTTGGTACACTGCTGGTACCCTCATGGAGGAATATTTGTTGGGTTTTTTAAGGTGATAACTTTCCAAAACCTAGCAAAGCTGCTCAGCATCGGTCACCCAGTTGTGAATGGTTTTCTTGGCTTGGCAAAACTGCAGTGTTAACTGCGGACTCCGTCCTTGGTTCAAACCACCTGCCCTGACCTGCAGACAAAAGCACCAGCACCAGCAGAAACTACATCAGCCACTTTTCTCAAAAAGCTCTCTTCAATATGTGAGAGGAAAGGAAAACATGTCAGACAGTGTGGATTAATGACAAGACTCTGAGCAACAGTTAAAAAGCAAAGGGCCGCAGCTTCTCTGGGACACCCCTCGTGCTCCAAGGCAGCCAGGCCGCCCTGGCTGCCCGGGACCCTGCGCTCCACGGGCTCTGCAGAGCTGCACAGCGGGGAGGCAGCCTCGGGCACCTCAGGCCCTGGGCACCAGTGGCCTTCTTGGTCTGGACGGCTGCCTCTGGGCAAATGCAGCCTGCTGGCCCTCTGCTCTCGGCCCTAGCCCGGCCTTGCAGGGCTAATCCTGCTCCCGGTCTGAAACGTGCTCAAGCGGGATTTGTTTGTTTCCAGCTTTCTGGGGCATTGATTTGCACCACAACATACTGAAGGACTAAGGCCTGAACAACAGGTCCTGAGCTAAATCTGCCCTCTGGATGACCCTTCCAACCAAATGTTCAATGGATCTGCTCCTTAACCAAGTGTTACTATCAATAGGATCGATGCATTCATTCATTGGTGAAACACATCTTTATCTTTCAGCATGAAGAAATCAGACAAGGCCACATCTGGCCTTGCTTCCTCCTTGAGCCCTGGACAGGCTCAGGGAGAAAATAAGAGGAGAAGGAAATCAGATCTCCTGCCCCAGAAGGTCTGTCAGATTGCTCGTTCACCACTGTCAAAGCTGGGCTACTCTCACAGTGCAGTCAGAAGCCTGGTGGCCAAGAAGGGGGGAGGCAGTGTAGGATTTCCTAGTTCCTTGCAGTGACTTTCCCGAGCTTTGCTGGGACAGCTTTCCCCACCTGATGAGTGGATCTGGATGAAGGCTAAATAAAAAGGGTGCCTGCTGATGTATCTTTCTTAACCACTAGAGGCAACCTTTTGTACCAGTGATAAGGTGCATTGCTTACCTTCTTCTCTTCTGATTTGCCTTTGCACTCCTGCATGATAGTAAATTACACTGTTGCTTCAGCTGATGTCTGTGTCTGTGTCTGTGACTCTCCCTGTTGCAGACAAGTAAAAAATGTTATTAAAGAAAGGTCTTATGGAATATGGATGAGGCCATGCTACTTCAGCTAAGCAGCTAGCAATAGCCTGCAAGCTCCCAGTTGAAAACTGTTTAGAGAAAGAGAAGTTTGTTCACACAACAACCTATTCTTAGGGAGAAAAACAAGTGCATCTGCATAAATATTAGCTCTGTTCCATCAGAACCCACCAAGGAAAAATGGAAACAACCTGAAACTTAGCACATACACACAAATGACCTTCTGACCAATAAATGAGGCAGTAAGGAAACTACCAGTCAATGGGTGCTGCACATGAGGTCCCTGAAAACTGGATAAAATAAGTGATGTGAATAAAGAATTGGCTTTATCGGCATGAAGGATATGGAGTCTCGGCTGATTCATTACAACATCTCCCCACCACCAAAACAAACACACAGCCAGTTGAGCACAAGACCTGCCTCTCTGCCAGCCCATTTCTCGGAAAACACCCCTGATTGCCATCTCTGCAAGTGCAATCCCCACTTTCCAACTACCTTTTCTGCAGCCAGGCGAGAAAAGTCGTCGCTCCCAGCTCCGGACACCTCCAGAAACCAACTGCTTTCAGCAGTCACAAGCCTGAAATATCAACTTCCTTACTGAACCAGCCCACTGGGAGCTCACACAGGGAGGCCTTTTGTCCAAGGATACCCACACAAGAGCTCGAGGCTGGAGCAGTTTGAAATGCAACTCCTCCCGATGTTAAACCACCCTTTATCAAATGAGCACATACCAACCTGCCCCAAAGGGAAAGCCGGCAGAAAAGAGAAGCTCTTCTCCTGCAATAGCAAGCTCTGTGCTTCTTTCTGTTCCAGCTGGAGAGTGGAGGCCATGGGCTACTCCTCACTTTGGGAAGGAACCCTGGGAAACGGCCAGATCTGGGAGACCAGCAGAGGGAAGTTCCCCAAAAGGTACGAAAAGGTTCTCTGCAAAGGGGGGGAAAAAAAAAAATTTAAAAAAAATTATATATATATTTATATAAATGAAGCATTTCAAAAAGTTCTCAGACAGAAACTTCTGCCCCAACATGACAACCCCAAAGTCTCTGTGGTCTTTCAGGACACATCATTTTTGTCAGTCCCCCAAAGCACAATCAGCTCCCCAACAAGACTTCAAGACTAAAGGACAAACCTTGCCCCCTCACCTCTCCACACCAGCTCGAGGGAGTCTCTGTCCATTGCAAGATCTCCTTTGTCAGTCTGCATTGGCAGGAGCTGGCTGCAGGAGGCATTTGCATTGGAAATCTCCCCACATGGGGGGAAAAACAGAAGAAGCGATTCCTGAGGAAAGAAAATGGCAACGTCCTTTGGGAAGACACCGGCGTGAGCTCCCTACAAGTGAAGGCCTTTCATCCCTTGCCTAAAGCAACATCCATCCATGGGGCAGCACTAGCGTTTTGATGACAATGCTGACAAAATCACTGCCCCTTCCTGCTGCTGTTGCTGACTCCAAATCATGAGAGATGTTCCAACTCTGCAAAAAACAGGCAGAGATGGCGAGAAAAAAACAGCTAGTCTGCTGAAAAGGTGACCAAAAGAATGCTTTCTCATGTCCCCTTTTCATCCTTTCCCCAGCCAAGACAAAGCAATGTCCTTTTCCTCCGTCACCGACGGTGACTCAGGTACAGGATGCAGCGTGGGGACAGAGTCCACCACTGCTCCCAGAGCCCGCCCTGGCCACGGGCTTCCCGTGCCCTACCGTGCCGAGCCGAGCTGTGCTGAGCCGAGCCGAGCCGCGGCCATTGCCCTCCGGCCGTTGTGGCCACAGTCGGCGATGGACGCCATGGCGGAGCTGCCGCTGCCCGCCGGGCTCAGCGCCGGCACCTTCCCCGCCAAGCTGTGGCGCCTGGCGAACAGCCCCCGCATCCACTCCGTGCGCTGGGACAGCCAGGCCCGGGGGCTGCTCATCGAGCGCTCCCTCTTGGAGCGGGAGCCGCTCGGCCCGGGCGGCTCCCAGGGGCCGGCCCCGCACACCTTCCGGGCCACACGGTTGCGCAACTTCCTGCGCCAGCTCAACCGCTACGGCTGCCGCTAGGTGCCGGGCCGGCCTGGCGATGCCGGCGCCTGGCGCCACTACGCGAACCCCTGGTTTCGCCGCGACCGCCCCGACCTCCTGCTCCGCATCAGGCGCCGGAGCGCGGCCAACAGGCAGCGGCCGGCGGCGGGGCGGGAGGGGCGCAGGCGCCCGCCCTGCGGCTCCCAGCAGCTCCCCAGGGCGCGGCCGCTGCCGGACGGGCGGGACGGGCGCGCTGGCTTCAAGCCGCTGCCCCGGTTTTTAGGTGTCCACTCCACTTCCTGTGGGCACTGCAGTCCCAGGGAGTTCTCTGGTTTGCGTGTCGCCATCAGGGCTGTGAGGGGAGCAGCGGAAGCACGGCCCCACGGGAAGGAGACAGTTTCAAAATGGACACCGCTACAAAATGGGGGGTGAGGGAGAGCGGTAAAGGTATACAAATGAACTTATTCACATGCAAACTTGGAACAATAACGGATACAAATGAATAAGTCTTTAAATATGTCTTTAACCTAGTAAACGTGGAACAGTAACTTATGCCCCTACGGAATGGGGCATGAGCAGCTACGAGCATTAACAAGGGTACAGGTGTGACGTAGCATTAACAATTGATACAAACATTTACAACACGGAACACTGTGATTACTTAAGTAGACACTTTATATGAACCTTCTGTTTCAAGATTTTATTCCCCATAAAACCCTAACAAGCTCAAGGTCCATTTATAATAAAAAAAAAGGGTAGTCAAGCTTCCAGGACTGCAGACACATGGAGGTGAGACCACCCCCAAACAGGCTGAAGGTCCATTTGTAGGAGAAAAATGGGTAGTCAAGCTTCCAGGACTGCAGACACATTGAAGTGAGATCCCCAACAAGAAGCTCAAGGTCCATTTGTAGGAGAAAAACGGGGAGCAAAACTTCCAGGGTGTTCTCACTTTGATGTCTCTGCAGTTCAGGAGGTTTGACTATCCTTGTTTTTCTCCAAAAATTGGACCTTGAGCTTGTTTGGGGTGGTCTCACTTCCATGTGTCTGCAATCCTAAAACCTGACTACTTGATGTTTTCCTACAATAAGCCTTAAACTTGTTTAGGGGGGGGTCTCCCTTCCATATGTCTGCAGTCCTAGAAGCTTGACTACCCTTTTTTCTCCAAAAATTGGACCTTGAGCTTGTTTGGGGTGGTCTCACCTCCATGTGTCTGCAGTCCTGGAAGCTTGACTACCCTTTTTTCTCATACAAATGGACCTTGAGCTTTTTTTGGGGGGTGTCACTTTTCTCTGTCTGCAGTCCTGGAAGCTTGACTACCATTTTTCCATTTGTAAATTGACCATAAGCTTGTTGACAGCAGACACATGAAAGTGCCACCCCTCTAAGAAGCTGCAGGTGCAATTTTTAGAGAAAAAAGGGTGGTCAAGCTTCCAGGACTGCAGACAAATGGAAGTTAGACTGCCAAAAAGAAGCTCAAGGTCCATTTGTAGGAGATAAAAGGGTAGTCAAACCTTCAGGACTGCAGACACGTGGAAGTGAGACCACCCCCAAACAAGCTCAAGGTGTATTCATAGGAGAAAAAAGGGTACTCAAGCTTCCAGGACTGCAGACACATCCAAGTGGGTTGCTGCATGGGCCAGTGTTTTTTTGTTTGCTTGTTTTTCTTTTTTTTTTCCTTCTCTTTTTTTTTTCTTTTTATTTTTCCTTTTTCTTTTTTTTTTTTTTTTTTTCCCCAACAACCTCCTGGAGTACTACAGGAAAAAGGGCAGAATTGCTGGACAGTGCCCAGTCAAAAAGGGACCTGGGGGTGCTTGTTACAGCAGCTGAACATGATCCAGCATTGTGCCTTTGTGGCTACGAAGGCCAACAGACTTTTGCAAATATTAAGAATATGCTAAATTTTATTCAGAAAACATTTCCTTCCAAGTCAATATCAATTAAAATATAACAGTGTTAAGCAACTTTTGAAAAGCTGTAACTAAAGCTCCCACGGTTTTATTACTTTTTATTACTGAGCTTTTAACAGAGCTGTTCCAACATTCCATAAGTTTTTGCCCGAGATTTTATCTTGCCCTCATTCACATGGAATGAAATTCAGGAGGATCAGAAGTTGTTCCACGAGTCACAGAAAGGCCACTATTCCCAAAGGAGTGCAGAGTTTTTAGGTTGCTTCTCATGTACCCCCAGGAAATATGCAAGAGTCTGGTTTAATAAGCCAGAGCATTAACTAGAAGCATGACATGTAAGATTTGATCTCTTCCCCTTTCCCTCCTCCTGCATTTGACAGTCTGGAACTGGGAGAGTGGCAGGGTTGCCCTCTTTAAAGTTTCACTGAAATGAAGTCTACAAAACAAGCTCCCATTTTTATGAAATCACATTTCCCCACTCCAGATAAATCCTATTTCACCAGAAAACCTCTGCTCAGCTCCTTTTGTACATCCATTCTATGGGATATCTGCTTTCTGGTCCAGAAGCACTCTGGACTGATGAGGTAAAACAGGTAAGAGAAGAGATCACAAAGACTTAGTAAAGGAAGACCTTCCCAACCCATTTGAAGAGTTAGACATAACTAACAGCATCTCCCACGTGAGCATCAATGAAGAAGTGACAAAGGGACAACACCTGAAAAAAAGCCTTCAGCAGACTTTGCCTGTCAGCCCCATCAGCCTCACTAACATCATTTTTATAAGGAGGACAACCTGTGTTCAAGGTTCCTTCCTGAACTCACTTCTCCAAACTGTCTGACCTGCAAAGGTGATGGCTTTGTTGTCACTGACCGCACCAACTGTCCTGATGGATCACTAAGCTCTCCAGCAGCTTCTCAGTATTTTTTAATAGGCACAGAAATGGGAAAGCAAAGAAGCTACAACAAAAAATTTAAAACACACAAACAAAAAAACCACAAACAAACCGTGGAGAGTCTTTGAACTTCAAAAAAAAGAAGGCAAATTGTTGTTAAAAAACCATAGCAAGCACCCAGTGCCAACCAAATTAATGCTTAGGAAAGCTTACAGAGTCTAAAACACAGTATTATTCTGGCTTCCTAATTTAGTGATACAGAGTCAAAGTTTCTATTTGACATATCCCACATAATTGCACTCAATTGTAGCACTGCCATTCAACAGAAGCCAAGGATCCAGAAATGGAAAGAATTGCCCAATGTGGTATATTCAAGAATCTCTCCTTAATATTGAACCAGATCCATGGCCTATGTTCTCATCACTTATGCCATGTGTTATACAATGCACTTAGGCTTAGGAAGTATTATCAGAATAGCTCTAAAAGTAGTATTTCTGAAAAGAAAGGGAAGAAGATTAAGACAAAAAGAACGTCTCTTCCAGGTGTTCCCAAACAGGGCCCAACTCTCCTGACAGACGCTTCAGTTGGCTGCCTTTACCTTGGTTTGGCTTTTAAGCAGAGATACTCATTCCAAGCTCTTCACTTCCCTCTAGCTCCAAATAATTTTTTCATTAGTGAACGGGACATTATTTTTTATGCAAATCAAAGGCCCAAAGGAGTTTATTTTATCACCAATACTTCTATCTGTACAACAGGTATTAAGAGAGCAGTACATCCACCCTAAACCTATCATCAAGGTATCCTGCTGTGCTGCTGATCAATGATACTCTCTCCAGTTCTGCCCCTCAAACAACACAGGGAAGAGTATTCCCAACAAGCTGAACTTTTTCAGGAGTAAAGTTGTCCTATTCCTTCCAATAATGAACTCTGGATCCCTGGTGAGTAACTCACATTTAACCGGCAGCATTCTGGGCTGCTCCTATTAACTGCAACAGCCTGGACAGCTTGAACCTCAACAAAACGTGCAGTAAACGACTGAGCTAATTTAACCTCATTGATCCTCAAACCAGTAGAATAATTTGATGTCCACACAGCAGCTTGTGCACCGCCTCCAACATAAACACGGCCCTGCAGGAAATCCACACCAAAAATGTGCTGCAGCCCTGCTGCCAGAGCTACCGGGGCTGGGAGAATCACTGCACAGTCTCCGAGCCCCCTCGCCAGCTGCACGGCATGAGTCACACGCTTTGTTTGTTCTTGTTAACAGTCAAGGGCTTGTTTCCAAACTGGATGTATCCTGACATCTCCCCAGTGCCGCAGTTTTATGGAGGAGGCTCCATTTTATCTGTAAACTGTTTACCTCCAGTTTCGACGTGAACACAAAAAGCATTGCTAGGAGAGGCAAACACAGAAAACCACGCAGCACTGGCACTTCTCAGGCAGGTACTGAGCTGGATTTAAGCTCCCTATTAATCATTAATTACAGCAAAAATTTAGTTTTTGAAATAATTTCAGCACTACTTAATCACAAAGGATGTAAGGTCTCCCTGAATATTTAGGAACATCTACTTTCAGGGAGGCATTTTAAGAAATGTTCTTTATATATAAACTATTTGTTATTTAAATTACTGCTGAAAGCCAGGTGCTTTATTTTGTTCAATACAACACATTTAAAACAATAACATGAGATTTTAATAGCAAAATAACCTAGCCCGCAAAACACCGTTCTATGTTGACTAGGGTGGCAAAGCAAGGGTAGTTTCTAAACACAGAAAAAAAAATTTTAAAAAGGATTTTTTCTAAGCATGTAAATGCAGGTCTTGGTACCACATACAAGAACTTCACTTGCGAAGGAACTTGGTCTTGCTAGAGTTTTAAGTACGGTGGTTTTTTATCAGACCTGGCCTCATTCATGCTTTATGCCACTTGTAAAACGGAACAGGGCATTTTAGGAAAGAAGTATCTCCCTTCAACTCCTAAAAGCTGTGACTGAAGCCTGTTAAGTTTCAGTAGCATTTCAAATATACCAGGGCATCCTCAGCTTTACCTTCTTTATAGGACAAGGTACAGAAACCCACTGGCAGTCAGAGGAGCCACATAATCAGTCTTCGGGATTTCTACCAACCAAATTATCCCTGATAAATACATACGACCTAGCATGAGAATTCACTTTTACTTCAGCATATTAAAAGTTATTTATTTTAAGGATAAATATATATCTCTTTCACAACTACACTGCAACACAGACATGAGTCCAACAACGAAACAGCAGAACAAAAATACATCCCCCTAATAGAGCATATCCACTGCTTTTTCTTCATCAGCCATACAAGATTGATGGAAACAGGAGAGATTTCTCTTTCCTTCTAACACAGCAGGTTAAGCGTCTTGAGAGAAGTCAGATGTCACTATTATCTGCAAGCACACAAGAAAATGAACTCATGCCAAAAAAAGGGATAATAAAATTGAAGTCTAAATGGAAGTTGAGAGAAAAAAAAGTCCTGTTCCAACAGGTTAATCTCTAGCTAGTTCCTCTTGTGACAAGTAGCTAGAAATAATCATTTCACTCACAAATTCTCCTACAACAAGTTTTCCTTGGAAATGAAACAATTTCTAGAACAAGCATAACTATCTTTGACCACACAAAACAGCATTTCATTTTGAACTACTCTAGCAAAAAGTCAACTTTTTAAAAAAGATTTACTAAGAAGACAATTGGAAAAGTAACTTCAGTCAGAAGTGATAGAATCAGCTGTAAATACTGGATGGGAAATTCCTGAAGAGACAAGTTTTCCCTTGGAGGGAAATGAAATACAGCAATTTACATTTCCCAACAACAATACTGCCTTTCTTTCCAAGTTCATCCAGAAAACTCGGAGTACAAACCAATGGCACAGATTTGGCTCTTACACGCACCCAACTCCCAGGACATTTTGTCATGCTCATCGTGCTGCATTCACTGGCTCTCCCAAATATTAATTGCCTTCACTTCTATCTTCGATAGCTACTCGTGACTTGGGGGATTTTGCTTCAGGTTTTAATGCTTGGGATTTTTTTACACAGGACTATACACCTCAATAATTGTATCCAGGAAAGACTGGGTTTGATGCCATTTTTACAGTAGAACCCAAATTTTCAGTACTTTGTACCTACTTGTCCATTAACTGTTGATATAACAGAAGGACAACAAAAGCCATAAACCTCTTACTTTAGTAGCCTTCTGGAGGAGTAATTCAATAACTTCTTGCAAAATAAAACAGCAGCTTATAAAAATTAAAATAAAAAATGTCTTCACCACAGTAATCATTACAGCAGGACGGATGCAACAACCATGCATTTGTTCAGTCCATCTAGACATGGAAAAGGATTAAAACATGTAGACAGTAGCACAAGTCACCATCACTTATTATTTAAGCCATAAACCTAAGCATACTTCTGTGGGAAAATTAATTACAGACCTGGGGGAAATCAGATCAGTCACTAATCAGGCAAAGTGAGCAGGAAAATACAGCTATGTTGTCCACTCCTGATTGAGTCGCAGGATCAAACAGCACCAAGTGCAAGTGAACTGAGGGGGAATTATTATTACGCCTTTTCATCACTGGAATCGTGCTGCCCCAGACAACCCCGACTCCTGTGTCTGGGCTAATTACAGCCTGTTAAACGTCACAAGGAGACTGCAGCACAGCAACACCTCAGAGGAGGGAGAAAGACAGTTTAAGGAGGGAACAAGCCAACGAGAAAATCCTGTCCTACAGCTGAAGGAGAAGGAAACAGCCAAGCTAACTGGACACCTGCAAAACAAACAAGGGTCCACACCAGGCTGTGTGCACACACCCGCATGCACAGCCACACCAGCACTGCCTACTGGAAACACCTTCCCCTGTGATAAAATATCAATGCCAAAGGTCAAAGGCTTTGAGAAAAAAAAAATATAAATTCAGTGATAAGGCAACTTTTCTAAATCCATTTCACAAATACTTGTTATTTCAAGCCTTAAATCACTCGTAGTAGGATAATACAGCAGACTCGGAGATGTAGATTTATGCAATTTGCAGTTACTTAAGAAAAGGGCTTATTTATACCTGTGTATTTTCACCAAACCCAAGAACTGCAGGTGTCATTAAGCTACACTAAAAACTGCTCCCCCTTCAGTTCAATCACAGCCATGTCCTACAACTCATGCAGTCTGTTCTACCTCTAGGTCCACTAAGGATTGATTTCCAAATTGTGTCACAACTTCAGGATGACATAGCATCCAAGTATTACCAATAAATAAATAACAAAAGCTCTTTTTTTGAAGGTGATACACTAATTTGCCAGCACATAATTGTAAATCAGCTGTTACATACTCCAACTGAAACACTCCTGGTTTGGTGTTGGTAGAAGACATTCACTGCATATGAAGCTTTACGCATCACATTGAACTAATTTAATTGTAGGTGAGCAATTCTCTCAAGTTCTGACTGAACTTCCCTATTAATCAGTTATTTGTCCTTAAAAAATACACACCTGAATTTTACTCTCCCTCCCAACTCCCATAAAGAGGAGGTGACTAAAACTGGTTATAAAATGTTAGTAAGTGTGCCAGCCAGCAAGTATCCGAGTGGCTTAATCATTAAAGCTGCCGTTCATTTCCACTAACCACGTGGATGCTTTCAAATGTCTCAGTCCCAACCAGAAACTGTAATATTTTTACAGACCACAGGAAAGCAAGATGGAAAATAACCTGCTGTACACTATGTTTATGCACGTGAACATGGATGCCATTGGGCATAACAACGGCAATTCTGTAGTTGGATGTCCTTTCTGCTTGTTCAGTGTACTCTATACAGCTGCCTTACAAACATGTCAATGTAGGGTAGCAGGTTTAAAATCAGTTGCAACATGGCTTAAGGAACGAGTCATTTTTGTAATCCAAACTCACTAGGATCCACATCTGTAAGAATTTCACAGAAAACCAGACAAGTGTATCTGCACATCAGCAGCTCCACAGCACAAACTGTGAGGAACAAAGGCCAGTGGCTGCTCAGGGACCCTTCCCATGAGGCAGCTGATGCACAGGAGCTGCTCTGTGTAGAGTGTGATGATTTACCCAGCCAGTGTTTAAAACGCCCATATTACCCGATATCTGCGCCCATTTTAAGAAGGGGAAGTACTGGGATCAAAGTCCCTCATGGATTCCATGCAGAATTACAAATTCCTCTGTTTGGGTGCAGAAAACTGTTTTTGCTAAGGTGACTAACTTAAATTTTTCCACATTTAATTTCACTGTTCCTCCTACATCCAGTATACTGTCAGAATGAGAGAAAACTGCATTCTACCCTAAGTGCCATTGCTACGTCAAACAATTCTTTCAAATGCTGTTTTTGTTGAGCATCCTCGTAATTGTCCCATCTCAAAGACCGGCTTAATCCTTTCTGAAAACAGCTTCTCCTTTATGCTTATAGAATTACTAAATTTTTTAAGTAATTAACATTTTCCCTCTGACTAGTTCTGTTGGCGGACATCAGCAATTTGAGGCGGTCCCCACAATTCACTTGCTTTGTTCTCTGCATTATCCCAGACTGACATTTAGGTTTAGTTTGCAGGAGGTTTAAATCCATCACTCACCACGAAACCCAAATCAGTGATTTCAATAATGCCTGAAACACCAAGGAATTGGGGAAAGGACAGGAAGGCACTCCCACACTTTAAGGGACCGGAGAGAAAGCTTTAAGCACTTTCTCAAGCGTTCCCCCTTTCTGACCAGGGACATTTGGTCTTGCTTGCTCTATGCTGGGTGTTTCTCCTTGGCATTTCTGTAGGAATGGGCACTGCTCCAGTGAGAATAAATGCACAGTTGAGTGTCATTAATATACTGATCTGTAAACATCTAAAGCAGGTATTGAACCACCGTCTGACTGGAGAAAAACAGCCTGTGGATCAGAAATAGCAATACATTACCAAGACTTTTTTTTGCTGAATTGTGCATACAAAAAAACCCCTGAAAGATTCAATCAAATTCATTTTACTGTAACCCTTTCAAAGATGAACGAAAAGCCTCTTGGTCCATTTGAAAACATAGGGATAACTGTGCTTTCTTTTAGAGTAGCACAAATTTACAAAAGTTGCCAGAGGAAGTAAGAAAACAGTAACAAAACCCACCACAGATAAAACTTCACAAATCTCAATTCCAAGACACTGACAGAAATGGTTTATATCCAGCTCTGCTACTAAAGGCTCATTTGCAAAAACTGTGACCACAAAATGCATCACAAATTGGTTTTCTACCTCATGACTGCTGATTACTAGGTAATAGAATATTAATGGTGCTTTTTCAACATCTACTTTTTCTCAAGGTGCATAAATCTCTGTAAAATTGCTTTATCTTACTTTCCAAACATTTGAAAGGCTGGTCTTCAGATGTTTGAACAGCAATCTTTCCACTACAGGGCAGCACACTTCCTTTTCACACAAGTAACACACTCATCAGATTATTTCCACCTCCTGATACAAAATCAGATGCACTCTCCAAAGAGGGAAGTGATTCTCCAGCTTCTACGCCTGAAGTATATTTACAAATTATTTATGAGCGTGACCAGATTGTACCATGTCCCTTCCTAAGAGCTTCTAAAACATACAGTGAATCCAAAGGAAGCAAAACAAGATTTCTAAAGCAGCTGAGTCAACTTTCATAGAAGCTCTTTCTTTATCCAGAAATACAAATACTTTTTAGAAACCAGCAAGGGTATTGATGTTACCAACACAGAGCACATGGTTTGGTGTGACTTTTATGAATTTACAGCCTAAACTACTACTACCACTTGGGCATCTGGCTGAAATACTTCTCTCCACTAAACATTACTGTCTACAAAGAGATAAAAGTTAAACAGACTGTTTCCTTGAGGTTCTCAAGAAACCTTACTTCAAAAGGATAAGAAACTGAAGTTATTTTGTCAGCAGCAGCTCCCTCAGAAGTACCCATTTTCCTGAGCAGGGGATATTTGTCAAGAAAGCAAACTGCAAAGCCAGAGCAGGGAGTAGTTCAGTCACACAATCAATAGTTCAAGGATGAGAGACCCAGTGCTTTGGTACCAAAGCCCATCAGCCCAGTGAGAATCTGCATGAAGCACAACTGCCAGTGCTGACCGGGACATGAACTGAACAGGGCTGCCTTTCACTGTTCTTTCCTTACCATAGTTATTATACCTGGAAGTGAAAGGTTTTACACATTGTACAACCTACCCAAAAGAGTACCTCCCTGCAATGAAGCAAAACATGAAAAACTGTTCTCACGGTAGTACTCCAAGGGAGGAGAAACACATCCCTAAGAGCTCTCTCTGACCTCCTTTTTTTGCAAGCTTATATTGGGATGGGGCAGGGACAATACCTAATCAAATGCTATGAAGGATCTTTTCAGACAAAAAGGCAAACTTTGTCAATACCAGATAGAGAAGTTCAGACAGACCTTTTGAGCAAGAAGTAGGAATTTAACGGTAAATACCACCACTACATCTACTTTCAGATGAGAATATTCATTGAGAATTTAACAGAAAAATAGATTTCAAAGACAATAAACCATAATCCTTAGCTCTAGACAAACTCCCCACAGTACCAAGCCATGGCTCAATTCAAGTGATTTTGAGTGAAAAGCTCCTTTGAATGAGGCGCATGAAAGGTTTGACCTCAATTTTGCATTTCACAAGGCAGGTTATTTTTCAGAACATCAAATAACCAACCAAAATACGGGTCAGTTGTTTGACCAGACTATGTTTTGTGAACGAAATCCAACAGTTCAATTACAACTTAGCAAACTCAAGCCATTTAATTCCAAAATCCTAAATCATGCTGGACATCTATGAATTGCAAAACTGCACAAGGTCAGGACCTCTCTTCTGATCCTTGGCCACTTGGAAGAAGGGAATTGCAGAAAACACCTACTGAACAGTACAAAATTTGAGCACTGTTTTCTTTTGCAAGCACACCATTCTCTCTCTTGTCTCACTGATGGCAACGAGCTTATTTCAATCAACATGTTTTCTGAAACACTTAAAAGATGAAGAAAAAACCTTATTGCTCGTGCTCTGAAGATACTACCATTCACTGCCACAAGACAGCCTGAACTCCAATAGAGCCATTAACAAAGTGGCCAACTTGCACGGAGAGTCAGTTTTAGAAGAGTGGAAGGACTGAAACCAGAGAAATGACTTGAAGTGCTGCCTAATCTGCCCCTAGAGCTAGAGAAAAGCAGACAGTATTTGAGCCTGAATGCTCTCACTGTGTCATTCGTGGCTTCAGGCAGTCCACACAAATTTGAGATTTGAATTTGGGAGTCAGCAAACAGGATTCAAGGCTTTGTAGCTACAGGTGGTCTCAGAGCTCTGAGATTTGACTTTCTTTGAAAGATATTCAAGAACTAAAAAGACGCAACAAAACTCAACTTATAACAACGTTCAAAGTTTTACTTTACCCTATATTTGCCTGGTCATTAAACCTGGAAGAGGATTTAAATTTATTTCCGCTCTTTTAGAACTATAAATGCTTACGCCAGCCAGGTTATTGTCCAATTTCTATTCCTAGCATTCTGAATGATAGTGATGACTTTCTTTTTACATTTATTATAATACTTACATGGACAGAAGTAGTGGTGATGCATAATTTTGGCTTTCTTAATTCGGCCGAGACTGTCTTATGGATTTAATTAAAATTCTGCTACCAAAGCTCTAAGTTTTTGACGTATTGGCAATGCAGAACTATCACCTTTTATTCATTTAATTGTGTAACCACCTCAACCCAAAAGTATCTTTACCCACAATCTGCTTGGTCATTCCATCACAACTATTAAGGACAACTGAGTAACCTGTTCCCATAAAGCACAAAGATTAACAAATGTTTGGTTGGGGTTTTTTTTTTGACCGCCACACAAAAAAAGTGCACATTTTCAACACATCTTTTGGGCAGAATGACAATTATACACACAGCATATGCTGTTTGCCTCTGTAAGTTATAGCCAACTTTTCTATTCTTTCCTCTAACAATAAATTTGAAGTGTGTACTACATTCATATAAGAAGAATATATAACCCAAGAGTGCCGGCTGCAGCCCCACAAAGCCACCAAAAGTTTATTTTGTCTCGCAAAAGAAGGCAAGCACCTTTCAGAGGCACCACCATTTCCTTCTCTCCTGGATACAGAGCCCTTCAGGCAGATTTGGCACACACGCTTGCATTAAGAGGACAAGATGGAGCAGTTCTGTCAGTGCAGCAGATTAAAAAAACCTGCCACCAAGAGGCTTTATTCCAAAGGCAATTCTCTGATTCACAAAAGGTCTGCCTACCATACAGCCAAGCAGAGGCTCCCAGATGGTGCTGGCAAAGCAATCTCCACTTTCTCCCAACAGCACAGCAGCATGTTGATGTCTAGTAAAAAATATTTCCAGTCCTGATCCCTTTGCTGTCAGTTCTGTAACATGCACTGCCCTGATTAAATAAATAAAAGCCTATCAACCACCAGCAGTTTCAAGACTTACGTGAAGCTCTCCTACTCTTAGGGGAAAAAAAAAAAACCCATGAAGTCAGCATTTAAAACCAAGAGAAAGTGCTTGGAATTATATCTCTTTCTTAATGACAGTCCCACTATTCCCTAAAGTTTGGGGAAGTTCTTTAAAGCAGCAACATTTTTGGCCAGGTGATCAATAGCTTGCTCCAGTACGAGACAAGACTAACACTGGACAGGTACCTCTAAAGTCACCAGAAACCAGCAGATTGCAGTTGGCTTCCCTCACAGACACACCTCTAAGCGATCTTGGCTCCCAATTCCAGTCTCTTCCACCCTGGGATCCACACATGAACAAGTGGACTAAGCAGCATTGCTCAAATCCTGCTGCACTTGCTTAACCTCCATAAGATTTCCCAAGAGAGCTTTACTTTGTGTCACTTCTGCTCTCCTTCAATCCTGCAGCTCTTCTGCAAGCTTCTGCTCAAGACTTAGCACTGACTACTCAAAAAATCAGAACACAGGAACTCAGAAATATTTCAACAATTAAGCTTTCTTCTGGAGTAGAACCAACCATAGAAATCATACAAATAGCATATTTCCCTGACTTTTATTTTAAACTTAAAAAAAAGTCCACATTAATAAAAGGACCTTCATACATTGATAAAGTATTTACCAGATCAATGAATAAAAAGGTTGAAGTTTCTCTCAAAGGGAAAAAAAAAAAACAAAACAGACAAAAAAAAAACCAAACCCCCCCCCCAAAAAAAAACCCCCACAACCAAACAAGTCTAGGTGGGAGATAATAGGCACAAGATCCTGTGTCACATTTTATGTCTTGAAGAAAAAATAATGGGGACGTTTGGACAAGTATTTATCAGAACAAAGCCTACAGTGGCCCCTGAGGATAAAGTCAAATTTTTCCAATGCCAGCTAGTCAGTAACTCATTGAGACTGGTAAAAAACTGAACTCAAGGACACTGGCAAAAGCAAGATTTGAGAACTGTAGATATACTATCAAATTTCTACCATGTGAAACCTATTTTGATGGCCACAACCAGCAAGACACATTCCCTAATGCACACATTTGTCATACTCAGGTTTGTTACACTGGGTGATTTAAAGTGACCCTGCAGAAAAACTGGTTTGCAAAGACAGCAGACAAGAAAAACTTAGAGGCCACAAAGAGTACAAGAGGAAAAACTGAACTTGCTAATGATAGTTCAGTTCATGCACTTGTGTATGCAGACCCAGCCAAGCCACCAGAAGGTGAATGAAAAATCTGAAAGCACAATTGAGCAAACCTTCAAAAAATACCTATCACTTAAGAGACCAATTTCATATGCACGTGATGCTGAAAATTTAGAAGAATCAAAAGAATTGAATACTTAAGCAGGAGGATAAGAGTCCATACCATTGACACGAGATCATTTTTTCCTCTTAAAACAATGGGAGAAATGTCTTGTATAAAAACAATTGTTTTCTTTAGGACTTCTGAATTGCACTAAATATTAACCTTCCTAAAACTGCAATGGCAACCCCAAATTTAAAAAAAAAAAAAACTTGGGACAAGAAAAAACAGTGATATATATGAACACAGTTCAACAGATCTCCATAGACACTCTTACGTTTCAGAATTGAGTTCATATTGACTATCATACACATTAATTTGAAATCCCAGCTTCAGTCTTTCATACAAGTTCCACTTCTCAGCATTTTTAATGAGGAACTAAGATCTTAATAAAGCCATTCATTTCATTGTATCAGAAAGTCCTTTGCCTGCTGTACATTTTCTCTGCAGCTGTAGGCATGCATGAGTATGCCTAGCATGTGCATCTGCGTATTTCTATTTACACTAGGAGTACTTCAATATTCATCTGCAGTTATGTATTTCTGTACACAGCTAAAACCCCATAGCTAGGTTAGACATGAAGCGATGTATTTTAATGGGGGTCAAATCTTCAATCCAGGCTGGGATTTTCTGCTATTTAAGAGAAACAGGCTGTGGAGCATTTGACCTTTTTCTCCAAGAGCAAGATAAAATGTCCCAGATGTGCCAAATTCTCGAATGCATTGTTTGTATCTCTTGTAAGAACAAGTCTCCAGGCACCTGAGCAAAGATAACCCACCTTACATGGATACCTCACAGACCGGCAGCAAAGTGCTGTCATCTTACCAACCAATATTAAAAGCAGGCTACTGCATGAGGCTGCCAGAGAGCCTTAGGCAGCGCTGTTACATCTCACATTTCACACTTGGTTTGCTACAAGAAGCAGCAAAAAATAGTATTTTTGGCTCACCAATATCAACAGGAAAAGACCAAGTGCTTTCCGTAAAGAAGGATTCTCACCTGACACCAGGAGCCCCCTGGAATCTTGGATACAATCAAGCTCTATCAAACACACTGCTGATATATCTTGCAGGTAAGACAGAATTTTACACCAATCTCAGTTTCCCAGCTTAATATATTCTCTTTGCTGTGACAGGTAATTATGCAGAGCAGGACAGCCCTCTCAATTCCTGTCTTGTGAAACAAAGATCGCCTGAATTAACATAACCAGTACAACAAAACACTTTCTAAACTTCCACTCAAGAGAAAAGATTCCCTTCACAAAGACGGCCGCTTAAGGGCATTGAGAGGAGTTTTTGGACTTGGGGGACAGGGACAGAGCAACATTACTTGTTTGTTTTCAGTTTTGTGCAGCTCCTCATCTGCTTCACCAGCTAGTGAGAACTGACAGAAATGCCACCTATCTTATCTAAACAGTTCTTATCTGACCTTTTTTGGCTTCTCTTGAGACAGACAGCAGGACTCTGGCACTGCTAAAGGAAAAAGTACTGCCTGGGATCTCTAAAAACACAGACTCTCAGAAAGAAAACAGTTTAATGCATCAAACAAGAACACTTTCTTCCCTCAATACTGCTTACATATTTTCACCTTTTCAAAGTCTCCAAATAAAGCTTAGAAATTAAACACATCAATGCTACATTCAAATATTTCTCTCTTCTAACCTAAGCCAGAAAAAAAAGAAAACCAAATCAGGAAAAGAAATCCTTATTTTTACTGCAAGAAGTCTCGGTTTTCCACATGAGAAGCCACATTCTCAACAAACAGATGCCACAAGAGTCAACATTATTGAAGAGGGTTGAAGTGAGCTGTCAAATTACCTTCCGTCCTCTGAGGATGTGCACTACACTTCCAGCATGTTTCCAGCTCTCACATTCAGAGTGTGAGAGCCAGGACTAAAACATATGCTGGGCCTAACGAGGTCCCTGTCACATCTTTGTGATAACACATTGCTCATGTCTATCATGTAACACAGGCAGAACATATTCTCCTGGTTTTAGTCCCTTAGATTCCTTGGTCTAAGCAAGAAATTGGCAGCCTGCCAGGCTTCCTATGGACCATTCTGGGGTGGGACCACCAGGTAAATCTCCCCGAGTCCGGCCATGATATCCTAAAGAGAGACACTGCCCTCCTTCCCCATGGATAAATGGCATGATGAGCAGTGCAGCAGGAGCAGGAAGCTCTGCTAAGTTTCCACCACTGCCATGCATTTTCTCTTCACTAAACACCCATTTACTTGCAGGAAGAAAGGCTCCCCTAATAGAACCTGTTCTTTTTATTGCAACCAAGAGGGAAATGGGGAAAAAATAGCTTGAAACTATACCAGTGTCAAGCTATTATTAACTAGCAGGCATACACTGACAGTAGGAGAGATGAGAGGGCAAGAGGACTTTCAATAGCCAAAGAGCCCTTTCATCATCTGACCAGCTTCATCTATTGTATTCAAATAAGTGTTAAAATACAGAGAAATCACACATATCTAGTGCCTTTACAACGAGTATCCAGTTGCAGATTTCTTTCTGCACGTGACTAAATTTAATGCATCCTTGCCGTGTACAAAAAAAAAAAAACCTTGTGAAATGAGAGGTGCTAACATTTTCTAACAAATGGGATGACATTACAGAACAGGATCCTTTTTGTTACTCATGAAAACAACATGCTCTTGGTGCAATTGATTTCACACATAAACGGCAACAGTTTCAAAGCCCAACATGGCTATTTTGGGCCAGTTAGTAGAAACCCATTTCTAAAGCTGATAGCAGCTCTGACAATTAATTACAAGCTCAAGATCAAGCAGGTCAAATCCTTGTGAAATCCCTAGACATCAATCAGAATGACTCCTGAGGGCCTCCACAGAGTTCAGAGCAAGTATTCCCTCTGTTTGCAGATCATCTTTCAGTGCCTCTGAGCTGCACAGATTATCAGCATGAAGATTTTATGGAATAAGATCAAGGTAAATAGGGCCAGGAGGTGTACAATTTCCTGAGTTTAGGTTCAACAGACTTGCCACAGGTAAATAACTGCTCACTTAGGCACTTATACATCTTACAGCCAGGTGAGGGGTGGGGAAACACTCACAAAGGAGATTAAAACACACTGCAGGGCAAACTGCAATTCCACCAGTCCACATCTGCAAAACTCACTGACCACAACCGTGCTCAGCATTCCATAAAGACTCTTAACGAATTTATGCAGCAGCAGTACAAGTTGACAAATACATTAAAAACATTTTTAAAAAATAACTATTATGTCATGATGTTCCTCATGCTGATCTAAGTCAGGGTAAGAGCTGAAGGGCATTTCCTTGTGAGCTGACAGGCCCACAGAAATAACCCAGCCATGACTGTCCCCAAGGACAACAAATGGGGCAGACCCCACTCTTCCAACAGGCTGAGCTAATCAACAGATCTGCACATCTACTGCAGAATCTGCAGAAGAAATCGATTGAAACCATTTCTTGTTATGGATTCATTTTGCCAAAAAATTAACTGTGACGGGCTGGCACGGTAATGACTTGAACTTTTCCACAATACCATGAAGTACTGATGCTTCTGGAAAAACAAAGCAGATTCTGATGTGCCATTTAGCCTTCCTAGAAAGAAACCACGCCAACAAGATGAGATAATCTTGAAATTGCCATCTCCAAGCTTCCTAAAACTGGAGAGAAGCTTTGAAATCTATTCGGACTCTGATTAAACTCAGCAAGCAACACGGTAAAAAATATATTAAATAGAGCTTTTAAATAGACAAACTGCAACAGTATTTACTTATTTTCTTCTATTTCTCCTCCCTGGAATCAAGCACTCAGGCAAACTTCTCACTTCTACAACAGCATATTGACTTTTTGACACTATGATCATTAAAGTCAACGTGGAAAATACATGCCCAAATAGAAAATCTAGATGCTGAAAGGAATATCAACCAAGTCAAATCCAACTTCTAAAAATAAAATCCTCAAGAAGTGAGTCACCCACCCCCAAAACTGTACCACTTATAGCTACTTTATAACAGAAATGCAGGAAATATCAAAGGCCTTTTTCCACTTTGGAGGTTTATGCACAAAGCTGAAGTCCAGCACACGTTTGGTTGTTAATGGTTGAGACCTCAAGCAGAAAAAAAACCCACAAATAATCCCCAGCCAACAGTATAAATCAACCTAAAGAAAGCTCATCATTTACTGAGTATCATGGCCATAAAGCTGCCCAACAAAGAGAGGGCAAGACAAACTTCATACTTGTATAGCAATCTAAACTGAAAAGCATCCAAACATACCACGTGGAATCACTAGTGCGACAACCAAGACAAAAAAAAATCTCTGCTATCAATCTTCAGCAGCCAGCTCACACTTTTTTACCCTCTTTTATAAGCCATTTCTTCTTACAGAGTCACTTCCAGGCCCTCACTTTGAGTCTACCGTGTTTGACAGATCAGCTACAACATTTTTCTTCTGTAAAACAACAGAACTTAGACCAGATTTTACTCAGCCACAGACTCTGCAAGCTCAGGTGTCGTTGCTTTACACTCACTGTGTCAGGTTCTCCTTCCACCAAGCCTGAAGGTGCCACAGTGAAGGAGATCTGGAACTTGCTGCTCTGATGAAGGCACTTGGTCCAACTGCAGTGTTTCCACTCTGTCTAACTGCAACCTTGATTGATGCCAGCTGCACCTCATTTGTTCCATCACCAGGTTTTCCTGAAGAGTAGCACTCACCCTCCAAATTTTAACCCTGTAGGGGACAAAATTAAATTATATAAAAATATACAATGAACATCTATATTATTTATAAACTGAAATATTTATGATTTATTTAATGAAACTGGAAAGTTTAGCCCTCTAGGGGCTAAAATTAAGGGGACAACAAGTAGAAAGACAAGAGAAGCACGGTCTGTCCAAGAAGTAAAAATCACTCAAGGCCCATCAGGAGTTTGAAAGTTTCCCTCAAATAGTAAAGATCACACAAGCAAAACAGAAGTCTCCAAAGTATCTAACAGAATCATTTTGTATAGATTACATCACTACATCCACCATTTAGTTAATTCATTAACAAGTGCTAAAACCCCTCCTTTATCTGTACAAAGACCAATCATGCACAGAAAAGAGGAACATATGGGAAAGAAATATAGTCTTGCAACATGCAGGCACGTGGGAGACAGACCTTTTGGGGATCCCGAAGGTGGCAGCACAATTACTAAATTACCTAAGCAAGAGTCAGCCGCCAAAAACTCCTGGGGAAGCACCACAGCCCACAGCTGCCCCTGCCAGTGTCATATGGGACAGCTGCAGCTTGTTTGGAGGAATACCTAAAGGTGATCCACCCAGAAGGAAAGTGATCCTGCTTTAAGATAAGTCTCTAGTTCTTAAAGGATTGCTGAAAGTAAGAGTACATTTATTTGTATGTTTTACACTTAACACTTGCTTGAATACCCCTCCAGAAATGTTGTTAATCTGATAACTAAGAACACGCCATTAAAAAAAATGGCATGTTTTTGTCTCTTTCTTTCAAAAGTAAAATATTCCTTGTTGTTTAATGGAAAAGCAGGCTCCTCTCCAAACACATCCTGTGAGGCCTTTTCCAGTGAAGCAGTGTGCATAATGATAAATGAAAAAGGGAAAGGTTCTTGCAAGTATTTTTATCTGTGTTATGCAGAGGTTGATCTGTTACACCCCAAAATTATTTTCAACTTCAACAATTCACCTTTGCCAAATCCCTAACTCACTGTAAAACTCTAATAGGTACACACAACATTTCTTGTGAATAAGTTTGCAACAAATCCTACAAGTTCACCCTCAGGAAAGGTGGCAAACACCCCGAGGGAGTATACAACACACAATATACACTCCTTGGAAGTGGAGGGAGCGAGATTTGTCCTTCCTCCTCCTACTTTTTTTGCCAAGAGTGAGGGAGTCCCAAGGAACCATTTCAACACTTCAAGGAATGGCTCACATGCCAGGAAAGGCTCTGACACACTGACTGAAAACACTGGGAGGAGGGAGGACACACAACACATCAGCCAATGCAGATTTTCGGCTGCCTTGGACATTATCCCTTCACAACAGCCACAATCTTTTTCCATAGACATTCTCCCCAGGTAAAAATCCAGGCGTGATGGTGAAGGGGCTAATTCTTTACCCCATTTAGAATTAGTCAGAGATCTTCACTGTGTTTGTGACTCGTGCTCTCTTCACTTGAAACAGCTCCCACAAGACCTTGAGGGACAACTTGCTTCAACTGCCAGGAGGTCAAACTTGATAAAATCTTCAATATTGTCCTTTCCGGTGTATTTCCTTATCCTCCTGTTCTTATGAGATCTGCCTATACTGCAGGACCAGCTATCTGCTCTAAAAACATGGCTCTTGTATGAAAAATACAAGCCAACATAGAAAATCTAGATGCTGAAAGGAATATCAACCAAGTCAAATCCAACTTTAAAAAAAAAATCCTCAAGAAATGAGTCACCCACCCCAAAACAAATGCAGCAGGAGAGGCAACTTATTCATCTCACAGAGATCATTCTCCTATCTCTCCATGCTCTGCTCCAAAGTGTGTTCAAATCAAAGGATCTCATTTTTTTCCTCTTCCCCTCAATTGTATTTAATTAGGCTTTTTTTTTTTCCTTTGAAGTCAAGGGAAAGAGGCCTATTTATTGCAAGGAATATTTAGCCTGGCCTTTTCCTTCCAGTGGTCTACCTCACTGCATCTTCAAACCCATTGTTCCATGGGGACAGGGAGGCATCCAAATAAAGATTAAGAAAAAGGCAATTCCTGTGGTGTTATCAATTGAAGAAACAGGATCACTTTTCCCAGTGTCAATCAACTTCAATACACTAATAAAATTAACAAATATCAAAGTGGTTTGGGTCTGAAATAGAAACATTTCCACTAAATCTGAGTAGCTTTTCCAAATACTGGGCAAATAGTTTGATACACTTTGAAATACTAAAATATCTCCAGTGCTCCAAGATGAAGCTGAGCAAATTTCACTGAGTGAAATGAGAGTAGACATTGTTTGCACCTTCGAAGCATGCACCATATTTTCATCTTGGTGTTTAAAACAAGGCCACTACAAGGAGAATTTCCACTGGCCCAGCTGTCAGTAACTGGTTTTGTGACTTACCTGCTGGGGAATTACTCACTTCCCATTGCAAATCTGAAATCACTGTTCATATGGACAAATTGCTCCTGACTGCACCCTGATGATGTGTCCTCAGTCCAGCTCATGGCACTGGCAAGATAAATGTGTAGAATGAGATTAGGGGCAAAACACTAACAAAATTTGCTTAGATCAAAGAGATGCACTCACATCCTGTCAGTACTACCTGACATCTTCCTGACAATATTATGAGGCAATTAATGTCTGTATGTATTGGCTGATGGAGGTGAATTATGGTAAGTTCTAGGAGGCAACTCTCTAAAGCAGGGGAAGCTGATTAATTACCCAGCAATAATTCATTATTGAGACATTTAGGTCGACTTGTGCACCACAAAGTCAGAGGGAGCAGGAAACAATCAAACCGATGAATACTGTTCAGACTAAACTCTTTGCAGCTATAGCCATAGAGGCACATTTACAGAGAAAATGACACCATCTCAGAGAAATTAGGTGCCTGGAAGCAAATCCTCAAACCAAGTGGGCAGTCTCCATCCCATACAAGGGATGTATCTGCACATGCAGCAGGAGCCCCTGTGCTGGCATTCTCACTGTTTCTCAGGTCTACCTGTTCCCTGCCTCAAACAATGATCACACACCCGGGGCACAAAGGAGGAGCCAGTCTGCAAAGCCTTGGGCTTTCATCTCACACTGCTACACTGAAGCAAATGGACAGGAAAATAGAAGAAGCCTGAATACACCTCTGCTGATAAAGATCTGTATGTTAATACCATTAACATTGACTACATCTAATTTAAAGCCGATATCTGCCTGCATATCACATCCAAGTCTCTTTTCAGGTGTACAAAAAATGTGTCTATTTCACAGCATTTCTTCCTTTACTTCTCCACCTGGATCATACAGAAAATACACTTCTTGGCCACCAGCAAATCATTACCCCTTATGGGGACTGTTCCCCAAAGAGTTTAAGTACCAGAACAATGGACTACTGCACACCACCAAATTTCAATTGTGACTTAACCATTCCACAAAGGGGATTTACTGTAGTGACACCTCTCAGGAAGACACAATTATTGCAAATTTCACTGACATTTTCCACTAACAAAACACCACTTCTACTTTAGCAGTGATTCAAAGATGGAAACTTTCCATAAAGCCTTTTCTTTCCTCTGGGTGTCAGAGTTGTCCTCAAAGTCCTTCTGTGTTAAAAATTAATTGTCTGGTTTGGTCTAACACACCCAATGTATTAGTTAGGGAGTACATGCGCAGTAATATTTCAGAAAGGTTACAACCCTCCTCCCCAAGATCTTGGATGGCAATTTTGGGTTACTCTGAACCTCTCTCCAGCTTTGGCTTCTGAACTTTTCCTTTAATCTACTTTTCAATTCACTTCATGTACACCGATACAGTAGTTTTCCTCTTTTTGTAACCTGGTGTCCAAATACCAGAACGACCGCTTGACCATTTCCATAAGCAAACCATCCTCTGCAAAAGCCTTCAGTCAGAATCTTATTATTAAAGCAAGTTTTTCCAAACAGTTTCTGCTGCAGAGTCAAAGGGCCCTCTGCTCAGAATCCTTTTCCTTAAAAGCATGGGGATATGGATGATTTCTGTGCCTCACAAAGGTCCAGTGCCATTCACCTCTGGATACCAACCTGTTCTTCCATCTGACTGGGGATGGAGTCGCGGAAGATGAGAGGATTTCTCTCTAGCAATGATATCCTGCCCCTTGGCAGATATCAGGCAGTTTAAATCAAATTTCAGGTTTAGCTCACAACACTCAGGATGCTGACACATGCTGGAAGCACTGTCACAGCAGCTCTAGCTTGACTTTCTGTCTACACTACCGCACATCTTAAATCACTTCTGAACAGGATCACTAGAAATGGGCAGCCATCCCTAAATCATCCACGAAAACACAATGGCATTCAACAGGTGTTTGCTTGAGTTATCCCCCTAAGGGAAGGCAGTACTTCAACAGGCATATAGAGGATAAAAGGAATAATTCTGTTCCTAAGAGCTGCCTCCTTCCCCTGTCTCCTCATTTCACATCAACATCTAAGAGGTCAACATTCAAGAGCTTTTCCTACAGTCTCTTCTTGAACCCCTCAGACTTGTTCTCATCTCAGGATATCCAGGTAACTCAGTTTAGAGTTAGTATATCTAGGTAACTCCATTTAGAGTTACTGGAGATTTGTTCATCACCTTTATTATCTTCCAAGCTACTAGGCAAACCAAGTGGGCTATCCTGTCTTATAAATTCCAGCTCTGCCCGACCAATGTATGACAGACATTCACTCCAGGAAATACTGCCAAAAAGAAGACATTTGCCTGATCTTCTGGCTATAGTGGACACCTAGGTACTCTAGGTACTAGAGTAGAGCCATGAAAACCAGAGCATGGCAAACAATGCCTGGCCTAAAATTGTCTCTCTCACACAGAAAAAAAGTCAGAACAATTAGGAGGAAGTCCAAGATTATTTAGAAGATAACCATGCGTCCACCAAAACACTGCACTGGGGAAATGGATGGAGTCTACAGAATTAGAGCAGCTGCCAACATGAGACTGAAGTTTGTAAACACACTTCTCATTGCAACTCTCCACAAAAAACCTTGGGGCCTTTCACTACTCTCCCCAGAGGTTTTGGCCTTGTTATTAGTTTGCTTGGTGCCAGTTTGAGTGCCACTGAATCCACCTTCTAATTTCTCTTCAGAATATTTAATTAGATCAATTTTGTGCTATATTATCATGCTTGGGTTTAACTTTTTGCCTTATTGACCATTATAAAGTCGAGAAAGGATAGGGCCTATCATTGTTTACTTCATATTAGGCACAATTTCTGCATTCTCTGAATACTTCCTCATGAGCCTTTCTCTGCTTGCTTAATTTATCCACTCCAAAAGACTGAATTCATAAACTACAATTACCATGCTTATTGTCATTAGAATATTTTTATGTACTTATAATTAATGTCTTTTAAACATACAGTCAAAGGTTATAGATTGGAAATCATGTGTAACCTTCTGTATTGATATCAAGATTTAGCTCAAGAATATGATTGATCATTTAAATATTTTCCTTTCTCAAGTCATGGAGCATAATTACATAATTACCAAAAAAAGATATACTGCCATATCATCCTATCATCATGCCTATTCTATTATTCCTGTGGATTATTTGAGTAATCCAGAATAATTAAAGTTCTAAAGAGCAAGAATTAAGAGAAAAGATACAGGATAGTTCCTCCCAGTTTTGATACCATGAGACCTGTAAGGTTGACTCTGAAGGCCTCCGACGGGGGTTCAGAATAATTCATTCTGTGTATGATATTCCTTATTTATAGCCAAAGCAGGGATTATGCTTCAGCTTCTAAACATTTACAATCTCTAATCCATTTTTTTCCAACAGGAGTAATTTACCTATCCAAGTCCAAACTGAATGAAAACTACCTTTTGATTTACTAAAATCTCATTATTCTTCTAATTGCAATAGGCACGAGATTGTACAGTAGTAAATCCCTCCAATTTCCACTAACTTCACTGAATACCACACCTTAACTTGATGGGGGATAAAGATATTGAAGGAATTCTATACTGTTTGACAGTTCTAAGATCACACTTTTGCCTTTGCAAACTCTATTCCAACTGCTCTTTTCAACATCACCTCATGCTACACAAAAATCACAATGCAACCTGCACAATGCCGGGCCCCAGCTTCTCCCGCTGGCCCCGCTCACTCACCAGCTCGCCCCAGTGCCGGATGCGGGCCCGGGGCACGCATTTGATGGCCACCTGCGAGCAAAGGCCAGCAGCGGGCTCAGCTCGCCGCCTGCCCCGCCGCGCCCCGATCTTCTCCTCCTCCTCCTCCGCCCTCCTCCTCCTCCTCCGCCCGCCGCCAGCCCCGCCGCTCACCGGGGCGCCGTCCGAGAGCCGCGTCCCCGAGCAGACGCTGCCGAAGCCTCCGCGCCCCGGCAGCGAACCCAGCCGGGACCGGTCCTGCAGGGCCTCCCGCGCCTCCCCTGCGGGCGACACGCGGCCCTCAGCGCTCGGCCCGGGGCCAGACACGGCCCCCGACCGCCCCCCGAGCGCCCCGGGCCGGCCATCCCCACCCGCCCCGGGCCCCGGCGGCTCGAGGCCGGCGGCTGCGCTGCCGAGCGGCGGAGCTCGGGCCGGGCAAGCCGCGGCGGAGGCGGCGGGAGCGGCCGCGCCGCGTCGCGTGTGTCCTCCGCGGGGCCCGGGAGGAGCCGGGGCGGGGCCGGGGGCGGGGCCGCGGGGCTGGGGGCGGCGCCGGGGGCTCGGGCGGGGGCGGGGGACGGAGCGGGGCCGGGGCCGGGGGCGGAGCCGGGGGCGGGGCCGGGCCGGGGCCGGGGGCGGGGCCGGGGCGAGGGCGGGGCCGGAGCCGGGGCCGGACTCGGGACAGGCGCAGCCAAAGCGCAGCGATGCCGCCCTGGCCCCAGGCACTGATGCCCGCCCAGCACCGCCACAGCCAGCACCGCCAGAGCCGGGCGGAGCCGAGACCGCGGCGGGACGCCCGGGGCCGGGGGCGGGCCCGGGGCGTGGCCCAGCCCTGCGGGGGGAGAGGGACGGGCCGGGACGGGGACGCCGAGAGGGGCCGGGGGGGTCGGGAAAGGGACACCGGGAGAGGCTGCGGGACACCGAGACAGAGTGCGGCACAGCGGGAGAGGGAGAGGAGGAACAGGAGAGGGACGGGGAGGGGTCGTAGACGCCGTAGACTCCGTAGACTCGCTGCTGCCGCTGCCGCCGCTGCAACTGGAGCCCTGGGGCCGTTTGTCCGCGTGTCCGTTCCACGCTCCAGCCCCGCGCTCCCCGGGGGCAGCCCCCGAGCCGCTCCAAACACGGCAACTTGGCCGTGCTGAGCCCAGATCCAGAGGCCTGACTCCTGCGCCGTGGCGGAGGAATTCCCTCGGTCGCTGCTGTGCATTGTCCCTGCTGAGGCTCAGACACTGTCAGGACGCATTCCCTGCTTGTAGGATTCGTGCCCGACCCAAGCACTACGCTTATGTCTCCAGCATAACTTTGCAACAAAAACAGGGGAAGGCAAACTCTGTGTTCGGCCCACGGTATTTTCGAGTGTCTAAAACTCACTAACACCACTCGTGTTCCTCTGGCTGTCCAAATCCAGTCCCGTAATGTTGCTGTCTGTCCAGTGTGGGGCTCTGGTTCCATCTCTGAGGTGTGTGATGCATCCAGCTGGCAGTGCTGACTGACAGCTGGAGTCAGCAGAGGCATGGGTTAGTTACTCTCCATTCCATTGCAAAGGAATTCCTCTGCTGCAGCCAGGTGTCGGAGGCAATAACTGTCCTGTGCTGCTGATGCACTGCCTTCTCCAGCTTATTTAGTGATCTGTCAAAAAAAAAAGATCATTTCGCTGATTTGAAAAGCAACACGCTGAACAGATCATTCAAGGTAGGAGGCTATTTCACATTTGGGAGAATAAATGTTCTTTCAATGTTGCAGTTCTGAGTAAACTAAATATAAACATGTTTTCTTCTAGCTAGAAGGAATGTCACTCTCTATTTTCATACAGTTGATAATAAGTTGGAAAATAATGTAGTCTCCTAACGTTCAAGGAATGCCAGAAATATGGCAGGATTTTCTGTGGTTTTTTATGCTCATTTCTAGTGTAACTTGAATGTATTCCAAAATTACATGTTGGTGGTACATTCAGGCCAACATTGAAATGACTGGATTGTGTTGGTGGGTCCATGTGTAGGTTTTCCATATATTTACATACACCTTTTTCAAGAAGGGAGTTGTATTTTGCATTTCCATATACCTTCTAAAAGAAGGGAGTTGTATTTTCTGTGACTCCCTGCATAAATTCATAAATCTGGAGATTCTGTAGGGCTTAAAGGACAGTCTGGGGAGCAAAGCCCTCTGAACCCTGTGTCTTCGACTAAATTGACCATTAATCCTCCTGGTGTCCACATCTGAGAGCCATACCCTCTGCTTGCTGCAGGTTTGTCACAGCTCTTTGGGGTCACGATGGCCTTCGTGATCTGAGTAATGCTGTACTGCTCCTGCCTGCTCACCTCTGCTCAGAGAGGTTCAGTATTTACTAGTTCAACTCTTATGCAGAAATTTACCAAAAGTTAATGTTAATTAACCCCTTCTGATGGGGTTAAATGGAACTATGGGCCTGATGGTACACTTACATTCCTAATGAAAACTAATATTTGTTATCAGTATCTTAAGTGTTAGTATTGTTTCTTTCATGTTGGCTATTGGGTTTGTGGGTTTCCTGTTGTTTAAATGACTTCTGCCTTTCAACATTATCAAGGTACATTAAGGTGTTTTCAAAATTTGTTCCCCCCATTCTTGTTTCTGTATCTTTGAGAGATATATATATATATATACACACACATATATACATTATTGAAATACTACGTAGTTCCTTAAAAATGCAGCTGCTAATTTCCCATTTTTCCTAAGCAACTGTTAGGATTTCCTGAATACATTTGTGAAGCCTGCTTTATGTTAATATTTCCAATTTTTCTTTTTCTTAGTGTATTTTCGTTTTGATTTGTTTGCTGTGTCACCTAATTTACAAGAGCATTCACATTCAACATCCATAATTTGCGTGCCATTTTTTGTGTTTGTTAAATTGCACAGTTAACCTAAGAGAGAGAGAAAAATATTGCATGTAGGCCTGGCAGGCTAAGTTTTAGTTGTACATTTGTATCCATGTGTTTGCCATAGTTTTTTTGCATTTGAAATATTCTGTCTATGCATTTAAATATTCTTTTAATGTGAGTTTAAAGGGATTGAATAGAAAGATGAAACTGAGATCACTACACAGTCTTGATGCTGAAATCAGTCCTTTTTAGTCTAAATAATATAAGTGTGTAATATAAATGATACTTTCTTAGGAAGTTGTAGAAAAAAGCAGATAAATAATTCCTTTTAATGGTGGAGTTCTTCAAAACAGGATCAGAAATACTGCTTACTGTGTGCTTTCCTTAAAAGGTCTTTACATGAGGTAGCAGGAATAGGCATCAAGAATCCAAGCTTCTGGAATGTAAATTTCTTGAGTGTGTTTTGAAATATTTTATGGAGTGGGTTTCTGTTATCTTGCATCTATCTGGGAGCATGTGAAATGTCGTACACCCTTACTAATAGAAGGTAAAAAATAAAGGGTAGTTTTTTAGCGGCCCATCTCCATGGTGTTGTCACAAGGTGCAGCAGTCTGTACCTTAGCAATGTGCTGAGGAACAAAAATGTTCTATTTGAGTGTGTACAGTAATTTAAATGCTCTTCTCTCTGAATTGTCTCCTCAGCTGGTTAAGGTTATGCTGGAAACTGTTGGAAGGTGTTATTTTCTTTGTTGTACCTGGAAAAGAACACTTTATAGATCACTTGTGTTACCAAAACCACGTCTAACTGAAGGTATGTGTATCTCTATTCTCCAGCAAGCAGGAAAAACGGGCATTTTCTTTTCTCGTGCAACTGATGAGCAAAAAGAGTACATGAAAAGGACTGAGGAGGGTGGTATTTGTTTGGCTCAGGTTTCTTCAGTGTGACATTAGGGGACACTTGCCAGCCTTGGGGTCTATGTATGAAATTTATTGCACTTAATTGATTTTGTCCAAGACAATAGTCTGCTTCAATTGAAAAGTTTTACATCTGAATACCAGTAGCTTTGCAGCTGATCTGATCCTAACATTAACTCTGGGGAGAAATTCGGTCTAGGGAGAGCATTTCTGTATTTTGGATGCTGTGCTTTGAAAGTTTGGACGTGTAATCTTAACAAAATGATGGAGAAAGAACTTTAGAAAGTCTGCACTGCATAAGCCATTGAAATGTACTCTTAAATGTCAGTTCAGGGGTGAAATTCTCTGCTCTGTTTGGCATTTATCCTAGGCTACCTATGTCCTGTGCTATCAAGCTGTACTGAAGGGGCTGCCTCACAAGAATTTTGGATATTAGTTGTTTATATCCATCGTGGTAATGGCTGATGTGTTTTCCAGATCAGCCACTAGAAGGTGTGAAAATTGTAAACTGATGAGCACAGAGAGGGTCTGACAGTTTGTCCTGCAGAAGGCAGTGATACATCTGTCCTCAAGCAAATGCTGCGTAATCCATACAATTTATTAGTGAATCATGCCTTGAGCTTGGGAATTTCACAGGAGCGGAGCTATTCAGGGGTCTGACATGTCCATCCAGTGTTTGTGGAGAGTCTCTTTGCATCCTCAGCAACCCCATCCATGCTTGTCCAGCCTCCTCCTTCCTCCAAAGCAGGGAAGAGATCTCTGAACCCATTGCTGCAGGAATTTACCCCGTTTGATTTATGATGGAAGCAAGCTCAGGTCTGTCAGAAGATCTACTTTCATCCCTAAAATGTGGGAGTGAGGGAAATGTGATTAGGAACATTACCTGCCCTCAGACAAAACTAATTGTGTCTGATGTTTGCTAATACTTAATGGCACTTTTCAGCAGTCAAACCTGAATGAGTTGATGATTGCTTAATGTACTTTGTGTAGAAAAGCTGTCAGTGGCCAGCGCAGGCGATGGGAATTACGTGGTCAAGGACGTGTACAGTAGGAATAGAACATGTGGAGAGTGTGATTGATAACTGGCTAGCTGCAAAAGGTCACATAGACATGAGAGAGCTTTGCTGAGCACACAGGCACTCTCATGAGAACCAGCAAGGCGGTAAGCTTCGCATGTCCTTGAGCACAGCTGGGATACGATAACAAGACCTTGTAGCTGAAAGATATGAGGGAGAAGCACGGTAAAACAAAAAACTTACTCAAACTATGTAACCACAAAGAAATGTAGAAAGAGGCGTAGCTGACTTTTAATCTGAGCACCAATCCTGAGCTTAACTTTTGCAATATGCATGAGCTTATTAGTGTTATTATAAAAGCATTGTGTGAATTAACAGTAAACGAGATTTGCCGATCACTCATATTGAGTGCCACATTTCTCCCGCTGCGGATTTCCCACAAGAATGGACTTTCCAGTTCTTAAAACCTTCTTAGTAGGAGGTGTGATGGTGCACTTTGACTAAATTGTGGTCAATTCTGTCTCCTAATAGCTGGCATCTTCAGATTCTACCGGCGGTGTTGGGAATGTCTTTCCAAGAGTTGAGAAGGAAAGTTTCTTTCAAGGATTCTGATCTTCCAGTGTGATGCGTGGATACCAGTCAACATGTAGACAGATGACAGGCACAGACAGTATTCTTGACAATTGCTTAGAAAATAAACAAAACATCAGGCAGTAGAATAATCCTGACAACAAGGAGGATAACAGTAACTTTTCCAAGGGACAAATGTCAATGTCACTTTCAGTTACATTGCAGGAAAAAATGGTAAAAGAAGTGGGTGTGACCCAGAATTCCCACAGCCAAGAGGATATGTGAGTACCAGTTTGGCTGAAATGACTGTTGCTTGTCATTCCCCAGTGACAGTTTGGAGAAGTCATCGCAGGCTCTTTTAATTGATGAATACTGATGTGTATAAGTCAGGTGTCGGTATATGTATTTTCACATCCTTTTTTTTGCTTTTTCCATTGTGCAGCAGGTAATCTCAGAACAGCAGTGGCTGTGCTGAAGCAATATAAATAGTAATCTCTGATTTTTTCCAATGATGTTTGATTGCCAAGTGATATCCTCAGCAAAGTTGGTCAGACCCTCTCAGTCCTACTCCTTGTAGCTACTGAGTACTGAGATTGTGGAAGGCCTTACTGAAGCCGACAGAAGTAATTTTCATTGCCTTCAGTGACTTTTCAATTGGGCTGAAAGTGCTGGTTGGTCTCAAAAATACTTTGTGAGCTTTGATCTAATGAGTGGAGACCAGTGGTAAATCAAAATGGAAGGAAGAACTTTGTGGGCAAAATGCAGTACAGGTTAATTTGCTTTTTCAAATTCTAACTTATTTAAATTTTACATCAGAAGTTGTGGAGGTCTAAATCCCTACTACCATTTTAAGGCATCTCTGCCTCATCATTGCTTAAGACACTGACTGAATGCACATAGTTTAATTTAAAGTTGATTGCATTTAACAACAGAATTTTTTAAAGCCTTTAGTCATGTAATAATGGTAGATAGCGCTTAATTTAGTCAAGAATGACCGATACAGTTATCTATCATTTACATTAGCAATGTTAAACCGACAGTAAATTCAATTAATTCTTCAATTTTATGCTCTTAACATTTAAAACCCTAAATCCACTTTAAATCAATTTGCATTATTTTGAGGATGGGATTCTTAATGTTAAGCTCCTATTAAATCTGCATTTTCTCTACTGTAAGGTTGCTTTGAATTTTTTTGTCATGTTTTTGTGGAATGTTGGTCTTAAGCAGTTTTTGTGGGTTTGTCTGTGACTTAAGGAGCTCTCTATTGGATACTGATCTATGCAGTTGAAATAGAACACTGGAAAAACATGATTTATAACAAGTGTTCTCATAGCAGACCAGGAGGTTGGGTTGATATTTCTTCTTCTTCCATCAAGGAACACCCATGGCTGTGGGCTATAATTTATAACAACAGTGTTGCTTTGACCGGTTTTGGTTACTGTGGGCTTGTTTTCAGGAATGATGAGTATGTAGTTATCCCATCTTGAAAGAAATACATAGCACATGTGCTTATTTGGATTAATTAGTATGGTTTTATATCACAGTTGATAGAAAGCTGGAAGAAAAGCCCAAGAATAAAGGAATAAAGGAGGCCAACCAAATAACTGAGGGTTGTGACTGTGGTTAAAGTCCCTTATGAATTCTGAGTGCTCCAGCACCGGTTTTCTGTGAGTCACTCTTTGAAGCTGCATTATCATTTTGTTATATATATTCCAATATATGTAAGTCCTGTCAGACCCTAGAGAGAACACTTGCAGTGAGTAATTTCAGGTCTGAGTGCCACAAGCAGGCTGCTGAGAAAGCTGGCCCAGCCTTTTTTTTTCTTGGTGGTTCTGATGGTTTGAGCTGCAAGTTCACTCAGCTGAGCTGCTCTGTGCTCCAGCTCTGTTTCTTTAGTGATGCTGCAATACTTGCTGCACGGCAACTCAGTTGGAAAACAAAGAAATTAATGATACAGACAGAAGATCTGTTCCCAAAGCAGGGTGAAATTCTGGTGGAAGGGCTTCTGCTGCTTGAATTTTAAACACTGTGCTGTGAAACCTCTCACGTCATCTGTGGGTTAGTGGTTGTATCACCTGGGATAGTCCATCCAGGCCCTGTTGATACAAACGTGCTTTTCACTGGTGCTGCTCCCTATTTTGGAGAATATCTGAAAATAAGGTGTGAGCAAGTACTGAAAATTTCCATTTTTGCTCCTATTTACCCACTTGCCTGCTGTTTTAATTTTGAAGTAGGGTGTCAGATAGAATCTGTCTAATGGCAGCGGTGTAAAAAGCATGCCTTCAGTTCCAAACTGAAACCCCTTGAAATCAGCAGATGTCCCAGCTCAAGGAAAATGGCTTGCAAGCCCAAAACATTCACTTTCCCTGCCTCATTTCTTATGGTCTTACCAAGGAAACAGCAAGACTTGGATTGCGCTTACTCTTTGCAATGAAGAAGTTGTTAATGCTGCGTTTTCATGCTTCCATCGTCGTTGTACTCCAAATGTCTGTTCTGTGGAATGGGCAGGATTAGGCTGTTTAAGACAAAGCCACTCCACATTTACAGTGCCTGTAAGGTCCACAGTAAGAGCCCTAAATGGAAGTATCATTTTCAAGATGCCTTCTATTTTACAAGCAGCCAAACAGAAAATGAAACCCTGGGTTGAATTGTAGTCTTCCTGAAGGAAGTGTCAAAGCCTAACAAGGGTGCTTGACCCAGCTTTGTACTTGTTGTTCATTGAAATAAACTTTAATTGTTAATGAATCCAAACACTGTTAATGAATCCAATACTACTACTTTACTGAGAAAAGCCGTAATTACTGGACAATCCCCTGATTCTCAGCTGCTGTAAATCACTCTATCTTCACAGAATGGAGAGGGGCACTTCATTTAACAACACTGAAGAATTAAGACAGGGAAATGGCGTAAAAATCAGAAAGGATCTTAGAATTATAATCAGGGGAAACAGAGTAAAGAAAAACATGTAAAGTTGGGCGTTGCTTCTGTGAAAAGAGAAGTTGTACATCCGTGTACATGTAGTTGCATTAAGGAAAAGCATTAGTATTCAAGCCGAATGATGTCATGGAAAAACCGGTTTGTTTTTTTTTAAGCATGCAAAACTTCTGTCAGTTGAAAGGGGTTAAGAACAGCATATTAATCTATTTCCCTCCTTACCTGTTGTTTTGTGAAGTAGTTAGGATTGCTGGCATTATCCATCTGGAATTTTATGCCAGTGGCAGATCCCTGACTGTGATGGTAGAAGGGTAAGGACCTCATCCAAATGCATCAAGAGGAATAGTGTTTCACTGTGTAACTGCCAAGTATTTCAGACCGGTGCCTAATACGGCAAAAACTTGTTGCAATTATGTGTAAAGTGTAATTTATCTAATGTAATTATGAGATGTTTAGAGCCAGTCATTTGAAATAGACTCCACTCCTCTGTTAACTTTTGACATTGGAAGGACTGTAATCATATTGCAGACCATCAGCCCTTGGATTAAAATTTAAACCTACAGTGAGCTTCAAACTGCTTTGCATTTACCCTTAGAAGAAAAGGGAGGTTGAATAATTTTTCTTACGTTGATTTATCTTAGGAAAATGGGTGTCAAGGTTCTGAATTACAGTAATTATTGTAAGCATGTAAAATATTATCAACTACAAGATACATCTGATGTGGTGTGGATGGATTAGTGCACATGCTAAGACCAATTTGAGAACATTTCACTTTTTGCTACGTTTGCTAGGGCTAGTTACATCCACTTAAAATACAGATTGGCTCTAAAATGGCAGCGGTTTGCAGGTCCTAAGTGTTAGGACTTTGGTTAAAGCAAAAGGAACAAAATAATTCTTTTTCTTTTAGCTTGTCATGCAGTTTGTGCTGAGGCTTTCAGTAGTACTTTATTGTGACAGCTCATTTCCCTTTTCATTTGATGCCCTCATATACACCTTGTCACTCTATTAAACTAGAAAGATTTAGTTTCTTAAAGAGCCCTCAATGAAGCTGTTATAAAGCCTTTTCTCAAAACAACAAATATGGAGCCTGAACACATGAGATTACATTCTTTTAGTTTATGTTGCTTTTTTGAGGAAATAAAAACAGGAGAGAGCAAGAGTTTATTGCTTAATAAGTATCAGCTATTTTCATAAAAAGGGTTCATAATTTTGAGTTTCATTTTTATTTTGACCAGAACGCTTTTAGATAATAAATGTTGCAATTGAATCTTGTTTTTTTTAGGAAGTTGTTAAAACCAGCTAAATGCTTTCCATTTATGGATAACAAACTGATGCTCTAAGTTTAGGAATTACTGTGCCAAAATTTGAGTATTTCTTTGATTTCCTTGTAACCTGTAAAACTGACTGTTTCTGGTTATTCTGGGACCTTTGAACTAGGGGTCTTACCTCAGGTGGGATGTCAAAAGAATATATAGATTGTGATGCTGTTTTCTCTCCATTACTAGGAACAGTTTCTGGTCTGGGCAAGTTGGGATTCAGACAATGCCACTGGATTTCTACTTGAGATTCTGCCTTTTGTGGCCTGTTTTATGGGTATTTTCACTTTTTTCATTGCAAGTTTTTAGGATTTTCTAAGCGTGTGTTTCTAAAAAAGCAGCACCCAAATTAATTGCATCTTCTGAGTACGTAAGAACTACTTTATGGCATTTTAACCTGCAAACGCTATGATAGCATGTGTGGAAATGGAATTTACCTCACTTGGCGGACTTGAAATATATCCCTAAGCAGTAATTGCAACATCTTATCAAATTGTCGAGCAGGAAACCAACCTTTTTCTAAATGGAATTTTTATGAACTGTTTTAAGGACTGTTTACTGGAAAGCTGCCTAATCACTGCGTTCCCTGGGTAATGGCTGAAATATGTGTGCTGAATTAGTAGCAGGAAGATGCTCAACTACTCTGGCAGGGAAGAGTTGATACTGCTTTTGCTAATGCATGTAAATCACAGGAAAAATTCTGAATATGGGGAAAATTTTTATCAATAACCCCATTTAATTGTATCCTTCATTTGAACGGTGCCTTGCTTCAGCGATTTTTAAGGAAATTATCGAGACTATTTTTTTAAGTGGTAGAAATAATAATTAAAACCCGTCCATTAAAGCATTTGGGAGTACATTTAATTGATAGAAAGATTAGGTATATCAGGGGAAAAATCCACTTTGCTGGCATTCTTCTGGTTTTGGGTCTTGGCAAAGGAACTAAAATGGGTTAAGAGGAAATTGCTTGTTCCACAGTGTGCTGTGTGTGGCTTCCTGGGGATTTTACCTTTACGGTGAGTGTTCCTCTGAACACAATGAAGCTGCAAGCGTGTGCTAAATCCAGTTAAGGAGATTTCCAGTCTAGTCTTTTGGCTCTGGAAGAGTCCCTAACTGTGCACCTGGGACATAGGATTGTCCAAAGGTGTCCCCATTGCACATTGCGAGGAATCCTGGTCTTCATTCTGCTGGTTTAGTTTGATGTTTCCATATTCTTCTAAAAAAGAATAATTGCTTTCTGTTCAGTGCCTGCATTCACAGCTGTCTGGTTTTTACCTTTTCTTCAGCTGCCTCTTCTCCACACAAGTGCCCTTGTCTACTTAACTCTTTCTTTTATGGCAGCTGTTCAATAGCTGGAGTTAAGCTTCTTGCCCTACTCTGAATTTCCAATTTCCCGTTTGAGGATGAGGCAATCACCGCTGACTTCCCAGAGGGCACTCCTTTGCTTAGTTATCCAGCTCTCAGCAGCTTTGAAAGGGACAGAGAAATGGAAGGGAATAGCTTTGGTTCATAAATATTTTTGCATTAATAATAATTAAAGTTAAGATCAATGATTGTAGTACAGATGACTACCAATAGTGCTTTATAGCCCCTTTGGGAACTGAAATTGTGTGAAATAATTCAAAATAGCCTCCCTAGAATGGTTATTCTGTGAGCAGCAGTAGCTCTGTTTTAAGGCTGGCGTGGTGTCAGGAGGTCTCTGGGCATGCCAGGAGTTTCAGGTTGCTCACTTTTCTATTATTTTTGCCCATCTCCATGTGTTTCCATTCTACATTCGGTCTTCCTGAAAATATTTGTGTGTCTTCCTTCATTTGGACATTGCAAAGCATGACTGCTTTTGTGGAGGACTTTTCGCCCTCTCCCAGTCTTGTGCCTTTTGTTTCCTTTGGATGTAAATCCAAGCAAGCTGCAAATCTTTTATATCTTATTGGGATTTAGCAGTGGTGTCAGCGAGTACAAAAAAGAGTTCAACATGTTTTATTGTTATCAAAAGCATTTCCAGGAGTGGGAATGAGGGATAGGAATCCAGGGCACAGGGATGGTGGATCCCTGTTTATCTCTGTAGTATTTTAGAGTGTGTTTCAGTGTATCCCTCAACCTCTTTTGCAAATATTGTTAAAAAGGCAGTGCTTCCCAAAGCAAGAAATGAACCCAGGAAAAAAAATCTCACAGTCTTATCACAGCATGCTTTTTCTTTCTTATAAAACCAACATAATCAAAATAAAAACCAACCAAACCAAAACCAAAAACCTCAAAAACTAACCAAGCAAAAAACCCCCCCAAAGCCCCCAAAAAACTAAAACAAAAAAACCCCAAGCTTCTATCCAGTAAATAAGACTTAAGTTTTAAGATTTATAACTACAGAAGGTGTCTTGATCACAGCTGAAAGAGGTTTGTAGTTATGCACACCAGGCCTGTGAATTCCTTAGCAAACCTATGATTTTCTTCTTTTCTGAAGTATGTCTGTGAAATGTTTTGGAGTTTTGTATTGGAAAATATTTTTCTGCAACACACATTTTAGTGGGAATAAATAAAAACGCCAACTAGTATAAAGATGGAATCATGTCTTTAGGAATTTATACTAGAATAATCTTGAATCTAGAGGAAAATTGAATGTGGGGAGGAGAGCGGAGGTATTGAAAATCTGAGAGGGTTTTTGCTCGCACCAGTTGTGTTTTCATGCTGTTTACTTGGGCTAATATAGTTCATGCTGCACTGCAAAACTTTTAGGTGCCTTCAGCATGTTGAATAAGAAGCTGTAGTTTTATAAAATAGCATTTATTTTGTTGTGGATGGGCTGCTTTATCACCTACATACAAGGACTCGCAATCACATACGTTGTATCTCGTGTTAAACAAGGATTTAGGAGAACTCCATGGAGTTCAATGAGCCCATTTCTAGCTGTGTTGACAGCAGATTTCTACCCAGATGTCGGATAAGCATACTTGGTATTTTGAAAAGTTTTTCCAGGCTCCAGTTCTTTTGAAGCAGGCACTTAATGAGCTTCTGTGTATTTAGCAACCTTCATCAGATGCCTTTACATCAACTTGTGCAGGCTGCCTTTGGGCTCGTATGAAAAATCAGACGTACGTTCTAAAATGTGAGAATGCTTTTTTTCTCTGTGAATGTTTGAGGGATCTCGTGCTCTTTTTCCACAATTTAGTCGTTCAAGCCTGAGGTGCTCTGGTCCCAGGGAAGATCGATAGGATGTTGCCATTACGGCCGTGTCTGTCAATTACAGCCAGATTCAGGCGGCCAGGTAGGATTGTAAATTTGTGCCAACCAGTCACAGATGTTCCAGCTGTGCAGACATGTGGCACTATTTATTCTACTCTTTTTTTCATAAAGGCCACAGGGGGCAAAATATTGTCCCTACCCAGAGACTGCAGCCGTTCTCCTGAAAGCACCTTCCAATCTTCCTCTCCACGCTGGGATGATGGCATTAGGTCTTTTTAGCCCTCACATGTTTGTTTCAAACTCCCACAGCTCACAGAATTAATTTCTGTTGGGAACACAATGTGGTGATGAGGCAGGTTATTCTGGCTGGGCTTTTCCTTTATCTGCTATACAAAGCAACTGATTCACTTTCTATTAATTACCACCAGCTCTGGGGACTGCCTGGTGTTTTTCCTTTGGACTTTCAGCCTTTTGAGCTCGTTCTCAGGTTTGCTGTTTGGAAAAGCAGAGATGACAGGAGCGGGAAGGAAGGATACAGGAGAAAGAGGCTGACTTACCCAAACCTTAAAGCACATCTCAGCTGGGAATGGTTATTGTGTGTGGAGCACTATATTTTACTTATATGCAGCACAATATTACTTGTCTCAACTTCCCTCCTCCCCCAACCCTATGAAAGGAAATCCTAAAAAATTGCTTTTTAACTAATTATAAGAAATCCAATAACACTAGCAGCTTATTTCTTTCTGACTAAATGTAATGAGATTGGAGCATTGCTTCATCAGGAGAATGACCTAATACAATAGCTCATTGAACCATGAGAGATTCATTAAAACTACCTTGCAAGGGGATTTTTTGGGCAATGTTTTATGTGGTGGACTTTTTTTCTTTTAAAAATAACTCCCAAGTCTAAAGCAGTTACTGCATGTAGTTGTAATCAATTTTGTAACACTAGGCAACAGAACTGGTTTTAATTACCTCTTATGTTCTAAAGATGTTACAGAAAAATCCTCACAGCTGAGCTGCACTTCATTTGTTGGAGGCTGAGGTTTGCAGCCAGGTGACTTTGCAAAATACCCAGATGTTGCACACTGGGATTTTGCACAAAACTTCAGGAGTTGGTGATAAGTTTCAAACTGCCAGAAAATTTCCATTTCCTGCTGACCTAAATGAAAAAATCTATCCCTTCCCTGAGATGTGAGTGACAATGTGTCTGTACAGCTTTTAGAGTTGGTTTCTCACAAAGGGTACATGATGCCTATTTGCCCCTCAGCTTTGTATCTATTACTAAATGATGCATTTTAAACTGTTCTTTGTATCCATGATAACTGTGGGTTCTGAAACAGTAGAGACTTTAATACACTAAGCTTGAGGTATAAAAATGAGGCATCTGTCAGAAAAAAATACGGACTGACTTACAACCTCTATAATTAAGGTGTCAGGAAATCTCAAGCTGTTAAAATCTATTTTGAGCTACCCTAAAACATTACATCCAACAAGACAATATCCAGTAACAGTAAGAGAAGGGGCAGAAGGTAAGATGATGGTTTGCAAATGCATAAAAAAAGGAACTTAAAAAACTAGATATGGAATTCTAGAGTTCAGTTCGATTGATGTAACTGTCCCCATCATCCTTTCTGCTGCCAGTAGGAAAATGTCCAGAGCATGTGTTTAAGCAACACGCACTAAAGCCTGTGGGCATGTTTGACTCTTTCTGGCAGTGTGCACAAACCCAGGCTGCTTCCACAGGTGAGAGAGGTAAATGCTCTTTCCTCCTGAGATACATCTGAAAAAATCCTAAAAGGAGCACCTTGTAATCTGGGGAAAAACCAAAAGGTTTCTCTTTCTACTGAAATCTTGGAGTGAAATAAAAGGAACCTGCAGAAATCAGCCTCTCTCTTTCTTTACACTGAGTTACTGAGCCCTGCGCCTCTCAGGGTCGTTCACCTGCTGCCCCAAAGCGTTTCCTAGGTGTTCAAACAACAACAACAACATTAAAATAGGAACTAACACTCAAATAACATCAGTTCCCTGCTTTGGCAGGCTTTTCCCTCAGGGCAAACCATCTTTTGCCGCTTTTCTTTTGCAGAGCAGAAGAGCAGGAGAGGCTCAGGAGACAGAAGGACGATGATTTGGCCAAATTGCTGCCAAAAGCTGATGCCTTTAGTTTAAGGAATAAATACCTGTCCAAACTTGGAACTCAGGTATCACTGATTAAAAACCAGAATGCTGAGGGGTTTATTTAAAGGATTTGGCGGTTTTTACCAGCCAGCAACTCCACCTCTGAATGAAATCCCTGGGATTTGTTCTCAGGAAGAAACCTCCCAGTAATGAAAAATCTAATGAAGAGAAAGGATTCGAAGGTGGGCCCATTTCAGAAGCGGAGGAATGTCTTGAATTTTATTTTTTTGCAGCTCCCAGCTCATTACTCCTCCTGTTTCTCAACCCTGGCCCACAGAAGTGTGTTGAAATAGCAGCTTGGCCCTGTGGAGAAGCAGGAATCCACTGAATTTCCTGGGACGCAGAGCCCAGCGCCAGCAGATGCTCCATGCTTTGCTGCAAGCCTAGATCCTAGATTTCCAATATTGCCTAAAAACTCCTCCTTCCTGGGCAATCCAGAGGATCCTGATGGGGGATTGTGGCTCTGGTGGAACCTCTGAGTACCTGCTCCAGCCTCTTGGCTCTAATTACTCCGTGAGTAGCTGAGTCAGGGGCCAGGGGTTGCTCTCTGGCTGTGAAATGGGAAAATTCCATCAGGAAAGTGCTGGGATGAGCCTGGAGGGAGGTGGGGCTTCTCCAGCCTCTCCTTCTTGGACACCTTCCTTGCTCTGCTTCGTTTTTCTGAGGGAGGAAAAGGTGAGGAGAAGCTCCCCAGGGAATATTGCAGAGGAATCTCCAGTTCCAGAAGTACAAAAAGTGCCCAGCCTCAGGAATTTATCCCAGCTCAGGAACAGCACTAACCTCTCCAAGCCTGAACAATGTGAAAACCGATTTATTTTTTAAGACTTAGTGACTAAAACCAATAAAAAGAGGTAATGCAAGGACTGGATTTTGCTTCCAGAGGGAAAAGCCTTGAATTCTATGCTGGAACTCATCATTTTCCCATCATTTCAGTGGAAAGCTCCTTGCTGAACAGGGACTTCCCAGGGCTCCTGCAGAGTGCGCTTTGCTTTGCTTTCATTCCTCCTGGAGGTAATTGGATCAATTATCTCTGACCCGAGCTGAGCTTGCTGTAAAGGGGCAGGAGGTTTGTGGAGCCCCAGGAATGGGGAACATTCCTGGGATACTCCAGGAAATGTTCCTGGGATGGCTCCAGGGAATCCTGGTGTGCCACAGAAAGCTCAGGAGCCTTTGACGTTTGTTTGGCTGCAGGGAGAGGAGTCCGTTAGAATCAAAAAGCTGCATTTGATGTAGAATATCCTGAATTTCATCGTTTCAATCTAAGCAGAACTCCCAGTCTTAAAGCTTGGTTTTAAAAGAGATTTTTGTGCAGTGGAGATTTCTTTGACGTGCCTGGAAAATTCTCATCTTCCCGAGGGACATTTTGGGTGAAAGTTCTGGATTCTGGAGGACAATGAGGGGACCCAAAGGAGCAGTTTGGGAGCTCCCTGTCCCCCTGAGCTGTCCTGGTCCTTTCTGGGCTCCTCGGGACCAGCCCTGAAGCTTTGATTGGACGCTTTCCTTGTGAATTTGGGGTGCTTTTTAAAGAAAACCTTTCGTTGGACACTGTCACCTGTGCTTTTTGGTTGTTGAGGGTTCTGGTGTTGCCTTCGGAGGCTTTGGGAAGGGAACTTTATCCCAAGAAATCCTCCCTTTTCCAGGGACCTCTCACTAGAGGTCAGCACTGCCACGCTGCCGGCTCGGGAATGTTGGATGGTTGGGATTAAAACCACCGAGGCTGCAGCTGCTGGGGCTTGTTTGGGTGCCTGATGTGCACCAGCCTTGGTCCTGGCACGAGGTGTCCATCCTGGGGTGTCCATCCCTGGCAGTGTCCAAGGCCGGGCTGGACATTGGGGTTTGGAGCACCCTGGCGTGGTGGAAGGTGATTTTGAAGGTCCTTCCAGCCCAAACCAGTCTGTGATCCCATGGAACCGAGTCCAGTCTTTGGGAAAAGCACCTCAGTGCCTTCAATCAACTTCTCTTTGAATGTTTATTAATGGAAGGCAAAGCAAAGGGATGAGCTGGGAGGGAAAAAAGGGGAGGGGCATGGTCTGAGGGCTGAAGACATGGAGCTGTCAAAAGGGAGGAAGGGTGGAGGGAAAAGGGACGGACGGTGTAGCAAGGCAGGGAGAGGGTTGAAGGCACGGGAGCTTCCCACAGGCATCAGCTGCGTCAATCATCAGCTGTGCCTGGAGCTCCGGCTCCCCCGTCTCCAGGCGGTCTCATCTTCTGTGGCCCCTGAAGGTCTTCTAAGGCCACCGGTTCTTCTGAGCTAGCAGATGACTGCAGTTCTGCAACTCGCTCCTCGAACATCAGCTGGACAAAGAGGCTTATCTGGGAGGGGCTGTCGTCGTCTCTCAGGGCCTGAAGAGCTGGAAGAGACAGGCACAGAGCCCCTGTCAGAGCCCGGATGTGCGGGAGTCCAAGGAGACCCTCCTGCCAAGGGCCATCCGAGCCAGCTCCTGCCGTGGCCACCACAAGAGAGGAGAGGGGGGCCAACGGGATTCGCCGCAAGGTGCTAAACACGAATCGCCCCGCCCGCGTCCCTGAAATCTCTCCGTGTTCTGCGCACGCCAGCCCTTGTCCGCACAGGGAGCCAGGCCCTCCGCAGGCAGGACAGGGATTGCAGCCCCCTGCGCGAGCATTGCGGCTCCCCCCGGCAGCCCCGCTGAGAGCCCGCTGCCCTCACTCACCCTCGCTGAGGGCCTGGAGCTCTTCCTTCTGCCTCCTCAGGCGCACCCCGGCGATCCCTGGGAACACAGAGCCTGTCAGGGCCCCAGCGGCACGGCGCCCTGCCAGCGGCGCTGCCAGCCCTGTGGCCACACGGCCTCCTGCCCCGGCAGGGCTCGGCCCGGGCCCTTGCCGCATCCTGCCGCCCCAGGGCACGGCCGCAGAGGGCGGCAGCAGCCCCGAGGGCAGGCGCGGCTCCACGGCGCCGGGCGCGGATGCCGCTGCCGGGACGGGGGCTGGGGCTGGGGCTGGGGCTGGGAGGGAGCCCGGGCTCGTGGCTCACCGATGAGCTTGATGGCCGCCTCTCGCAGGGGCTCCTGTGGGTGCTCCAGGTAGGGCAGGGCCAGGCGCAGGTGTTCGGCCGCTCGAATCTTGTCGTCTGCCAGCTGGAGAGAACGGCAGGAGGGAGGGAAGGGTTGGCGCGGGCTCAGCCCCTCGGCCGGGCGCTCCCGGCGCCCAGCCCCGGCCTGCGCTGCCCGCACAGCCCCGAGGCCCGGCCAGCGGGCGCCGGGCTCCGGAGGGGGCGGAGGGCCGGGTGCTGCCCGGGGAGCCGCGGTGCCGCCCCGCCCCGCGGCCCCGCTGGGCCGGCGCTCCGTCGGCGCCCGACTCGGGGCACAGGAGCCTGGAGAAGAGCCCGCGCGGCCCCACGGAAGGGAGCGGCGTGTGGGGCGCAGGCCGGAGCCCCTGCGTGCGGCGCTGGGCAGGGGCCACGGCTGCCAGCCCCGCACACCGAGCCCCGCCGTCAGGGGGCTTCTCCAGAGGCCGTCCTTACCACGCACTCGGCGAACTTGAACAGCTTCTCCGTCTTCAGCACGTGCTGGAGGTCGCTCCTCTTCAGGAAGCCGGCCGCACAATGCAGCGTTTCCCGAGAGGCCTGGAGAGCAGCAGAGACGGGAGCTGGCAGCGCAGCCCAGCCCAGGGCACGGGCCCTGCGTCCCTGCGCCAGGGCCAGCAGGAGGCTGCGAGCCGGGAGAGGTGCCCGGGCAGGAGGCAGCCGAGCCCCCTGTCAGGGATGCACCGGCATCACACAACGCCTCACCTTGGCCACGCGCTCGTTCACCTCGTGGCAGTGCAAGTAGAGTGGGAGCAGGCTCTGGCTCACAACTGTGTTCAGTGGCTCTTTGCCCTCATCCGCTACCAAGCCCATCACCTTTTGGAAAAGCTGAATGGAGAGCAGCTGCACGTGGCTGTTGTCCTGAAGGAAAGGAAGCGGAAGAGGCCTCAGCACCAATTTCTCCAGCCCAGCCGGGCAAAAGCCTAAAAATCCCCAGGGCACAAAGTTTCTGGGCAGCAGCTAATGCCCGTGGCACGCAGAGCCTTACGTTTCCAAAGAGCGACAGGAGGAGGTCGGCTAGCTTCAGGGCAGTGGTCCTGCCGATCACGGAGTCTTTCCGCTGGCACACATTGGTGAGCGCAGCGAGGGACATGGCGACCACCTCTCCGTCGGCATCCCCAAGCCGCTCCAGGAGGCTTGGAAGCAGGCTGCGTACACCTCCGGCCTGTATGGAACACAAGGCTGTGCTGGGAAGCCACCAAGAGCTGCAGCGCCAACACCGCCCTGGCTCTGCTAGCCCACCCTGCCGCTGCTGGGCCCAGAGGCCAAAGGCCTGTCCCGAAGCACTCGAGCAGCTGGAGCAGGAGGCAGGAGAGCTGGGAGCAGCTGCCTCAGCTCCTGAAGCCCAGCCAGCCCAAGGGGCTGCTTTCCCCAGCGCAGCTTCAGCCGCTGCCCCCTTCTCACCATCGAGGGCTCCTCGCTGAGCAGCACAAGGCCTTTGAGCGCCAGGTGACGTCTCTGCCTGCACGTGCCCCGCAGGTGCCTTGACATCTCCTCCAGGACACGGCCTGCGCATTCCCTCAGGTCCAGGTACTTGATGACCTGAAAGGCACAGGGCAGTGACAGGTGACGCGAACAGCAGGAGCCCAGAAGCGCACAGGGCCGGGCCCAGGCAGCAGCAGCAGCAGCAGCACAGGGCTCGGGCACCGGCCCAGGCAGCTGCAGCTACGAGAGGGCAGAGGGCTGAGAGGCAGCTGAGCGAGGCAGCGCTGGCTCACCTCCACCAGGAATGCCAGGGAGGGCAGATCCCAGCGTGGCTCCTCCCTGCTTAGTGGCTGGAGTAGGTAGAAGCCAATGCGGGAACAGGTGTGGCCCAAGTGACGGCGCATCTCCCTGTCAGGGGGAAAAAGGCAGCAAGAGCCTGAGGTGGGGGGGACAGTCTTCTCCCAGGAGGTCTAACTCACAGGTCCGGTCTTTCCCCAGTATCTCTGGAGGGGGATGTGGGCGCTTTGGGAGGCGGCCCCTTCTGGGCACCCTCATCTGCCAGCCTTTTCCAGTCGGCTTGGCCGTCCCTCGGTGACGAGGCCCTCGAGGCCATGAGCACAGGGACTGTGTGGGGCACAGGGGACAAATGTGGGAGAGAAGGGGTTCTCACCTGGCCAGCAGACCCACGGCATAGTGCTGGGTGTCAGCACAGAGCAGCGTGTCCCAGCCACGCTTGCGCTCCATAGCCATCATCTCTGTGTTCCACCACATTTGGCTGAACAGAGCCTTCATGGCCTGCACTGCAAACCTGTGTGCAGAGCAAAACCCAGGTCACACGGCGAGCGCTGGCGCCGGCCACAAGGACATTGAAAAGACAGGAGGACTGGCACCTGTTGGGGTTGCTGGGAAGGCCGTGTTCCTCCTGGCACGCTCTCCAGAAGTTAGCAACTTCCACTGGCATCTCTTGTGTGGTGATGACAATGTGGAAGAGGAGAGCAACAAACAGACGGGCTGAATGAAGGAGCACTGCCCTGTGGCATTTGGGCACCTGGACAGTCAGCCACAGCCCCAGAGTTGCCTGCAAAAGAAGCAGCCCGAGACAGAGCTCAGTGCTAAGATGTCCGTGTGGCAGGGCCCGAGGGGAGACGCAGGGGGAGCGACGGGCCTGGAGCCCCCTGAGCCTGCCCTAAGCCAGTGCCTGAGGCAGGGAGAGGACGGAGAGCTGATGGAGAGGCGACCGGGGAGCGAGCAGAGGCCGGTTCCAGAAGCTCACCGCCAGGGCAAAAACGTCCTCGTCGTCGCCATCGGAGGTGGTCGTTGTATGCAGAGGCCAATCCTCCATCACGCGGATGAGTGCTGGCAGCACCTTCTCCGCTGTCACAGCCGATGAGCCTACGGCTCTCCACATGCTTGCAGCAGCTCTGTGGGATTGGAGCTCTGTGTCAGGGCTGTCTCAGTCACAGTAGCATGCCCTGTGCAGCTGTGGAGGCCCAGGTGACAGAGCCCTGGTGCCCTGAGGGGCAGGGAGGGAGCATGGCAGCAGGCTGGTTGAACAGAGGGGCCCAAGGGTCCTGGACCGCTCCACCTGTCTGGCAGAGCCCATTGGACAGGCTCTGCAGGGCAATGGGCCCTAAAGGCTGCTGAGCCCTGAGCTCTCAAGGCAAGTGGGCCCCATACCTGTCACACGTTGGGGCACAGCGCAGGAGGGTCAGCACAACGTCAGCAGGTTGCTCTTCGGCCAGCCTCAGAAAGTCCAAGCGCATCCTGGCATCCAAAGTGACACAGGCCGCCAGTCTCTGGTGAAGGTCCTTCACCATGGCTGGCACCTGGAGGAGACATGGGGAAGACCTGGAGCGCTGTCCAAGGGAGCAGCTTTCCCCAAGAAGTGCTTCCCCTCCTGCCACACTCTCCTGGCCTCCAAGACTCAGGGTCTCTTCTGTGTTGGTATTTCTGAAGGCCACGGACTCAGTCACTGCCATGTCTGTATTTGCTGCGTCACTGATTGCAGCATCCAAGCGCTGAGCCAAATCTGGGCTGACATTGGGCTCTGCCTGGAGCTCAGTCGGCCTGCGGTCAGGCTCAGCTGTTGCACGGCTTCTGGTCATCCTACGTCGAATGGGCACGAGCCTCCGGAACATCTGCAGGAGAGCAAAGGACAGGGAAGAGAGACACGTTCCATGGAGTGCTCCAAGCGCGGAGCTCGGCCGAGCAGTGACAGCAGGCCCAGCCCAGGCGGGGATGGCTGCACGTACCTTCAGTGATCTGCGGAAGCGGCCACGGGTGGGCTTCTTCTCCTGTGTCTGCTCCATGGTTGCATCTAGCAAAGAGCGAGCGTAGCCAGAGCTGAGGGGTTGCAGGAGCGGCCAGAGAAGCCAGCCCTGCTCTCCCCAGGCAGGGACAGCCCCGGGATGCCCCAGGGGATGGAGCACAGCTGCTGCAGGGGCAGCCTCGGCCCCTCTTCCATCCTGTCAGTGGGCGGAATGGGAACGGGGATGGGATGGGATGGGGCCAAGCTGTCCGCAGCCATCGGCCTTGTGGCCCGGCTCTGCCACTCACCATCCTGCTGTGGCTGGAACTGCTCCAGCTCTTGAGGGGGTTGTGCTGGAGCATCTCCAGGGCTTGTATTTCTTCTCCTCCAGCAAACTGTGAGGAGGTCGCGAAACCTGCCCGCCATGTCAGTGTCTGGTCTCGAGGGCACCTTCAGACAGATGCCTCTGAGGAAACCAGGGAAAACCCTGAGGCAACAAGTCGTGCAGTTGTGCCTTGAAGGCACCTGCGACAAAGAAGCCTCAGGAAGGCTGCAGGACAGCAAGTCCTGCACACTGGTCTTGAGGGCTCCTGCCACAACGACAGGAGACTCCTTGTGGTGCTTCAGGTCACCAGATCCTGTGGTCTGGCCGCGAGGGCACCGACCGCAGGGTTGGGAGATGCCTTGGGAAAGCTCCGAGTCACCAAGTCCCGCAGTCTGGCCGCGAGGTCAGCTGCAGGAGCAGCGCTTCGGAAAGGCTCCGGGTCGGGCACAAACGAGCGGGCTGTGTGGGAACTCCTCACAGCACCTCTCTGGCGCGTCCTGTCCCGTGGCGTGCTCCGAGCACTGTGGCGTGGCTGCGTTGTTGCCAGCACCTATGTCACCGCGTGTCACAAAGGCTCCTCGGGCACCCTGTGCCTTTCCCTGCCACGGTGACCACACTGCTGCACCGTGTCACAAAGGGCCCATGCACACCCTGCCACCTGCCCCGGCCCTGCCCCCGCTCCACCCAAAGTGGCCCAGGTCCGAAGGAATCCCTCGGCCCAAGTGTCTAAGAGAGCCCAACAGGACCTTGAATGATTTGATGGCTCGAGCCATCGGCAACGGCTGCCCTGCTCTGCGGGCTCAGGGCGGCAGAAGGAGCCCCCAGGGCTGCCGACGCAGCCGCAGCGGGAAGGGCACGGGGCCTGCCGCAGAAGCTGGCACGGCCTCCCTTCTCTCAGCTGATAATTGTCTTCAACCAAAGTCAGGCTTTCACTTCAAAGCCAGGTCAGTGCAGGCAAACCCTTGGGCAGCTAAGATCTCCAAAAGGCTGCTCGATCCAAAATGACCAATTCTTCTTTAATTTCTCTTTTTGGGTCACTGCTGATCCTCTCCTCCTCTTCCCCCTTCCACTCAGCTGAGTTGGCAAAGGCTGGATTAGCCACTTTATCCTTATGGATGAGCATGGCAACTTGTTTTGGTTTGGGAAGACAGGTATTTGCTAGGTAAAAGTTGGAGGTTTTTTTTGGAATGGAGAGCGTAAACTTTTTTTTTGCTAAATTATAAATTTACAATTAGAGGTTTTTAGGCAAAGATTTGGGAAATAGGAATAGCAGTTTTTTATTAGTATGTATTACAAAGTAAACAAAAAACCCCCTTCAAATAACTACAGTGTTAATAACAAAAGAAAACAGTATTAAGAACTTTGAGGGCTTTGTCTTACAAAACTTAGGGCAGTTTGGTTTTGGTGTTCTTGCAGGATTTTTAGAGCAGCAAGCTGAAAGAGTGGAAAGTTTCGGGCTGGTGGCTGGGATGGCAGGGTGTCCCGGCAGCGCGGGGCTGCAGGGTCACTCTGCAGCAAGAGGAGCAGCGCTGAAGAAGCCGAAGGCGGGGCAGGGCTGGCTTAACTCCTGCGGGTGGCAGAGAAGGCTCCGGATTCCGGCTGAACTGGCCAGAGTAGATTTTTGAGGACTGGATTTTTTTTGGCTACAGTGAAACTTTTCCAGTTAGCAACAGTTTAGCCCGTGTTTTTCTTTTTTTTTTTGAACGTCGGGGGAAAAAAAAAAAAAAAAAAAAAAAAAAAAAGGACAGCTTCTAGCTGCTTTAAGCTTTGTTTTTTACTTGCGTGGGGGTTTTTTGTTACTTTGTTTCTGTTTTTGTTTCGGCTAAGTATTTTGAAGTGTTTAACATTTGGTCTCTTTGGTAACTTATGGGGAAAAAATTCTTTAGAGAAAGAAGGAACAAACCTAACTCCCAACATTATCTACTTTGAATTTTTTTTTATACTAACATATTATATTGAGTTTAAACTGTTAAAATATATATATATATTTATATATATATACATGCAAATATGGATACAGTCACATTGTCATGGGTAGTTTACTTTAAGACAAGGTTTTTTTGAGGTATGCATTGGGGTTTTTTTATTATTTTTTTGCATTATTTGCCAGGTGCAACTTGGTTTCTGAGCGAAGACAATTTCACGGATGGGATTGTTTTTGCTGGAGGCAGGATTAATTTAAACAGTTTTTCTCAGTATACTTTTCATGTGTACTATTGGAACTTTATTTTTTGTTGTTGTTTGCACGGGCTTAGATTGGGCAGGATTTGCTCGGTTGGTGGAACTTTGAGTGTTTACTAGCTATGTGGCTTTTGCTAAATTAATACTTTAGTTTTTGAAAGTTTTTTTACTTAGTGCTTTTAAGGTAGCTTTAAGCAGGTTATTGCACTGTTTAATTTTTTCGACTGCTGGTGCATGATAAGGAATATGGCATACTTACTTAATGCTATGTTTTTTAGCTTAGGTGCTTATAAGACAATTTTTGAAATGGGTTTTATTGTTTGATTTGATTTTTTCAGGGGTGCTGTGTTTTCACAGGACTTGTTTTTTTAGGCTCAGGATGGTGTTTTGGACAGTAGCATGAGGCACAGGGTAGGTTTTTAACTATTTAGTGATGACTTTTCCTGTGGTTAGTACATAGCACCTGCCCTGGCGGGTTTGGGGAAGGCTGATGTAGTTAATTTGTTAGGGTTTTTTATATTTATATTTGGACTACTGCTTACTATACCATAAGGGCTTTACTTGCTTGGCTTGCTTGATTGCAGCACGTGTTTTATAGTTATGGATAACTTGAGAAATGCTGTCTATGGTTAAATTTACTTCTTGGTTTTGGGCTCACTTAGAGGTGGCATTTCTGCTTGGATGATTCAAGGCATTATGGGCTTATTGAGCTAGGAACAACTTTTTTCTGTCTTGCTAATTGAAATTTTGATACTTTTATTTTGGCAGCTTGATTGACTTGCTTATTATTTTGGTGGTTTTTATTAGCTTGATTCTTGGGAACATATGGGAATTACGTGGCGGATTTTTACAGGTAGTTTTTTACGCGAGTGGCAATGTTTTTTTTTTCATCAGCAGCCTAGATTTTTTTTTTTTTTATGTTGCAAGTTGGCCTTTTTCTACTTTTTTAGCCAACTCTACGGAGCATTGGCTACTACTTACGAATTAGTGTAGAGGTAGAGCTTTGGCTACTCTTTGTTTTTAGCAATGTCAAGGGTTAATTGGACAGCTTTGAGTTTAGCAAGCTGACACGATTTTTTTTTTCCCTTTCAGTGGCTTTTGCAACTTGTTGTGTGGGGTTTTATACGGCTGCTTTCTACTTATGGTTCATTTTTACGATGCAACAAAAATCGTCAATGAAAAGGGCGTAGCGTGGTTTTTTCGCCGGCAGTTGGTTGTACGGGGGAGCTTTTTTTGCTTGTGTCACTTGTTCTTGCTTTTCTTTGTCTGTGAGACTAAAGTTGTTTTTTTTTTTTCTTTTCTGGTCAGTTTGTAATTATTTTTAAAATTTATGGGTGATTTGTGTTTTTAATACGGGCGCGCTGTGTGATGAGGGCAATCTATTTGCTCTATGTGGCGTCGGTGGCATGGTGGGTGGAGGCAAATGAGGATTCGGTACCTTCAAATGTTCACAGAACCATGGAATTCCACGCTGGATGGGTTGGAAGGGACCTTAAATCTCTCATTCCTAAGCCCTGCCATGGGCGGGAACACCTCCCACTGTCCCAGGCTGCTCCAGTCTAGCCTGGGACACTTCCAGGAATCCAGGGGCAGCCACAGCTTCTCTGGGAATTCCATCCCAGCCCTCACCACCCTCCCAGGGAGGGATTTGGGTTATAATATTTGGGTTTGGCTTAGGATATAAAAGCATGTCCAGGACGGGTTAGGTAATTTGGGTTTTTTTCCAAAACAAAAATCCCTTCAGAATTGTGGAATTTTATTCTTCCAGGTTCTAGAATGTGCTGAACTATTTGTATGGATGAAATGAATGAAATTATCCCAGATGAAATAATTTGCTGCCAGTTAAGAGCCTGCTGCTATAATTATTTATTAAGCATAGATCTCTTTAGATTGGTGATGTGTTTACCAACACCACAGTGCCACATCTACATAAATTATAAATAAATACATCTATATATATATAGTGTAACCCATGATTGAAGTGATGTTGTGCCTGAATCCCTGATATCACCCACCTTTCCCTCTGGAAGGATTTTTAATTTGAGTATTTCAGGGAGAACTTTCCTCTTTTTGTGTGTGTTAGCCATTGCAGAGTTTCCCTGCAGAAAGCTCCAACCTGTGTTGACATTTTGCTTTCCTTTCTTCCCCTGATCCTGCCTGCCCTTGATTCCAGAGGAGAACAATGGGAGGGGAGTGAGTGCTGAGGGTATTTACAGCACAATCATGGGAAACGCTCCCCTCACCACTGAGCCCTTTTCCTTCCCCTGGCAAATCCTCTGGCTCTGCTCCAGCCTCGGGATCCACGAGCCTCTTCCCTGAGGGAATTGTTATCAACCTGGAAAACTCCTGTATTCCAGTGGCACAAGGAGACATCCGAGATCCACCTTCCTGGTGCATTCAGAAGGTGCTGCTGGGGGAGTTACACTGATCTGAACAGCTCCAAAGGTCAGAGATTTCTTTGTAATCAATTCCTTTTCCCAGCCTTCTGAAGTCTAATGATCAGCTTTCCATGTTTGTTGTGGTGGTTGCAGGGTTTGAGGGGCAGCAGAGTAAATTTGATTTAGGGATAAATTGCCATTTCTTCACAAGACTCTGAAAAGGGAGGGGAGGGATGTTAATATTTCATGTGGCTGGGAGAGGAAATGCCTGGCAGTGCCAGGGGAAGAGTCACAGCACCTGGGCTGAACTCACCCAGGTTTTTTTGGCAGCAATGATCTCATTGCTCAACATGAAAGGAACAGAAAACAATTCTGCCCCAGGGCAAGAGAAGCCTGGCTCAGGAGGGGCCATCACTGCAGTCACAGAAGGTTTCAGTGAGCTGGAGAAGGCAACAGAAATGGGATGTGTGCTAAAAGAAATGTGAGGGGGTAGAAGGTCAATACCAAAAATCAAACCAAATTAATCCTTCCTTCTTTTGTTTTTGCTGTGTTTCCATCTGTTTCCATCTTTCCATTTGCTGTGTTTCCAAAGCAAGGAAGGGGCAGGAGTTTAGGAGGGGCTGGTTCAGCTCAGCCTTGCTGATAAAGCAATTTGGGTTTTCCCTCATCAATCTGTTTCATTAACTAAAAATGCAGAATTGGAGAAGTTGTTGGATATTTTTGCGTTTTTCTGCAGCTGGCTGCAGGAGACTTTGCTCAGACCGGGGGTTGGGGCTGTCCAGCCTGGAGAAGGGAAAGACCTGGGGAGATTTCATTGGGGCCTTCCAAGACCACAAGGGAGCCTGAAAGAGCTGCAGAGGGACCTTGGACAAGGACCTGGAGTGCCAGGACAAGGGGGAATGGCTTTAAACTACAGGAGGAGAGATTTAGATGGGATCTTGGGAAGGAATTCCTCCCTGGGAGGGTGGGGAGGGCTGGGCTGGAATTCCCAGAGCAGCTGTGGCTGCCCCTGGATCCCTGGGAGTGTCCAAGGCCAGGTTGGAGCCCCTGGGACAGTGGGAGGTGTCCCTGCCCGTGGCAGGGTGGGGCTTGAAGGTTCTTCCACCCCAAATTCCATGATTCCAACCCAAAGATAACCTGGATTGGAGGCAGCAGTGCCTGGGGGCTAAAGCACCTTCCCAGCTGTTATCAGAACAGGAGTTGCAGACATTTTATCCCTGGGTTTTCTTCCTTGTCCCTCAGCTGGGAGGTGATGGGAACGACCAGCAGGAGCTTCCCCAGGCCCTAGGAGTGGGACACTGGGAAGGGGACACTGGGAGTGGGACACTGGGAATGGGACATTTTGGGACAGTTTGGGAACGAGACTCTTTGGGAGTGGGACGCTTTGGGAGTGGCACTTTTACAACCACTATTGGCTTTGTGGTTTATCCTGAGACAACAGACCCAACCACAAATTGTCACTTCAGGGCCAGCATTTAGTGCCAGCTCAGGGAAATGCAGGGTGGTTGTGGCAGGTATTAAACACCCCCAATAAATCCTGGAGGAGGATCCCAGGGTAACAATGCCTGCTTGCCAAATCTGTTTGCAGAGCGCACAAAAGCAACGAGGAAAACATTGCAACAGCACAAAGGTTTTCTCACAGCTCCACCACAGGCTTCTGCCTCAGCAAAGCTGATTGTTGGTGCTTTTCTTCCAGCCCCAAACTGGGATTGAGCCAGGCCCTGCATCCATTGGGACTGGGATGCTGTGGCTGTAGGATGAACCCCCAGCCAAGCCCCGCAGGGAGCCATTTATCCTGTTTGGAGCCCGTTTATTTTTCCTCCTTCCCCTGAAGATGTGTGTGAGGAGCAGAGATTCAGCCAGGCCCTCTTCCCAGGCCCATGGGATGTGTGTTTCTTTCCCGTTTCCTGGAAGCGCTTGGTGTTTGGGGAAGGTTGCTGGGCCACGAGGAGCTGCTGGACACCATCCATAGCCCCTCTCAGGCATTTTCTGCTGGGTGGGACTCCCTGAAAATCCCTTCAGCTTTGTAGGGAAAGCACTTTTCCTACGGGGCACACAGGGTGTGAGGCTGGCTCTGGGAAAGAAATATTCCCAGGGAAGAAAGGCTGGGAACGTGCTGACGGCAGCACTGCTCTTTCAGGTGTCACTGTAAGAAGCTTCTAAAAAGCTCCATTTCTGCTTGGTGGGCAGAAAGTGCAGGAAAAAGTGCTGGGAATGTCCACATGGACTTCAATTAGCATCAAGCAGCATCACAAGTGGTTTCGTCCAGGCAGGAGTCACAGTCACTGTGAGGTGATGAAAACGGAGATGGGACCTGCTTGAGGCGGATGGTGCAGCGGCTGCGCACCTGCGACGTGTATCCCTCAGGGTACCTATTTCTTTAGAACACTATGAAGACTAGAGGGAATTGAAAGTCCACTGCAGTTTAGGTTGTTCTTCACGAGATTGTTCAAGTCGAGCACAGCCATTCTCTTCAGCAGACACACGGGCAGGGGCTTCTTGGAGCACTGCTCTGGCACCCATTCTTTGGAGGAGGGGATTGCAGGAAAGAAGAAAAGAAGCTCATCAACTACTGAAGAGGAAGAGTCACTGACAGGAAGCAGTGGGTTAAGAAATGTGAGGGGAAAAAAGGCAGAAAACATGAGGTGACAAGTGTGAGAAATGGGAGTGGAAAAAGGAGGGAAGTGTGAGGGAAAAAAGGGAAGGAAACCTGAGTGGGAAAGGCTGAGAAAACGGAGGGGAAAATGGTGAAGACGTGAGTGAAAGTAGGAGAGGAAGGTGAGAGGAGGAAAAGGCAGGACATATGACAGGAAAATTCTAAGAAACATGATCAGGGAAGGCTGAAAAACATAGAGGAAAAAATGGAGGGAAATGTGAGGGGAAGAGAGGGAGAAAATTACTGGCAGAGAGAGAGAAACAGGCAGCAAATGTGAGGGGAACATTGTGAGAATCCTGAGGGGAAAAGAGGGAGAAACCAGAGGGCAGAAAAAGGCAGGAAACATGAGGGGGGGGAAAAGGATGGGAAGTTTGATGGGAAAAGTGGCAGAAAACAAAAGTGAAAAAAGAGCACAAAATGTGCCAGAAAAGTATAAAGAACATGAGGGGGAAAGAATGATAAATGTGAGGGGAAAAGTGGGAGGAATGAGAGAGGGAAACGCTGGGAAACACAAGGACAAAAGTGAGAAACATGAGGAGAAAACCTGGAGAAAAATGACTGAGGAAAGGAGAAAAGCATGAAGGGAGAAAAGGGCAGGATAAGTGAGGGAAAAACTGTGAGAATCATGAGAGAACAAAAAAGCAGGAAAAAGCGGGAAGTTGGGGAAATGTGAGAGGCAAAGCGTGAGGAAAGGGAGCTGAAAAGGGTGGGGAAAATGAGTAAAACTTGGGAGGCAAACATGAGAGGAAAACTGTGAGACTCGAGAGGGGGAAGGGGTGGAAACGTGAGAGGGAAAAGAACAGGAAATGTGAAGGGAGAAAAGGAGAGAAGGCAGGATTGGCATGACAGCTGAAATGATTCCTAACACATTCCCCCATGCATTTGCCCATTTATTGCACTAGCCCAGGGCTTCTCTGTATGTCCGTCTCCCCCTGTGCCTTGATTCCTGTTTGGAAGCAGTAGAAGTGCAGGATGTGCCCACCAGCAGGAGCTGCTCCAAGCTGGGAAGGGGCCAGGTGGTGCTGATTTCCAGAGGCTTCTGTGTCCCAGGTGAGGCCAGGGCAGGAGTGGGTTGAAAGGTGCTGCTGCTGCTCCTCTGTGCCAGAGAGCCCTGGCCGGGCAGGGCACGGCGCCCACTGCACTGCGGGCTCTTTCTCCTGCCACAGCTGGGCACACCTGGCAACAAATCATGACGACTTGTGGGGAAACCAAGGGCTTTGTGGAGGCTGCCTTGCTCTGCACACACCCGGGCCACCTGCAGCACAGAGCTTTGGCCCCCAGAAAGGTAAACCCGAGGGGAACAGCTGGAAAAGGTTTCATCTTCACCTGTCAATAGAAGCGACTGAAATCAAAGTTACCAAGCAGGGCCCGATCCCCGGAGCCAGGTCAGTGTGAGAAAGGAGACATGACTTTGTTTCAGTGCTGGGTGAGTGGGGAATCACTTTCCTAACACGTGCTCAGCCAGAAATCTCACCTACTCATTTGTAACCATGGAAACAAGACCTACTCATTACTGTGCTGAAACTCACAGGCTAAACATTCCCTCAAATTAGTTGACATATTTAAATCACTTCTCAGAAGTTACTGACAGGAGAGTAGGGCTCTCTTGAGAGTCTCTGGTGGTCATTTGGGGAACATCCCATTCCTACAATTCTCCTCCAATGCTCAAGAGCCTCCTACAACCACTCTTTTCCCCTTGAATGCATTCCAGTTACATTCTTAGGAGGACTATTCTATTCTCAAGGCTAAGGAAGCCACTTGCACACATCAATCACTGCTCTGGAGGAATAGAGGGTTCAACACTGTTAATGGGAAGGGAATCCATGATTTGTTGCAGTTCAGCATTTTCTCAACCCTTTCTTTGTCTGGGAATTGCTCACAAGCATTTCCTCAATGCACCTTGAAAATGTTTTTGCTGACTGAAACCACATTGTGTCTTTCCTTCAGCAACTCAGAAAGAAAACACAAATTGCCTACTGAAACCTTTCTACTTCCTTCCAAAACAGTTCAGTACTCAAGCACAAGCCCGATTCCCTCAGTGAGATAGGAAATAATATTTTGCTTCAGCTGAAGGGTTATTAGAAGAAAGAAGGAAAGTTGTTGGTTCTAGGTGTTGTTATTTAGGGTTTAGATTTGTTCTAGTTAATTCGTTGGGTGTTGCTGGGAGAGGGGCCAACTTGAAGACCAGACCAAAAGGGTAGTAGGAGAAGAGGGGAGGGGACAGAAAAGGAGGCGGTGGGGACAGAATACAAGTTTCCTATTTCCCGGCCAAAGGGAAAGGGGACACGGTTCGCCCTGGGCTGGGAAAGGCAATAAAAAGCAGCATTTTCTGTGTGTGTGTTGTGTGTGTTTGGCTCTTGGGAGAGGGAGATAGACACCCAGCTCAGGTGAATCCATCCTAAAAAACAGTTCTCTTTGGCTTTGATGACGTTGTCACCCCATTAAATTTCATCTGACAGTTGGCTCCTCTCTAACACCTCTCTATCTCCCAGCAGCTCAGGGCTGCATTGCACAGTGCTTGCTGTGTGCCAGAGAGCTCAAAGCAGGCTGGCCTGGCGCCCCGGAATATTTCTGCAGAACACTCTGCATTTCACTCTTTTGCTCTGGCTCAGTGCACAACTCCAGCACTGCAGGCGCTTCCTCCCAGAGCCGTGTGAGGCCCCGGCTCCTGCAGATGTGAGCTGACAAGCTGTCCCTGCCTGCCGCTGGCCTCGCTTCCCCCGGCAGAAGCGCCGTGCCTGAAGGAGGCTGCCCTGTGCCGGAGCCTGCGGAGCAGCCCGGCTCCCTCCCCTGTGCCCAGAGCGCTGCACACACTGCTCACCTTGGCCAGGAGTTAGAGGGCAGCCGGCACAAGGGTGGCAATCCTCAGCCAGGCCTGCAGCCCTCGCCTGTGGTTTGCCTTTCTCTGCTCCTGTGCACGCTCCGGACGGCCGATGCCACCGGTCTGTGCTGCGCCCAGCACGGCCACGCTTCCCCTCAGGAGAGCCTTCCCCACTTTCCAACTGTACCAAAGAAGCCATCAATGTCACTCTCCACCTCTAAGAAAAAACTGACACTTCAGAAGAAAATGTTGAGCTTTCTCAGAGGCTCAGAAGGAGGGGAATCTTTGAAAGGAGTTGAGGTTTCACAAACTTTATTTCCAATCCTATGCTACTATCCTACTCCACTGTCCTAGCTGCAATCCTACTCTACAGTCCTATTCTACAATCCTTCTCTATACTGGTGTTGGAGAAAACAGTTGTCTGATTCCTGTCTCCTCCTTCCACTCTTTCACTGAAGTGATCAGTGGCACCAGGCTGGACACAGGCTTGGCTGATGTTACAAATGGATGCTGCACAAAGAAAAAAAAAAAAACAAGAATGAACCATTACTTTGCAAGCTAAGAGCCTCAAAGGCAGGGCAATATTTTTCAAAGGAAAAGGAGATTGAATCAGAGTACATCTAAGGAGCAACAGTGGGGCCACATTGGCACAGCTTGCTGCAAGAGCTGCTATGTGCCCCAGGCCTGGAAATATCTCCGGTCTGAGCATCCTGATCTCTTGAAAGAGGTCCCTGGTCATATTGCAGGGCACTTGGAGCAGATGACCCTTACAGGCCCTTGCCAGCCCAGCCCAGTCTAGGATTCCTGACTGTTCTCATTTGAACAGCACCAAGAGTGGAGGTGAGGAGGAGGAGGCTCCCCTGATGCCTTGCACTTCAGTGCAGGAGGAGCCCGTCCCTGGGACACTGTTTCCCCTGCAGCCCCTTGGCATTTTACCTGCAGCAGCTCCTTGGCAGACCAGCGCCGCACCTCGTCTCTCTGCAGGCAGCAGCTCAGGAAGTCACACAGCAAAGGGGAGCGGAGCTTGGGCTGCTGCAGCTTTGGGATCCCTTTGGTGGCTTTCAGGAGTTGAGCCTGAAGAGAAAGGAAACACGAGTTTCTCACCCGCTTCTTTCACGTCTGGAACTGCTCTCCCAGATCCCATTGTTTCAGGTGCACTCTGCAGTGGCACTTTCTGCCGTGGCACAGAGGCAGAGATGACTTTCCTGACCAACAAAACACCCAAAGCCCGATGCAGCCACAGCTTTCCCAGCATCCAGCAGCTCTTGCCTTGGCAGTTGATTTCATTGACTGGCCTTGTTAGTGGAAACAATAGCAGCAAAAGCAGGTTTCCTTCTCTGAGGGTTCACCTGAGCAGCTTGACAGGCTATTTGGAAGAGGCACTTTGCTCTACTAACTCACTCTACTATTTCCAAAGATAATTACATGAAAAGCATCTCTGCAGCTCTTGTTGGTCCCTTAAGCACAGCTGCCATCAAACCAAAGTCATCAAGCTTTTTCCTTGGTTCTTGAAAACAATGGGAATTGCAAGCAAAGAAAGGAAATCCCTCAGTTATTCCTCAGGTAAGGAAACAAACATTTGGAATCTCATCTTCCACACAGACACATGAAGATGCATGCACAAATGTCTTGGGACGAAAATGCCTCTTTGGGCACACAGGAAACACCTGCACCTCCGTCTCTCATCAGACTGCAAATTTCAGCTTCCCTTAGTCAGCAAAAGGAAAATTTTGGTGGTCAAAGCAGAAGAGGGAGAAACGCCATCCATGTGGTAGCCCTCTGCTCATTTGGACACTCAAGTCAATGCATTAATGGCATGGCCATCCTAGAAAGTGCCTGGAAACAAAGGGGTGGGTTTGGCCGGCTCTCCACATGGCCAGGCTTCATCTTAGTGACATGGAGGTGACGGCTTGGGTTAGGAAAGAAAGACGGTCACTGAGTGTTTCAGCAGCACCGCACAAGAAGCACAAGAGACTCTGTGGCCTTCACACCCTCTTGTTAAGGTTTCAGGCAAATTTCCTTGTGAGAAGAATGGGGGTGCACTTCTTCTCTCCAAACCACTGTTTTATAAACATCCTCGGGTTTGGGTTACTTTCCTTCATTTCAGGAAAGATAACACCACTTCTAAGATGCTTGTTTGCTGCTATTAGGGCTGTCTACAAAGCCAAAAGAGCTGGAACGACTTCTAAGCCAAAGCCCAGTGTTGCCTGAGAAGGGAGATTGTTTGCCTGGGCTAAGGCTTGAGTTCCCCCACGGATGCAACCAAAACCCCAGCAGATGCTGATGTGCTGCCGGGACATTTTCAGAAAGGGACTGTGGTGGAAGTAGTTCCAGCGGATGGCAATGGCATTTTGTCCAGTGGCACACACAAAGTGGGATGGGGGAGAAAGACAGCGGGATCAGAGAGTATTTACACCTTACCATGGCAGAATTTTCCTCCCAGTCAGGAGCTTCTCCTTCCACCATTTCAATGACCACGATTCCCAAAGACCATATGTCCACTTTGGGCCCATAGGGTTCACCGTTCACTTCAGGTGCCATCCACTGAAGAGTCCCGACCACCGATCTCCGTCTACTCTGCTCAGGGGTGAGTTGAGCAGAGAGGCCAAAATCAGCTGGGGAGAGAGCAAAAGACCGTTTTTATTTGAATCCTGTGCAATTAGGAAAGCACGCAAAAGAATTTCCCGGTAGAAGTTTGAGAATGTGCTCTTGAACCTCCTGGACAACTGTCCCTGCTCTGTTTCCTCAGGACTTTAGCCAAGGAAATATGGTGCTGGCTGCTTCAGAAATCCCCACATTTTTTACACGGCCTCCAGCAGGGGCTTTTCAAACTTTAGACATGTAGCTCCCTCCCTCTGGAAGGGACACGCACAGAGCAATGCCACTGTGGACTGCTCGAGCCTTGCCATAGGTCTGTGCACGTTGCCACCGCGTGGTCAGCTCACAACAGGCTCCCTGCACTGCCACCAGCGCCATTTTGGGGGGGCTGGCACTCACTCAAAAGCAGCCCCACAGCCCACATATCCCTGGAACGCTGCACCTGCCCAAGAATATACTGACCCAGCTTGACAGAGCCATCCGTTTTGAGAAGGATGTTGAGGCTTTTCAAATCTCTGTGCATCACGTGGTTGGCGTGGAGAAAATGCAGTCCTTGCAGGCACTGAGAGAGAAACCAGAAACAGGAGGGCAAAAATCAGTGATGTGATTTCATCACACAAGAAAGGAAACAGCTCTCCAAGATTCCCTCTGCAGGGGAATGAGGAGTAATGGCAGAACACAGTGCCACTGAGGGGAAGAGCTCGCTGCTCCAACACAGGCAGGGCAGCACCTTTCTAAAGAAAGGCATGTCAGCTTGCCAAAGAGCAACAGCAACTGCTGGTGTAGACTCTGCCCTGCAAACCAGCCAGGATGACTGCTGCTGCAGTGGATGTGCTCAGAAGCACACAGCACTCTGGCTGCACTGCTAACCTTTCCAGCTGAGGACTCAGAGAAATGAGTCTCTCTTTCTTCTTTGCTGTTCCTTTCAAATGCTCCCACCACCACCACCTTTGCTTTTACAGGCAAGGAATGCAGTGCCAACAGACCAAAGTTTAGAGAGGCAAGATGGAGAAGAGCAAATACAAGAGCCAGAGTGAGAATGCAACAGCAGGAGACAAGAGGACAAGAACAGAGTCCAGTGAGTGCAGGGGCACTGGCAGGCAGTTCACTTGAGAGGCTCTTGCTTGCCCAGAGCATATCAGCCACACAGAAACAAAGCCTGGCTCATGGAATCGCTCCTGTTCTGAGCCCCTTTCCCAGACAATCCTGCCCAAGCTCTGGGAAGCACAGCTGGGATCCCCGACTGACCTCCCGACTGATGATGGCAATCTCGTCTTCTGTCAGGCGAGTCTTTTGGATTGTGTCGTAAAGACTGCCTCCATCCATGTACTCCATCACCAGCCACAGTTCTTCATGCACAAGGTAGCTGAAAGAAGGGAACAAGGCCATGCAGATGAACATGCATTCGTTGGCTCCTTTGCTTGATTCTTGTTTCCGGGTTGCTTTGTGACAAGGACAGAATTAAAAGAATTAAAGACATTCCCTCCGGGCTGTGGGTTGTTTGCAGTCTGTGCAGTCTCAAGGAGAACAGCACATCTGTGAAAAGGAGATGTCTCTGATGGCCAGCAATCAAAAAGTGCAGTTTAGTATACGCCAAGATGAAAAACCTGTCCCGCGTGGTATTTCTGGAAAGAAGCACCTAGTGTTCCTGGCATGGCCAGCCCTGGAAAAGAGGGGCAACAATCCAAGGGAAATCCTCCCTAGCATGCTTCATCAGCATTGAAGAAACCTTAAAAAATCCATCCTGAGACAACATGGAGGCAGCCAACTTACAGGGTACTGACTTCTTATGGTAGAGTTGATGCAGGTTTTTGAACAATTTTTCAACTATGTGTTGGAAAGCCAGGGATGACTCACGGAGATAAACTGCACTCTCTTCCCATCCATTGGAGATGAGTAGAGAAATAATAATGAAGCAATAATTAACAGCTTTCTTTTCTGCTAGTGTCCAAAGTGGGGTTTTAACCTTGCATACTTTTACTATGTAAACAAACCTTCATGGGATGAGACCACGACCACTCACCCGTCTAAATAATGGACAAGATGGGGACTCATATTCCTCTTCATGACCGTGATTTCAGTAACAATATCCTCCATCTCGCTCGGTCCCCGAAGATAGATTTTCTTGATGGCCACCTAGAATGACATTGAAAATCAGTAACTTTAGAAGTTGGAGGAATGAGACCAAAACACACATGGGGAGAGAGATTTTGCAATGACACCGCCAAGCCGTGCCAAAGTGCCTTGTAATTAGACAAAGGAGTAATTAGGAAGTGACATTCCTACAGCCCATTTCTCTGCTCCTTTGGGGGCCAGATCCAGGACACGTGGCCACTGACCACATTTTGCCTTGTCCACTTGTTAGCAATGGTGTGTCAACTCTCACCCCCCCAAAGCTCTGAGCACACTCTCTGTCTGTCTGTACTTGAGAAGAAGTAATGCGTGACTTGGTACTCTGTGGATACATCTCGGGCTATAGGCAGGGCTTGGGGCTTTTAGGGACACCTTGCAGATCTCTCCCTACGTGCAGTTCCCAAGTGCAGCACTGCAGGTGGCTAAGGAACTGCCAGGAACATTCAGATGTATTTGCTGGCAGCCAGAAATGAGAATTCAGGACTCTGAAGCCGTAGCCCCAGAGAGCAGTGAGATGCTCCTTTGTTGGAGCATCTGAGAGCCAGGGAGAGCATCCTTCTCTGAAAGGAACCGCTGTCCTCCTTGCCTTCCTTCTGGCAGCTGAGCAGGACAAAGGCTGCCCCAAATGCAGTTGGCAGGCTGGCACCAGTCTGTGCTTCTTGTGCCTTTGCAGCACAGCTCTAGCCACAGCTGCAGCCGCAGCTGACACGAGACAGGAAAGCCCTGGAGAGCAGCAGAATCTGCAGGGGCTCTTGACATTTACCTCTCCGCCCGTGGCAGTGTCGATGGCTCTGCAAACCTCTCCAAAAGCCCTAGAAACAAAACAGCAGCAAAGAAAGGAGAAGCCATTTAGACCTTGGAGTGAAAGCCAGCCCAGACAGGAGATGTCTGCTGGAAATGCCTCCAACCTGCAGCATGCAGGAGGGCACTGCCAGAAGGCAGATGATGCATGTTCCTCTCCAGTGCATGGGCACTGGGCCTGTTTCTGAAGCATTGGGGTTTAGTGCCTCAGCTCCAAAGGCCAGGTGATTCTTTCATCGTGGATTTCAGTTTCTAAACTGGGCGGTTTTTATCCTCACCACAGACTATTTCCTTCAGCAAACTCTTGGGAAGAAATGCTCCTGAGAAGTGTTATCTGACTGCCATGATAGGGGGTAGGTTGCTGTTTCTGGCAATGAAATAGAAGTGTCTTTGATAATGCCTTCTGACCACACTTCCAAATTCTGGCCGGTACTGAGAGATGGGGCAGACTAACCCGCGTGTCTGAATATGTTTGCAGCTTGCCTGACTTCACACTTGACAGATATTCCAGCAGCAAATCAGCTGCCCCATGACTGTGTAGAAGCAACTGTGGTTGGACTCACCCTCTGCCAACAATTTCCTTTTCGGTGTATTTCCTCCGGGGATTTTCTGTGCTCACCATTTGCCCTGAGGGAAACAAAATGCAAAATGCTCACTTGAAAGCAGACATCCCACCATCCAAGAGATACAAAAGGCAGCCCTGCTGGGGCTCTACAGTCTGGCCTTCTGAGTCCTTTGTGGCCAGCTGGGTAACAACAACAACAACAACAACAATTGCAACAAGACAGGCAGCTCTGCAGTACAAGCAGGTCAGCACAGAGAATGATTTTCTACAGTCCTTTGAAGAGATGCCTTGGCAGAAAACAAAGCACAGGGAGATGCATTCCCAGGAGAGGAGGGCATCTTCCCCACCTTGCAGCAGTTTCCCAAAGGAATGCCTTTCCCTTTGTAAACCCAAGCAGCTCATGCTCTAAACAACCCCAAGGGGCCTTCAGCAGCAGGACCCTCACCCTTGATGAGCAGGCTGAGCTGGAAGGTGCCCGTGCCCGTGGCCCACGTGAAGAACCACACTGCTTCTCCTCCCCCTGACAGCAGGGATCAGTCCCTGCCATTGCAGTCGCCCTCTCAGCCCCGCACACGTGCCCACCTTCCCGCAGCGGGCAAGGGCAGCAAGGACAGCAGTGCTCCTCAGGTGCCGGCGGGACACGGACAGCTGCCCAGAGGAGATGCTGACCCTCTGTGAGCCCAGCCCAGGCCGTGCAGGAGCCGGCCCAGAGCAGGGGCTGCTGCCTCGGGGCAGCTCCGCGCTGCAGCGGCCGGCCGGCAGCGGGACTCTCCCAGCTAAGGAAGGCTCCAGCCTCGGCGCTCACACCAGCCCTCAGGGCCAGGGCAGCCACCGCCACAAAGCTGCCAAAGCCCAGGCACCAGCACTGACAAGCAATGGCAAGAAGGCACGGCCACACCCAGCCCCTTCCAAGCTGCTGCCCCCACTGAGAACACAGCAGGATTGGCTTGGAGAGCAGACACACCCAGGTGCACGTCAGTGCCCTTTTGTGCCAGCAGGTGATGGGAGGCAGAGAGTCAGCTGGGCTCTCTTCTCAGCCCCACCAGGTCTTATCTGAGGGCACAGGACGGGCAGCTGCTCTGGGCAAGAAGCAGCTTCAATGACTTGTGCTGTACAATCACAAAGGGCACTGAGATGAGGAGGATCAATGGGTCCAGCTATGCTGACACATGCTCACAATACACTGTCCCTCAGAGAAGAAAGACACAAGACGTACTCATGAACCCCAGGAAGTCATCCTCCTCATACTCCATCTCCTGTTGCTGAGCAGCAGCTTTGTCAGTGCTGGAGATGAAGGAACTGCCCAGGCTCCACTGCTCAGCTGGGGCAGGCCAGGCCCCTTCAGGTGACACTGCTGCTCCTGCTGCTGCAGCTTCAATAGAAGAGCCTGTGGAGATCTGAGACAACAAAAGAGTTTGTGTCAGAAAAGTGGCTGGCAGAGATTAGCCCCAGATCCCATTTTAAATGCAAGCCCTTAGGAAGGTGCTGTCAGCCAGTGACTGGGAGCTGCTGTCAAGCTCAGCTTTTTCACCTTTCTGCCCACAATTCACATTAATTCAGCCACTTCTTTCTGCTTCCCTGCCCACCTCTGCTTCCATTTTACCAAAAGAACAACCTGGCAACCAAGGCACCAAAATCCCTGACTTGAAGCAGAAACTCCACGTCCCCAGTGTGTCTCTGAAATGCTCCCAGGTAAGCACAGCCAAGAAGCTCGTGGGGACAAACCGCCCCAAAAAGCTTGTGTTGTCACATCAATACTTTTTGTGCCTGTGGGTACTTGGCGAGTCTGTGGAGGGGGACAGGTGTCCCCAGACCACAGCGTCCCCTACGTATCCACCAAGGCTGAGCACAGTGCCTTTGACATGCTCCCTCCTCTGCAGACAGGGAACCTTCCTGCTCCAGGCTGGCCTCTATCAGAATCCCAGCAAGCTGGGGCCTAAACACGGCAGCTCAAAGCCCATTTTCCAGCTGTCACTGGCTGAGGGGAATGGCTAGGTCTGGCAGGACTGCAGCACTCGGCATCCTCAGCCACCAACAGCAAGAGCTGGCTGCTCAGAAACTTGCAGCTCTGCCTCGCACTAAAGATAGCGCCCTCCAGAAGTGGCACTTACCGTCTTGGAAAGTTGCGGCTGTGGTGTGACCACAGCTGGAGCCTTGTGGTCATTTGGCTCCTCTTTGCCTTCTCGTCCAGGAGCAGAGGAAGCCAGAGGAGAGTCTGCTCTTGGTTCTGGGATCTGTGGACAGACAGGAGCGTTAGACACAGGCCATGACCTATCATTTAGAACCTTCTTTCTCTTCAGCTCTAGAACCAGCTCTACTAAGCACAAATCATCAACTTGCAGAGCAAGGGGATTCTAAGTCCCTCAGACTAAATTCTAATGGGCTGATTCAACTGGACACTGCAAATTGCTCCAAATTACATATTCCCCCCTGACTACTATCAGGAAGCACATTCTCTCTGCAAAACTTATCTTTTAGTTCTTTTAAAGCTCTGAAATGGAAAATTAGGAAATAGGCAGTGATGCCTTTGCTCTTGCTGCTGTAGACATGGAAATGGATTTTCTTGCAGCCTACTCAGCTGGCCCTCTACACTCTACTGCCACAGGCCAAGCTCACAGCTTGCTGCACAATTCTTAAACGCCAAGAACATCAAATGTTCTTTCCTTACTCACCTTGGGATCAGCACCTCTGAATACCCGGCTCAGGTGACCTGCAGTGGGCAAGGGAAAATGAAGCAGATGCTTTGAGAAAACTGGAGACAACCAGAGCATTTTTAGAAGACCTTCCAAGGCCTCCCAGTCTACATTTTCAAAGTTGTCCTGCTTGACCCAGCAAGGGAGGAATTGGCAAACTCTGCTGCCACAGACTCTCCAACAGAGGGAACGCAACCCCTGCAGGCTCCCTTGCAAATGCTGCCCGCACGGCCGTGGCTACACACACCCCCTTTGGAGCTGAACATGTTGACAGGAGCTTTACCCAAGCGGCATCTGGATGGCCTTTCTGTTTCCAAATGAACTCAGTCACTAAGAAAGAGCAGGAAGACACAAAAACCAGGTTAGGTGACACTCAGGGAAAACCTCTACTTACCTGCCAGGTTAGTTAGGAAATAGCAGGAATAGGCAACTCCATAAACAGTGAAAACTGCAGCGGCGAGTTGCCCAATCATTGTGGCAACTGCTGTGCAAGTTTGCAGACTGCGCTCTAACGCTAGCTAAAAGAAGTCTCCTGTCAGTCAGCAGCTGCCCCCTGACAAAAGCCTCAAGCACAGGACCAAGTTCCTGCACTGAGCAAGGCCAAGAGCTGCTCTGACACCCCTGAGGCCTTCCGTGCACCAAGGCAACCTTGTGATGTCACCACGACCACGTGACAACCGTGCCCTGACATCACAAAGCAAACGCTCTGCCTTGATCTGGATGGATGGAGGAGGGCACGTGGACTCGACTACTGAGGACTCATTGCAGATGCTAGAATTAAGGGCTGTCCTTTGGATCATTATGAATTGGCCTGATCAGGGTGTAAATATTGTCACAGACTCATGATACGTAGTAGGGGTGGTGCTGCGGATTGAGGATGCATTGATAAAGGATATAAAGAATGACAGGTTATGGGAACTTTTGAGGCAGCTGAGGCAAGCTGTTCGGCTGCGCTCAGCTCCTTTTGCGATTTTGCATATTCGAAGCCACAAATGGTCAGAAGGTTTGGGTCAGGGTAATGCCATAGCTGATCAGTTGGTTTCTGTTGCAGTACCACAAGACGGATTTCAGCAGGCACGTATTGCTCATGAGACTTTTCACCAGAATGCGCGAGGCCTAAAGAAACAGTTTCGCATATCTCTGAATGATGCCCGTGGTATTGTCAGATCCTGTCCTCTCTGTAGTCAGCATGGGCCTGGACTAGGGATGGGAGTAAACCCACGGGGCCTTGGACCCAATCACATCTGGCAAATGGATGTAACTCACGTATCCTCCTTTGGTAGATTGAAATATGTGCATGTTACAATTGATACTTTCAGTAAATTTATTTGGGCTTCAGCGCAGCCGGGAGAGAAAGCTCTCCACGTGGTACGACACCTAACTACTTGCTTTGCGGTGATGGGGGTGCCAGAACAGATTAAGACAGATAATGGCCCTGCATATGTGAGCAGCAGGATCCAAAGGTTCTTACAGAAGTGGGGTGTGACACACATCACAGGTATCCCACATTCACCAACAGGTCAGGCGATTGTGGAGCGAGCCCACCAAACACTCAAGGATTATCTGTTAAAATATAAGGAGGAGGTGGATGTGCAGACCATGCTATCAAAAACACTATTTGTATTAAACTATCTGTGTGTAATGGGGGACCACTCGGAGCCCCCTGCGGTCATCCACTCAGGCGGAGTAAAGGAGGAAGCAGCTAAGCCATTGTTTAAAGTCATGTACCGAGATCCCAAAACTGGAGTATGGGAAGGTCCCGCAGAGGTTCAGTACATGGGTAGAGGTTATGTTTGTGTTCTTACCCCCACAGGGCCCCAATGGATACCTAGTAAATGGATCCGTCCTGCTAATGACCCTGCAAGAGCGACATCGATACTGGACAGCCAGGGTTAGAGGGGGTACACTTAATTGAAGACTTAAGGGCAAGAGAAAACCTACAACTGCTCTGGCAGTTTGACAAGGTAGTACAGAGAGATCACTCCATGTCAATTCATACCCAAATAGCTAAGTTGTAAGAACTCACTAGTCATTTGCAGCAAGACACAGGCTTGGCTTTAACAGATTGGCTATGATCTTTCGGGCTAGGGCCTTGGATAACCTCCCTACTGCAACATGTAATCAATATTGTGATTGTTATTATACTGCTTGTACTTTTTGTATCTTGCTTTTTTTGCTGCTTGCAACAGATGATGTATCGCATAGCAGAAACAGTAACTACTCGACACGCTGCGTTTGCTGCACAAAATAAAAAAGAGGGAATTGTTGAAGAATGGTTAGCAGAGCAAGGCCACGGATCATTAGAGGCCTCATGGCCCGATACCAAGTGCTAGCAGCCTACGCGCTGCTAAGATAAACTGTCCTTGGGACAGCAGTAAGCACGGATACAGGCCAAAGATAAAAGAACTTGTGCTTAATAGAGCGTAGCAGTAAGCACGTATACAAAGTTTTCAGCATGCCAAGGGGAGGAACCTTCTCACGCTTGATATAGCCAATCAAGTATAGATGAGTAGTGTATGCTAACCAATTATAATTTGACAAGTATGCTGAATGCTTGGGGCAAAAGTATAAGAACGGATGTTATGAGCAATAAAGTTGAACAATGCTTTACCAATCATATTGATTGATTGCATTCTTCCCTCGCCGAAATCCTCCGCAGTGCAGCACATCCTGCGTAGGAGATGGTCCTGGTGTCCCAGAGGGAATTGTGCATGGCTTTGGGGACAGTGGTGCAGATGGAGCCCAGGTCGCTGAGGGCCAGGTTGAGCAGGAAGAAGAACATGGGGCTGTGCAGGTGGTGGCCGCAGGCTACGGCGCTGGTGACGAGGCCGTGGCCCAGGAGGGCAGCCAGGGAGATGCCCAGGAAGAGGCAGAAGTGCAGGAGCTGCAGCTGCCGCGTGTCTGCCAACGCCAGCGGGAGGAAGTGGCTGATGGAGCTGCTGTTGGACATTTGCTGTGGCTGCATATGGGCACGTGTTCATGGATAAAGGACAGTGACAAGTCAGGGCTGGCTGCTTTGAGCCAAACCCGTGCCATTCCCTGTAGCCTGTCCTGCTGGTGTTGGTGTCTTTGGGGCGGACCCTGACTGCCGACAAAACAGCAACACATTCGCTTAAGAGCTGGACTAGGTCAGTGCAAAAGATGGCGGCCAGGGCTGAGGGAGCCACACACAAGATGGCGGCCAGGGCTGGAGAGCCACACACAAGATGGCGGCTGGGGCTGGGCTGCCAGGGCGGCTGATCTCACTAGGAGGCGCAGCCTCAGCCCTCTGGCTGCCATCCTGTGTGGGGCAGGCTGAGCCCCCCTTCAGTGCCTGTTGAAATGGACATTAACGGACACCCGGGAAAAGGACACGGTCTGGCACCTTTGCTCTGTGCACACAAACATAGACCAGCCAGTTTGGAACGCCAACTGGCAGTACTTTGATGTCAAGGCAATTCAAATAGGTGAAAATACGAAACTCCAGGCATTGAACGTTTTAAAATAAAACCTTTTTTTTTTTTTTTTTTTTTTTTTTTTTTTTTTTTTTTTTTTTTGTTTGTTTGTTTGTTTTTTTTTGAAAGAGGGCTAAAAGCACTCCTTGTGCACATGGACTCCAATTAGCATCAAGCAGCATCACAAGTGGTTTCGTCCAGGCAGGAGTCACAGTCACTGTGAGGTGATGAAAACGGAGATGGGATCTGCTTGAGGCGGATGGTGCAGCGGCTGCGCACCTGCGACGTGTATCCCTCAGGGTACCTATTTCTTTAGAACACTATGAAGACTAGAGGGAATTGAAAGTCCACTGCAGTTTAGGTTGTTCTTCACGAGATTGTTCAAGTCGAGCACAGCCATTCTGTTCAGCAGACACACGGGCAGGGGCTTCTTGGAGCGCTGCTCTGGCACCCATTCTTTGGAGGAGGGGATTGCAGGAAAGAAGAAAAGAAGCTCATCAACTACTGAAGAGGAAGAGTCACTGACAGGAAGCAGTGGGTTAAGAAATGTGAGGGGGAAAAAGGCAGAAAACATGAGGTGACAAGTGTGAGAAATGGGAGAGGAAAAAGGAGGGAAGTGTGAGGGAAGAAAAGCGTAGGAAACCTGTGTGGGAAAGGGTGAGAAAACGGAGGGGAAAATGGTGAAGATGTGAGTGAAAGTAGGAGAGGAAGGTGAGAGGAGGAAAAGGCAGGACATATGATGGGAAAATTCTAAGAAACATGATCAGGGAAGGCTGAAAAACATAGAGGAAAAAATGGAGGGAAATGTGAGGGGAAGAGAGTGAGAAAATTACTGGCAGAGAGAGAAAAACAGGCAGCAAATGTGAGGGGAACATTGTGAGAATCCTGAGGGGAAAAAAGGGAGAAACCAGAGGGCAGAAAAAGGCAGGAAACATTAGGGGGAAAAAAGGGTGGGAAGTTGGATGGGAAAAGTGGCAGAAAACAGGAGTGAAAAAAGGGCAGAAAATGCTAGAGGAAAAGTAGAAGCAACATGAGGGGGAAAGAATGATAAACGTGAGGGGAAAAGTGGGAGAAATGTAAGAGGGAAAGCCTGGGAAACATGAGGGCAAAAGTGAGAAACATGAGGAGACAACTTGGAGAAAAATGACTGAGGAAAGGAGAAAAGCATGAGGGGAGAAAAGGGCAGGATAAGTGAGGGGAAAATTGTGAGAATCGTGGGAGAACAAAAAAGCAGGAAAAAGCGGGAAGTTGGGGAAATGTGAGAGGCAAAGCGTGAGGAAAGGGAGCTGAAAAGGGTGGGGAAAATGAGTAAAAGTTGGGAGGCAAACATGAGAGGAAAACTGTGAGACTTGAGAGGGGGAAGGGGTGGAAATGTGAGAGGGAAAAGAACAGGAAATGTGAAGGGAGAAAAGGAGAGAAGGCAGGATTGGCATGACAGCTGAAATGATTCCTAACACATTCCCCCATGCATTTGCCCATTTATTGCACTAGCCCAGGGCTTCTCTGTATGTCCGTCTCCCCCTGTGCCTTGATTCCTGTTCGGAAGCAGTAGAAGTGCAGGATGTGCCCACCAGCAGGAGCTGCTCCAAGCTGGGAAGGGGCCAGGTGGTGCTGATTTCCAGAGGCTTCTGTGTCCCAGGTGAGGCCAAGGCAGGAGTGGGTTGAAAGGTGCTGCTGCTGCTCCTCTGTGCCAGAGAGCCCTGGCCGGGCAGGGCACGGCGCCCACTGCACTGCGGGCTCTTTCTCCTGCCACAGCTGGGCACACCTGGCAACAAATCATGACGACTTGTGGGGAAACCAAGGGCTTTGAGGAGGCTGCCTTGCTCTGCACACACCCGGGCCACCTGCAGCACAGAGCTTTGGCCCCCAGAAAGGCAAACCCGAGGGGAACAGCTGGAAAAGGTTTCATTTTCACCTGTCAATAGTTGACTTTATTTCAGTGCTGGGTGCGTGGGGAATCACTTTCCTAACACGTGCTCAGCCAGAAATCCCACCTACTCATTTGTAACCATGGAAACAAGACCTACCCATTACTTTGCTGAAACTCACAGGCTAAACATTCCCTCAAATTAGTTGACATATTTAAATCACTTCTCAGAAGTTACTGACAGGAGAGTAGGGCTCCCTTGAGAGTCTCGGGTGGTCATTTGGGGAACATCCCATTGCTGCAATTCTCCTCTGATGCTCAAGAGCCTCCTACAACCACTCTTTTCCCCTTGAATGCATTCCAGCTACATTCTTGGGAAGACTATTCTCAAGGCTAAGGTAGTCACTTGCACACATCAATCACTGCTCTGGAGGAATAGAGGGCTCAACAGTCTGTTAATGCAAAGGGAATTCACAATTTGTTACAGTTCAATATTTTCTCAAAACCTGCCTTCTCTGGGCATTGCTCACAAGCATTTCTTTAATTCACCTTGAAAATGTTTTTGCTGACTGAAGCCACATTGTGTCTTTCCTTCAGCAATTCAGAAGAAAAACACAAACTGCCTGCTGAAACCCTTCTGCTCCCTTCCAAATCAGTTCACTGCTCAAGCACGAGCCACAGGCTCCTGCCCGATTCCCTCTGTGAGATAGGAGGTAATATTTTGCTGCAGCTGCAGGGTTATGAGAAGAAAGAACGAAAGCTGTTGGTTCTTGGGGTTGTTATTTAGGGTTTGGGTTTGTTCTAGTTGATTTGTTGGGTGTTGCTGTGAGCTGGGAGAGGGGCCAGCGTGAAGACCAAACCAAAAGGGAAGTAGGAGAAGAGGGGAGGGGACAGAAAAGGAGGCGGTGGGGACAGAATACAAGTTTCCTATTTCCCGGCCAAAGGGAAAGGGGACACGGTTCGCCCTGGGCTGGGAAAGGCAATAAAAAGCAGCATTTTCTGTGTGTGTGTTGTGTGTGTGTTTGGCTCTTGGGAGAGGGAGATAGACACCCAGCTCAGGTGAATCCATCCTAAAAAACAGTTCTCTTTGGCTTTGATGACGTTGTCACCCCATTAAATTTCATCTGACAGTTGGCTCCTCTCTAACACCTCTCTATCTCCCAGCAGCTCAGGGCTGCATTGCACAGTGTTTGCTGTGTGCCAGAGAGCTCAAAGCAGGCTGGCCTGGCGCCCCAGAATATTTCTGCAGAACACTCTGCATTTCACTCTTTTGCTCTGGCTCAGTGCACAACTCCAGCACTGCAGGCGCTTCCTCCCAGAGCCGTGTGAGGCCCCGGCTCCTGCAGATGTGAGCTGACAAGCTGTCCCTGCCTGCCGCTGGCCTCGCTTCCCCCGGCAGAAGCGCCGTGCCTGAAGGAGGCTGCCCTGTGCCGGAGCCTGCGGAGCAGCCCGGCTCCCTCCCCTGTGCCCAGAGCGCTGCACACACTGCTCACCTTGGCCAGGAGTTAGAGGGCAGCCGGCACAAGGGTGGCAATCCTCAGCCAGGCCTGCAGCCCTCGCCTGTGGTTTGCCTTTCTCTGCTCCTGTGCACGCTCCGGACGGCCGATGCCACCGGTCTGTGATGTGCCCAGCACGGCCACGCTTCCCCTCGGGAGAGCCTTCCCCACTTTCCAACTGTACCAAAGAAGCCATCAATGTCACTCTCCACCTCTAAGAAAAAACTGACACTTCAGAAGAAAATGTTGAGCTTTCTCAGAGGCTCAGAAGGAGGGGAATCTTTGAAAGGAGTTGAGGTTTCACAAACTTTATTTCCAATCCTATGCTACTATCCTACTCCACTGTCCTAGCTGCAATCCTACTCTACAGTCCTATTCTACAATCCTTCTCTATACTGGTGTTGGAGAAAACAGTTGTCTGATTCCTGTCTCCTCCTTCCACTCTTTCACTGAAGTGATCAGTGGCACCAGGCTGGACACAGGCTTGGCTGATGTTACAAATGGATGCTGCACAAAGAAAAAAAAAAAAACAAGAATGAACCATTACTTTGCAAGCTAAGAGCCTCAAAGGCAGGGCAATATTTTTCAAAGGAAAAGGAGATTGAATCAGAGTACGTCTAAGGAGCAACAGTGGGGCCACATTGGCACAGCTTGCTGCAAGAGCTGCTATGTGCCCCAGGCCTGGAAATATCTCCGGTCTGAGCATCCTGATCTCTTGAAAGAGGTCCCTGGTCATATTGCAGGGCACTTGGAGCAGATGACCCTTACAGGCCCTTGCCAGCCCAGCCCAGTCTAGGATTCCTGACTGTTCTCATTTGAACAGCACCAAGAGTGGAGGTGAGGAGGAGGAGGCTCCCCTGATGCCTTGCACTTCAGTGCAGGAGGAGCCCGTCCCTGGGACACTGTTTCCCCTGCAGCCCCTTGGCATTTTACCTGCAGCAGCTCCTTGGCAGACCAGCGCCGCGCCTCGTCTCTCTGCAGGCAGCAGCTCAGGAAGTCACACAGCAAAGGGGAGCGGAGCTTGGGCTGCTGCAGCTTTGGGATCCCTTTGGTGGCTTTCAGGAGTTGAGCCTGAAGAGAAAGGAAACACGAGTTTCTCACCCGCTTCTTTCACGTCTGGAACTGCTCTCCCAGATCCCATTGTTTCAGGTGCACTCTGCAGTGGCACTTTCTGCCGTGGCACAGAGGCAGAGATGACTTTCCTGACCAACAAAACACCCAAAGCCCGATGCAGCCACAGCTTTCCCAGCATCCAGCAGCTCTTGCCTTGGCAGTTGATTTCATTGACTGGCCTTGTTAGTGGAAACAATAGCAGCAAAAGCAGGTTTCCTTCTCTGAGGGTTCACCTGAGCAGCTTGACAGGCTATTTGGAAGAGGCACTTTGCTCTACTAACTCACTCTACTATTTCCAAAGATAATTACATGAAAAGCATCTCTGCAGCTCTTGTTGGTCCCTTAAGCACAGCTGCCATCAAACCAAAGTCATCAAGCTTTTTCCTTGGTTCTTGAAAACAATGGGAATTGCAAGCAAAGAAAGGAAATCCCTCAGTTATTCCTCAGGTAAGGAAACAAACATTTGGAATCTCATCTTCCACACAGACACATGAAGATGCATGCACAAATGTCTTGGGACGAAAATGCCTCTTTGGGCACACAGGAAACACCTGCACCTCCGTCTCTCATCAGACTGCAAATTTCAGCTTCCCTTAGTCAGCAAAAGGAAAATTTTGGTGGTCAAAGCAGAAGAGGGAGAAACGCCATCCATGTGGTAGCCCTCTGCTCATTTGGACACTCAAGTCAATGCATTAATGGCATGGCCATCCTAGAAAGTGCCTGGAAACAAAGGGGTGGGTTTGGCCGGCTCTCCACATGGCCAGGCTTCATCTTAGTGACATGGAGGTGACGGCTTGGGTTAGGAAAGAAAGACGGTCACTGAGTGTTTCAGCAGCACCGCACAAGAAGCACAAGAGACTCTGTGGCCTTCACACCCTCTTGTTAAGGTTTCAGGCAAATTTCCTTGTGAGAAGAATGGGGGTGCACTTCTTCTCTCCAAACCACTGTTTTATAAACATCCTCGGGTTTGGGTTACTTTCCTTCATTTCAGGAAAGATAACACCACTTCTAAGATGCTTGTTTGCTGCTATTAGGGCTGTCTACAAAGCCAAAAGAGCTGGAACGACTTCTAAGCCAAAGCCCAGTGTTGCCTGAGAAGGGAGATTGTTTGCCTGGGCTAAGGCTTGAGTTCCCCCACGGATGCAACCAAAACCCCAGCAGATGCTGATGTGCTGCCGGGACATTTTCAGAAAGGGACCGTGGTGGAAGTAGTTCCAGCGGATGGCAATGGCATTTTGTCCAGTGGCACACACAAAGTGGGATGGGGGAGAAAGACAGCGGGATCAGAGAGTATTTACACCTTACCATGGCAGAATTTTCCTCCCAGTCAGGAGCTTCTCCTTCCACCATTTCAATGACCACGATTCCCAAAGACCATATGTCCACTTTGGGGCCATAGGGTTCACCGTTCACTTCAGGTGCCATCCACTGAAGAGTCCCGACCACCGATCTCCGTCTACTCTGCTCAGGGGTGAGTTGAGCAGAGAGGCCAAAATCAGCTGGGGAGAGAGCAAAAGACCGTTTTTATTTGAATCCTGTGCAATTAGGAAAGCACGCAAAAGAATTTCCCGGTAGAAGTTTGAGAATGTGCTCTTGAATCTCCTGGACAACCGTCCCTGCCTTGTTTCCTCAGGACTTTAGCCAAGGAAATATGGTGCTGGCTGCTTCAGAAATCCCCACATTTTTTACACTGCCTCCAGCAGGGGCTTTTCAAACTTTAGACATGTAGCTCCCTCCCTCTGGAAGGGACACGCACAGAGCAATTCCACTGTGGACTGCTCGAGCCTTGCCATAGGTCTGTGCACGTTGCCACCGCGTGGTCAGCTCACAACAGGCTCCCTGCACTGCCACCAGCGCCATTTTGGGGGGGCTGGCACTCACTCAAAAGCAGCCCCACAGCCCACATATCCCTGGAACGCTGCACCTGCCCAAGAATATACTGACCCAGCTTGACAGAGCCATCCGTTTTGAGAAGGATGTTGAGGCTTTTCAAATCTCTGTGCATCACATGGTTGGCGTGGAGAAAATGCAGTCCTTGCAGGCACTGAGAGAGAAACCAGAAACAGGAGGGCAAATATCAGTGATGTGATTTCATCACACAAGAAAGGAAAGAGCTCTCCAAGATTCCCTCTCCAGGGGAATGAGGAGTAATGGCAGAACACAGTGCCACTGAGGGGAAGAGCTCGCTGCTCCAACACAGGCAGAGCAGCACCTTTCTAAAGAAAGGCATGTCAGCTTGCCAAAGAGCAACAGCAACTGCTGGTGTAGACTCTGCCCGGCAAACCAGCCAGGATGACTGCTGCTGCAGTGGATGTGCTCAGAAGCACACAGCACTCTGGCTGCACTGCTAACCTTTCCAGCTGAGGACTCAGAGAAATGAGTCTCTCTTTCTTCTTTGCTGTTCCTTTCAAATGCTCCCACCATCACCACCTTTGCTTTTACAGGCAAGGAATGCAGTGCCAACAGACCAAAGTTTAGAGAGGCAAGATGGAGAAGAGCAAATACAAGAGCCAGAGTGAGAATGCAACAGCAGGAGACAAGAGGACAAGAACAGAGTCCAGTGAGTGCAGGGGCACTGGCAGGCAGTTCATTTGAGAGGCTCTTGCTTGCCCAGAGCATATCAGCCACACAGAAACAAAGCCTGGCTCACGGAATCGCTCCTGCTCTGAGCCCCTTTCCCAGACAATCCTGCCCAAGCTCTGGGAAGCACAGCTGGGATCCCCGACTGACCTCCCGACTGATGATGGCAATCTCGTCTTCTGTCAGGCGAGTCTTTTGGATTGTGTCGTAAAGACTGCCTCCATCCATGTACTCCATCACCAGCCACAGTTCTTCATGCACAAGGTAGCTGAAAGAAGGGAACAAGGCCATGCAGATGAACATGCATTCGTTGGCTCCTTTGCTTGATTCTTGTTTCCGGGTTGCTTTGTGACAAGGACAGAATTAAAAGAATTAAAGACATTCCCTCCGGGCTGTGGGTTGTTTGCAGTCTGTGCAGTCTCAAGGAGAACAGCACATCTGTCAAAAGGAGATGTCTCTGATGGCCAGCAATCAAAAAGTGCAGTTTAGTATACGCCAAGATGAAAAACCTGTCCCGCGTGGTATTTCTGGAAAGAAGCACCTAGTGTTCCTGGCATGGCCAGCCCTGGAAAAGAGGGGCAACAGTCCAAGGGAAATCCTCCCTAGCATGCTTCATCAGCATTGAAGAAACCTTAAAAAATCCATCCTGAGACAACATGGAGGCAGCCAACTTACAGGGTACTGACTTCTTATGGTAGAGTTGATGCAGGTTTTTGAACAATTTTTCAACTATGTGTTGGAAAGCCAGGGATGACTCACGGAGATAAACTGCACTCTCTTCCCATCTATTGGAGATGAGTAGAGAAATAATAATGAAGCAATAATTAACAGCTTTCTTTTCTGCTAGTGTCCAAAGTGGGGTTTTAACCTTGCATACTTTTACTATGTAAACAAACCTTCATGGGATGAGACCATGACCACTCACCCGTCTAAATAATGGACAAGATGGGGACTCATATTCCTCTTCATGACCGTGATTTCAGTAACAATATCCTCCATCTCGCTCGGTCCCCGAAGATAGATTTTCTTGATAGCCACCTAGAATGACATTGAAAATCAGTAACTTTAGAAGTTGGAGGAATGAGACCAAAACACACATGGGGAGAGAGACTTTGCAATGACACCGCCAAGCCGTGCCAAAGTGCCTTGTAATTAGACAAAGGAGTAATTAGGAAGTGACATTCCTACAGCCCATTTCTCTGCTCCTTTGGGGGCCAGATCCAGGACACGTGGCCACTGACCACATTTTGCCTTGTCCACTTGTTAGCAATGGTGTGTCAACTCTCACCCCCCCAAAGCTCTGAGCACACTCTCTGTCTGTCTGTACTTGAGAAGAAGTAATGCGTGACTTGGTACTCTGTGGATACATCTCGGGCTATAGGCAGGGCTTGGGGCTTTTAGGGACACCTTGCAGATCTCTCCCTACGTGCAGTTCCCAAGTGCAGCACTGCAGGTGGCTAAGGAACTGCCAGGAACATTCAGATGTATTTGCTGGCAGCCAGAAATGAGAATTCAGGACTCTGAAGCCGTAGCCCCAGAGAGCAGTGAGATGCTCCTTTGTTGGAGCATCTGAGAGCCAGGGAGAGCATCCTTCTCTGAAAGGAACCGCTGTCCTCCTTGCCTTCCTTCTGGCAGCTGAGCAGGACAAAGGCTGCCCCAAATGCAGTTGGCAGGCTGGCACCAGTCTGTGCTTCTTGTGCCTTTGCAGCACAGCTCTAGCCACAGCTGCAGCCGCAGCTGACACGAGACAGGAAAGCCCTGGAGAGCAGCAGAATCTGCAGGGGCTCTTGACATTTACCTCTCCGCCCGTGGCAGTGTCGATGGCTCTGCAAACCTCTCCAAAAGCCCTAGAAACAAAACAGCAGCAAAGAAAGGAGAAGCCATTTAGACCTTGGAGTGAAAGCCAGCCCAGACAGGAGATGTCTGCTGGAAATGCCTCCAACCTGCAGCATGCAGGAGGGCACTGCCAGAAGGCAGATGATGCATGTTCCTCTCCAGTGCATGGGCACTGGGCCTGTTTCTGAAGCATTGGGGTTTAGTGCCTCAGCTCCAAAGGCCAGGTGATTCTTTCATCGTGGATTTCAGTTTCTAAACTGGGCGGTTTTTATCCTCACCACAGACTATTTCCTTCAGCAAACTCTTGGGAAGAAATGCTCCTGAGAAGTGTTATCTGACTGCTATGATAGGGGGTAGGTTGCTGTTTCTGGCAATGAAATAGAAGTGTCTTTGATAATGCCTTCTGACCACACTTCCAAATTCTGGCCGGTACTGAGAGATGGGGCAGACTAACCCGCGTGTCTGAATATGTTTGCAGCTTGCCTGACTTCACACTTGACAGATATTCCAGCAGCAAATCAGCTGCCCCATGACTGTGTAGAAGCAACTGTGGTTGGACTCACCCTCTGCCAACAATTTCCTTTTCGGTGTATTTCCTCCGGGGATTTTCTGTGCTCACCATTTGCCCTGAGGGAAACAAAATGCAAAATGCTCACTTGAAAGCAGACATCCCACTATCCAAGAGATACAAAAGGCAGCCCTGCTGGGGCTCTACAGTCTGGCCTTCTGAGTCCTTTGTGGCCAGCTGGGTAACAACAACAACAACAACAACAATTGCAACAAGACAGGCAGCTCTGCAGTACAAGCAGGTCAGCACAGAGAATGATTTTCTACAGTCCTTTGAAGAGATGCCTTGGCAGAAAACAAAGCACAGGGAGATGCATTCCCAGGAGAGGAGGGCATCTTCCCCACCTTGCAGCAGTTTCCCAAAGGAATGCCTTTCCCTTTGTAAACCCAAGCAGCTCATGCTCTAACCAACCCCAAGGGGCCTTCAGCAGCAGGACCCTCACCCTTGATGAGCAGGCTGAGCTGGAAGACGCCCTTGCCCGTGGCCCACGTGAAGAACCACACTGCTTCTCCTCCCCCTGACAGCAGGGATCAGTCCCTGCCATTGCACTCGCCATCTCAGCCGCGCACACGTGCCCACCTTCCCGCAGCGGGCAAGGGCAGCAAGGACAGCAGTGCTCCTCAGGTGCCGGCGGGACACGGACAGCTGCCCAGAGGAGATGCTGACCCTCTGTGAGCCCAGCCCAGGCCGCGCAGGAGCCGGCCCAGAGCAGGGGCTGCTGCCTCGGGGCAGCTCCGCGCTGCAGCGGCCGGCCGGCAGCGGCACTCTCCCAGCTAAGGAAGGCTCCAGCCTCGGCGCTCACACCAGCCCTCAGGGCCAGGGCAGCCACCGCCACAAAGCTGCCAAAGCCCAGGCACCAGCACTGACAAGCAATGGCAAGAAGGCACGGCCACACCCAGCCCCTTCCAAGCTGGTGCCCCCATTGAGGACACAGCAGGATTGGCTTGGAGAGCAGACACACCCAGGTGCACGCCAGTGCCCTTTTGTGCCAACAGGTGATGGGAGGCAGAGAGTCAGCTGGGCTCTCTTCTCAGCCCCACCAGGTCTTATCTGAGGGCACAGGACGGGCAGCTGCTCTGGGCAAGAAGCAGCTTCAATGACTTGTGCTGTACAATCACAAAGGGCACTGAGATGAGGAGGATCAATGGGTCCAGCTATGCTGGCACATGCTCACAATACACTGTCCCTCAGAGAAGAAAGACACAAGACGTACTCATGAACCCCAGGAAGTCATCCTCCTCATACTCCATCTCCTGTTGCTGAGCAGCAGCTTTGTCAGTGCTGGAGATGAAGGAACTGCCCAGGCTCCACTGCTCAGCTGGGGCAGGCCAGGCCCCTTCAGGTGACACTGCTGCTCCTGCTGCTGCAGCTTCAATAGAAGAGCCTGTGGAGATCTGAGACAACAAAAGAGTTTGTGTCAGAAAAGTGGCTGGCAGAGATTAGCCCCAGATCCCATTTTAAATGCAAGCCCTTAGGAAGGTGCTGTCAGCCAGTGACTGGGAGCTGCTGTCAAGCTCAGCTTTTTCACCTTTCTGCCCACAATTCACATTAATTCAGCCACTTCTTTCTGCTTCCCTGCCCACCTCTGCTTCCATTTTACCAAAAGAACAACCTGGCAACCAAGGCACCAAAATCCCTGACTTGAAGCAGAAACTCCACGTCCCCAGTGTGTCTCTGAAATGCTCCCAGGTAAGCACAGCCAAGAAGCTCGTGGGGACAAACCGCCCCAAAAAGCTTGTGTTGTCACATCAATACTTTTTGTGCCTGTGGGTACTTGGCGAGTCTGTGGAGGGGGACAGGTGTCCCCAGACCACAGCGTCCCCTACGTATCCACCAAGGCTGAGCACAGTGCCTTTGACATGCTCCCTCCTCTGCAGACAGGGAACCTTCCTGCTCCAGGCTGGCCTCTATCAGAATCCCAGCAAGCTGGGGCCTAAACATGGCAGCTCAAAGCCCATTTTCCAGCTGTCACTGGCTGAGGGGAATGGCTAGGTCTGGCAGGACTGCAGCACTCGGCATCCTCAGCCACCAACAGCAAGAGCTGGCTGCTCAGAAACTTGCAGCTCTGCCTCGCACTAAAGACAGCGCCCTCCAGAAGTGGCACTTACCGTCTTGGAAAGTTGCGGCTGTGGTGTGACCACAGCTGGAGCCTTGTGGTCATTTGGCTCCTCTTTGCCTTCTCGTCCAGGAGCAGAGGAAGCCAGAGGAGAGTCTGCTCTTGGTTCTGGGATCTGTGGACAGACAGGAGCGTTAGACACAGGCCATGACCTATCATTTAGAACCTTCTTTCTCTTCAGCTCTAGAACCAGCTCTACTAAGCACAAATCATCAACTTGCAGAGCAAGGGGATTCTAAGTCCCTCAGACTAAATTCTAATGGGCTGATTCAACTGGACACTGCAAATTGCTCCAAATTACATATTCCCCCCTGACTACTATCAGGAAGCACATTCTCTCTGCAAAACTTATCTTTTAGTTCTTTTAAAGCTCTGAAATGGAAAATTAGGAAATAGGCAGTGATGCCTTTGCTCTTGCTGCTGTAGACATGGAAATGGATTTTCTTGCAGCCTACTCAGCTGGCCCTCTACACTCTACTGCCACAGGCCAAGCTCACAGCTTGCTGCACAATTCTTAAACGCCAAGAACATCAAATGTTCTTTCCTTACTCACCTTGGGATCAGCACCTCTGAATACCCGGCTCAGGTGACCTGCAGTGGGCAAGGGAAAATGAAGCAGATGCTTTGAGAAAACTGGAGACAACCAGAGCATTTTTAGAAGACCTTCCAAGGCCTCCCAGTCTACATTTTCAAAGTTGTCCTGCTTGACCCAGCAAGGGAGGAATTGGCAAACTCTGCTGCCACAGACTCTCCAACAGAGGGAACGCAACCCCTGCAGGCTGCCTTGCAAATGCTGCCCGCACGGCCGTGGCTACACACACCCCCTTTGGAGCTGAACATGTTGACAGGAGCTTTACCCAAGCGGCATCTGGATGGCCTTTCTGTTTCCAAATGAACTCAGTCACTAAGAAAGAGCAGGAAGACATAAAAACCAGGTTAGGTGACACTCAGGGAAAACCTCTACTTACCTGCCAGGTTAGTTAGGAAATAGCAGGAATAGGCAACTCCATAAACAGTGAAAACTGCAGCAGCGAGTTGCCCAATCATTGTGGCAACTGCTGTGCAAGTTTGCAGACTGCGCTCTAACGCTAGCTAAAAGAAGTCTCCTGTCAGTCAGCAGCTGCCCCCTGACAAAAGCCTCAAGCACAGGACCAAGTTCCTGCACTGAGCAAGGCCAAGAGCTGCTCTGACACCCCTGAGGCCTTCCGTGCACCAAGGCAACCTTGCGATGTCACCACGACCACGTGACAACCGTGCCCTGACGTCACAAAGCAAACGCTCTGCCTTGATCTGGATGGATGGAGGAGGGCACGTGGACTCGACTACTGAGGACTCATTGCAGATGCTAGAATTAAGGGCTGTCCTTTGGATCATTATGAATTGGCCTGATCAGGGTGTAAATATTGTCACAGACTCATGATACGTAGTAGGGGTGGTGCTGCGGATTGAGGATGCATTGATAAAGGATATAAAGAATGACAGGTTATGGGAACTTTTGAGGCAGCTGAGGCAAGCTGTTCGGCTGCGCTCAGCTCCTTTTGCGATTTTGCATATTCGAAGCCACAAATGGTCAGAAGGTTTGGGTCAGGGTAATGCCATAGCTGATCAGTTGGTTTCTGTTGCAGTACCACAAGACGGATTTCAGCAGGCACGTATTGCTCATGAGACTTTTCACCAGAATGCGCGAGGCCTAAAGAAACAGTTTCGCATATCTCTGAATGATGCCCGTGGTATTGTCAGATCCTGTCCTCTCTGTAGTCAGCATGGGCCTGGACTAGGGATGGGAGTAAACCCACGGGGCCTTGGACCCAATCACATCTGGCAAATGGATGTAACTCACGTATCCTCCTTTGGTAGATTGAAATATGTGCATGTTACAATTGATACTTTCAGTAAATTTATTTGGGCTTCAGCGCAGCCGGGAGAGAAAGCTCTCCACGTGGTACGACACCTAACTACTTGCTTTGCGGTGATGGGGGTGCCAGAACAGATTAAGACAGATAATGGCCCTGCATATGTGAGCAGCAGGATCCAAAGGTTCTTACAGAAGTGGGGTGTGACACACATCACAGGTATCCCACACTCACATACAGGTCAGGCGATTGTGGAGCGAGCCCACCAAACACTCAAGGATTATCTGTTAAAATATAAGGAGGAGGTGGATGCGCAGACCATGCTATCAAAAACACTATTTGTATTAAACTATCTGTGTGTAATGGGGGACCACTCGGAGCCCCCTGCGGTCATCCACTCAGGCGGAGTAAAGGAGGAAGCAACTAAGCCATTGTTTAAAGTCATGTACCGAGATCCCAAAACTGGAGTATGGGAAGGTCCCGCAGAGGTTCAGTACATGGGTAGAGGTTATGTTTATGTTCTTACCCCCACAGGGCCCCAATGGATACCTAGTAAATGGATCCGTCCTGCTAATGACCCTGCAAGAGCGACATCGATACTGGACAGCCAGGGTTAGAGGGGGTACACTTAATTGAAGACTTAAGGGCAAGAGAAAACCTACAACTGCTCTGGCAGTTTGACAAGGTAGTACAGAGAGATCACTCCATGTCAATTCATACCCAAATAGCTAAGTTGTAAGAACTCACTAGTCATTTGCAGCAAGACACAGGCTTGGCTTTAACAGATTGGCTATGATCTTTCGGGCTAGGGCCTTGGATAACCTCCCTACTGCAACATGTAATCAATATTGTGATTGTTATTATACTGCTTGTACTTTTTGTATCTTGCTTTTTTTGCTGCTTGCAACAGATGATGTATCGCATAGCAGAAACAGTAACTACTCGACACACTGCGTTTGCTGCACAAAATAAAAAAGAGGGAATTGTTGAAGAATGGTTAGCAGAGCAAGGCCACGGATCATTAGAGGCCTCATGGCCCGATACCAAGTGCTGGCAGCCTACGCGCTGCTAAGATAAGCTGTCCTTGGGACAGCAGTAAGCACGGATACAGGCCAAAGATAAAAGAACTTGTGCTTAATAGAGCGTAGCAGTAAGCACGTATACAAAGTTTTCAGCATGCCAAGAGGAGGAACCTTCTCACGCTTGATATAGCCAATCAAGTATAGATGAGTAGTGTATGCTAACCAATTATAATTTGACAAGTATGCTGAATGCTTGGGGCAAAAGTATAAGAACGGATGTTATGAGCAATAAAGTTGAACAATGCTTTACCAATCATATTGATTGATTGCATTCTTCCCTCGCCGAAATCCTGCGCAGTGCAGCACATCCTGCGTAGGAGATGGTCCTGGTGTCCCAGAGGGAATTGTGCATGGCTTTGGGGACAGTGGTGCAGATGGAGCCCAGGTCGCTGAGGGCCAGGTTGAGCAGGAAGAAGAACATGGGGCTGTGCAGGTGGTGGCCGCAGGCTACGGCGCTGGTGACGAGGCCGTGGCCCAGGAGGGCAGCCAGGGAGATGCCCAGGAAGAGGCAGAAGCGCAGGAGCTGCAGCTGCCGCGTGTCTGCCAACGCCAGCGGGAGGAAGTGGCTGATGGAGCTGCTGTTGGACATTTGCTGTGGCTGCATATGGGGACGTGTTCATGGATAAAGGACAGTGACAAGTCAGGGCTGGCTGCTTTGAGCCAAACCCGTGCCATTCCCTGTAGCCTGTCCTGCTGGTGTTGGTGTCTTTGGGGCGGACCCTGACTGCCGACAAAACAGCAACACATTCGCTTAAGAGCTGGACTAGGTCAGTGCAAAAGATGGCGGCCAGGGCTGAGGGAGCCACACACAAGATGGCGGCCAGGGCTGGAGAGCCACACACAAGATGGCGGCTGGGGCTGGGCTGCCAGGGCGGCTGATCTCACTAGGAGGCGCAGCCTCAGCCCTCTGGCTGCCATCCTGTGTGGGGCAGGCAGAGCCCCCCTTCAGTGCCTGTTGAAATGGACATTAACGGACACCCGGGAAAAGGACACGGTCTGGCACCTTTGCTCTGTGCACACAAACATAGACCAGCCAGTTTGGAACGCCAGCTGGCAGTACTTTGATGTCAAGGCAATTCAAATAGGTGAAAATACGAAACTCCAGGCATTGAACGTTTTAAAATAAAAACTTTTTTTTTTTTTTTTTTTTTGAAAGAGGGCTAAAAGCACTCCTTGTGCACATGGACTCCAATTAGCATCAAGCAGCATCACAAGTGGTTTCGTCCAGGCAGGAGTCACAGTCACTGTGAGGTGATGAAAACGGAGATGGGATCTGCTTGAGGCGGATGGTGCAGCGGCTGCGCACCTGCGACGTGTATCCCTCAGGGTACCTATTTCTTTAGAACACTATGAAGACTAGAGGGAATTGAAAGTCCACTGCAGTTTAGGTTGTTCTTCACGAGATTGTTCAAGTCGAGCACAGCCATTCTGTTCAGCAGACACACGGGCAGGGGCTTCTTGGAGCGCTGCTCTGGCACCCATTCTTTGGAGGAGGGGATTGCAGGAAAGAAGAAAAGAAGCTCATCAACTACTGAAGAGGAAGAGTCACTGACAGGAAGCAGTGGGTTAAGAAATGTGAGGGGAAAAAAGGCAGAAAACATGAGGTGACAAGTGTGAGAAATGGGAGAGGAAAAAGGAGGGAAGTGTGAGGCAAAAAAGGGAAGGAAACCTGAGTGGGAAAGGCTGAGAAAACTGAGGGGAAAATGGTGAAGACGTGAGTGAAAGTAGGAGAGGAAGGTGAGAGGAGGAAAAGGCAGGACATATGATGGGAAAATTCTAAGAAACATGATCAGGGAAGGCTGAAAAACATAGAGGAAAAAATGGAGGGAAATGTGAGGGGAAGAGAGTGAGAAAATTACTGGCAGAGAGAGAGAAACAGGCAGCAAATGTGAGGGGAACATTGTGAGAATCCTGAGGGGAAAAGAGGGAGAAACCAGAGGGCAGAAAAATGCAGGAAACATGAGGGGGGGGGGGGGGAGAAAGGATGGGAAGTTTGATGGGAAAAGTGGCAGAAAACAAAAGTGAAAAAAGAGCACAAAATGTGCCAGAAAAGTATAAAGAACATGAGGGGGAAAGAATGATAAATGTGAGGGGAAAAGTGGGAGGAATGGGAGAGGGAAACGCTGGGAAACACAAGGACAAAAGGGAGAAACATGAGGAGAAAACCTGGAGAAAAATGACTGAGGAAAGGAGAAAAGCATGAAGGGAGAAAAGGGCAGGATAAGTGAGGGAAAAACTGTGAGAATCATGAGGGAACAAAAAGCAGGAAAAAGCGGGAAGTTGGGGAAATGTGAGAGGCAAAGCGTGAGGAAAGGGAGCTGAAAAGGGTGGGGAAAATGAGTAAAACTTGGGAGGCAAACATGAGAGGAAAACTGTGAGACTCGAGAGGGGGAAGGGGTGGAAATGTGAGAGGGAAAAGAACAGGAAATGTGAAGGGAGAAAAGGAGAGAAGGCAGGATTGGCATGACAGCTGAAATGATTCCTAACACATTCCCCCATGCATTTGCCCATTTATTGCACTAGCCCAGGGCTTCTCTGTATGTCCGTCTCCCCCTGTGCCTTGATTCCTGTTTGGAAGCAGTAGAAGTGCAGGATGTGCCCACCAGCAGGAGCTGCTCCAAGCTGGGAAGGGGCCAGGTGGTGCTGATTTCCAGAGGCTTCTGTGTCCCAGGTGAGGCCAGGGCAGGAGTGGGTTGAAAGGTGCTGCTGCTGCTCCTCTGTGCCAGAGAGCCCTGGCCGGGCAGGGCACGGCGCCCACTGCACTGCGGGCTCTTTCTCCTGCCACAGCTGGGCACACCTGGCAACAAATCATGACGACTTGTGGGGAAACCAAGGGCTTTGTGGAGGCTGCCTTGCTCTGCACACACCCGGGCCACCTGCAGCACAGAGCTTTGGCCCCCAGAAAGGTAAACCCAAGGGGAACAGCTGGAAAAGGTTTCATTTTCACCTGTCAATAGATGACTTTATTTCAGTGCTGGGTGCGTGGGGAATCACTTTCCTAACACGTGCTCAGCCAGAAATCCCACCTACTCATTTGTAACCATGGAAACAAGACCTACTCATTACTTTGCTGAAACTCACAGGCTAAACATTCCCTCAAATTAGTTGACATATTTAAATCACTTCTCAGAAGTTACTGACAGGAGAGTAGGGCTCTCTTGAGAGTCTTGGGTGGTCATTTGGGGAACATCCCATTCCTGCAATTCTTCTCTGATGCTCAAGAGCCTCCTACAACCACTCTTTTCCCCTTGAATGCATTCCAGCTGCATTCTTGGGAAGACTATTCTCAAGGCTAAGGTAGTCACTTGCACACATCAATCACTGCTCTGGAGGAATAGAGGGCTCAACAGTCTGTTAATGCAAAGGGAATTCACAATTTGTTACAGTTCAATATTTTCTCAAAACCTGCCTTCTCTGGGCATTGCTCACAAGCATTTCTTTAATTCACCTTGAAAATGTTTTTGCTGACTGAAGCCACATTGTGTCTTTCCTTCAGCAATTCAGAAGAAAAACACAAACTGCCTGCTGAAACCCTTCTGCTCCCTTCCAAATCAGTTCACTGCTCAAGCACGGGCCACAGGCTCCTGCCCGATTCCCTCTGTGAGATAGGAGGTAATATTTTGCTGCAGCTGCAGGGTTATGAGAAGAAAGAACGAAAGCTGTTGGTTCTTGGGGTTGTTATTTAGGGTTTGCGTTTGTTCTAGTTGATTTGTTGGGTGTTGCTGTGAGCTGGGAGAGGGGCCAGCGTGAAGACCAAACCAAAAGGGAAGTAGGAGAAGAGGGGAGGGGACAGAAAAGGAGGCGGTGGGGACAGAATACAAGTTTCCTATTTCCCGGCCAAAGGGAAAGGGGACACGGTTCGCCCTGGGCTGGGAAAGGCAATAAAAAGCAGCATTTTCTGTGTGTGTGTTGTGTGTGTGTTTGGCTCTTGGGAGAGGGAGATAGACACCCAGCTCAGGTGAATCCATCCTAAAAAACAGTTCTCTTTGGCTTTGATGACGTTGTCACCCCATTAAATTTCATCTGACAGTTGGCTCCTCTCTAACACCTCTCTGTCTCCCAGCAGCTCAGGGCTGCATTGCACAGTGCTTGCTGTGTGCCAGAGAGCTCAAAGCAGGCTGGCCTGGCGCCCCGGAATATTTCTGCAGAACACTCTGCATTTCACTCTTTTGCTCTGGCTCAGTGCACAACTCCAGCACTGCAGGCGCTTCCTCCCAGAGCCGTGTGAGGCCCCGGCTCCTGCAGATGTGAGCTGACAAGCTGTCCCTGCCTGCCGCTGGCCTCGCTTCCCCCGGCAGAAGCGCCGTGCCTGAAGGAGGCTGCCCTGTGCCGGAGCCTGCGGAGCAGCCCGGCTCCCTCCCCTGTGCCCAGAGCGCTGCACACACTGCTCACCTTGGCCAGGAGTTAGAGGGCAGCCGGCACAAGGGTGGCAATCCTCAGCCAGGCCTGCAGCCCTCGCCTGTGGTTTGCCTTTCTCTGCTCCTGTGCACGCTCCGGACGGCCGATGCCACCGGTCTGTGCTGTGCCCAGCACGGCCACGCTTCCCCTCGGGAGAGCCTTCCCCACTTTCCAACTGTACCAAAGAAGCCATCAATGTCACTCTCCACCTCTAAGAAAAAACTGACACTTCAGAAGAAAATGTTGAGCTTTGTCAGAGGCTCAGAAGGAGGGGAATCTTTGAAAGGAGTTGAGGTTTCACAAACTTTATTTCCAATCCTATGCTACTATCCTACTCCACTGTCCTAGCTGCAATCCTACTCTACAGTCCTATTCTACAATCCTTCTCTATACTGGTGTTGGAGAAAACAGTTGTCTGATTCCTGTCTCCTCCTTCCACTCTTTCACTGAAGTGATCAGTGGCACCAGGCTGGACACAGGCTTGGCTGATGTTACAAATGGATGCTGCACAAAGAAAAAAAAAAAAAAAACAAGAATGAACCATTACTTTGCAAGCTAAGAGCCTCAAAGGCAGGGCAATATTTTTCAAAGGAAAAGGAGATTGAATCAGAGTACATCTAAGGAGCAACAGTGGGGCCACATTGGCACAGCTTGCTGCAAGAGCTGCTATGTGCCCCAGGCCTGGAAATATCTCCGGTCTGAGCATCCTGATCTCTTGAAAGAGGTCCCTGGTCATATTGCAGGGCACTTGGAGCAGATGACCCTTACAGGCCCTTGCCAGCCCAGCCCAGTCTAGGATTCCTGACTGTTCTCATTTGAACAGCACCAAGAGTGGAGGTGAGGAGGAGGAGGCTCCCCTGATGCCTTGCACTTCAGTGCAGGAGGAGCCCGTCCCTGGGACACTGTTTCCCCTGCAGCCCCTTGGCATTTTACCTGCAGCAGCTCCTTGGCAGACCAGCGCCACGCCTCGTCTCTCTGCAGGCAGCAGCTCAGGAAGTCACGCAGAAAAGGGGAGCGGAGCTTGGGCTGCTGCAGCTTTGGGATCCCTTTGGTGGCTTTCAGGAGTTGAGCCTGAAGAGAAAGGAAACACGAGTTTCTCACCCGCTTCTTTCACGTCTGGAACTGCTCTCCCAGATCCCATTGTTTCAGGTGCACTCTGCAGTGGCACTTTCTGCCGTGGCACAGAGGCATAGATGACTTTCCTGGACCAACAAAACACCCAAAGCCCGATGCAGCCACAGCTTTTCCAGCATCCAGCAGCTCTTGCCTAGGCAGTTGATTTCATTGACTGGCCTTGTTAGTGGAAACAATAGCAGCAAAAGCAGGTTTCCTTCTCTGAGGGTTCACCTGAGCAGCTTGACAGGCTATTTGGAAGAGGGACTTTGCTCTACTAATTCACTCTACTATTTCCAAAGATAATTACATGAAAAGCATCTCTGCAGCGCTTGTTGGTCCCTTAAGCACAGCTGCCATCAAACCAAAGTCATCAGGCTTTTTCCTTGGTTCTTGAAAACAATGGGAATTGCAAGCAAAGAAAGGAAATCCCTCAGTTATTCCTCAGGTAAGGAAACAAACATTTGGAATCTCATCTTCCACACAGACACATGAAGATGCATGCACAAATGTCTTGGGACGAAAATGCCTCTTTGGGCACACAGGAAACACCTGCACCTCCGTCTCTCATCAGACTGCAAATTTCAGCTTCCCTTAGGCAGCAAAAGGAAAATTTTGGTGGTCAAAGCAGAAGAGGGAGAAACGCCATCCATGTGGTAGCCCTCTGCTCATTTGGACACTCAAGTCAATGCATTAATGGCATGGCCATCCTAGAAAGTGCCTGGAAACAAAGGGGTGGGTTTGGCCGGCTCTCCACATGGCCAGGCTTCATCTTAGTGACATGGAGGTGATGGCTTGGGTTAGGAAAGAAAGACGGTCACTGAGTGTTTCAGCAGCACTGCACAAGAAGCACAAGAGACTCTGTGGCCTTCACACCCTCTTGTTAAGGTTTCAGGCAAATTTCCTTGTGAGAAGAATGGGGGTGCACTTCTTCTCTCCAAACCACTGTTTTATAAACATCCTCGGGTTTGGGTTACTTTCCTTCATTTCAGGAAAGATAACACCACTTCTAAGATGCTTGTTTGCTGCTATTAGGGCTGTCTACAAAGCCAAAAGAGCTGGAACGACTTCTAAGCCAAAGCCCAGTGTTGCCTGAGAAGGGAGATTGTTTGCCTGGGCTAAGGCTTGAGTTCCCCCACGGATGCAACCAAAACCCCAGCAGGTGCTGATGTGCTGCCGGGACATTTTCAGAAAGGGACTGTGGTGGAAGTAGTTCCAGCGGATGGCAATGGCATTTTGTCCAGTGGCACACACAAAGTGGGATGGGGGAGAAAGACAGCGGGATCAGAGAGTATTTACACCTTACCATGGCAGAATTTTCCTCCCAGTCAGGAGCTTCTCCTTCCACCATTTCAATGACCACGATTCCCAAAGACCATATGTCCACTTTGGGGCCATAGGGTTCACCGTTCACTTCAGGTGCCATCCACTGAAGAGTCCCGACCACCGATCTCCGTCTACTCTGCTCAGGGGTGAGTTGAGCAGAGAGGCCAAAATCAGCTGGGGAGAGAGCAAAAGACCGTTTTTATTTGAATCCTGTGCAATTAGGAAAGCACGCAAAAGAATTTCCCGGTAGAAGTTTGAGAATGTGCTCTTGAATCTCCTGGACAACTGTCCCTGCTCTGTTTCCTCAGGACTTTAGCCAAGGAAATATGGTGCTGGCTGCTTCAGAAATCCCCACATTTTTTACACTGCCTCCAGCAGGGGCTTTTCAAACTTTAGACATGTAGCTCCCTCCCTCTGGAAGGGACACGCACAGAGCAATGCCACTGTGGACTGCTCGAGCCTTGCCATAGGTCTGTGCACGTTGCCACCGCGTGGTCAGCTCACAACAGGCTCCCTGCACTGCCACCAGCGCCATTTTGGGGGGCTGGCACTCACTCAAAAGCAGCCCCACAGCCCACATATCCCTGGAACGCTGCACCTGCCCAAGAATATACTGACCCAGCTTGACAGAGCCATCCGTTTTGAGAAGGATGTTGAGGCTTTTCAAATCTCTGTGCATCACATGGTTGGCGTGGAGAAAATGCAGTCCTTGCAGGCACTGAGAGAGAAACCAGAAACAGGAGGGCAAAAATCAGTGATGTGATTTCATCACACAAGAAAGGAAACAGCTCTCCAAGATTCCCTCTGCAGGGGAATGAGGAGTAATGGCAGAACACAGTGCCACTGAGGGGAAGAGCTCGCTGCTCCAACACAGGCAGAGCAGCACCTTTCTAAAGAAAGGCATGTCAGCTTGTCAAAGAGCAACAGCAACTGCTGGTGTAGACTCTGCCCTGCAAACCAGCCAGGATGACTGCTGCTGCAGTGGATGTGCTCAGAAGCACACAGCACTCTGGCTGCACTGCTAACCTTTCCAGCTGAGGACTCAGAGAAATGAGTCTCTCTTTCTTCTTTGCTGTTCCTTTCAAATGCTCCCACCATCACCACCTTTGCTTTTACAGGCAAGGAATGCAGTGTCAACAGGCCAAAGTTTAGAGAGGCAAGATGGAGAAGAGCAAATACAAGAGCCAGAGTGAAAATGCAACAGCAGGAGACAAGAGGACAAGAACAGAGTCCAGTGAGTGCAGGGGCACTGGCAGGCAGTTCATTTGAGAGGCTCTTGCTTGCCCAGAGCATATCAGCCACACAGAAACAAAGCCTGGCTCATGGAATCGCTCCTGTTCTGAGCCCCTTTCCCAGACAATCCTGCCCAAGCTCTGGGAAGCACAGCTGGGATCCCCGACTGACCTCCCGACTGATGATGGCAATCTCATCTTCTGTCAGGCGAGTCTTTTGGATTGTGTCGTAAAGACTGCCTCCATCCATGTACTCCATCACCAGCCACAGTTCTTCATGCACAAGGTAGCTGAAAGAAGGGAACAAGGCCATGCAGATGAACATGCATTCGTTGGCTCCTTTGCTTGATTCTTGTTTCCGGGTCGCTTTGTGACAAGGACAGAATTAAAAGAATTAAAGACATTCCCTCCGGGCTGTGGGTTGTTTGCAGTCTGTGCAGTCTCAAGGAGAACAGCACATCTGTCAAAAGGAGATGTCTCTGATGGCCAGCAATCAAAAAGTGCAGTTTAGCATACGCCAAGATGAAAAACCTGTCCCGCGTGGTATTTCTGGAAAGAAGCACCTAGTGTTCCTGGCATGGCCAGCCCTGGAAAAGAGGGGCAACAATCCAAGGGAAATCCTCCCTAGCATGCTTCATCAGCATTGAAGAAACCTTAAAAAATCCATCCTGAGACAACATGGAGGCAGCCAACTTACAGGGTACTGACTTCTTATGGTAGAGTTGATGCAGGTTTTTGAACAATTTTTCAACTATGTGTTGGAAAGCCAGGGATGACTCATGGAGACAAACTGCACTCTCTTCCCATCCATTGGAGATGAGTAGAGAAATAATAATGAAGCAATAATTAACAGCTTTCTTTTCTGCCAGTGTCCAAAGTGGGGTTTTAACGTTGCATGCTTTTACTATGTAAACAAACCTTCATGGGATGAGACCATGACCACTCACCCGTCTAAATAATGGACAAGATGGGGACTCATATTCCTCTTCATGACCGTGATTTCAGTAACAATATCCTCCATCTCGCTCGGTCCCCGAAGATAGATTTTCTTGATGGCCACCTAGAATGACATTGAAAATCAGTAACTTTAGAAGTTGGAGGAATGAGACCAAAACACACATGGGGAGAGAGATTTTGCAATGACACTGCCAAGCCGTGCCAAAGTGCCTTGTAATTAGACAAAGGAGTAATTAGGAAGTGACATTCCTACAGCCCATTTCTCTGCTCCTTTGGGGGCCAGATCCAGGACACGTGGCCACTGACCACATTTTGCCTTGTCCACTTGTTAGCAATGGTGTGTCAACTCTCACCCCCCCAAAGCTCTGAGCACACTCTCTGTCTGTCTGTACTTGAGAAGAAGTAATGCGTGACTTGGTACTCTGTGGATACATCTCGGGCTATAGGCAGGGCTTGGGGCTTTTAGGGACACCTTGCAGATCTCTCCCTACATGCAGTTCCCAAGTGCAGCACTGCAGGTGGCTAAGGAACTGCCAGGAACATTCAGATGTATTTGCTGGCAGCCAGAAATGAGAATTCAGGACTCTGAAGCCGTAGCCCCAGAGAGCAGTGAGATGCTCCTTTGTTGGAGCATCTGAGAGCCAGGGAGAGCATCCTTCTCTGAAAGGAACCGCTGTCCTCCTTGCCTTCCTTCTGGCAGCTGAGCAGGACAAAGACTGCCCCAAATGCAGTTGGCAGGCTGGCACCAGTCTGTGCTTCTTGTGCCTTTGCAGCACAGCTCTAGCCACAGCTGCAGCCGCAGCTGACACGAGACAGGAAAGCCCTGGAGAGCAGCAGAATCGCCAGGGGCTCTTGACATTTACCTCTCCGCCCGTGGCAGTGTCGATGGCTCTGCAAACCTCTCCAAAAGCCCTAGAAACAAAACAGCAGCAAAGAAAGGAGAAGCCATTTAGACCTTGGAGTGAAAGCCAGCCCAGACAGGAGATGTCTGCTGGAAATGCCTCCAACCTGCAGCATGCAGGAGGGCACTGCCAGAAGGCAGATGATGCATGTTCCTCTCCAGTGCATGGGCACTGGGCCTGTTTCTGAAGCATTGGGGTTTAGTGCCTCAGCTCCAAAGGCCAGGTGATTCTTTCATCGTGGATTTCAGTTTCTAAACTGGGCGGTTTTTATCCTCACCACAGACTATTTCCTTCAGCAAACTCTTGGGAAGAAATGCTCCTGAGAAGTGTTATCTGACTGCTATGATAGGGGGTAGGTTGCTGTTTCTGGCAATGAAATAGAAGTGTCTTTGATAATGCCTTCTGACCACACTTCCAAATTCTGGCCGGTACTGAGAGATGGGGCAGACTAACCCCAGTGTCTGAATATGTTTGCAGCTTGCCTGACTTCACACTTGACAGATATTCCAGCAGCAAATCAGCTGCCCCATGATTGTGTAGAAGCAACTGTGGTTGGACTCACCCTCTGCCAACAATTTCCTTTTCGGTGTATTTCCTCCGGGGATTTTCTGTGCTCACCATTTGCCCTGAGGGAAACAAAATGCAAAATGCTCACTTGAAAGCAGACATCCCACCATCCAAGAGATACAAAAGGCAGCCCTGCTGGGGCTGTACAGTCTGGCCTTCTGAGTCCTTTGTGGCCAGCTGGGTAACAACAACAACAACAACAACAACAATTGCAACAAGACAGGCAGCTCTGCAGTACAAGCAGGTCAGCACAGAGAATGATTTTCTACAGTCCTTTGAAGAGATCTCTTGACAGAAAACAAAGCACAGGGAGATTCATTCCCAGGAGAGGAGGGCATCTTCCCCACCTTGCAGCAGTTTGTCAAAAGAATGCCTTTGCCTTTGTAAACCCAAGCAGCTCATGCTCTAACCAATCCCAAGGGGCCTTCAGCAGCAGGACCCTCACCCTTGATGAGCAGGCTGAGCTGGAAGACGCCCTTGCCCGTGGCCCACGTGAAGAACCACACTGCTTCTCCTGCCCATGATAGCAGGGATCAGTCCCTGCCATTGCACTCGCCCTCTCAGCCCCGCACACGTGCCCACCTTCCCGCAGCGGGCAAGGGCAGCAAGGACAGCAGTGCTCCTCAGGTGCCGGCGGGACACGGACAGCTGCCCAGAGGAGATGCTGACCCTCTGTGAGCCCAGCCCAGGCCGTGCAGGAGCCGGCCCAGAGCAGGGGCTGCTGCCTCGGGGCAGCTCCGCGCTGCAGCGGCCGGCCGGCAGCGGCACTCTCCCAGCTAAGGAAGGCTCCAGCCTCGGCGCTCACACCAGCCCTCAGGGCCAGGGCAGCCACCGCCACAAAGCTGCCAAAGCCCAGGCATCAGCACTGACAAGCAATGGCAAGAAGGCACGGCCACACCCAGCCCCTTCCAAGCTGCTGCCCCCACTGAGGACACAGCAGGATTGGCTTGGAGAGCAGACACACCCAGGTGCACGTCAGTGCCCTTTTGTGCCAACAGGTGATGGGAGGCAGAGAGTCAGCTGGGCTCTCTTCTCAGCCCCACCAGGTCTTATCTGAGGGCACAGGACGGGCAGCTGCTCTGGGCAAGAAGCAGCTTCAATGACTTGTGCTGTAGAGTCACCAAGGGCACCAAAGTGAGGAGGATCATTGGGTCCAGCTATGCTGACACGTGCTCACAATACACTGTCCCTCAGAGAAGAAAGACACAAGACGTACTCATGAACCCCAGGAAGTCATCCTCATCATACTCCATCTCCTGTTGCTGAGCGGCAGCTTTGTCAGTGCTGGAGATGAAGGAACTGCCCAGGCTCCACTGCTCAGCTGAGGCAGGCCAGGCCCCTTCAGGTGACACTGCTGCTTCTGCTGCTGCAGCTTCAATAGAAGAGCCTGTGGAGATCTGAGACAACAAAAGAGTTTGTGTCAGAAAAGTGGCTGGCAGAGATTAGCCCCAGATCCCATTTTAAATGCAAGCCCTTAGGAAGGTGCTGTCAGCCAGTGACTGGGAGCTGCTGTCAAGCTCAGCTTTTTCACCTTTCTGCCCACAATTCACATTAATTCAGCCACTTCTTTCTGCTTCCCTGCCCACCTCTGCTTCCATTTTACCAAAAGAACAACCTGGCAACCAAGGCACCAAAATCCCTGACTTGAAGCAGAAACTCCACGTCCCCAGTGTGTCTCTGAAATGCTCCCAGGTAAGCACAGCCAAGAAGCTCGTGGGGACAAACCGCCCCAAAAAGCTTGTGTTGTCACATCAATACTTTTTGTGCCTGTGGGTACTTGGCGAGTCTGTGGAGGGGGACAGGTGTCCCCAGACCACAGCGTCCCCTACGTATCCACCAAGGCTGAGCACAGTGCCTTTGACATGCTCCCTCCTCTGCAGACAGGGAACCTTCCTGCTCCAGGTTGGCCTCTATCAGAATCCCAGCAAGCTGGGGCCTAAACATGGCAGCTCAAAGCCCATTTTGCAGGTGTCACTGGCTGAGAGGAATGGCTAGGTCTGGCAGGACTGCAGCACTCGGCATCCTCAGCCACCAACAGCAAGAGCTGGCTGCTCAGAAACTTGCAGCTCTGCCTCGCACTAAAGACAGCACCCTCCAGAAGTGGCACTTACTGGCTGGGAAAGTTGCGGCTGTGGTGTGACCACAGCTGGAGCCTTGTGGTCATTTGGCTCCTCGTTGGCTTCTTGTCCAGGAGCAGAGGAAGCCGGAGGGGAGTCTGTTCTTCCTTCAGTGATCTGTGGACAGACAGGAGCGTGAGATACAGGCTCATTTAGAACCTTCTTTCTCTTCAGCTCTAGAACCAGCTCTACTAAGCACAAATCATCAACTTGGAGAGCAAGGATATTCTAAGTCCCTCAGACTAAATTCTAATGGGCTGATTCAACTGGACTTGGCAAATTGCTCTGAATTAGATATTCCCCCCTGGCTACTATCAGGAAGCAACGTTCTCTCAGCAAAACTGGACTTTTAGTTCTTTTAAAGCTCTGGAATGGAAAATTAGGAAATAGCCGGTGATGCCTTTGCTCTTGCTGCTGTAGACATGGAAATGGATTTTCTTGCAGCCTACTCAGCTGGCCCTCTACACTCTACTGCCACAGGCCAAGCCCACAGCTTGCTGCACAATTTTAAACACCAGGAACATCAAATGTGCCTTTCTTACTCACCTCAGCATCAGCACCTCTGAATACCCGGCTCAGGTGACCTGCAGTGGGCAAGGGAAAATGAAGCAGATGCTTTGAGAAAACTGGAGACAACCACAGCATTTTTAGAAGATCTTCCAAGAAGGCCTCCCAGTCTACATTTTCAGAGTTGTCCTGCTTGACCCAGCAAATGGAGGAAATGACAGACTCTGGTGCCACAGACGCTCCCATGGAGGGAACGCAACCCCTGCAGGTTCCCTTGCAAATGCTGCCCGCACGGCCCTGGCTACAGACAGCCCGTTTTGAGCTGAACGTGTTGACAGCACCTTTACCCAAGTGGCATCCAAAAGGTCTTTCTGTTTCCAAACCAACTCAATGCCCAAGAAAGAGCAGGAAGACATACAAAAGGCAAGTTAGGTGACACCCAGGGAAAACTTCTACTTACGTGCCAGGTGAGTCAGGAAATAGGTGGAATATCCAACTCCATAAACGGAGCAAACTACAGCAGCCAGTTGCCCAATCATTGTGGCAACTGCTGTGCAAGTTTGCCAACTGTTCTCTAACACTATCAAAAAGCAAGTCTCCTGTCAGTGTGCACGTGCCCACTGACAGTCGCCTCAAGCTGCAGGACGCTCCTGCACTGAGCAAGCTCAAGAGCTGCTCTGACACCCCTGAGGCCTTCCGTGCAGCAAGGCAACCTCGTGATGTCACCACGACCACGTGACAACCGTGCCCTGACATCACAAAGCAAACGCTCTGCCTTGGTCTGTGAGTTGATACAGATGGAGAGACTGACGTTTGTGTAGGCCTAGGCTGCATTTTTACCTCTTTCCCCGCTCAGCTGCCTGTTTCAGCTCTTGTTTCTCCCCCTGTGCCCCCTGTGTCCCCTGTTGCTGTGCTGGGTCCGAGCTGGCGGCCGGGCCGGGCGGAGCAGCAGTTCCAGCCCCGGGTGTCCCTGGAGCGCTGGGAGCTGCCGGTGGCCCCAGGCACTGTCCCCTGAGCCAGTGCCATCTGCTGTCCTTGTCCAGGGGTGCTGCTCTGCAGGGGGGAAAGCAAGGATGGAGTGAAAGGTTTTGAAGATGGGGCGGCTGGAATCCCTCTGCTTAGAGTTCTTTTTAAAGATATATGGACTTGAACATAGAGAGGGATAATTATATGGATATTTATACATGTGGGTATGTGCTATTTGTATGGGAATATTTCTATCTATATGTTGTTATATTTATAAATGTATGCTATGTATTTTTGTGTCTGTATATATGCATACGTCTTTGTAATAACGTATGTATATATGGATGCAAGTATATGTATATGTAAGTACGCTGTTCTATGTGTGTTTAATTCTATTTCCTATGAATACAGTTGTGTAGGTATTTCTATTTATGCAGTTGGAGTTATATGGCTCTTTAAATAGGTATATTGGTATTCCTAGAAGTAAATATGTTGAGGAATGGCTACATGACCAAGGCCACGTAGACATGAGAGAGCTTTGCTGAAATCACTTGCACAGAAGCCTGCGAGGTCAGCATGACCCTGAATGCAGCTGTGTTACCATAACAAAGCCTTGGGGTCGAGAAGTTTGAGGGAGAAGCTTAGTGATAACAAGTATATAGTTTTCTTTTACTGTAACCAATCAAATGTTAACAAGTGTGCATAATAAGAAGTAGCCTCAATATAATGTGTGCCTTTTGATCAAGAAAGTGAGGCTTGCTTATAAATCATATTGATTATGTGCGATCTTCCCACGTACGAGAAAGAGCAATATAAATATATCTAGTTTTATATTTACACATGTGCATTTACTTCTGTATTTTGAGGTGGGTGTATCTGGGTGTATCTTTTTATTTCAGCAGGTATGGAGATGTATAGTTGCATCATTGTATCGACTGAGATCTTCCTAGAGGACTGTTTAGATAGAAATACTGATATTTTTGTATTCCTAGATGGGCTTTAGGCTTGCAGTAATATGTAATAAATTAAGTTGCTAAACACCTAATTGATCTTTGTGTCTAGTGAGTTGTTGTAGATGTTGGCAATAAATTAAGGTTTTCTTAACTGAAGTGGATATTTCTATATTTTTACATAGCATTGTTGTAAAAATCTAATAAATCCCTTTTTTAACTTAAATTGAGATATACAGTTAAATTAAATATATCGTTGTATATTGTCAGCGCAGTAGAAGCAATTTGTAATAAATGACATTTTTCATGTGAAATCAATTCTTGTGCATTTGTCGATCAGCAGTGCAGCTGTAGGAATCTGCAAGAAATTACAATTGTCAACTGCGATGGGTGTTTTGTGATTTGTGCTGTCCAGAGCAATGAGCAGTTGTAAATATTGGAGGATTTTGGCCGTGGAAATCTCCATCCATGCCCAGCACATGCCCCACTTGCTCTCAGGCTGGGCAGGGCAGGTGCAGATTTGGGATGGCAGCAGAGCCACACCTTGGCTGAGAACTCGCTGCAAAGGCAGCTGAGAAAACTCCGGGACTCCACGGAGCATCCAGCTCCAACCAGAGCCACCCAGGGAGGACAAATCCACCCGCCATGCCACGGGCAGCTCTTCAGGAAGCGCTCCAAGTGTCCCTCTGAAGGTCATCCTGGAGCCCAGGAGCCAACAGGGATCCTGAGCCAGCTCCGCTGCCTTTGGCAGCACTTTGCAAATGAGCTGCAGCAAGGGGGAGGCCGCAGGGCTGTGAGTGCTGCAGGCTGGGGATGAAGGAAGGGCCACGGACACCTGTGCTGACATGACCCAGAATCCACAAGGATTCTGGGGGAGAACTGGCAAGCAACAAGTTCCCACAGCCACGACAGTGATGGAAGCCCTTGGTGTGAAGTTCCCTGGAGGAACTCCCAGGGGAGTTGCTGCTATAAGAACTAGTACCAGAAGGCACAAATGTAGTAACACTAGGAGATGGCCTCTAGGACCCACAGGCAATAGCTTAGGAAAAGATCAACTATATATTTGATATATTCTATTGATTATGGCATATCAGAATTTATAATATGCAGCATTATATTTGATAAATTGCATATATGATACAAATAAATATGTACCATTGAGTGCATTTTCATAAATATTTTCATTTCATATAGATTTGATATATTCTTCCCACTTGGGGGAGTGAAGATGTACTGCTGTTGAGAACCTTCTGCCCACACAGCAGTCAGGCCACAGGGCTGTGCATGCACACCCACCCACCGTCCTTGTTCTTCTCGGCATCTTGGGGCTGCTGTTGGCACAGAACTGGGATGAATTGAACTCGACACACCTGTCCATGTCCAGCCTGTCATCAACGCTGATGTGGCAGGGCACAACACACAGCTCTCAAATCACTCACATTATCATACATGCTTTCATTCCTGCTGGGGAATGGGGAACTTAGAAAGACCAAAGACACAGAAAAGAGGTGGAAAAAGTTGGGATCTTTGGTACACTGCTGCTACCCTCATGGAGGAACATTTGTTGGGTTTTTTAAGGTCATAACTTTCCAAAAACTAGCAAAGCGGCTCAGCATCGCTCACTCAGTTGTGAACGGTTTTCTTGACTTGGCAAAACTGCAGTGCTAACTGCGGACTCCGTCCTTGGTTCAAACCACCTGCCCTGACCTGCAGACAAAAGCACCAGCACCAGCAGAAACTACATCAGCCACTTTTCTCAAAAAGCTCTCTTCAATATGTGAGAGGAAAGGAAAACATGTCAGACAGTGTGGATTAATGACAAGACTCTGAGCAACAGTTAAAAAGCCAAGGGCCGCAGCTTCTCTGGGACACCCCTCGTGCTCCAAGGCAGCCAGGCCGCCCTGGCTGCCCGGGACCCTGCGCTCCACGGGCTCTGCAGAGCTGCACAGCGGGGAGGCAGCCTCGGGCACCTCCGGCCCTGGGCACCAGTGGCCTTCTTGGTCTGGACGGCTGCCTCTGGGCAAATGCAGCCTGCTGGCCCTCTGCTCTCAGCCCTAGCCCGGCCTTGCAGGGCTAATCCTGCTCCCGGTCTGAAACGTGCTCAAGCGGGATTTGTTTGTTTCCAGCTTTCTGGGGCATTGATTTGCACCACAACATACTGAAGGACTAAGGCCTGAACAACAGGTCCTGAGCTAAATCTGCCCTCTGGATGACCCTTCCAACCAAATGTTCAATGGATCTGCTCCTTAACCAAGTGTTACTATCAATAGGATCGATGCATTCATTCATTGGTGAAACACATCTTTATCTTTCAGCATGAAGAAATCAGACAAGGCCACATCTGGCCTTGCTTCCTCCTTGAGCCCTGGACAGGCTCAGGGAGAAAATAAGAGGAGAAGGAAATCAGATCTCCTGCCCCAGAAGGTCTGTCAGATTGCTCGTTCACCACTGTCAAAGCTGGGCTACTCTCACAGTGCAGTCAGAAGCCTGGTGGCCAAGAAGGGGGGAGGCAGTGTAGGATTTCCTAGTTCCTTGCAGTGACTTTCCCGAGCTTTGCTGGGACAGCTTTCCCCACCTGATGAGTGGATCTGGATGAAGGCTAAATAAAAAGGGTGCCTGCTGATGTATCTTTCTTAACCACTAGAGGCAACCTTTTGTACCAGTGATAAGGTGCATTGCTTACCTTCTTCTCTTCTGATTTGCCTTTGCACTCCTGCATGATAGTAAATTACACTGTTGCTTCAGCTGATGTCTGTGTCTGTGTCTGTGACTCTCCCTGTTGCAGACAAGTAAAAAATGTTATTAAAGAAAGGTCTTATGGAATATGGATGAGGCCATGCTACTTCAGCTAAGCAGCTAGCAATAGCCTGCAAGCTCCCAGTTGAAAACTGTTTAGAGAAAGAGAAGTTTGTTCACACAACAACCTATTCTTAGGGAGAAAAACAAGTGCATCTGCATAAATATTAGCTCTGTTCCATCAGAACCCACCAAGGAAAAATGGAAACAACCTGAAACTTAGCACATACACACAAATGACCTTCTGACCAATAAATGAGGCAGTAAGGAAACTACCAGTCAATGGGTGCTGCACATGAGGTCCCTGAAAACTGGATAAAATAAGTGATGTAAATAAAGAATTGGCTTTATCGGCATGAAGGATATGGAGTCTCGGCTGATTCATTACAACATCTCCCCACCACCAAAACAAACACACAGCCAGTTGAGCACAAGACCTGCCTCTCTGCCAGCCCATTTCTCGGAAAACACCCCTGATTGCCATCTCTGCAAGTGCAATCCCCACTTTCCAACTACCTTTTCTGCAGCCAGGCGAGAAAAGTCGTCGCTCCCAGCTCCGGACACCTCCAGAAACCAACTGCTTTCAGCAGTCACAAGCCTGAAATATCAACTTCCTTACTGAACCAGCCCACTGGGAGCTCACACAGGGAGGCCTTTTGTCCAAGGATACCCACACAAGAGCTCGAGGCTGGAGCAGTTTGAAATGCAACTCCTCCCGATGTTAAACCACCCTTTATCAAATGAGCACATACCAACCTGCCCCAAAGGGAAAGCCGGCAGAAAAGAGAAGCTCTTCTCCTGCAATAGCAAGCTCTGTGCTTCTTTCTGTTCCAGCTGGAGAGTGGAGGCCATGGGCTACTCCTCACTTTGGGAAGGAACCCTGGGAAACGGCCAGATCTGGGAGACCAGCAGAGGGAAGTTCCCCAAAAGGTACGAAAAGGTTCTCTGCAAAGGGGGGGGAAAAAAAAAATTTTAAAAAAATTATATATATATTTATATAAATGAAGCATTTCAAAAAGTTCTCAGACAGAAACTTCTGCCCCAACATGACAACCCCAAAGTCTCTGTGGTCTTTCAGGACACATCATTTTTGTCAGTCCCCCAAAGCACAATCAGCTCCCCAACAAGACTTCAAGACTAAAGGACAAACCTTGCCCCCTCACCTCTCCACACCAGCTCGAGGGAGTCTCTGTCCATTGCAAGATCTCCTTTGTCAGTCTGCATTGGCAGGAGCTGGCTGCAGGAGGCATTTGCATTGGAAATCTCCCCAGATGGGGGGAAAAACAGAAGAAGCGATTCCTGAGGAAAGAAAATGGCAACGTCCTTTGGGAAGACACCGGCGTGAGCTCCCTACAAGTGAAGGCCTTTCATCCCTTGCCTAAAGCAACATCCATCCATGGGGCAGCACTAGCGTTTTGATGACAATGCTGACAAAATCACTGCCCCTTCCTGCTGCTGTTGCTGACTCCAAATCATGAGAGATGTTCCAACTCTGCAAAAAACAGGCAGAGATGGCGGGAAAAAAACAGCTAGTCTGCTGAAAAGGTGACCAAAAGAATGCTTTCTCATGTCCCCTTTTCATCCTTTCCCCAGGCAAGACAAAGCAATGTCCTTTTCCTCCGTCACCGACGGTGACTCAGGTACAGGATGCAGCGTGGGGACAGAGTCCACCACTGCTCCCAGAGCCCGCCCTGGCCACGGGCTTCCCGTGCCCTACCGTGCTGAGCCGAGCTGTGCTGAGCCGAGCCGAGCCGCGGCCATTGCCCTCCGGCCGTTGTGGCCACAGTCGGCGATGGACGCCATGGCGGAGCTGCCGCTGCCCGCCGGGCTCAGCGCCGGCACCTTCCCCGCCAAGCTGTGGCGCCTGGCGAACAGCCCCCGCGTCCGCTCCGTGCGCTGGGACAGCCAGGCCCGGGGGCTGCTCATCGAGCGCTCCCTCTTGGAGCGGGAGCCGCTCGGCCCGGGCGGCTCCCAGGGGCCGGCCCCGCACACCTTCCGGGCCACGCGGTTGCGCAACTTCCTGCGCCAGCTCAACCGCTACGGCTGCCGCTAGGTGCCGGGCCGGCCTGGCGATGCCGGCGCCTGGCGCCACTACGCGAACCCCTGGTTTCGCCGCGACCGCCCCGACCTCCTGCTCCGCATCAGGCGCCGGAGCGCGGCCAACAGGCAGCGGCCGGCGGCGGGGCGGGAGGGGCGCAGGCGCCCGCCCTGCGGCTCCCAGCAGCTCCCCAGGGCGCGGCCGCTGCCGGACGGGCGGGACGGGCGCGCTGGCTTCAAGCCGCTGCCCCGGTTTTTAGGTGTCCACTCCACTTCCTGTGGGCACTGCAGTCCCAGGGAGTTCTCTGGTTTGCGTGTCGCCATCAGGGCTGTGAGGGGAGCAGCGGAAGCACGGCCCCACGGGAAGGAGACAGTTTCAAAATAGACACCGGTACGAAATGGGGGGTGAGGGAGAGCGGTAAAGGTATACAAATGAACTTATTCACATGCAAACTGGGAACAATAACGGATACAAATGAATAAGTCTTTAAATATGTCTTTAACCTAGTAAACGTGGAACAGTAACTTATGCCCCTACGGAATGGGGCATTAGCAGCTACGAGCATTAACAAGGGTAAAGGTGTGACGTAGCGTTAACAATTGATACAAACATTTACAACACGGAACACTGTGATTACTTAAGTAGACACTTCATATGAACCTTCTGTTTCGAGATTTTATTCCCCATAAAACCCTAACAAGCTCAAGGTCCATTTATAATTAAAAAAAAGGGTAGTCAAGCTTCCAGGACTGCAGACACATGGAGGTGAGACCACCCCCAAACAGGCTGAAGGTCCATTTGTAGGAGAAAAATGGGTAGTCAAGCTTCCAGGACTGCAGACACATTGAAGTGAGATCCCCAACAAGAAGCTCAAGGTCCATTTGTAGGAGAAAAACGGGGAGCAAAACTTCCAGGGTGTTCTCACTTTGATGTCTCTGCAGTTCAGGAGGTTGGACTATCCTTTTTTTCTCCAAAAATTGGACCTTGAGCTTGTTTGGGGTGGTCTCACTTCCATGAGTCTGCAATCCTAAAACCTGACTACTTGATGTTTTCCTACAATAAGCCTTAAACTTGTTTAGGGGGGGGTCTCCCTTCCATATGTCTGCAGTCCTAGAAGCTTGACTACCCTTTTTTCTCCAAAAATTGGACCTTGAGCTTGTTTGGGGTGGTCTCACCTCCATGTGTCTGCAGTCCTGGAAGCTTGACTACCCTTTTTTCTCATACAAATGCACCTTGAGCTTTTTTGGGGAGGGTGTCACTTTTCTCTGTCTGCAGTCCTGGAAGCTTGACTACCATTTTTTCATTTGTAAATTGACCATAAGCTTGTTGACAGCAGACACATGAAAGTGCCACCCCTCTAAGAAGCTGCAGGTGCAATTTTTAGAGAAAAAAGGGTGGTCAAGCTTCCAGGACTGCAGACAAATGGAAGTTAGACTGCCAAAAAGAAGCTCAAGGTCCATTTGTAGGAGATAAAAGGGTAGTCAAACCTTCAGGACTGCAGACACGTGGAAGTGAGACCACCCCCAAACAAGCTCAAGGTGTATTCATAGGAGAAAAAAGGGTACTCAAGCTTCCAGGACTGCAGACACATCCAAGTGGGTTGCTGCATGGGCCAGTGTTTTTTTGTTTGCTTGTTTTTCTTTTTTTTTTCCTCCTCTTTTTTTTTTCTTTTTATTTTTCCTTTTTCTTTTTTTTTTTTTTTTCCCCCAACAACCTCCTGGAGTACTACAGGAAAAGGGCAGAATTGCTGGACAGTGCCCAGTCAAAAAGGGACCTGGGGGTGCTTGTTACAGCAGCTGAACATGATCCAGCATTGTGCCTTTGTGGCTACAAAGGCCAACAGACTTTTGCAAATATTAAGAATATGCTAAATTTTATTCAGAAAACATTTCCTTCCAAGTCAATATCAATTAAAATATAACAGTGTTAAGCAACTTTTGAAAAGCTGTAACTAAAGCTCCCAAGGTTTTATTACTTTTTATTACTGAGCTTTTAACAGAGCTGTTCCAACATTCCATAAGTTTTTGCCCGAGATTTTATCTTGCCCTCATTCACATGGAATGAAATTCAGGAGGATCAGAAGTTGTTCCACGAGTCACAGAAAGGCCACTATTCCCAAAGGAGTGCAGAGTTTTTAGGTTGCTTCTCATGTACCCCCAGGAAATATGCAAGAGTCCGGTTTAATAAGCCAGAGCATTAACTAGAAGCATGACATGTAAGATTTGATCTCTTCCCCTTTCCCTCCTCCTGCATTTGACAGTCTGGAACTGGGAGAGTGGCAGGATTGCACTCTTTAAAGTTTCACTGAAATGAAGTCTACAAAACAAGCTCCCATTTTTATGAAATCACATTTCCCCACTCCAGATAAATCCTATTTCACCAGAAAACCTCTGCTCAGCTCCTTTTGTACATCCATTCTATGGGATATCTGCTTTCTGGTCCAGAAGCACTCTGGACTGATGAGGTAAAACAGGTAAGAGAAGAGATCACAGAGACTTAGTAAAGGAAGACCTTCCCAACCCATTTGAAGAGTTAGACATAACTAACAGCATCTCCCACGTGAGCATCAATTAAGAAGTGACAAAGGGACAACACCTGAAAAAAAGCCTTCAGCAGACTTTGCCTGTCAGCCCCATCAGCCTCACTAACATCATTTTTATAAGGAGGACAATCTGTGTTCAAGGTTGCTTCCTGAACTCACTTCTCCAAACTGTCTGACCTGCAAAGGTGATGGCTTTGTTGTCACTGACCGCACCAACTGTCCTGATGGATCACTAAGCTCTCCAGCAGCTTCTCAGTACTTTTTAATAGGCACAGAAATGGGAAAGCAAAGAAGCTACAATAAAAAATTTAAAACACACAAACAAAAAAACCACAAACAAACCGTGGAGAGTCTTTGAACTTCAAAAAAAAGAAGGCAAATTGTTGTTAAAAAACCATAGCAAGCACCCAGTGCCAACCAAATTAATGCTTAGGAAAGCTTACAGAGTCTAAAACACAGTATTATTCTGGCTTCCTAATTTAGTGATACAGAGTCAAAGTTTCTATTTGACATATCCCACATAATTGCACTCAATTGTAGCACTGCCATTCAACAGAAGCCAAGGATCCAGAAATGGAAAGAATTGCCCAATGTGGTATATTCACGAATCTCTCCTTAATATCGAACCAGATCCATGGCCTATGTTCTCATCACTTATGCCATGTGTTATACAATGCACTTAGGCTTAGGAAGTATTATCAGAATAGCTCTAAAAGTAGTATTTCTGAAAAGAAAGGGAAGAAGATTAAGACAAAAAGAACATCTCTTCCAGGTGTTCCCAAACAGGGCCCAACTCTTCTGACAGACGCTTCAGTTGGCTGCCTTTACCTTGGTTTGGCTTTTAAGCAGAGATACTCATTCCAAGCTCTTCACTTCCCTCTAGCTCCAAATAATTTTTTCATTAGTGAACGGGACATTATTTTTTATGCAAATCAAAGGCCCAAAGGAGTTTATTTTATCACCAATACTTCTATCTGTACAACAGCTATTAAGAGAGCAGTACATCCACCCTAAACCTATCATCAAGGTATCCTGTTGTGCTGCTGATCAATGATACTCTCTCCAGTTCTGCCCCTCAAACAACACAGGGAAGAGTATTCCCAACAAGCTGAACTTTTTCAGGAGTAAAGTTGTCCTATTCCTTCCAATAATGAACTCTGGATCCCTGGTGAGTAACTCACATTTAACCGGCAGCATTCTGGGCTGCTCCTATTAACTGCAACAGCCTGGACAGCTTGAACCTCAACAAAACGTGCAGTAAGCAACTGAGCTAATTTAACCTCATTGATCCTCAAACCAGTAGAATAATTTGATGTCCACACAGCAGCTTGTGCACCGCCTCCAACATAAACGTGGCCCTATAGGAAATCCACACCAAAAATGTGCTGCAGCCCAGCTGCCAGAGCTATCAGGCTGGGAGAATCACTGCACAGTCTCTGAGCCCCCTCACCAGCTGCACGGCATGGGTCACACGCTTTGTTTGTTCTTGTTAACAGTCAAGGGCTTGTTTCCAAACTGGATGTATCCTGACATCTCCCCAGTGCCGCAGTTTTATGGAGGAGGCTCCATTTTATCTGTAAACTGTTTACCTTAAGTTTCGACATGAACACAAAAAGCATTGCTAGGAGAGGCAAACACAGAAAACCACGCAGCACTGGCACTTCTCAGGCAGGTACTGAGCTGGATTTAAGCTCCCTATTAATCATTAATTACAGCAGCATTTCAAAAATTTAGGTTTTGAAATAATTTCAGCACTACTTAATCACAAAGGATGTAAGGTCTCCCTGAATATTTAGGGACATCTACTTTCAGGGAGGCATTTTAAGAAATGTTCTTTGTATATAAACTATTTGTTATTTAAATTACTGCTGAAAGCCAGATGCTTTATTTTGTTCAATACAACACATTTAAAACAATAACATGAGATTTTAACAGCAAAATCACCTAGCCCACAAAACACCGTTCTATGTTGACTAGGGTGGCAAAACAAGGGTAGTTTCTAAACACAGAAAAATAAATTTAAAAAAAGGATTTTTTCTAAGCATGTAAATGCAGGTCTTGGTACCACATACCAAGAACTTCACTTGCAAAGGAACTTGGTCTTGCTAGAGTTTTAAGTACGGTGGTTTTTTATCAGACCTGGCCTCATTCATGCTTTATGCCACTTGTAAAATGGAACAGGGCATTTTAGGAAAGAAGTACCTCCCTTCAACTCCTAAAAGCTGTGACTGAAGCCTGTTAAGTTTCAGTAGCATTTCAAATATACCAGGGCATCCTCAGCTTTACCTTCTTTATAGGACAAGGTACAGAAACCCACTGGCAGTTAGAGGAGCCACATAATCAGTGTTCAGCATTTCTACCAACCAAATTATCCCTGATAAATAGATACGACCTAGCATGAGAATTCACTTTTACTTCAGCATATTAAAAGTTATTTATTTTAAGGATAAATATATATCTCTTTCACAACTACACTGCAACACAGACATGAGTCCAACAGCGAAACAGCATAACAAAAATACATCCCCCTAATAGAGCATATCCACTGCTTTTTCTTCATCAGCCATACAATATTGATGGAAACAGGAGAGATTTCTCTTTCCTTCTAACACAGCAGGTTAAGCGTCTTGAGAGAAGTCAGATGTCACTATTAACTGCAAGCACACAAGAAAACAAACTCATGCCAAAACAAGGGATAATAAAATTGAAGTCTAAATGGAAGTTGAGAGAAAAAAAAGTCCTGCTCCAACAGGTTAATCTCTAGCTAATTCCTCTTGTGACAAGTAGCTTTAAATAGCCATTTCACTCAAATTCTCCTACAACAAGTTTTCCTTGGAAATGAAACAATTTCTAGAACAAGCATAACTATCTTTGACCACACAAAACAGCATTTCATCTTGAACTACTCTAGCAAAAAGTCAACTTTTTTAAAAAGATTGACTAAGAAGACAATTGGAAAAGTAACTTTAGTCAGAAGTGATAGAATCAGCTGTAAATACTGGATGGGAAATTCCTGAAGAGACAAGTTTTCCCTTAGAGAGAGATGAAATACAGCAATTTACATTTCCCAACAACAATACTGCCTTTCTTTCCAAGTTCACCCAGAAAACTCACAGTATAAATCAATAGCACAGATTTGGCTCTTACACGCACCCAACTCCCAGGACATTTTGTCACGCTCATCGTGCTGCATTCACTGCCTCTCCCAAATATTAATTGCCTTCACTTCTATCTTCAATATCTACTCGTGACTTGGGGGATTTTGCTTCAGGTTTTAATGCTTGGGATTTTTTTACATAGGACTATACACCTCAATAATTGTATCCAGGAAAGACTGGGTTTGATGCCATTTTTACAGTAGAACCCAAATTTTCAATACTTTCTACCTACTTGTCCATTAACTGTTCATAGAACAGAAGGACAATAAAAGCCATAAACCTCTTACTTTAGTAGCCTTCTGGAGGTGTAATTCAATAACTTCTTGCAAAATAAAACAGCAGCTTACAAAAATTAAAAAAAAGAGTCTTCACCACAGTAATCATTACAGCAGGGCAGATGCAACAACTATGCATTTGTTTAGTCCATCTAGACGTGGAAAAGGATTAAAACATGTAGACAGTAGCACAAGTCACCATCACTTATTATTTAAGCCATAAACCTAAGCATACTTCTGTGGGAAAATTAATTACAAACCTGGGGGAAATCAGATCAGTCACTAATCAGGCAAAGTGAGCAGGAAAATACAGCTATGTTGTCCACTCCTGATTGAGTCGCAGGATCAAACAGCACTAAGTGCAAGTGAAGTGAGGGGGAGTTATTATTACGCCTTTTCATCACTGGAATCATGCTGCCCCAGACAACCCCGACTTCTGTGTCTGGGCTAATTGCAGCCTGTTAAACGTCACAAGGAGACTGCAGCACAGCAGCACCTCAGAGGAGGGAGAAAGACAGTTTAAGGAGGGAACAAGGCAACGAGAAAATTCTGTCCTACAGCTGAAGGAGAAGGAAACAGCCAAGCTAACAGGACACCTGCAAAACAAACAAGGGTCCACACCAGGCTGTGTGCACACACCCGCATGCACAGCCACACCAGCACTGCCTACTGGAAACACCTTCCCCTGTGATAAAATATCAATGCCAAAGGCCAAAGGCTTTGAGAAAAAAATATAAGTTCAGTGATAAGGCAACTTTTCTAAATCCATTTCACAAATACTTGTTATTTCAAGCCTTAAATCACTAGTGGTAGGATAATACAGCAGACTTGGAGATATAGATTTATGCAATTTGCAGTTACTTAAGAAAAGGGCTTATTTATACCTGTGTATTTTCACCAAACCCAACAACTGCAGGTGTCATTAGGCTACACTAAAAACTGCTCCCCCTTCAGTTCAATCACAGCCATGTCCTACAACTCATGCAGTCTGTTCTACCTCTAGGTCCACTAAGGATCGATTTCCAAACTGTGTCACAACTTCAGGATGACACAGCATCCAAGTATTACCAATAAATAAATAACAAAAGCTCTGTTTTTGAAGATGAGACACTAATTTACCAGCACATAATTGTAACTGAGCTGTTTCATACTCCAGCTGAAACACTCCTGGTTTGGTGTTGGTAGAAGACATTCACTGCATATGACGCTTTACGCATCACATTGAACTAATTTAACTGTAGGTGAGCAATTCTCTCAAGTTCCTGACTGAACTGCCCTATTGATCAGTTATTTCTCCTTAAAAAATATACACCTGAATTTTACTCTCCCTCCCAACTCCCATAAAGAGAAGTGGACTAAAACTGGTTATAAAATGTTAGTAAGTGTGCCAGCCAGCAAGTATCCGAGTGGCTTAATCATTAAAGCTGCCGTTCATTTCCACTAACCACGTGGATGCTTTCAAATGTCTCAGTCCCAACCAGAAACTGTAATATTTTTACAGACCATAGGAAAGCAAGATGGAAAATTACCTGCTGTACACTATGTTGATGCACGTGAACATGGATGCCATTGGGCATAACAACGGCAATTCTGGAGTTGGATGTCCTTTCTGCTTGTTCAGTGTACTCTATACAGCTGCCTTACAAACATGTCAATGTAGGGCAGCAGTTAGGTTTAAAATCAGTTGCAACATGGCTTAAGGAACGAGTTATTTTTGTAATCCAAACTCACTAGGATCCACATCTGTAAGAATTTCACAGAAAACCAGACAAGTGTATCTGCACATCAGCAGCTCCACAGCACAAACTGTGAGGAACAAAGGCCAGTGGCTGCTCAGGGACCCTTCCCATGAGGCAGCTGATGCACAGGAGCTGCTCTGTGTAGAGTGTGATGATTTACCCAGCCAGTGTTTAAAACGCCCATATTACCTGATATCTGCGCCTATTTTAAGAAGGGGAAGTACTGGGAGCAAAGTCCCCCATGGATTCCATGCAGAATTACAAATTCCTCTGTTTGGGTGCAGAAAACTGTTTTTGCTAAGGTGACTAACTTAAATTTTTCCACACTTAATTTCACTGTTCCTCCTACATCCAGTATACTGTCAGAAGGAGAGAAAACTGCATTCTACCCTAAGTGCCATTGCTACGTCAAACAATTCTTTCAAATGCTGTTTTTGTTGAGCATCCTAGTAATTGTCCTATCTCAAAGACCGGCTTAATCCTTTCTGAAAACAGCTTCTCCTTTATGCTTTTAGAATTACTAAATTTTTTAAGTAATTAACATTTTCCCTCTGACTAGTTCTGTTGGCGGACATCAGCAATTTGAGGCTGTCCCCACAATTCACTTGCTTTGTTCTCTGCATTATCCCAGACTGACATTTAGGTTTAGTTTGCAGGAGGCTTAAATCCATCACTCACCACGAAACCCAAATCAGTGATTTCAATAATGCCTGAAACACCAAGGAATTTGGGAAAGGACAGGAAGGCACTCCCACACTTTAAGGGACCGGAGAGAAAGCTTTAAGCAGTTTCTCAAGCGTTCCCCCCTTTCTGACCAGGGACATTTGGTCTTGCTTGCTCTATGCTGGGTGTTTCTCCTTGGCATTTCTGTAGGAATGGGCACTGCTCCAGTGAGAATAAATGCACAGTTGAGTGTCATTAATATACTGATCTGTAAACATCTAAAGCAGGTATTGAACCACTGTCTGACTGGAGAAAAACAGCCTGTGGATCAGAAATAGCAATTCATTACCAAGACTTTTTTTTGCTGAATTGTGCATACAAAAAAACCCCTGAAAGATTCAATCAAATTCATTTTACTGTAACCCTTTCAAAGATGAACGAAAAGCCTCTTGGTCCATTTGAAAACATAGGGATAACTGTGCTTTCTTTTAGAGTAGCACAAATTTACAAAAGTTGCCAGAGGAAGTAAGAAAACAGTAACAAAACCCACCACAGATAAAACTTCACAAATCCCAATTCCAAGACACTGACAGAAATGGTTTATATCTAGCTCTGCTACTGAAGGCTCATTTGCAAAAATTGTGACCACAAAATGCATCACAAATTGGTTTTCTACCTCATGACTGCTGATTACTAGGTAATAGAATATTAATGGTGCTTTTTCAACATCTACTTTTTCTCAAGGTGCATAAATCTCTGTAAAATTGCTTTATCTTACTTTCCAAGCATTTGAAAGGCTGGTCTTCAGATGTTTGAACAGCAATCTTTCCACTACAGGGCAGCACACTTCCTTTTCATATAAGTAACACACTCATCAGATTATTTCCACCTCCTGATACAAAATCAGATGCACTCTCCAAAGAGGGAGGTGATTCTCCAGCTTCTACGCCTGAAGTATATTTACAAATTATTTACGAGTGTGACCAGATTGTGCCATGTCCCTTCCTAAGAGCTTCTAAAACACACAGTGAATCCAAAGGAAGCAAAACAAGATTTCTAAAGCAGCTGAGTCAACTTTCATAGAAGCTCTTTCTTTATCCAGAAATACAAATACTTTTTAGAAACCAGCAAGGGTATTGATGTTACCAACACAGAGCACATGGTTTGGTGTGACTTTTATGAATTTACAGCCTAAACTACTACTACCACTTGGGCATCTGGCTGAAATACTTCTCTCCACTAAACATGACTGTCTGCAAAGAGATAAAAGTTAAACAGACTGTTTCCTTGAGGTTCTCAAGAAACCTTTCTTCAAAAGGATAAGCAACTGAAGTTATTTTGTCAGCAGCAGCTCCCTCAGAAGTACCCATTTTCCTGAGCAGGGGATATTTGTCAAGAAAGCAAACTGCACAGCCAGAGCAGGGAGCAGTTCAGTCACACCATCAATAGTTTAAGGATGAGAGACCCAGTGCTTTGGTACCAAAGCCCATCAGCCCAGTGAGAATCTGCATGAAGCACAACTGTCAGTGCTGACCGGGACAGGAACTGAACAGGGCTGCCTTTCACTGTTCTTTCCTTACCATAGTTATTATACCTGGAAGTGAAAGGTTTTACACATTGTACAACCTACCCAAAAGAGTACCTCCCTGCAATGAAGCAAAACATGAAAAACTGTTCTCACGGTAGTACTCCAAGGGAGGAGAAACACATCCCTAAGAGCTCTCTCTGACCTCCTTTTTTTGCAAGCTTATATTGGGATGGGGCAGGGACAATACCTAATCAAATGCTATGAAGGATCTTTTCAGACAAAAAGGCAAACTTTGTCATCACCAGATAGAGAAGTTCAGACAGACCTTTTGAGCAAGAAGTAGGAATTTAATGGTAAATACCACCACTACATCTACTTTCAGATGAGGGTATTCATTGAGAATTTAACAGAAAAATAGATTTCAAAGACAATAAACCATAATCCTTAGCTCTAGACAAACTCCCCACAGTACCAAGACATGGCTCAATTCAAGTGATTTTGAGCAAAAAGCTCCTTTGAATGAGGCGCATGAAAGGCTTGACCTCAATTTTGCATTTCACAAGGCAGGTTATTTTTCAGAACATCAAATAACCAACCAAAATACGGGTCAGTTGTTTGACCAGACTATGTTTTGTGAATGAAATCCAACAGTTCAATTACAACTTAGCAAACTCAAGCCATTTAATTCCAAAATCCTAAATCACGCTGGACATCTATGAATTGCAAAACTGCACAAGGTCAGGACCTCTCTTCTGATCCTTGGCCACTTGGAAGAAGGGAATTGCAGAAAACACCTACTGAACAGTACAAAATTTGAGCACTGCTTTCTTTTGCAAGCACACCATTCTCTCTTTTGTCTCACTGATGGCAACGAGCTTATTTCAATCAACATGTTTTCTGAAACACTTAAAAGATGAAGAAAAAACCTTATTGCTCGTGCTCTGAAGATACTACCATTCACTGCCACAAGACAGCCTGAACTCCAATATAGTCATGAACAAAGTGGCCAACTTGCACAGAGAGTCAGTTTTAGAAGAGTGGAAGGACTGAAACCAGAAACAGGACTTGAAGTGCTGCCTAATCTGCCCCTAGAGCTAGAGAAAAGCAGACAGTATTTGAGCCTGAATGCTCTCACTGTGTCATTCGTGGCTTCAGGCAGTCCACACAAATTTGAGATTTGAATTTGGGAGTCAGCAAACAGGATTCAAGGCTTTGTAGCTACAGGTGGTCTCAGAGCTCTGAGATTTGACTTTCTTTGAAAGATATTCAAGAACTAAAAAGACGCAACAAAACTCAACTTATAACAACTTTCAAAGTTTTACTTTACCCTATATTTGCCTGGTCATTAAACCTGGAAGAGGATTTAAATTTATTTCCGCTCTTTTAGAACTATAAATGCTTACGCCAGCCAGGTTATTGTCCAATTTCTATTCCTAGCATTCTGAATGATAGTGATGACTTTCTTTTTACATTTATTATAATACTTACATGGACAGAAGTAGTGGTGATGCATAATTTTGGCTTTCTTAATTCGGCCGAGACTGTCTTATGGATTTAATTAAAATTCTGCTACCAAAGCTCTAAGTTTTTGACGTATTGGCAATGCAGAACTATCACCTTTTATTCATTTAATTGTGTAACCACCTCAACCCAAAAGTATCTTTACCCACAATCTGCTTGGTCATTCCATCACAACTATTAAGGACAACTGAGTAACCTGTTCCCATAAAGCACAAAGATTAACAAATGTTTGGTTGGGGTTTTTTTTTGCCCGCCACACAAAAAAAGTGCACATTTTCAACACATCTTTTGGGCTGAATGACAATTATACACACAGCATATGCTGTTTCCCTCTGTAAGTTGTAGCCAACATTTCTATTCTTTCCTCTAACAATAAATTTGAAGTGTGTGCTACATTCATATAAGAAGAATATATAACCCAAGAGTGCCGGCTGCAGCCCCACAAAGCCACCAAAAGTTTATTTTGTCTCGCAAAAGAAGGCAAGCACCTTTCAGAGGCACCACCATTTCCTTCTCTCCTGGATACAGATCCCTTCAGGCAGATTTGGCACACACGCTTGCATTAAGAGGACAAGATGGAGCAGTTCTGTCAGTGCAGCAGATTAAAAAAACCTGCCACCAAGAGGCTTTATTCCAAAGGCAATTCTCTGATTCACAAAAGGTCTGCCTACCATACAGCCAAGCAGAGGCTCCCAGATGGTGCCGGCAAAGCAACCTCCACTTTTTCCCAACAGCACAGCAGCATGTTGATGTCTAGTAAAAAATATTTCTAGTCCTGATCCCTTTGCTGTCAGTTCTGTAACATGCACTGCCCTGATTAAATAAATAAAAGCCTATCAATCACCAGCAGTTTCAAGACTTACATGAAGCTCTCCTACTCTTAGGGGAAAAAAAAAAAAACCCATGAAGTCAGCATTTAAAACCAAGAGAAAGTGCTTGGAATTACATCTCTTTCTTAATGACAGTCCCACTATTCCCTAAAGTTTGGGGAAGTTCTTTAAAGCAGCAAAATGTTTTTGGCCAGGTGATCAATAGCTTGCTCCAGTACGAGACAGGACGAACACTGGACAGGTACCTCTAAAGTCACCAGAAACCAGCAGATTGCAGTTGGCTTCTCTCACAGACACACCTCTAAGCGATCTTGGCTCCCAATTCCAGTCTCCTCCACCCTGGCATCCACACATGAACAAGTGGACTAAGCAGCATTGCTCAAATCCTGCTGCACTTGCTTAACCTCCATAAGATCTCCCAAGAGAGCTTTACTTTGTGTCACTTCTGCTCTCCTTCAATCCTGCAGCTCTTCTGCAAGCTTCTGCTCAAGACTTAGCACTGACTACTCAAAAAATCAGAACACAGGAACTCAGAAATATTTCAACAATTAAGCTTTCTTCTGGAGTAGAACCAACCATAGAAATCATACAATTGGAATATTTCCCTGATTTTTATTTTAAACTTCAAAAAAAAATCCACACTAATAAAAGGACCTTAATACATTGATAAAGTATTCACCAGGTCAATGAATAAAAAGGTTGAAGTTTCTCTCAAAGGAAAAAAAAAAAAAACACCAACCAAACAAGTCTAGGTGGGAGATAACAGGCACAGCACCCTGTGTCACATTTTCTGTCTTGAAGAAAAAATAATGGGGATGTTTGGACAAGTATTTATCAGAACAAAGCCTACAGTGGCCCCTGAGGATAAAGTCAAATTTTTCCAATGCCAGCTAGTCAGTAACTCATTGAGACTGTTAAAAAACTGAACTCAAGGACACCAGCAAAAGCAAGATTTGAGAACTGTAAATACACTATCAAATTTCTATCATGTGAAACCTATTTTGATGGCCACAACCAGCAAGACACATTCCCTCATGCACACATTTGTCACACTGGGTGATTTAAAGTGACCCTGCAGAAAAACTGGTTTGCAAAGACAGCAGACAAGAAAAACTTAGAGGCCACAAAGAGTACAAGAGGAAAAACTGAACTTGCTAATGATAGTTCAGTTCATGCACTTGTGTATGCAGACCCAGCCAAGCCACCAGAAGGTGAATGAAAAATCTGAAAGCACAACTGAGCAAACCTTCAAAAAATACCTATCACTTAAGAGACCAATTTCATATGCACGTGATGCTGAAAATTTAGAAGAATCAAAAGAATTGAATACTTAAGCAGGAGGATAAGAGTCCATACCATTGACACGAGATCATTTTTTCCTCTTAAAACAATGGGAGAAATGTCTTGTATTAAAACAATTGTTTTCTTTAGGACTTCTGAATTGCACTAAATATTAACCTTCCTAAAACTGCAATGGCAACCCCAAATTAAAAAAAAAAAACCTTGGGACAAGAAAAAACAGTGATATATATGAATACAGTTCAACAGATCTCCATAGACACTCTTACGTTTCAGAATTGAGTTCATATTGACTATCATACACATTAATTTGAAATCCCAGCTTTAGTCTTTCATACAAGTTCTACTTCTCAGCATTTTTAATGAGGAACTAAGATCTTAATAAAGCCATTCATTTCATTGTATCAGAAAGTCCTTTGCCTGCTGTACATTTTCTCTGCAGCTGTAGGCATGCATGAGTATGCCTAGCATGTGCATCTGCGTATTTCTATTTACACTAGGAGTACTTCAATATTCATCTGCAGTTATGTATTTATGTACACAGCTAAAACCCCATAGCTAGGTTAGACATGAAGCGATGTATTTTAATGGGGGTCAAATCTTCAATCCAGGCTGGGATTTTCTGCTATTTAAGAGAAACAGGCTGTGGAGCATTTGACCTTTTTCTCCAAGAGCAAGATAAAATGTCCCAGATGTGCCAAATTCTCGAATGCATTGTTTGTATCTCTGGTAAGAACAAGTCTCCAGGCACCTGAGCAAAGATAACCCACCTTACATGGATACCTCACAGACCGGCAGCAAAGTGCTGTCATCTTACCAAACAATATTAAAAGCAGGCTAATGCACGAGGCTGCCAGAGAGCCTTAGGCAGCGCTGTTACATCTCACATTTCACACTTGGTTTGCTACAAGAAGCAGCAAAAAATAGTATTTTTGGCTCACCAATATCAACAGGAAAAGACCAAGTGCTTTCCGTAAAGAAGGATTCTCACCTGACACCAGGAGCCCCCTGGAATCTTGGATACAATCAAGCTCTATCAAACACACTGCTGATATACCTTACAGATAAGACAGAATTTTACACCAATCTCAGTTTCCCATCTTAATATATTCTCTTTGCTGTGACAGGTAATTATGCAGAGCAGGACAGCCCTCTCAATTCCTGTCTTGTGAAACAAAGATCGCCTGAATTAACATAACCACTACAACAAAACACTTTCTAAACTTCCACTCAAGAGAAAAGATTCCCTTCACAAAGACGGCCGCTTAAGGGCATTGAGAGGATTTTTTGGACTTGGGGGACAGGGACAGAGCAACATTACTTGTTTGTTTTCAGTTTTGTGCAGCTCCTCATCTGCTTCACCAGCTAGTGAGAACTGACAGAAATGCCACCTATCTTATCTAAACAGTTCTTACCTGACCTTTTTTGGCTTCTCTTGAGACAGACAGCAGGACTCTGGCACTGCTAAAGGAAAAAGTACTGCCTGGGATCTCTAAAAACACAGACTCTCAGAAAGAAAACAGTTTAATGCATCAAACAAGAACACTTTCTTCCCTCAATACTGCTTACATATTTTCACCTTTTCAAAGTCTCCAAATAAAGCTTAGAAATTAAACACATCAATGCTACATTCAAATATTTCTCTCTTCTAACCTAAGCCAGAAAAAAAAGAAAACCAAATCAGGAAAAGAAATCCTTATTTTTACTGCAAGAAGTCTCGGTTTTCCACAGGAGAAGCCACATTCTCAACAAACAGATGCCACAAGAGTCAACATTATTGAAGAGGGCTGAAGTGAGCTGTCAAATTACCTTCCGTCCTCTGAGGATGTGCACTACACTTCCAGCATATTTCCAGCTCTCACATTCAGAGTGTGAGAGCCAGGACTAAAACATCTGCTGGGCCTAACGAGGTCCCTGTCACATCTTTGTGATAACACATTGCTCATGTCTATCATGTAACACAGGCAGAACATATTCTCCTGGTTTTAGTCCCTTAGATTCCTTGGTCTAAGCAAGAAATTGGCAGCCTGCCAGGCTTCCTATGGACCATTCTGGGGTGGGACCACCAGGTAAATCTCCCCGAGTCCGGCCATGATATCCTAAAGAGAGACACTGCCCTCCTTCCCCATGGATAAATGGCATGATGAGCAGTGCAGCAGGAGCAGGAAGCTCTGCTAAGTTTCCACCACTGCCATGCATTTTCTCTTCACTAAACACCCATTTACTTGCAGGAAGAAAGGCTCCCCTAATAGAACCTGTTCTTTTTATTGCAACCAAGAGGGAAATGGGCAAAAAATAGCTTGAAACTATACCAGTGTCAAGCTATTATTAACTAGCAGGCATACACTGACAGTAGGAGAGATGAGAGGGCAAGAGGACTTTCAATAGCCAAAGAGCCCTTTCATCATCTGACCAGCTTCATCTATTGTATTCAAATAAGTGTTAAAATACAGAGAAATCACACATATCTAGTGCCTTTACAACGAGTATCCAGTTGCAGATTTCTTTCTGCACATGACTAAATTTAATGCATCCTTGCCGTGTACAAAAAAAAAAAAAACCTTGTGAAATGAGAGGTGCTAACATTTTCTAACAAATGGGATGACATTACAGAACAGGATCCTTTTTGTTACTCATGAAAACAACATGCTCTTGGTGCAATTGATTTCACACATAAACGGCAACAGTTTCAAAGCCCAACATGGCTATTTTGGGCCAGTTAGTAGAAACCCATTTCTAAAGCTGATAGCAGCTCTGACAATTAATTACAAGCTCAAGATCAAGCAGGTCAAATCCTTGTGAAATCCCTAGACATCAATCAGAATGACTCCTGAGGGCCTCCATAGAGTTCAGAGCAAGTATTCCCTCTGTTTGCAGATCATCTTTCAGTGCCTCTGAGCTGCACAGATTATCAGCATGAAGATTTTATGGAATAAGATCAAGGTAAATAGGGCCAGGTGTACAATTTCCTGAGTTTAGGTTCAACAGACTTGCCACAGGTAAATAACTGCTCACTTAGGCACTTATACATCTCACAGCCAGGTGAGGGGTGGAGAAACACTCACAAAGGAGATTAAAACACACTGCAGGGCAAACTGCAATTCCACCAGTCCACATCTGCAAAACTCACTGACCACAACCGTGCTCAGCATTCCATAAAGACTCTTAACGAATTTATGCAGCAGCAGTTCAAGTTGACAAATACATTAAAAACATTTTTAAAAAATAACTATTATGTCATGATGTTCCTCATGCTGATCTAAGTCAGGGTAAGAGCTGAAGGGCATTTCCTTGTGAGCTGACAGGCCCACAGAAATAACCCAGCCATGACTGTCCCCAAGGACAACAAATGGGGCAGACCCCACTCTTCCAACAGGCTGAGCTAATCAACAGATCTGCACAGCTACTGCAGAATCTGCAGAAGAAATCGATTGAAACCATTTCTTGTTATGGATTCATTTTGCCAAAAAATTAACTGTGACGGGCTGGCACGGTAATGACTTGAACTTTTCCACAATACCATGAAGTACTGATGCTTCTGGAAAAACAAAGCAGATTCTGATGTGCCATTTAGCCTTCCTAGAAAGAAACCACGCCAACAAGATGAGATAATCTTGAAATTGCCATCTCCAAGCTTCCTAAAACTGGAGAGAAGCTTTGAAATCTATTCGGACTCTGATTAAACTCAGCAAGCAACACGGTAAAAAATATATTAAATAGAGCTTTTAAATAGACAAACTGCAACAGTATTTACTTATTTTCTTCTATTTCTCCTCCCTGGAATCCAGTACTCAGGCAAACTTCTCACTTCTACAACAGCATATTGACTTTTTGACACTATGATCATTAAAGTCAACGTGGAAAATACATGCCCAAATAGAAAATCTAGATGCTGAAAGGAATATCAACCAAGTCAAATCCAACTTCTAAAAATAAAATCCTCAAGAAGTGAGTCACCCACCCCCAAAACTGTACCACTTATAGCTACTTTATAACAGAAATGCAGGAAATATCAAAGGCCTTTTTCCACTTTGGAGGTTTATGCACAAAGCTGAAGTCCAGCACACGTTTGTTTGTTAATGGTTGAGACCTCAAGCAGAAAAAAAACCCACAAATAATCCCCAGCCAACAGTATAAATCAACCTAAAGAAAGCTCATCATTTACTGAGTATCATGGCCATAAAGCTGCCCAACAAAGAGAGGGCAAGACAACCTTCATACTTGTATAGCAATCTAAACTGAAAAGCATCCAAACATACCACGTGGAATCACTAGTGCGACAACCAAGACAAAAAAAAATCTCTGCTATCAATCTTCAGCAGCCAGCTCACACTTTTTTACCCTCTTTTATAAGCCATTTCTTCTTACAGAGTCACTTCCAGGCCCTCACTTTGAGTCTACCGTGTTTGACAGATCAGCTACAACATTTTTCTTCTGTAAAACAACAGAACTTAGACCAGATTTTACTCAGCCACAGACTCTGCAAGCTCAGGTGTCGTTGCTTTACACTCACTGTGTCAGGTTCTCCTTCCACCAAGCCTGAAGGTGCCACAGTGAAGGAGATCTGGAACTTGCTGCTCTGATGAAGGCACTTGGTCCAACTGCAGTGTTTCCACTCTGTCTAACTGCAACCTTGATTGATGCCAGCTGCACCTCATTTGTTCCATCACCAGGTTTTCCTGAAGAGTAGCACTCACCCTCCAAATTTTAACCCTGTAGGGGACAAAATTAAATTATATAAAAATATACAATGAACATCTATATTATTTAGAAACTGAAATATTTATGATTTATTTAATGAAACTGGAAAGTTTAGCCCTCTAGGGGCTAAAATTAAGGGGACAACAAGTAGAAAGACAAGAGAAGCACGGTCTGTCCAAGAAGTAAAAATCACTCAAGGCCCATCAGGAGTTTGAAAGTTTCCCTCAAATAGTAAAGATCACACAAGCAAAACAGAAGTCTCCAAAGTATCTAACAGAATCATTTTGTATAGATTACATCACTACATCCACCATTTAGTTAATTCATTAACAAGTGCTAAAACCCCTCCTTTATCTGTACAAAGACCAATCATGCACAGAAAAGAGGAACATATGGGAAAGAAATATAGTCTTGCAACATGCAGGCACGTGGGAGACAGACCTTTTGGGGATCCCGAAGGTGGCAGCACAATTACTAAATTACCTAAGCAAGAGTCAGCCGCCAAAAACTCCTGGGGAAGCACCACGGCCCACAGCTGCCCCTGCCAGTGTCATATGGGACAGCTGCAGCTTGTTTGGAGGAATACCTAAAGGTGATCCACCCAGAAGGAAAGTGATCCTGCTTTAAGATAAGTCTCTAGTTCTTAAAGGATTGCTGAAAGTAAGAGTACATTTATTTGTATGTTTTACACTTAACACTTGCTTGAATACCCCTCCAGAAATGTTGTTAATCTGATAACTAAGAACATGCCATTAAAAAAAATGGCATGTTTTTGTCTCTTTCTTTCAAAAGTAAAATATTCCTTGTTGTTTAATGGAAAAGCAGGCTCCTCTCCAAACACATCCTGTGAGGCCTTTTCCAGTGAAGCAGTGTGCATAATGATAAATGAAAAAGGGAAAGGTTCTTGCAAGTATTTTTATCTGTGTTATGCAGAGGTTGATCTGTTACACCCCAAAATTATTTTCAACTTCAACAATTCACCTTTGCCAAATCCCTAACTCACTGTAAAACTCTAATAGGTACACACAACATTTCTTGTGAATAAGTTTGCAACAAATCCTACAAGTTCACCCTCAGGAAAGGTGGCAAACACCCCGAGGGAGTATACAACACACAATATACACTCCTTGGAAGTGGAGGGAGCGAGATTTGTCCTTCCTCCTCCTACTTTTTTTGCCAAGAGTGAGGGAGTCCCAAGGAACCATTTCAACACTTCAAGGAATGGCTCACATGCCAGGAAAGGCTCTGACACACTGACTGAAAACACTGGGAGGAGGGAGGACACACAACACATCAGCCAATGCAGATTTTCGGCTGCCTTGGACATTAGTCCTTCAGAACAGCCACAATCTTTTTCCATAGACATTCTCCCCAGGTAAAAATCCAGGCGTGATGGTGAAGGGGCTAATTCTTTACCCGATTTAGAATTAGTCAGAGATCTTCACTGTGTTTGTGACTCGTGCTCTCTTCACTTGAAACAGCTCCCACAAGACCTTGAGGGACAACTTGCTTCAACTGCCAGGAGGTCAAACTTGATAAAATCTTCAATATTGTCCTTTCCGGTGTATTTCCTTATCCTCCTGCCCTTATGAGATCTGCCTATACTGCAGGACCAGCTATCTGCTCTAAAAACATGGTTCTTGTATGAAAAATACAAGCCAACATAGAAAATCTAGATGCTGAAAGGAATATCAACCAAGTCAAATCCAACTTTAAAAAAAAAATCCTCAAGAAATGATTCACCCACCCCAAAACAAATGCAGCAGGAGAGGCAACTTATTCATCTCACAGAGATCATTCTCCTATCTCTCCATGCTCTGCTCCAAAGTGTGTTCAAATCAAAGGATCTCATTTTTTTCCTCTTCCCCTCAATTGTATTTAATTAGGGTTTTTTTTTTCCTTTGAAGTCAAGGGAAAGAGGCCTATTTATTGCAAGGAATATTTAGCCTGGCCTTTTCCTTCCAGTGGTCTACCTCACTGCATCTTCAAACCCATTGTTCCATGGGGACAGGGAGGCATCCAAATAAAGATTAAGAAAAAGGCAATTCCTGTGGTGTTATCAATTGAAGAAACAGGATCACTTTTCCCAGTGTCAATCAACTTCAATACACTAATAAAATTAACAAATATCAAAGTGGTTTGGGTCTGAAATAGAAACATTTCCACTAAACCTGAGTAGCTTTTCCAAATACTGGGCCAATAGTTTGATACACTTTGAAATACTAAAATATCTCCAGTGCTCCAAGATGAAGCTGAGCAAATTTCACTGAGTGAAATGAGAGTAGACATTGTTTGCACCTTCGAAGCATGCATCATATTTTCATCTTGGTGTTTAAAACAAGGCCACTACAAGGAGAATTTCCACTGGCCCAGCTGTCAGTAACTGGTTTTGTGACTTACCTGCTGGGGAATTACTCACTTCCCATTGCAAATCTGAAATCACTGTTCATATGGACAAATTGCTCCTGACTGCACCCTGATGATGTGTCCTCAGTCCAGCTCATGGCACTGGCAAGATAAATGTGTAGAATGAGATTAGGGGCAAAACACTAACAAAATTTGCTTAGATCAAAGAGATGCACTCACACCCTGTCAGTACTACCTGACATCTTCCTGACAATATTATGAGGCAATTAATGTCTGTATGTATTGGCTGATGGAGGTGAATTATGGTAAGTTCTAGGAGGCAACTCTCTAAAGCAGGGGAAGCTGATTAATTACCCAGCAATAATTCATTATTGAGACATTTAGGTCGACTTGTGCACCACAAAGTCAGAGGGAGCAGGAAACAATCAAACCGATGAATACTGTTCAGACTAAACTCTTTGCAGCTATAGCCATAGAGGCACATTTACAGAGAAAATGACACCATCTCAGAGAAATTAGGTGCCTGGAAGCAAATCCTCAAACCAAGTGGGCAGTCTCCATCCCATACAAGGGATGTATCAGCACATGCAGCAGGAGCCCCTGTGCTGGCATTCTCACTGTTTCTCAGGTCTACCTGTTCCCTGCCTCAAACAATGATCACACACCCGGGGCACAAAGGAGGAGCCAGTCTGCAAAGCCTTGGGCTTTCATCTCACACTGCTACACTGAAGCAAATGGACAGGAAAATAGAAGAAGCCTGAATACACCTCTGCTGATAAAGATCTGTATGTTAATACCATTAACATTGACTACATCTAATTTAAAGCCGATATCTGCCTGCATATCACATCCAAGTCTCTTTTCAGGTGTACAAAAAATGTGTCTATTTCACAGCATTTCTTCCTTTACTTCTCCACCTGGATCATACAGAAAATACACTTCTTGGCCACCAGCAAATCATTACCCCTTATGGGGACTGTTCCCCAAAGAGTTTAAGTACCAGAACAATGGACTACTGCACAGCACCAAATTTCAATTGTGACTGAACCATTCCACAAAGGGGATTTACTGTAGTGACACCTCTCAGGAAGACACAATTATTGCAAATTTCACTGACATTTTCCACTAACAAAACACCACTTCTACTTTAGCAGTGTTTCAAAGATGGAAACTTTCCATAAAGCCTTTTCTTTCCTCTGGGTGTCAGAGTTGTCCTCAAAGTCCTTCTGTGTTAAAAATTAATTGTCTGGTTTGGTCTAACACACCCAATGTATTAGTTAGGGAGTACATGCGCAGTAATATTTCAGAAAGGTTACAACCCTCCTCCCCAAGATCTTGGATGGCAATTTTGGGTTACTCTGAACCTCTCTCCAGCTTTGGCTTCTGAACTTTTCCTTTAATCTACTTTTCAATTCACTTCATGTACACCGATACAGTAGTTTTCCTCTTTTTGTAACCTGGTGTCCAAATACCAGAACGACCGCTTGACCATTTCCATAAGCAAACCATCCTCTGCAAAAGTCTTCAGTCAGAATCTTATTATTAAAGCAAGTTTTTCCAAACAGTTTCTGCTGCAGAGTCAAAGGGCCCTCTGCTCAGAATCCTTTTCCTTAAAAGCATGGCGATATGGATGATTTCTGTGCCTCGCAAAGGTCCAGTGCCATTCACCTCTGGATACCAACCTGTTCTTCCATCTGACTGGGGATGGAGTCGCGGAAGATGAGAGGATTTCTCTCTAGCAATGATATCCTGCCCCTTGGCAGATATCAGGCAGTTTAAATCAAATTTCAGGTTTAGCTCACAACACTCAGGATGCTGACACATGCTGGAAGCACTGTCACAGCAGCTCTAGCTTGACTTTCTGTGTACACTACCGCACATCTTAAATCACTTCTGAACAGGATCACTAGAAATGGGCAGCCATCCCTAAATCATCCACGAAAACACAATGGCATTCAACAGGTGTTTGCTTGAGTTATCCCCCTAAGGGAAGGCAGTACTTCAACAGGCATATAGAGGATAAAAGGAATAATTCTGTTCCTAAGAGCTGCCTCCTTCCCCTGTCTCCTCATTTCACATCAACATCTAAGAGGTCAACATTCAAGAGCTTTTCCTACAGTCTCTTCTTGAACCCCTCAGACTTGTTCTCATCTCAGGATATCCAGGTAACTCAGTTTAGAGTTAGTATATCTAGGTAACTCCATTTAGAGTTACTGGAGATTTGTTCATCACCTTTATTATCTTCCAAGCTACTAGGCAAACCAAGTGGGCTATCCTGTCTTATAAATTCCAGCTCTGCCCGACCAATGTATGACAGACATTCACTCCAGGAAATACTGCCAAAAAGAAGACATTTGCCTGATCTTCTGGCTATAGTGGACACCTAGGTACTCTAGGTACTAGAGTAGAGCCATGAAAACCAGAGCATGGCAAACAATGCCTGGCCTAAAATTGTCTCTCTCACACAGAAAAAAAGTCAGAACAATTAGGAGGAAGTCCAAGATTATTTAGAAGATAACCATGCGTCCACCAAAACACTGCACTGGGGAAATGGATGGAGTCTAGAGAATTAGAGCAGCTGCCAACATGAGACTGAAGTTTGTAAACACACTTTTCACTGCAACTCTCCACCAAAAACCTTGGGGCCTTTCACTACTCTCCCCAGAGGTTTTGGCCTTGTTATTAGTTTGCCTGGTGCCAGTTTGAGTGCCACTGAACCCACCTTCTAATTTCTCTTCAGAATATTTAATTAGATCAATTTTGTGCTATATTATCATGCTTGGGTTTAACTTTTTGCCTTATTGACCATTATAAAGTCGAGAAAGGATAGGGCCTATCATTGTTTACTTCATATTAGGCACAATTTCTGCATTCTCTGAATACTTCCTCATGAGCCTCTCTGCTTGCTTAATTTATCCACTCCAAAAGACTGACTTCATAAACTACAATTACCATGCTTATTGTCATTGGAATATTTTTATGTACTTATAATTAATGTCTTTTAAACATACAGTCAAAGGTTATAGATTGGAAATCATGTGTAACCTTCTGTATTGATATCAAGATTTAGCTCAAGAATATGATTGATCATTTAAATATTTTCCTTTCTCAAGTCATGGAGCATAATTAAATAATTACCAAAAAAAGATATACTGCCATATCATCCTATCATCATGCCTATTCTATTATTCCTGTGGATTATTTGAGTAATCCAGAATAATTAAAGTTCTAAAGAGCAAGAATTAAGAGAAAAGATACAGGATAGTTCCTCCCAGTTTTGATACCATGAGACCTGTAAGGTTGACTCTGAAGGCCTCCGACGGGGGTTCAGAATAATCCATTCTGTGTATGATATTCCTTATTTATAGCCAAAGCAGGGATTATGCTTCAGCTTCTAAACACTTACAATCTCTAATCCATTTTTTTCCAACAGGAGTAATTTACGTATCCAAGTCCAAACTGAATGAAAACTACCTTTTGATTTACTAAAATCTCATTATTCTTCTAATTGCAAGAGGCACGAGATTGTACAGTAGTAAATCCCTCCAATTTCCACTAACTCCACTGAATACCACACCTTAACTTGATGGGGGATAAAGATATTGAAGGAATTCTATACTGTTTGACAATTCTAAGATCACACTTTTGCCTTTGCAAACTCTATTCCAACTGCTCTTTTCAACATCACCTCATGCTACACAAAAATCACAATGCAACCTGCACAATGCCGGGCCCCAGCTTCTCCCGCTGGCCCCGCTCACTCACCAGCTCGCCCCAGTGCCGGATGCGGGCCCGGGGCACGCATTTGATGGCCACCTGCGAGCAAAGGCCAGCAGCGGGCTCAGCTCGCCGCCTGCCCCGCCGCGCCCCGATCTTCTCCTCCTCCTCCTCCGCCCTCCTCCTCCTCCTCCGCCCGCCGCCAGCCCCGCCGCTCACCGGGGCGCCGTCCGAGAGCCGCGTCCCCGAGCAGACGCTGCCGAAGCCTCCGCGCCCCGGCAGCGAACCCAGCCGGGACCGGTCCTGCAGGGCCTCCCGCGCCTCCCCTGCGGGCGACACGCGGCCCTCAGCGCTCGGCCCGGGGCCAGACACGGCCCCCGACCGCCCCCCGAGCGCCCCGGGCCGGCCATCCCCACCCGCCCCGGGCCCCGGCGGCTCGAGGCCGGCGGCTGCGCTGCCGAGCGGCGGAGCTCGGGCCGGGCAAGCCGCGGCGGAGGCGGCGGGAGCGGCCGCGCCGCGTCGCGTCGCGTGTGTCCTCCGCGGGGCCCGGGAGGAGCCGGGGCGGGGCCGGGGGCGGGGCCGCGGGGCTGGGGGCGGCGCCGGGGGCTCGGGCGGGGGCGGGGGACGGAGCGGGGCCGGGGCCGGGGGCGGAGCCGGGGGCGGGGCCGGTCCGGGGCCGGGGGCGGGGCGGGGCCGGAGCCGGGGCCGGGCTCGGGACAGGCGCAGCCAAAGCGCAGCGATGCCGCCCTGGCCCCAGGCACTGATGCCCGCCCAGCACCGCCACAGCCAGCACCGCCAGAGCCGGGCGGAGCCGAGACCGCGGCGGGACGCCCGGGGCCGGGGGCGGGCCCGGGGCGTGGCCCAGCCCTGCGGGGGGAGAGGGACGGGCCGGGACGGGGACGCCGAGAGGGGCCGGGGGGGTCGGGAAAGGGACACCGGGAGAGGCTGCGGGACACCGAGACAGAGTGCGGCACAGCGGGAGAGGGAGAGGAGGAACAAGAGAGGGACGGGGAGGGGTCGTAGACGCCGTAGACTCCGTAGACTCGCTGCTGCCGCTGCCGCCGCTGCAACTGGAGCCCTGGGGCCGTTTGTCCGCGTGTCCGTTCCACGCTCCAGCCCCGCGCTCCCCGGGGGCAGCCCCCGAGCCGCTCCAAACACGGCAACTTGGCCGTGCTGAGCCCAGATCCAGAGGCCTGACTCCTGCGCCGTGGCGGAGGAATTCCCTCGGTCGCTGCTGTGCATTGTCCCTGCTGAGGCTCAGACACTGTCAGGACGCATTCCCTGCTTGTAGGATTCGTGCCCGACCCAAGCACTACGCTTATGTCTCCAGCATAACTTTGCAACAAAAACAGGGGAAGGCAAACTCTGTGTTCGGCCCACGGTATTTTCGAGTGTCTAAAACTCACTAACACCACTCGTGTTCCTCTGGCTGTCCAAATCCAGTCCCGTAATGTTGCTGTCTGTCCAGTGTGGGGCTCTGGTTCCATCTCTGAGGTGCGTGATGCATCCAGCTGGCAGTGCTGACTGACAGCTGGAGTCAGCAGAGGCATGGGTTAGTTACTCTCCATTCCATTGCAAAGGAATTCCTCTGCTGCAGCCAGGTGTCGGAGGCAATAACTGCCCTGTGCTGCTGATGCACTGCCTTCTCCAGCTTATTTAGTGATCTGTCAAAAAAAAAAGATCATTTCGCTGATTTGAAAAGCAACACGCTGAACAGATCATTCAAGGTAGGAGGCTATTTCACATTTGGGAGAATAAATGTTCTTTCAATGTTGCAGTTCTGAGTAAACTAAATATAAACATGTTTTCTTCTAGCTAGAAGGAATGTCACTCTCTATTTTCATACAGTTGATAATAAGTTGGAAAATAATGTAGTCTCCTAACGTTCAAGGAATGCCAGAAATATGGCAGGATTTTCTGTGGTTTTTTATGCTCATTTCTAGTGTAACTTGAATGTATTCCAAAATTACATGTTGGTGGTACATTCAGGCCAACATTGAAATGACTGGATTGTGTTGGTGGGTCCATGTGTAGGTTTTCCATATATTTACATACACCTTTTTCAAGAAGGGAGTTGTATTTTGCATTTCCATATACCTTCTAAAAGAAGGGAGTTGTATTTTCTGTGACTCCCTGCATAAATTCATAAATCTGGAGATTCTGTAGGGCTTAAAGGACAGTCTGGGGAGCAAAGCCCTCTGAACCCTGTGTCTTCGACTAAATTGACCATTAATCCTCCTGGTGTCCACATCTGAGAGCCATACCCTCTGCTTGCTGCAGGTTTGTCACAGCTCTTTGGGGTCACGATGGCCTTCGTGATCTGAGTAATGCTGTACTGCTCCTGCCTGCTCACCTCTGCTCAGAGAGGTTCAGTATTTACTAGCTCAACTCTTATGCAGAAATTTACCAAAAGTTAATGTTAATTAACCCCTTCTGATGGGGTTAAATGGAACTATGGGCCTGATGGTACACTTACATTCCTAATGAAAACTAATATTTGTTATCAGTATCTTAAGTGTTAGTATTGTTTCTTTCATGTTGGCTATTGGGTTTGTGGGTTTCCTGTTGTTTAAATGACTTCTGCCTTTCAACATTATCAAGGTACATTAAGGTGTTTTCAAAATTTGTTCCCCCCATTCTTGTTTCTGTATCTTTGAGAGATATATATATATATATACACACACATATATACATTATTGAAATACTACGTAGTTCCTTAAAAATGCAGCTGCTAATTTCCCATTTTTCCTAAGCAACTGTTAGGATTTCCTGAATACATTTGTGAAGCCTGCTTTATGTTAATATTTCCAATTTTTCTTTTTCTTAGTGTATTTTCGTTTTGATTTGTTTGCTGTGTCACCTAATTTACAAGAGCATTCACATTCAACATCCATAATTTGCGTGCCATTTTTTGTGTTTGTTAAATTGCACAGTTAACCTAAGAGAGAGAGAAAAATATTGCATGTAGGCCTGGCAGGCTAAGTTTTAGTTGTACATTTGTATCCATGTGTTTGCCATAGTTTTTTTGCATTTGAAATATTCTGTCTATGCATTTAAATATTCTTTTAATGTGAGTTTAAAGGGATTGAATAGAAAGATGAAACTGAGATCACTACACAGTCTTGATGCTGAAATCAGTCCTTTTTAGTCTAAATAATATAAGTGTGTAATATAAATGATACTTTCTTAGGAAGTTGTAGAAAAAAGCAGATAAATAATTCCTTTTAATGTTGGAGTTCTTCAAAACAGGATCAGAAATACTGCTTACTGTGTGCTTTCCTTAAAAGGTCTTTACATGAGGTAGCAGGAATAGGCATCAAGAATCCAAGCTTCTGGAATGTAAATTTCTTGAGTGTGTTTTGAAATATTTTATGGAGTGGGTTTCTGTTATCTTGCATCTATCTGGGAGCATATGAAAAGTCGTACACCCTTACTAATAGAAGGTAAAAAATAAAGGGTAGTTTTTTAGCGGCCCGTCTCCATGGTGTTGTCACAAGGTGCAGCAGTCTGTACCTTAGCAATGTGCTGAGGAACAAAAATGTTCTATTTGAGCGTGTACAGTAATTTAAATGCTCTTCTCTCTGAATTGTCTCCTCAGCTGGTTAAGGTTATGTTGGAAACTGTTGGAAGGTGTTATTTTCTTTGTTGTACCCCGAAAGGAACACTTTATAGATCACTTGTGTTACCAAAACCACGTCTAACTGAAGGTATGTGTATCTCTATTCTCCAGCAAGCAGGAAAAACGGGCATTTTCTTTTCTCGTGCAACTGATGAGCAAAAAGAGTACGTGAAAAGGACTGAGGAGGGTGGTATTTGTTTGGCTCAGGTTTCTTCAGTGTGACATTAGGGGACACTTGCCAGCCTTGGGGTCTATGTATGAAATTTATTGCACTTAATTGATTTTGTCCAAGACAATAGTCTGCTTCAATTGAAAAGTTTTACATCTGAATACCAGTAGCTTTGCAGCTGATCTGATCCTAACATTAACTCTGGGGAGAAATTCGGTCTAGGGAGAGCATTTCTGTATTTTGGATGCTGTGCTTTGAAAGTTTGGACGTGTAATCTTAACAAAATGATGGAGAAAGAACTTTAGAAAGTCTGCACTGCATAAGCCATTGAAATGTACTCTTAAATGTCAGTTCAGGGGTGAAATTCTCTGCTCTGTTTGGCATTTATCCTAGGCTACCTATGTCCTGTGCTATCAAGCTGTACTGAAGGGGCTGCCTCACAAGAATTTTGGATATTAGTTGTTTATATCCATCGTGGTAATGGCTGATGTGTTTTCCAGATCAGCCACTGGAAGGTGTGAAAATTGTAAACTGATGAGCACAGAGAGGGTCTGACAGTTTCTCCTGCAGAAGGCAGTGATACATCTGTCCTCAAGCAAATGCTGCATAATCCATACAATTTATTAGTGAATCATGCCTTGAGCTTGGGAATTTCACAGGAGTGGAGCTATTCAGGGGTCTGACATGTCCATACAGTGTTTGTGGAGAGTCTCTTTGCATCCTCAGCAACCCCATCCATGCTTGTCCAGCCTCCTCCTTCCTCCAAAGCAGGGAAGAGACCTCTGAACCCATTGCTGCAGGAATTTACCCCGTTTGATTTATGATGGAAGCAAGCTCAGGTCTGTCAGAAGATCTACTTTCATCCCTAAAATGTGGGAGTGAGGGAAATGTGATTAGGAACATTACCTGCCCTCAGACAAAACTAATTGTGTCTAATGTTTGCTAATACTTAATGGCACTTTTCAGCAGTCAAACTTGAATGAGTTGATGATTGCTTAATGTACTTTGTGTAGAAAAGCTGTCAGTGGCCAGCGCAGGAGATGGGAATTACGTGGTCAAGGACTTGTACAGTAGGAATAGAACATGTGGAGAGTGTGATTGATACCTGGCTAGCTGCAAAAGGTCACGTAGACATGAGAGAGCTTTGCTGAGCACACAGGCACTCTCATGAGAACCAGCAAGGCGGTAAGCTTCGCATGCCCTTGAGCACAGCTGGGATACGAGCCTGGATTGTTAGGCCTTGTAGCTGAAAGATATGAGGGAGAAGCACAGTAAAACAAAAACTTACTCAAACTATGTAACCACAAAGAAATGTAGAAAGAGGCGTAGCTGACTTTTAGTCTGAGCACCAATCCTGAGCTTAACTTTTGCAACATGCATGAGCTTATTAGTGTTATTATAAAAGCATTGTGTGAATTAACAATAAACGAGATTTGCCGATCACTCATATTGAGTGCCACATTTCTCCCGCTGCAGATTTCCCACAAGAACGGACTTTCCAGTTCTTAAAACCTTCTTAGTAGGAGGTGTGATGGTGCACTTTGACTAAATTGTGGTCAATTCTGTCTCCTAATAGCTGGCATCTTCAGATTCTACCGGTGGTGTTGGGAATGTCTTTTCAAGAGTTGAGAAGGAAAGTTTCTTTTAAGGATTCTGATCTTCCAGTGGGATCAGGCAGTAGAATAATCCTGTCAACAAGGAGGATAACAGTAACTTTTCCAAGGGACAAATGTCAATGTCACTTTCAGTTACATTGCAGGAAAAAATGGTAAAAGAAGTGGGTGTGACCCAGAATTCCCACAGCCAAGAGGATATGTGAGTACCAGTTTGGCTGAAATGACTGTTGCTTGTCATTCCCCAGTGACAGTTTGGAGAAGTCATCACAGGCTCTTTTAATTGATGAATACTGATGTGTATAAGTCAGGTGTCGGTATATGTATTTTCGCATCCTTTTTTTTGCTTTTTCCATTGTGCAGCAGGTAATCTCAGAACAGCAGCGGCTGTGCTGAAGCAATATAAATAGTAATCTCTGATTTTTTCCAATGATGTTTGATTGCCAAGTGATATCCTCAGCAAAGTTGGTCAGGCCCTCTCAGTCCTACTCCTTGTAGCTACTGAGTACTGAGATTGTGGAAGGCCTTACTGAAGCCGACAGAAGTAATTTTCATTGCCTTCAGTGACTTTTAAATTGGGCTGAAAGTGCTGGTTGGTCTCAAAAATACTTTGTGAGCTTTGATCTAATGAGTGGAGACCAGTGGTAAATCAAAATGGAAGGAAGAACTTTGTGGGCAAAATGCAGTACAGGTTAATTTGCTTTTTCAAATTCTAACTTATTTAAATTTTACATCAGAAGTTGTGGAGGTCTAAATCCCTACTACCACCTTAAGGCATCTCTGCCTCATCATTGCTTAAGACACTGACTGAATGCACATAGTTTAATTTAAAGTTGATTGCATTTAACAACAGAATTTTTTAAAGCCTTTGGTCATGTAATAATGGTAGATAGCGCTTAATTTAGTCAAGAATGACCGATACAGTTATCTATCATTTACATTAGCAATGTTGAACCGACAGTGAATTCAATTAATTCTTCAATTTTATGCTCTTAACATTTAAAAACCTAAATCCACTTTAAATCAATTTGCATTATTTTGAGGATGGGATTCTTAATGTTAAGCTCCTATTAAATCCGCATTTTCTCTACTATAAGGTTGCTTTGAATTTTTTTGTCATGTTTTTGTGGAATGTTGGTCTTAAGCAGTTTTTGTGGGTTTGTCTGTGACTTAAGGAGCTCTCTATTGGATACTGATCTATGCAGTTGAAATAGAACACTGGAAAAACATGATTTATAACAAATGTTCTCATAGCAGACCAGGAGGTTGGGTTGATATTTCTTGTTCTTCCATCAAGGAACACCCATGGCTGTGGGCTATAACTTATAACAACAGTGTTGCTTTGACCGGTTTTGGTTACTGTGGGCTTGTTTTCAGGAATGATGAGTATGTAGTTATCCCATCTTGAAAGAAATACATAGCACATGTGCTTATTTGGATTAATTAGTATGGTTTTATATCACAGTTGATAGAAAGCTGGAAGAAAAGCCCAAGAATAAAGGAATAAAGGAGGCCAACCAAATAACTGAGGGTTGTGACTGTGGTTAAAGTCCCTTATGAATTCTGAGTGCTCCAGCACCGGTTTTCTGTGAGTCACTCTTTGAAGCTGCATTATCATTTTGTTGTATATATTCCAATATATGTAAGTCCTGTCAGACCCTAGAGAGAACACTTGCAGTGAGTAATTTCAGGTCTGAGTGCCACAAGCAGGCTGCTGAGAAAGCTGGCCCAGCCTTTTTTTTTCTTGGTGGTTCTGATGGTTTGAGCTGCAAGTTCACTCAGTTGAGCTGCTCTGTGCTCCAGCTCTGTTTCTTTAGTGATGCTGCAATACTTGCTGCACGGCAACTCAGTTGGAAAACAAAGAAATTAATGATACAGACAGAAGATCTGTTCCCAAAGCAGGGTGAAATTCTGGTGGAAGGGCTTCTGCTGCTTGAATTTTAAACACTGTGCTGTGAAACCTCTCACGTCATCTGCGGGTTAGTGGTTGTATCACCTGGGATAGTCTATCCAGGCCCTGTTGATGCAAACGTGCTTTTCACTGGTGCTGCTCCCTATTTTGGAGAATATCTGAAAATAAGGTGTGAGCAAGTACTGAAAATTTCCATTTTTGCTCCTATTTACCCACTTGCCTGCTGTTTTAATTTTGAAATAGGGTGTCAGATAGAATCTGTCTAATGGCAGCGGTGTAAAAAGCGTGCCTTCAGTTCAAAACTGAAACCCCTTGCAATCAGCAGATGTCCCAGCTCAAGGAAAATGGCTTGCAAGCCCAAAACATTCACTTTCCCTGCCTCATTTCTTATGGTCTTACCAAGGAAATAGCAAGACTTGGATTGTGCTTACTCTTTGCAATGAAGAAGTTGTTAATGCTGCGTTTTCATGCTCCCATCGTCGCTGTACTCCAAATGTCTGTTCTGTGGAATGGGCAGGATTAGGCTGTTTAAGACAAAGCCACTCCACATTTACAGTGCCTGTAAGGTCCACAGTAAGAGCCCTAAATGGAAGTATCATTTTCAAGATGCCTTCTATTTTACAAGCAGCCAAACAGAAAATGAAACCCTGGGTTGAATTGTAGTCTTCCCGAAGGAAGTGTCAAAGCCTAACAAGGGAGCTTGACCCAGCTTTGTACTTGTTGTTCAGTGAAATAAACTTTAATTGTTAATGAATCCAAACACTGTTAATGAATCCAATACTACTCCTTTACTGAGAAAAGCCGTAATTACTGGACAATCCCCTGATTCTCAGCTGCTGTAAATCACTCTATCTTCACAGAATGGAGAGGGGCACTTCATTTAACAACACTGAAGAATTAAGACAGGGAAATGGCGTAAAAATCAGAAAGGATCTTAGAATTATAATCAGGGGAAACAGAGTAAAGAAAAACATGTAAAGTTGGGCGTTGCTTCTGTGTAAAGAGAAGTTGTACATCCGTGTACATGTAGTTGCATTAAGGAAAAGCATTAGTATTCAAGCCGAATGATGTCATGGAAAAACCGGATTGTTTTTTTTTAAGCATGCAAAACTTCTGTCCGTTGAAAGGGGATAAGAACAGCATATTAATCTATTTCCCTCCTTACCTGTTGTTTTGTGAAGTAGTTAGGATTGCTGGCATTATCCATCTGGAATTTTATGCCAGTGGCAGATCCCTGACTGTGATGGTAGAAGGGTAAGGACCTCATCCAAATGCATCAAGAGGAATAGTGTTTCACTGTGAAACTGCCAAGTATTTCAGACCGGTGCCTAATACGGCAAAAACTTGTTGCAATTATGTGTAAAGTGTAATTTATCTAATGTAATTATGAGATGTTTAGAGCCAGTCATTTGAAATAGACTCCACTCCTCTGTTAACTTTTGACATTGGAAGGACTGTAATCATATTGCAGACCATCAGGCCTTGGATTAAAATTTAAACCTACAGTGAGCTTCAAACTGCTTTGCATTTACCCTTAGAAGAAAAGGGAGGTTGAATAATTTTTCTTACGTTGATTTATCTTAGGAAAATGGGTGTCAAGGTTCTGAATTACAGTAATTATTGTAAGCATGTAAAATATTATCAACTACAAGATACATCTGATGTGGTGTGGATGGATTAGTGCACATGCTAAGACCAATTTGAGAACATTTCACTTTTTGCTACGTTTGCTAGGGCTAGTTACATCCACTTAAAATACAGATTGGCTCTAAAATGGCAGCGGTTTGCAGGTCCTAAGTGTTAGGACTTTGGTTAAAGCAAAAGGAACAAAATAATTCTTTTTCTTTTAGCTTGTCATGCAGTTTGTGCTGAGGCTTTCAGTAGTACTTTATTGTGACAGCTCATTTTCCTTTTCATTTGATGCCCTCATATACACCTTGTCACTCTATTAAACTAGAAAGATTTAGTTTCTTAAAGAGCCTTCAATGAAGCTGTTATAAAGCCTTTTCTCAAAACAACAAATATGGAGCCTGAACACATGAGATTACATTGTTTTAGTTTATGTTGCTTTTTTGAGGAAATAAAAACAGGAGAGAGCAAGAGTTTATTGCTTAATAAGTATCAGCTATTATCATAAAAAGGGTTCATAATTTTGAGTTTCATTTTTATTTTGACCAGAACACTTTTAGATAATAAATGTTGCAATTGAATCTTGTTTTTTTTAGGAAGTTGTTAAAACAAGCTAAATGCTTTCCATTTATGGATAACAAACAAGCACGGGAGCTTCCCACAGGCATCAGCTGCGTCAATCATCAGCTGTGCCTGGAGCTCCGGCTCCTCCGTCTTCAGGCGGTCTCATCTTCTGTGGCCCCTGAAGGTCTTCTAAGGCCACCGGTTCTTCTGAGCCTGCAGATGACTGCAGTTCTGCAATTCGCTCCTCGAACATCAGCTGGACAAAGAGGCTTATCCGGGAGGGGCTGTCGTCGTCTCTCAGGGCCTGAAGAGCTGGAAGAGACAGGCACAGAGCCCCGGTCAGGGCCCGGATGTGCGGGAGTCCAAGGAGACCCTCCTGCCAAGGGCCATCCGAGCCAGCTCCTGCCGTGGCCACCACAAGAGAGGAGAGAGAGGCCAACGGGATTCGCCGCAAGGTGCTGAACACGAATCGCCCCGCCCGCGTCCCCGAAATCTCTCCGTGTTCTGCGCACGCCAGCCCTTGTCCGCACAGGGAGCCAGGCCCTCCGCAGGCAGGACAGGGATTGCAGCCCCCTGCGCGAGCATTGCGGCTCCCCCCGGCAGCCCCGCTGAGAACCCGCTGCCCTCACTCACCCTCGCTGAGGGCCTGGAGCTCTTCCTTCTGCCTCCTCAGGCGCACCCCGGCGATCCCTGGGAACACAGAGCCTGTCAGGGCCCCAGCGGCATGGCGCCCTGCCAGCGGCGCTGCCAGCCCTGTGGCCACACGGCCTCCTGCCCCGGCAGGGCTCGGCCCGGGCCCTTGCCGCATCCTGCCGCCCAAGGGCACGGCCGCAGAGGGCGGCAGCAGCCCCGAGGGCAGGCGCGGCTCCACGGCGCCGGGCGCGGATGCCGCTGCCGGGACGGGGGCTGGGGCTGGGGCTGGGGCTGGGAGGGAGCCCGGGCTCGTGGCTCACCGATGAGCTTGATGGCCGCCTCTCGCAGGGGCTCCTGTGGGTGCTCCAGGTAGGGCAGGGCCAGGCGCAGGTGTTCGGCCGCTCGGCTCTTGTCGTCTGCCAGCTGGAGAGAACGGCAGGAGGGAGGGAAGGGTTGGCGCGGGCTCAGCCCCTCGGCCGGGCGCTCCCGGCGCCCAGCCCCGGCCTGCGCTGCCCGCGCAGCCCCGAGGCCCGGCCAGCGGGCGCCGGGCTCCGGAGGGGGCGCAGGGCCGGGCGCTGCCCGGGGAGCCGCGGTGCCGCCCCGCCCCGCGGCCCCGCTGGGCCGGCGCTCCGTCGGCGCCCGACTCGGGGCACAGGAGCCTGGAGAAGAGCCCGCGCGGCCCCACGGAAGGGAGCGGCGTGTGGGGCGCAGGCCGGAGCCCCTGCGTGCGGCGCTGGGCAGGGGCCACGGCTGCCAGCCCCGCACACCGAGCCCCGCCGTCAGGGGGCTTCTCCAGAGGCCGTCCTTACCACGCACTCGGCGAACTTGAACAGCTTCTCTGTCTTCAGCACGTGCTGGAGGTCGCTCCTCTTCAGGAAGCCGGCCGCACAATGCAGCGTTTCCCGAGAGGCCTGGAGAGCAGCAGAGACGGGAGCTGGCAGCGCAGCCCAGCCCAGGGCACGGGCCCTGCGTCCCTGCGCCAGGGCCAGCAGGAGGCTGCGAGCCGGGAGAGGTGCCCGGGCAGGAGGCAGCCGAGCCCCCTGTCAGGGATGCACCGGCATCACACAACGCCTCACCTTGGCCACGCGCTCGTTCACCTCGTGGCAGTGCAAGTAGAGTGGGAGCAGGCTCTGGCTCACAACTGTGTTCAGTGGCTCTTTGCCCTCATCCGCTACCAAGCCCATCACCTTTTGGAAAAGCTGAATGGAGAGCAGCTGCACCTGGCTGTTGTCCTGAAGGAAAGGAAGTGGAGGAGGCCTCAGCACCAATTTCTCCAGCCCAGCCGGGCAAAAGCCTAAAAATCCCCAGGGCACAAAGTTTCTGGGCAGCAGCTAATGCCCGTGGCACGCAGAGCCTTACGTTTCCAAAGAGCGACAGGAGGAGGTCGGCTAGCTTCAGGGCAGTGGTCCTGCCGATCACGGAGTCTTTCCGCTGGCACACATTGGTGAGCGCAGCGAGGGACATGGCGACCACCTCTCCGTCGGCATCACCAAGCCGCTCCAGGAGGCTTGGAAGCAGGCTGCGTACACCTCCGGCCTGTATGGAACACAAGGCTGTGCTGGGAAGCCACCAAGAGCTGCAGCGCCAACACCGCCCTGGCTCTGCTAGCCCACCCTGCCACTGCTGGGCCCAGAGGCCAAAGGCCTGTCCCGAAGCACTCGAGCAGCTGGAGCAGGAGGCAGGAGAGCTGGGAGCAGCTGCCTCAGCTCCTGAAGCCCAGCCAGCCCAAGGGGCTGCTTTCCCCAGCGCAGCTTCAGCCGCTGCCCCCTTCTCACCATCGAGGGCTCCTCGCTGAGCAGCACAAGGCCTTTGAGCGCCAGGTGACGTCTCTGCCTGCACGTGCCCCGCAGGTGCCTTGACATCTCCTCCAGGACACGGCCTGCGCATTCCCTCAGGTCCAGGTACTCGATGACCTGAAAGGCACAGGGCAGTGACAGGTGACCCAAACAGCAGGAGCCCAGAAGCGCACAGGGCCGGGCCCAGGCAGCAGCAGCAGCAGCAGCACAGGGCTCGGGCACCGGCCCAGGCAGCTGCAGCTACGAGAGGGCAGAGGGCTGAGAGGCAGCTGAGCGAGGCAGCGCTGGCTCACCTCCACCAGGAATGCCAGGGAGGGCAGATCCCAGCGTGGCTCCTCCCTGCTTAGTGGCTGGAGTAGGTAGAAGCCAATGCGGGAACAGGTGTGGCCCAAGTGACGGCGCATCTCCCTGTCAGGGGGAAAAAGGCAGCAAGAGCCTGAGGTGGGGGGGACAGTCTTCTCCCAGGAGGTCTAACTCACAGGTCCGGTCTTTCCCCAGTATCTCTGGAGGGGGATGTGGGCGCTTTGGGAGGCGGCCCCTTCTGGGCACCCTCCTCTGCCAGCCTTTTCCAGTCGGCTTGGCCGTCCCTCGGTGACGAGGCCCTCGAGGCCATGAGCACAGGGACTGTGTGGGGCACAGGGGACAAATGTGGGAGAGAAGGGGTTCTCACCTGGCCAGCAGACCCACGGCATAGTGCTGGGTGTCAGCACAGAGCAGCGTGTCCCAGCCACGCTTGCGCTCCATAGCCATCATCTCTGTGTTCCACCACATTTGGCTGAACAGAGCCTTCATGGCCTGCACTGCAAACCTGTGTGCAGAGCAAAACCCAGGTCACACGGCGAGCGCTGGCGCCGGCCACAAGGACATTGAAAAGACAGGAGGACTGGCACCTGTTGGGGTTGCTGGGAAGGCCGTGTTCCTCCTGGCACGCTCTCCAGAAGTTAGCAACTTCCACTGGCATCTCTTGTGTGGTGATGACAATGTGGAAGAGGAGAGCAACAAACAGACGGGCTGAATGAAGGAGCACTGCCCTGTGGCATTTGGGCACCTGGACAGTCAGCCACAGCCCCAGAGTTGCCTGCAAAAGAAGCAGCCCGAGACAGAGCTCAGTGCTAAGATGTCCGTGTGGCAGGGCCCGAGGGGAGACGCAGGGGGAGCGACGGGCCTGGAGCCCCCTGAGCCTGCCCTAAGCCAGTGCCTGAGGCAGGGAGAGGACGGAGAGCTGATGGAGAGGCGACCGGGGAGCGATCAGAGGCCGGTTCCAGAAGCTCACCGCCAGGGCAAAAACGTCCTCGTCGTCGCCATCGGAGGTGGTCGTTGTATGCAGAGGCCAATCCTCCATCACGCGGATGAGTGCTGGCAGCACCTTCTCCGCTGTCACAGCCGACGAGCCTATGGCTCTCCACATGCTTGCAGCAGCTCTGTGGGATTGGAGCTCTGTGTCAGGGCCGTCTCAGTCACAGTAGCATGCCCTGTGCAGCTGTGGAGGCCCAGGTGACAGAGCCCTGGTGCCCTGAGGGGCAGGGAGGGAGCATGGCAGCAGGCTGGTGGAACAGAGGGGCCCAAGGGTCCTGGACCGCTCCGCCTGTCTGGCAGAGCCCATTGGACAGGCTCTGCAGGGCAGTGGGCCCTAAAGGCTGCTGAGCCCTGAGCTCTCAAGGCAGGTGGGCCCCATACCTGTCACACGTTGGGGCACAGCGCAGGAGGGTCAGCACAACGTCAGCAGGTTGCTCTTCGGCCAGCCTCAGAAAGTCCAAGCGCATCCTGGCATCCAAAGTGACACAGGCTGCCAGTCTCTGGTGAAGGTCCTTCACCATGGCTGGCACCTGGAGGAGACATGGGGAAGACCTGGAGCGCTGTCCAAGGGAGCAGCTTTCCCCAAGAAGTGCTTCCCCTCCTGCCACACTCTCCTGGCCTCCAAGACTCAGGGTCTCTTTTGTGTTGGTGTTTCTGAAGGCCACGGACTCAGTCACTGCCATGTCTGTATTTGCTGCGTCATTGATTGCAGCATCCAAGCGCTGAGCCAAGTCTGGGCTGACATTGGGCTCTGCCTGGAGTTCAGTCAGCCTGCGGTCAGGCTCAGCTGTTGCACGGCTTCTGGTCGTCCTATGGCGAATGGGCACGAGCCTCCGGAACATCTGCAGGAGAGCAAAGGACAGGGAAGAGAGACGCGTTCCATGGAGTGCTCCAAGTGCGGAGCTCGGCCGAGCAGTGACAGCAGGCCCAGCCAAGGCGGGGATGGCTGCACGTACCTTCAGTGATCTGCGGAAGCGGCCACGGGTGGGCTTCTTCTCCTGTGTCTGCTCCATGGTTGCATCTGGCAAAGAGCGAGCGCAGCCAGAGCTGAGGGGTTGCAGGAGAGGCCAGAGAAGCCAGCCCTGCTCTCCCCAGGCAGGGACAGCCCCGGGATGCCCCAGGGGATGGAGCACAGCTGCTGCAGGGGCAGCCTCGGCCCCTCTTCCATCCTGTCAGTGGGCGGAATGGGAACGGGGATGGGATGGGATGGGGCCAAGCTGTCCGCAGCCATCGGCCTTGTGGCCCGGCTCTGCCACTCACCATCCTGCTGTGGCTGGAACTGCTCCAGCTCTTGAGGGGGTTGTGCTGGAGCATCTCCAGGGCTTGTATTTCTTCTCCCCCAGCAAACTGTGAAGAGGTCGCGAAATCTGCCCGCCATGTCAGCGTCTGGCCTCGAGGGCACCTTCAGACAGATGCCTCTGAGGAAACTAGGGAAAACCCTGAGGCAACAAGTCGTGCAGTTGTGCCTTGAAGGCACCTGCGACAAAGAAGCCTCAGGAAGGCTGCAGGACAGCAAGTCCTGCACACTGGTCTTGAGGGCTCCTGCCACAATGACAGGAGACTCCTTGTGGTGCTTCAGGTCACCAGATCCTGTGGTCTGGCCGCGAGGGCACCGACCGCAGGGTTGGGAGATGCCTCGGGAAAGCTCCGAGTCACCAAGTCCCGCAGTCTGGCCGCGAGGTCAGCTGCAGGAGCAGCACTTCGGAAAGGCTCCGGGTCAGGCACAAACGAGCGGGCTGTGTGGGAACTCCTCACAGCACCTCTCTGGCACGTCCTGTCCCGTGGCGTGCTCCGAGCACTGTGGCGTGGCTGCGTTGTTGCCAGCACCTATGTCACCGCGTGTCACAAAGGCTCCTCGGACACTCTGTGCCTTTCCCTGCCACGGTGACCACGCTGCTGCACCGTGTCACAAAGGGCCCATGCACACCCTGCCACCTGCCCCGGCCCTGCCCCCGCTCCACCCAAAGTGGCCCAGGTCGGAAGGAATCCCTCGGCCCAAGTGTCTAAGGGAGCCCAACAGGACCTTGAATGATTTGATGGCTCGAGCCATCGGCAACCGCTGCCCTGCTCTGCGGGCTCAGGGCGGCAGAAGGAGCCCCCAGGGCTGCCAACGCAGCCGCAGCGGGAAGGGCAAAATTTCCCCAAAATTCCTGAAATTTTCCCAAAAATCTCCAAAATTTCCCCCAAATGTCCCAATTCCCAAAAATTCCTCAAATAATCTCCCCAAATCTATTAAAATTCCCCCAAATCTTCCAAATTTCCCCAAAAATCCCCTATTTTCCCTAAAATTTCCCCAAATTACCTAAAACCACCAAAATTCCTCCAAATTATCCCAAAATTCCCCATATTTTCCCCCCAAATTCCTGATTTTTCCCCAAATTTTTCCCTAAATTTTCTCAATTTTGGACCCAAATTTTCCCAAATTTTCTGAAATTTTTCCAAAATTTCACCAGTTTTGACCCAAATTTCCCAAATTTTGGCCCAAATTTCCCAGAATTCTCTATTTTCCAAAAAAACCCTTTCCAAATTTCTCCATTTTTGACCCGAGTTTCCCAAATTTCCACCAAAATTTCCCAAAAGCTCCCAAAATCCTTTAAAATTTCCCATGTCCCCCCGAAATTTCCCAAATTTCCACCCAAATTTCTCCAATTTCCCCATTTTTTACCCAAATCTGAGGGATTTCCCCCCATTTCCTCACGTGGGGGGAGGGGCAGCTCCAGCTCCGGCGCCTCCTCTGCGGCAGGAGGGGAGGGGAGAGAAAAAAGTCACAGAAATTGTCAAAATTGACCCAAAATTGACCCAAAATGAACCAAAATGTACCAAAAATGATGAAAAGACACAAAGTCGTTCAAAATTGACCCAAAATTGACCCAAAATGGCCAAAAAATGACCCAAAAATATTCAAAAATGAGTCAAAATTGTCCAAAATTGACCCAAAAGGATAAGCCCAAAAAAAAAGATCAAAAAATTGACCAAAATTGACCCAAAAAATGAGGAAAAAAAAGGTGAAATGCAATAGGCGAGCAGGGGCCGGCAGCCAGCACGGAGGGGCAGAACCCCGCAGCACCGCTCGGAGCCCCTCCCTACAGCAAGAGGCACTCGAGGGCAACAAGAAGAGTCTTGGTGGGGGCCAGAACAGTCTGCAGACAGTCCAGCTGCTTCTAGCCGAGTGTTCACACCCCTAAGTCAGCCAGATGTCTGATCAATTATCCTTCTCTGTGCTGCCAAATTCAGGTCCCTTGTTTTGTGTACAACGCAAACAGTACCTGCAGTAAGACGGATTCTCCCCACACTCCCCTTTTTGATTAAAGTAGCTAAAGCATTGCTATTGTAAATGTACATTGACTCTTTTTTACATGGCAATAGGAAGTTCAAGTATTTAATAAAAACCTGAAGTATGTATTTACACGGTGATCTGATCAATTGATTTTGGTCAAAAGGTGATAGATACAGAAACTACACATTTACTGCTGGAATAAAGATATTTCAGATCCTGTACATTACTTATCCTGGAATTCAAATGTGAACATGATGTTGTGACTAAACCAAACCTTGTCACTCTTCCCCCATCACCCTCTCAGCCACTGAAGGACTAAGCAACAGTTTTCAGTTACTTTGACCAATTAATTCTTCACGACAGTAAAATCAAGGAGTCGCACAGATTTCTGTGCCACTTTCACAACAATAGATTAGAATCCCATTTAGATCTATTTCTTATTTCTTACCAATATTGTCACTAGTTAGTCTAGTCACAGCTAATGAGAAAGTTTCATTAGCTTCCAGCTGTCTTTGAAAACAGATGTAATCGTCATGTGTGCATATACTTACATAGATTTACAATGGGCAGCTTAAATTCCTTCAATGCTGTTAGTGATGCAGAAGCCCAGAGAACTTTATTAACCAATTATCTGGTATCAAACTTCTTTTGATCCGCATGTCTAAGGATCAAGGGTTTACAAGATTTGCTGAACTGACATTGGTTTCAACTAAATGAACTCAAGAACTGAATCAGAACACTTTCAAATTCTCCTTAGTTTTACTGTTGTTTCACTCCTCTGGAATAAAGAAATTGACCAGTTGAATGTTAATCTAAAGCAAAAAATATGCAATATTATGGCCACCACTTAAAACCCAAACTTTTGTAATAAAGCATTATTCCATGCACATGTCAAAAATGCTTAATCAACCCAAAGATCAAGAATAATATGCAAGAAAGGAAATAAATATCTGAAAGCCTATAAAGCTCAGTAACACTGGATATGTTCAATAGCAACTAAGACATAAGGGGCTTTATTTTTTTTTCAAGCTCCATCATTAAGAGACTGATTAATTACACAGTGCAGAAATTAAAATCTCATGGCAACTCACTCCAAACAGTCTGCACTGCAAAGCATCTGTAATTCAAATAGAAGTTTCAGATAAATGTAGTGTGCAGTGAATTCCAGCAGTACCTCAGGCTCTGGGGTACTGGGCAGACGGAACCACACAGATGCCAAACCCTGCTGATCTCTCACACAAGTGAGCCTGTGTGGCCAAAGGCTTCTTTTGCAAAAACCCAGATGCTTGTGCTGGCAGGCAGAATGTAAAACACAGTGGTCTGTAGCACCTGCCTCTTCTGCATCTTCACATTGGTTAGTCCCCAGAAGTTTTAGTTATGTCTGCTTTATTCTCTGTTCCAGTTCATGCTTGTGTTTAATAAGCCGTTCTATTTCTGTTCCTAAAGTTTGCAGGTTTTCCTTCGTGGGAGGGGAAAAAATGATAAGATAAGTTATACAGGGAAATTAATCCATCAGCACAAAATGCACTAATAAGTCAAAATTAGTGTTTATGTCAGCAGGTTGATACTTTCAAGTATCCAGAACAAATGCAAATTATCAGAGTCAGAAAAAAAACAAACTCATTTCAATAAAAAACTCAAAGCTCTTGGCAAGTCCTTTTTTGCAGTTACCAGTACTCCACAGGATGCCCAGAAGGTAGAATGCTAGTTCCCCTAAGCATTTAAGGGAAATGATGATTACAGGAAGAGATCTCCAGCTTGTGCACAACCCTGCAGCCCAGCTGGCAGCCTGCACACCATTTTCCAGCCTGCCAGCTCTCCGTGGCAGCAGAGGTGCTGCCCCAGCAGCTCAGGAGGGCCAGGCAGGCAGAGCCCATGCTCCTGGTTCCACATGCCCAGGGGAGAGCATGGAGAGACCCTGCCCTGCTGAAGGCACAGGCACTCCAGGTCTTATCTCAAGCAGCAGCCCATTAGTGCAGCATACTCTGAGGGTACCAAACTGGAGGAACATGGCATCATGTCACGTAACTCCCCGGTTAACCTCAATGCTATCAGTGGCACCAAATCACAATGAGCTGACTTCTGAAAAGCCTTTCACAGCATGCAGTGAAGGAAGCATCTAAGAACCACAAGAATGTGCACAAGAACTGGCACAGCTACTCACTTTCAATGTAATATTCTTCAGGAATGTATCTTCTAACACAGCCTGAAGCTTCCTGTTTATCTCTAAGGAGAGTTCCAAGGTGAGCCCACTGTCTGCAGGGTGAGATGTATACAGAGATGCCATAATCCCACCACGCCTGCTCAAGTGAACTTTGTTGAAGTCAGAGGCCTCTGATGAGAGGGTTCCAGCCTCTTCCCTCAAAATATAGCTCTGAATAATTCTGGAGGATAAAAAAATAAAAAAACAACATCATAGCATTGCAAGGCAGAGAAGAGTCTGATGCTGAAATAACTTTAGATTCCTGACATGAGTAATTTTACTTTCAAGCAGTACTGTATTACCAAAAAAAAGCAGTAAAAGTTTACTCCTGCAATTTCTATGCCAGAGGAAAACCTGGGATACCAGTAGTGATACAGGAAATGCTGGCAAATCAAGAGACTACAATGTGCAGCATTTACTTATTTAAAAGTATTCTGAAAAGATACTGGGACAAGAAAGATCTTTCTGGTAAAAAGTCTACTTTTCTTTGCTGAAGGACTCCAGACACGGAATCTTAAGCTTTCTACACATGAGAAAAAAATTACAAAGTCACTTCTCAAGAGTTTAGGAGGGGCTGGTTCAGCTCAGCCTTGCTGATAAAGCAATTTGGGTTTTCCCTCATCAATCTGTTTCATTAACTACAAATGCAGAATTGGAGAAGTTGTTGGATATTTTTGCGTTTTTCTGCAGCTGGCGGCAGGAGACTTTGCTCAGACTGGGGGTTGGGGCTGTCCAGCCTGGAGAAGAGAAAGACCTGGGGAGATTTCACTGGGGCCTTCCAAGACCACAAGGGAGCCTGAAAGAGCTGCAGAGGGACCTTGGACAAGGACCTGGAGTGCCAGGACAAGGGGGAATGGCTTTAAACTACAGGAGGAGAGATTTAGATGGGATCTTGGGAAGGAATTCCTCCCTGGGAGGGTGGGGAGGGCTGGGCTGGAATTCCCAGAGCAGCTGTGGCTGCCCCTGGATCCCTGGGAGTGTCCAAGGCCAGGTTGGAGCCCCTGGGACAGTGGGAGGTGTCCCTGCCCGTGGCAGGGTGGGGCTTGAAGGTCCTTCCACCCCAAATTCCATGATTCCAACCCAAAGATAACCTGGATTGGAGGCAGCAGTGCCTGGGGGCTAAAGCACCTTCCCAGCTGTTATCAGAACAGGAGTTGCAGACATTTTATCCCTGGGTTTTCTTCATTGTCCCTCAGCTGGGAGGTGATGGGAACGACCAGCAGGAGCTTCCCCAGGCCCTGGGAGTGGGACACTGGGAAGGGGACACTGGGAGTGGGACACTTTGGGAACGGGATACTTTGGGAGTGAGACACTGGGAATGGGACACTGGGAGTAGGAGACTGGGAATGGGACTCTTTGGGATACTGTGGGAATGGGACACTTTGGGAATGAGACACTGGGAATGGGACATTTTGGGACAGTTTGGGAAGGGGACTCTTTGGGAGTGGGACGCTTTGGGAGTGGCACTTTTACAACCACTATTGGCTTTGTGGTTTATCCTGAGACAACAGACCCAACCATAAATTGTCACTTCAGGGCCAGCATTTAGTGCCAGCTCAGGGAAATGCAGGGTGGTTGGGGCAGGTATTAAACACCCCCAATAAATCCTGGAGGAGGATCCCAGGGTAACCATGCCTGCTTGCCAAATCTGTTTGCAGAGCGCACAAAAGCAATGAGGAAAACATTGCAACAGCACAAAGGTTTTCTCACAGCTCCACCACAGGCTTCTGCCTCAGCAAAGCTGATTGTTGGTGCTTTTCTTCCAGCCCCAAACTGGGATTGAGCCAGGCCCTGCATCCATTGGGACTGGGATGCTGTGGCTGTAGGATAAACCCCCAGCCAAGCCCCGCAGGGAGCCATTTATCCTGTTTGGAGCCCGTTTATTTTTCCTCCTTCCCCTGAAGATGTGTGTGAGGAGCAGAGATTCAGCCAGGCCCTCTTCCCAGGCCCATGGGATGTGTGTTTCTTTCCCATTTCCTGGAAGCGCTCGGTGTTTGGGGAAGGTTGCTGGGCCACGAGGAGCTGCTGGACACCATCCACAGCCCCTCTCAGGCATTTTCTGCTGGGTGGGACTCCCTGAAAATCCCTTCAGCTTTGTAGGGAAAGCACTTTTCCTACGGGGCACACAGGGTGTGAGGCTGGCTCTGGGAAAGAAATATTCCCAGGGAAGAAAGGCTGGGAACGTGCTGACGGCAGCACTGCTCTTTCAGGTGTCACTGTAAGAAGCTTCTAAAAAGCTCCATTTCTGCTTGGTGGGCAGAAAGTGCAGGAAAAAGTGCTGGGAATGTCCACATGGACTTCAATTAGCATCAAGCAGCATCACAAGTGGTTTCGTCCAGGCAGGAGTCACAGTCACTGTGAGGTGATGAAAACGGAGATGGGATCTGCTTGAGGCGGATGGTGCAGCGGCTGCGCACCTGCGACGTGTATCCCTCAGGGTACCTATTTCTTTAGAACACTATGAAGACTAGAGGGAATTGAAAGTCCACTGCAGTTTAGGTTGTTCTTCACGAGATTGTTCAAGTCGAGCACAGCCATTCTGTTCAGCAGACACACGGGCAGGGGCTTCTTGGAGCGCTGCTCTGGCACCCATTCTTTGGAGGAGGGGATTGCAGGAAAGAAGAAAAGAAGCTCATCAACTACTGAAGAAGAAGAGTCACTGACAGGAAGCAGTGGGTTAAGAAATGTGAGGGGGAAAAAGGCAGAAAACATGAGGTGACAAGTGTGAGAAATGGGAGAGGAAAAAGGAGGGAAGTGTGAGGGAAAAAAGGGAAGGAAACCTGAGTGGGAAAGGCTGAGAAAACTGAGGGGAAAATGGTGAAGACGTGAGTGAAAGTAGGAGAGGAAGGTGAGAGGAGGAAAAGGCAGGACATATGATGGGAAAATTCTAAGAAACATGATCAGGGAAGGCTGAAAAACATAGAGGAAAAAATGGAGGGAAATGTGAGGGGAAGAGAGGGAGAAAATTACTGGCAGAGAGAGAGAAACAGGCAGAAAATGTGAGGGGAACATTGTGAGAATCCTGAGGGGAAAAGAGGGAGAAACCAGAGGGCAGAAAAAGGCAGAAAACATTAGGGGGAAAAAAGGGTGGGAAGTTGGATGGGAAAAGTGGCAGAAAACAGGAGTGAAAAAAGGGCACAAAATGCTAGAGGAAAAGTAGAAGCAACATGAATGGGAAAGAATGATAAACGTGAGGGGGAAAGTGGGAGAAATGTAAGAGGGAAAGCCTGGGAAACATGAGGGCAAAAGTGAGAAACATGAGGAGACAACTTGGAGAAAAATGACTGAGGAAAGGAGAAAAGCATGAGGGGAGAAAAGGGCAGGATAAGTGAGGGGAAAATTGTGAGAATCGTGAGAGAACAAAAAAGCAAGAAAAAGCGGGAAGTTGGGGAAATGTGAGAGGCAAAGTGTGAGGAAAGGGAGCTGAAAAGGGTGCAGAAAATAAGTAAAACTTGGGAGGCAAACATGAGAGGAAAACTGTGAGACTCGAGAGGGGGAAGGGGTGGAAATGTGAGAGGGAAAAGAACAGGAAACGTGAAGGGAGAAAAGGAGAGAAGGCAGGATTGGCATGACAGCTGAAATGATTCCTAACACATTCCCCCATGCATTTGCCCATTTATTGCACTAGCCCAGGGCTTCTCTGTATGTCCGTCTCCCCCTGTGCCTTGATTCCTGTTCGGAAGCAGTAGAAGTGCAGGATGTGCCCACCAGCAGGAGCTGCTCCAAGCTGGGAAGGGGCCAGGTGGTGCTGATTTCCAGAGGCTTCTGTGTCCCAGGTGAGGCCAGGGCAGGAGTGGGTTGAAAGGTGCTGCTGCTGCTCCTCTGTGCCAGAGAGCCCTGGCCGGGCAGGGCACGGCGCCCACTGCACTGCGGGCTCTTTCTCCTGCCACAGCTGGGCACACCTGGCAACAAATCATGACGACTTGTGGGGAAACCAAGGGCTTTGTGGAGGCTGCCTTGCTCTGCACACACTCGGGCCACCTGCAGCACAGAGCTTTGGCCCCCAGAAAGGCAAACCCGAGGGGAACAGCTGGAAAAGGTTTCATTTTCACCTGTCAAAAGATGACTTTATTTCAGTGCTGGGTGCGTGGGGAATCACTTTCCTAACACGTGCTCAGCCAGAAATCCCACCTACTCATTAATAACCATGGAAATAAGACCGACTCATTACTGTGCTGAAACTCACAGGCTAAACATTCCCTCAAATTAGTTGACATATTTAAATCACTTCTCAGAAGTTACTGGCAGGAGAGTAGGGCTCTCTTGAGAGTCTCGGCTGGTCATTTGGGGAACATCCCATTCCTGCAATTCTCCTCTGATGCTCAAGAGCCTCCTACAACCACTCTTTTCCCCTTGAATGCATTCCAGCTACATTCTTAGGAAGACTACTCTATTCTCAAGGCTAAGGTAGTCACTTGCACACATCAATCACTGCTCTGGAGGAATAGAGGGCTCAACAGTCTGTTAATGCAAAGGGAATTCACAATTTGTTACAGTTCAATATTTTCTCAAAACCTGCCTTCTCTGGGCATTGCTCACAAGCATTTCTTTAATTCACCTTGAAAATGTTTTTGCTGACTGAAGGCACATTGTGTCTTTCCTTCAGCAATTCAGAAGAAAAACACAAACTGCCTGCTGAAACCCTTCTGCTCCCTTCCAAATCAGTTCACTGCTCAAGCACGAGCCACAGGCTCCTGCCCGATTCCCTCTGTGAGATAGGAGGTAATATTTTGCTGCAGCTGCAGGGTTATGAGAAGAAAGAACGAAAGCTGTTGGTTCTTGGGGTTGTTATTTAGGGTTTGGGTTTGTTCTAGTTGATTTGTTGGGTGTTGCTGTGAGCTGGGAGAGGGGCCAGCGTGAAGACCAAACCAAAAGGGAAGTAGGAGAAGAGGGGAGGGGACAGAAAAGGAGGCGGTGGGGACAGAATACAAGTTTCCTATTTCCCGGCCAAAGGGAAAGGGGACAGGGTTCGCCCTGGGCTGGGAAAGGCAATAAAAAGCAGCATTTTCTGTGTGTGTGTTGTGTGTGTGTTTGGCTCTTGGGAGAGGGAGATACACACCCAGCTCAGGTGAATCCATCCTAAAAAACAGTTCTCTTTGGCTTTGATGACGTTGTCACCCCATTAAATTTCATCTGACAGTTGGCTCCTCTCTAACACCTCTCTATCTCCCAGCAGCTCAGGGCTGCATTGCACAGTGCTTGCTGTGTGCCAGAGAGCTCAAAGCAGGCTGGCCTGGCGCCCCGGAATATTTCTGCAGAACACTCTGCATTTCACTCTTTTGCTCTGGCTCAGTGCACAACTCCAGCACTGCAGGCGCTTCCTCCCAGAGCCGTGTGAGGCCCCGGCTCCTGCAGATGTGAGCTGACAAGCTGTCCCTGCCTGCCGCTGGCCTCGCTTCCCCCGGCAGAAGCGCCGTGCCTGAAGGAGGCTGCCCTGTGCCGGAGCCTGCAGAGCAGCCCGGCTCCCTCCCCTGTGCCCAGAGCGCTGCACACACTGCTCACCTTGGCCAGGAGTTAGAGGGCAGCCGGCACAAGGGTGGCAATCCTCAGCCAGGCCTGCAGCCCTCGCCTGTGGTTTGCCTTTCTCTGCTCCTGTGCACGCTCTGGACGGCCGATGCCACCGGTCTGTGCTGTGCCCAGCACGGCCACGCTTCCCCTCGGGAGAGCCTTCCCCACTTTCCAACTGTACCAAAGAAGCCATCAATGTCACTCTCCACCTCTAAGAAAAAACTGACACTTCAGAAGAAAATGTTGAGCTTTCTCAGAGGCTCAGAAGGAGGGGAATCTTTGAAAGGAGTTGAGGTTTCACAAACTTTATTTCCAATCCTATGCTACTATCCTACTCCACTGTCCTAGCTGCAATCCTACTCTACAGTCCTATTCTACAATCCTTCTCTATACTGGTGTTGGAGAAAACAGTTGTCTGATTCCTGTCTCCTCCTTCCACTCTTTCACTGAAGTGATCAGTGGCACCAGGCTGGACACAGGCTTGGCTGATGTTACAAATGGATGCTGCAGAAAGAAAAAAAAAAACAAGAATGAACCATTACTTTGCAAGCTAAGAGCCTCAAAGGCAGGGCAATATTTTTCAAAGGAAAAGGAGATTGAATCAGAGTACGTCTAAGGAGCAACAGTGGGGCCACATTGGCACAGCTTGCTGCAAGAGCTGCTATGTGCCCCAGGCCTGGAAATATCTCCGGTCTGAGCATCCTGATCTCTTGAAAGAGGTCCCTGGTCATATTGCAGGGCACTTGGAGCAGATGACCCTTACAGGCCCTTGCCAGCCCAGCCCAGTCTAGGATTCCTGACTGTTCTCATTTGAACAGCACCAAGAGTGGAGGTGAGGAGGAGGAGGCTCCCCTGTTGCCTTGCACTTCAGTGCAGGAGGAGCCCGTCCCTGGGACACTGTTTCCCCTGCAGCCCCTTGGCATTTTACCTGCAGCAGCTCCTTGGCAGACCAGCGCCGCGCCTCGTCTCTCTGCAGGCAGCAGCTCAGGAAGTCACACAGCAAAGGGGAGCGGAGCTTGGCCTGCTGCAGCTTTGGGATCCCTTTGGTGGCTTTCAGGAGTTGAGCCTGAAGAGAAAGGAAACACGAGTTTCTCACCCGCTTCTTTCACGTCTGGAACTGCTCTCCCAGATCCCATTGTTTCAGGTGCACTCTGCAGTGGCACTTTCTGCCGTGGCACAAAGGCAGAGATGACTTTCCTGACCAACAAAACACCCAAAGCCCGATGCAGCCACAGCTTTCCCAGCATCCAGCAGCTCTTGCCTTGGCAGTTGATTTCATTGACTGGCCTTGTTAGTGGAAACAATAGCAGCAAAAGCAGGTTTCCTTCTCTGAGGGTTCACCTGAGCAGCTTGACAGGCTATTTGGAAGAGGGACTTTGCTCTACTAACTCACTCTACTATTTCCAAAGATAATTACATGAAAAGCATCTCTGCAGCTCTTGTTGGTCCCTTAAGCACAGCTGCCATCAAACCAAAGTCATCAAGCTTTTTCCTTGGTTCTTGAAAACAATGGGAATTGCAAGCAAAGAAAGGAAATCCCTCAGTTATTCCTCAGGTAAGGAAACAAACATTTGGAATCTCATCTTCCACACAGACACATGAAGATGCATGCACAAATGTCTTGGGACGAAAATGCCTCTTTGGGCACACAGGAAACACCTGCACCTCCGTCTCTCATCAGACTGCAAATTTCAGCTTCCCTTAGGCAGCAAAAGGAAAATTTTGGTGGTCAAAGCAGAAGAGGGAGAAACGCCATCCATGTGGTAGCCCTCTGCTCATTTGGACACTCAAGTCAATGCATTAATGGCATGGCCATCCTAGAAAGTGCCTGGAAACAAAGGGGTGGGTTTGGCCGGCTCTCCACATGACCAGGCTTCATCTTAGTGACATGGAGGTGACGGCTTGGGTTAGGAAAGAAAGACGGTCACTGAGTGTTTCAGCAGCACCGCACAAGAAGCACAAGAGACTCTGTGGCCTTCACACCCTCTTGTCAAGGTTTCAGGCAAATTTCCTTGTGAGAAGAATGGGGGTGCACTTCTTCTCTCCAAACCACTGTTTTATAAACATCCTCGGGTTTGGGTTACTTTCCTTCATTTCAGGAAAGATAACACCACTTCTAAGATGCTTGTTTGCTGCTATTAGGGCTGTCTACAAAGCCAAAAGAGCTGGAACGACTTCTAAGCCAAAGCCCAGTGTTGCCTGAGAAGGGAGATTGTTTGCCTGGGCTAAGGCTTGAGTTCCCCCATGGATGCAACCAAAACCCCAGCAGATGCTGATGTGCTGCCGGGACATTTTCAGAAAGGGACTGTGGTGGAAGTAGTTCCAGCGGATGGCAATGGCATTTTGTCCAGTGGCACACACAAAGTGGGATGGGGGAGAAAGACAGCGGGATCAGAGAGTATTTACACCTTACCATGGCAGAATTTTCCTCCCAGTCAGGAGCTTCTCCTTCCACCATTTCAATGACCACGATTCCCAAAGACCATATGTCCACTTTGGGGCCATAGGGTTCACCGTTCACTTCAGGTGCCATCCACTGAAGAGTCCCGACCACCGATCTCCGTCTACTCTGCTCAGGGGTGAGTTGAGCAGAGAGGCCAAAATCAGCTGGGGAGAGAGCAAAAGACCGTTTTTATTTGAATCCTGTGCAATTAGGAAAGCACGCAAAAGAATTTCCCGGTAGAAGTTTGAGAATGTGCTCTTGAATCTCCTGGACAACTGTCCCTGCTCTGTTTCCTCAGGACTTTAGCCAAGGAAATATGGTGCTGGCTGCTTCAGAAATCCCCACATTTTTTACACTGCCTCCAGCAGGGGCTTTTCAAACTTTAGACATGTAGCTCCCTCCCTCTGGAAGGGACACGCACAGAGCAATGCCACTGTGGACTGCTCGAGCCTTGCCATAGGTCTGTGCACGTTGCCACCGCGTGGTCAGCTCACAACAGGCTCCCTGCACTGCCACCAGCGCCATTTTGGGGGGGCTGGCACTCACTCAAAAGCAGCCCCACAGCCCACATATCCCTGGAACGCTGCACCTGCCCAAGAATATACTGACCCAGCTTGACAGAGCCATCCGTTTTGAGAAGGATGTTGAGGCTTTTCAAATCTCTGTGCATCACATGGTTGGCGTGGAGAAAATGCAGTCCTTGCAGGCACTGAGAGAAAAACCAGAAACAGGAGGGCAAAAATCAGTGATGTGATTTCATCACACAAGAAAGGAAACAGCTCTCCAAGATTCCCTCTCCAGGGGAATGAGGAGTAATGGCAGAACACAGTGCCACTGAGGGGAAGAGCTCGCTGCTCCAACACAGGCAGAGCAGCACCTTTCTAAAGAAAGGCATGTCAGCTTGCCAAAGAGCAACAGCAACTGCTGGTGTAGACTCTGCCCTGCAAACCAGCCAGGATGACTGCTGCTGCAGTGGATGTGCTCAGAAGCACACAGGACTCTGGCTGTACTGCTAACCTTTCCAGCTGAGGACTCAGAGAAATGAGTCTCTCTTTCTTCTTTGCTGTTCCTTTCAAATGCTCCCACCATCACCACCTTTGCTTTTACAGGCAAGGAATGCAGTGCCAACAGACCAAAGTTTAGAGAGGCAAGATGGAGAAGAGAAAATACAAGAGCCAGAGTGAAAATGCAACAGCAGGAGACAAGAGGACAAGAACAGAGTCCAGTGAGTGCAGGGGCACTGGCAGGCAGTTCATTTGAGAGGCTCTTGCTTGCCCACAGCATATCAGCCACACAGAAACAAAGCCTGGCTCATGGAATCGCTCCTGTTCTGAGCCCCTTTCCCAGACAATCCTGCCCAAGCTCTGGGAAGCACAGCTGGGATCCCCGACTGACCTCCCGACTGATGATGGCAATCTCGTCTTCTGTCAGGCGAGTCTTTTGGATTGTGTCGTAAAGACTGCCTCCATCCATGTACTCCATCACCAGCCACAGTTCTTCATGCACAAGGTAGCTGAAAGAAGGGAACAAGGCCATGCAGATGAACATGCATTCGTTGGCTCCTTTGCTTGATTCTTGTTTCCGGGTCGCTTTGTGACAAGGACAGAATTAAAAGAATTAAAGACATTCCCTCCGGGCTGTGGGTTGTTTGCAGTCTGTGCAGTCTCAAGGAGAACAGCACATCTGTCAAAAGGAGATGTCTCTGATGGCCAGCAATCAAAAAGTGCAGTTTAGTAACAGCCAAGATGAAAAACCTGTCCCGCGTGGTATTTCTGGAAAGAAGCACCTAGTGTTCCTGGCATGGCCAGCCCTGGAAAAGAGGGGCAACAACCCAAGGGAAATCCTCCCTAGCATGCTTCATCAGCATTGAAGAAACCTTAAAAAAATCCATCCTGAGACAACATGGAGGCAGCCAACTTACAGGGTACTGACTTCTTATGGTAGAGTTGATGCAGGTTTTTGAACAATTTTTCAACTATGTGTTGGAAAGCCAGGGATGACTCACGGAGATAAACTGCACTCTCTTCCCATCCATTGGAGATGAGTAGAGAAATAATAATGAAGCAATAATTAACAGCTTTCTTTTCTGCTAGTGTCCAAAGTGGGGTTTTAACCTTGCATACTTTTACTATGTAAACAAACCTTCATGGGATGAGACCATGACCACTCACCCGTCTAAATAATGGACAAGATGGGGACTCATATTCCTCTTCATGACCGTGATTTCAGTAACAATATCCTCCATCTCGCTCGGTCCCCGAAGATAGATTTTCTTGATAGCCACCTAGAATGACATTGAAAATCAGTAACTTTAGAAGTTGGAGGAATGAGACCAAAACACACATGGGGAGAGAGATTTTGCAATGACACCGCCAAGCCGTGCCAAAGTGCCTTGTAATTAGACAAAGGAGTAATTAGGAAGTGACATTCCTACAGCCCATTTCTCTGCTCCTTTGGGGGCCAGATCCAGGACACGTGGCCACTGACCACATTTTGCCTTGTCCACTTGTTAGCAATGGTGTGTCAACTCTCACCCCCCCAAAGCTCTGAGCACACTCTCTGTCTGTCTGTACTTGAGAAGAAGTAATGCGTGCCTTGGTACTCTGTGGATACATCTCGGGCTATAGGCAGGGCTTGGGGCTTTTAGGGACACCTTGCAGATCTCTCCCTACGTGCAGTTCCCAAGTGCAGCACTGCAGGTGCCTAAGGAACTGCCAGGAACATTCAGATGTATTTGCTGGCAGCCAGAAATGAGAATTCAGGACTCTGAAGCCGTAGCCCCAGAGAGCAGTGAGATGCTCCTTTGTTGGAGCAATTGAGAGCCAGGGAGAGCATCCTTCTCTGAAAGGAACCGCTGTCCTCCTTGCCTTCCTTCTGGCAGCTGAGCAGGACAAAGGCTGCCCCAAATGCAGTTGGCAGGCTGGCACCAGTCTGTGCTTCTTGTGCCTTTGCAGCACAGCTCTAGCCACAGCTGCAGCCGCAGCTGACACGAGACAGGAAAGCCCTGGAGAGCAGCAGAATCTGCAGGGGCTCTTGACATTTACCTCTCCGCCCGTGGCAGTGTCGATGGCTCTGCAAACCTCTCCAAAAGCCCTAGAAACAAAACAGCAGCAAAGAAAGGAGAAGCCATTTAGACCTTGGAGTGAAAGCCAGCCCAGACAGGAGATGTCTGCTGGAAATGCCTCCAACCTGCAGCATGCAGGAGGGCACTGCCAGAAGGCAGATGATGCATGTTCCTCTCCAGTGCATGGGCACTGGGCTTGTTTCTGAAGCATTGGGGTTTAGTGCCTCAGCTCCAAAGGCCAGGTGATTCTTTCATCGTGGATTTCAGTTTCTAAACTGGGCGGTTTTTATCCTCACCACAGACTATTTCCTTCAGCAAACTCTTGGGAAGAAATGCTCCTGAGAAGTGTTATCTGACTGCTATGATAGGGGGTAGGTTGCTGTTTCTGGCAATGAAATAGAAGTGTCTTTGATAATGCCTTCTGACCACACTTCCAAATTCTGGCTGGTACTGAGAGATGGGGCAGACTAACCCCAGTGTCTGAATATGTTTGCAGCTTGCCTGACTTCACACTTGACAGATATTCCAGCAGCAAATCAGCTGCCCTGTGATTGTGTAGAAGCAACTGTGGTTGGACTCACCCTCTGCCAACAATTTCCTTTTCAGTGTATTTCCTCCGGGGATTTTCTGTGCTCACCATTTGCCCTGAGGGAAACAAAATGCAAAATGCTCACTTGAAAGCAGACATCCCACCATCCAAGAGATACAAAAGGCAGCCCTGCTGGGGCTCTACAGTCTGGCCTTCTGAGTCCTTTGTGGCCAGCTGGGTAACAACAACAACAACAACAACAACAATTGCAACAAGACAGGCAGCTCTGCAGTACAAGCAGGTCAGCACAGAGAATGATTTTCTACAGTCCTTTGAAGAGATGCCTTGGCAGAAAACAAAGCACAGGGAGATGCATTCCCAGGAGAGGAGGGCATCTTCCCCACCTTGCAGCAGTTTCCCAAAGGAATGCCTTTCCCTTTGTAAACCCAAGCAGCTCATGCTCTAACCAACCCCAAGGGGCCTTCAGCAGCAGGACCCTCACCCTTGATGAGCAGGCTGAGCTGGAAGACGCCCTTGCCCGTGGCCCACGTGAAGAACCACACTGCTTCTCCTCCCCCTGACAGCAGGGATCAGTCCCTGCCATTGCACTCGCCCTCTCAGCCCCGCACACGTGCCCACCTTCCCGCAGCGGGCAAGGGCAGCAAGGACAGCAGTGCTCCTCAGGTGCCGGCGGGACACGGACAGCTGCCCAGAGGAGATGCTGACCCTCTGTGAGCCCAGCCCAGGCCGTGCAGGAGCCGGCCCAGAGCAGGGGCTGCTGCCTCGGGGCAGCTCCGCGCTGCAGCGGCCGGCCGGCAGCGGCACTCTCCCAGCTAAGGAAGGCTCCAGCCTCGGCGCTCACACCAGCCCTCAGGGCCAGGGCAGCCACCGCCACAAAGCTGCCAAAGCCCAGGCACCAGCACTGACAAGCAATGGCAAGAAGGCACGGCCACACCCAGCCCCTTCCAAGCCGGTGCCCCCACTGAGGACACAGCAGGATTGGCTTGGAGAGCAGACACACCCAGGTGCACGTCAGTGCCCTTTTGTGCCAACAGGTGATGGGAGGCAGAGAGTCAGCTGGGCTCTCTTCTCAGCCCCACCAGGTCTTATCTGAGGGCACAGGACGGGCAGCTGCTCTGGGCAAGAAGCAGCTTCAATGACTTGTGCTGTACAATCACAAAGGGCACTGAGATGAGGAGGATCAATGGGTCCAGCTATGCTGACACATGCTCACAATACACTGTCCCTCAGAGAAGAAAGACACAAGACGTACTCATGAACCCCAGGAAGTCATCCTCATCATACTCCATCTCCTGTTGCTGAGCAGCAGCTTTGTCAGTGCTGGAGATGAAGGAACTGCCCAGGCTCCACTGCTCAGCTGGGGCAGGCCAGGCCCCTTCAGGTGACACTGCTGCTCCTGCTGCTGCAGCTTCAATAGAAGAGCCTGTGGAGATCTGAGACAACAAAAGAGTTTGTGTCAGAAAAGTGGCTGGCAGAGATTAGCCCCAGATCCCATTTTAAATGCAAGCCCTTAGGAAGGTGCTGTCAGCCAGTGACTGGGAGCTGCTGTCAAGCTCAGCTTTTTCACCTTTCTGCCCACAATTCACATTAATTCAGCCACTTCTTTCTGCTTCCCTGCCCACCTCTGCTTCCGTTTTACCAAAAGAACAACCTGGCAACCAAGGCACCAAAATCCCTGACTTGAAGCAGAAACTCCACGTCCCCAGTGTGTCTCTGAAATGCTCCCAGGTAAGCACAGCCAAGAAGCTCGTGGGGACAAACCGCCCCAAAAAGCTTGTGTTGTCACATCAATACTTTTTGTGCCTGTGGGTACTTGGCGAGTCTGTGGAGGGGGACAGGTGTCCCCAGACCACAGCGTCCCCTACGTATCCACCAAGGCTGAGCACAGTGCCTTTGACATGCTCCCTCCTCTGCAGACAGGGAACCTTCCTGCTCCAGGCTGGCCTCTATCAGAATCCCAGCAAGCTGGGGCCTAAACATGGCAGCTCAAAGCCCATTTTCCAGCTGTCACTGGCTGAGGGGAATGGCTAGGTCTGGCAGGACTGCAGCACTCGGCATCCTCAGCCACCAACAGCAAGAGCTGGCTGCTCAGAAACTTGCAGCTCTGCCTTGCACTAAAGACAGCGCCCTCCAGAAGTGGCACTTACCGTCTTGGAAAGTTGCGGCTGTGGTGTGACCACAGCTGGAGCCTTGTGGTCATTTGGCTCCTCTTTGCCTTCTCGTCCAGGAGCAGAGGAAGCCAGAGGAGAGTCTGCTCTTGGTTCTGGGATCTGTGGACAGACAGGAGCGTTAGACACAGGCCATGACCTATCATTTAGAACCTTCTTTCTCTTCAGCTCTAGAACCAGCTCTACTAAGCACAAATCATCAACTTGCAGAGCAAGGGGATTCTAAGTCCCTCAGACTAAATTCTAATGGGCTGATTCAACTGGACACTGCAAATTGCTCCAAATTACATATTCCCCCCTGACTACTATCAGGAAGCACATTCTCTCTGCAAAACTTATCTTTTAGTTCTTTTAAAGCTCTGAAATGGAAAATTAGGAAATAGGCAGTGATGCCTTTGCTCTTGCTGCTGTAGACATGGAAATGGATTTTCTTGCAGCCTACTCAGCTGGCCCTCTACACTCTACTGCCACAGGCCAAGCTCACAGCTTGCTGCACAATTCTTAAACGCCAAGAACATCAAATGTTCTTTCCTTACTCACCTTGGGATCAGCACCTCTGAATACCCGGCTCAGGTGACCTGCAGTGGGCAAGGGAAAATGAAGCAGATGCTTTGAGAAAACTGGAGACAACCAGAGCATTTTTAGAAGACCTTCCAAGGCCTCCCAGTCTACATTTTCAAAGTTGTCCTGCTTGACCCAGCAAGGGAGGAATTGGCAAACTCTGCTGCCACAGACTCTCCAACAGAGGGAACGCAACCCCTGCAGGCTCCCTTGCAAATGCTGCCCGCACGGCCGTGGCTACACACACCCCCTTTGGAGCTGAACATGTTGACAGGAGCTTTACCCAAGCGGCATCTGGATAGCCTTTCTGTTTCCAAATGAACTCAGTCACTAAGAAAGAGCAGGAAGACACAAAAACCAGGTGAGGTGACACTCAGGGAAAACCTCTACTTACCTGCCAGGTTAGTTAGGAAATAGCAGGAATAGGCAACTCCATAAACAGTGAAAACTGCAGCGGCGAGTTGCCCAATCATTGTGGCAACTGCTGTGCAAGTTTGCAGACTGCGCTCTAACGCTAGCTAAAAGAAGTCTCCTGTCAGTCAGCAGCTGCCCCCTGACAAAAGCCTCAAGCACAGGACCAAGTTCCTGCACTGAGCAAGGCCAAGAGCTGCTCTGACACCCCTGAGGCCTTCCGTGCACCAAGGCAACCTTGTGATGTCACCACGACCACGTGACAACCGTGCCCTGACATCACAAAGCAAACGCTCTGCCTTGATCTGGATGGATGGAGGAGGGCACGTGGACTCGACTACTGAGGACTCATTGCAGATGCTAGAATTAAGGGCTGTCCTTTGGATCATTATGAATTGGCCTGATCAGGGTGTAAATATTGTCACAGACTCATGATACGTAGTAGGGGTGGTGCTGCGGATTGAGGATGCATTGATAAAGGATATAAAGAATGACAGGTTATGGGAACTTTTGAGGCAGCTGAGGCAAGCTGTTCGGCTGCGCTCAGCTCCTTTTGCGATTTTGCATATTCGAAGCCACAAATGGTCAGAAGGTTTGGGTCAGGGTAATGCCATAGCTGATCAGTTGGTTTCTGTTGCAGTACCACAAGACGGATTTCAGCAGGCACGTATTGCTCATGAGACTTTTCACCAGAATGCGCGAGGCCTAAAGAAACAGTTTCGCATATCTCTGAATGATGCCCGTGGTATTGTCAGATCCTGTCCTCTCTGTAGTCAGCATGGGCCTGGACTAGGGATGGGAGTAAACCCACGGGGCCTTGGACCCAATCACATCTGGCAAATGGATGTAACTCACGTATCCTCCTTTGGTAGATTGAAATATGTGCATGTTACAATTGATACTTTCAGTAAATTTATTTGGGCTTCAGCGCAGCCGGGAGAGAAAGCTCTCCACGTGGTACGACACCTAACTACTTGCTTTGCGGTGATGGGGGTGCCAGAACAGATTAAGACAGATAATGGCCCTGCATATGTGAGCAGCAGGATCCAAAGGTTCTTACAGAAGTGGGGTGTGACACACATCACAGGTATCCCACATTCACCAACAGGTCAGGCGATTGTGGAGCGAGCCCACCAAACACTCAAGGATTATCTGTTAAAATATAAGGAGGAGGTGGATGCGCAGACCATGCTATCAAAAACACTATTTGTATTAAACTATCTGTGTGTAATGGGGGACCACTCGGAGCCCCCTGCGGTCATCCACTCAGGCGGAGTAAAGGAGGAAGCAACTAAGCCATTGTTTAAAGTCATGTACCGAGATCCCAAAACTGGAGTATGGGAAGGTCCCGCAGAGGTTCAGTACATGGGTAGAGGTTATGTTTGTGTTCTTACCCCCACAGGGCCCCAATGGATACCTAGTAAATGGATCCGTCCTGCTAATGACCCTGCAAGAGCGACATCGATACTGGACAGCCAGGGTTAGAGGGGGTACACTTAATTGAAGACTTAAGGGCAAGAGAAAACCTACAACTGCTCTGGCAGTTTGACAAGGTAGTACAGAGAGATCACTCCATGTCAATTCATACCCAAATAGCTAAGTTGTAAGAACTCACTAGTCATTTGCAGCAAGACACAGGCTTGGGTTTAACAGATTGGCTATGATCTTTCGGGCTAGGGCCTTGGATAACCTCCCTACTGCAACATGTAATCAATATTGTGATTGTTATTATACTGCTTGTACTTTTTGTATCTTGCTTTTTTTGCTGCTTGCAACAGATGATGTATCGCATAGCAGAAACAGTAACTACTCGACACGCTGCGTTTGCTGCACAAAATAAAAAAGAGGGAATTGTTGAAGAATGGTTAGCAGAGCAAGGCCACGGATCATTAGAGGCCTCATGGCCCGATACCAAGTGCTAGCAGCCTACGCGCTGCTAAGATAAGCTGTCCTTGGGACAGCAGTAAGCACGGATACAGGCCAAAGATAAAAGAACTTGTGCTTAATAGAGCGTAGCAGTAAGCACGTATACAAAGTTTTCAGCATGCCAAGGGGAGGAACCTTCTCACGCTTGATATAGCCAATCAAGTATAGATGAGTAGTGTATGCTAACCAATTATAATTTGACAAGTATGCTGAATGCTTGGGGCAAAAGTATAAGAACGGATGTTATGAGCAATAAAGTTGAACAATGCTTTACCAATCGTATTGATTGATTGCATTCTTCCCTCACCGAAATCCTGCGCAGTGCAGCACATCCTGCGTAGGAGATGGTCCTGGTGTCCCAGAGGGAATTGTGCATGGCTTTGGGGACAGTGGTGCAGATGGAGCCCAGGTCGCTGAGGGCCAGGTTGAGCAGGAAGAAGAACATGGGGCTGTGCAGGTGGTGGCCGCAGGCTACGGCGCTGGTGACGAGGCCGTGGCCCAGGAGGGCAGCCAGGGAGATGCCCAGGAAGAGGCAGAAGTGCAGGAGCTGCAGCTGCCGCGTGTCTGCCAACGCCAGCGGGAGGAAGTGGCTGATGGAGCTGCTGTTGGACATTTGCTGTGGCTGCATATGGGCACGTGTTCATGGATAAAGGACAGTGACAAGTCAGGGCTGGCTGCTTTGAGCCAAACCCGTGCCATTCCCTGTATCCTGTCCTGCTGGTGTTGGTGTCTTTGGGGCGGACCCTGACTGCCGACAAAACAGCAACACATTCGCTTAAGAGCTGGACTAGGTCAGTGCAAAAGATGGCGGCCAGGGCTGAGGGAGCCACACACAAGATGGCGGCCAGGGCTGGAGAGCCACACACAAGATGGCGGCTGGGGCTGGGCTGCCAGGGCGGCTGATCTCACTAGGAGGCGCAGCCTCAGCCCTCTGGCTGCCATCCTGTGTGGGGCAGGCTGAGCCCCCCTGCAGTGTCTGTTGGAATGGACATTAACGGACACCCGGGAAAAGGACACGGTCTGGCACCTTTGCTCTGTGCACACAAACATAGACCAGCCAGTTTGGAACGCCAACTGGCAGTACTTTGATGTCAAGGCAATTCAAATAGGTGAAAATACGAAACTCCAGGCATTGAACGTTTTAAAATAAAAACTTTTTTTTTTTTTTTTTTTTGAAAGAGGGCTAAAAGCACTCCTTGTGCACATGGACTCCAATTAGCATCAAGCAGCATCACAAGTGGTTTCGTCCAGGCAGGAGTCACAGTCACTGTGAGGTGATGAAAACGGAGATGGGATCTGCTTGAGGCGGATGGTGCAGCGGCTGCGCACCTGCGACGTGTATCCCTCAGGGTACCTATTTCTTTAGAACACTATGAAGACTAGAGGGAATTGAAAGTCCACTGCAGTTTAGGTTGTTCTTCACGAGATTGTTCAAGTCGAGCGCAGCCATTCTGTTCAGCAGACACACGGGCAGGGGCTTCTTGGAGCGCTGCTCTGGCACCCATTCTTTGGAGGAGGGGATTGCAGGAAAGAAGAAAAGAAGCTCATCAACTACTGAAGAGGAAGAGTCACTGACAGGAAGCAGTGGGTTAAGAAATGTGAGGGGGAAAAAGGCAGAAAACATGAGGTGACAAGTGTGAGAAATGGGAGTGGAAAAAGGAGGGAAGTGTGAGGGAAGAAAAGGGTAGGAAACCTGTGCGGGAAAGGGTGAGAAAACGGAGGGGAAAATGGTGAAGATGTGAGTGAAAGTAGGAGAGGAAGGTGAGAGGAGGAAAAGGCAGGACATATGATGGGAAAATTCTAAGAAACATGATCAGGGAAGGCTGAAAAACATAGAGGAAAAAATGGAGGGAAATGTGAGGGGAAGAGAGTGAGAAAATTACTGGCAGAGAGAGAGAAACAGGCAGCAAATGTGAGGGGAACATTGTGAGAATCCTGAGGGGAAAAGAGGGAGAAACCAGAGGGCAGAAAAAGGCAGGAAACATTAGGGGGGAAAAAAGGGTGGGAAGTTGGATGGGAAAAGTGGCAGAAAACAGGAGTGAAAAAAGGGCAGAAAATGCTAGAGGAAAAGTAGAAGCAACATGAGGGGGAAAGAATGATAAACGTGAGGGGAAAAGTGGGAGAAATGTAAGAGGGAAAGCCTGGGAAACATGAGGGCAAAAGTGAGAAACATGAGGAGACAACTTGGAGAAAAATGACTGAGGAAAGGAGAAAAGCATGAGGGGAGAAAAGGGCAGGATAAGTGAGGGGAAAATTGTGAGAATCGTGGGAGAACAAAAAAGCAGGAAAAAGCGGGAAGTTGGGGAAATGTGAGAGGCAAAGCGTGAGGAAAGGGAGCTGAAAAGGGTGGGGAAAATGAGTAAAACTTGGGAGGCAAACATGAGAGGAAAACTGTGAGACTCGAGAGGGGGAAGGGGTGGAAATGTGAGAGGGAAAAGAACAGGAAATGTGAAGGGAGAAAAGGAGAGAAGGCAGGATTGGCATGACAGCTGAAATGATTCCTAACACATTCCCCCATGCATTTGCCCATTTATTGCACTAGCCCAGGGCTTCTCTGTATGTCCGTCTCCCCCTGTGCCTTGATTCCTGTTTGGAAGCAGTAGAAGTGCAGGATGTGCCCACCAGCAGGAGCTGCTCCAAGCTGGGAAGGGGCCAGGTGGTGCTGATTTCCAGAGGCTTCTGTGTCCCAGGTGAGGCCAAGGCAGGAGTGGGTTGAAAGGTGCTGCTGCTGCTCCTCTGTGCCAGAGAGCCCTGGCTGGGCAGGGCACAGCGCCCACTGCACTGCGGGCTCTTTCTCCTGCCACAGCTGGGCACACCTGGCAACAAATCATGACGACTTGTGGGGAAACCAAGGGCTTTGTGGAGGCTGCCTTGCTCTGCACACACCCGGGCCACCTGCAGCACAGAGCTTTGGCCCCCAGAAAGGCAAACCCGAGGGGAACAGCTGGAAAAGGTTTCATTTTCACCTGTCAATAGATGACTTTATTTCAGTGCTGGGTGCGTGGGGAATCACTTTCCTAACACGTGCTCAGCCAGAAATCCCACCTACTCATTTGTAACCATGGAAACAAGACCTACTCATTACTTTGCTGAAACTCACAGGCTAAACATTCCCTCAAATTAGTTGACATATTTAAATCACTTCTCAGAAGTTACTGACAGGAGAGTAGGGCTCTCTTGAGAGTCTCGGGTGGTCATTTGGGGAACATCCCATTGCTGCAATTCTCCTCTGATGCTCAAGAGCCTCCTACAACCACTCTTTTCCCCTTGAATGCATTCCAGCTACATTCTTGGGAAGACTATTCTCAAGGCTAAGGTAGTCACTTGCACACATCAATCACTGCTCTGGAGGAATAGAGGGCTCAACAGTCTGTTAATGCAAAGGGAATTCACAATTTGTTACAGTTCAATATTTTCTCAAAACCTGCCTTCTCTGGGCATTGCTCACAAGCATTTCTTTAATTCACCTTGAAAATGTTTTTGCTGACTGAAGCCACATTGTGTCTTTCCTTCAGCAATTCAGAAGAAAAACACAAACTGCCTGCTGAAACCCTTCTGCTCCCTTCCAAATCAGTTCACTGCTCAAGCACGAGCCACAGGCTCCTGCCCGATTCCCTCTGTGAGATAGGAGGTAATATTTTGCTGCAGCTGCAGGGTTATGAGAAGAAAGAACGAAAGCTGTTGGTTCTTGGGGTTGTTATTTAGGGTTTGGGTTTGTTCTAGTTGATTTGTTGGGTGTTGCTGTGAGCTGGGAGAGGGGCCAGCGTGAAGACCAAACCAAAAGGGAAGTAGGAGAAGAGGGGAGGGGACAGAAAAGGAGGCGGTGGGGACAGAATACAAGTTTCCTATTTCCCGGCCAAAGGGAAAGGGGACACGGTTCGCCCTGGGCTGGGAAAGGCAATAAAAAGCAGCATTTTCTGTGTGTGTGTTGTGCGTGTGTTTGGCTCTTGGGAGAGGGAGATAGACACCCAGCTCAGGTGAATCCATCCTAAAAAACAGTTCTCTTTGGCTTTGATGACTTTGTCACCCCATTAAATTTCATCTGAGAGTTGGCTCCTCTCTAACACCTCTCTATCTCCCAGCAGCTCAGGGCTGCATTGCACAGTGCTTGCTGTGTGCCAGAGAGCTCAAAGCAGGCTGGCCTGGCGCCCCAGAATATTTCTGCAGAACACTCTGCATTTCACTCTTTTGCTCTGGCTCAGTGCACAACTCCAGCACTGCAGGCGCTTCCTCCCAGAGCCGTGTGAGGCCCCGGCTCCTGCAGATGTGAGCTGACAAGCTGTCCCTGCCTGCCGCTGGCCTCGCTTCCCCCGGCAGAAGCGCCGTGCCTGAAGGAGGCTGCCCTGTGCCGGAGCCTGCGGAGCAGCCCGGCTCCCTCCCCTGTGCCCAGAGCGCTGCACACACTGCTCACCTTGGCCAGGAGTTAGAGGGCAGCCGGCACAAGGGTGGCAATCCTCAGCCAGGCCTGCAGCCCTCGCCTGTGGTTTGCCTTTCTCTGCTCCTGTGCACGCTCCGGACGGCCGATGCCACCGGTCTGTGCTGTGCCCAGCACGGCCACGCTTCCCCTCGGGAGAGCCTTCCCCACTTTCCAACTGTACCAAAGAAGCCATCAATGTCACTCTCCACCTCTAAGAAAAAACTGACACTTCAGAAGAAAATGTTCAGCTTTGTCAGAGGCTCAGAAGGAGGGGAATCTTTGAAAGGAGTTGAGGTTTCACAAACTTTATTTCCAATCCTATGCTACTATCCTACTCCACTGTCCTAGCTGCAATCCTACTCTGCAGTCCTATTCTACAATCCTTCTCTATACTGGTGTTGGAGAAAACAGTTGTCTGATTCCTGTCTCCTCCTTCCACTCTTTCACTGAAGTGATCAGTGGCACCAGGCTGGACACAGGCTTGGCTGACGTTACAAATGGATGCTGCACAAAGAAAAAAAAAAAAAACAAGAATGAACCATTACTTTGCAAGCTAAGAGCCTCAAAGGCAGGGCAATATTTTTCAAAGGAAAAGGAGATTGAATCAGAGTACATCTAAGGAGCAACAGTGGGGCCACATTGGCACAGCTTGCTGCAAGAGCTGCTATGTGCCCCAGGCCTGGAAATATCTCCGGTCTGAGCATCCTGATCTCTTGAAAGAGGTCCCTGGTCATATTGCAGGGCACTTGGAGCAGATGACCCTTACAGGCCCTTGCCAGCCCAGCCCAGTCTAGGATTCCTGACTGTTCTCATTTGAGCAGGACCAAGAGTGGAGGTGAGGAGGAGGAGGAGGCTCCCCTGATGCCTTGCACTTCAGTGCAGGAGGAGCCCGTCCCTGGGACACTGTTTCCCCTGCAGCCCCTTGGCATTTTACCTGCAGCAGCTCCTTGGCAGACCAGCGCCGCGCCTCGTCTCTCTGCAGGCAGCAGCTCAGGAAGTCACACAGCAAAGGGGAGCGGAGCTTGGGCTGCTGCAGCTTTGGGATCCCTTTGGTGGCTTTCAGGAGTTGAGCCTGAAGAGAAAGGAAACACGAGTTTCTCACCCGCTTCTTTCACGTCTGGAACTGCTCTCCCAGATCCCATTGTTTCAGGTGCACTCTGCAGTGGCACTTTCTGCCGTGGCACAGAGGCAGAGATGACTTTCCTGACCAACAAAACACCCAAAGCCCGATGCAGCCACAGCTTTCCCAGCATCCAGCAGCTCTTGCCTTGGCAGCTGATTTCATTGACTGGCCTTGTTAGTGGAAACAATAGCAGCAAAAGCAGGTTTCCTTCTCTGAGGGTTCACCTGAGCAGCTTGACAGGCTATTTGGAAGAGGGACTTTGCTCTACTAACTCACTCTACTATTTCCAAAGATAATTACATGAAAAGCATCTCTGCAGCTCTTGTTGGTCCCTTAAGCACAGCTGCCATCAAACCAAAGTCATCAAGCTTTTTCCTTGGTTCTTGAAAACAATGGGAATTGCAAGCAAAGAAAGGAAATCCCTCAGTTATTCCTCAGGTAAGGAAACAAACATTTGGAATCTCATCTTCCACACAGACACATGAAGATGCATGCACAAATGTCTTGGGACGAAAATGCCTCTTTGGGCACACAGGAAACACCTGCACCTCCGTCTCTCATCAGACTGCAAATTTCAGCTTCCCTTAGGCAGCAAAAGGAAAATTTTGGTGGTCAAAGCAGAAGAGGGAGAAACGCCATCCATGTGGTAGCCCTCTGCTCATTTGGACACTCAAGTCAATGCATTAATGGCATGGCCATCCTAGAAAGTGCCTGGAAACAAAGGGGTGGGTTTGGCCGGCTCTCCACATGGCCAGGCTTCATCTTAGTGACATGGAGGTGACGGCTTGGGTTAGGAAAGAAAGACGGTCACTGAGTGTTTCAGCAGCACCGCACAAGAAGCACAAGAGACTCTGTGGCCTTCACACCCTCTTGTTAAGGTTTCAGGCAAATTTCCTTGTGAGAAGAATGGGGGTGCACTTCTTCTCTCCAAACCACTGTTTTATAAACATCCTCGGGTTTGGGTTACTTTCCTTCATTTCAGGAAAGATAACACCACTTCTAAGATGCTTGTTTGCTGCTATTAGGGCTGTCTACAAAGCCAAAAGAGCTGGAACGACTTCTAAGCCAAAGCCCAGTGTTGCCTGAGAAGGGAGATTGTTTGCCTGGGCTAAGGCTTGAGTTCCCCCACGGATGCAACCAAAACCCCAGCAGATGCTGATGTGCTGCCGGGACATTTTCAGAAAGGGACTGTGGTGGAAGTAGTTCCAGCGGATGGCAATGGCATTTTGTCCAGTGGCACACACAAAGTGGGATGGGGGAGAAAGACAGCGGGATCAGAGAGTATTTACACCTTACCATGGCAGAATTTTCCTCCCAGTCAGGAGCTTCTCCTTCCACCATTTCAATGACCACGATTCCCAAAGACCATATGTCCACTTTGGGGCCATAGGGTTCACCGTTCACTTCAGGTGCCATCCACTGAAGAGTCCCGACCACCGATCTCCGTCTACTCTGCTCAGGGGTGAGTTGAGCAGAGAGGCCAAAATCAGCTGGGGAGAGAGCAAAAGACCGTTTTTATTTGAATCCTGTGCAATTAGGAAAGCACGCAAAAGAATTTCCCGGTAGAAGTTTGAGAATGTGCTCTTGAATCTCCTGGACAACTGTCCCTGCTCTGTTTCCTCAGGACTTTAGCCAAGGAAATATGGTGCTGGCTGCTTCAGAAATCCCCACATTTTTTACACGGCCTCCAGCAGGGGCTTTTCAAACTTTAGACATGTAGTTCCCTCCCTCTGGAAGGGACACGCACAGAGCAATGCCACTGTGGACTGCTCGAGCCTTGCCATAGGTCTGTGCACGTTGCCACCGCGTGGTCAGCTCACAACAGGCTCCCTGCACTGCCACCAGCGCCATTTTGGGGGGGCTGGCACTCACTCAAAAGCAGCCCCACAGCCCACATATCCCTGGAACGCTGCACCTGCCCAAGAATATACTGACCCAGCTTGACAGAGCCATCCGTTTTGAGAAGGATGTTGAGGCTTTTCAAATCTCTGTGCATCACATGGTTGGCGTGGAGAAAATGCAGTCCTTGCAGGCACTGAGAGAGAAACCAGAAACAGGAGGGCAAAAATCAGTGATGTGATTTCATCACACAAGAAAGGAAACAGCTCTCCAAGATTCCCTCTCCAGGGGAATGAGGAGTAATGGCAGAACACAGTGCCACTGAGGGGAAGAGCTCGCTGCTCCAACACAGGCAGAGCAGCACCTTTCTAAAGAAAGGCATGTCAGCTTGCCAAAGAGCAACAGCAACTGCTGGTGTAGACTCTGCCCTGCAAACCAGCCAGGATGACTGCTGCTGCAGTGGATGTGCTCAGAAGCACACAGCACTCTGGCTGCACTGCTAACCTTTCCAGCTGAGGACTCAGAGAAATGAGTCTCTCTTTCTTCTTTGCTGTTCCTTTCAAATGCTCCCACCATCACCACCTTTGCTTTTACAGGCAAGGAATGCAGTGCCAACAGACCAAAGTTTAGAGAGGCAAGATGGAGAAGAGCAAATACAAGAGCCAGAGTGAAAATGCAACAGCAGGAGACAAGAGGACAAGAACAGAGTCCAGTGAGTGCAGGGGCACTGGCAGGCAGTTCATTTGAGAGGCTCTTGCTTGCCCAGAGCATATCAGCCACACAGAAACAAAGCCTGGCTCATGGTATCGCTCCTGTTCTGAGCCCCTTTCCCAGACAATCCTGCCCAAGCTCTGGGAAGCACAGCTGGGATCCCCGACTGACCTCCCGACTGATGATGGCAATCTCGTCTTCTGTCAGGCGAGTCTTTTGGATTGTGTCGTAAAGACTGCCTCCATCCATGTACTCCATCACCAGCCACAGTTCTTCATGCACAAGGTAGCTGAAAGAAGGGAACAAGGCCATGCAGATGAACATGCATTCGTTGGCTCCTTTGCTTGATTCTTGTTTCTGGGTTGCTTTGTGACAAGGACAGAATTAAAAGAATTAAAGACATTCCCTCCGGGCTGTGGGTTGTTTGCAGTCTGTGCAGTCTCAAGGAGAACAGCACATCTGTCAAAAGGAGATGTCTCTGATGGCCAGCAATCAAAAAGTGCAGTTTAGTATACGCCAAGATGAAAAACCTGTCCCGCGTGGTATTTCTGGAAAGAAGCACCTAGTGTTCCTGGCATGGCCAGCCCTGGAAAAGAGGGGCAACAATCCAAGGGAAATCCTCCCTAGCATGCTTCATCAGCATTGAAGAAACCTTAAAAAATCCATCCTGAGACAACATGGAGGCAGCCAACTTACAGGGTACTGACTTCTTATGGTAGAGTTGATGCAGGTTTTTGAACAATTTTTCAACTATGTGTTGGAAAGCCAGGGATGACTCACGGAGATAAACTGCACTCTCTTCCCATCCATTGGAGATGAGTAGAGAAATAATAATGAAGCAATAATTAACAGCTTTCTTTTCTGCTAGTGTCCAAAGTGGGGTTTTAACCTTGCATACTTTTACTATGTAAACAAACCTTCATGGGATGAGACCATGACCACTCACCCGTCTAAATAATGGACAAGATGGGGACTCATATTCCTCTTCATGACCGTGATTTCAGTAACAATATCCTCCATCTCGCTCGGTCCCCGAAGATAGATTTTCTTGATAGCCACCTAGAATGACATTGAAAATCAGTAACTTTAGAAGTTGGAGGAATGAGACCAAAACACACATGGGGAGAGAGATTTTGCAATGACACCGCCAAGCCGTGCCAAAGTGCCTTGTAATTAGACAAAGGAGTAATTAGGAAGTGACATTCCTACAGCCCATTTCTCTGCTCCTTTGGGGGCCAGATCCAGGACACGTGGCCACTGACCACATTTTGCCTTGTCCACTTGTTAGCAATGGTGTGTCAACTCTCACCCCCCCAAAGCTCTGAGCACACTCTCTGTCTGTCTGTACTTGAGAAGAAGTAATGCGTGACTTGGTACTCTGTGGATACATCTCGGGCTATAGGCAGGGCTTGGGGCTTTTAGGGACACCTTGCAGATCTCTCCCTACGTGCAGTTCCCAAGTGCAGCACTGCAGGTGGCTAAGGAACTGCCAGGAACATTCAGATGTATTTGCTGGCAGCCAGAAATGAGAATTCAGGACTCTGAAGCCGTAGCCCCAGAGAGCAGTGAGATGCTCCTTTGTTGGAGCATCTGAGAGCCAGGGAGAGCATCCTTCTCTGAAAGGAACCGCTGTCCTCCTTGCCTTCCTTCTGGCAGCTGAGCAGGACAAAGGCTGCCCCAAATGCAGTTGGGAAGCTGGCACCAGTCTGTGCTTCTTGTGCCTTTGCAGCACAGCTCTAGCCACAGCTGCAGCCGCAGCTGACACGAGACAGGAAAGCCCTGGAGAGCAGCAGAATCTGCAGGGGCTCTTGACATTTACCTCTCCGCCCGTGGCAGTGTCGATGGCTCTGCAAACCTCTCCAAAAGCCCTAGAAACAAAACAGCAGCAAAGAAAGGAGAAGCCATTTAGACCTTGGAGTGAAAGCCAGCCCAGACAGGAGATGTCTGCTGGAAATGCCTCCAACCTGCAGCATGCAGGAGGGCACTGCCAGAAGGCAGATGATGCATGTTCCTCTCCAGTGCATGGGCACTGGGCCTGTTTCTGAAGCATTGGGGTTTAGTGCCTCAGCTCCAAAGGCCAGGTGATTCTTTCATCGTGGATTTCAGTTTCTAAACTGGGCGGTTTTTATCCTCACCACAGACTATTTCCTTCAGCAAACTCTTGGGAAGAAATGCTCCTGAGAAGTGTTATCTGACTGCTATGATAGGGGGTAGGTTGCTGTTTCTGGCAATGAAATAGAAGTGTCTTTGATAATGCCTTCTGACCACACTTCCAAATTCTGGCCGCTACTGAGAGATGGGGCAGACTAACCCGCGTGTCTGAATATGTTTGCAGCTTGCCTGACTTCACACTTGACAGATATTCCAGCAGCAAATCAGCTGCCCCATGACTGTGTAGAAGCAACTGTGGTTGGACTCACCCTCTGCCAACAATTTCCTTTTCGGTGTATTTCCTCCGGGGATTTTCTGTGCTCACCATTTGCCCTGAGGGAAACAAAATGCAAAATGCTCACTTGAAAGCAGACATCCCACTATCCAAGAGATACAAAAGGCAGCCCTGCTGGGGCTGTACAGTCTGGCCTTCTGAGTCCTTTGTGGCCAGCTGGGTAACAACAACAACAACAACAACAACAATTGCAACAAGACAGGCAGCTCTGCAGTACAAGCAGGTCAGCACAGAGAATGATTTTCTACAGTCCTTTGAAGAGATGCCTTGGCAGAAAACAAAGCACAGGGAGATGCATTCGCAGGAGAGGAGGGCATCTTCCCCACCTTGCAGCAGTTTCCCAAAGGAATGCCTTTCCCTTTGTAAACCCAAGCAGCTCATGCTCTAAACAACCCCAAGGGGCCTTCAGCAGCAGGACCCTCACCCTTGATGAGCAGGCTGAGCTGGAAGACGCCCTTGCCCGTGGCCCACGTGAAGAACCACACTGCTTCTCCTCCCCCTGACAGCAGGGATCAGTCCCTGCCATTGCACTCGCCCTCTCAGCCCCGCACACGTGCCCACCTTCCCGCAGCGGGCAAGGGCAGCAAGGACAGCAGTGCTCCTCAGGTGCCGGCGGGACACGGACAGCTGCCCAGAGGAGATGCTGACCCTCTGTGAGCCCAGCCCAGGCCGTGCAGGAGCCGGCCCAGAGCAGGGGCTGCTGCCTCGGGGCAGCTCCGCGCTGCAGCGGCCGGCCGGCAGCGGCACTCTCCCAGCTAAGGAAGGCTCCAGCCTCGGCGCTCACACCAGCCCTCAGGGCCAGGGCAGCCACCGCCACAAAGCTGCCAAAGCCCAGGCACCAGCACTGACAAGTAATGGCAAGAAGGCACGGCCACACCCAGCCCCTTCCAAGCTGCTGCCCCCACTGAGGACACAGCAGGATTGGCTTGGAGAGCAGACACACCCAGGTGCACGTCAGTGCCCTTTTGTGCCAGCAGGTGATGGGAGGCAGAGAGTCAGCTGGGCTCTCTTCTCAGCCCCACCAGGTCTTATCTGAGGGCACAGGACGGGCAGCTGCTCTGGGCAAGAAGCAGCTTCAATGACTTGTGCTGTACAATCACAAAGGGCACTGAGATGAGGAGGATCAATGGGTCCAGCTATGCTGACACATGCTCACAATACACTGTCCCTCAGAGAAGAAAGACACAAGACGTACTCATGAACCCCAGGAAGTCATCCTCATCATACTCCATCTCCTGTTGCTGAGCAGCAGCTTTGTCAGTGCTGGAGATGAAGGAACTGCCCAGGCTCCACTGCTCAGCTGGGGCAGGCCAGGCCCCTTCAGGTGACACTGCTGCTCCTGCTGCTGCAGCTTCAATAGAAGAGCCTGTGGAGATCTGAGACAACAAAAGAGTTTGTGTCAGAAAAGTGGCTGGCAGAGATTAGCCCCAGATCCCATTTTAAATGCAAGCCCTTAGGAAGGTGCTGTCAGCCAGTGACTGGGAGCTGCTGTCAAGCTCAGCTTTTTCACCTTTCTGCCCACAATTCACATTAATTCAGCCACTTCTTTCTGCTTCCCTGCCCACCTCTGCTTCCATTTTACCAAAAGAACAACCTGGCAACCAAGGCACCAAAATCCCTGACTTGAAGCAGAAACTCCACGTCCCCAGTGTGTCTCTGAAATGCTCCCAGGTAAGCCCAGCCAAGAAGCTCGTGGGGACAAACCGCCCCAAAAAGCTTGTGTTGTCACATCAATACTTTTTGTGCCTGTGGGTACTTGGCGAGTCTGTGGAGGGGGACAGGTGTCCCCAGACCACAGCGTCCCCTACGTATCCACCAAGGCTGAGCACAGTGCCTTTGACATGCTCCCTCCTCTGCACACAGGGAACCTTCCTGCTCCAGGCTGGCCTCTATCAGAATCCCAGCAAGCTGGGGCCTAAACATGGCAGCTCAAAGCCCATTTTCCAGCTGTCACTGGCTGAGGGGAATGGCTAGGTCTGGCAGGACTGCAGCACTCGGCATCCTCAGCCACCAACAGCAAGAGCTGGCTGCTCAGAAACTTGCAGCTCTGCCTCGCACTAAAGACAGCGCCCTCCAGAAGTGGCACTTACCGTCTTGGAAAGTTGCGGCTGTGGTGTGACCACAGCTGGAGCCTTGTGGTCATTTGGCTCCTCTTTGCCTTCTCGTCCAGGAGCAGAGGAAGCCAGAGGAGAGTCTGCTCTTGGTTCTGGGATCTGTGGACAGACAGGAGCGTTAGACACAGGCCATGACCTATCATTTAGAACCTTCTTTCTCTTCAGCTCTAGAACCAGCTCTACTAAGCACAAATCATCAACTTGCAGAGCAAGGGGATTCTAAGTCCCTCAGACTAAATTCTAATGGGCTGATTCAACTGGACACTGCAAATTGCTCCAAATTACATATTCCCCCCTGACTACTATCAGGAAGCACATTCTCTCTGCAAAACTTATCTTTTAGTTCTTTTAAAGCTCTGAAATGGAAAATTAGGAAATAGGCAGTGATGCCTTTGCTCTTGCTGCTGTAGACATGGAAATGGATTTTCTTGCAGCCTACTCAGCTGGCCCTCTACACTCTACTGCCACAGGCCAAGCTCACAGCTTGCTGCACAATTCTTAAACGCCAAGAACATCAAATGTTCTTTCCTTACTCACCTTGGGATCAGCACCTCTGAATACCCGGCTCAGGTGACCTGCAGTGGGCAAGGGAAAATGAAGCAGATGCTTTGAGAAAACTGGAGACAACCAGAGCATTTTTAGAAGACCTTCCAAGGCCTCCCAGTCTACATTTTCAAAGTTGTCCTGCTTGACCCAGCAAGGGAGGAATTGGCAAACTCTGCTGCCACAGACTCTCCAACAGAGGGAACGCAACCCCTGCAGGCTCCCTTGCAAATGCTGCCCGCACGGCCGTGGCTACACACACCCCCTTTGGAGCTGAACATGTTGACAGGAGCTTTACCCAAGCGGCATCTGGATGGCCTTTCTGTTTCCAAATGAACTCAGTCACTAAGAAAGAGTAGGAAGACACAAAAACCAGGTTAGGTGACACTCAGGGAAAACCTCTACTTACCTGCCAGGTTACTTAGGAAATAGCAGGAATAGGCAACTCCATAAACAGTGAAAACTGCAGCGGCGAGTTGCCCAATCATTGTGGCAACTGCTGTGCAAGTTTGCAGACTGCGCTCTAACGCTAGCTAAAAGAAGTCTCCTGTCAGTCAGCAGCTGCCCCCTGACAAAAGCCTCAAGCACAGGACCAAGTTCCTGCACTGAGCAAGGCCAAGAGCTGCTCTGACACCCCTGAGGCCTTCCGTGCACCAAGGCAACCTTGTGATGTCACCACGACCACGTGACAACCGTGCCCTGACATCACAAAGCAAACGCTCTGCCTTGATCTGGATGGATGGAGGAGGGCACGTGGACTCGACTACTGAGGACTCATTGCAGATGCTAGAATTAAGGGCTGTCCTTTGGATCATTATGAATTGGCCTGATCAGGGTGTAAATATTGTCACAGACTCATGATACGTAGTAGGGGTGGTGCTGCGGATTGAGGATGCATTGATAAAGGATATAAAGAATGACTGGTTATGGGAACTTTTGAGGCAGCTGAGGCAAGCTGTTCGGCTGCGCTCAGCTCCTTTTGCGATTTTGCATATTCGAAGCCACAAATGGTCAGAAGGTTTGGGTCAGGGTAATGCCATAGCTGATCAGTTGGTTTCTGTTGCAGTACCACAAGACGGATTTCAGCAGGCACGTATTGCTCATGAGACTTTTCACCAGAATGCGCGAGGCCTAAAGAAACAGTTTCGCATATCTCTGAATGATGCCCGTGGTATTGTCAGATCCTGTCCTCTCTGTAGTCAGCATGGGCCTGGAATAGGGATGGGAGTAAACCCACGGGGCCTTGGACCCAATCAGATCTGGCAAATGGATGTAACTCACGTATCCTCCTTTGGTAGATTGAAATATGTGCATGTTACAATTGATACTTTCAGTAAATTTATTTGGGCTTCAGCGCAGCCGGGAGAGAAAGCTCTCCACGTGGTACGACACCTAACTACTTGCTTTGCGGTGATGGGGGTGCCAGAACAGATTAAGACAGATAATGGCCCTGCATATGTGAGCAGCAGGATCCAAAGGTTCTTACAGAAGTGGGGTGTGACACACATCACAGGTATCCCACATTCACCAACAGGTCAGGCGATTGTGGAGCGAGCCCACCAAACACTCAAGGATTATCTGTTAAAATATAAGGAGGAGGTGGATGTGCAGACCATGCTATCAAAAACACTATTTGTATTAAACTATCTGTGTGTAATGGGGGACCACTCGGAGCCCCCTGCGGTCATCCACTCAGGCGGAGTAAAGGAGGAAGCAACTAAGCCATTGTTTAAAGTCATGTACCGAGATCCCAAAACTGGAGTATGGGAAGGTCCCGCAGAGGTTCAGTACATGGGTAGAGGTTATGTTTGTGTTCTTACCCCCACAGGGCCCCAATGGATACCTAGTAAATGGATCCGTCCTGCTAATGACCCTGCAAGAGCGACATCGATACTGGACAGCCAGGGTTAGAGGGGGTACACTTAATTGAAGACTTAAGGGCAAGAGAAAACCTACAACTGCTCTGGCAGTTTGACAAGGTAGTACAGAGAGATCACTCCATGTCAATTCATACCCAAATAGCTAAGTTGTAAGAACTCACTAGTCATTTGCAGCAAGACACAGGCTTGGGTTTAACAGATTGGCTATGATCTTTCGGGCTAGGGCCTTGGATAACCTCCCTACTGCAACATGTAATCAATATTGTGATTGTTATTATACTGCTTGTACTTTTTGTATCTTGCTTTTTTTGCTGCTTGCAACAGATGATGTATCGCATAGCAGAAACAGTAACTACTCGACACGCTGCGTTTGCTGCACAAAATAAAAAAGAGGGAATTGTTGAAGAATGGTTAGCAGAGCAAGGCCACGGATCATTAGAGGCCTCATGGCCCGATACCAAGTGCTAGCAGCCTACGCGCTGCTAAGATAAGCTGTCCTTGGGACAGCAGTAAGCACGGATACAGGCCAAAGATAAAAGAACTTGTGCTTAATAGAGCGTAGCAGTAAGCACGTATACAAAGTTTTCAGCATGCCAAGGGGAGGAACCTTCTCACGCTTGATATAGCCAATCAAGTATAGATGAGTAGTGTATGCTAACCAATTATAATTTGACAAGTATGCTGAATGCTTGGGGCAAAAGTATAAGAACGGATGTTATGAGCAATAAAGTTGAACAATGCTTTACCAATCATATTGATTGATTGCATTCTTCCCTCACCGAAATCCTCCGCAGTGCAGCACATCCTGCGTAGGAGATGGTCCTGGTGTCCCAGAGGGAATTGTGCATGGCTTTGGGGACAGTGGTGCAGATGGAGCCCAGGTCGCTGAGGGCCAGGTTGAGCAGGAAGAAGAACATGGGGCTGTGCAGGTGGTGGCCGCAGGCTACGGCGCTGGTGACGAGGCCGTGGCCCAGGAGGGCAGCCAGGGAGATGCCCAGGAAGAGGCAGAAGTGCAGGAGCTGCAGCTGCCGCGTGTCTGCCAACGCCAGCGGGAGGAAGTGGCTGATGGAGCTGCTGTTGGACATTTGCTGTGGCTGCATATGGGCACGTGTTCATGGATAAAGGACAGTGACAAGTCAGGGCTGGCTGCTTTGAGCCAAACCCGTGCCATTCCCTGTATCCTGTCCTGCTGGTGTTGGTGTCTTTGGGGCGGACCCTGACTGCCGACAAAACAGCAACACATTCGCTTAAGAGCTGGACTAGGTCAGTGCAAAAGATGGCGGCCAGGGCTGAGGGAGCCACACACAAGATGGCGGCCAGGGCTGGAGAGCCACACACAAGATGGCGGCTGGGGCTGGGCTGCCAGGGCGGCTGATCTCACTAGGAGGCGCAGCCTCAGCCCTCTGGCTGCCATCCTGTGTGGGGCAGGCAGAGCCCCCCTTCAGTGCCTGTTGAAATGGACATTAACGGACACCCGGGAAAAGGACACGGTCTGGCACCTTTGCTCTGTGCACACAAACATAGACCAGCCAGTTTGGAACGCCAACTGGCAGTACTTTGATGTCAAGGCAATTCAAATAGGTGAAAATACGAAACTCCAGGCATTGAACGTTTTAAAATAAAAACTTTTTTTTTTTTTTTTTTTTTTGAAAGAGGGCTAAAAGCACTCCTTGTGCACATGGACTCCAATTAGCATCAAGCAGCATCACAAGTGGTTTCGTCCAGGCAGGAGTCACAGTCACTGTGAGGTGATGAAAACGGAGATGGGATCTGCTTGAGGCGGATGGTGCAGCGGCTGCGCACCTGCGACGTGTATCCCTCAGGGTACCTATTTCTTTAGAACACTATGAAGACTAGAGGGAATTGAAAGTCCACTGCAGTTTAGGTTGTTCTTCACGAGATTGTTCAAGTCGAGCGCAGCCATTCTGTTCAGCAGACACACGGGCAGGGGCTTCTTGGAGCGCTGCTCTGGCACCCATTCTTTGGAGGAGGGGATTGCAGGAAAGAAGAAAAGAAGCTCATCAACTACTGAAGAGGAAGAGTCACTGACAGGAAGCAGTGGGTTAAGAAATGTGAGGGGGAAAAAGGCAGAAAACATGAGGTGACAAGTGTGAGAAATGGGAGTGGAAAAAGGAGGGAAGTGTGAGGGAAGAAAAGCGTAGGAAAACTGAGTGGGAAAGGCTGAGAAAACGGAGGGGAAAATGGTGAAGATGTGAGTGAAAGTAGGAGAGGAAGGTGAGAGGAGGAAAAGGCAGGACATATGATGGGAAAATTCTAAGAAACATGATCAGGGAAGGCTGAAAAACATAGAGAAAAAAATGGAGGGAAATGTGAGGGGAAGAGAGTGAGAAAATTACTGGCAGAGAGAGAGAAACAGGCAGCAAATGTGAGGGGAACATTGTGAGAATCCTGAGGGGAAAAGAGGGAGAAACCAGAGGGCAGAAAAAGGCAGGAAACATTAGGGGGGAAAAAAAGGGTGGGAAGTTGGATGGGAAAAGTGGCAGAAAACAGGAGTGAAAAAAGGGCAGAAAATGCTAGAGGAAAAGTAGAAGCAACATGAATGGGAAAGAATGATAAACGTGAGGGGAAAAGTGGGAGAAATGTAAGAGGGAAAGCCTGGGAAACATGAGGGCAAAAGTGAGAAACATGAGGAGACAACTTGGAGAAAAATGACTGAGGAAAGGAGAAAAGCATGAGGGGAGAAAAGGGCAGGATAAGTGAGGGGAAAATTGTGAGAATCGTGGGAGAACAAAAAAGCAGGAAAAAGCGGGAAGTTGGGGAAATGTGAGAGGCAAAGCGTGAGGAAAGGGAGCTGAAAAGGGTGGGGAAAATGAGTAAAACTTGGGAGGCAAACATGAGAGGAAAACTGTGAGACTCGAGAGGGGGAAGGGGTGGAAATGTGAGAGGGAAAAGAACAGGAAATGTGAAGGGAGAAAAGGAGAGAAGGCAGGATTGGCATGACAGCTGAAATGATTCCTAACACATTCCCCCATGCATTTGCCCATTTATTGCACTAGCCCAGGGCTTCTCTGTATGTCCGTCTCCCTCTGTGCCTTGATTCCTGTTCGGAAGCAGTAGAAGTGCAGGATGTGCCCACCAGCAGGAGCTGCTCCAAGCTGGGAAGGGGCCAGGTGGTGCTGATTGCCAGAGGCTTCTGTGTCCCAGGTGAGGCCAGGGCAGGAGTGGGTTGAAAGGTGCTGCTGCTGCTCCTCTGTGCCAGAGAGCCCTGGCCGGGCAGGGCACGGCGCCCACTGCACTGCGGGCTCTTTCTCCTGCCACAGCTGGGCACACCTGGCAACAAATCATGACGACTTGTGGGGAAACCAAGGGCTTTGTGGAGGCTGCCTTGCTCTGCACACACCCGGGCCACCTGCAGCACAGAGCTTTGGCCCCCAGAAAGGTAAACCCAAGGGGAACAGCTGGAAAAGGTTTCATTTTCACCTGTCAATAGATGACTTTATTTCAGTGCTGGGTGCGTGGGGAATCACTTTCCTAACACGTGCTCAGCCAGAAATCCCACCTACTCATTTGTAACCATGGAAACAAGACCTACTCATTACTTTGCTGAAACTCACAGGCTAAACATTCCCTCAAATTAGTTGACATATTTAAATCACTTCTCAGAAGTTACTGACAGGAGAGTAGGGCTCTCTTGAGAGTCTCGGGTGGTCATTTGGGGAACATCCCATTGCTGCAATTCTCCTCTGATGCTCAAGAGCCTCCTACAACCACTCTTTTCCCCTTGAATGCATTCCAGCTACATTCTTGGGAAGACTATTCTCAAGGCTAAGGTAGTCACTTGCACACATCAATCACTGCTCTGGAGGAATAGAGGGCTCAACAGTCTGTTAATGCAAAGGGAATTCACAATTTGTTACAGTTCAATATTTTCTCAAAACCTGCCTCCTCTGGGCATTGCTCACAAGCATTTCTTTAATTCACCTTGAAAATGTTTTTGCTGACTGAAGCCACATTGTGTCTTTCCTTCAGCAATTCAGAAGAAAAACACAAACTGCCTGCTGAAACCCTTCTGCTCCCTTCCAAATCAGTTCACTGCTCAAGCACGAGCCACAGGCTCCTGCCCGATTCCCTCTGTGAGATAGGAGGTAATATTTTGCTGCAGCTGCAGGGTTATGAGAAGAAAGAACGAAAGCTGTTGGTTCTTGGGGTTGTTATTTAGGGTTTGGGTTTGTTCTAGTTGATTTGTTGGGTGTTGCTGGGAGCTGGGAGAGGGGCCAGCGTGAAGACCAAACCAAAAGGGAAGTAGGAGAAGAGGGGAGGGGACAGAAAAGGAGGCGGTGGGGACAGAATACAAGTTTCCTATTTCCCGGCCAAAGGGAAAGGGGACACGGTTCGCCCTGGGCTGGGAAAGGCAATAAAAAGCAGCATTTTCTGTGTGTGTGTTGTGTGTGTGTTTGGCTCTTGGGAGAGGGAGATACACACCCAGCTCAGGTGAATCCATCCTAAAAAACAGTTCTCTTTGGCTTTGATGACGTTGTCACCCCATTAAATTTCATCTGACAGTTGGCTCCTCTCTAACACCTCTCTATCTCCCAGCAGCTCAGGGCTGCATTGCACAGTGCTTGCTGTGTGCCAGAGAGCTCAAAGCAGGCTGGCCTGGCGCCCCGGAATATTTCTGCAGAACACTCTGCATTTCACTCTTTTGCTCTGGCTCAGTGCACAACTCCAGCACTGCAGGCGCTTCCTCCCAGAGCCGTGTGAGGCCCCGGCTCCTGCAGATGTGACCTGACAAGCTGTCCCTGCCTGCCGCTGGCCTCGCTTCCCCCGGCAGAAGCGCCGTGCCTGAAGGAGGCTGCCCTGTGCCGGAGCCTGCGGAGCAGCCCGGCTCCCTCCCCTGTGCCCAGAGCGCTGCACACACTGCTCACCTTGGCCAGGAGTTAGAGGGCAGCCGGCACAAGGGTGGCAATCCTCAGCCAGGCCTGCAGCCCTCGCCTGTGGTTTGCCTTTCTCTGCTCCTGTGCACGCTCCGGACGGCCGATGCCACCGGTCTGTGCTGTGCCCAGCACGGCCACGCTTCCCCTCGGGAGAGCCTTCCCCACTTTCCAACTGTACCAAAGAAGCCATCAATGTCACTCTCCACCTCTAAGAAAAAACTGACACTTCAGAAGAAAATGTTGAGCTTTCTCAGAGGCTCAGAAGGAGGGGAATCTTTGAAAGGAGTTGAGGTTTCACAAACTTTATTTCCAATCCTATGCTACTATCCTACTCCACTGTCCTAGCTGCAATCCTACTCTACAGTCCTATTCTACAATCCTTCTCTATACTGGTGTTGGAGAAAACAGTTGTCTGATTCCTGTCTCCTCCTTCCACTCTTTCACTGAAGTGATCAGTGGCACCAGGCTGGACACAGGCTTGGCTGATGTTACAAATGGATGCTGCACAAAGAAAAAAAAAAAAAACAAGAATGAACCATTACTTTGCAAGCTAAGAGCCTCAAAGGCAGGGCAATATTTTTCAAAGGAAAAGGAGATTGAATCAGAGTACATCTAAGGAGCAACAGTGGGGCCACATTGGCACAGCTTGCTGCAAGAGCTGCTAAGTGCCCCAGGCCTGGAAATATCTCCGGTCTGAGCATCCTGATCTCTTGAAAGAGGTCCCTGGTCATATTGCAGGGCACTTGGAGCAGATGACCCTTACAGGCCCTTGCCAGCCCAGCCCAGTCTAGGATTCCTGACTGTTCTCATTTGAGCAGCACCAAGAGTGGAGGTGAGGAGGAGGAGGCTCCCCTGATGCCTTGCACTTCAGTGCAGGAGGAGCCCGTCCCTGGGACACTGTTTCCCCTGCAGCCCCTTGGCATTTTACCTGCAGCAGCTCCTTGGCAGACCAGCGCCGCGCCTCGTCTCTCTGCAGGCAGCAGCTCAGGAAGTCACGCAGAAAAGGGGAGCGGAGCTTGGGCTGCTGCAGCTTTGGGATCCCTTTGGTGGCTTTCAGGAGTTGAGCCTGAAGAGAAAGGAAACACGAGTTTCTCACCCGCTTCTTTCACATCTGGAACTGCTCTCCCAGATCCCATTGTTTCAGGTGCACTCTGCAGTGGCACTTTCTGCCGTGGCACAGAGGCAGAGATGACTTTCCTGACCAACAAAACACCCAAAGCCCGATGCAGCCACAGCTTTCCCAGCATCCAGCAGCTCTTGCCTTGGCAGCTGATTTCATTGACTGGCCTTGTTAGTGGAAACAATAGCAGCAAAAGCAGGTTTCCTTCTCTGAGGGTTCACCTGAGCAGCTTGACAGGCTATTTGGAAGAGGGACTTTGCTCTACTAACTCACTCTACTATTTCCAAAGATAATTACATGAAAAGCATCTCTGCAGCTCTTGTTGGTCCCTTAAGCACAGCTGCCATCAAACCAAAGTCATCAAGCTTTTTCCTTGGTTCTTGAAAACAATGGGAATTGCAAGCAAAGAAAGGAAATCCCTCAGTTATTCCTCAGGTAAGGAAACAAACATTTGGAATCTCATCTTCCACACAGACACATGAAGATGCATGCACAAATGTCTTGGGACGAAAATGCCTCTTTGGGCACACAGGAAACACCTGCAGCTCCGTCTCTCATCAGACTGCAAATTTCAGCTTCCCTTAGTCAGCAAAAGGAAAATTTTGGTGGTCAAAGCAGAAGAGGGAGAAACGCCATCCATGTGGTAGCCCTCTGCTCATTTGGACACTCAAGTCAATGCATTAATGGCATGGCCATCCTAGAAAGTGCCTGGAAACAAAGGGGTGGGTTTGGCCGGCTCTCCACATGGCCAGGCTTCATCTTAGTGACATGGAGGTGACGGCTTGGGTTAGGAAAGAAAGACGGTCACTGAGTGTTTCAGCAGCACCGCACAAGAAGCACAAGAGACTCTGTGGCCTTCACACCCTCTTGTTAAGGTTTCAGGCAAATTTCCTTGTGAGAAGAATGGGGGTGCACTTCTTCTCTCCAAACCACTGTTTTATAAACATCCTCGGGTTTGGGTTACTTTCCTTCATTTCAGGAAAGATAACACCACTTCTAAGATGCTTGTTTGCTGCTATTAGGGCTGTCTACAAAGCCAAAAGAGCTGGAACGACTTCTAAGCCAAAGCCCAGTGTTGCCTGAGAAGGGAGATTGTTTGCCTGGGCTAAGGCTTGAGTTCCCCCACGGATGCAACCAAAACCCCAGCAGATGCTGATGTGCTGCCGGGACATTTTCAGAAAGGGACTGTGGTGGAAGTAGTTCCAGCGGATGGCAATGGCATTTTGTCCAGTGGCACACACAAAGTGGGATGGGGGAGAAAGACAGCGGGATCAGAGAGTATTTACACCTTACCATGGCAGAATTTTCCTCCCAGTCAGGAGCTTCTCCTTCCACCATTTCAATGACCACGATTCCCAAAGACCATATGTCCACTTTGGGGCCATAGGGTTCACCGTTCACTTCAGGTGCCATCCACTGAAGAGTCCCGACCACCGATCTCCGTCTACTCTGCTCAGGGGTGAGTTGAGCAGAGAGGCCAAAATCAGCTGGGGAGAGAGCAAAAGACCGTTTTTATTTGAATCCTGTGCAATTAGGAAAGCACGCAAAAGAATTTCCCGGTAGAAGTTTGAGAATGTGCTCTTGAATCTCCTGGACAACCGTCCCTGCCTTGTTTCCTCAGGACTTTAGCCAAGGAAATATGGTGCTGGCTGCTTCAGAAATCCCCACATTTTTTACACTGCCTCCAGCAGGGGCTTTTCAAACTTTAGACATGTAGCTCCCTCCCTCTGGAAGGGACACGCACAGAGCAATGCCACTGTGGACTGCTCGAGCCTTGCCATAGGTCTGTGCACGTTGCCACCGCGTGGTCAGCTCACAACAGGCTCCCTGCACTGCCACCAGCGCCATTTTGGGGGGCTGGCACTCACTCAAAAGCAGCCCCACAGCCCACATATCCCTGGAACGCTGCACCTGCCCAAGAATATACTGACCCAGCTTGACAGAGCCATCCGTTTTGAGAAGGATGTTGAGGCTTTTCAAATCTCTGTGCATCACGTGGTTGGCGTGAAGAAAATGCAGTCCTTGCAGGCACTGAGAGAGAAACCAGAAACAGGAGGGCAAAAATCAGTGATGTGATTTCATCACACAAGAAAGGAAACAGCTCTCCAAGATTCCCTCTCCAGGGGAATGAGGAGTAATGGCAGAACACAGTGCCACTGAGGGGAAGAGCTCGCTGCTCCAACACAGGCAGAGCAGCACCTTTCCAAAGAAAGGCATGTCAGCTTGCCAAAGAGCAACAGCAACTGCTGGTGTAGACTCTGCCCTGCAAACCAGCCAGGATGACTGCTGCTGCAGTGGATGTGCTCAGAAGCACACAGCACTCTGGCTGCACTGCTAACCTTTCCAGCTGAGGACTCAGAGAAATGAGTCTCTCTTTCTTCTTTGCTGTTCCTTTCAAATGCTCCCACCATCACCACCTTTGCTTTTACAGGCAAGGAATGCAGTGCCAACAGACCAAAGTTTAGAGAGGCAAGATGGAGAAGAGCAAATACAAGAGCCAGAGTGAAAATGCAACAGCAGGAGACAAGAGGACAAGAACAGAGTCCAGTGAGTGCAGGGGCACTGGCAGGCAGTTCATTTGAGAGGCTCTTGCTTGCCCAGAGCATATCAGCCACACAGAAACAAAGCCTGGCTCATGGTATCGCTCCTGTTCTGAGCCCCTTTCCCAGACAATCCTGCCCAAGCTCTGGGAAGCACAGCTGGGATCCCCGACTGACCTCCCGACTGATGATGGCAATCTCGTCTTCTGTCAGGCGAGTCTTTTGGATTGTGTCGTAAAGACTGCCTCCATCCATGTACTCCATCACCAGCCACAGTTCTTCATGCACAAGGTAGCTGAAAGAAGGGAACAAGGCCATGCAGATGAACATGCATTCGTTGGCTCCTTTGCTTGATTCTTGTTTCTGGGTTGCTTTGTGACAAGGACAGAATTAAAAGAATTAAAGACATTCCCTCCGGGCTGTGGGTTGTTTGCAGTCTGTGCAGTCTCAAGGAGAACAGCACATCTGTCAAAAGGAGATGTCTCTGATGGCCAGCAATCAAAAAGTGCAGTTTAGTATACGCCAAGATGAAAAACCTGTCCCGCGTGGTATTTCTGGAAAGAAGCACCTAGTGTTCCTGGCATGGCCAGCCCTGGAAAAGAGGGGCAACAATCCAAGGGAAATCCTCCCTAGCATGCTTCATCAGCATTGAAGAAACCTTAAAAAATCCATCCTGAGACAACATGGAGGCAGCCAACTTACAGGGTACTGACTTCTTATGGTAGAGTTGATGCAGGTTTTTGAACAATTTTTCAACTATGTGTTGGAAAGCCAGGGATGACTCACGGAGATAAACTGCACTCTCTTCCCATCCATTGGAGATGAGTAGAGAAATAATAATGAAGCAATAATTAACAGCTTTCTTTTCTGCTAGTGTCCAAAGTGGGGTTTTAACCTTGCATACTTTTACTATGTAAACAAACCTTCATGGGATGAGACCATGACCACTCACCCGTCTAAATAATGGACAAGATGGGGACTCATATTCCTCTTCATGACCGTGATTTCAGTAACAATATCCTCCATCTCGCTCGGTCCCCGAAGATAGATTTTCTTGATAGCCACCTAGAATGACATTGAAAATCAGTAACTTTAGAAGTTGGAGGAATGAGACCAAAACACACATGGGGAGAGAGATTTTGCAATGACACCGCCAAGCCGTGCCAAAGTGCCTTGTAATTAGACAAAGGAGTAATTAGGAAGTGACATTCCTACAGCCCATTTCTCTGCTCCTTTGGGGGCCAGTTACAGGACACGTGGCCACTGACCACATTTTGCCTTGTCCACTTGTTAGCAATGGTGTGTCAACTCTCACCCCCCCAAAGCTCTGAGCACACTCTCTGTCTGTCTGTACTTGAGAAGAAGTAATGCGTGACTTGGTAGTCTGTGGATACATCTCGGGCTATAGGCAGGGCTTGGGGCTTTTAGGGACACCTTGCAGATCTCTCCCTACGTGCAGTTCCCAAGTGCAGCACTGCAGGTGGCTAAGGAACTGCCAGGAACATTCAGATGTATTTGCTGGCAGCCAGAAATGAGAATTCAGGACTCTGAAGCCGTAGCCCCAGAGAGCAGTGAGATGCTCCTTTGTTGGAGCATCTGAGAGCCAGGGAGAGCATCCTTCTCTGAAAGGAACCGCTGTCCTCCTTGCCTTCCTTCTGGCAGCTGAGCAGGACAAAGGCTGCCCCAAATGCAGTTGGCAGGCTGGCACCAGTCTGTGCTTCTTGTGCCTTTGCAGCACAGCTCTAGCCACAGCTGCAGCCGCAGCTGACACGAGACAGGAAAGCCCTGGAGAGCAGCAGAATCTGCAGGGGCTCTTGACATTTACCTCTCCGCCCGTGGCAGTGTTGATGGCTCTGCAAACCTCTCCAAAAGCCCTAGAAACAAAACAGCAGCAAAGAAAGGAGAAGCCATTTAGACCTTGGAGTGAAAGCCAGCCCAGACAGGAGATGTCTGCTGGAAATGCCTCCAACCTGCAGCATGCAGGAGGGCACTGCCAGAAGGCAGATGATGCATGTTCCTCTCCAGTGCATGGGCACTGGGCCTGTTTCTGAAGCATTGGGGTTTAGTGCCTCAGCTCCAAAGGCCAGGTGATTCTTTCATCGTGGATTTCAGTTTCTAAACTGGGCGGTTTTTATCCTCACCACAGACTATTTCCTTCAGCAAACTCTTGGGAAGAAATGCTCCTGAGAAGTGTTATCTGACTGCTATGATAGGGGGTAGGTTGCTGTTTCTGGCAATGAAATAGAAGTGTCTTTGATAATGCCTTCTGACCACACTTCCAAATTCTGGCCGCTACTGAGAGATGGGGCAGACTAACCCGCGTGTCTGAATATGTTTGCAGCTTGCCTGACTTCACACTTGACAGATATTCCAGCAGCAAATCAGCTGCCCCATGACTGTGTAGAAGCAACTGTGGTTGGACTCACCCTCTGCCAACAATTTCCTTTTCGGTGTATTTCCTCCGGGGATTTTCTGTGCTCACCATTTGCCCTGAGGGAAACAAAATGCAAAATGCTCACTTGAAAGCAGACATCCCACTATCCAAGAGATACAAAAGGCAGCCCTGCTGGGGCTGTACAGTCTGGCCTTCTGAGTCCTTTGTGGCCAGCTGGGTAACAACAACAACAACAACAACAACAATTGCAACAAGACAGGCAGCTCTGCAGTACAAGCAGGTCAGCACAGAGAATGATTTTCTACAGTCCTTTGAAGAGATGCCTTGGCAGAAAACAAAGCACAGGGAGATGCATTCGCAGGAGAGGAGGGCATCTTCCCCACCTTGCAGCAGTTTCCCAAAGGAATGCCTTTCCCTTTGTAAACCCAAGCAGCTCATGCTCTAAACAACCCCAAGGGGCCTTCAGCAGCAGGACCCTCACCCTTGATGAGCAGGCTGAGCTGGAAGACGCCCTTGCCCGTGGCCCACGTGAAGAACCACACTGCTTCTCCTCCCCCTGACAGCAGGGATCAGTCCCTGCCATTGCACTCGCCCTCTCAGCCCCGCACACGTGCCCACCTTCCCGCAGCGGGCAAGGGCAGCAAGGACAGCAGTGCTCCTCAGGTGCCGGCGGGACACGGACAGCTGCCCAGAGGAGATGCTGACCCTCTGTGAGCCCAGCCCAGGCCGTGCAGGAGCCGGCCCAGAGCAGGGGCTGCTGCCTCGGGGCAGCTCCGCGCTGCAGCGGCCGGCCGGCAGCGGCACTCTCCCAGCTAAGGAAGGCTCCAGCCTCGGCGCTCACACCAGCCCTCAGGGCCAGGGCAGCCACCGCCACAAAGCTGCCAAAGCCCAGGCACCAGCACTGACAAGTAATGGCAAGAAGGCACGGCCACACCCAGCCCCTTCCAAGCTGCTGCCCCCACTGAGGACACAGCAGGATTGGCTTGGAGAGCAGACACACCCAGGTGCACGTCAGTGCCCTTTTGTGCCAGCAGGTGATGGGAGGCAGAGAGTCAGCTGGGCTCTCTTCTCAGCCCCACCAGGTCTTATCTGAGGGCACAGGACGGGCAGCTGCTCTGGGCAAGAAGCAGCTTCAATGACTTGTGCTGTACAATCACAAAGGGCACTGAGATGAGGAGGATCAATGGGTCCAGCTATGCTGACACATGCTCACAATACACTGTCCCTCAGAGAAGAAAGACACAAGACGTACTCATGAACCCCAGGAAGTCATCCTCATCATACTCCATCTCCTGTTGCTGAGCAGCAGCTTTGTCAGTGCTGGAGATGAAGGAACTGCCCAGGCTCCACTGCTCAGCTGGGGCAGGCCAGGCCCCTTCAGGTGACACTGCTGCTCCTGCTGCTGCAGCTTCAATAGAAGAGCCTGTGGAGATCTGAGACAACAAAAGAGTTTGTGTCAGAAAAGTGGCTGGCAGAGATTAGCCCCAGATCCCATTTTAAATGCAAGCCCTTAGGAAGGTGCTGTCAGCCAGTGACTGGGAGCTGCTGTCAAGCTCAGCTTTTTCACCTTTCTGCCCACAATTCACATTAATTCAGCCACTTCTTTCTGCTTCCCTGCCCACCTCTGCTTCCATTTTACCAAAAGAACAACCTGGCAACCAAGGCACCAAAATCCCTGACTTGAAGCAGAAACTCCACGTCCCCAGTGTGTCTCTGAAATGCTCCCAGGTAAGCACAGCCAAGAAGCTCGTGGGGACAAACCGCCCCAAAAAGCTTGTGTTGTCACATCAATACTTTTTGTGCCTGTGGGTACTTGGCGAGTCTGTGGAGGGGGACAGGTGTCCCCAGACCACAGCGTCCCCTACGTATCCACCAAGGCTGAGCACAGTGCCTTTGACATGCTCCCTCCTCTGCAGACAGGGAACCTTCCTGCTCCAGGCTGGCCTCTATCAGAATCCCAGCAAGCTGGGGCCTAAACATGGCAGCTCAAAGCCCATTTTCCAGCTGTCACTGGCTGAGGGGAATGGCTAGGTCTGGCAGGACTGCAGCACTCGGCATCCTCAGCCACCAACAGCAAGAGCTGGCTGCTCAGAAACTTGCAGCTCTGCCTTGCACTAAAGACAGCGCCCTCCAGAAGTGGCACTTACCGTCTTGGAAAGTTGCGGCTGTGGTGTGACCACAGCTGGAGCCTTGTGGTCATTTGGCTCCTCTTTGCCTTCTCGTCCAGGAGCAGAGGAAGCCAGAGGAGAGTCTGCTCTTGGTTCTGGGATCTGTGGACAGACAGGAGCGTTAGACACAGGCCATGACCTATCATTTAGAACCTTCTTTCTCTTCAGCTCTAGAACCAGCTCTACTAAGCACAAATCATCAACTTGCAGAGCAAGGGGATTCTAAGTCCCTCAGACTAAATTCTAATGGGCTGATTCAACTGGACACTGCAAATTGCTCCAAATTACATATTCCCCCCTGACTACTATCAGGAAGCACATTCTCTCTGCAAAACTTATCTTTTAGTTCTTTTAAAGCTCTGAAATGGAAAATTAGGAAAAAGGCAGTGATGCCTTTGCTCTTGCTGCTGTAGACATGGAAATGGATTTTCTTGCAGCCTACTCAGCTGGCCCTCTACACTCTACTGCCACAGGCCAAGCTCACAGCTTGCTGCACAATTCTTAAACGCCAAGAACATCAAATGTTCTTTCCTTACTCACCTTGGGATCAGCACCTCTGAATACCCGGCTCAGGTGACCTGCAGTGGGCAAGGGAAAATGAAGCAGATGCTTTGAGAAAACTGGAGACAACCAGAGCATTTTTAGAAGACCTTCCAAGGCCTCCCAGTCTACATTTTCAAAGTTGTCCTGCTTGACCCAGCAAGGGAGGAATTGGCAAACTCTGCTGCCACAGACTCTCCAACAGAGGGAACGCAACCCCTGCAGGCTCCCTTGCAAATGCTGCCCGCACGGCCGTGGCTACACACACCCCCTTTGGAGCTGAACATGTTGACAGGAGCTTTACCCAAGCGGCATCTGGATGGCCTTTCTGTTTCCAAATGAACTCAGTCACTAAGAAAGAGCAGGAAGACACAAAAACCAGGTTAGGTGACACTCAGGGAAAACCTCTACTTACCTGCCAGGTTAGTTAGGAAATAGCAGGAATAGGCAACTCCATAAACAGTGAAAACTGCAGCGGCGAGTTGCCCAATCATTGTGGCAACTGCTGTGCAAGTTTGCAGACTGCGCTCTAACGCTAGCTAAAAGAAGTCTCCTGTCAGTCAGCAGCTGCCCCCTGACAAAAGCCTCAAGCACAGGACCAAGTTCCTGCACTGAGCAAGGCCAAGAGCTGCTCTGACACCCCTGAGGCCTTCCGTGCACCAAGGCAACCTTGTGGTGTCACCACGACCACGTGACAACCGTGCCCTGACATCACAAAGCAAACGCTCTGCCTTGATCTGGATGGATGGAGGAGGGCACGTGGACTCGACTACTGAGGACTCATTGCAGATGCTAGAATTAAGGGCTGTCCTTTGGATCATTATGAATTGGCCTGATCAGGGTGTAAATATTGTCACAGACTCATGATACGTAGTAGGGGTGGTGCTGCGGATTGAGGATGCATTGATAAAGGATATAAAGAATGACAGGTTATGGGAACTTTTGAGGCAGCTGAGGCAAGCTGTTCGGCTGCGCTCAGCTCCTTTTGCGATTTTGCATATTCGAAGCCACAAATGGTCAGAAGGTTTGGGTCAGGGTAATGCCATAGCTGATCAGTTGGTTTCTGTTGCAGTACCACAAGACGGATTTCAGCAGGCACGTATTGCTCATGAGACTTTTCACCAGAATGCGCGAGGCCTAAAGAAACAGTTTCGCATATCTCTGAATGATGCCCGTGGTATTGTCAGATCCTGTCCTCTCTGTAGTCAGCATGGGCCTGGAATAGGGATGGGAGTAAACCCACGGGGCCTTGGACCCAATCAGATCTGGCAAATGGATGTAACTCACGTATCCTCCTTTGGTAGATTGAAATATGTGCATGTTACAATTGATACTTTCAGTAAATTTATTTGGGCTTCAGCGCAGCCGGGAGAGAAAGCTCTCCACGTGGTACGACACCTAACTACTTGCTTTGCGGTGATGGGGGTGCCAGAACAGATTAAGACAGATAATGGCCCTGCATATGTGAGCAGCAGGATCCAAAGGTTCTTACAGAAGTGGGGTGTGACACACATCACAGGTATCCCACATTCACCAACAGGTCAGGCGATTGTGGAGCGAGCCCACCAAACACTCAAGGATTATCTGTTAAAATAGAAGGAGGAGGTGGATGCGCAGACCATGCTATCAAAAACACTATTTGTATTAAACTATCTGTGTGTAATGGGGGACCACTCGGAGCCCCCTGCGGTCATCCACTCAGGCGGAGTAAAGGAGGAAGCAACTAAGCCATTGTTTAAAGTCATGTACCGAGATCCCAAAACTGGAGTATGGGAAGGTCCCGCAGAGGTTCAGTACATGGGTAGAGGTTATGTTTGTGTTCTTACCCCCACAGGGCCCCAATGGATACCTAGTAAATGGATCCGTCCTGCTAATGACCCTGCAAGAGCGACATCGATACTGGACAGCCAGGGTTAGAGGGGGTACACTTAATTGAAGACTTAAGGGCAAGAGAAAACCTACAACTGCTCTGGCAGTTTGACAAGGTAGTACAGAGAGATCACTCCATGTCAATTCATACCCAAATAGCTAAGTTGTAAGAACTCACTAGTCATTTGCAGCAAGACACAGGCTTGGGTTTAACAGATTGGCTATGATCTTTCAGGCTAGGGCCTTGGATAACCTCCCTACTGCAACATGTAATCAATATTGTGATTGTTATTATACTGCTTGTACTTTTTGTATCTTGCTTTTTTTGCTGCTTGCAACAGATGATGTATCGCATAGCAGAAACAGTAACTACTCGGCACGCTGCGTTTGCTGCACAAAATAAAAAAGAGGGAATTGTTGAAGAATGGTTAGCAGAGCAAGGCCACGGATCATTAGAGGCCTCATGGCCCGATACCAAGTGCTAGCAGCCTACGCGCTGCTAAGATAAGCTGTCCTTGGGACAGCAGTAAGCACGGATACAGGCCAAAGATAAAAGAACTTGTGCTTAATAGAGCGTAGCAGTAAGCACGTATACAAAGTTTTCAGCATGCCAAGGGGAGGAACCTTCTCACGCTTGATATAGCCAATCAAGTATAGATGAGTAGTGTATGCTAACCAATTATAATTTGACAAGTATGCTGAATGCTTGGGGCAAAAGTATAAGAACGGATGTTATGAGCAATAAAGTTGAACAATGCTTTACCAATCATATTGATTGATTGCATTCTTCCCTCGCCGAAATCCTCCGCAGTGCAGCACATCCTGCGTAGGAGATGGTCCTGGTGTCCCAGAGGGAATTGTGCATGGCTTTGGGGACAGTGGTGCAGATGGAGCCCAGGTCGCTGAGGGCCAGGTTGAGCAGGAAGAAGAACATGGGGCTGTGCAGGTGGTGGCCGCAGGCTACGGCGCTGGTGACGAGGCCGTGGCCCAGGAGGGCAGCCAGGGAGATGCCCAGGAAGAGGCAGAAGTGCAGGAGCTGCAGCTGCCGCGTGTCTGCCAACGCCAGCGGGAGGAAGTGGCTGATGGAGCTGCTGTTGGACATTTGCTGTGGCTGCATATGGGCACGTGTTCATGGATAAAGGACAGTGACAAGTCAGGGCTGGCTGCTTTGAGCCAAACCCGTGCCATTCCCTGTAGCCTGTCCTGCTGGTGTTGGTGTCTTTGGGGCGGACCCTGACTGCCGACAAAACAGCAACACATTCGCTTAAGAGCTGGACTAGGTCAGTGCAAAAGATGGCGGCCAGGGCTGAGGGAGCCACACACAAGATGGCGGCCAGGGCTGGAGAGCCACACACAAGATGGCGGCTGGGGCCGGGCTGCCAGGGCGGCTGATCTCACTAGGAGGCGCAGCCTCAGCCCTCTGGCTGCCATCCTGTGTGGGGCAGGCAGAGCCCCCCTTCAGTGCCTGTTGAAATGGACATTAACGGACACCCGGGAAAAGGACACGGTCTGGCACCTTTGCTCTGTGCACACAAATATAGACCAGCCAGTTTGGAACGCCAACTGGCAGTACTTTGATGTCAAGGCAATTCAAATAGGTGAAAATACGAAACTCCAGGCATTGAACGTTTTAAAATAAAAACTTTTTTTTTTTTTTTTTTTTTTTTTTTTTTTTTTTTTTTTTGAAAGAGGGCTAAAAGCACTCCTTGTGCACATGGACTCCAATTAGCATCAAGCAGCATCACAAGTGGTTTCGTCCAGGCAGGAGTCACAGTCACTGTGAGGTGATGAAAACGGAGATGGGATCTGCTTGAGGCGGATGGTGCAGCGGCTGCGCACCTGCGACGTGTATCCCTCAGGGTACCTATTTCTTTAGAACACTATGAAGACTAGAGGGAATTGAAAGTCCACTGCAGTTTAGGTTGTTCTTCACGAGATTGTTCAAGTCGAGCACAGCCATTCTGTTCAGCAGACACACGGGCAGGGGCTTCTTGGAGCGCTGCTCTGGCACCCATTCTTTGGAGGAGGGGATTGCAGGAAAGAAGAAAAGAAGCTCATCAACTACTGAAGAGGAAGAGTCACTGACAGGAAGCAGTGGGTTAAGAAATGTGAGGGGGAAAAAGGCAGAAAACATGAGGTGACAAGTGTGAGAAATGGGAGAGGAAAAAGGAGGGAAGTGTGAGGGAAGAAAAGCGTAGGAAACCTGTGTGGGAAAGGCTGAGAAAACGGAGGGGAAAATGGTGAAGATGTGAGTGAAAGTAGGAGAGGAAGGTGAGAGGAGGAAAAGGCAGGACATATGATGGGAAAATTCTAAGAAACATGATCAGGGAAGGCTGAAAAACATAGAGGAAAAAATGGAGGGAAATGTGAGGGGAAGAGAGTGAGAAAATTACTGGCAGAGAGAGAGAAACAGGCAGCAAATGTGAGGGGAACATTGTGAGAATCCTGAGGGGAAAAGAGGGAGAAACCAGAGGGCAGAAAAAGGCAGGAAACATTAGGGGGGAAAAAAGGGTGGGAAGTTGGATGGGAAAAGTGGCAGAAAACAGGAGTGAAAAAAGGGCAGAAAATGCTAGAGGAAAAGTAGAAGCAACATGAGGGGGAAAGAATGATAAACGTGAGGGGAAAAGTGGGAGAAATGTAAGAGGGAAAGCCTGGGAAACATGAGGGCAAAAGTGAGAAACATGAGGAGACAACTTGGAGAAAAATGACTGAGGAAAGGAGAAAAGCATGAGGGGAGAAAAGGGCAGGATAAGTGAGGGGAAAATTGTGAGAATCGTGGGAGAACAAAAAAGCAGGAAAAAGCGGGAAGTTGGGGAAATGTGAGGGGCAAAGCGTGAGGAAAGGGAGCTGAAAAGGGTGGGGAAAATGAGTAAAACTTGGGAGGCAAACATGAGAGGAAAACTGTGAGACTCGAGAGGGGGAAGGGGTGGAAATGTGAGAGGGAAAAGAACAGGAAATGTGAAGGGAGAAAAGGAGAGAAGGCAGGATTGGCATGACAGCTGAAATGATTCCTAACACATTCCCCCATGCATTTGCCCATTTATTGCACTAGCCCAGGGCTTCTCTGTATGTCCGTCTCCCCCTGTGCCTTGATTCCTGTTCGGAAGCAGTAGAAGTGCAGGATGTGCCCACCAGCAGGAGCTGCTCCAAGCTGGGAAGGGGCCAGGTGGTGCTGATTTCCAGAGGCTTCTGTGTCCCAGGTGAGGCCAGGGCAGGAGTGGGTTGAAAGGTGCTGCTGCTGCTCCTCTGTGCCAGAGAGCCCTGGCCAGGCAGGGCACGGCGCCCACTGCACTGCGGGCTCTTTCTCCTGCCACAGCTGGGCACACCTGGCAACAAATCATGACGACTTGTGGGGAAACCAAGGGCTTTGTGGAGGCTGCATTGCTCTGCACACACCCGGGCCACCTGCAGCACAGAGCTTTGGCCCCCAGAAAGGCAAACCCGAGGGGAACAGCTGGAAAAGGTTTCATTTTCACCTGTCAATAGTTGACTTTATTTCAGTGCTGGGTGCGTGGGGAATCACTTTCCTAACACGTGCTCAGCCAGAAATCCCACCTACTCATTTGTAACCATGGAAACAAGACCTACTCATTACTTTGCTGAAACTCACAGGCTAAACATTCCCTCAAATTAGTTGACATATTTAAATCACTTCTCAGAAGTTACTGACAGGAGAGTAGGGCTCTCTTGAGAGTCTCGGGTGGTCATTTGGGGAACATCCCATTGCTGCAATTCTCCTCTGATGCTCAAGAGCCTCCTACAACCACTCTTTTCCCCTTGAATGCATTCCAGCTACATTCTTGGGAAGACTATTCTCAAGGCTAAGGTAGTCACTTGCACACATCAATCACTGCTCTGGAGGAATAGAGGGCTCAACAGTCTGTTAATGCAAAGGGAATTCACAATTTGTTACAGTTCAATATTTTCTCAAAACCTGCCTTCTCTGGGCATTGCTCACAAGCATTTCTTTAATTCACCTTGAAAATGTTTTTGCTGACTGAAGCCACATTGTGTCTTTCCTTCAGCAATTCAGAAGAAAAACACAAACTGCCTGCTGAAACCCTTCTGCTCCCTTCCAAATCAGTTCACTGCTCAAGCACGAGCCACAGGCTCCTGCCCGATTCCCTCTGTGAGATAGGAGGTAATATTTTGCTGCAGCTGCAGGGTTATGAGAAGAAAGAACGAAAGCTGTTGGTTCTTGGGGTTGTTATTTAGGGTTTGGGTTTGTTCTAGTTGATTTGTTGGGTGTTGCTGTGAGCTGGGAGAGGGGCCAGCGTGAAGACCAAACCAAAAGGGAAGTAGGAGAAGAGGGGAGGGGACAGAAAAGGAGGCGGTGGGGACAGAATACAAGTTTCCTATTTCCCGGCCAAAGGGAAAGGGGACACGGTTCGCCCTGGGCTGGGAAAGGCAATAAAAAGCAGCATTTTCTGTGTGTGTGTTGTGCGTGTGTTTGGCTCTTGGGAGAGGGAGATAGACACCCAGCTCAGGTGAATCCATCCTAAAAAACAGTTCTCTTTGGCTTTGATGACTTTGTCACCCCATTAAATTTCATCTGAGAGTTGGCTCCTCTCTAACACCTCTCTATCTCCCAGCAGCTCAGGGCTGCATTGCACAGTGCTTGCTGTGTGCCAGAGAGCTCAAAGCAGGCTGGCCTGGCGCCCCAGAATATTTCTGCAGAACACTCTGCATTTCACTCTTTTGCTCTGGCTCAGTGCACAACTCCAGCACTGCAGGCGCTTCCTCCCAGAGCCGTGTGAGGCCCCGGCTCCTGCAGATGTGAGCTGACAAGCTGTCCCTGCCTGCCGCTGGCCTCGCTTCCCCCGGCAGAAGCGCCGTGCCTGAAGGAGGCTGCCCTGTGCCGGAGCCTGCGGAGCAGCCCGGCTCCCTCCCCTGTGCCCAGAGCGCTGCACACACTGCTCACCTTGGCCAGGAGTTAGAGGGCAGCCGGCACAAGGGTGGCAATCCTCAGCCAGGCCTGCAGCCCTCGCCTGTGGTTTGCCTTTCTCTGCTCCTGTGCACGCTCCGGACGGCCGATGCCACCGGTCTGTGCTGTGCCCAGCACGGCCACGCTTCCCCTCGGGAGAGCCTTCCCCACTTTCCAACTGTACCAAAGAAGCCATCAATGTCACTCTCCACCTCTAAGAAAAAACTGACACTTCAGAAGAAAATGTTGAGCTTTCTCAGAGGCTCAGAAGGAGGGGAATCTTTGAAAGGAGTTGAGGTTTCACAAACTTTATTTCCAATCCTATGCTACTATCCTACTCCACTGTCCTAGCTGCAATCCTACTCTACAGTCCTATTCTACAATCCTTCTCTATACTGGTGTTGGAGAAAACAGTTGTCTGATTCCTGTCTCCTCCTTCCACTCTTTCACTGAAGTGATCAGTGGCACCAGGCTGGACACAGGCTTGGCTGATGTTACAAATGGATGCTGCACAAAGAAAAAAAAAAAAAAAACAAGAATGAACCATTACTTTGCAAGCTAAGAGCCTCAAAGGCAGGGCAATATTTTTCAAAGGAAAAGGAGATTGAATCAGAGTACGTCTAAGGAGCAACAGTGGGGCCACATTGGCACAGCTTGCTGCAAGAGCTGCTATGTGCCCCAGGCCTGGAAATATCTCCGGTCTGAGCATCCTGATCTCTTGAAAGAGGTCCCTGGTCATATTGCAGGGCACTTGGAGCAGATGACCCTTACAGGCCCTTGCCAGCCCAGCCCAGTCTAGGATTCCTGACTGTTCTCATTTGAACAGCACCAAGAGTGGAGGTGAGGAGGAGGAGGCTCCCCTGATGCCTTGCACTTCAGTGCAGGAGGAGCCCGTCCCTGGGACACTGTTTCCCCTGCAGCCCCTTGGCATTTTACCTGCAGCAGCTCCTTGGCAGACCAGCGCCGCGCCTCGTCTCTCTGCAGGCAGCAGCTCAGGAAGTCACACAGCAAAGGGGAGCGGAGCTTGGGCTGCTGCAGCTTTGGGATCCCTTTGGTGGCTTTCAGGAGTTGAGCCTGAAGAGAAAGGAAACACGAGTTTCTCACCCGCTTCTTTCACGTCTGGAACTGCTCTCCCAGATCCCATTGTTTCAGGTGCACTCTGCAGTGGCACTTTCTGCCGTGGCACAGAGGCAGAGATGACTTTCCTGACCAACAAAACACCCAAAGCCCGATGCAGCCACAGCTTTCCCAGCATCCAGCAGCTCTTGCCTTGGCAGTTGATTTCATTGACTGGCCTTGTTAGTGGAAACAATAGCAGCAAAAGCAGGTTTCCTTCTCTGAGGGTTCACCTGAGCAGCTTGACAGGCTATTTGGAAGAGGGACTTTGCTCTACTAACTCACTCTACTATTTCCAAAGATAATTACATGAAAAGCATCTCTGCAGCTCTTGTTGGTCCCTTAAGCACAGCTGCCATCAAACCAAAGTCATCAAGCTTTTTCCTTGGTTCTTGAAAACAATGGGAATTGCAAGCAAAGAAAGGAAATCCCTCAGTTATTCCTCAGGTAAGGAAACAAACATTTGGAATCTCATCTTCCACACAGACACATGAAGATGCATGCACAAATGTCTTGGGACGAAAATGCCTCTTTGGGCACACAGGAAACACCTGCACCTCCGTCTCTCATCAGACTGCAAATTTCAGCTTCCCTTAGGCAGCAAAAGGAAAATTTTGGTGGTCAAAGCAGAAGAGGGAGAAACGCCATCCATGTCGTAGCCCTCTGCTCATTTGGACACTCAAGTCAATGCATTAATGGCATGGCCATCCTAGAAAGTGCCTGGAAACAAAGGGGTGGGTTTGGCCGGCTCTCCACATGGCCAGGCTTCATCTTAGTGACATGGAGGTGACGGCTTGGCTTAGGAAAGAAAGACGGTCACTGAGTGTTTCAGCAGCACCGCACAAGAAGCACAAGAGACTCTGTGGCCTTCACACCCTCTTGTTAAGGTTTCAGGCAAATTTCCTTGTGAGAAGAATGGGGGTGCACTTCTTCTCTCCAAACCACTGTTTTATAAACATCCTCGGGTTTGGGTTACTTTCCTTCATTTCAGGAAAGATAACACCACTTCTAAGATGCTTGTTTGCTGCTATTAGGGCTGTCTACAAAGCCAAAAGAGCTGGAACGACTTCTAAGCCAAAGCCCAGTGTTGCCTGAGAAGGGAGATTGTTTGCCTGGGCTAAGGCTTGAGTTCCCCCACGGATGCAACCAAAACCCCAGCAGATGCTGATGTGCTGCCGGGACATTTTCAGAAAGGGACTGTGGTGGAAGTAGTTCCAGCGGATGGCAATGGCATTTTGTCCAGTGGCACACACAAAGTGGGATGGGGGAGAAAGACAGCGGGATCAGAGAGTATTTACACCTTACCATGGCAGAATTTTCCTCCCAGTCAGGAGCTTCTCCTTCCACCATTTCAATGACCACGATTCCCAAAGACCATATGTCCACTTTGGGGCCATAGGGTTCACCGTTCACTTCAGGTGCCATCCACTGAAGAGTCCCGACCACCGATCTCCGTCTACTCTGCTCAGGGGTGAGTTGAGCAGAGAGGCCAAAATCAGCTGGGGAGAGAGCAAAAGACCGTTTTTATTTGAATCCTGTGCAATTAGGAAAGCACGCAAAAGAATTTCCCGGTAGAAGTTTGAGAATGTGCTCTTGAATCTCCTGGACAACTGTCCCTGCTCTGTTTCCTCAGGACTTTAGCCAAGGAAATATGGTGCTGGCTGCTTCAGAAATCCCCACATTTTTTACACGGCCTCCAGCAGGGGCTTTTCAAACTTTAGACATGTAGCTCCCTCCCTCTGGAAGGGACACGCACAGAGCAATGCCACTGTGGACTGCTCGAGCCTTGCCATAGGTCTGTGCACGTTGCCACCGCGTGGTCAGCTCACAACAGGCTCCCTGCACTGCCACCAGCGCCATTTTGGGGGGGCTGGCACTCACTCAAAAGCAGCCCCACAGCCCACATATCCCTGGAACGCTGCACCTGCCCAAGAATATACTGACCCAGCTTGACAGAGCCATCCGTTTTGAGAAGGATGTTGAGGCTTTTCAAATCTCTGTGCATCACATGGTTGGCGTGGAGAAAATGCAGTCCTTGCAGGCACTGAGAGAGAAACCAGAAACAGGAGGGCAAAAATCAGTGATGTGATTTCATCACACAAGAAAGGAAACAGCTCTCCAAGATTCCCTCTCCAGGGGAATGAGGAGTAATGGCAGAACACAGTGCCACTGAGGGGAAGAGCTCGCTGCTCCAACACAGGCAGAGCAGCACCTTTCTAAAGAAAGGCATGTCAGCTTGCCAAAGAGCAACAGCAACTGCTGGTGTAGACTCTGCCCTGCAAACCAGCCAGGATGACTGCTGCTGCAGTGGATGTGCTCAGAAGCACACAGCACTCTGGCTGCACTGCTAACCTTTCCAGCTGAGGACTCAGAGAAATGAGTCTCTCTTTCTTCTTTGCTGTTCCTTTCAAATGCTCCCACCATCACCACCTTTGCTTTTACAGGCAAGGAATGCAGTGCCAACAGACCAAAGTTTAGAGAGGCAAGATGGAGAAGAGCAAATACAAGAGCCAGAGTGAAAATGCAACAGCAGGAGACAAGAGGACAAGAACAGAGTCCAGTGAGTGCAGGGGCACTGGCAGGCAGTTCATTTGAGAGGCTCTTGCTTGCCCAGAGCATATCAGCCACACAGAAACAAAGCCTGGCTCATGGTATCGCTCCTGTTCTGAGCCCCTTTCCCAGACAATCCTGCCCAAGCTCTGGGAAGCACAGCTGGGATCCCCGACTGACCTCCCGACTGATGATGGCAATCTCGTCTTCTGTCAGGCGAGTCTTTTGGATTGTGTCGTAAAGACTGCCTCCATCCATGTACTCCATCACCAGCCACAGTTCTTCATGCACAAGGTAGCTGAAAGAAGGGAACAAGGCCATGCAGATGAACATGCATTCGTTGGCTCCTTTGCTTGATTCTTGTTTCTGGGTTGCTTTGTGACAAGGACAGAATTAAAAGAATTAAAGACATTCCCTCCGGGCTGTGGGTTGTTTGCAGTCTGTGCAGTCTCAAGGAGAACAGCACATCTGTCAAAAGGAGATGTCTCTGATGGCCAGCAATCAAAAAGTGCAGTTTAGTATACGCCAAGATGAAAAACCTGTCCCGCGTGGTATTTCTGGAAAGAAGCACCTAGTGTTCCTGGCATGGCCAGCCCTGGAAAAGAGGGGCAACAATCCAAGGGAAATCCTCCCTAGCATGCTTCATCAGCATTGAAGAAACCTTAAAAAATCCATCCTGAGACAACATGGAGGCAGCCAACTTACAGGGTACTGACTTCTTATGGTAGAGTTGATGCAGGTTTTTGAACAATTTTTCAACTATGTGTTGGAAAGCCAGGGATGACTCACGGAGATAAACTGCACTCTCTTCCCATCCATTGGAGATGAGTAGAGAAATAATAATGAAGCGATAATTAACAGCTTTCTTTTCTGCTAGTGTCCAAAGTGGGGTTTTAACCTTGCATACTTTTACTATGTAAACAAACCTTCATGGGATGAGACCACGACCACTCACCCGTCTAAATAATGGACAAGATGGGGACTCATATTCCTCTTCATGACCGTGATTTCAGTAACAATATCCTCCATCTCGCTCGGTCCCCGAAGATAGATTTTCTTGATAGCCACCTAGAATGACATTGAAAATCAGTAACTTTAGAAGTTGGAGGAATGAGACCAAAACACACATGGGGAGAGAGATTTTGCAATGACACCGCCAAGCCGTGCCAAAGTGCCTTGTAATTAGACAAAGGAGTAATTAGGAAGTGACATTCCTACAGCCCATTTCTCTGCTCCTTTGGGGGCCAGATCCAGGACACGTGGCCACTGACCACATTTTGCCTTGTCCACTTGTTAGCAATGGTGTGTCAACTCTCACCCCCCCAAAGCTCTGAGCACACTCTCTGTCTGTCTGTACTTGAGAAGAAGTAATGCGTGACTTGGTACTCTGTGGATACATCTCGGGCTATAGGCAGGGCTTGGGGCTTTTAGGGACACCTTGCAGATCTCTCCCTACGTGCAGTTCCCAAGTGCAGCACTGCAGGTGGCTAAGGAACTGCCAGGAACATTCAGATGTATTTGCTGGCAGCCAGAAATGAGAATTCAGGACTCTGAAGCCGTAGCCCCAGAGAGCAGTGAGATGCTCCTTTGTTGGAGCATCTGAGAGCCAGGGAGAGCATCCTTCTCTGAAAGGAACCGCTGTCCTCCTTGCCTTCCTTCTGGCAGCTGAGCAGGACAAAGACTGCCCCAAATGCAGTTGGCAGGCTGGCACCAGTCTGTGCTTCTTGTGCCTTTGCAGCACAGCTCTAGCCACAGCTGCAGCCGCAGCTGACACGAGACAGGAAAGCCCTGGAGAGCAGCAGAATCTGCAGGGGCTCTTGACATTTACCTCTCCGCCCGTGGCAGTGTCGATGGCTCTGCAAACCTCTCCAAAAGCCCTAGAAACAAAACAGCAGCAAAGAAAGGAGAAGCCATTTAGACCTTGGAGTGAAAGCCAGCCCAGACAGGAGATGTCTGCTGGAAATGCCTCCAACCTGCAGCATGCAGGAGGGCACTGCCAGAAGGCAGATGATGCATGTTCCTCTCCAGTGCATGGGCACTGGGCCTGTTTCTGAAGCATTGGGGTTTAGTGCCTCAGCTCCAAAGGCCAGGTGATTCTTTCATCGTGGATTTCAGTTTCTAAACTGGGCGGTTTTTATCCTCACCACAGACTATTTCCTTCAGCAAACTCTTGGGAAGAAATGCTCCTGAGAAGTGTTATCTGACTGCTATGATAGGGGGTAGGTTGCTGTTTCTGGCAATGAAATAGAAGTGTCTTTGATAATGCCTTCTGACCACACTTCCAAATTCTGGCCACTACTGAGAGATGGGGCAGACTAACCCGCGTGTCTGAATATGTTTGCAGCTTGCCTGACTTCACACTTGACAGATATTCCAGCAGCAAATCAGCTGCCCCATGACTGTGTAGAAGCAACTGTGGTTGGACTCACCCTCTGCCAACAATTTCCTTTTCGGTGTATTTCCTCCGGGGATTTTCTGTGCTCACCATTTGCCCTGAGGGAAACAAAATGCAAAATGCTCACTTGAAAGCAGACATCCCACTATCCAAGAGATACAAAAGGCAGCCCTGCTGGGGCTCTACAGTCTGGCCTTCTGAGTCCTTTGTGGCCAGCTGGGTAACAACAACAACAACAACAACAATTGCAACAAGACAGGCAGCTCTGCAGTACAAGCAGGTCAGCACAGAGAATGATTTTCTACAGTCCTTTGAAGAGATGCCTTGGCAGAAAACAAAGCACAGGGAGATGCATTCCCAGGAGAGGAGGGCATCTTCCCCACCTTGCAGCAGTTTCCCAAAGGAATGCCTTTCCCTTTGTAAACCCAAGCAGCTCATGCTCTAAACAACCCCAAGGGGCCTTCAGCAGCAGGACCCTCACCCTTGATGAGCAGGCTGAGCTGGAAGACGCCCTTGCCCGTGGCCCACGTGAAGAACCACACTGCTTCTCCTCCCCCTGACAGCAGGGATCAGTCCCTGCCATTGCACTCGCCCTCTCAGCCCCGCACACGTGCCCACCTTCCCGCAGCGGGCAAGGGCAGCAAGGACAGCAGTGCTCCTCAGGTGCCGGCGGGACACGGACAGCTGCCCAGAGGAGATGCTGACCCTCTGTGAGCCCAGCCCAGGCCGTGCAGGAGCCGGCCCAGAGCAGGGGCTGCTGCCTCGGGGCAGCTCCGCGCTGCAGCGGCCGGCCGGCAGCGGCACTCTCCCAGCTAAGGAAGGCTCCAGCCTCGGCGCTCACACCAGCCCTCAGGGCCAGGGCAGCCACCGCCACAAAGCTGCCAAAGCCCAGGCACCAGCACTGACAAGCAATGGCAAGAAGGCACGGCCACACCCAGCCCCTTCCAAGCTGGTGCCCCCACTGAGGACACAGCAGGATTGGCTTGGAGAGCAGACACACCCAGGTGCACGTCAGTGCCCTTTTGTGCCAACAGGTGATGGGAGGCAGAGAGTCAGCTGGGCTCTCTTCTCAGCCCCACCAGGTCTTATCTGAGGGCACAGGACGGGCAGCTGCTCTGGGCAAGAAGCAGCTTCAATGACTTGTGCTGTACAATCACAAAGGGCACTGAGATGAGGAGGATCAATGGGTCCAGCTATGCTGACACGTGCTCACAATACACTGTCCCTCAGAGAAGAAAGACACAAGACGTACTCATGAACCCCAGGAAGTCATCCTCCTCATACTCCATCTCCTGTTGCTGAGCAGCAGCTTTGTCAGTGCTGGAGATGAAGGAACTGCCCAGGCTCCACTGCTCAGCTGGGGCAGGCCAGGCCCCTTCAGGTGACACTGCTGCTCCTGCTGCTGCAGCTTCAATAGAAGAGCCTGTGGAGATCTGAGACAACAAAAGAGTTTGTGTCAGAAAAGTGGCTGGCAGAGATTAGCCCCAGATCCCATTTTAAATGCAAGCCCTTAGGAAGGTGCTGTCAGCCAGTGACTGGGAGCTGCTGTCAAGCTCAGCTTTTTCACCTTTCTGCCCACAATTCACATTAATTCAGCCACTTCTTTCTGCTTCCCTGCCCACCTCTGCTTCCATTTTACCAAAAGAACAACCTGGCAACCAAGGCACCAAAATCCCTGACTTGAAGCAGAAACTCCACGTCCCCAGTGTGTCTCTGAAATGCTCCCAGGTAAGCACAGCCAAGAAGCTCGTGGGGACAAACCGCCCCAAAAAGCTTGTGTTGTCACATCAATACTTTTTGTGCCTGTGGGTACTTGGCGAGTCTGTGGAGGGGGACAGGTGTCCCCAGACCACAGCGTCCCCTACGTATCCACCAAGGCTGAGCACAGTGCCTTTGACATGCTCCCTCCTCTGCAGACAGGGAGCCTTCCTGCTCCAGGCTGGCCTCTATCAGAATCCCAGCAAGCTGGGGCCTAAACATGGCAGCTCAAAGCCCATTTTCCAGCTGTCACTGGCTGAGGGGAATGGCTAGGTCTGGCAGGACTGCAGCACTCGGCATCCTCAGCCACCAACAGCAAGAGCTGGCTGCTCAGAAACTTGCAGCTCTGCCTCGCACTAAAGACAGCGCCCTCCAGAAGTGGCACTTACCGTCTTGGAAAGTTGCGGCTGTGGTGTGACCACAGCTGGAGCCTTGTGGTCATTTGGCTCCTCTTTGCCTTCTCGTCCAGGAGCAGAGGAAGCCAGAGGAGAGTCTGCTCTTGGTTCTGGGATCTGTGGACAGACAGGAGCGTTAGACACAGGCCATGACCTATCATTTAGAACCTTCTTTCTCTTCAGCTCTAGAACCAGCTCTACTAAGCACAAATCATCAACTTGCAGAGCAAGGGGATTCTAAGTCCCTCAGACTAAATTCTAATGGGCTGATTCAACTGGACACTGCAAATTGCTCCAAATTACATATTCCCCCCTGACTACTATCAGGAAGCACATTCTCTCTGCAAAACTTATCTTTTAAAGCTCTGAAATGGAAAATTAGGAAATAGGCAGTGATGCCTTTGCTCTTGCTGCTGTAGACATGGAAATGGATTTTCTTGCAGCCTACTCAGCTGGCCCTCTACACTCTACTGCCACAGGCCAAGCTCACAGCTTGCTGCACAATTCTTAAACGCCAAGAACATCAAATGTTCTTTCCTTACTCACCTTGGGATCAGCACCTCTGAATACCCGGCTCAGGTGACCTGCAGTGGGCAAGGGAAAATGAAGCAGATGCTTTGAGAAAACTGGAGACAACCAGAGCATTTTTAGAAGACCTTCCAAGGCCTCCCAGTCTACATTTTCAAAGTTGTCCTGCTTGACCCAGCAAGGGAGGAATTGGCAAACTCTGCTGCCACAGACTCTCCAACAGAGGGAACGCAACCCCTGCAGGCTCCCTTGCAAATGCTGCCCACACGGCCGTGGCTACACACACCCCCTTTGGAGCTGAACATGTTGACAGGAGCTTTACCCAAGCGGCATCTGGATGGCCTTTCTGTTTCCAAATGAACTCAGTCACTAAGAAAGAGCAGGAAGACACAAAAACCAGGTTAGGTGACACTCAGGGAAAACCTCTACTTACCTGCCAGGTTAGTTAGGAAATAGCAGGAATAGGCAACTCCATAAACAGTAAAAACTGCAGCGGCGAGTTGCCCAATCATTGTGGCAACTGCTGTGCAAGTTTGCAGACTGCGCTCTAACGCTAGCTAAAAGAAGTCTCCTGTCAGTCAGCAGCTGCCCCCTGACAAAAGCCTCAAGCACAGGACCAAGTTCCTGCACTGAGCAAGGCCAAGAGCTGCTCTGACACCCCTGAGGCCTTCCGTGCACCAAGGCAACCTTGTGATGTCACCACGACCACGTGACAACCGTGCCCTGACGTCACAAAGCAAACGCTCTGCCTTGATCTGGATGGATGGAGGAGGGCACGTGGACTCGACTACTGAGGACTCATTGCAGATGCTAGAATTAAGGGCTGTCCTTTGGATCATTATGAATTGGCCTGATCAGGGTGTAAATATTGTCACAGACTCATGATACGTAGTAGGGGTGGTGCTGCGGATTGAGGATGCATTGATAAAGGATATAAAGAATGACAGGTTATGGGAACTTTTGAGGCAGCTGAGGCAAGCTGTTCGGCTGCGCTCAGCTCCTTTTGCGATTTTGCATATTCGAAGCCACAAATGGTCAGAAGGTTTGGGTCAGGGTAATGCCATAGCTGATCAGCTGGTTTCTGTTGCAGTACCACAAGACGGATTTCAGCAGGCACGTATTGCTCATGAGACTTTTCACCAGAATGCGCGAGGCCTAAAGAAACAGTTTCGCATATCTCTGAATGATGCCCGTGGTATTGTCAGATCCTGTCCTCTCTGTAGTCAGCATGGGCCTGGACTAGGGATGGGAGTAAACCCACGGGGCCTTGGACCCAATCACATCTGGCAAATGGATGTAACTCACGTATCCTCCTTTGGTAGATTGAAATATGTGCATGTTACAATTGATACTTTCAGTAAATTTATTTGGGCTTCAGCGCAGCCGGGAGAGAAAGCTCTCCACGTGGTACGACACCTAACTACTTGCTTTGCGGTGATGGGGGTGCCAGAACAGATTAAGACAGATAATGGCCCTGCATATGTGAGCAGCAGGATCCAAAGGTTCTTACAGAAGTGGGGTGTGACACACATCACAGGTATCCCACATTCACCAACAGGTCAGGCGATTGTGGAGCGAGCCCACCAAACACTCAAGGATTATCTGTTAAAATATAAGGAGGAGGTGGATGCGCAGACCATGCTATCAAAAACACTATTTGTATTAAACTATCTGTGTGTAATGGGGGACCACTCGGAGCCCCCTGCGGTCATCCACTCAGGCGGAGTAAAGGAGGAAGCAACTAAGCCATTGTTTAAAGTCATGTACCGAGATCCCAAAACTGGAGTATGGGAAGGTCCCGCAGAGGTTCAGTACATGGGTAGAGGTTATGTTTGTGTTCTTACCCCCACAGGGCCTCAATGGATACCTAGTAAATGGATCCGTCCTGCTAATGACCCTGCAAGAGCGACATCGATACTGGACAGCCAGGGTTAGAGGGGGTACACTTAACTGAAGACTTAAGGGCAAGAGAAAACCTACAACTGCTCTGGCAGTTTGACAAGGTAGTACAGAGAGATCACTCCATGTCAATTCATACCCAAATAGCTAAGTTGTAAGAACTCACTAGTCATTTGCAGCAAGACACAGGCTTGGGTTTAACAGATTGGCTATGATCTTTCGGGCTAGGGCCTTGGATAACCTCCCTACTGCAACATGTAATCAATATTGTGATTGTTATTATACTGCTTGTACTTTTTGTATCTTGCTTTTTTTGCTGCTTGCAACAGATGATGTATCGCATAGCAGAAACAGTAACTACTCGGCACGCTGCGTTTGCTGCACAAAATAAAAAAGAGGGAATTGTTGAAGAATGGTTAGCAGAGCAAGGCCACGGATCATTAGAGGCCTCATGGCCCGATACCAAGTGCTAGCAGCCTACGCGCTGCTAAGATAAGCTGTCCTTGGGACAGCAGTAAGCACGGATACAGGCCAAAGATAAAAGAACTTGTGCTTAATAGAGCGTAGCAGTAAGCACGTATACAAAGTTTTCAGCATGCCAAGGGGAGGAACCTTCTCACGCTTGATATAGCCAATCAAGTATAGATGAGTAGTGTATGCTAACCAATTATAATTTGACAAGTATGCTGAATGCTTGGGGCAAAAGTATAAGAACGGATGTTATGAGCAATAAAGTTGAACAATGCTTTACCAATCATATTGATTGATTGCATTCTTCCCTCGCCGAAATCCTCCGCAGTGCAGCACATCCTGCGTAGGAGATGGTCCTGGTGTCCCAGAGGGAATTGTGCATGGCTTTGGGGACAGTGGTGCAGATGGAGCCCAGGTCGCTGAGGGCCAGGTTGAGCAGGAAGAAGAACATGGGGCTGTGCAGGTGGTGGCCGCAGGCTACGGCGCTGGTGACGAGGCCGTGGCCCAGGAGGGCAGCCAGGGAGATGCCCAGGAAGAGGCAGAAGCGCAGGAGCTGCAGCTGCCGCGTGTCTGCCAACGCCAGCGGGAGGAAGTGGCTGATGGAGCTGCTGTTGGACATTTGCTGTGGCTGCATATGGGCACGTGTTCATGGATAAAGGACAGTGACAAGTCAGGGCTGGCTGCTTTGAGCCAAACCCGTGCCATTCCCTGTAGCCTGTCCTGCTGGTGTTGGTGTCTTTGGGGCGGACCCTGACTGCCGACAAAACAGCAACACATTCGCTTAAGAGCTGGACTAGGTCAGTGCAAAAGATGGCGGCCAGGGCTGAGGGAGCCACACACAAGATGGCGGCCAGGGCTGGAGAGCCACACACAAGATGGCGGCTGGGGCCGGGCTGCCAGGGCGGCTGATCTCACTAGGAGGCGCAGCCTCAGCCCTCTGGCTGCCATCCTGTGTGGGGCAGGCAGAGCCCCCCTTCAGTGCCTGTTGAAATGGACATTAACGGACACCCGGGAAAAGGACACGGTCTGGCACCTTTGCTCTGTGCACACAAATATAGACCAGCCAGTTTGGAACGCCAACTGGCAGTACTTTGATGTCAAGGCAATTCAAATAGCTGAAAATACGAAACTCCAGGCATTGAACGTTTTAAAATAAAAACTTTTTTTTTTTTTTTTTTTTTGAAAGAGGGCTAAAAGCACTCCTTGTGCACATGGACTCCAATTAGCATCAAGCAGCATCACAAGTGGTTTCGTCCAGGCAGGAGTCACAGTCACTGTGAGGTGATGAAAACGGAGATGGGATCTGCTTGAGGCGGATGGTGCAGCGGCTGCGCACCTGCGACGTGTATCCCTCAGGGTACCTATTTCTTTAGAACACTATGAAGACTAGAGGGAATTGAAAGTCCACTGCAGTTTAGGTTGTTCTTCACGAGATTGTTCAAGTCGAGCGCAGCCATTCTGTTCAGCAGACACACAGGCAGGGGCTTCTTGGAGCGCTGCTCTGGCACCCATTCTTTGGAGGAGGGGATTGCAGGAAAGAAGAAAAGAAGCTCATCAACTACTGAAGAGGAAGAGTCACTGACAGGAAGCAGTGGGTTAAGAAATGTGAGGGGGAAAAAGGCAGAAAACATGAGGTGACAAGTGTGAGAAATGGGAGTGGAAAAAGGAGGGAAGTGTGAGGGAAGAAAAGGGTAGGAAACCTGTGTGGGAAAGGGTGAGAAAACGGAGGGGAAAATGGTGAAGATGTGAGTGAAAGTAGGAGAGGAAGGTGAGAGGAGGAAAAGGCAGGACATATGATGGGAAAATTCTAAGAAACATGATCAGGGAAGGCTGAAAAACATAGAGGAAAAAATGGAGGGAAATGTGAGGGGAAGAGAGTGAGAAAATTACTGGCAGAGAGAGAGAAACAGGCAGCAAATGTGAGGGGAACATTGTGAGAATCCTGAGGGGAAAAGAGGGAGAAACCAGAGGGCAGAAAAAGGCAGGAAACATTAGGGGGGAAAAAAGGGTGGGAAGTTGGATGGGAAAAGTGGCAGAAAACAGGAGTGAAAAAAGGGCAGAAAATGCTAGAGGAAAAGTAGAAGCAACATGAGGGGGAAAGAATGATAAACGTGAGGGGAAAAGTGGGAGAAATGTAAGAGGGAAAGCCTGGGAAACATGAGGGCAAAAGTGAGAAACATGAGGAGACAACTTGGAGAAAAATGACTGAGGAAAGGAGAAAAGCATGAGGGGAGAAAAGGGCAGGATAAGTGAGGGGAAAATTGTGAGAATCGTGGGAGAACTAAAAAGCAGGAAAAAGCGGGAAGTTGGGGAAATGTGAGAGGCAAAGCGTGAGGAAAGGGAGCTGAAAAGGGTGGGGAAAATGAGTAAAACTTGGGAGGCAAACATGAGAGGAAAACTGTGAGACTCGAGAGGGGGAAGGGGTGGAAATGTGAGAGGGAAAAGAACAGGAAATGTGAAGGGAGAAAAGGAGAGAAGGCAGGATTGGCATGACAGCTGAAATGATTCCTAACACATTCCCCCATGCATTTGCCCATTTATTGCACTAGCCCAGGGCTTCTCTGTATGTCCGTCTCCCCCTGTGCCTTGATTCCTGTTTGGAAGCAGTAGAAGTGCAGGATGTGCCCACCAGCAGGAGCTGCTCCAAGCTGGGAAGGGGCCAGGTGGTGCTGATTGCCAGAGGCTTCTGTGTCCCAGGTGAGGCCAGGGCAGGAGTGGGTTGAAAGGTGCTGCTGCTGCTCCTCTGTGCCAGAGAGCCCTGGCCGGGCAGGGCACGGCGCCCACTGCACTGCGGGCTCTTTCTCCTGCCACAGCTGGGCACACCTGGCAACAAATCATGACGACTTGTGGGGAAACCAAGGGCTTTGTGGAGGCTGCCTTGCTCTGCACACACCCGGGCCACCTGCAGCACAGAGCTTTGGCCCCCAGAAAGGTAAACCCGAGGGGAACAGCTGGAAAAGGTTTCATTTTCACCTGTCAATAGATGACTTTATTTCAGTGCTGGGTGCGTGGGGAATCACTTTCCTAACACGTGCTCAGCCAGAAATCCCACCTACTCATTTGTAACCATGGAAACAAGACCTACTCATTACTTTGCTGAAACTCACAGGCTAAACATTCCCTCAAATTAGTTGACATATTTAAATCACTTCTCAGAAGTTACTGACAGGAGAGTAGGGCTCTCTTGAGAGTCTCGGGTGGTCATTTGGGGAACATCCCATTCCTGCAATTCTCCTCTGATGCTCAAGAGCCTCCTACAACCACTCTTTTCCCCTTGAATGCATTCCAGCTGCATTCTTGGGAAGACTATTCTCAAGGCTAAGGTAGTCACTTGCACACATCAATCACTGCTCTGGAGGAATAGAGGGCTCAACAGTCTGTTAATGCAAAGGGAATTCACAATTTGTTACAGTTCAATATTTTCTCAAAACCTGCCTTCTCTGGGCATTGCTCACAAGCATTTCTTTAATTCACCTTGAAAATGTTTTTGCTGACTGAAGCCACATTGTGTCTTTCCTTCAGCAATTCAGAAGAAAAACACAAACTGCCTGCTGAAACCCTTCTGCTCCCTTCCAAATCAGTTCACTGCTCAAGCACGAGCCACAGGCTCCTGCCCGATTCCCTCTGTGAGATAGGGGGTAATATTTTGCTGCAGCTGCAGGGTTATGAGAAGAAAGAACGAAAGCTGTTGGTTCTTGGGGTTGTTATTTAGGGTTTGGGTTTGTTCTAGTTGATTTGTTGGGTGTTGCTGTGAGCTGGGAGAGGGGCCAGCGTGAAGACCAAACCAAAAGGGAAGTAGGAGAAGAGGGGAGGGGACAGAAAAGGAGGCGGTGGGGACAGAATACAAGTTTCCTATTTCCCGGCCAAAGGGAAAGGGGACACGGTTCGCCCTGGGCTGGGAAAGGCAATAAAAAGCAGCATTTTCTGTGTGTGTGTTGTGTGTGTGTTTGGCTCTTGGGAGAGGGAGATAGACACCCAGCTCAGGTGAATCCATCCTAAAAAGCAGTTCTCTTTGGCTTTGATGACGTTGTCACCCCATTAAATTTCATCTGACAGTTGGCTCCTCTCTAACACCTCTCTATCTCCCAGCAGCTCAGGGCTGCATTGCACAGTGCTTGCTGTGTGCCAGAGAGCTCAAAGCAGGCTGGCCTGGCGCCCCGGAATATTTCTGCAGAACACTCTGCATTTCACTCTTTTGCTCTGGCTCAGTGCACAACTCCAGCACTGCAGGCGCTTCCTCCCAGAGCCGTGTGAGGCCCCGGCTCCTGCAGATGTGAGCTGACAAGCTGTCCCTGCCTGCCGCTGGCCTCGCTTCCCCCGGCAGAAGCGCCGTGCCTGAAGGAGGCTGCCCTGTGCCGGAGCCTGCGGAGCAGCCCGGCTCCCTCCCCTGTGCCCAGAGCGCTGCACACACTGCTCACCTTGGCCAGGAGTTAGAGGGCAGCCGGCACAAGGGTGGCAATCCTCAGCCAGGCCTGCAGCCCTCGCCTGTGGTTTGCCTTTCTCTGCTCCTGTGCACGCTCCGGACGGCCGATGCCACCGGTCTGTGCTGTGCCCAGCACGGCCACGCTTCCCCTCGGGAGAGCCTTCCCCACTTTCCAACTGTACCAAAGAAGCCATCAATGTCACTCTCCACCTCTAAGAAAAAACTGACACTTCAGAAGAAAATGTTGAGCTTTGTCAGAGGCTCAGAAGGAGGGGAATCTTTGAAAGGAGTTGAGGTTTCACAAACTTTATTTCCAATCCTATGCTACTATCCTACTCCACTGTCCTAGCTGCAATCCTACTCTACAGTCCTATTCTACAATCCTTCTCTATACTGGTGTTGGAGAAAACAGTTGTCTGATTCCTGTCTCCTCCTTCCACTCTTTCACTGAAGTGATCAGTGGCACCAGGCTGGACACAGGCTTGGCTGACGTTACAAATGGATGCTGCACAAAGAAAAAAAAAAAAAACAAGAATGAACCATTACTTTGCAAGCTAAGAGCCTCAAAGGCAGGGCAATATTTTTCAAAGGAAAAGGAGATTGAATCAGAGTACGTCTAAGGAGCAACAGTGGGGCCACATTGGCACAGCTTGCTGCAAGAGCTGCTATGTGCCCCAGGCCTGGAAATATCTCCGGTCTGAGCATCCTGATCTCTTGAAAGAGGTCCCTGGTCATATTGCAGGGCACTTGGAGCAGATGACCCTTACAGGCCCTTGCCAGCCCAGCCCAGTCTAGGATTCCTGACTGTTCTCATTTGAACAGCACCAAGAGTGGAGGTGAGGAGGAGGAGGCTCCCCTGATGCCTTGCACTTCAGTGCAGGAGGAGCCCGTCCCTGGGACACTGTTTCCCCTGCAGCCCCTTGGCATTTTACCTGCAGCAGCTCCTTGGCAGACCAGCGCCGCGCCTCGTCTCTCTGCAGGCAGCAGCTCAGGAAGTCACACAGCAAAGGGGAGCGGAGCTTGGGCTGCTGCAGCTTTGGGATCCCTTTGGTGGCTTTCAGGAGTTGAGCCTGAAGAGAAAGGAAACACGAGTTTCTCACCCGCTTCTTTCACGTCTGGAACTGCTCTCCCAGATCCCATTGTTTCAGGTGCACTCTGCAGTGGCACTTTCTGCCGTGGCACAGAGGCAGAGATGACTTTCCTGACCAACAAAACACCCAAAGCCCGATGCAGCCACAGCTTTCCCAGCATCCAGCAGCTCTTGCCTTGGCAGCTGATTTCATTGACTGGCCTTGTTAGTGGAAACAATAGCAGCAAAAGCAGGTTTCCTTCTCTGAGGGTTCACCTGAGCAGCTTGACAGGCTATTTGGAAGAGGGACTTTGCTCTACTAACTCACTCTACTATTTCCAAAGATAATTACATGAAAAGCATCTCTGCAGCTCTTGTTGGTCCCTTAAGCACAGCTGCCATCAAACCAAAGTCATCAAGCTTTTTCCTTGGTTCTTGAAAACAATGGGAATTGCAAGCAAAGAAAGGAAATCCCTCAGTTATTCCTCAGGTAAGGAAACAAACATTTGGAATCTCATCTTCCACACAGACACATGAAGATGCATGCACAAATGTCTTGGGACGAAAATGCCTCTTTGGGCACACAGGAAACACCTGCAGCTCCGTCTCTCATCAGACTGCAAATTTCAGCTTCCCTTAGTCAGCAAAAGGAAAATTTTGGTGGTCAAAGCAGAAGAGGGAGAAACGCCATCCATGTGGTAGCCCTCTGCTCATTTGGACACTCAAGTCAATGCATTAATGGCATGGCCATCCTAGAAAGTGCCTGGAAACAAAGGGGTGGGTTTGGCCGGCTCTCCACATGGCCAGGCTTCATCTTAGTGACATGGAGGTGACGGCTTGGGTTAGGAAAGAAAGACGGTCACTGAGTGTTTCAGCAGCACCGCACAAGAAGCACAAGAGACTCTGTGGCCTTCACACCCTCTTGTTAAGGTTTCAGGCAAATTTCCTTGTGAGAAGAATGGGGGTGCACTTCTTCTCTCCAAACCACTGTTTTATAAACATCCTCGGGTTTGGGTTACTTTCCTTCATTTCAGGAAAGATAACACCACTTCTAAGATGCTTGTTTGCTGCTATTGGGGCTGTCTACAAAGCCAAAAGAGCTGGAACGACTTCTAAGCCAAAGCCCAGTGTTGCCTGAGAAGGGAGATTGTTTGCCTGGGCTAAGGCTTGAGTTCCCCCACGGATGCAATCAAAACCCCAGCAGATGCTGATGTGCTGCCGGGACATTTTCAGAAAGGGACTGTGGTGGAAGTAGTTCCAGCGGATGGCAATGGCATTTTGTCCAGTGGCACACACAAAGTGGGATGGGGGAGAAAGACAGCGGGATCAGAGAGTATTTACACCTTACCATGGCAGAATTTTCCTCCCAGTCAGGAGCTTCTCCTTCCACCATTTCAATGACCACGATTCCCAAAGACCATATGTCCACTTTGGGGCCATAGGGTTCACCGTTCACTTCAGGTGCCATCCACTGAAGAGTCCCGACCACCGATCTCCGTCTACTCTGCTCAGGGGTGAGTTGAGCAGAGAGGCCAAAATCAGCTGGGGAGAGAGCAAAAGACCGTTTTTATTTGAATCCTGTGCAATTAGGAAAGCACGCAAAAGAATTTCCCGGTAGAAGTTTGAGAATGTGCTCTTGAATCTCCTGGACAACTGTCCCTGCTCTGTTTCCTCAGGACTTTAGCCAAGGAAATATGGTGCTGGCTGCTTCAGAAATCCCCACATTTTTTACACTGCCTCCAGCAGGGGCTTTTCAAACTTTAGACATGTAGCTCCCTCCCTCTGGAAGGGACACGCACAGAGCAATGCCACTGTGGACTGCTCGAGCCTTGCCATAGGTCTGTGCACGTTGCCACCGCGTGGTCAGCTCACAACAGGCTCCCTGCACTGCCACCAGCGCCATTTTGGGGGGGCTGGCACTCACTCAAAAGCAGCCCCACAGCCCACATATCCCTGGAACGCTGCACCTGCCCAAGAATATACTGACCCAGCTTGACAGAGCCATCCGTTTTGAGAAGGATGTTGAGGCTTTTCAAATCTCTGTGCATCACGTGGTTGGCGTGGAGAAAATGCAGTCCTTGCAGGCACTGAGAGAGAAACCAGAAACAGGAGGGCAAATATCAGTGATGTGATTTCATCACACAAGAAAGGAAAGAGCTCTCCAAGATTCCCTCTCCAGGGGAATGAGAAGTAATGGCAGAACACAGTGCCACTGAGGGGAAGAGCTCGCTGCTCCAACACAGGCAGAGCAGCACCTTTCTAAAGAAAGGCATGTCAGCTTGCCAAAGAGCAACAGCAACTGCTGGTGTAGACTCTGCCCTGCAAACCAGCCAGGATGACTGCTGCTGCAGTGGATGTGCTCAGAAGCACACAGCACTCTGGCTGCACTGCTAACCTTTCCAGCTGAGGACTCAGAGAAATGAGTCTCTCTTTCTTCTTTGCTGTTCCTTTCAAATGCTCCCACCATCACCACCTTTGCTTTTACAGGCAAGGAATGCAGTGCCAACAGACCAAAGTTTAGAGAGGCAAGATGGAGAAGAGCAAATACAAGAGCCAGAGTGAGAATGCAACAGCAGGAGACAAGAGGACAAGAACAGAGTCCAGTGAGTGCAGGGGCACTGGCAGGCAGTTCATTTGAGAGGCTCTTGCTTGCCCAGAGCATATCAGCCACACAGAAACAAAGCCTGGCTCATGGAATCGCTCCTGTTCTGAGCCCCTTTCCCAGACAATCCTGCCCAAGCTCTGGGAAGCACAGCTGGGATCCCCGACTGACCTCCCGACTGATGATGGCAATCTCGTCTTCTGTCAGGCGAGTCTTTTGGATTGTGTCGTAAAGACTGCCTCCATCCATGTACTCCATCACCAGCCACAGTTCTTCATGCACAAGGTAGCTGAAAGAAGGGAACAAGGCCATGCAGATGAACATGCATTCGTTGGCTCCTTTGCTTGATTCTTGTTTCCGGGTTGCTTTGTGACAAGGACAGAATTAAAAGAATTAAAGACATTCCCTCCGGGCTGTGGGTTGTTTGCAGTCTGTGCAGTCTCAAGGAGAACAGCACATCTGTCAAAAGGAGATGTCTCTGATGGCCAGCAATCAAAAAGTGCAGTTTAGTATACGCCAAGATGAAAAACCTGTCCCGCGTGGTATTTCTGGAAAGAAGCACCTAGTGTTCCTGGCATGGCCCACCCTGGAAAAGAGGGGCAACAATCCAAGGGAAATCCTCCCTAGCATGCTTCATCAGCATTGAAGAAACCTTAAAAAATCCATCCTGAGACAACATGGAGGCAGCCAACTTACAGGGTACTGACTTCTTATGGTAGAGTTGATGCAGGTTTTTGAACAATTTTTCAACTATGTGTTGGAAAGCCAGGGATGACTCACGGAGATAAACTGCACTCTCTTCCCATCCATTGGAGATGAGTAGAGAAATAATAATGAAGCGATAATTAACAGCTTTCTTTTCTGCTAGTGTCCAAAGTGGGGTTTTAACCTTGCATACTTTTACTATGTAAACAAACCTTCATGGGATGAGACCACGACCACTCACCCGTCTAAATAATGGACAAGATGGGGACTCATATTCCTCTTCATGACCGTGATTTCAGTAACAATATCCTCCATCTCGCTCGGTCCCCGAAGATAGATTTTCTTGATAGCCACCTAGAATGACATTGAAAATCAGTAACTTTAGAAGTTGGAGGAATGAGACCAAAACACACATGGGGAGAGAGATTTTGCAATGACACCGCCAAGCCGTGCCAAAGTGCCTTGTAATTAGACAAAGGAGTAATTAGGAAGTGACATTCCTACAGCCCATTTCTCTGCTCCTTTGGGGGCCAGATCCAGGACACGTGGCCACTGACCACATTTTGCCTTGTCCACTTGTTAGCAATGGTGTGTCAACTCTCACCCCCCCAAAGCTCTGAGCACACTCTCTGTCTGTCTGTACTTGAGAAGAAGTAATGCGTGACTTGGTACTCTGTGGATACATCTCGGGCTATAGGCAGGGCTTGGGGCTTTTAGGGACACCTTGCAGATCTCTCCCTACGTGCAGTTCCCAAGTGCAGCACTGCAGGTGGCTAAGGAACTGCCAGGAACATTCAGATGTATTTGCTGGCAGCCAGAAATGAGAATTCAGGACTCTGAAGCCGTAGCCCCAGAGAGCAGTGAGATGCTCCTTTGTTGGAGCATCTGAGAGCCAGGGAGAGCATCCTTCTCTGAAAGGAACCGCTGTCCTCCTTGCCTTCCTTCTGGCAGCTGAGCAGGACAAAGACTGCCCCAAATGCAGTTGGCAGGCTGGCACCAGTCTGTGCTTCTTGTGCCTTTGCAGCACAGCTCTAGCCACAGCTGCAGCCGCAGCTGACACGAGACAGGAAAGCCCTGGAGAGCAGCAGAATCTGCAGGGGCTCTTGACATTTACCTCTCCGCCCGTGGCAGTGTCGATCGCTCTGCAAACCTCTCCAAAAGCCCTAGAAACAAAACAGCAGCAAAGAAAGGAGAAGCCATTTAGACCTTGGAGTGAAAGCCAGCCCAGACAGGAGATGTCTGCTGGAAATGCCTCCAACCTGCAGCATGCAGGAGGGCACTGCCAGAAGGCAGATGATGCATGTTCCTCTCCAGTGCATGGGCACTGGGCCTGTTTCTGAAGCATTGGGGTTTAGTGCCTCAGCTCCAAAGGCCAGGGGATTCTTTCATCGTGGATTTCAGTTTCTAAACTGGGCGGTTTTTATCCTCACCACAGACTATTTCCTTCAGCAAACTCTTGGGAAGAAATGCTCCTGAGAAGTGTTATCTGACTGCTATGATAGGGGGTAGGTTGCTGTTTCTGGCAATGAAATAGAAGTGTCTTTGATAATGCCTTCTGACCACACTTCCAAATTCTGGCCGCTACTGAGAGATGGGGCAGACTAACCCGCGTGTCTGAATATGTTTGCACCTTGCCTGACTTCACACTTGACAGATATTCCAGCAGCAAATCAGCTGCCCCATGACTGTGTAGAAGCAACTGTGGTTGGACTCACCCTCTGCCAACAATTTCCTTTTCGGTGTATTTCCTCCGGGGATTTTCTGTGCTCACCATTTGCCCTGAGGGAAACAAAATGCAAAATGCTCACTTGAAAGCAGACATCCCACTATCCAAGAGATACAAAAGGCAGCCCTGCTGGGGCTCTACAGTCTGGCCTTCTGAGTCCTTTGTGGCCAGCTGGGTAACAACAACAACAACAACAACAATTGCAACAAGACAGGCAGCTCTGCAGTACAAGCAGGTCAGCACAGAGAATGATTTTCTACAGTCCTTTGAAGAGATGCCTTGGCAGAAAACAAAGCACAGGGAGATGCATTCCCAGGAGAGGAGGGCATCTTCCCCACCTTGCAGCAGTTTCCCAAAGGAATGCCTTTCCCTTTGTAAACCCAAGCAGCTCATGCTCTAACCAACCCCAAGGGGCCTTCAGCAGCAGGACCCTCACCCTTGATGAGCAGGCTGAGCTGGAAGACGCCCTTGCCCGTGGCCCACGTGAAGAACCACACTGCTTCTCCTCCCCCTGACAGCAGGGATCAGTCCCTGCCATTGCACTCGCCCTCTCAGCCCCGCACACGTGCCCACCTTCCCGCAGCGGGCAAGGGCAGCAAGGACAGCAGTGCTCCTCAGGTGCCGGCGGGACACGGACAGCTGCCCAGAGGAGATGCTGACCCTCTGTGAGCCCAGCCCAGGCCGTGCAGGAGCCGGCCCAGAGCAGGGGCTGCTGCCTCGGGGCAGCTCCGCGCTGCAGCGGCCGGCCGGCAGCGGCACTCTCCCAGCTAAGGAAGGCTCCAGCCTCGGCGCTCACACCAGCCCTCAGGGCCAGGGCAGCCACCGCCACAAAGCTGCCAAAGCCCAGGCACCAGCACTGACAAGCAATGGCAAGAAGGCACGGCCACACCCAGCCCCTTCCAAGCTGCTGCCCCCACTGAGGACACAGCAGGATTGGCTTGGAGAGCAGACACACCCAGGTGCACGTCAGTGCCCTTTTGTGCCAACAGGTGATGGGAGGCAGAGAGTCAGCTGGGCTCTCTTCTCAGCCCCACCAGGTCTTATCTGAGGGCACAGGACGGGCAGCTGCTCTGGGCAAGAAGCAGCTTCAATGACTTGTGCTGTACAATCACAAAGGGCACTGAGATGAGGAGGATCAATGGGTCCAGCTATGCTGACACATGCTCACAATACACTGTCCCTCAGAGAAGAAAGACACAAGACGTACTCATGAACCCCAGGAAGTCATCCTCCTCATACTCCATCTCCTGTTGCTGAGCAGCAGCTTTGTCAGTGCTGGAGATGAAGGAACTGCCCAGGCTCCACTGCTCAGCTGGGCCAGGCCAGGCCCCTTCAGGTGACACTGCTGCTCCTGCTGCTGCAGCTTCAATAGAAGAGCCTGTGGAGATCTGAGACAACAAAAGAGTTTGTGTCAGAAAAGTGGCTGGCAGAGATTAGCCCCAGATCCCATTTTAAATGCAAGCCCTTAAGAAGGTGCTGTCAGCCAGTGACTGGGAGCTGCTGTCAAGCTCAGCTTTTTCACCTTTCTGCCCACAATTCACATTAATTCAGCCACTTCTTTCTGCTTCCCTGCCCACCTCTGCTTCCATTTTACCAAAAGAACAACCTGGCAACCAAGGCACCAAAATCCCTGACTTGAAGCAGAAACTCCACGTCCCCAGTGTGTCTCTGAAATGCTCCCAGGTAAGCACAGCCAAGAAGCTCGTGGGGACAAACCGCCCCAAAAAGCTTGTGTTGTCACATCAATACTTTTTGTGCCTGTGGGTACTTGGCGAGTCTGTGGAGGGGGACAGGTGTCCCCAGACCACAGCGTCCCCTACGTATCCACCAAGGCTGAGCACAGTGCCTTTGACATGCTCCCTCCTCTGCACACAGGGAACCTTCCTGCTCCAGGCTGGCCTCTATCAGAATCCCAGCAAGCTGGGGCCTAAACACGGCAGCTCAAAGCCCATTTTCCAGCTGTCACTGGCTGAGGGGAATGGCTAGGTCTGGCAGGACTGCAGCACTCGGCATCCTCAGCCACCAACAGCAAGAGCTGGCTGCTCAGAAACTTGCAGCTCTGCCTCGCACTAAAGACAGCGCCCTCCAGAAGTGGCACTTACCGTCTTGGAAAGTTGCGGCTGTGGTGTGACCACAGCTGGAGCCTTGTGGTCATTTGGCTCCTCTTTGCCTTCTCGTCCAGGAGCAGAGGAAGCCAGAGGAGAGTCTGCTCTTGGTTCTGGGATCTGTGGACAGACAGGAGCGTTAGACACAGGCCATGACCTATCATTTAGAACCTTCTTTCTCTTCAGCTCTAGAACCAGCTCTACTAAGCACAAATCATCAACTTGCAGAGCAAGGGGATTCTAAGTCCCTCAGACTAAATTCTAATGGGCTGATTCAACTGGACACTGCAAATTGCTCCAAATTACATATTCCCCCCTGACTACTATCAGGAAGCACATTCTCTCTGCAAAACTTATCTTTTAGTTCTTTTAAAGCTCTGAAATGGAAAATTAGGAAATAGGCAGTGATGCCTTTGCTCTTGCTGCTGTAGACATGGAAATGGATTTTCTTGCAGCCTACTCAGCTGGCCCTCTACACTCTACTGCCACAGGCCAAGCTCACAGCTTGCTGCACAATTCTTAAACGCCAAGAACATCAAATGTTCTTTCCTTACTCACCTTGGGATCAGCACCTCTGAATACCCGGCTCAGGTGACCTGCAGTGGGCAAGGGAAAATGAAGCAGATGCTTTGAGAAAACTGGAGACAACCAGAGCATTTTTAGAAGACCTTCCAAGGCCTCCCAGTCTACATTTTCAAAGTTGTCCTGCTTGACCCAGCAAGGGAGGAATTGGCAAACTCTGCTGCCACAGACTCTCCAACAGAGGGAACGCAACCCCTGCAGGCTCCCTTGCAAATGCTGCCCGCACGGCCGTGGCTACCCACACCCCCTTTGGAGCTGAACATGTTGACAGGAGCTTTACCCAAGCGGCATCTCGATGGCCTTTCTGTTTCCAAATGAACTCAGTCACTAAGAAAGAGCAGGAAGACACAAAAACCAGGTGAGGTGACACTCAGGGAAAACCTCTACTTACCTGCCAGGTTACTTAGGAAATAGCAGGAATAGGCAACTCCATAAACAGTGAAAACTGCAGCGGCGAGTTGCCCAATCATTGTGGCAACTGCTGTGCAAGTTTGCAGACTGCGCTCTAACGCTAGCTGAAAGAAGTCTCCTGTCAGTCAGCAGCTGCCCCCTGACAAAAGCCTCAAGCACAGGACCAAGTTCCTGCACTGAGCAAGGCCAAGAGCTGCTCTGACACCCCTGAGGCCTTCCGTGCACCAAGGCAACCTTGCGATGTCACCACGACCACGTGACAACCGTGCCCTGACATCACAAAGCAAACGCTCTGCCTTGATCTGGATGGATGGAGGAGGGCACGTGGACTCGACTACTGAGGACTCATTGCAGATGCTAGAATTAAGGGCTGTCCTTTGGATCATTATGAATTGGCCTGATCAGGGTGTAAATATTGTCACAGACTCATGATACGTAGTAGGGGTGGTGCTGCGGATTGAGGATGCATTGATAAAGGATATAAAGAATGACAGGTTATGGGAACTTTTGAGGCAGCTGAGGCAAGCTGTTCGGCTGCGCTCAGCTCCTTTTGCGATTTTGCATATTCGAAGCCACAAATGGTCAGAAGGTTTGGGTCAGGGTAATGCCATAGCTGATCAGTTGGTTTCTGTTGCAGTACCACAAGACGGATTTCAGCAGGCACGTATTGCTCATGAGACTTTTCACCAGAATGCGCGAGGCCTAAAGAAACAGTTTCGCATATCTCTGAATGATGCCCGTGGTATTGTCAGATCCTGTCCCCTCTGTAGTCAGCATGGGCCTGGAATAGGGATGGGAGTAAACCCACGGGGCCTTGGACCCAATCAGATCTGGCAAATGGATGTAACTCACGTATCCTCCTTTGGTAGATTGAAATATGTGCATGTTACAATTGATACTTTCAGTAAATTTATTTGGGCTTCAGCGCAGCCGGGAGAGAAAGCTCTCCACGTGGTACGACACCTAACTACTTGCTTTGCGGTGATGGGGGTGCCAGAACAGATTAAGACAGATAATGGCCCTGCATATGTGAGCAGCAGGATCCAAAGGTTCTTACAGAAGTGGGGTGTGACACACATCACAGGTATCCCACATTCACCAACAGGTCAGGCGATTGTGGAGCGAGCCCACCAAACACTCAAGGATTATCTGTTAAAATATAAGGAGGAGGTGGATGTGCAGACCATGCTATCAAAAACACTATTTGTATTAAACTATCTGTGTGTAATGGGGGACCACTCGGAGCCCCCTGCGGTCATCCACTCAGGCGGAGTAAAGGAGGAAGCAACTAAGCCATTGTTTAAAGTCATGTACCGAGATCCCAAAACTGGAGTATGGGAAGGTCCCGCAGAGGTTCAGTACATGGGTAGAGGTTATGTTTGTGTTCTTACCCCCACAGGGCCCCAATGGATACCTAGTAAATGGATCCGTCCTGCTAATGACCCTGCAAGAGCGACATCGATACTGGACAGCCAGGGTTAGAGGGGGTACACTTAATTGAAGACTTAAGGGCAAGAGAAAACCTACAACTGCTCTGGCAGTTTGACAAGGTAGTACAGAGAGATCACTCCATGACAATTCATACCCAAATAGCTAAGTTGTAAGAACTCACTAGTCATTTGCAGCAAGACACAGGCTTGGGTTTAACAGATTGGCTATGATCTTTCGGGCTAGGGCCTTGGATAACCTCCCTACTGCAACATGTAATCAATATTGTGATTGTTATTATACTGCTTGTACTTTTTGTATCTTGCTTTTTTTGCTGCTTGCAACAGATGATGTATCGCATAGCAGAAACAGTAACTACTCGACACGCTGCGTTTGCTGCACAAAATAAAAAAGAGGGAATTGTTGAAGAATGGTTAGCAGAGCAAGGCCACGGATCATTAGAGGCCTCATGGCCCGATACCAAGTGCTAGCAGCCTACGCGCTGCTAAGATAAGCTGTCCTTGGGACAGCAGAAAGCACGGATACAGGCCAAAGATAAAAGAACTTGTGCTTAATAGAGCGTAGCAGTAAGCACGTATACAAAGTTTTCAGCATGCCAAGAGGAGGAACCTTCTCACGCTTGATATAGCCAATCAAGTATAGATGAGTAGTGTATGCTAACCAATTATAATTTGACAAGTATGCTGAATGCTTGGGGCAAAAGTATAAGAACGGATGTTATGAGCAATAAAGTTGAACAATGCTTTACCAATCGTATTGATTGATTGCATTCTTCCCTCGCCGAAATCCTCCGCAGTGCAGCACATCCTGCGTAGGAGATGGTCCTGGTGTCCCAGAGGGAATTGTGCATGGCTTTGGGGACAGTGGTGCAGATGGAGCCCAGGTCGCTGAGGGCCAGGTTGAGCAGGAAGAAGAACATGGGGCTGTGCAGGTGGTGGCCGCAGGCTACGGCGCTGGTGACGAGGCCGTGGCCCAGGAGGGCAGCCAGGGAGATGCCCAGGAAGAGGCAGAAGTGCAGGAGCTGCAGCTGCCGCGTGTCTGCCAACGCCAGCGGGAGGAAGTGGCTGATGGAGCTGCTGTTGCACATTTGCTGTGGCTGCATATGGGGACATGTTCATGGATAAAGGACAGTGACAAGTCAGGGCTGGCTGCTTTGAGCCAAACCCGTGCCATTCCCTGTAGCCTGTCCTGCTGGTGTTGGTGTCTTTGGGGCGGACCCTGACTGCCGACAAAACAGCAACACATTCGCTTAAGAGCTGGACTAGGTCAGTGCAAAAGATGGCGGCCAGGGCTGAGGGAGCCACACACAAGATGGCGGCCAGGGCTGGAGAGCCACACACAAGATGGCGGCTGGGGCTGGGCTGCCAGGGCGGCTGATCTCACTAGGAGGCGCAGCCTCAGCCCTCTGGCTGCCATCCTGTGTGGGGCAGGCAGAGCCCCCCTTCAGTGCCTGTTGAAATGGACATTAACGGACACCCGGGAAAAGGACACGGTCTGGCACCTTTGCTCTGTGCACACAAACATAGACCAGCCAGTTTGGAACGCCAACTGGCAGTACTTTGATGTCAAGGCAATTCAAATAGGTGAAAATACGAAACTCCAGGCATTGAACGTTTTAAAATAAAAACTTTTTTTTTTTTTTTTTTTTTTTTTTTGAAAGAGGGCTAAAAGCACTCCTTGTGCACATGGACTCCAATTAGCATCAAGCAGCATCACAAGTGGTTTCGTCCAGGCAGGAGTCACAGTCACTGTGAGGTGATGAAAACGGAGATGGGATCTGCTTGAGGCGGATGGTGCAGCGGCTGCGCACCTGCGACGTGTATCCCTCAGGGTACCTATTTCTTTAGAACACTATGAAGACTAGAGGGAATTGAAAGTCCACTGCAGTTTAGGTTGTTCTTCACGAGATTGTTCAAGTCGAGCACAGCCATTCTGTTCAGCAGACACACGGGCAGGGGCTTCTTGGAGCGCTGCTCTGGCACCCATTCTTTGGAGGAGGGGATTGCAGGAAAGAAGAAAAGAAGCTCATCAACTACTGAAGAGGAAGAGTCACTGACAGGAAGCAGTGGGTTAAGAAATGTGAGGGGGAAAAAGGCAGAAAACATGAGGTGACAAGTGTGAGAAATGGGAGTGGAAAAAGGAGGGAAGTGTGAGGGAAGAAAAGGGTAGGAAACCTGTGTGGGAAAGGGTGAGAAAACGGAGGGGAAAATGGTGAAGATGTGAGTGAAAGTAGGAGAGGAAGGTGAGAGGAGGAAAAGGCAGGACATATGATGGGAAAATTCTAAGAAACATGATCAGGGAAGGCTGAAAAACATAGAGGAAAAAATGGAGGGAAATGTGAGGGGAAGAGAGTGAGAAAATTACTGGCAGAGAGAGAGAAAAAAGCAGCAAATGTGAGGGGAACATTGTGAGAATCCTGAGGGGAAAAGAGGGAGAAACCAGAGGGCAGAAAAAGGCAGGAAACATTAGGGGGGAAAAAAGGGTGGGAAGTTGGATGGGAAAAGTGGCAGAAAACAGGAGTGAAAAAAGGGCAGAAAATGCTAGAGGAAAAGTAGAAGCAACATGAGGGGGAAAGAATGATAAACGTGAGGGGAAAAGTGGGAGAAATGTAAGAGGGAAAGCCTGGGAAACATGAGGGCAAAAGTGAGAAACATGAGGAGACAACTTGGAGAAAAATGACTGAGGAAAGGAGAAAAGCATGAGGGGAGAAAAGGGCAGGATAAGTGAGGGGAAAATTGTGAGAATCGTGGGAGAACAAAAAAGCAGGAAAAAGCGGGAAGTTGGGGAAATGTGAGAGGCAAAGCGTGAGGAAAGGGAGCTGAAAAGGGTGGGGAAAATGAGTAAAACTTGGGAGGCAAACATGAGAGGAAAACTGTGAGACTCGAGAGGGGGAAGGGGTGGAAATGTGAGAGGGAAAAGAACAGGAAATGTGAAGGGAGAAAAGGAGAGAAGGCAGGATTGGCATGACAGCTGAAATGATTCCTAACACATTCCCCCATGCATTTGCCCATTTATTGCACTAGCCCAGGGCTTCTCTGTATGTCCGTCTCCCCCTGTGCCTTGATTCCTGTTCGGAAGCAGTAGAAGTGCAGGATGTGCCCACCAGCAGGAGCTGCTCCAAGCTGGGAAGGGGCCAGGTGGTGCTGATTTCCAGAGGCTTCTGTGTCCCAGGTGAGGCCAGGGCAGGAGTGGGTTGAAAGGTGCTGCTGCTGCTCCTCTGTGCCAGAGAGCCCTGGCCGGGCAGGGCACGGCGCCCACTGCACTGCGGGCTCTTTCTCCTGCCACAGCTGGGCACACCTGGCAACAAATCATGACGACTTGTGGGGAAACCAAGGGCTTTGTGGAGGCTGCCTTGCTCTGCACACACCCGGGCCACCTGCAGCACAGAGCTTTGGCCCCCAGAAAGGCAAACCCGAGGGGAACAGCTGGAAAAGGTTTCATTTTCACCTGTCAATAGATGACTTTATTTCAGTGCTGGGTGCGTGGGGAATCACTTTCCTAACACGTGCTCAGCCAGAAATCCCACCTACTCATTTGTAACCATGGAAATAAGACCTACTCATTACTTTGCTGAAACTCACAGGCTAAACATTCCCTCAAATTAGTTGACATATTTAAATCACTTCTCAGAAGTTACTGACAGGAGAGTAGGGCTCTCTTGAGAGTCTCGGCTGGTCATTTGGGGAACATCCCATTGCTGCAATTCTCCTCTGATGCTCAAGAGCCTCCTACAACCACTCTTTTCCCCTTGAATGCATTCCAGCTACATTCTTGGGAAGACTATTCTCAAGGCTAAGGTAGTCACTTGCACACATCAATCACTGCTCTGGAGGAATAGAGGGCTCAACAGTCTGTTAATGCAAAGGGAATTCACAATTTGTTACAGTTCAACATTTTCTCAAAACCTGCCTTCTCTGGGCATTGCTCACAAGCATTTCTTTAATTCACCTTGAAAATGTTTTTGCTGACTGAAGCCACATTGTGTCTTTCCTTCAGCAATTCAGAAGAAAAACACAAACTGCCTGCTGAAACCCTTCTGCTCCCTTCCAAATCAGTTCACTGCTCAAGCACGAGCCACAGGCTCCTGCCCGATTCCCTCTGTGAGATAGGAGGTAATATTTTGCTGCAGCTGCAGGGTTATGAGAAGAAAGAACGAAAGCTGTTGGTTCTTGGGGTTGTTATTTAGGGTTTGGGTTTGTTCTAGTTGATTTGTTGGGTGTTGCTGTGAGCTGGGAGAGGGGCCAGCGTGAAGACCAAACCAAAAGGGAAGTAGGAGAAGAGGGGAGGGGACAGAAAAGGAGGCGGTGGGGACAGAATACAAGTTTCCTATTTCCCGGCCAAAGGGAAAGGGGACAGGGTTCGCCCTGGGCTGGGAAAGGCAATAAAAAGCAGCATTTTCTGTGTGTGTGTTGTGTGTGTGTTTGGCTCTTGGGAGAGGGAGATACACACCCAGCTCAGGTGAATCCATCCTAAAAAACAGTTCTCTTTGGCTTTGATGACGTTGTCACCCCATTAAATTTCATCTGACAGTTGGCTCCTCTCTAACACCTCTCTATCTCCCAGCAGCTCAGGGCTGCATTGCACAGTGCTTGCTCTGTGCCAGAGAGCTCAAAGCAGGCTGGCCTGGCGCCCCGGAATATTTCTGCAGAACACTCTGCATTTCACTCTTTTGCTCTGGCTCAGTGCACAACTCCAGCACTGCAGGCGCTTCCTCCCAGAGCCGTGTGAGGCCCCGGCTCCTGCAGATGTGACCTGACAAGCTGTCCCTGCCTGCCGCTGGCCTCGCTTCCCCCGGCAGAAGCGCCGTGCCTGAAGGAGGCTGCCCTGTGCCGGAGCCTGCGGAGCAGCCCGGCTCCCTCCCCTGTGCCCAGAGCGCTGCACACACTGCTCACCTTGGCCAGGAGTTAGAGGGCAGCCGGCACAAGGGTGGCAATCCTCAGCCAGGCCTGCAGCCCTCGCCTGTGGTTTGCCTTTCTCTGCTCCTGTGCACGCTCCGGACGGCCGATGCCACCGGTCTGTGCTGTGCCCAGCACGGCCACGCTTCCCCTCGGGAGAGCCTTCCCCACTTTCCAACTGTACCAAAGAAGCCATCAATGTCACTCTCCACCTCTAAGAAAAAACTGACACTTCAGAAGAAAATGTTGAGCTTTCTCAGAGGCTCAGAAGGAGGGGAATCTTTGAAAGGAGTTGAGGTTTCACAAACTTTATTTCCAATCCTATGCTACTGTCCTACTCCACTGTCCTAGCTGCAATCCTACTCTACAGTCCTATTCTACAATCCTTCTCTATACTGGTGTTGGAGAAAACAGTTGTCTGATTCCCGTCTCCTCCTTCCACTCTTTCACTGAAGTGATCAGTGGCACCAGGCTGGACACAGGCTTGGCTGATGTTACAAATGGATGCTGCACAAAGAAAAAAAAAAAAACAAGAATGAACCATTACTTTGCAAGCTAAGAGCCTCAAAGGCAGGGCAATATTTTTCAAAGGAAAAGGAGATTGAATCAGAGTACATCTAAGGAGCAACAGTGGGGCCACATTGGCACAGCTTGCTGCAAGAGCTGCTATGTGCCCCAGGCCTGGAAATATCTCCGGTCTGAGCATCCTGATCTCTTGAAAGAGGTCCCTGGTCATATTGCAGGGCACTTGGAGCAGATGACCCTTACAGGCCCTTGCCAGCCCAGCCCAGTCTAGGATTCCTGACTGTTCTCATTTGAACAGCACCAAGAGTGGAGGTGAGGAGGAGGAGGCTCCCCTGATGCCTTGCACTTCAGTGCAGGAGGAGCCCGTCCCTGGGACACTGTTTCCCCTGCAGCCCCTTGGCATTTTACCTGCAGCAGCTCCTTGGCAGACCAGCGCCGCGCCTCGTCTCTCTGCAGGCAGCAGCTCAGGAAGTCACACAGCAAAGGGGAGCGGAGCTTGGGCTGCTGCAGCTTTGGGATCCCTTTGGTGGCTTTCAGGAGTTGAGCCTGAAGAGAAAGGAAACACGAGTTTCTCACCCGCTTCTTTCACGTCTGGAACTGCTCTCCCAGATCCCATTGTTTCAGCTGCACTCTGCAGTGGCACTTTCTGCCGTGGCACAGAGGCAGAGATGACTTTCCTGACCAACAAAACACCCAAAGCCCGATGCAGCCACAGCTTTCCCAGCATCCAGCAGCTCTTGCCTTGGCAGTTGATTTCATTGACTGGCCTTGTTAGTGGAAACAATAGCAGCAAAAGCAGGTTTGCTTCTCTGAGGGTTCACCTGAGCAGCTTGACAGGCTATTTGGAAGAGGCACTTTGCTCTACTAACTCACTCTACTATTTCCAAAGATAATTACATGAAAAGCATCTCTGCAGCTCTTGTTGGTCCCTTAAGCACAGCTGCCATCAAACCAAAGTCATCAAGCTTTTTCCTTGGTTCTTGAAAACAATGGGAATTGCAAGCAAAGAAAGGAAATCCCTCAGTTATTCCTCAGGTAAGGAAACAAACATTTGGAATCTCATCTTCCACACAGACACATGAAGATGCATGCACAAATGTCTTGGGACGAAAATGCCTCTTTGGGCACACAGGAAACACCTGCAGCTCCGTCTCTCATCAGACTGCAAATTTCAGCTTCCCTTAGGCAGCAAAAGGAAAATTTTGGTGGTCAAAGCAGAAGAGGGAGAAACGCCATCCATGTGGTAGCCCTCTGCTCATTTGGACACTCAAGTCAATGCATTAATGGCATGGCCATCCTAGAAAGTGCCTGGAAACAAAGGGGTGGGTTTGGCCGGCTCTCCACATGGCCAGGCTTCATCTTAGTGACATGGAGGTGACGGCTTGGCTTAGGAAAGAAAGACGGTCACTGAGTGTTTCAGCACCACCGCACAAGAAGCACAAGAGACTCTGTGGCCTTCACACCCTCTTGTTAAGGTTTCAGGCAAATTTCCTTGTGAGAAGAATGGGGGTGCACTTCTTCTCTCCAAACCACTGTTTTATAAACATCCTCGGGTTTGGGTTACTTTCCTTCATTTCAGGAAAGATAACACCACTTCTAAGATGCTTGTTTGCTGCTATTAGGGCTGTCTACAAAGCCAAAAGAGCTGGAACGACTTCTAAGCCAAAGCCCAGTGTTGCCTGAGAAGGGAGATTGTTTGCCTGGGCTAAGGCTTGAGTTCCCCCACGGATGCAACCAAAACCCCAGCAGATGCTGATGTGCTGCCGGGACATTTTCAGAAAGGGACTGTGGTGGAAGTAGTTCCAGCGGATGGCAATGGCATTTTGTCCAGTGGCACACACAAAGTGGGATGGGGGAGAAAGACAGCGGGATCAGAGAGTATTTACACCTTACCATGGCAGAATTTTCCTCCCAGTCAGGAGCTTCTCCTTCCACCATTTCAATGACCACGATTCCCAAAGACCATATGTCCACTTTGGGGCCATAGGGTTCACCGTTCACTTCAGGTGCCATCCACTGAAGAGTCCCGACCACCGATCTCCGTCTACTCTGCTCAGGGGTGAGTTGAGCAGAGAGGCCAAAATCAGCTGGGGAGAGAGCAAAAGACCGTTTTTATTTGAATCCTGTGCAATTAGGAAAGCACGCAAAAGAATTTCCCGGTAGAAGTTTGAGAATGTGCTCTTGAATCTCCTGGACAACCGTCCCTGCCTTGTTTCCTCAGGACTTTAGCCAAGGAAATATGGTGCTGGCTGCTTCAGAAATCCCCACATTTTTTACACTGCCTCCAGCAGGGGCTTTTCAAACTTTAGACATGTAGCTCCCTCCCTCTGGAAGGGACACGCACAGAGCAATGCCACTGTGGACTGCTCGAGCCTTGCCATAGGTCTGTGCACGTTGCCACCGCGTGGTCAGCTCACAACAGGCTCCCTGCACTGCCACCAGCGCCATTTTGGGGGGGCTGGCACTCACTCAAAAGCAGCCCCACAGCCCACATATCCCTGGAACGCTGCACCTGCCCAAGAATATACTGACCCAGCTTGACAGAGCCATCCGTTTTGAGAAGGATGTTGAGGCTTTTCAAATCTCTGTGCATCACGTGGTTGGCGTGGAGAAAATGCAGTCCTTGCAGGCACTGAGAGAGAAACCAGAAACAGGAGGGCAAATATCAGTGATGTGATTTCATCACACAAGAAAGGAAAGAGCTCTCCAAGATTCCCTCTCCAGGGGAATGAGGAGTAATGGCAGAACACAGTGCCACTGAGGGGAAGAGCTCGCTGCTCCAACACAGGCAGAGCAGCACCTTTCTAAAGAAAGGCATGTCAGCTTGCCAAAGAGCAACAGCAACTGCTGGTGTAGACTCTGCCCTGCAAACCAGCCAGGATGACTGCTGCTGCAGTGGATGTGCTCAGAAGCACACAGCACTCTGGCTGCACTGCTAACCTTTCCAGCTGAGGACTCAGAGAAATGAGTCTCTCTTTCTTCTTTGCTGTTCCTTTCAAATGCTCCCACCATCACCACTTTTGCTTTCACAGGCAAGGAATGCAGTGCCAACAGACCAAAGTTTAGAGAGGCAAGATGGAGAAGAGCAAATACAAGAGCCAGAGTGAGAATGCAACAGCAGGAGACAAGAGGACAAGAACAGAGTCCAGTGAGTGCAGGGGCACTGGCAGGCAGTTCATTTGAGAGGCTCTTGCTTGCCCAGAGCATATCAGCCACACAGAAACAAAGCCTGGCTCATGGTATCGCTCCTGTTCTGAGCCCCTTTCCCAGACAATCCTGCCCAAGCTCTGGGAAGCACAGCTGGGATCCCCGACTGACCTCCCGACTGATGATGGCAATCTCGTCTTCTGTCAGGCGAGTCTTTTGGATTGTGTCGTAAAGACTGCCTCCATCCATGTACTCCATCACCAGCCACAGTTCTTCATGCACAAGGTAGCTGAAAGAAGGGAACAAGGCCATGCAGATGAACATGCATTCGTTGGCTCCTTTGCTTGATTCTTGTTTCTGGGTTGCTTTGTGACAAGGACAGAATTAAAAGAATTAAAGACATTCCCTCCGGGCTGTGGGTTGTTTGCAGTCTGTGCAGTCTCAAGGAGAACAGCACATCTGTCAAAAGGAGATGTCTCTGATGGCCAGCAATCAAAAAGTGCAGTTTAGTATACGCCAAGATGAAAAACCTGTCCCGCGTGGTATTTCTGGAAAGAAGCACCTAGTGTTCCTGGCATGGCCAGCCCTGGAAAAGAGGGGCAACAATCCAAGGGAAATCCTCCCTAGCATGCTTCATCAGCATTGAAGAAACCTTAAAAAATCCATCCTGAGACAACATGGAGGCAGCCAACTTACAGGGTACTGACTTCTTATGGTAGAGTTGATGCAGGTTTTTGAACAATTTTTCAACTATGTGTTGGAAAGCCAGGGATGACTCACGGAGATAAACTGCACTCTCTTCCCATCCATTGGAGATGAGTAGAGAAATAATAATGAAGCAATAATTAACAGCTTTCTTTTCTGCTAGTGTCCAAAGTGGGGTTTTAACCTTGCATACTTTTACTATGTAAACAAACCTTCATGGGATGAGACCATGACCACTCACCCGTCTAAATAATGGACAAGATGGGGACTCATATTCCTCTTCATGACCGTGATTTCAGTAACAATATCCTCCATCTCGCTCGGTCCCCGAAGATAGATTTTCTTGATAGCCACCTAGAATGACATTGAAAATCAGTAACTTTAGAAGTTGGAGGAATGAGACCAAAACACACATGGGGAGAGAGATTTTGCAATGACACCGCCAAGCCGTGCCAAAGTGCCTTGTAATTAGACAAAGGAGTAATTAGGAAGTGACATTCCTACAGCCCATTTCTCTGCTCCTTTGGGGGCCAGATCCAGGACACGTGGCCACTGACCACATTTTGCCTTGTCCACTTGTTAGCAATGGTGTGTCAACTCTCACCCCCCCAAAACTCTGAGCACACTCTCTGTCTGTCTGTACTTGAGAAGAAGTAATGCGTGACTTGGTACTCTGTGGATACATCTCGGGCTATAGGCAGGGCTTGGGGCTTTTAGGGACACCTTGCAGATCTCTCCCTACGTGCAGTTCCCAAGTGCAGCACTGCAGGTGGCTAAGGAACTGCCAGGAACATTCAGATGTATTTGCTGGCAGCCAGAAATGAGAATTCAGGACTCTGAAGCCGTAGCCCCAGAGAGCAGTGAGATGCTCCTTTGTTGGAGCATCTGAGAGCCAGGGAGAGCATCCTTCTCTGAAAGGAACCGCTGTCCTCCTTGCCTTCCTTCTGGCAGCTGAGCAGGACAAAGGCTGCCCCAAATGCAGTTGGCAGGCTGGCACCAGTCTGTGCTTCTTGTGCCTTTGCAGCACAGCTCTAGCCACAGCTGCAGCCGCAGCTGACACGAGACAGGAAAGCCCTGGAGAGCAGCAGAATCTGCAGGGGCTCTTGACATTTACCTCTCCGCCCGTGGCAGTGTCGATGGCTCTGCAAACCTCTCCAAAAGCCCTAGAAACAAAACAGCAGCAAAGAAAGGAGAAGCCATTTAGACCTTGGAGTGAAAGCCAGCCCAGACAGGAGATGTCTGCTGGAAATGCCTCCAACCTGCAGCATGCAGGAGGGCACTGCCAGAAGGCAGATGATGCATGTTCCTCTCCAGTGCATGGGCACTGGGCCTGTTTCTGAAGCATTGGGGTTTAGTGCCTCAGCTCCAAAGGCCAGGTGATTCTTTCATCGTGGATTTCAGTTTCTAAACTGGGCGGTTTTTATCCTCACCACAGACTATTTCCTTCAGCAAACTCTTGGGAAGAAATGCTCCTGAGAAGTGTTATCTGACTGCTATGATAGGGGGTAGGTTGCTGTTTCTGGCAATGAAATAGAAGTGTCTTTGATAATGCCTTCTGACCACACTTCCAAATTCTGGCCGCTACTGAGAGATGGGGCAGACTAACCCGCGTGTCTGAATATGTTTGCAGCTTGCCTGACTTCACACTTGACAGATATTCCAGCAGCAAATCAGCTGCCCCATGACTGTGTAGAAGCAACTGTGGTTGGACTCACCCTCTGCCAACAATTTCCTTTTCGGTGTATTTCCTCCGGGGATTTTCTGTGCTCACCATTTGCCCTGAGGGAAACAAAATGCAAAATGCTCACTTGAAAGCAGACATCCCACTATCCAAGAGATACAAAAGGCAGCCCTGCTGGGGCTCTACAGTCTGGCCTTCTGAGTCCTTTGTGGCCAGCTGGGTAACAACAACAACAACAATTGCAACAAGACAGGCAGCTCTGCAGTACAAGCAGGTCAGCACAGAGAATGATTTTCTACAGTCCTTTGAAGAGATGCCTTGGCAGAAAACAAAGCACAGGGAGATGCATTCGCAGGAGAGGAGGGCATCTTCCCCACCTTGCAGCAGTTTCCCAAAGGAATGCCTTTCCCTTTGTAAACCCTAGCAGCTCATGCTCTAAACAACCCCAAGGGGCCTTCAGCAGCAGGACCCTCACCCTTGATGAGCAGGCTGAGCTGGAAGACGCCCTTGCCCGTGGCCCACGTGAAGAACCACACTGCTTCTCCTCCCCCTGACAGCAGGGATCAGTCCCTGCCATTGCACTCACCCTCTCAGCCCCGCACACGTGCCCACCTTCCCGCAGCGGGCAAGGGCAGCAAGGACAGCAGTGCTCCTCAGGTGCCGGCGGGACACGGACAGCTGCCCAGAGGAGATGCTGACCCTCTGTGAGCCCAGCCCAGGCCGTGCAGGAGCCGGCCCAGAGCAGGGGCTGCTGCCTCGGGGCAGCTCCGCGCTGCAGCGGCCGGCCGGCAGCGGCACTCTCCCAGCTAAGGAAGGCTCCAGCCTCGGCGCTCACACCAGCCCTCAGGGCCAGGGCAGCCACCGCCACAAAGCTGCCAAAGCCCAGGCACCAGCACTGACAAGCAATGGCAAGAAGGCACGGCCACACCCAGCCCCTTCCAAGCCGGTGCCCCCACTGAGGACACAGCAGGATTGGCTTGGAGAGCAGACACAGCCAGGTGCACGTCAGTGCCCTTTTGTGCCAACAGGTGATGGGAGGCAGAGAGTCAGCTGGGCTCTCTTCTCAGCCCCACCAGGTCTTATCTGAGGGCACAGGACGGGCAGCTGCTCTGGGCAAGAAGCAGCTTCAATGACTTGTGCTGTACAATCACAAAGGGCACTGAGATGAGGAGGATCAATGGGTCCAGCTATGCTGACACATGCTCACAATACACTGTCCCTCAGAGAAGAAAGACACAAGACGTACTCATGAACCCCAGGAAGTCATCCTCATCATACTCCATCTCCTGTTGCTGAGCAGCAGCTTTGTCAGTGCTGGAGATGAAGGAACTGCCCAGGCTCCACTGCTCAGCTGGGGCAGGCCAGGCCCCTTCAGGTGACACTGCTGCTCCTGCTGCTGCAGCTTCAATAGAAGAGCCTGTGGAGATCTGAGACAACAAAAGAGTTTGTGTCAGAAAAGTGGCTGGCAGAGATTAGCCCCAGATCCCATTTTAAATGCAAGCCCTTAGGAAGGTGCTGTCAGCCAGTGACTGGGAGCTGCTGTCAAGCTCAGCTTTTTCACCTTTCTGCCCACAATTCACATTAATTCAGCCACTTCTTTCTGCTTCCCTGCCCACCTCTGCTTCCATTTTACCAAAAGAACAACCTGGCAACCAAGGCACCAAAATCCCTGACTTGAAGCAGAAACTCCACGTCCCCAGTGTGTCTCTGAAATGCTCCCAGGTAAGCACAGCCAAGAAGCTCGTGGGGACAAACCGCCCCAAAAAGCTTGTGTTGTCACATCAATACTTTTTGTGCCTGTGGGTACTTGGCGAGTCTGTGGAGGGGGACAGGTGTCCCCAGACCACAGCGTCCCCTACGTATCCACCAAGGCTGAGCACAGTGCCTTTGACATGCTCCCTCCTCTGCAGACAGGGAACCTTCCTGCTCCAGGCTGGCCTCTATCAGAATCCCAGCAAGCTGGGGCCTAAACATGGCAGCTCAAAGCCCATTTTCCAGCTGTCACTGGCTGAGGGGAATGGCTAGGTCTGGCAGGACTGCAGCACTCGGCATCCTCAGCCACCAACAGCAAGAGCTGGCTGCTCAGAAACTTGCAGCTCTGCCTCGCACTAAAGACAGCGCCCTCCAGAAGTGGCACTTACCGTCTTGGAAAGTTGCGGCTGTGGTGTGACCACAGCTGGAGCCTTGTGGTCATTTGGCTCCTCTTTGCCTTCTCGTCCAGGAGCAGAGGAAGCCAGAGGAGAGTCTGCTCTTGGTTCTGGGATCTGTGGACAGACAGGAGCGTTAGACACAGGCCATGACCTATCATTTAGAACCTTCTTTCTCTTCAGCTCTAGAACCAGCTCTACTAAGCACAAATCATCAACTTGCAGAGCAAGGGGATTCTAAGTCCCTCAGACTAAATTCTAATGGGCTGATTCAACTGGACACTGCAAATTGCTCCAAATTACATATTCCCCCCTGACTACTATCAGGAAGCACATTCTCTCTGCAAAACTTATCTTTTAGTTCTTTTAAAGCTCTGAAATGGAAAATTAGGAAATAGGCAGTGATGCCTTTGCTCTTGCTGCTGTAGACATGGAAATGGATTTTCTTGCAGCCTACTCAGCTGGCCCTCTACACTCTACTGCCACAGGCCAAGCTCACAGCTTGCTGCACAATTCTTAAACGCCAAGAACATCAAATGTTCTTTCCTTACTCACCTTGGGATCAGCACCTCTGAATACCCGGCTCAGGTGACCTGCAGTGGGCAAGGGAAAATGAAGCAGATGCTTTGAGAAAACTGGAGACAACCAGAGCATTTTTAGAAGACCTTCCAAGGCCTCCCAGTCTACATTTTCAAAGTTGTCCTGCTTGACCCAGCAAGGGAGGAATTGGCAAACTCTGCTGCCACAGACTCTCCAACAGAGGGAACGCAACCCCTGCAGGCTCCCTTGCAAATGCTGCCCGCACGGCCGTGGCTACACACACCCCCTTTGGAGCTGAACATGTTGACAGGAGCTTTACCCAAGCGGCATCTGGATGGCCTTTCTGTTTCCAAATGAACTCAGTCACTAAGAAAGAGCAGGAAGACACAAAAACCAGGTTAGGTGACACTCAGGGAAAACCTCTACTTACCTGCCAGGTTAGTTAGGAAATAGCAGGAATAGGCAACTCCATAAACAGTGAAAACTGCAGCGGCGAGTTGCCCAATCATTGTGGCAACTGCTGTGCAAGTTTGCAGACTGCGCTCTAACGCTAGCTAAAAGAAGTCTCCTGTCAGTCAGCAGCTGCCCCCTGACAAAAGCCTCAAGCACAGGACCAAGTTCCTGCACTGAGCAAGGCCAAGAGCTGCTCTGACACCCCTGAGGCCTTCCGTGCACCAAGGCAACCTTGTGATGTCACCACGACCACGTGACAACCGTGCCCTGACATCACAAAGCAAACGCTCTGCCTTGATCTGGATGGATGGAGGAGGGCACGTGGACTTGACTACTGAGGACTCATTGCAGATGCTAGAATTAAGGGCTGTCCTTTGGATCATTATGAATTGGCCTGATCAGAGTGTAAATATTGTCACAGACTCATGATACGTAGTAGGGGTGGTGCTGCGGATTGAGGATGCATTGATAAAGGATTTAAAGAATGACAGGTTATGGGAACTTTTGAGGCAGCTGAGGCAAGCTGTTCGGCTGCGCTCAGCTCCTTTTGCGATTTTGCATATTCGAAGCCACAAATGGTCAGAAGGTTTGGGTCAGGGTAATGCCATAGCTGATCAGTTGGTTTCTGTTGCAGTACCACAAGACGGATTTCAGCAGGCACGTATTGCTCATGAGACTTTTCACCAGAATGCGCGAGGCCTAAAGAAACAGTTTCGCATATCTCTGAATGATGCCCGTGGTATTGTCAGATCCTGTCCTCTCTGTAGTCAGCATGGGCCTGGACTAGGGATGGGAGTAAACCCACGGGGCCTTGGACCCAATCACATCTGGCAAATGGATGTAACTCACGTATCCTCCTTTGGTAGATTGAAATATGTGCATGTTACAATTGATACTTTCAGTAAATTTATTTGGGCTTCAGCGCAGCCGGGAGAGAAAGCTCTCCACGTGGTACGACACCTAACTACTTGCTTTGCGGTGATGGGGGTGCCAGAACAGATTAAGACAGATAATGGCCCTGCATATGTGAGCAGCAGGATCCAAAGGTTCTTACAGAAGTGGGGTGTGACACACATCACAGGTATCCCACATTCACCAACAGGTCAGGCGATTGTGGAGCGAGCCCACCAAACACTCAAGGATTATCTGTTAAAATAGAAGGAGGAGGTGGATGTGCAGACCATGCTATCAAAAACACTATTTGTATTAAACTATCTGTGTGTAATGGGGGACCACTCGGAGCCCCCTGCGGTCATCCACTCAGGCGGAGTAAAGGAGGAAGCAACTAAGCCATTGTTTAAAGTCATGTACCGAGATCCCACAACTGGAGTATGGGAAGGTCCCGCAGAGGTTCAGTACATGGGTAGAGGTTATGTTTGTGTTCTTACCCCCACAGGGCCCCAATGGATACCTAGTAAATGGATCCGTCCTGCTAATGACCCTGCAAGAGTGACATCGATACTGGACAGCCAGGGTTAGAGGCGGTACACTTAATTGAAGACTTAAGGGCAAGAGAAAACCTACAACTGCTCTGGCAGTTTGACAAGGCAGTACAGAGATATCACTCCATGTCAATTCATACCCAAATAGCTAAGTTGCAAGAACTCACTAGTGATTTGCAGCAAGACACAGGCTTGGCTTTAACAGATTGGCTACGATCTTTCGGGCTAGGGCCTTGGATAACCTCCCTACTGCAACATGTAATCAATATTGTGATTGTTATTTTACTGCTTGTCCTTTTTGTACCTTGCTTTTTTCGCTGCTTGCAACAGATGATGTATCGCGTAGCAGAAACAGTAACTACTCAACACGCTGCGTTTGTTGCACAAAATAAAAAAGAGGGAATTGTTGAAGAATGGTTAGCAGAGCAAGGCCACGGATCATTAGAGGCCTTATGGCCCGATACCAAGTGCTAGCAGCCTACGCGCTGCTAAGATAAGCTGTCCTTGGGACAGCAGTAAGCACGGATACAGGCCAAAGATAAAAGAACTTGTGGTTAATAGAGCGTAGCAGTAAGCACATATACAAAGTTTTCAGCATGCCAAGAGGAGGAACCTTCTCACGCTTGATATAGCCAATCAAGTATAGATGAGTAGTGTATGCTAAGCAACTATAATTTGACAAGTATGCTGAACGCTTCGGGCAAAAGTATAAGAACGGATGTTATGAGCAATAAAGTTGAACAATGCTTTACCAATCATATTGATTGCATTCTTCCCTCACCGAAAATCTCCACAGTGCAGCACATCCTGCGTAGGAGATGGTCCTGGTGTCCCAGAGGGAATTGTGCATGGCTTTGGGGACAGTGGTGCAGATGGAGCCCAGGTCGCTGAGGGCCAGGTTGAGCAGGAAGAAGAACATGGGGCTGTGCAGGTGGTGGCCGCAGGCTACGGCGCTGGTGACCAGGCCGTGGCCCAGGAGGGCAGCCAGGGAGATGCCCAGGAAGAGGCAGAAGTGCAGCAGCTGCAGCTGCCGCGTGTCTGCCAACGCCAGCGGGAGGAAGTGGCTGATGGAGCTGCTGTTGGACATTTGCTGTGGCTGCATATGGGGACGTGTTCATGGATAAAGGACAGTGACAAGTCAGGGCTGGCTGCTTTGAGCCAAACCCGTGCCATTCCCTGTAGCCTGTCCTGCTGGTGTTGGTGTCTTTGGGGCGGACCCTGACTGCCGACAAAACAGCAACACATTCGCTTAAGAGCTGGACTAGGTCAGTGCAAAAGATGGCGGCCAGGGCTGAGGGAGCCACACACAAGATGGCGGCCAGGGCTGGAGAGCCACACACAAGATGGCGGCTGGGGCTGGGCTGCCAGGGCGGCTGATCTCACTAGGAGGCGCAGCCTCAGCCCTCTGGCTGCCATCCTGTGTGGGGCAGGCAGAGCCCCCCTTCAGTGCCTGTTGAAATGGACATTAACGGACACCCGGGAAAAGGACACGGTCTGGCACCTTTGCTCTGTGCACACAAACATAGACCAGCCAGTTTGGAACGCCAACTGGCAGTACTTTGATGTCAAGGCAATTCAAATAGGTGAAAATACGAAACTCCAGGCATTGAACGTTTTAAAATAAAACCTTTTTTTTTTTTTTTTTTTTTTTTTTTTTTTTTTTTTTTGTTTGTTTGTTTGTTTTTTTTTGAAAGAGGGCTAAAAGCACTCCTTGTGCACATGGACTCCAATTAGCATCAAGCAGCATCACAAGTGGTTTCGTCCAGGCAGGAGTCACAGTCACTGTGAGGTGATGAAAACGGAGATGGGATCTGCTTGAGGCGGATGGTGCAGCGGCTGCGCACCTGCGACGTGTATCCCTCAGGGTACCTATTTCTTTAGAACACTATGAAGACTAGAGGGAATTGAAAGTCCACTGCAGTTTAGGTTGTTCTTCACGAGATTGTTCAAGTCGAGCACAGCCATTCTGTTCAGCAGACACACGGGCAGGGGCTTCTTGGAGCGCTGCTCTGGCACCCATTCTGTGGAGGAGGGGATTGCAGGAAAGAAGAAAAGAAGCTCATCAACTACTGAAGAGGAAGAGTCACTGACAGGAAGCAGTGGGTTAAGAAATGTGAGGGGGAAAAAGGCAGAAAACATGAGGTGACAAGTGTGAGAAATGGGAGAGGAAAAAGGAGGGAAGTGTGAGGGAAGAAAAGCGTAGGAAACCTGTGTGGGAAAGGGTGAGAAAACGGAGGGGAAAATGGTGAAGATGTGAGTGAAAGTAGGAGAGGAAGGTGAGAGGAGGAAAAGGCAGGACATATGATGGGAAAATTCTAAGAAACATGATCAGGGAAGGCTGAAAAACATAGAGGAAAAAATGGAGGGAAATGTGAGGGGAAGAGAGTGAGAAAATTACTGGCAGAGAGAGAAAAACAGGCAGCAAATGTGAGGGGAACATTGTGAGAATCCTGAGGGGAAAAAAGGGAGAAACCAGAGGGCAGAAAAAGGCAGGAAACATTAGGGGGGAAAAAAGGGTGGGAAGTTGGATGGGAAAAGTGGCAGAAAACAGGAGTGAAAAAAGGGCAGAAAATGCTAGAGGAAAAGTAGAAGCAACATGAGGGGGAAAGAATGATAAACGTGAGGGGAAAAGTGGGAGAAATGTAAGAGGGAAAGCCTGGGAAACATGAGGGCAAAAGTGAGAAACATGAGGAGACAACTTGGAGAAAAATGACTGAGGAAAGGAGAAAAGCATGAGGGGAGAAAAGGGCAGGATAAGTGAGGGGAAAATTGTGAGAATCGTGGGAGAACAAAAAAGCAGGAAAAAGCGGGAAGTTGGGGAAATGTGAGAGGCAAAGCGTGAGGAAAGGGAGCTGAAAAGGGTGGGGAAAATGAGTAAAAGTTGGGAGGCAAACATGAGAGGAAAACTGTGAGACTTGAGAGGGGGAAGGGGTGGAAATGTGAGAGGGAAAAGAACAGGAAATGTGAAGGGAGAAAAGGAGAGAAGGCAGGATTGGCATGACAGCTGAAATGATTCCTAACACATTCCCCCATGCATTTGCCCATTTATTGCACTAGCCCAGGGCTTCTCTGTATGTCCGTCTCCCCCTGTGCCTTGATTCCTGTTTGGAAGCAGTAGAAGTGCAGGATGTGCCCACCAGCAGGAGCTGCTCCAAGCTGGGAAGGGGCCAGGTGGTGCTGATTTCCAGAGGCTTCTGTGTCCCAGGTGAGGCCAGGGCAGGAGTGGGTTGAAAGGTGCTGCTGCTGCTCCTCTGTGCCAGAGAGCCCTGGCCGGGCAGGGCACGGCGCCCACTGCACTGCGGGCTCTTTCTCCTGCCACAGCTGGGCACACCTGGCAACAAATCATGACGACTTGTGGGGAAACCAAGGGCTTTGAGGAGGCTGCCTTGCTCTGCACACACCCGGGCCACCTGCAGCACAGAGCTTTGGCCCCCAGAAAGGCAAACCCGAGGGGAACAGCTGGAAAAGGTTTCATTTTCACCTGTCAATAGTTGACTTTATTTCAGTGCTGGGTGCGTGGGGAATCACTTTCCTAACACGTGCTCAGCCAGAAATCCCACCTACTCATTTGTAACCATGGAAACAAGACCTACCCATTACTTTGCTGAAACTCACAGGCTAAACATTCCCTCAAATTAGTTGACATATTTAAATCACTTCTCAGAAGTTACTGACAGGAGAGTAGGGCTCTCTTGAGAGTCTCGGGTGGTCATTTGGGGAACATCCCATTGCTGCAATTCTCCTCTGATGCTCAAGAGCCTCCTACAACCACTCTTTTCCCCTTGAATGCATTCCAGCTACATTCTTGGGAAGACTATTCTCAAGGCTAAGGTAGTCACTTGCACACATCAATCACTGCTCTGGAGGAATAGAGGGCTCAACAGTCTGTTAATGCAAAGGGAATTCACAATTTGTTACAGTTCAACATTTTCTCAAAACCTGCCTTCTCTGGGCATTGCTCACAAGCATTTCTTTAATTCACCTTGAAAATGTTTTTGCTGACTGAAGCCACATTGTGTCTTTCCTTCAGCAATTCAGAAGAAAAACACAAACTGCCTGCTGAAACCCTTCTGCTCCCTTCCAAATCAGTTCACTGCTCAAGCACGAGCCACAGGCTCCTGCCCGATTCCCTCTGTGAGATAGGAGGTAATATTTTGCTGCAGCTGCAGGGTTATGAGAAGAAAGAACGAAAGCTGTTGGTTCTTGGGGTTGTTATTTAGGGTTTGGGTTTGTTCTAGTTGATTTGTTGGGTGTTGCTGTGAGCTGGGAGAGGGGCCAGCGTGAAGACCAAACCAAAAGGGAAGTAGGAGAAGAGGGGAGGGGACAGAAAAGGAGGCGGTGGGGACAGAATACAAGTTTCCTATTTCCCGGCCAAAGGGAAAGGGGACACGGTTCGCCCTGGGCTGGGAAAGGCAATAAAAAGCAGCATTTTCTGTGTGTGTGTTGTGTGTGTGTTTGGCTCTTGGGAGAGGGAGATAGACACCCAGCTCAGGTGAATCCATCCTAAAAAACAGTTCTCTTTGGCTTTGATGACGTTGTCACCCCATTAAATTTCATCTCAGAGTTGGCTCCTCTCTAACACCTCTCTATCTCCCAGCAGCTCAGGGCTGCATTGCACAGTGTTTGCTGTGTGCCAGAGAGCTCAAAGCAGGCTGGCCTGGCGCCCCAGAATATTTCTGCAGAACACTCTGCATTTCACTCTTTTGCTCTGGCTCAGTGCACAACTCCAGCACTGCAGGCGCTTCCTCCCAGAGCCGTGTGAGGCCCCGGCTCCTGCAGATGTGAGCTGACAAGCTGTCCCTGCCTGCCGCTGGCCTCGCTTCCCCCGGCAGAAGCGCCGTGCCTGAAGGAGGCTGCCCTGTGCCGGAGCCTGCGGAGCAGCCCGGCTCCCTCCCCTGTGCCCAGAGCGCTGCACACACTGCTCACCTTGGCCAGGAGTTAGAGGGCAGCCGGCACAAGGGTGGCAATCCTCAGCCAGGCCTGCAGCCCTCGCCTGTGGTTTGCCTTTCTCTGCTCCTGTGCACGCTCCGGACAGCCGATGCCACCGGTCTGTGATGTGCCCAGCACGGCCACGCTTCCCCTCGGGAGAGCCTTCCCCACTTTCCAACTGTACCAAAGAAGCCATCAATGTCACTCTCCACCTCTAAGAAAAAACTGACACTTCAGAAGAAAATGTTGAGCTTTCTCAGAGGCTCAGAAGGAGGGGAATCTTTGAAAGGAGTTGAGGTTTCACAAACTTTATTTCCAATCCTATGCTACTATCCTACTCCACTGTCCTAGCTGCAATCCTACTCTACAGTCCTATTCTACAATCCTTCTCTATACTGGTGTTGGAGAAAACAGTTGTCTGATTCCTGTCTCCTCCTTCCACTCTTTCACTGAAGTGATCAGTGGCACCAGGCTGGACACAGGCTTGGCTGATGTTACAAATGGATGCTGCACAAAGAAAAAAAAAAAAACAAGAATGAACCATTACTTTGCAAGCTAAGAGCCTCAAAGGCAGGGCAATATTTTTCAAAGGAAAAGGAGATTGAATCAGAGTACGTCTAAGGAGCAACAGTGGGGCCACATTGGCACAGCTTGCTGCAAGAGCTGCTATGTGCCCCAGGCCTGGAAATATCTCCGGTCTGAGCATCCTGATCTCTTGAAAGAGGTCCCTGGTCATATTGCAGGGCACTTGGAGCAGATGACCCTTACAGGCCCTTGCCAGCCCAGCCCAGTCTAGGATTCCTGACTGTTCTCATTTGAACAGCACCAAGAGTGGAGGTGAGGAGGAGGAGGCTCCCCTGATGCCTTGCACTTCAGTGCAGGAGGAGCCCGTCCCTGGGACACTGTTTCCCCTGCAGCCCCTTGGCATTTTACCTGCAGCAGCTCCTTGGCAGACCAGCGCCGCGCCTCGTCTCTCTGCAGGCAGCAGCTCAGGAAGTCACACAGCAAAGGGGAGCGGAGCTTGGGCTGCTGCAGCTTTGGGATCCCTTTGGTGGCTTTCAGGAGTTGAGCCTGAAGAGAAAGGAAACACGAGTTTCTCACCCGCTTCTTTCACGTCTGGAACTGCTCTCCCAGATCCCATTGTTTCAGGTGCACTCTGCAGTGGCACTTTCTGCCGTGGCACAGAGGCAGAGATGACTTTCCTGACCAACAAAACACCCAAAGCCCGATGCAGCCACAGCTTTCCCAGCATCCAGCAGCTCTTGCCTTGGCAGTTGATTTCATTGACTGGCCTTGTTAGTGGAAACAATAGCAGCAAAAGCAGGTTTCCTTCTCTGAGGGTTCACCTGAGCAGCTTGACAGGCTATTTGGAAGAGGGACTTTGCTCTACTAACTCACTCTACTATTTCCAAAGATAATTACATGAAAAGCATCTCTGCAGCTCTTGTTGGTCCCTTAAGCACAGCTGCCATCAAACCAAAGTCATCAAGCTTTTTCCTTGGTTCTTGAAAACAATGGGAATTGCAAGCAAAGAAAGGAAATCCCTCAGTTATTCCTCAGGTAAGGAAACAAACATTTGGAATCTCATCTTCCACACAGACACATGAAGATGCATGCACAAATGTCTTGGGACGAAAATGCCTCTTTGGGCACACAGGAAACACCTGCACCTCCGTCTCTCATCAGACTGCAAATTTCAGCTTCCCTTAGTCAGCAAAAGGAAAATTTTGGTGGTCAAAGCAGAAGAGGGAGAAACGCCATCCATGTGGTAGCCCTCTGCTCATTTGGACACTCAAGTCAATGCATTAATGGCATGGCCATCCTAGAAAGTGCCTGGAAACAAAGGGGTGGGTTTGGCCGGCTCTCCACATGGCCAGGCTTCATCTTAGTGACATGGAGGTGACGGCTTGGGTTAGGAAAGAAAGACGGTCACTGAGTGTTTCAGCAGCACCGCACAAGAAGCACAAGAGACTCTGTGGCCTTCACACCCTCTTGTTAAGGTTTCAGGCAAATTTCCTTGTGAGAAGAATGGGGGTGCACTTCTTCTCTCCAAACCACTGTTTTATAAACATCCTCGGGTTTGGGTTACTTTCCTTCATTTCAGGAAAGATAACACCACTTCTAAGATGCTTGTTTGCTGCTATTAGGGCTGTCTACAAAGCCAAAAGAGCTGGAACGACTTCTAAGCCAAAGCCCAGTGTTGCCTGAGAAGGGAGATTGTTTGCCTGGGCTAAGGCTTGAGTTCCCCCACGGATGCAACCAAAACCCCAGCAGATGCTGATGTGCTGCCGGGACATTTTCAGAAAGGGACTGTGGTGGAAGTAGTTCCAGCGGATGGCAATGGCATTTTGTCCAGTGGCACACACAAAGTGGGATGGGGGAGAAAGACAGCGGGATCAGAGAGTATTTACACCTTACCATGGCAGAATTTTCCTCCCAGTCAGGAGCTTCTCCTTCCACCATTTCAATGACCACGATTCCCAAAGACCATATGTCCACTTTGGGGCCATAGGGTTCACCGTTCACTTCAGGTGCCATCCACTGAAGAGTCCCGACCACCGATCTCCGTCTACTCTGCTCAGGGGTGAGTTGAGCAGAGAGGCCAAAATCAGCTGGGGAGAGAGCAAAAGACCGTTTTTATTTGAATCCTGTGCAATTAGGAAAGCACGCAAAAGAATTTCCCGGTAGAAGTTTGAGAATGTGCTCTTGAATCTCCTGGACAACTGTCCCTGCTCTGTTTCCTCAGGACTTTAGCCAAGGAAATATGGTGCTGGCTGCTTCAGAAATCCCCACATTTTTTACACTGCCTCCAGCAGGGGCTTTTCAAACTTTAGACATGTAGCTCCCTCCCTCTGGAAGGGACACGCACAGAGCAATGCCACTGTGGACTGCTCGAGCCTTGCCATAGGTCTGTGCACGTTGCCACCGCGTGGTCAGCTCACAACAGGCTCCCTGCACTGCCACCAGCGCCATTTTGGGGGGGCTGGCACTCACTCAAAAGCAGCCCCACAGCCCACATATCCCTGGAACGCTGCACCTGCCCAAGAATATACTGACCCAGCTTGACAGAGCCATCCGTTTTGAGAAGGATGTTGAGGCTTTTCAAATCTCTGTGCATCACGTGGTTGGCGTGGAGAAAATGCAGTCCTTGCAGGCACTGAGAGAGAAACCAGAAACAGGAGGGCAAAAATCAGTGATGTGATTTCATCACACAAGAAAGGAAACAGCTCTCCAAGATTCCCTCTGCAGGGGAATGAGGAGTAATGGCAGAACACAGTGCCACTGAGGGGAAGAGCTCGCTACTCCAACACAGGCAGAGCAGCACCTTTCTAAAGAAAGGCATGTCAGCTTGCCAAAGAGCAACAGCAACTGCTGGTGTAGACTCTGCCCTGCAAACCAGCCAGGATGACTGCTGCTGCAGTGGATGTGCTCAGAAGCACACAGCACTCTGGCTGCACTGCTAACCTTTCCAGCTGAGGACTCAGAGAAATGAGTCTCTCTTTCTTCTTTGCTGTTCCTTTCAAATGCTCCCACCATCACCACCTTTGCTTTTACAGGCAAGGAATGCAGTGCCAACAGACCAAAGTTTAGAGAGGCAAGATGGAGAAGAGCAAATACAAGAGCCAGAGTGAGAATGCAACAGCAGGAGACAAGAGGACAAGAACAGAGTCCAGTGAGTGCAGGGGCACTGGCAGGCAGTTCATTTGAGAGGCTCTTGCTTGCCCAGAGCATATCAGCCACACAGAAACAAAGCCTGGCTCATGGTATCGCTCCTGTTCTGAGCCCCTTTCCCAGACAATCCTGCCCAAGCTCTGGGAAGCACAGCTGGGATCCCCGACTGACCTCCCGACTGATGATGGCAATCTCGTCTTCTGTCAGGCGAGTCTTTTGGATTGTGTCGTAAAGACTGCCTCCATCCATGTACTCCATCACCAGCCACAGTTCTTCATGCACAAGGTAGCTGAAAGAAGGGAACAAGGCCATGCAGATGAACATGCATTCGTTGGCTCCTTTGCTTGATTCTTGTTTCTGGGTTGCTTTGTGACAAGGACAGAATTAAAAGAATTAAAGACATTCCCTCCGGGCTGTGGGTTGTTTGCAGTCTGTGCAGTCTCAAGGAGAACAGCACATCTGTCAAAAGGAGATGTCTCTGATGGCCAGCAATCAAAAAGTGCAGTTTAGTATACGCCAAGATGAAAAACCTGTCCCGCGTGGTATTTCTGGAAAGAAGCACCTAGTGTTCCTGGCATGGCCAGCCCTGGAAAAGAGGGGCAACAATCCAAGGGAAATCCTCCCTAGCATGCTTCATCAGCATTGAAGAAACCTTAAAAAATCCATCCTGAGACAACATGGAGGCAGCCAACTTACAGGGTACTGACTTCTTATGGTAGAGTTGATGCAGGTTTTTGAACAATTTTTCAACTATGTGTTGGAAAGCCAGGGATGACTCACGGAGATAAACTGCACTCTCTTCCCATCCATTGGAGATGAGTAGAGAAATAATAATGAAGCAATAATTAACAGCTTTCTTTTCTGCTAGTGTCCAAAGTGGGGTTTTAACCTTGCGTACTTTTACTATGTAAACAAACCTTCATGGGATGAGACCATGACCACTCACCCGTCTAAATAATGGACAAGATGGGGACTCATATTCCTCTTCATGACCGTGATTTCAGTAACAATATCCTCCATCTCGCTCGGTCCCCGAAGATAGATTTTCTTGATAGCCACCTAGAATGACATTGAAAATCAGTAACTTTAGAAGTTGGAGGAATGAGACCAAAACACACATGGGGAGAGAGATTTTGCAATGACACCGCCAAGCCGTGCCAAAGTGCCTTGTAATTAGACAAAGGAGTAATTAGGAAGTGACATTCCTACAGCCCATTCCTCTGCTCCTTTGGGGGCCAGATCCAGGACACGTGGCCACTGACCACATTTTGCCTTGTCCACTTGTTAGCAATGGTGTGTCAACTCTCACCCCCCCAAAGCTCTGAGCACACTCTCTGTCTGTCTGTACTTGAGAAGAAGTAATGCGTGACTTGGTACTCTGTGGATACATCTCGGGCTATAGGCAGGGCTTGGGGCTTTTAGGGACACCTTGCAGATCTCTCCCTACGTGCAGTTCCCAAGTGCAGCACTGCAGGTGGCTAAGGAACTGCCAGGAACATTCAGATGTATTTGCTGGCAGCCAGAAATGAGAATTCAGGACTCTGAAGCCGTAGCCCCAGAGAGCAGTGAGATGCTCCTTTGTTGGAGCATCTGAGAGCCAGGGAGAGCATCCTTCTCTGAAAGGAACCGCTGTCCTCCTTGCCTTCCTTCTGGCAGCTGAGCAGGACAAAGGCTGCCCCAAATGCAGTTGGCAGGCTGGCACCAGTCTGTGCTTCTTGTGCCTTTGCAGCACAGCTCTAGCCACAGCTGCAGCCGCAGCTGACACGAGACAGGAAAGCCCTGGAGAGCAGCAGAATCTGCAGGGGCTCTTGACATTTACCTCTCCGCCCGTGGCAGTGTCGATGGCTCTGCAAACCTCTCCAAAAGCCCTAGAAACAAAACAGCAGCAAAGAAAGGAGAAGCCATTTAGACCTTGGAGTGAAAGCCAGCCCAGACAGGAGATGTCTGCTGGAAATGCCTCCAACCTGCAGCATGCAGGAGGGCACTGCCAGAAGGCAGATGATGCATGTTCCTCTCCAGTGCATGGGCACTGGGCCTGTTTCTGAAGCATTGGGGTTTAGTGCCTCAGCTCCAAAGGCCAGGTGATTCTTTCATCGTGGATTTCAGTTTCTAAACTGGGCGGTTTTTATCCTCACCACAGACTATTTCCTTCAGCAAACTCTTGGGAAGAAATGCTCCTGAGAAGTGTTATCTGACTGCTATGATAGGGGGTAGGTTGCTGTTTCTGGCAATGAAATAGAAGGGTCTTTGATAATGCCTTCTGACCACACTTCCAAATTCTGGCCGGTACTGAGAGATGGGGCAGACTAACCCCAGTGTCTGAATATGTTTGCAGCTTGCCTGACTTCACACTTGACAGATATTCCAGCAGCAAATCAGCTGCCCCATGACTGTGTAGAAGCAACTGTGGTTGGACTCACCCTCTGCCAACAATTTCCTTTTCGGTGTATTTCCTCCGGGGATTTTCTGTGCTCACCATTTGCCCTGAGGGAAACAAAATGCAAAATGCTCACTTGAAAGCAGACATCCCACTATCCAAGAGATACAAAAGGCAGCCCTGCTGGGGCTCTACAGTCTGGCCTTCTGAGTCCTTTGTGGCCAGCTGGGTAACAACAACAACAACAACAACAATTGCAACAAGACAGGCAGCTCTGCAGTACAAGCAGGTCAGCACAGAGAATGATTTTCTACAGTCCTTTGAAGAGATGCCTTGGCAGAAAACAAAGCACAGGGAGATGCATTCCCAGGAGAGGAGGGCATCTTCCCCACCTTGCAGCAGTTTCCCAAAGGAATGCCTTTCCCTTTGTAAACCCAAGCAGCTCATGCTCTAACCAACCCCAAGGGGCCTTCAGCAGCAGGACCCTCACCCTTGATGAGCAGGCTGAGCTGGAAGACGCCCTTGCCCGTGGCCCACGTGAAGAACCACACTGCTTCTCCTCCCCCTGACAGCAGGGATCAGTCCCTGCCATTGCACTCGCCCTCTCAGCCCCGCACACGTGCCCACCTTCCCGCAGCGGGCAAGGGCAGCAAGGACAGCAGTGCTCCTCAGGTGCCGGCGGGACACGGACAGCTGCCCAGAGGAGATGCTGACCCTCTGTGAGCCCAGCCCAGGCCGTGCAGGAGCCGGCCCAGAGCAGGGGCTGCTGCCTCGGGGCAGCTCCGCGCTGCAGCGGCCGGCCGGCAGCGGCACTCTCCCAGCTAAGGAAGGCTCCAGCCTCGGCGCTCACACCAGCCCTCAGGGCCAGGGCAGCCACCGCCACAAAGCTGCCAAAGCCCAGGCACCAGCACTGACAAGCAATGGCAAGAAGGCACGGCCACACCCAGCCCCTTCCAAGCTGCTGCCCCCACTGAGGACACAGCAGGATTGGCTTGGAGAGCAGACACACCCAGGTGCACGTCAGTGCCCTTTTGTGCCAGCAGGTGATGGGAGGCAGAGAGTCAGCTGGGCTCTCTTCTCAGCCCCACCAGGTCTTATCTGAGGGCACAGGACGGGCAGCTGCTCTGGGCAAGAAGCAGCTTCAATGACTTGTGCTGTACAATCACAAAGGGCACTGAGATGAGGAGGATCAATGGGTCCAGCTATGCTGACACATGCTCACAATACACTGTCCCTCAGAGAAGAAAGACACAAGACGTACTCATGAACCCCAGGAAGTCATCCTCCTCATACTCCATCTCCTGTTGCTGAGCAGCAGCTTTGTCAGTCCTGGAGATGAAGGAACTGCCCAGGCTCCACTGCTCAGCTGGGGCAGGCCAGGCCCCTTCAGGTGACACTGCTGCTCCTGCTGCTGCAGCTTCAATAGAAGAGCCTGTGGAGATCTGAGACAACAAAAGAGTTTGTGTCAGAAAAGTGGCTGGCAGAGATTAGCCCCAGATCCCATTTTAAATGCAAGCCCTTAGGAAGGTGCTGTCAGCCAGTGACTGGGAGCTGCTGTCAAGCTCAGCTTTTTCACCTTTCTGCCCACAATTCACATTAATTCAGCCACTTCTTTCTGCTTCCCTGCCCACCTCTGCTTCCATTTTACCAAAAGAACAACCTGGCAACCAAGGCACCAAAATCCCTGACTTGAAGCAGAAACTCCACGTCCCCAGTGTGTCTCTGAAATGCTCCCAGGTAAGCACAGCCAAGAAGCTCGTGGGGACAAACCGCCCCAAAAAGCTTGTGTTGTCACATCAATACTTTTTGTGCCTGTGGGTACTTGGCGAGTCTGTGGAGGGGGACAGGTGTCCCCAGACCACAGCATCCCCTACATATCCACCAAGGCTGAGCACAGTGCCTTTGACATGCTCCCTCCTCTGCAGACAGGGAACCTTCCTGCTCCAGGCTGGCCTCTATCAGAATCCCAGCAAGCTGGGGCCTAAACACGGCAGCTCAAAGCCCATTTTCCAGCTGTCACTGGCTGAGGGGAATGGCTAGGTCTGGCAGGACTGCAGCACTCGGCATCCTCAGCCACCAACAGCAAGAGCTGGCTGCTCAGAAACTTGCAGCTCTGCCTCGCACTAAAGACAGCGCCCTCCAGAAGTGGCACTTACCGTCTTGGAAAGTTGCGGCTGTGGTGTGACCACAGCTGGAGCCTTGTGGTCATTTGGCTCCTCTTTGCCTTCTCGTCCAGGAGCAGAGGAAGCCAGAGGAGAGTCTGCTCTTGGTTCTGGGATCTGTGGACAGACAGGAGCGTTAGACACAGGCCATGACCTATCATTTAGAACCTTCTTTCTCTTCAGCTCTAGAACCAGCTCTACTAAGCACAAATCATCAACTTGCAGAGCAAGGGGATTCTAAGTCCCTCAGACTAAATTCTAATGGGCTGATTCAACTGGACACTGCAAATTGCTCCAAATTACATATTCCCCCCTGACTACTATCAGGAAGCACATTCTCTCTGCAAAACTTATCTTTTAGTTCTTTTAAAGCTCTGAAATGGAAAATTAGGAAATAGGCAGTGATGCCTTTGCTCTTGCTGCTGTAGACATGGAAATGGATTTTCTTGCAGCCTACTCAGCTGGCCCTCTACACTCTACTGCCACAGGCCAAGCTCACAGCTTGCTGCACAATTCTTAAACGCCAAGAACATCAAATGTTCTTTCCTTACTCACCTTGGGATCAGCACCTCTGAATACCCGGCTCAGGTGACCTGCAGTGGGCAAGGGAAAATGAAGCAGATGCTTTGAGAAAACTGGAGACAACCAGAGCATTTTTAGAAGACCTTCCAAGGCCTCCCAGTCTACATTTTCAAAGTTGTCCTGCTTGACCCAGCAAGGGAGGAATTGGCAAACTCTGCTGCCACAGACTCTCCAACAGAGGGAACGCAACCCCTGCAGGCTGCCTTGCAAATGCTGCCCGCACGGCCGTGGCTACACACACCCCCTTTGGAGCTGAACATGTTGACAGGAGCTTTACCCAAGCGGCATCTGGATGGCCTTTCTGTTTCCAAATGAACTCAGTCACTAAGAAAGAGCAGGAAGACACAAAAACCAGGTTAGGTGACACTCAGGGAAAACCTCTACTTACCTGCCAGGTTAGTTAGGAAATAGCAGGAATAGGCAACTCCATAAACAGTGAAAACTGCAGCGGCGAGTTGCCCAATCATTGTGGCAACTGCTGTGCAAGTTTGCAGACTGCGCTCTAACGCTAGCTAAAAGAAGTCTCCTGTCAGTCAGCAGCTGCCCCCTGACAAAAGCCTCAAGCACAGGACCAAGTTCCTGCACTGAGCAAGGCCAAGAGCTGCTCTGACACCCCTGAGGCCTTCCGTGCACCAAGGCAACCTTGTGATGTCACCACGACCACGTGACAACCGTGCCCTGACATCACAAAGCAAACGCTCTGCCTTGATCTGGATGGATGGAGGAGGGCACGTGGACTCGACTACTGAGGACTCATTGCAGATGCTAGAATTAAGGGCTGTCCTTTGGATCATTATGAATTGGCCAGATCAGGGTGTAAATATTGTCACAGACTCATGATACGTAGTAGGGGTGGTGCTGCGGATTGAGGATGCATTGATAAAGGATATAAAGAATGACAGGTTATGGGAACTTTTGAGGCAGCTGAGGCAAGCTGTTCGGCTGCGCTCAGCTCCTTTTGCGATTTTGCATATTCGAAGCCACAAATGGTCAGAAGGTTTGGGTCAGGGTAATGCCATAGCTGATCAGTTGGTTTCTGTTGCAGTACCACAAGACGGATTTCAGCAGGCACGTATTGCTCATGAGACTTTTCACCAGAATGCGCGAGGCCTAAAGAAACAGTTTCGCATATCTCTGAATGATGCCAGTGGTATTGTCAGATCCTGTCCTCTCTGTAGTCAGCATGGGCCTGGAATAGGGATGGGAGTAAACCCACGGGGCCTTGGACCCAATCAGATCTGGCAAATGGATGTAACTCACGTATCCTCCTTTGGTAGATTGAAATATGTGCATGTTACAATTGATACTTTCAGTAAATTTATTTGGGCTTCAGCGCAGCCGGGAGAGAAAGCTCTCCACGTGGTACGACACCTAACTACTTGCTTTGCGGTGATGGGGGTGCCAGAACAGATTAAGACAGATAATGGCCCTGCATATGTGAGCAGCAGGATCCAAAAGTTCTTACAGAAGTGGGGTGTGACACACATCACAGGTATCCCACATTCACCAACAGGTCAGGCGATTGTGGAGCGAGCCCACCAAACACTCAAGGATTATCTGTTAAAATATAAGGAGGAGGTGGATGCGCAGACCATGCTATCAAAAACACTATTTGTATTAAACTATCTGTGTGTAATGGGGGACCACTCGGAGCCCCCTGCGGTCATCCACTCAGGCGGAGTAAAGGAGGAAGCAACTAAGCCATTGTTTAAAGTCATGTACCGAGATCCCAAAACTGGAGTATGGGAAGGTCCCGCAGAGGTTCAGTACATGGGTAGAGGTTATGTTTGTGTTCTTACCCCCACAGGGCCCCAATGGATACCTAGTAAATGGATCCGTCCTGCTAATGACCCTGCAAGAGCGACATCGATACTGGACAGCCAGGGTTAGAGGGGGTACACTTAATTGAAGACTTAAGGGCAAGAGAAAACCTACAACTGCTCTGGCAGTTTGACAAGGTAGTACAGAGAGATCACTCCATGTCAATTCATACCCAAATAGCTAAGTTGTAAGAACTCACTAGTCATTTGCAGCAAGACACAGGCTTGGGTTTAACAGATTGGCTATGATCTTTCGGGCTAGGGCCTTGGATAACCTCCCTACTGCAACATGTAATCAGTATTGTGATTGTTATTATACTGCTTGTACTTTTTGTATCTTGCTTTTTTTGCTGCTTGCAACAGATGATGTATCGCATAGCAGAAACAGTAACTACTCGACACGCTGCGTTTGCTGCACAAAATAAAAAAGAGGGAATTGTTGAAGAATGGTTAGCAGAGCAAGGCCACGGATCATTAGAGGCCTCATGGCCCGATACCAAGTGCTAGCAGCCTACGCGCTGCTAAGATAAGCTGTCCTTGGGACAGCAGTAAGCACGGATACAGGCCAAAGATAAAAGAACTTGTGCTTAATAGAGCGTAGCAGTAAGCACGTATACAAAGTTTTCAGCATGCCAAGGGGAGGAACCTTCTCACGCTTGATATAGCCAATCAAGTATAGATGAGTAGTGTATGCTAACCAATTATAATTTGACAAGTATGCTGAATGCTTGGGGCAAAAGTATAAGAACGGATGTTATGAGCAATAAAGTTGAACAATGCTTTACCAATCATATTGATTGATTGCATTCTTCCCTCGCCGAAATCCTCCGCAGTGCAGCACATCCTGCGTAGGAGATGGTCCTGGTGTCCCAGAGGGAATTGTGCATGGCTTTGGGGACAGTGGTGCAGATGGAGCCCAGGTCGCTGAGGGCCAGGTTGAGCAGGAAGAAGAACATGGGGCTGTGCAGGTGGTGGCCGCAGGCTACGGCGCTGGTGACGAGGCCGTGGCCCAGGAGGGCAGCCAGGGAGATGCCCAGGAAGAGGCAGAAGTGCAGGAGCTGCAGCTGCCGCGTGTCTGCCAACGCCAGCGGGAGGAAGTGGCTGATGGAGCTGCTGTTGGACATTTGCTGTGGCTGCATATGGGGACGTGTTCATGGATAAAGGACAGTGACAAGTCAGGGCTGGCTGCTTTGAGCCAAACCCGTGCCATTCCCTGTAGCCTGTCCTGCTGGTGTTGGTGTCTTTGGGGCGGACCCTGACTGCCGACAAAACAGCAACACATTCGCTTAAGAGCTGGACTAGGTCAGTGCAAAAGATGGCGGCCAGGGCTGAGGGAGCCACACACAAGATGGCGGCCAGGGCTGGAGAGCCACACACAAGATGGCGGCTGGGGCTGGGCTGCCAGGGCGGCTGATCTCACTAGGAGGCGCAGCCTCAGCCCTCTGGCTGCCATCCTGTGTGGGGCAGGCAGAGCCCCCCTTCAGTGCCTGTTGAAATGGACATTAACGGACACCCGGGAAAAGGACACGGTCTGGCACCTTTGCTCTGTGCACACAAACATAGACCAGCCAGTTTGGAACGCCAACTGGCAGTACTTTGATGTCAAGGCAATTCAAATAGGTGAAAATACGAAACTCCAGGCATTGAACGTTTTAAAATAAAAACTTTTTTTTTTTTTTTTTTTTTTTTTGAAAGAGGGCTAAAAGCACTCCTTGTGCACATGGACTCCAATTAGCATCAAGCAGCATCACAAGTGGTTTCGTCCAGGCAGGAGTCACAGTCACTGTGAGGTGATGAAAACGGAGATGGGATCTGCTTGAGGCGGATGGTGCAGCGGCTGCGCACCTGCGACGTGTATCCCTCACGGTACCTATTTCTTTAGAACACTATGAAGACTAGAGGGAATTGAAAGTCCACTGCAGTTTAGGTTGTTCTTCACGAGATTGTTCAAGTCGAGCACAGCCATTCTGTTCAGCAGACACACGGGCAGGGGCTTCTTGGAGCGCTGCTCTGGCACCCATTCTTTGGAGGAGGGGATTGCAGGAAAGAAGAAAAGAAGCTCATCAACTACTGAAGAGGAAGAGTCACTGACAGGAAGCAGTGAGTTAAGAAATGTGAGGGGGAAAAAGGCAGAAAACATGAGGTGACAAGTGTGAGAAATGGGAGTGGAAAAAGGAGGGAAGTGTGAGGGAAGAAAAGCGTAGGAAACCTGAGTGGGAAAGGCTGAGAAAACGGAGGGGAAAATGGTGAAGATGTGAGTGAAAATAGGAGAGGAAGGTGAGAGGAGGAAAAGGCAGGACATATGATGGGAAAATTCTAAGAAACATGATCAGGGAAGGCTGAAAAACATAGAGGAAAAAATGGAGGGAAATGTGAGGGGAAGAGAGTGAGAAAATTACTGGCAGAGAGAGAGAAACAGGCAGCAAATGTGAGGGGAACATTGTGAGAATCCTGAGGGGAAAAGAGGGAGAAACCAGAGGGCAGAAAAAGGCAGGAAACATTAGGGGGGAAAAAAGGGTGGGAAGTTGGATGGGAAAAGTGGCAGAAAACAGGAGTGAAAAAAGGGCAGAAAATGCTAGAGGAAAAGTAGAAGCAACATGAGGGGGAAAGAATGATAAACGTGAGGGGAAAAGTGGGAGAAATGTAAGAGGGAAAGCCTGGGAAACATGAGGGCAAAAGTGAGAAACATGAGGAGACAACTTGGAGAAAAATGACTGAGGAAAGGAGAAAAGCATGAGGGGAGAAAAGGGCAGGATAAGTGAGGGGAAAATTGTGAGAATCGTGGGAGAACAAAAAAGCAGGAAAAAGCGGGAAGTTGGGGAAATGTGAGGGGCAAAGCGTGAGGAAAGGGAGCTGAAAAGGGTGGGGAAAATGAGTAAAACTTGGGAGGCAAACATGAGAGGAAAACTGTGAGACTCGAGAGGGGGAAGGGGTGGAAATGTGAGAGGGAAAAGAACAGGAAATGTGAAGGGAGAAAAGGAGAGAAGGCAGGATTGGCATGACAGCTGAAATGATTCCTAACACATTCCCCCATGCATTTGCCCATTTATTGCACTAGCCCAGGGCTTCTCTGTATGTCCGTCTCCCCCTGTGCCTTGATTCCTGTTTGGAAGCAGTAGAAGTGCAGGATGTGCCCACCAGCAGGATCTGCTCCAAGCTGGGAAGGGGCCAGGTGGTGCTGATTTCCAGAGGCTTCTGTGTCCCAGGTGAGGCCAGGGCAGGAGTGGGTTGAAAGGTGCTGCTGCTGCTCCTCTGTGCCAGAGAGCCCTGGCCGGGCAGGGCACGGCGCCCACTGCACTGCGGGCTCTTTCTCCTGCCACAGCTGGGCACACCTGGCAACAAATCATGACGACTTGTGGGGAAACCAAGGGCTTTGTGGAGGCTGCCTTGCTCTGCACACACCCGGGCCACCTGCAGCACAGAGCTTTGGCCCCCAGAAAGGTAAACCCGAGGGGAACAGCTGGAAAAGGTTTCATTTTCACCTGTCAATAGATGACTTTATTTCAGTGCTGGGTGCGTGGGGAATCACTTTTCTAACACGTGCTCAGCCAGAAATCCCACCTGCTCATTTGTAACCATGGAAACAAGACCTACTCATTACTTTGCTGAAACTCACAGGCTAAACATTCCCTCAAATTAGTTGACATATTTAAATCACTCCTCAGAAGTTACTGACAGGAGAGTAGGGCTCTCTTGAGAGTCTCGGGTGGTCATTTGGGGAACATCCCATTGCTGCAATTCTCCTCTGATGCTCAAGAGCCTCCTACAACCACTCTTTTCCCCTTGAATGCATTCCAGCTACATTCTTGGGAAGACTATTCTCAAGGCTAAGGTAGTCACTTGCACACATCAATCACTGCTCTGGAGGAATAGAGGGCTCAACAGTCTGTTAATGCAAAGGGAATTCACAATTTGTTACAGTTCAATATTTTCTCAAAACCTGCCTTCTCTGGGCATTGCTCACAAGCATTTCTTTAATTCACCTTGAAAATGTTTTTGCTGACTGAAGCCACATTGTGTCTTTCCTTCAGCAATTCAGAAGAAAAACACAAACTGCCTGCTGAAACCCTTCTGCTCCCTTCCAAATCAGTTCACTGCTCAAGCACGAGCCACAGGCTCCTGCCCGATTCCCTCTGTGAGATAGGAGGTAATATTTTGCTGCAGCTGCAGGGTTATGAGAAGAAAGAACGAAAGCTGTTGGTTCTTGGGGTTGTTATTTAGGGTTTGGGTTTGTTCTAGTTGATTTGTTGGGTGTTGCTGTGAGCTGGGAGAGGGGCCAGCGTGAAGACCAAACCAAAAGGGAAGTAGGAGAAGAGGGGAGGGGACAGAAAAGGAGGCGGTGGGGACAGAATACAAGTTTCCTATTTCCCGGCCAAAGGGAAAGGGGACACGGTTCGCCCTGGGCTGGGAAAGGCAATAAAAAGCAGCATTTTCTGTGTGTGTGTTGTGTGTGTGTTTGGCTCTTGGGAGAGGGAGATACACACCCAGCTCAGGTGAATCCATCCTAAAAAACAGTTCTCTTTGGCTTTGATGACGTTGTCACCCCATTAAATTTCATCTGACAGTTGGCTCCTCTCTAACACCTCTCTATCTCCCAGCAGCTCAGGGCTGCATTGCACAGTGCTTGCTGTGTGCCAGAGAGCTCAAAGCAGGCTGGCCTGGCGCCCCGGAATATTTCTGCAGAACACTCTGCATTTCACTCTTTTGCTCTGGCTCAGTGCACAACTCCAGCACTGCAGGCGCTTCCTCCCAGAGCCGTGTGAGGCCCCGGCTCCTGCAGATGTGAGCTGACAAGCTGTCCCTGCCTGCCGCTGGCCTCGCTTCCCCCGGCAGAAGCGCCGTGCCTGAAGGAGGCTGCCCTGTGCCGGAGCCTGCGGAGCAGCCCGGCTCCCTCCCCTGTGCCCAGAGCGCTGCACACACTGCTCACCTTGGCCAGGAGTTAGAGGGCAGCCGGCACAAGGGTGGCAATCCTCAGCCAGGCCTGCAGCCCTCGCCTGTGGTTTGCCTTTCTCTGCTCCTGTGCACGCTCCGGACGGCCGATGCCACCGGTCTGTGCTGCGCCCAGCACGGCCACGCTTCCCCTCGGGAGAGCCTTCCCCACTTTCCAACTGTACCAAAGAAGCCATCAATGTCACTCTCCACCTCTAAGAAAAAACTGACACTTCAGGAGAAAATGTTGAGCTTTGTCAGAGGCTCAGAAGGAGGGGAATCTTTGAAAGGAGTTGAGGTTTCACAAACTTTATTTCCAATCCTATGCTGCTATCCTACTCCACTGTCCTAGCTGCAATCCTACTCTACAGTCCTATTCTACAATCCTTCTCTATACTGGTGTTGGAGAAAACAGTTGTCTGATTCCTGTCTCCTCCTTCCACTCTTTCACTGAAGTGATCAGTGGCACCAGGCTGGACACAGGCTTGGCTGACGTTACAAATGGATGCTGCACAAAGAAAAAAAAAAAAACAAGAATGAACCATTACTTTGCAAGCTAAGAGCCTCAAAGGCAGGGCAATATTTTTCAAAGGAAAAGGAGATTGAATCAGAGTACATCTAAGGAGCAACAGTGGGGCCACATTGGCACAGCTTGCTGCAAGAGCTGCTATGTGCCCCAGGCCTGGAAATATCTCCGGTCTGAGCATCCTGATCTCTTGAAAGAGGTCCCTGGTCATATTGCAGGGCACTTGGAGCAGATGACCCTTACAGGCCCTTGCCAGCCCAGCCCAGTCTAGGATTCCTGACTGTTCTCATTTGAACAGCACCAAGAGTGGAGGTGAGGAGGAGGAGGCTCCCCTGATGCCTTGCACTTCAGTGCAGGAGGAGCCCGTCCCTGGGACACTGTTTCCCCTGCAGCCCCTTGGCATTTTACCTGCAGCAGCTCCTTGGCAGACCAGCGCCGCGCCTCGTCTCTCTGCAGGCAGCAGCTCAGGAAGTCACACAGCAAAGGGGAGCGGAGCTTGGGCTGCTGCAGCTTTGGGATCCCTTTGGTGGCTTTCAGGAGTTGAGCCTGAAGAGAAAGGAAACACGAGTTTCTCACCCGCTTCTTTCACGTCTGGAACTGCTCTCCCAGATCACATTGTTTCAGCTGCACTCTGCAGTGGCACTTTCTGCCGTGGCACAGAGGCAGAGATGACTTTCCTGACCAACAAAACACCCAAAGCCCGATGCAGCCACAGCTTTCCCAGCATCCAGCAGCTCTTGCCTTGGCAGTTGATTTCATTGACTGGCCTTGTTAGTGGAAACAATAGCAGCAAAAGCAGGTTTCCTTCTCTGAGGGTTCACCTGAGCAGCTTGACAGGCTATTTGGAAGAGGCACTTTGCTCTACTAACTCACTCTACTATTTCCAAAGATAATTACATGAAAAGCATCTCTGCAGCTCTTGTTGGTCCCTTAAGCACAGCTGCCATCAAACCAAAGTCATCAAGCTTTTTCCTTGGTTCTTGAAAACAATGGGAATTGCAAGCAAAGAAAGGAAATCCCTCAGTTATTCCTCAGGTAAGGAAACAAACATTTGGAATCTCATCTTCCACACAGACACATGAAGATGCATGCACAAATGTCTTGGGACGAAAATGCCTCTTTGGGCACACAGGAAACACCTGCAGCTCCGTCTCTCATCAGACTGCAAATTTCAGCGTCCCTTAGGCAGCAAAAGGAAAATTTTGGTGGTCAAAGCAGAAGAGGGAGAAACGCCATCCATGTGGTAGCCCTCTGCTCATTTGGACGCTCAAGTCAATGCATTAATGGTATGGCCATCCTAGAAAGTGCCTGGAAACAAAGGGGTGGGTTTGGCCGGCTCTCCACATGGCCAGGCTTCATCTTAGTGACATGGAGGTGACGGCTTGGGTTAGGAAAGAAAGACGGTCACTGAGTGTTTCAGCAGCACCGCACAAGAAGCACAAGAGACTCTGTGGCCTTCACACCCTCTTGTCAAGGTTTCAGGCAAATTTCCTTGTGAGAAGAATGGGGGTGCACTTCTTCTCTCCAAACCACTGTTTTATAAACATCCTCGGGTTTGGGTTACTTTCCTTCATTTCAGGAAAGATAACACCACTTCTAAGATGCTTGTTTGCTGCTATTAGGGCTGTCTACAAAGCCAAAAGAGCTGGAACGACTTCTAAGCCAAAGCCCAGTGTTGCCTGAGAAGGGAGATTGTTTGCCTGGGCTAAGGCTTGAGTTCCCCCACGGATGCAACCAAAACCCCAGCAGATGCTGATGTGCTGCCGGGACATTTTCAGAAAGGGACTGTGGTGGAAGTAGTTCCAGCGGATGGCAATGGCATTTTGTCCAGTGGCACACACAAAGTGGGATGGGGGAGAAAGACAGCGGGATCAGAGAGTATTTACACCTTACCATGGCAGAATTTTCCTCCCAGTCAGGAGCTTCTCCTTCCACCATTTCAATGACCACGATTCCCAAAGACCATATGTCCACTTTGGGGCCATAGGGTTCACCGTTCACTTCAGGTGCCATCCACTGAAGAGTCCCGACCACCGATCTCCGTCTACTCTGCTCAGGGGTGAGTTGAGCAGAGAGGCCAAAATCAGCTGGGGAGAGAGCAAAAGACCGTTTTTATTTGAATCCTGTGCAATTAGGAAAGCACGCAAAAGAATTTCCCGGTAGAAGTTTGAGAATGTGCTCTTGAATCTCCTGGACAACTGTCCCTGCTCTGTTTCCTCAGGACTTTAGCCAAGGAATTATGGTGCTGGCTGCTTCAGAAATCCCCACATTTTTTACACGGCCTCCAGCAGGGGCTTTTCAAACTTTAGACATGTAGCTCCCTCCCTCTGGAAGGGACACGCACAGAGCAATGCCACTGTGGACTGCTCGAGCCTTGCCATAGGTCTGTGCACGTTGCCACCGTGTGTTCAGCTCACAACAGGCTCCCTGCACTGCCACCAGCACCATTTTGGGGGGGCTGGCACTCACTCAAAAGCAGCCCCACAGCCCACATATCCCTGGGACGCTGCACCTGCCCAAGAATATACTGACCCAGCTTGACAGAGCCATCCGTTTTGAGAAGGATGTTGAGGCTTTTCAAATCTCTGTGCATCACGTGGTTGGCGTGGAGAAAATGCAGTCCTTGCAGGCACTGAGAGAGAAACCAGAAACAGGAGGGCAAAAATCAGTGTTGTGATTTCATCACACAAGAAAGGAAACAGCTCTCCAAGATTCCCTCTGCAGGGGAATGAGGAGTAATGGCAGAACACAGTGCCACTGAGGGGAAGAGCTCGCTGCTCCAACACAGGCAGAGCAGCACCTTTCTAAAGGAAGGCATGTCAGCTTGTCAAAGAGTACAGCAACTGCTGGTGTAGACTCTGCCCTGCAAACCAGCCAGGATGACTGCTGCTGCAGTGGATGTGCTCAGAAGTACAGAGCACTCTGGCTGCACTGCTAACCTTTCCAGCTGAGGACTCAGAGAAATGAGTCTCTCTTTCTTCTTTGCTGTTCCTTTCAAATGCTGCCACCACCACCACCTTTGCTTTTACAGGCAAGGAATGCAGTGCCAACAGACCAAAGTTTAGAGAGGCAAGATGGAGAAGAGCAAATACAAGAGCCAGAGTGAAAATGCAACAGCAGGAGACAAGAGGACAAGAACAGAGTCCAGTGAGTGCAGGGGCACTGGCAGGCAGTTCATTTGAGATGCTCTTGCTTGCCCAGAGCATATCAGCCACACAGAAACAAAGCCTGGCTCATGGTATCGCTCCTGTTCTGAGCCCCTTTCCCAGACAATCCTGCCCAAGCTCTGGGAAGCACAGCTGGGATCCCCGACTGACCTCCCGACTGATGATGGCAATCTCGTCTTCTGTCAGGCGAGTCTTTTGGATTGTGTCGTAAAGACTGCCTCCATCCATGTACTCCATCACCAGCCACAGTTCTTCATGCACAAGGTAGCTGAAAGAAGGGAACAAGGCCATGCAGATGAACATGCATTCGTTGGCTCCTTTGCTTGATTCTTGTTTCTGGGTTGCTTTGTGACAAGGACAGAATTAAAAGAATTAAAGACATTCCCTCCGGGCTGTGGGTTGTTTGCAGTCTGTGCAGTCTCAAGGAGAACAGCACATCTGTCAAAAGGAGATGTCTCTGATGGCCAGCAATCAAAAAGTGCAGTTTAGTATACGCCAAGATGAAAAACCTGTCCCGCGTGGTATTTCTGGAAAGAAGCACCTAGTGTTCCTGGCATGGTCAGCCCTGGAAAAGAGGGGCAACAATCCAAGGGAAATCCTCCCTAGCATGCTTCATCAGCATTGAAGAAACCTTAAAAAATCCATCCTGAGACAACATGGAGGCAGCCAACTTACAGGGTACTGACTTCTTATGGTAGAGTTGATGCAGGTTTTGGAACAATTTTTCAACTATGTGTTGGAAAGCCAGGGATGACTCACGGAGATAAACTGCACTCTCTTCCCATCCATTGGAGATGAGTAGAGAAGTAATAATGAAGCAATAATTAACAGCTTTCTTTTCTGCTAGTGTCCAAAGTGGGGTTTTAACCTTGCATACTTTTACTATGTAAACAAACCTTCATGGGATGAGACCATGACCACTCACCCGTCTAAATAATGGACAAGATGGGGACTCATATTCCTCTTCATGACCGTGATTTCAGTAACAATATCCTCCATCTCGCTCGGTCCCCGAAGATAGATTTTCTTGATGGCCACCTAGAATGACATTGAAAATCAGTAACTTTAGAAGTTGGTGGAATGAGACCAAAACACACATGGGGAGAGAGATTTTGCAATGACACCGCCAAGCCGTGCCAAAGTGCCTTGTAATTAGACAAAGGAGTAATTAGGAAGTGACATTCCTACAGCCCATTTCTCTGCTCCTTTGGGGGCCAGATCCAGGACACGTGGCCACTGACCACATTTTGCCTTGTCCACTTGTTAGCAATGGTGTGTCAACTATCATCCCCAAAGCTCTGAGCACACTCTCTGTCTGTCTGTACTTGAGAAGAAGTAATGCATGCCTTGGTACTCTGTGGATACATCTCGGGCTATAGGCAGGGCTTGGGGCTTTTAGGGACGCCTTGCAGATCTCTCCCTATGTGCAGTTCCCAAGTGCAGCACTGCAGGTGGCTAAGGAACTGCCAGGAACATTCAGATGTATTTGCTGGCAGCCAGAAATGAGAATTCAGGACTCTGAAGCCGTAGCCCCGGAGAGCAGTGAGATGCTCCTTTGTTGGAGCATCTGAGAGCCAGGGAGAGCATCCTTCTCTGAAAGGAACCGCTGCCCTCCTTGCCTTCCTTCTGGCAGCTGAGCAGGACAAAGGCTGCCCCAAATGCAGTTGGCAGGCTGGCACCAGTCTGTGCTTCTTGTGCCTTTGCAGCACAGCTCTAGCCGCAGCTGCAGCCGCAGCTGACACGAGACAGGAAAGCCCTGGAGAGCAGCAGAATCTGCAGGGGCTCTTGACATTTACCTGTTCTCCCGTGGCAGTGTCGATGGCTCTGCAAACCTCTCCAAATGCCCTAGAAACAAAACAGCAGCAAAGAAAGTAGAAGCCATTTAGACCTTGGAGTGAAAGCCAGCCCAGACAGGAGATGTCTGCTGGAAATGCCTCCAACCTGCAGCATGCAGGAGGGCACTGCCAGAGGGCAGATGACGCATGTTCCTCTCCAGTGCATGGGCACTGGGCCTGTTTCTGAAGCATTGGGGTTTAGTGCCTCAGCTCCAAAGGCCAGGTGATTCTTTCATCGTGGATTTCAGTTTCTAAACTGGGCGGTTTTTATCCTCACCACAGACTATTTCTTCCAGCAAACTCTTGGGAATAAATGCTCCTGAGAAGTGTTATCTGACTGCTATGATAGGGGGTAGGTTGCTGTTTCTGGTAATGAAATAGAAGTGTCTTTGATAATGCCTTCTGACCACATTTCCAAATTCTGGCCGGTACTGAGAGATGGGGCAGACTAACCCGCGTGTCTGAATATGTTTGCAGCTTGCCTGACTTCACACTTGACAGATATTCCAGCAGCAAATCAGCTGCCCCATGACTGTGTAGAAGCAACTGTGGTTGGACTCACCCTCTGCCAACAATTTCCTTTTCGGTGTATTTCCTCCGGGGATTTTCTGTGCTCACCATTTGCCCTGAGGGAAACAAAATGCAAAATGCTCACTTGAAAGCAGACATCCCACCATCCAAGAGATACAAAAGGCAGCCCTGCTGGGGCTCTACAGTCTGGCCTTCTGAGTCCTTTGTGGCCAGCTGGGTAACAACAACAACAACAACAACAATTGCAACAAGACAGGCAGCTCTGCAGTACAAGCAGGTCAGCACAGAGAATGATTTTCTACAGTCCTTTGAAGAGATGCCTTGGCAGAAAACAAAGCACAGGGAGATGCATTCGCAGGAGAGGAGGGCATCTTCCCCACCTTGCAGCAGTTTCCCAAAGGAATGCCTTTCCCTTTGTAAACCCTAGCAGCTCATGCTCTAAACAACCCCAAGGGGCCTTCAGCAGCAGGACCCTCACCCTTGATGAGCAGGCTGAGCTGGAAGACGCCCTTGCCCGTGGCCCACGTGAAGAACCACACTGCTTCTCCTCCCCCTGACAGCAGGGATCAGTCCCTGCCATTGCACTCGCCCTCTCAGCCCCGCACACGTGCCCACCTTCCTGCAGCGGGCAAGGGCAGCAAGGACAGCAGTGCTCCTCAGGTGCCGGCGGGACACGGACAGCTGCCCAGAGGAGATGCTGACCCTCTGTGAGCCCAGCCCAGGCCGTGCAGGAGCCGGCCCAGAGCAGGGGCTGCTGCCTCGGGGCAGCTCCGCGCTGCAGCGGCCGGCCGGCAGCGGCACTCTCCCAGCTAAGGAAGGCTCCAGCCTCGGCGCTCACACCAGCCCTCAGGGCCAGGGCAGCCACCGCCACAAAGCTGCCAAAGCCCAGGCACCAGCACTGACAAGTAATGGCAAGAAGGCACGGCCACACCCAGCCCCTTCCAAGCTGGTGCCCCCACTGAGGACACAGCAGGATTGGCTTGGAGAGCAGACACACCCAGGTGCACGTCAGTGCCCTTTTGTGCCAACAGGTGATGGGAGGCAGAGAGTCAGCTGGGCTCTCTTCTCAGCCCCACCAGGTCTTATCTGAGGGCACAGGACGGGCAGCTGCTCTGGGCAAGAAGCAGCTTCAATGACTTGTGCTGTACAATCACAAAGGGCACTGAGATGAGGAGGATCAATGGGTCCAGCTATGCTGACACATGCTCACAATACACTGTCCCTCAGAGAAGAAAGACACAAGACGTACTCATGAACCCCAGGAAGTCATCCTCATCATACTCCATCTCCTGTTGCTGAGCAGCAGCTTTGTCAGTGCTGGAGATGAAGGAACTGCCCAGGCTCCACTGCTCAGCTGGGGCAGGCCAGGCCCCTTCAGGTGACACTGCTGCTCCTGCTGCTGCAGCTTCAATAGAAGAGCCTGTGGAGATCTGAGACAACAAAAGAGTTTGTGTCAGAAAAGTGGCTGGCAGAGATTAGCCCCAGATCCCATTTTAAATGCAAGCCCTTAGGAAGGTGCTGTCAGCCAGTGACTGGGAGCTGCTGTCAGGCTCAGCTTTTTCACCTTTCTGCCCACAATTCACATTAATTCAGCCACTTCTTTCTGCTTCCCTGCCCACCTCTGCTTCCATTTTACCAAAAGAACAACCTGGCAACCAAGGCACCAAAATCCCTGACTTGAAGCAGAAACTCCACGTCCCCAGTGTGTCTCTGAAATGCTCCCAGGTAAGCACAGCCAAGAAGCTCGTGGGGACAAACCGCCCCAAAAAGCTTGTGTTGTCACATCAATACTTTTTGTGCCTGTGGGTACTTGGCGAGTCTGTGGAGGGGGACAGGTGTCCCCAGACCACAGCGTCCCCTACGTATCCACCAAGGCTGAGCACAGTGCCTTTGACATGCTCCCTCCTCTGCAGACAGGGAACCTTCCTGCTCCAGGCTGGCCTCTATCAGAATCCCAGCAAGCTGGGGCCTAAACATGGCAGCTCAAAGCCCATTTTCCAGCTGTCACTGGCTGAGGGGAATGGCTAGGTCTGGCAGAACTGCAGCACTCGGCATCCTCAGCCACCAACAGCAAGAGCTGGCTGCTCAGAAACTTGCAGCTCTGCCTTGCACTAAAGACAGCACCCTCCAGAAGTGGCACTTACTGGCTGGGAAAGTTGCGGCTGTGGTGTGACCACAGCTGGAGCCTTGTGGTCATTTGGCTCCTCGTTGGCTTCTTGTCCAGGAGCAGAGGAAGCCGGAGGGGAGTCTGTTCTTCCTTCAGTGATCTGTGGACAGACAGGAGCGTGAGACACAGGCTCATTTAGAACCTTCCTTCTCTTCAGCTCTAGAACCAGCTCTACTAAGCACAAATCATCAACTTGGAGAGCAAGGATATTCTAAGTCCCTCAGACTAAATTCTAATGGGCTGATTCAACTGGACTTGGCAAATTGCTCTGAATTAGACATTCCCCCCTGGCTACTATCAGGAAGCACATTCTCTCTGCAAAACTGGGCTTTTAGTTCTTTTAAAGCTCTGGAATGGAAAATTAGGAAATAGCCAGTGATGCCTTTGCTCTTCCTGCTGTAGACATGGAAATGGATTTTCTTGCAGCCTACTCAGCTGGCCCTCTACACTCTACTGCCACAGGCCAAGCTCACAGCTTGCTGCACAATTCTTAAACGCCAGGAACATCAAATGTGCCTTTCTTACTCACCTCAGCATCAGAACCTCTGAATATCCGGCTCAGGTGACCTGCAGTGGGCAAGGGAAAATGAAGCAGATGCTTTGAGAAAACTGGAGACAACCAGAGCATTTTTAGAAGATCTTCCAAGAAGGCCTCCCAGTCTACATTTTCAGAGTTGTCCTGCTTGACCCAGCAAATGGAGGAAATGACAGACTCTGCTGCCACAGACGCTCCCATGGAGGGAACGCAACCCCTGCAGGTTCCCTTGAAAATGCTGCCCGCACGGCCCTGGCTACAGACAGCCCGTTTTGAGCTGAACGTGTTGACAGCACCTTTACCCAAGTGGCATCCAAAAGGTCTTTCTGTTTCCAAATCAACTCAATGCCCAAGAAAGAGCAGGAAGACATACAAAAGGCAAGTTAGGTGACACCCAGGGAAAACCTCTACTTACGTGCCAGGTGAGTCAGGAAATAGGTGGAATATCCAACTCCATAAACGGAGCAAACTACAGCAGCCAGTTGCCCAATCATTGTGGCAACTGCTGTGCAAGTTTGCCAAGTGTTCTCTAACACTATCAAAAAGCAAGTCTCCTGTCAGTGTGCACGTGCCCACTGACAGTCGCCTCAAGCTGCAGGACGCTCCTGCACTGAGCAAGCTCAAGAGCTGCTCTGACACCCCTGAGGCCTTCCGTGCAGCAAGGCAACCTCGTGATGTCACCACGTCCACGTGGCAACCGTGCCCTGACATCACAAAGGAAAGCCCTGTGACGGTCTGTGAATTGATAGAGACGGATAGAGTGATGTTTGTGTAGGCCTAGGCTGCATTTTTACCTCTTTCCCCGCTCAGCTGCCTGTTTCAGCTCTTGTTTCTCCCCCTGTGCCCCCTGTGTCCCCTGTTGCTGTGCTGGGTCCGAGCTGGCGGCCGGGCCGGGCGGAGCAGCAGTTCCAGCCCCGGGTGTCCCTGGAGCGCTGGGAGCTGCCGGTGGCCCCAGGCACTGTCCCGAGGAGCTGCTGAAGGACGGGGAGACACAGGGGGCTGAGGGGGCCGAGGAGGCGCTGACGCTGCAGGGACGGTGACCTTGAGCTGCTGGGGGACTGAGGGCTGTGGGGGAGCAGAGGGCCATGGTGGCACTGAGGTGACAGGGAAGGGGCGCAGGCTGAGGGGGGTCTAAGGGGCCGGGATGGGTCAGAAGGGATTGAGTGGGGTGAGAGCACTGGCAGGGGCTGAAGAAACCAAAGGGGGCCGGGGGTTTGCCGAGGGGACGGTGGGGCTGAGGGGATGGAGGGGGCCAGCAGGGAGCACAGAGGGCTGCGGGCCTGCAGCTCTGCCAGGCCTTGGAACCAATTCCAGAGGCTCCACTTTTGCCACGGCTGCCCTGCAGACCTTGAGGACAGGCAGAGAGTGACAGGAGGCAGCAGGGAGAAGCTGAAGGCCACCAGCTCCAGCAGGGACCAGGGAGCTGCTGCTGCCAGCCCAGAGCCCGGCTGAGGCCGCAGGGCCGGTGAGGCAGCTGGGGGTGAGGGTGGCCTGGGCTTTGGCCGTGGGCTTTGGCCGAACTTTTTCTTTCTCACCCTCCTGGGGAAGCGCTGAGATTTTCCCTTCCCTGACTGAAGGGCAGGTGCTGCCAAGGGAAACATCTGGATTCTTACTCAGTGTTCCCTTTGCTTTCGCACATGTGCCATCTGCTGTCCTTGTCCAGGGGTGCTGCTCTGCAGGGGAGGAAGCAAGAACAGAGTGAAAGGCTTTGAAGATGGGGTGACTGGAATCCCTCTGCTTAGATTTCTGTTTAAAGATATATGGACTGTAGCATAGAGAGGAATAATTACATGGATATTTATATATGCAAGTTACTATTTGTATAGGAATATTTCTGTATGTATCTTGGTATATTTATAAATGTATGCTACATATATATGTGTCTGTACATATGCATACATCTTTGTAATAACATATGTATATATGGATGCAAGTATATGTATATGTAAGTACGCTGTTCTATGTGTGTTTTAATTCTATTTCCTATGAATACAGTTGTGTAGGTATTTCTATTTATGCAGTTGGAGTTATATGGCTCTTTAAATAGGTATATTGGTATTCCTAGAAGTAAATATATCTAGCTTTCTATTTACATATGTGTATTGACTTCTGTATTTTGAGGTGGGTGTATCTGGGTGTATCTTTCTATTTAAACATGTATGGAGATGTATAGTTGTGTCATTGTATCGATTGAGATCTTTGTAGACGACTGTTTAGATAGAAATACTGATATTTTTGTATTCCTAGATGGGCTTTAGGCTTGCAGTAATATGTAATAAATTAAGTTGCTAAACACCTAATTGATCTTTGTGTCTAGTGAGTTGTTGTAGATGTTGGCAATAAATTAAGGTTTTCTTAACTGAAGTGGATATTTCTATATTTTTACATAGCATTGTTGTAAAAATCTAATAAATTCCTTTTTTTAAACTTAAATTGACATCAGCATAGTTCTGTATTGTCAGCGCGGGTGTAGCGATTTGTAATAAATGACATTTTTCATGTGAAATCAATTCTTGTGTATTTGTCGATCAGCAGTGCAGCTGTAGGAATCTGCAAGAAATTACAATTGTCAACTGCGATGGGTGTTTTGTGATTTGTGCTGTCCAGAGCAATGAGCAGTTGTAAATCCTGGAGGATTTTGGCCATGGAAATCTCCATCCGTGCCCAGCACGTGCCCCACTTGCACTCAGGCTGGGCAGGGCAGCTGCAGATTTGGGATGGCAGCAGAGCCACACCTTGGCTGAGAACTCGCTGCAAAGGCAGCTGAGAAAACTCCGGGACTCCACGGAGCATCCAGCTCCAACCAGAGCCACCCAGGGAGGACAAATCCACCCACCATGCCACGGGCAGCTCTTCAGGAAGCGCTCCAAGTGTCCCTCTGAAGGTCATCCTGGAGCCCAGGAGCCAACAGGGATCCTGAGCCAGCTCCGCTGCCTTTGGCAGCACTTTGCAAATGAGCTGCAGCAAGGGGGAGGCCGCAGGGGCTGTGAGTGCTGCAGGCTGGGGATGAAGGAAGGGCCATGGACACCTGTGCTGACATGCTCAGAAATCCACAAGGATGGTGAAGAACTGGCAAGCAACAAGTTCCCACAGCCACAACAGTGATGGAAGCCCTAGGTGTGAAGTTCCCTGGAGGAACTCCCAGGGGAGTTGCTGCTCGGATCAGCAGCAGCAGAAGCCAGCAGGATCTGCTGCTTTTCCTGGCTCTGTGTGCAGGGCACAGGCTGTGATGGCCCCTGCCCCACAAAGCCCTTGCCCATGGAGGCTGCAGGCTCAAAGCAATCCCATTGCAGAGAGAGGCTTTGCAGTTGAAGTCCACTGCCCTTGTGTTTCGGGCTGGAATGGCTCTCGTGCCAAAGCACAGCAGGTAACCAGGGCTTTGGGAGGCAGAGCCTTTAGAGGGAAAGAGAGGTCAGGCACTCACATGCCTGAAACTCCTTCAGCTCTCTTCTTTTATAGAATGAGAAAGCAGCAGGCTGGGGGGAGGCACATACAGTCCTTTGAAAAAACACGGTGTCTAACATATCCTGTGGCAGAAGAAAAATAGCTGGCAATCTTGCCTTGTTTTCATAGCCTGCATCTTCTGCAGAGGAGACAATGGGATGGGCAGGAGGAAGGGAAGGGCAGGGGAGGAATGACTGTGCTAACCCAGTCTGCCTTGCTGTGTCCTGCTATACTTTGTAGCAGTGAACATTAGAGGTAATGCCAAATTCCTATTTAGCACCATGACACGCTGCTGCTTCATTGCAAAACTGCCTCAGTGTTGTTATAAATACATATTAAGTGTTTGGCTTTTTACAAATATGAAAATGAATCTCATATGCGTTATGGTAGAAAGTTATGCTACAGTAATATACCCTCTTGTAGTAGTGGGATAAATACAGTTTTTAGGCTATAGCAGATGCTTTTTGTAACTAGCTCAAAAAATAAAAATAAAAGAACCAAAACCAAAAAACAAACAAACAAACAAAACAAATGGGAGAAGCAATTAAGAAATTCCTCACAGCATCTCATGTGGATAGACATAACAGCAAGGACACCAAGGACTCCAACAAGAAGAATTTATTGCCTTCGTTATCAAGAGATTTGCGACTTTGTGAAGCCACAAAAACTTTATGTGCAGGAAAGAATGGTGGGGGAGGAAAGTTGCAATTAAGCAGAAACACCTAAAGTCAAAAGGAATGTTTAAATCGCGGATGAAATGTATGAATATGCCATACCTATGGTATTTAAAGATCCTTTGCTGGCAAGCCGTGCCTTGAGTGGAAACACCAGGCACCCAGATGTCTGTCATTTTGCTTTTCTTATGTCTCTTCTTGTCTTATTGTTTATTATTAAACTTTTAAAATTTTAACAAAAAATGAACCGTGTTTTTCACAGAGAAAGTCAGCTGAATTTCTTGTTAGTTACATTAGGTGTGGTGAGAAACAGTGACAGTGATTCAAACAGGTTTTCTAGCCTCATCATCCAAAGGGAATTTAGTGTTCCCTTTTCTTCATTGTATGCACAACATTTTGGAGTTGTTCTGGATTCTTCAAGGGGGTATCCACTACAGACCAAAAAAGAAAAGGGGGATTATTGCATTCATTCTCTTTTAACACCTATTTGCACTAAGTTGTAGCTTCAACTTAGTAAGGAAAAGGAGAGATTTTCTTTAGTCATGCAGTGTGGAATCAATGGTGTAGAACAGCCACCATCCCAGCTGTAAGAACAGCGTGTTCTTGCTCTTAACAGCACATTGTGGACAAAAAAGCACCACAATGCTCATGATTCACATCTTAGGTAAAACCAGAATGGTTCATGGTGTCAAACTAGCAGGTGATAGAAATAACAAATGTCCCTGGGCTGGGGCAGAAGCAGAAGTTTCCCTCTTTTCCCCCGTTGCCTGAGGTACTTGAGAGTTACATACTTCCCAGAGTGCCCAATACCCAAAATTCCTCCTTAACGTACAACCCCCTTTAAACTTTGAATTTTTATGGAATTTATGGGGTTTCCCCATTGTTTCTTTCATCTTTCAACATCCATTTTCATTTATCAGCAAACCCACCGTTTGTTTGTGAAGGCAAACATCTTCTTTTCCATTCATCAATCAGTGGGATCCTTCCCATTGTTTCTTTTCTCTCTCAGTGCTGGTTTTATCCACCAGCAGACCCAGAGTTTGTCTGTAAAGACAAACCTGTCATTCCTCCCAGAAGTGTCAATGTCAAGATAAATGTCAATGTTTAGAAAGGTGATGAGTGTATTTTCTGATTGGGACATAGTGTGAATAGTAGAAAAATTCATTTTTTCTTTGTGACATCTGAGACTGACCAAGCCAACAATTATGAGGGAGAGGTCATCACCCTACATAAAAGCTGCTGGATTTCTAGTTTCTCTATCAAAATAAAACCAGCCAAAACCCATGTTACCAAACACAATAAAAAGGCCCACAAACAAATCGATCAAATAAGATAATTAGCAAAACTTTAAACAAGCAAACAAAAAGTTTTAATATCTATTGAATATGCAAAACAGCAATCCTTAAAAACACAGCCATTGAAAAGAGAAGGGCGTTGCTTTCTGGTGAGGCACCCCAGCTGAAACGTTTGCTCTTATGTCTCCTAATTGTCTGTCTTTAATTTTTATTAAACTCATAAACATTTGAAAAGAGAGTGGAGCTCGTTTTTCACACAGTGGAAATGAATTCCCTCCTGTCCTGGCAGTCCCTGATGAACACTCCCACTCCGGTTTCCCTGTAGATCTTTCAAACACTGCAAGTTTTCTCTTCTCCAAAGTCATTTTGTTCTTGAGCTCTTTGCTCCAAAAGGTTCTTGCCATATTATTCAAACCCTTGAAAAAGCTATTTTTTTTTAACTGTGAAAAGCTCCAGTCTGCTATCAAATTTCATCTCCTTGCACCAAAAACGACCTGAATCCTGTGTGCCCATCAATTGCTTTCTGATTAAAAGATGTTCTTCTTCAATAAAATGTGCTTTTAACGAGGCAAAACCACGTTAAAAAACTTCTGGATTGAAGCCAGAGGATTTATTTACCTCTTCAAGGTGTAGAAAGCAAAGGGCTGAGTTTTACCTGAGATGTTGAACAACACGTTCACTTTCCAGCGACTCTGGCATGAATTTGAGAAGGAACCACAGAAGAAAAAAAAAAAAAGGTCAAAACAACTTCTCACAACACACAGGTATCATGTTGGGAATCAGCTGCAAACTCCTCTTGGACATAAAACGCTTCATTTCCCTTGATCCGTGTCTTTTCAGAGATCTGTCAGAAGAGAACTGTGTTATTAAATGGATCGCCTTCAACTGCTCTGAAGTGGTTTCGATTCCTGGAAACCCGAGCATCTCCGTTTGCTACAGCTGCTGTGAAAAACACGGGCTCGAATGACAGGGCTTCGTTAGGAAAGGAGTTGTGCAACAAATTGGGAAGTTTCAGGGACCAGCTCAAGGATTTCAGTGACAAACTCGAGGGGTTTTGTACAAAACTCGAGGGTTTCTGTGACAAAGTTGAGGATTGCAGTGACAAACTCGGGGATTTCTATTGCAAACTCCAAGATTTCTATGACAAACTCGAGGATTTTTATGACAAACTCCAGGATCTCTATGACAAACTCGAGAATTTCTATGACAAACTCGAGAATTTTTTGTAAGAAACTCAAGGATTTCTGTGACAAACCCCAAGGTTTCAGTGCCGCTTGAGGGAGCTCAAAGATAATTGACCTCGCAGAGCCACCTGGAGTTTCCTAATTCCAGGGAAACAATTTCTATCCACAGATAAAACGCATAACTTTGGAAAGCTAAAGCTAAACCGAGCCTGGGGTTGTCTTTTTCTTGTTCTGTGTAACACCAGGCTCTTTATCCTAGGAAGAAATCTCAGCCACGTATCCGGAATATTTACCAGGAGAAAAGGACGGTTTTCCATTTGCTAATTCCCAAGATTTGCCTTTCTCCCCTGTCACCTTCAGCTTGGCTGTGACCTTGCTGTGTCCGTGATGTTCCTGTGAGTTCAGGCACATGCCTTGCAGGGGAGTGTTTATGTGCCAAATAAATACAGTGGATCGCTCTTAAACTCAGCTTTAGGATGTTTGTTACAGATGGAGTTGCTGCCTCTCTGTAAATCAGAGCACTTAAAGTGCCATATGATCCCACAAAGGCTGTGTTTAGCAGCAGTAAATGCAGGAAAAGCTGTGTACAGGACTTTCGAGGGGCCATAAAATCCTGCCCTCCTTGCAGTGCAGGTGCAGGGAGCACTGAGGGCAGTAAAAACTCCCAGGAGACAAGGATGAGTCTCGGGGTTCAGCTCCTCAGAGTTATTGCTGTCTTTGGGAAGGTGCTTCAAAACTGCAGCCAAGCAGGAGCTGTATTTCACGTGATTAAATGGACTCCACCATCAGTACCCCATTATCCAGTTTCTGGAGGAAAAATCTCACGTTTTCCCCTCAGAGGATGAAGGATCTGTCCCACACAGGCATGCAAACAGTTCTGAATCACTCCGTGTGCTGAGGAATGGGTTATTATAAACCTCTCTGTATCACTCGAATGTTATTGGGCGTTTATGCACCATCCCAAGACAAGTCTGATGTCTTCAGAGTGCTGGGAAGAGGCTGAGGGAGCTTTTCTGCCCCACAAATCTCAGTGAGAGCAAAGATCCTGGCCTGAGGAAGCTCCTGTGCCAAAGCAAACAGCTCCTGCCTCTGCTGAGTCACACCAGCAGGGTGGGTTTATGGCTGTCCCACACTGTTAAATGCTGTTCTGCATCCTCCCCAAAATTCACAGCTTTTCCCAAGGGCAGCTGGTGCCAGGCTCCTTCTCCAGCAGCCAGCTCAGGGAATGGAGTGAAAAACACCCCCTGGGAGAGTGCAGGAGCACCAATAATGATGTGCAGCTTCTCAGCTGAGCCAGGACTTCCAGGAGGAATTTTTTTTTTTTTTTTTTTTTTTTTTTTTTTTTTTTTTTTTTTTTTTTTGATGCTCCAGGTCATGTTGGACAGGGCTTGGAGCAGCCTGGTCCAGTGGAAGGTGTGGTGAATGGTTTGAAGGTCCCCTCCCACCCAAACCAGTCTGGGGTTCCTTGATCCTGGGAATTCAGAGCTTTGGGCTCTGGGGACCGGAATTGAATTTCTAGGTAACACCTGAACTTGGCTCCATGCACAAACTTTCCTGTTGTGCCTGTTTTCCTCAGGATACACAAACTCCTGGAGGATCTTCCAGGTTATTTGGTGGAAATCCTGAACAACTGCAGCTGCCTGCGAGCCACTGAAGCAAAGCATTTCCTGGGTAGTTCACCTTTGAAAAGATGCATTCTGAAAAGATTTAAACTCCTTCAAACTCTGCAGTTTCTTCCAGCGGGATGGACACGAAGGATTGCGTCGCTAAGGGCTGGAATTGCAGGAGGAAGCTTTGATCCTGAATCAGATGCTGGAGGTTGGTGTCACCCAGGCTGGGAGTGAAGGAAGTTCCCAGCCTGGGCAAGGGCTCTGCTTCCCTTCTCTGGCTGAGGGCCGAGGAGAGCTGGTTGTCACCAGGGCTCCTCATCCTCTGGGAGCACAGAATGGATGGGACAGGGAACTGCTCCCCACGTGGCAGGGCTGACACAGAAACCATCCTGTTCCCAAATCCAGGGCTGTGGGACAGCCCAGCAGCTCCTCACTGCAGGCTCCTGCTGTCCCCTCTGAGCTCTGTGTTCTCTCCCTCAGTTCTTTATCCCAAGGGCAGAGCTCCAGGCAGGCTCCTGCTTCTCCCGTGCCCAGGGCTGAGCGTTTTCTGCACATCCAGAAGTTCCTCCTCAGGCATTTCCTCTGCCCTCCAGTGCCTGAACTTTGCTGGAGACTTTCCAAGACCTGGCTGAGGTGGGCTGGGTTTCTTTCCTTCTCTCTGCTGCAGCCTGGAGAATTTCCCAAGCAGACAACTTGATTCAGTGCTCCCCTTGTTTCCTCAACTTGAATTCCTTTGCTGATACACCTGATCCCTCACTTTTAGATTAATTCCTCCCCTCTGTGGAATTCCTTCTCAGCAGCTCTGCCAGGCCTTGGATCTGAGGAAATTCAATTAAATTCTACCCCTGTAGCTGACATGGTTGTGTTAAATGTTCTCATTGGGTTGAGATGGTTTAAAATAAAACCCAAAAAGAAAAGTCACAATTATTCCAATAATCCTGAGTCATCTCCACGTATCCAGGTTTATCTCAGAGCATGAGGCTTTGCTTCGTAACCCAAGAAAGTGATACCATGGGGGAAAAAAATGACAAAAAGCTCTAATTTGGATGAGAAAAGGGTGGGAAAGGGGGAGCACAATCATTTCCTTATAGGCAAAGAATTGGAAACAAGCTGGAAGAGGGGAGGAAAAAACCATTTCACAAACTGATAATTCAAATTAGAGGACAAGAAATTCTGCCTAGGTATACATTAAAGTAAGGAGCTGGAGAGGGAGGTGAAATGCAATTTTCTTCTTTATTTCCTTCAAAGAGTGAATGAGAAATTATTTTGCACAGCAGAAAAAAATCACTAGTGATCTAATTCTGAAAATATATTGTTTCCTTTAGAAGCATCTTGCTCAACACTCGATTTCAGAGTTTCACCCACAGATTACAATTCTTTGCATTTTGATGTCCCTGAGCTCCCCACCTTGTGGTTTCCAAGTGCAAACAATTTCCTCAGTGTTATTCACGGCCTGAGAGAAGGAAACGAGTGTGTTCGCCTTGCTGTTCCCCACAAATGCCAAGTGTATAAAACACAAATCCTACAGGTGAGTATCTGAGATATTCCCCTGGCCTTTCCTGGCACCACAACCAGCTCATCCCCACTCAGGAAATGCGAAGGGAATTATTCCCAGCCCAGAGTTTCAAGGAAAGATTCATCCCAGCTTCCTTGGCTTGCAAAATTTGGTCATTTCTTAGGGGACCTCCAGAACTCACCTTCTTCCCCCGAGGCAGGAAAAATGGTGCTGTGCTTTCACCTGAGTCACAGCTGGGCCTGGGCTCCACATGCTCCTTGAGAAGGAGGAAAAAGAACAGGATTCATTGACAAGAACCTGGTTTGAGCAGAAGGAAATGAGTAAAGCAAGTTCTCGGATTGTTTTAGTGGAAATTGTGAGAAGCTTTCCCTCACAACTTGGTTTCTTTCTATTTTTAGTTCTTCCATTTGGGCAATCCTGAATTCCACCCACCCCTGACCACCAGCACGAGGAATGGACATCCCAGCCTACAGTGGAGTGTTTGCTGCCTTGTTTGAGCTGCCTGGCAAACTGGGAACTCACACTTCTTATGTTTCAGCCCGGAAAGAAAAGCTTTGGGGCAGGCCTTGGCTCCAGGATGTCCAGCTGAATTCCCTGGATCCAACTGAACATGGAGCCTGCTGGGGAACAGACTCCTCATTCCTTTGGGAATTCACCCCTGGGACTCTGCCCAAGCCCTGTGAAGCACTGGGCTCTTTTCCTTGGCTTCTCTGAGTTTGCATCCCCACCAAAAGAGGAGAAACAACCGATGAGGGCTTTTGTCACTCCTTCAAATCTGATTCTTGCGGGGAATTGGAGCCAGCAGATGCACCAGAGATAAGGGGTGGGATGAGGCACAGCTGAGCCCTGCTCTGGGGGTGCTGGGGAGGAGGGGATGGCACCACCACAAAATTCACAGCACAGCTCTGACAGTCAGGGACCCCAAATCTGTGTCTTCAGGAGCCCAAACACGCTGCGAATCGGTCATAATTCATCAGCTCTGTATAAATTCTTTTGTCTAGAATTCACATGTTCAAGCTTTCTCTTCTTTTAAGGCTGCCTGTTCCTTCCCTGCTGAGCATTCCTGCCTCCAGCCCGAGCTGTCCCAACATCATTTCAGCTCCTACTCCACACATTCCCAGCACTTTTTCCTGCACTTTCTGCCCACCAAGCAGAAATGGAGCTTTTTAGAAGCTTCTTACAGTGACACCTGAAAGAGCAGTGCTGCCGTCAGCACGTTCCCAGCCTTTCTTCCCTGGGAATATTTCTTTCCCAGAGCCAGCCTCACACCCTGTGTGCCCCGTAGGAAAAGTGCTTTCCCTACAAAGCTGAAGGGATTTTCAGGGAGTCCCACCCAGCAGAAAATGCCTGAGAGGGGCTGTGGATGGTGTCCAGCAGCTCCTCGTGGCCCAGCAACCTTCCCCAAACACCGAGCGCTTCCAGGAAACGGGAAAGAAACACACATCCCATGGGCCTGGGAAGAGGGCCTGGCTGAATCTCTGCTCCTCACACACATCTTCAGGGGAAGGAGGAAAAATAAACGGGCTCCAAACAGGATAAATGGCTCCCTGCGGGGCTTGGCTGGGGGTTTATCCTACAGCCACAGCATCCCAGTCCCAATGGATGCAGGGCCTGGCTCAATCCCAGTTTGGGGCTGGAAGAAAAGCACCAACAATCAGCTTTGCCGAGGCAGCAGCCTGTGGTGGAGCTGTGAGAAAACCTTTGTGCTGTTGCAATGTTTTCCTCGTTGCTTTTGTGCGCTCTGCAAACAGATTTGGCAAGCAGGCATTGTTACCCTGGGATCCTCCTCCAGGATTTATTGGGGGTGTTTAATACCTGCCACAACCACCCTGCATTTCCCTGAGCTGGCACTAAATGCTGGCCCTGAAGTGACAATTTATGGTTGGGTCTGTTGTCTCAGGATAAACCACAAAGCCAATAGTGGTTGTAAAAGTGCCACTCCCAAAGCGTCCCACTCCCAAAGAGTCCCCTTCCCAAACTGTCCCAAAATGTCCCATTCCCAGTGTCTCATTCCCAAAGTGTCCCATTCCCACAGCATCCCAAAGAGTCCCATTCCCAGTCTCCTACTCCCAGTGTCCCATTCCCAAAGTGTCCCACTCCCAAAGTGTCCCACTCCCAGTGTCCCACTCCCAGTGTCCCACTCCCAGTGTCCCATTCCCAGTGTTCCACTCCCAGTGTCCCACTCCCAAAGTATCCCATTCCCAAAGTGTCCCACTCCCAGTGTCCCCTTCCCAGTGTCCCACTCCCAGGGCCTGGGGAAGCTCCTGCTGGTCGTTCCCATCACCTCCCAGCTGAGGGACAAGGAAGAAAACCCAGGGATAAAATGTCTGCAACTCCTGTTCTGATAACAGCTGGGAAGGTGCTTTAGCCCCCAGGCACTGCTGCCTCCAATCCAGGTTATCTTTGGGCTGGAATCATGGAATTTGGGATGGAAGGACCTTCAAGCCCCACCCTGCCACGGGCAGGGACACCTCCCACTGTCCCAGGGCCTCCAATCTGGCCTTGGACACTCCCAGGGATCCAGGGGCAGCCACAGCTGCTCTGGGAATTCCAGCCCAGCCCTCCCCACCCTCCCAGGGAGGAATTCCTTCCCAAGATCCCATCTAAATCTCTCCCCCTGTAGTTTAAAGCCATTCCCCCTTGTCCTGGCACTCCAGGTCCTTGTCCAAGGTGCCTCTGCAGCTCTTTCAGGCTCCCTTGTGGTCTTGGGAGGCCCCAATGAAATCTCCCCAGCTCTTTCTCTTCTCCAGGCTGGACAGCCCCAACCCCCAGTCTGAGCAAAGTCTCCTGCCGCCAGCTGCAGAAAAATGCAAAAATATCCCACAACTTCTCCAATTCTGCATTTTTAGTTAATGAAACAGATTGATGAGGGAAAACCCAAATTGCTTTATCAGCAAGGCTGAGCTGAACCAGCCCCTCCTAAACTCGTGCCCCTTCCTTGCTTTGGAAACACAGCAAATGGAAAGATGGAAACAGATGGAAACACAGCAAAAACAAAAGAAGGAAGGATTAATTTGATTTGATTTTTGGTATTGACCTTCTACCCCCTCACATTTCTTTTAGCACACATCCCATTTCTGTTGCCTTCTCCAGCTCACTGAAACCTTCTGTGACTGCAGTGATGGCCCCTCCTGAGCCAGGCTTCTCTTGCCCTGGGGCAGAATTGTTTTCTGTCCTTTCATGTTGATCAATGAGATCATTGCTGCCAAAAAAACCTGGGTGAATTCAGCCCAGGTGCTGTGACTCTTCCCCTGGCACTGCCAGGCATTTCCTCTCCCAGCCACATGAAATATTAACATCCCTCCCCTCCCTTTTCAGTCTTGTGAAGAAATGGCAATTTATCCCTAAATCCAATTTACTCTGCTGCCCCTCAAACCCTGCAACCACCACAACAATCATGGAAAGCTGATCATTAGACTTCAGAAGGCTGGGAAAAGGAATTGATTACAAAGAAATCTCTGACCTTTGGAGCTGTTCAGATCAGTGTAACTCCCCCAGCAGCACCTTCTGAATGCACCAGGAAGGTGGATCTCGGATGTCTCCTTGTGCCACTGGAATACAGGAGTTTTCCAGGTTGATAACAATTCCCTCAGGGAAGAGGCTCATGGATCCCGAGGCTGGAGCAGAGCCAGAGGATTTGCCAGGGGAAGGAAAAGGGCTCAGTGGTGAGGGGAGCGTTTCCCATGATTGTGCTGTAAATACCCTCAGCACTCACTCCCCTCCCATTGTTCTCCTCTGGAATCAAGGGCAGGCAGGATCAGGGGAAAAAAGGAAAGCAAAATGTCAACACAGGTTGGAGCTTTCTGCAGGGAAACTCTGCAATGGCTAACACACACAGAAAGGGGAAAGTTCTCCCTTAAATACTCAAATTAAAAATCCTTCCAGAGGGAAAGGTGGGTGATATCAGGGGTTCAGGCACAACATCACTTCAATCATGGGTTACACTATGTATATAGATGTATTTATTTATAATTTATGTAGATGTGGCACTGTGGTGTTGGTAAACACATCACCAATCTAAAGAGATCTATGCTTAATAAATAATTATAGCAGCAGGCTCTTAACTGGCAGCAAATTATTTCATCTGGGATAATTTCATTCATTTCATCCATACAAATAGTTCAGCACATTCTAGAACCTGGAAGAATAAAATTCCACAATTCTGAAGGGATTTTTGTTTTGGAAAAAAACCCAAATTACCTAACCCGTCCTGGACATGCTTTTATATCCTAAGCCAAACGCAAATATTATAACCCAAATCCCTCCCTGGGAGGGTGGTGAGGGCTGGGATGGAATTCCCAGAGAAGCTGTGGCTGCCCCTGGATTCCTGGAAGTGTCCCAGGCTAGACTGGAGCAGCCTGGGACAGTGGGAGGTGTCCCCGCCCATGGCAGGGCTTGGGAATGAGAGATTTAAGGTCCCTTCCAACCCATCCAGCGTGGAATTCCATGGTTCTGTGAACATTTGAAGGTACCGAATCCTCATTTGCCTCCACCCACCATGCCACCGACGCCACATAGAGCAAATAGACTGCCCTCATCACACAGCGCACCCGTATTAAAAACACAAATCACCCATAAATTTTAAAAATAATTACAAACTGACCAGAAAAGAGAAAAAAAAAACAACTTTAGTCTCACAGACAAAGAAAAGCAAGAACAAGTGACACAAGCAAAAAAAGCTCCTCCGTACAACCAACTGCCGGCGAAAAAACCACGCTACGCCCTTTTCATTGACGATTCCTGTCGCATCGTAAAAATGAACCATAAGTAGAAAGAAGCCGTATAAAACCCCACATGACAAGTTGCAAAAGCCACTGAAAGGAAAAAAAAAATCAAGTCAGCTTGCTAAACTCAAAGCTGTCCAATTAACCCTTGACATTGCTAAAAACAAAGAGTAGCCAAAGCTCTACCTCTACACTAATTCGTAAGTAGTAGCCAATGCTCCATAGAGTTGGCTAAAAAAGTAGAAAAAGGCCAACTTGCAACATAAAAAAAAAAAAAAATCTAGGCTGCTGATGAAAAAAAAAACATTGCCACTCGCGTAAAAAACTACCTGTAAAAATCCGCCACGTAATTCCCATATGTTCCCAAGAATCAAGCTAATAAAAACCACCAAAATAATAAGCAAGTCAATCAAGCTGCCAAAATAAAAGTATCAAAATTTAAATTAGCAAGACAGAAAAAAGTTGTTCCTAGCTCAATAAGCCCATAATGCCTCGAATCATCCAAGCAAAAATGCCACCTCTAAGTGAGCCCAAAACCAAGAAGTAAATTTAACCATAGACAGCATTTCTCAAGTTATCCATAACTATAAAACACGTGCTGCAATCAAGCAAGCCAAGCAAGTAAAGCCCTTATGGTATAGTAAGCAGTAGTCCAAATATAAATATAAAAAACCCTAACAAATTAACTACATCAGCCTTCTCCAAACCCGCCAGGGCAGGTGCTATGTACTAACCACAGGAAAAGTCATCACTAAATAGTTAAAAACCTACCCTGTGCCTCATGCTACTGTCCAAAACACCATCCTGAGCCTAAAAAAACAAGTCCTGTGAAAACACAGCACCCCTGAAAAAATCAAATCAAACAATAAAACCCATTTCAAAAATTGTCTTATAAGCACCTAAGCTAAAAAACATAGCATTAAGTAAGTATGCCATATTCCTTATCATGCACCAGCGGTCGAAAAAATTAAACAGTGCAATAACCTGCTTAAAGCTACCTTAAAAGCACTAAGTAAAAAAACTTTCAAAAACTAAAGTATTAATTTAGCAAAAGCCACATAGCTAGTAAACACTCAAAGTTCCACCAACCGAGCAAATCCTGCCCAATCTAAGCCCATGCAAACAACAACAAAAAATAAAGTTCCAATAGTACACATGAAAAGTATACTGAGAAAAACTGTTTAAATTAATCCTGCCTCCAGCAAAAACAATCCCATCCGTGAAATTGTCTTTGCTCAGAAACCAAGTTGCACCTCGCAAATAATGCAAAAAAATAATAAAAAAACCCCAATGCATACCTCAAAAAAACCTTGTCTTAAAGTAAACTACCCATGACAATGTGACTGTATCCATATTTGCATGTATATATATATAAATATATATATATATTTTAACAGTTTAAACTCAATATAATATGTTAGTATAAAAAAAAATTCAAACTAGATAATGTTGGGAGTTAGGTTTGTTCCTTCTTTCTCTAAAGAATTTTTTCCCCATAAGTTACCAAAGAGACCAAATGTTAAACACTTCAAAATACTTAGCCGAAACAAAAACAGAAACAAAGTAACAAAAAACCCCCACGCAAGTAAAAAACAAACCTTAAAGCAGCTAGAAGCTGTCCTTTTTTTTTTTTCCCCCCCCTCCGGACCTTCAAAAAAAAAAAAAAAAAACCGGCTAAACTGTTGCTAACTGGAAAAGTTTCACTGTAGCCAAAAAAAATCCAGTCCTCAAAAATCTACTCTGGCCAGTTCAGCCGGAATCCGGAGCCTTCTCTGCCACCCGCAGGAGTTAAGCCAGCCCTGCCCCGCCTTCGGCTTCTTCAGCGCTGCTCCTCTTGCTGCAGAGTGACCCTGCAGCCCCGCGCTGCCGGGACACCCTGCCATCCCAGCTACCAGCCCGAAACTTTCCACTCTTTCAGCTTGCTGCTCTAAAAATCCTGCAAGAACACCAAAACCAAACTGCCCTAAGTTTTGTAAAACAAAGCCCTCAAAGTTCTTAATACTGTTTTTCTTTTGTTATTAATACTGTAGTTATTTGAAGGGGGTTTGTTTGTTTACTTTGTAATACATACTAATAAAAAACTGCTATTCCTATTTCCCAAATCTTTGCCTAAAAACCTCTAATTGTAAATTTATAATTTAGCAAAAAAAAAGTTTACGCTCTCCATTCCAAAAAAACCTCCAACTTTTACCTAGCAAATACCTGTCTTCCCAAACCAAAACAAGTTGCCATGCTCATCCATAAGGAAAAAGTGGCTAATCCAGCCTTTGCCAACTCAGCTGAGTGGAAGGGGGAAGAGGAGGAGAGGATCAGCAGTGACCCAAAAAGAGAAATTAAAGAGGAATTGGTCATTTTGGATCGAGCAGCATTTTGGAGATCTTAGCTGCCCAAGGGTTTGCCTGCACTGAGCTGGGTTTGAAGTGAAAGCCTGACTTTGGTTGAAGACAATTATCCGCTGAGAGAAGGGAGGCCGTGCCAGCTTCTGCGGCAGGCCCCGTGCCCTTCCCGCTGCGGCTGCGTCGGCAGCCCTGGGGGCTCCTTCTGCCGCCCTGAGCCCGCAGAGCAGGGCAGCGGTTGCTGATGGCTCGAGCCATCAAATCATTCAAGGCCCTGTTGGGCTCTCTTAGACACTTGGGCCGAGGGATTCCTTCCGACCTGGGCCACTTTGGGTGGAGCGGGGGCAGGGCCAGGGCAGGTGGCAGGGTGTGCATGGGCCCTTTGTGACACGGTGCAGCAGCGTGGTCACCGTGGCAGGGAACAGCACAGGGTGTCCAAGGAGCCTTTGTGACACGCAGTGACATAGGTGCTGGCAACAACGCAGCCACGCCACAGTGCTCGGAGCACGCCACGGGACAGGACGCGCCAGAGAGGTGCTGTGAGGAGTTCCCACACAGCCCGCTCGTTTGTGCCCGACCCGGAGCCTTTCCGAAGCGCTGCTCCTGCAGCTGACCTCGCGGCCAGACTGCGGGACTTGGTGACTCGGAGCTTTCCCGAGGCATCTCCCAACCCTGCGGTCGGTGCCCTCGCGGCCAGACCACAGGATCTGGTGACCTGAAGCACCACAAGGAGTCTCCTGTCGTTGTGGCAGGAGCCCTCAAGACCAGTGTGCAGGACTTGCTGTCCTGCAGCCTTCCTGAGGCTTCTTTGCCGCAGGTGCCTTCAAGGCACAACTGCACGACTTGTTGCCTCAGGGTTTTCCCTAGTTTCCTCAGCGACATCTGTCTGAAGGTGCCCTCGAGGCCAGACGCTGATATGGCAGGCAGATTTCGCGACCTCCTCACAGTTTGCTGGGGGAGAAGAAATACAAGCCCTGGAGATGCTCCAGCACAACCCCCTCAAGAGCTGGAGCAGTTCCAGCCACAGCAGGATGGTGAGTGGCAGAGCCGGGCCACAAGGCCGATGGCTGCGGACAGCTTGGCCCCATCCCATCCCATCCCCGTTCCCATTCCGCCCACTGACAGGATGGAAGAGGGGCCGAGGCTGCCCCTGCAGCAGCTATGCTCCATCCCCTGGGGCATCCCGGGGCTGTCCCTGCCTGGGGAGAGCAGGGCTGGCTTCTCTGGCCGCTCCTGCAACCCCTCAGCTCTGGCTACGCTCGCTCTTTGCCAGATGCAACCATGGAGCAGACACAGGAGAAGAAGCCCACCCGTGGCCGCTTCTGCAGATCACTGAAGGTACGTGCAGCCATCCCCGCCTGGGCTGGGCCTGCTGCCACTGCTCGGCCGAGCTCCGCGCTTGGAGCACTCCATGGAACGTGTCTCTCTTCCCTGTCCTTTGCTCTCCTGCAGATGTTCCGGAGGCTCGTGCCCATTCGCCTTGGGATGACCAGAACCCGTGCAACAGCTGAGCCTGACCGCAGGCTGACTGAGCTCCAGGCAGAGCCCAATGTCAGCCCAGATTTGGCTCAGTGCTTGGATGCTGCAATCAATGACGCAGCAAATACGGACATGGCAGTGACTGAGTGCGTGGCCTTCAGAAACACCAACACAAAAGAGACCCTGAGTCTTGGAGGCCAGGAGAGTGTGGCGGGAGGGGAAGCACTTCTTGGGGAAAGCTGCTCCCTTGGACAGCGCTCCAGGTCTTCCCCATGTCTCCTCCAGGTGCCAGCCATGGTGAAGGACCTTCACCAGAGACTGGCAGCCTGTGTCACTTTGGATGCCAGGATGCGCTTGGACTTTCTGAGGCTGGCCGAAGAGCAACCTGCTGACGTTGTGCTGACCCTCCTGCGCTGTGCCCCAACGTGTGACAGGTATGGGGCCCACCTGCCTTGAGAGCTCAGGGCTCAGCAGCCTTTAGGGCCCATTGCCCTGCAGAGCCTGTCCAATGGGCTCTGCCAGACAGGCGGAGCGGTCCAGGACCCTTGGGCCCCTCTGTTCCACCAGCCTGCTGCCATGCTCCCTCCCTGCCCCTCAGGGCACCAGGGCTCTGTCACCTGGGCCTCCACAGCTGCACAGGGCATGCTACTGTGACTGAGACGGCCCTGACACAGAGCTCCAATCCCACAGAGCTGCTGCAAGCATGTGGAGAGCCATAGGCTCGTCGGCTGTGACAGCGGAGAAGGTGCTGCCAGCACTCATCCGCGTGATGGAGGATTGGCCTCTGCATACAACGACCACCTCCGATGGCGACGACGAGGACGTTTTTGCCCTGGCGGTGAGCTTCTGGAACCGGCCTCTGCTCGCTCCCCGGTCGCCTCTCCATCAGCTCTCCGTCCTCTCCCTGCCTCAGGCACTGGCTTAGGGCAGGCTCAGGGGGCTCCAGGCCCGTCGCTCCCCCTGCGTCTCCCCTCGGGCCCTGCCACACGGACATCTTAGCACTGAGCTCTGTCTCGGGCTGCTTCTTTTGCAGGCAACTCTGGGGCTGTGGCTGACTGTCCAGGTGCCCAAATGCCACAGGGCAGTGCTCCTTCATTCAGCCCGTCTGTTTGTTGCTCTCCTCTTCCACATTGTCATCACCACACAAGAGATGCCAGTGGAAGTTGCTAACTTCTGGAGAGCGTGCCAGGAGGAACACGGCCTTCCCAGCAACCCCAACAGGTGCCAGTCCTCCTGTCTTTTCAATGTCCTTGTGGCCGGCGCCAGCGCTCGCCGTGTGACCTGGGTTTTGCTCTGCACACAGGTTTGCAGTGCAGGCCATGAAGGCTCTGTTCAGCCAAATGTGGTGGAACACAGAGATGATGGCTATGGAGCGCAAGCGTGGCTGGGACACGCTGCTCTGTGCTGACACCCAGCACTATGCCGTGGGTCTGCTGGCCAGGTGAGAACCCCTTCTCTCCCACATTTGTCCCCTGTGCCCCACACAGTCCCTGTGCTCATGGCCTCGAGGGCCTCGTCACCGAGGGACGGCCAAGCCGACTGGAAAAGGCTGGCAGATGAGGGTGCCCAGAAGGGGCCGCCTCCCAAAGCGCCCACATCCCCCTCCAGAGATACTGGGGAAAGACCGGACCTGTGAGTTAGACCTCCTGGGAGAAGAATGTCCCCCCCACCTCAGGCTCTTGCTGCCTTTTTCCCCCTGACAGGGAGATGCGCCGTCACTTGGGCCACACCTGTTCCCGCATTGGCTTCTACCTACTCCAGCCACTAAGCAGGGAGGAGCCACGCTGGGATCTGCCCTCCCTGGCATTCCTGGTGGAGGTGAGCCAGCGCTGCCTCGCTCAGCTGCCTCTCAGCCCTCTGCCCTCTCGTAGCTGCAGCTGCCTGGGCCGGTGCCCGAGCCCTGTGCTGCTGCTGCTGCTGCTGCCTGGGCCCGGCCCTGTGCGCTTCTGGGCTCCTGCTGTTCGGGTCACCTGTCACTGCCCTGTGCCTTTCAGGTCATCGAGTACCTGGACCTGAGGGAATGCGCAGGCCGTGTCCTGGAGGAGATGTCAAGGCACCTGCGGGGCACGTGCAGGCAGAGACGTCACCTGGCGCTCAAAGGCCTTGTGCTGCTCAGCGAGGAGCCCTCGATGGTGAGAAGGGGGCAGCGGCTGAAGCTGCGCTGGGGAAAGCAGCCCCTTGGCTGGCTGGGCTTCAGGAGCTGAGGCAGCTGCTCCCAGCTCTCCTGCCTCCTGCTCCAGCTGCTCGAGTGCTTCGGGACAGGCCTTTGGCCTCTGGGCCCAGCAGCGGCAGGGTGGGCTAGCAGAGCCAGGGCGGTGTTGGCGCTGCAGCTCTTGGTGGCTTCCCAGCACAGCCTTGTGTTCCATACAGGCCGGAGGTGTACGCAGCCTGCTTCCAAGCCTCCTGGAGCGGCTTGGTGATGCCGACGGAGAGGTGGTCGCCATGTCCCTCGCTGCGCTCACCAATGTGTGCCAGCAGAAAGACTCCGTGATCGGCAGGACCACTGCCCTGAAGCTAGCCGACCTCCTCCTCTCGCTCTTTGGAAACGTAAGGCTCTGCGTGCCACGGGCATTAGCTGCTGCCCAGAAACTTTGTGCCCTGGGGATTTTTAGGCTTTTGCCCGGCTGGGCTGGAGAAATTGGTGCTGAGGCCTCCTCCGCTTCCTTTCCTTCAGGACAACAGCCAGGTGCAGCTGCTCTCCATTCAGCTTTTCCAAAAGGTGATGGGCTTGGTAGCGGATGAGGGCAAAGAGCCACTGAACACAGTTGTGAGCCAGAGCCTGCTGCCACTCTACTTGCACTGCCACGAGGTGAACGAGCGCGTGGCCAAGGTGAGGCGTTGTGTGATGCCGGTGCATCCCTGACAGGGGGCTCGGCTGCCTCCTGCCCGGGCACCTCTCCCGGCTCGCAGCCTCCTGCTGGCCCTGGCGCAGGGACGCAGGGCCCGTGCCCTGGGCTGGGCTGCGCTGCCAGCTCCCGTCTCTGCTGCTCTCCAGGCCTCTCGGGAAACGCTGCATTGTGCGGCCGGCTTCCTGAAGAGGAGCGACCTCCAGCACGTGCTGAAGACGGAGAAGCTGTTCAAGTTCGCCGAGTGCGTGGTAAGGACGGCCTCTGGAGAAGCCCCCTGACGGCGGGGCTCGGTGTGCGGGGCTGGCAGCCGTGGCCCCTGCCCAGTGCCGCACGCAGGGGCTCCGGCCTGCGCCCCACACGCCGCTCCCTTCCGTGGGGCCGCGCGGGCTCTTCTCCAGGCTCCTGTGCCCCGAGTCGGGCGCCGACGGAGCGCCGGCCCAGCGGGGCCGCGGGGCGGGGCGGCACCGCGGCTCCCCGGGCAGCGCCCGGCCCTCCGCCCCCTCCGGAGCCCGGCGCCCGCTGGCCGGGCCTCGGGGCTGTGCGGGCAGCGCAGGCCGGGGCTGGGCGCCGGGAGCGCCCGGCCGAGGGGCTGAGCCCGCGCCAACCCTTCCCTCCCTCCTGCCGCTCTCTCCAGCTGGCAGACGACAAGAGCCGAGCGGCCGAACACCTGCGCCTGGCCCTGCCCTACCTGGAGCACCCACAGGAGCCCCTGCGAGAGGCGGCCATCAAGCTCATCGGTGAGCCACGAGCCCGGGCTCCCTCCCAGCCCCAGCCCCAGCCCCAGCCCCCGTCCCGGCAGCGGCATCCGCGCCCGGCGCCGTGGAGCCGCGCCTGCCCTCGGGGCTGCTGCCGCCCTCTGCGGCCGTGCCCTGGGGCGGCAGGATGCGGCAAGGGCCCGGGCCGAGCCCTGCCGGGGCAGGAGGCCGTGTGGCCACAGGGCTGGCAGCGCCGCTGGCAGGGCGCCGTGCCGCTGGGGCCCTGACAGGCTCTGTGTTCCCAGGGATCGCCGGGGTGCGCCTGAGGAGGCAGAAGGAAGAGCTCCAGGCCCTCAGCGAGGGTGAGTGAGGGCAGCGGGTTCTCAGCGGGGCTGCCGGGGGGAGCCGCAATGCTCGCGCAGGGGGCTGCAATCCCTGTCCTGCCTGCGGAGGGCCTGGCTCCCTGTGCGGACAAGGGCTGGCGTGCGCAGAACACGGAGAGATTTCGGGGACGCGGGTGGGGCGATTCGTGTTCAGCACCTTGCGGCGAATCCCGTTGGCCCCTCTCTCCTCTCTTGTGGTGGCCACGGCAGGAGCTGGCTCGGATGGCCCTTGGCAGGAGGGTCTCCTTGGACTCCCGCACATCCGGGCTCTGACCGGGGCTCTGTGCCTGTCTCTTCCAGCTCTTCAGGCCCTGAGAGACGACGACAGCCCCTCCCAGATAAGCCTCTTTGTCCAGCTGATGTTCGAGGAGCGAATTGCAGAACTGCAGTCATCTGCTGGCTCAGAAAAACCGGTGACCTTAGAAGACCTTCAGGGGCCACAGAAGATGAGACCGCCTGGAGCCGGAGGAGCCGGAGTTCCAGGTACAGCTGATGATTGACGCAGCTGATGCCTGTGGGAAGCTCCCGTGCCTTCAACCCTCTCCATGCCTTGCTACACCATCCGTCCCTTTTCCCTCCACCCTTCCTCCCTTTTGACAGCTCCATGTCTTCAGCCCTCAGACCATGCCCCTCCCCTTTTTTCCCTCCCAGCTCATCCCTTTGCTTTGCCTTCCATTAATAAACATTCAAAGAGAAGTTGATTGAAGGCACTGAGGTGCTTTTCCCAAAGACTGGACTCGGTACCATGGGATCACAGACTGGTTTGGGCTGGAAGGACCTTCAAAATCACCTTCCACCACGTCAGGGTGCTCCAAACCCCAATGTCCAGCCCGGCCTTGGACACTGCCAGGGATGGACACCCCAGGATGGACACCTCGTGCCAGGACCAAGGCTGGTGCACATCAGGCACCCAAACAAGCCCCAGAAGCTGCAGTTTCGGTGGTTTTAATCCCAACCATCCAACATTCCCGAGCCGGCAGCGTGGCAGTGCTGACCTCTAGTGAGAGGTCCCTGGAAAAGGGAGGATTTCTTGGGATAAAGTTCCCTTCCCAAAGCCTCCGAAGGCAACACCAGAACCCTCAACAACCAAAAAGCACGGGTGACAGTGTCCAACGAAAGGTTTTCTTTAAAAAACACCCCAAATTCACAAGGAAAGCGTCCAATCAAAGCCTCAGGGCTGGTCCCGAGGAGCCCAGAAAGGACCAGGACAGCTCAGGGGGACAGGGAGCTCCCAAACTGCTCCTTTGGGTCCCCTCATTGTCCTCCAGAATCCAGAACTTTCACCCAAAATGTCCCTCGGGAAGATGAGAATTTTCCAGGCAAGTCAAAGAAATCTCCACTGCACAAAAATGTCTTTTAAAACCAAGCTTTAAGACTGGGAGTTCTGCTTAGATTGAAACGATGAAATTCAGGATATTCTACATCAAATGCAGCGTTTTGATTCTAACGGACTCCTCTCCCTGCAGCCAAACAAACGTCAAAGGCTCCTGAGCTTTTTGTGGCACACCAGGATTCCCTGGAGCCATCCCAGGAACATTTCCTGGAGTATCCCAGGAATGTTCCCCATTCCTGGGGCTCCACAAACCTCCTGCCCCTTTACAGCAAGCTCAGCTCGGGTCAGAGATAATTGATCCAATTACCTCCAGGAGGAATGAAAGCAAAGCAAAGCGCACTCTGCAGGAGCCCTGGGAAGTACCTGTTCAGCAAGAAGCTTTCCACTGAAATGATGGGAAAATGATGAGTTCCAGCATAGAATTCAAGGCTTTTCCCTGTGGAAGCAAAATCCAGTCCTTGCATTACCTCTTTTTATTGGTTTTAGTCACTAAGTCTTAAAAAATAAATCGGTTTTCACATTGTTCAGGCTTGGAGAGGTTAGTGCTTTTCCTGAGCTGGGATAAATTCCTGAGGCTGGGCACTTTTTGTACTTCTGGAACTGGAGATTCCTCTGCAATATTCCCTGGGGAGCTTCTCCTCACCTTTTCCTCCCCCAGAAAAACGAAGCAGAGCAAGGAAGGTGTCCAAGAAGGAGAGGCTGGAGAAGCCCCACCTCCCTCCAGGCTCATCCCAGCACTTTCCTGATGGAATTTTCCCATTTCACAGCCAGAGAGCAACCCCTGGCCCCTGACTCAGCTACTCACGGAGTAATTCGAGCCAAGAGGCTGGAGCAGGTACTCAGAGGTTCCACCAGAGCCACAATCCCCCATCAGGATCCTCTGGATTGCCCAGGAAGGAGGAGTTTTTAGGCAATATTGGAAATCTAGGATCTAGGCTTGCAGCAAAGCATGGAGCATCTGCTGGCACTGGGCTCTGCGTCCCAGGAAATTCAGTGGATTCCTGCTTCTCCACAGGGCCAAGCTGCTATTTCAACACACTTCTGTGGGCCAGGGTTGAGAAACAGGAGGAGTAATGAGCTGGGAGCTGCAAAAAAATAAAATTCAAGACATTCCTCAGCTTCTGAAGTGGGCTAACCTTCGAATCCTTTCTCTTCATTAGATTTTTCATTACTGGGAGGTTTCTTCCTGAGAACAAATCCCAGAAATTTCATTCAGAGGTGGAGTTGCTGGCTGGTAAAAACAACCAAATCCTTTAAATAAACCCCTCAGCATTCTGGTTTTTAATCAGTGATACCTGAGTTCCAAGTTTGGACAGGTATTTATTCCTTAAACTAAAGGCATCAGCTTTTGGCAGCAATTTGGCCAAATCATCGTCCTTCTGTCTCCTGAGCCTCTCCTGCTCTTCTGCTCTGCAAAAGAAAAGCGGCGAAAGATGGTTTGCCCTGAGGGAAAAGCCTGCCAAAGCAGGGAACTGCTGTTATTTGAGTGTTAGTTCATATTTTAATGTTGTTGTTGTTGTTTGAACACCTAGGAAACGCTTTGGGGCAGCAGGTGAACAACCCTGAGAGGCGCAGGGCTCAGTAACTCAGTGTAAAGAAAGAGAGAGGCTGATTTCTGCAGGTTCCTTTTATTTCACTCCAAGATTTCAGTAGAAAGAGAAACCTTTTGGTTTTTCCCCAGATTACAAGGTGCTCCTTTTAGGATTTTTTCAGATGTATCTCAGGAGGAAAGAGCATTTACCTCTCTCACCTGTGGAAGCAGCCTGGGTTTGTGCACACTGCCAGAAAGAGTCAAACATGCCCACAGGCTTTAGTGCGTGTTGCTTAAACACATGCTCTGGACATTTTCCTACTGGCAGCAGAAAGGATGATGGGGACAGTTACATCAATCGAACTGAACTCTAGAATTCCATATCTAGTTTTTTAGTTCCTTTTTTTATGCATTTGCAAACCATCATCTTACCTTCTGCCCCTTCTCTTACTGTTATTGGATATTGTCTTGTTGGATGTAATGTTTTAGGGTAGCTCAAAATAAATTTTAACAGCTTGAGATTTCCTTACACCTTAATTATAGAGGTTGTAAGTCAGTCCGTATTTTTTTCTGACAGATGCCTCATTTTTATACCTCAAGCTTAGTGTATTAAAGTCTCTACTGTTTCAGAACCCACAGTTATCATGGATACAAAGAACAGTTTAAAATGCATCATTTAGTAATAGATACAAAGCTGAGGGGCAAATGGGCATCATGCACCCTTTGTGAGAAACCAACTCCAAAAGCTGTACAGACACATTGTCACTCACATCTCAGGGAAGGGATAGATTTTTTCATTTAGGTCAGCAGGAAATGGAAATTTTCTGGCAGTTTGAAACTTATCACCAACTCCTGAAGTTTTGTGCAAAATCCCAGTGTGTAACATCTGGGTATTTTGCAAAGTCACCTGGCTGCAAACCTCAGCCTCCAACAAATGAAGTGCAGCTCAGCTGTGAGGATTTTTCTGTAACATCTTTAGAACATAAGAGGTAATTAAAACCAGTTCTGTTGCCTAGTGTTACAAAATTGATTACAACTACATGCAGTAACTGCTTTAGACTTGGGAGTCATTTTTAAAAGAAAAAAAGTCCACCACATAAAACATTGCCCAAAAAATCCCCTTGCAAGGTAGTTTTAATGAATCTTTCATGGTTCAATGAGCTATTGTATTAGGTCATTCTCCTGATGAAGCAATGCTCCAATCTCATTACATTTAGTCAGAAAGAAATAAGCTGCTAGTGTTATTGGATTTCTTATAATTAGTTAAAAAGCAATTTTTTAGGATTTCCTTTCATAGGGTTGGGGGAGGAGGGAAGTTGAGACAAGTAATATTGTGCTGCATATAAGTAAAATATAGTGCTCCACACACAATAACCATTCCCAGCTGAGATGTGCTTTAAGGTTTGGGTAAGTCAGCCTCTTTCTCCTGTATCCTTCCTTCCCGCTCCTGTCATCTCTGCTTTTCCAAACAGCAAACCTGAGAACGAGCTCAAAAGGCTGAAAGTCCAAAGGAAAAACACCAGGCAGTCCCCAGAGCTGGTGGTAATTAATAGAAAGTGAATCAGTTGCTTTGTATAGCAGATAAAGGAAAAGCCCAGCCAGAATAACCTGCCTCATCACCACATTGTGTTCCCAACAGAAATTAATTTTGTCAGCTGTGGGAGTTTGAAACAAACATGTGAGGGCTAAAAAGACCTAATGCCATCATCCCAGCGTGGAGAGGAAGATTGAAAGGTGCTTTCAGGAGAACGGCTGCAGTCTCTGGGTAGGGACAATGTTTTCCCCCCTGTGGCCTTTATGAAAAAAGAGTAGAATAAATAGTGCCACATGTCTGCACAGCTGGAACATCTGTGACTGGTTGGCACAAATTTACAATCCTACCTGACTGCCTGAATCTGGCTGTAATTGACAGACACGGCCGTAATGGCAACATCCTATCGATCTTCCCTGGGACCAGAGCACCTCAGGCTTGAACGACTAAATTGTGGAAAAAGAGCACGAGATCCCTCAAACATTCACAGAGAAAAAAAGCATTCTCACATTTTAGAACGTACGCCTGATTTTTCATACGAGCCCAAAGGCAGCCTGCACAAGTTGATGTAAAGGCATCTGATGAAGGTTGCTAAATACACAGAAGCTCATTAAGTGCCTGCTTCAAAAGAGCTGGAGCCTGGAAAAACTTTTCAAAATACCAAGTATGCTTATCCGGCATCTGGGTAGAAATCTGCTGTCAACACAGCTAGAAATGGGCTCATTGAACTCCATGGAGTTCTCCTAAATCCTTGTTTAACACGAGATACAACGTATGTGATTGCGAGTCCTTGTATGTAGGTGATAAAGCAGCCCATCCACAACAAAATAAATGCTATTTTATAAAACTACAGCTTCTTATTCAACATGCTGAAGGCACCTAAAAGTTTTGCAGTGCAGCATGAACTATATTAGCCCAAGTAAACAGCATGAAAACACAACTGGTGCGAGCAAAAACCCTCTCAGATTTTCAATACCTCCACTCTCCTCCCCACATTCAGGTTTCCTCTAGATTCAAGATTATTCTAGTATAAATTCCTAAAGACATGATTCCATCTTTATACTAGTTGGCGTTTTTATTTATTCCCACTAAAATGTGTTTTGCAGAAAAATATTTTCCAATACAAAACTCCAAAACATTTCACAGACATACTTCAGAAAAGAAGAAAATAATAGGTTTGCTAAGGAATTCACAGGCCTGCCGTGCATAACTACAAACCTCTTTCAGCTGTGATCAAGACACCTTCTGTAGTTATAAATCTTAAAACTTAAGTCTTATTTACTGGATAGAAGCTTGGGGTTTTTTTGTTTTAGTTTTTTGGGGGCTTTGGGGGGGTTTTTTTTGCTTGGTTAGTTTTTGAGGTTTTTGGTTTTGGTTTTGGTTTGGTTGGTTTTTCTTTTGATTATGTTGGTTTTATAAGAAAGAAAAAGCATGCTGTGATAAGACTGTGAGATTTTTTTTTCCTGGGTTCATTTCTTGCTTTGGGAAGCACTGCCTTTTTAACAATATTTGCAAAAGAGGTTGAGGGATACACTGAAACACACTCTAAAATACTACAGAGATAAACAGGGATCCACCATCCCTGTGCCCTGGATTCCTATCCCTCATTCCCACTCCTGGAAATGCTTTTGATAACAATAAAACATGTTGAACTCTTTTTTGTACTTGCTGACACCACTGCTAAATCCCAACAAGATATAAAAGTTTGGCAGCTTGCTTGGATTTACATCCAAAAGAAACAAAAGGCACAAGACTGGGAAAGGGTGAAAAGTCCTCCACAAAAGCAGTCATGCTTTGCAATGTCCAAATGAAGGAAGACACACAAATATTTTCAGGAAGACCGAATGTAGAATGGAAACACTTGGAGACGGGCAAAAATAACAGAAAAGTGAGCAACCTGAAACTCCTGGCATGCCCAGAGACCTCCTGACACCACGCCAGCCTTAAAACAGAGCTACTGCTGCTCACAGAATAACCATTCTAGGGAGGCTATTTTGAATTATTTCACACAATTTCAGTTCCCAAAGGGGCTATATAGCACTATTGGTAGTCATCTGTACTACAATCATTGATCTTAACTTTAATTATTATTAATGCAAAAATATTTATGAACCAAAGCTATTCCCTTCCATTTCTCTGTCCCTTTCAAAGCTGCTAAGAGCTGGATAACTAAGCAAAGGAGTGCCCTCTGGGAAGTCAGCGGTGATTGCCTCATCCTCAAACGGGAAATTGGAAATTCAGAGTAGGGCAAGAAGCTTAACTCCAGCTATTGAACAGCTGCCATAAAAGAAAGAGTTAAGTAGACAAGGCCACCTGTGTGGAGAAGAGGCAGCTGAAGAAAAGGTAAAAACCAGACAGCTGTGAATGCAGGCACTGAACAGAAAGCAATGATTCTTTTTCAGAAGAATATGGAAACATCAAACTAAACCAGCAGAATGAAGACCAGGATTCCTCGCAATGTGCAATGGGGACACTTTTGGACAATCCTATGTCCCAGGTGCACAGTAAGGGACTCTTCCAGAGCCAAAAGACTAGACTGGAAATCTCCTTAACTGGATTTAGCACACGCTTGCAGCTTCATTGTGTTCAGAGGAACACTCACCGTAAAGGTAAAATCCCCAGGAAGCCACACACAGCACACTGTGGAACAAGCAATTTCCTCTTAACCCATTTTAGTTCCTTTGCCAAGACCCAAAACCAGAAGAATGCCAGCAAAGTGGATTTTTCCCCTGATATACCTAATCTTTCTATCAATTAAATGTATTCCCAAATGCTTTAATGGACGGGTTTTAATTATTACTTCTACCACTTAAAAAATAGTCTCAATAATTTCCTTAAAAATCGCTGAAGCAAGGCACCGTTCAAATGAAGGATACAATTAAATGGGGCTATTGATAAAAATTTTCTCCATATTCAGAATTTTTCCTGTGATTTACATGCATTAGCAAAAGCAGTATCAACTCTTCCCTGCCAGAGTAGTTGAGCATCTTCCTGCTACTAATTCAGCACACATATTTCAGCCATTACCCAGGGAATGCAGTGATTAGGCAGCTTTCCAGTAAACAGTCCTTAAAACAGTTCATAAAAATTCCATTTAGAAAAAGGTTTGTTTCCTGCTCGACAATTTGATAAGATGTTGCAATTACTGCTTAGGGATATGTTTCAAGTCCGCCAAGTGAGGTAAATTCCATTTCCACACACGCTATCATAGCGTTTGCAGGTTAAAATGCCATAAAGTAGGTCTTACGTACTCAGAAGATGCAATTAATTTGGGTGCTGCTTTTTTAGAAACACACGCTTAGAAAATCCTAACAACTTGCAATGAAAAAAGTGAAAATACCCATAAAACAGGCCACAAAAGGCAGATTCTCAAGTAGAAATCTAGTGGCATTGTCTGAATCACAACTTGCCCAGATCAAAAACTGTTCCTAGTAATGGAGAGACAACAGCATCACAATCTATATATTCTTTTGACATCCCACCTGAGGTAAGACCCCTAGTTCAAAGGTCCCAGAATAACCAGAAACAGTCAGTTTTACAGGTTACAAGGAAATCAAAGAAATACTCAGATTTTGGCACAGTAATTCCTAAACTTAGAGCATCAGTTTGTTATCCATAAATGGAAAGCATTTAGCTTGTTTTAACAACTTCCTAAAAAAACCAAGATTCAATTGCAACATTTATTATCTAAAAGTGTTCTGGTCAAAATAAAAATGAAACTCAAAATTATGAACCCTTTTTATGAAAATAGCTGATACTTATTAAGCAATAAACTCTTGCTCTCTCCTGTTTTTATTTCCTCAAAAAAGCAACAAAATAAAACAATGTAATCTCATGTGTTCAGGCTCCATATTTGTTGTTTTAAGAAAAGGCTTTATAACAGCTTCATTGAAGGCTCTTTAAGAAACTAAATCTTTCTAGTTTAATAGAGTGACAGGGTGTATATGAGGGCATCAAATGAAAAGGAAAATGAGCTGTCACATTAAAGTACTACTGAAAGCCTTAGCACAAACTGCATGACAAGCTAAAAGAAAAAGAATTATTTTGTTCCTTTTGCTTTAACCAAAGTCCTAACACTTAGGACCTGCAAACCGCTGCCATTTTAGAGCCAATCTGTATTTTAAGTGGATGTAACTAGCCCTAGCAAACATAGCAAAAAGTGAAATGTTCTCAAATTGGTCTTAGCATGTGCACTAATCCATCCACACCACATCAGATGTATCTTGTAGTTGATAATATTTTACATGCTTACAATAATTACTGTAATTCAGAACCTTGACACCCATTTTCCTAAGATAAATCAACGTAAGAAAAATTATTCAACCTCCCTTTTCTTCTAAGGGTAAATGCAAAGCAGTTTGAAGCTCACTGTAGGTTTAAATTTTAATCCAAGGGCTGATGGTCTGCAATATGATTACAGTCCTTCCAATGTCAAAAGTTAACAGAGGAGTGGAGTCTATTTCAAATGACTGGCTCTAAACATCTCATAATTACATTAGATAAATTACACTTTACACATAATTGCAACAAGTTTTTGCCGTATTAGGCACCGGTCTGAAATACTTGGCAGTTACACAGTGAAACAGCATTCCTTTTGATGCATTTGGATGAGGTCCTTACCCTTCTACCATCACAGTCAGGGATCTGCCACTGGCATAAAATTCCAGATGGATAATGCCAGCAATCCTAACTACTTCACAAAACAACAGGTAAGGAGGGAAATTGATTAATATGCTGTTCTTATCCCCTTTCAACTGACAGAAGTTTTGCATGCTTAAAGAAAACAATCCGGTTTTTCCATGACATCATTTGGCTTGAATACTAATGCTTTTCCTTAATGCAACTACATGTACATGGATGTACAACTTCTCTTTTCACAGAAGCAACGCCCAACTTTACATGTTTTTCTTTACTCTGTTTCCCCTGATTATAATTCTAAGATCCTTTCTGATTTTTACGCCATTTCCCTGTCTTAATTCTTCAGTGTTGTTAAATGAAGTGCCCCTCTCCATTCTGTGAAGATAGAGTGATTTACAGCAGCTGAAAATCAGGGGATTGTCCAGTAATTACAGCTTTTCTCAGTAAAGTAGTAGTATTGGATTCATTAACAGTGTTTGGATTCATTAACAATTAAAGTTTATTTCACTGAACAACAAGAACAAAGCTGGGTCAAGCTCCCTTGTTAGGCTTTGACACTTCCTTCAGGAAGACTACAATTCAACCCAGGGTTTCATTTTCTGTTTGGCTGCTTGTAAAATAGAAGGCATCTTGAAAATGATACTTCCATTTAGGGCTCTACTGTGGACCTTACAGGCACTGTAAATGTGGAGTGGCTTTGTCTTAAACAGCCTAATCCTGCCCATTCCACAGAACAGACATTTGGAGTACAGCGACGATGGGAGCATGAAAACGCAGCATTAACAACTTCTTCATTGCAAAGAGTAAGCGCAATCCAAGTCTTGCTGTTTCCTTGGTAAGACCATAAGAAATGAGGCAGGGAAAGTGAATGTTTTGGGCTTGCAAGCCATTTTCCTTGAGCTGGGACATCTGCTGATTGCAAGGGGTTTCAGTCTGGAACTGAAGGCATGCTTTTTACACCGCTGCCATTAGACAGATTCTATCTGACACCCTATTTCAAAATTAAAACAGCAGGCAAGTGGGTAAATAGGAGCAAAAATGGAAATTTTCAGTACTTGCTCACACCTTATTTTCAGATATTCTCCAAAATAGGGAGCAGCACCAGTGAAAAGCACGTTTGCATCAACAGGGCCTGGATGGACTATCCCAGTTGACACAACCACTAACCCACAGATGACATGAGAGGTTTCACAGCACAGTGTTTAAAATTCAAGCAGCAGAAGTCCTTCCACCAGAATTTCACCCTGCTTTGGGAACAGATCGTCTGTCTGTATCATTAATTTCTTTGTTTTCCAACTGAGTTGCCGTGCAGCAAGTATTGCAGCATCACTAAAGAAACAGAGCTGGAGCACGGAGCAGCTCAGCTGAGTGAACTTTCAGCTCAAACCATCAGAACCACCAAGAAAAAAAAAGGCTGGGCCAGCTTTCTCAGCAGCCTGCTTGTGGCACTCAGACCTGAAATTACTCACTGCAAGTGTTCTCTCTAGGGTCTGACAGGACTGACATATATTGGAATAGATATAACAAAATGATAATGCAGCTTCAAAGAGTGACTCACAGAAAACCGGTGCTGGAGCACTCAGAATTCATAAGGGACTTTAACCACAGTCACAACCCTCAGTTATTTGGTTGGCCTCCTTTATTCCTTTATTCTTGGGCTTTTCTTCCAGCTTTCTATCAACTGTGATATAAAACCATACTAATTAATCCAAATAAGCACATGTGCTATGTATTTCTTTCAAGATGGGATAACTACATACTCATCATTCCTGAAAACAAGCCCACAGTAACCAAAACCGACCAAAGCAACACTGTTGTTATAAATTATAGCCCACAGCCATGGGTGTTCCTTGATGGAAGAAGAAGAAATATCAACCCAACCTCCTGGTCTGCTATGAGAACACTTGTTATAAATCATGTTTTTCCAGTGTTCTATTTCAACTGCATAGATCAGTATCCAATAGAGAGCTCCTTAAGTCACAGACAAACCCACAAAAACTGCTTAAGACCAACATTCCACAAAAACATGACAAAAAAATTCAAAGCAACCTTATAGTAGAGAAAATGCGGATTTAATAGGAGCTTAACATTAAGAATCCCATCCTCAAAATAATGCAAATTGATTTAAAGTGGATTTAGGTTTTTAAATGTTAAGAGCATAAAATTGAAGAATTAATTGAATTCACTGTCGGTTCAACATTGCTAATGTAAATGATAGATAACTGTATCGGTCATTCTTGACTAAATTAAGCGCTATCTACCATTATTACATGACCAAAGGCTTTAAAAAATTCTGTTGTTAAATGCAATCAACTTTAAATTAAACTATGTGCATTCAGTCAGTGTCTTAAGCAATGATGAGGCAGAGATGCCTTAAGGTGGTAGTAGGGATTTAGACCTCCACAACTTCTGATGTAAAATTTAAATAAGTTAGAATTTGAAAAAGCAAATTAACCTGTACTGCATTTTGCCCACAAAGCTCTTCCTTCCATTTTGATTTACCACTGGTCTCCACTCATTAGATCAAAGCTCACAAAGTATTTTTGAGACCAACCAGCACTTTCAGCCCAATTGAAAAGTCACTGAAGGCAATGAAAATTACTTCTGTCGGCTTCAGTAAGGCCTTCCACAATCTCAGTACTCAGTAGCTACAAGGAGTAGGACTGAGAGGGTCTGACCAACTTTGCTGAGGGTATCACTTGGCAATCAAACATCATTGGAAAAAATCAGAGATTACTATTTATATTGCTTCAGCACAGCCACTGCTGTTCTGATATTACCTGCTGCACCATGGAAAAAGCAAAAAAAAAGATGTGAAAATACATATACCGACACCTGACTTATACACATCAGTATTCATCAATTAAAAGAGCCTGTGATGACTTCTCCAAACTGTCACTGGGGAATGACAAGCAACAGTCATTTCAGCCAAACTGGTACTCACATATCCTCTTGGCTGTGGGAATTCTGGGTCACACCCACTTCTTTTACCATTTTTTCCTGCAATGTAACTGAAAGTGACATTGACATTTGTCCCTTGGAAAAGTTACTGTTATCCTCCTTGTTGACAGGATTATTCTACTGCCTGATCACACTGGAAGATCAGAATCCTTAAAAGAAACTTTCCTTCTCAACTCTTGAAAAGACATTCCCAACACCGCCGGTAGAATCTGAAGATGCCAGCTATTAGGAGACAGAATTGACCACAATTTAGTCAAAGTGCACCATCACACCTCCTACTAAGAAGGTTTTAAGAACTGGAAAGTCCGTTCTTGTGGGAAATCTGCAGCGGGAGAAATGTGGCACTCAATATGAGTGATCGGCAAATCTCGTTTATTGTTAATTCACACAATGCTTTTAATAATAACACTAATAAGCTCATGCATATTGCAAAAGTTAAGCTCAGGATTGGTGCTCAGACTAAAAGTCAGCTACGCCTCTTTCTACATTTCTTTGTGGTTACATAGTTTGAGTAAGTTTTTTGTTTTACCGTGCTTCTCCCTCATATCTTTCAGCTACAAGGTCTTGTTATCGTATCCCAGCTGTGCTCAAGGACATGCGAACCTTACCGCCTTGCTGGTTCTCATGAGAGTGCCTGTGTGCTCAGCAAAGCTCTCTCATGTCTACGTGACCTTTTGCAGCTAGCCAGTTATCAATCACACTCTCCACATGTTCTATTCCTACTGTACAAGTCCTTGACCACGTAATTCCCATCTCCTGCGCTGGCCACTGACAGCTTTTCTACACAAAGTACATTAAGCAATCATCAACTCATTCAAGTTTGACTGCTGAAAAGTGCCATTAAGTATTAGCAAACATTAGACACAATTAGTTTTGTCTGAGGGCAGGTAATGTTCCTAATCACATTTCCCTCACTCCCACATTTTAGGGATGAAAGTAGATCTTCTGACAGACCTGAGCTTGCTTCCATCATAAATCAAACGGGGTAAATTCCTGCAGCAATGGGTTCAGAGGTCTCTTCCCTGCTTTGGAGGAAGGAGGAGGCTGGACAAGCATGGATGGGGTTGCTGAGGATGCAAAGAGACTCTCCACAAACACTGGATGGACATGTCAGACCCCTGAATAGCTCCGCTCCTGTGAAATTCCCAAGCTCAAGGCATGATTCACTAATAAATTGTATGGATTATGCAGCATTTGCTTGAGGACAGATGTATCACTGCCTTCTGCAGGAGAAACTGTCAGACCCTCTCTGTGCTCATCAGTTTACAATTTTCACACCTTCTAGTGGCTGATCTGGAAAACACATCAGCCATTACCACGATGGATATAAACAACTAATATCCAAAATTCTTGTGAGGCAGCCCCTTCAGTACAGCTTGATAGCACAGGACATAGGTAGCCTAGGATAAATGCCAAACAGAGCAGAGAATTTCACCCCTGAACTGACATTTAAGAGTACATTTCAATGGCTTATGCAGTGCAGACTTTCTAAAGTTCTTTCTCCATCATTTTGTTAAGATTACACGTCCAAACTTTCAAAGCACAGCATCCAAAATACAGAAATGCTCTCCCTAGACCGAATTTCTCCCCAGAGTTAATGTTAGGATCAGATCAGCTGCAAAGCTACTGGTATTCAGATGTAAAACTTTTCAATTGAAGCAGACTATTGTCTTGGACAAAATCAATTAAGTGCAGTAAATTTCATACATAGACCCCAAGGCTGGCAAGTGTCCCCTAATGTCACACTGAAGAAACCTGAGCCAAACAAATACCACCCTCCTCAGTCCTTTTCACGTACTCTTTTTGCTCATCAGTTGCACGAGAAAAGAAAATGCCCGTTTTTCCTGCTTGCTGGAGAATAGAGATACACATACCTTCAGTTAGACGTGGTTTTGGTAACACAAGTGATCTATAAAGTGTTCTTTTCGGGGTACAACAAAGAAAATAACACCTTCCAACAGTTTCCAACATAACCTTAACCAGCTGAGGAGACAATTCAGAGAGAAGAGCATTTAAATTACTGTACACGCTCAAATAGAACATTTTTGTTCCTCAGCACATTGCTAAGGTACGGTCTGCTGCACCTTGTGACAACACCATGGAGACGAGCTGCTAAAAAACTGCCCTTTATTTTTTATCTTCTATTAGTAAGGGTGTACGACTTTTCATATGCTCCCAGATAGATGCAAGATAACAGAAACCCACTCCATAAAATATTTCAAAACACACTCAAGAAATTTACATTCCAGAAGCTTGGATTCTTGATGCCTATTCCTGCTACCTCATGTAAAGACCTTTTAAGGAAAGCACACAGTAAGCAGTATTTCTGATCCTGTTTTGAAGAACTCCACCATTAAAAGGAATTATTTATCTGCTTTTTTCTAACACTTCTTAAGAAAGTATCATTTATATTACACACTTCTATTATTTAGACTAAAAAGGACTGATTTCAGCATCAAGACTCTGTAGTGATCTCAGTTTCATCTTTCTATTCAATCCCTTTAAACTCACATTAAAAGAATATTTAAATGCATAGACAGAATATTTCAAATGCAAAAAAACCTATGGCAAACACATGGATACAAATGTACAACTAAAACTTAGCCTGCCAGGCCTACATGCAATATTTTTCTCTCTCTCTTAGGTTAACTGTGCAATTTAACAAACACAAAAAATGGCACGCAAATTATGGATATTGAATGTGAATGGTCTTGTAAATTAGGTGACACAGCAAAAAAATCAAAATGAAAATACACTAACGGTGGAAAAAAAATGGTGGAAAAAAAAAAAAAAACGGTGGAAAGCCTGTTTTTTTGGGAGCAGAGGACACTGCAGCAACACTGCAGAACAGCTGAGAAAACTTGTGGAAATGTTTAAGGTTTGCAAATTTGCCTTGTGACAACTTGCAGTTCCAGCATTTTCCTTAAAGAGAATGATTTGCGGTTGTGTGGACTGCTCTTATGTTTCCAGGATTGTCCTAACAGTCTTCAAACCATTGTTTTTACTTGTTACTTCAAGAGACGGGAAACTTGGACATCTAGTTTTGTCCAAACTCTGGATGAAGCCTTTGAAGGAGTATCTGTCAAAACATATTTCCCGGGCCTATGGAGACATGGTGTCCTACAGTCCTTAAGTGTCCTGTAGGAAATAGTACTTTTTGTTACAGACTTCAGCTTGTAACAAGATTTAATATCAATGCTTTCAATAGATTCAAAATAATTTTCTGTCTCTGGTGGTGCATTCTTTTTCAGAGGTTTTTGTCTCACTGTTCTGCCTAACAGTGTTCCGAAGAAATGAATTTTCAACAGGAATTGAGAAGTTGTGGTTTTGAATCTTATTTCAAGGAGGCATCTCCAGGGATCAAGTTGAAGTGCATTACATTGGTTTGTTTCCATATCTGGGTTAGTAATTGGACAAATACGAAGACAGTTGGAAACACAGAAATAGGGTTTTTTTCTTTTTGTATTGCTTCAAATTTAATTATTTGAAGAAACCAGATTTTGCTCTAAGTTTAGTTTTTCCTGACTCCTGTCTATCCTTTCTAATAAGCGTTTTTCACTTTTTTAGGGCAGCTTTTTCTTAATGTTTAATTGTAGTGTGTCCCTTACTTGGCAATATTTTGCTCAGGGTGATTTGCAGACGAAAGTAGCTTGCTCATGAAAGTTGATTTTTTATCAGGTCTGTAGAGCCATGTGCTTGTGTGTGGGGGTGAGAAGAGGGCAGAGAAAGGGAAGAAGGCAAGGATTAAGTGAGTCGATATATGTGCAAGAGGTTGCCTGAACTGCAGAGATTAAACAAACCAAAGAAGGGCTCTGTCTGAAATGAGGAATTAAATGTATTTGTGACAAATATCAACATCTATCTCTAATTCGTTTTTACTCAAGAACTAGGCCCTTAGAGATTTGTGAAATCTATTGGCAAACATCATGACTACATTTTGAGAGACAAAAAATGTGTAAAAGGAAGAAAAAAAAATGGGGAAGGGAGAGGGGCAAGAGAATTATTCTGGTCTGAAGAGGATGGATGACTTTCTAGAGCCTATCTGGAAAAAATATTGACAGATTCAACAGCAAATAACACATGGATGAGAGGGTTTTTTTCCAAAGTAATTGGTGCCAGATGTAGCCCGTCCTTTAACTTGATAAAATAATAGTTTCGGTGTAGGAAGTTCATCATCTACACTTAAGAAGCATGTCTGTGTAGTTCTCTATGGGAAATTACAAAATAAGGTGTTAAAATGGTGGTTGGTAAAGTGGACAGGGAATGACTGAAGGGGAGAGCAAGAAGCTGTACTTGGAAGGGAAGAATTGGTCTGTTAATACAGATCCTCAGGGTTTGTCTTGAGACTGTTCTTCAGGATGAACTAAATGCTATGGCACAGGATTAAGAGACTTTGGTAGGCTGGAGGAGCAGATAATTCCTGGAAGAACTGGATGGTCTCAACAGCCTGGAATGTAAAGCAGGGCACAGTTGAGTAACATGGAGTGAAGTTGATGTGCTAGTGAGAATTGTTGTGAAGGAGAAGCTTTTAAAACAAAAAACCCACCCACCCAACAAGCAGCTGTGAAGGTACTGGGTCACAACAGGCTGGCCATAAGCAGGGAATGTGTTGATGCTGTGGAAAAGGTTTGGTTTCAGTGGAATGGAAAACCAAGCTGTTTTAAGATGGAGAGCTGACAACACTGTCAGGCCACAAGTCACATGTGGGATTGGCAGGGCAATGCCAGGTTTGACTTATTGCTGTTGATTTTCTCCCTAACTGAAACTATATAATTTACCTCAATTTTATAGCTTCTAGAAGGTTCTGGAAAAGATGTCCAATACTACTGTGTTTATAGACTTGTTAGTTTCAGTTCAAGAAAATAATATTTGTAGTAGTTCTGAAAAGAAACAGCTTTCTTTTATTCTGGATCATAAATTTTAGTGTCACAAACATGGCATGTACAAGAAAATGGATCGAAGCTGAGAAACAGCGTAGAATTATTCTGAGAAACACTTGAAAAAACAGCATAGAATTATTCTTATTCTGAAGCAGGGATGTCATGATGAAGTGAGATCATCTGCAAGGTGTTGCTTAGAACATGATGGAGGCATAAATCCCCTTAGTGGAGGCATTTACCATGAATTATTTCACTTGTAGATATTTCCATTTAAATATGGTGTGTGGAAGACTTTCTGAAATGAGTCTTTTCTCGTAGTTGTGGAATCCAGTGTAGGAGTCTGTCCAAGAAAAGTGGATTATTAATGTAGTTAAGGACTCTGTGGCCGCCATTTACCAAAGGTGTATTGAAGGCTTCTCTGAAGCGTGTCAGAAGTTAGGCTGTCTTCGTGCTTTTCCTGGTTTGCCTTTGTCTGGAGTTTCCATTTGGGGTGGGGAGAACATTGGTCTGACACCAGGATCATCTGTTTTCACAACTGTTCTAGAAGAGACAAGAACCTTGAATTTTTCTCTGGTCCTGGTATGTATAAAACGGGCTAGGAGGCTGTACTTGTCTTATATAACTGCATTCCTTTTCCTCTACACCTTTCATTTTGAAGTCTGGATGGCTCAAACTCATTTTATTTGCTTCATTGGCATGTATTAGGGAAAGTATTAACACAAGCGATTTTTCTCGAGAAGAAAAAAAAAGAGAAAAAAGTATTGTAAAATCAAGATGATATATAAAGAAAAGTTGTTCTCTTCCTCTGAGTGTATTTGTCATTGTTTTGGATAGAAGACTGACAGTATGAGAAAGGGACATCAATTTTAACTCTGAGATATGTTGTGTTTATCTCCATAACAGGCAGGTTTTCTAGTGAATCCCAGTTAATCTAATATTGGATCCTTGGTGAAAATCTCCAAACCAAATAATAAAATAGGTAAAAGCTTTAAAATCCTTATCATAGCATGTGTGCACAGTGGAGGATTGGTGTCTTTCTTCTAAACAGAGCTTAGGAATCAGAAGAGCATGTTGGACTCAACAATGCTTCAAGTAGATGCAATAATAGGATGGTTTGAAGAGTGGGGATACTTTAAAGGAATCTCTTCATCTTCCATGTGAAATATAATCCTGAAGGAATTGATTTCCTTTTATGCTTTGATGTAAATTTGACTTATCTGTTTCTCTCAGATAAACATGGGTGATCTGAGGCAATTGGATATCAGCTCTTGGATTCTGCAGGAAGTGTCATTTTCATTCCTTGAGGGAGAGAAGGGAAAGGGAGGAGGCATTAGGTTATAAAGTAGTATAAGCTCATCCTTACATAGACCTTCTTACAATACTAAATACATCTAAACCAAATCTTCTGCATTTCCAGCTGTTGTATTTTTCTCTGATTTCTATCGCTTTGTGTCATTCAGTGCTATCTGATCCCATTAGCCCAAATCCCTCTGCATGAAGTATGTAATGCTGCTCTAATAACAAAAAATGCCCAGTGGGGTTGTTCCCTGGGGGGCCTTGTACTGGAGGCGAGCTCCCATCACCTGACAGGGATCTGATGATCGCAGTGCTGTCTCTGGGATCAGAGGTGCTGGGCTGGCTCAGGTTCTCCTCCCAAACTCCATGGTGATGGCTCTGTTTGCATTCCGTGCCTTTTCGTATGTCCTCGCTGTGACACAGGCATCAGGGGAATCACAAAGGCGGCAGATGGTCTGTGCACAGCTCCCTCAAGCGTAAAACAACATTTCTGTGCTTGTTGTCAGGACCTTAAATTGCACACTGTGCTGTTTGGTTATTTTCAAACCCTGTGTTGGCCAGAGGGGCTCGGATGAGAAATATTTGCGTATCACAAAGTGGGAGCAAGGGCTGAATTAAAGTGGCAAGCAACTGGATTGAAACTAAATTCTAAGTGGAAGTTGTATGTGCTCATTTTTAACAAGGGTTTATTTTGTTATTTTTAATGAAAGCAATGACCTCTACTAGAATTGAACAAGACACAGGTTGTGTACAGTGTGTTTATGGGATTTTTTTGCTGCTTCCCCTCACCAAATATACTGGAGTTGTTAATTTTTACACAAAGCCTGGACTCAACCCCCCCCCCCCCCCCGTAATACTGTAACATCTACACCTGAAATGTATATTCAAATGTAGGCTAAAGAACGTTCCAAATGGGCTTATTATCCTTAATGTTCTTCTGCTGCAGTTCAAGTAAATGTAATGTATTAGTTGCTCATTGAATGCGCAGTACCACTTTTAAAAATTCACTTTGCTGTGGAGGATTTTTCCCAAGATACATTAGATAATGTCAAGTTTAAATCTGTCCGTGAGTCTACAGAGATGGCCATGCAGATGGAGCTGTGGAAAGCCAAATGAAAGATTTTCATATAAGCACACTGGGCTTAAACCAATCTGTTTAAATTGTTTTCCTCCCAACCCCTGTTTTCAACCACTTGAATTCCTCAGATATTCAAAGTTATTTTGGAGGTGTTTAACACAGAAAGTGAAAATGCAGCCTGAAGAAAAGGATTGTTATTTTAAGAGAGGAATATTTGGAAAGTGGTGGGAACAAACAAAGGTACAAGTTCATTATGACATGAATTTAGTCTCAGACTAAATGGTTTTCTTCTGTGTCCATGCTAGGACAAAGAGATTGCTTCCCCCAGTTTGTCCTCCCCTTGCTGCATGAGGAAACTTCAGTTACCAAATACAGGATCTTGTGCATCTTCATGCGTCTTGGTACATAATGGCAGTTTAAACACTTTGCTTTGTGTAATTTTGTCAGCGGATGGGATAGGGAGAAAAATCTGATTTGGATGATTCCTGGATATTTTTATCAGGTCAGGGCTGTAATATTGGCCACTGGTGAGTGGTAATTTGTATTAGGGGAGATTTCTTGTCTTTCATAGCTCCCCTAGATTAGTGTACAGAGGATATTGAGAAAATGCTTGGGCTGAGGTTGGCCAGAGTCTCATGGTCAGTCTCTAGGTATTTCTAAGGGTTTTCTGAGCTTCTGTATCTATCTGTGCATCATCCTGTTGCCCCAATGCAAGGAATTAATTGATCCAGTCAGGATAATAAGCTGCCAAGAATAGCAATCCTTTGGTAGATAGATATACAAAATTCATTTTATCTGTCCAAGCACTGATGAAATGCAGGACCTGGGCTGATGCTTTGCTAGTGTAAACCAATTCTTGTGTTCGGTAAAGATACTTTCTTTAGGCATTAAAAAAAACCGCTCAAATTTGTCTCTTCAACGGGCTTTAGTACAATTACGTGGTAGTAAATGCATCAACAAATACTGGTTTTAGTTATTTTTTGAAATAGCTCTTAAAAAACATCCCAAATCTTGATAATTCATTTGAGCCTTCCTTAATTGTTTGGCATTTCAGTGTGTGCAGGCAGTAGAGCATGTGAGCAGCTGTAACCACGTTCGTGCGGTCAGTTTTGCAAATACATGAAAAAACTTGCTCATGGGAGAGTCACAGCCCACTTGTGTTTACAACCTGAGACTGGTACAGTGAGTAAAAACAAGCTGGGATACTTGTAGGAACAACAAAAACCCAGGAAACCTTGAGAAATATTTGGAATCAAAATATTGTGTGTTTATGGCCAATGCAGTGCTAACAGAGCCAGGACATGTGGCATGTTAATGTTTGGGTTTGGTTTTTTAATGTCCACTTAAAACTAGTAACGTGGCTCAGATTTTTCAATACAGATCTCTTAGGTACTGGAGGTAGTTAAGTGTGTCATACGAAACACTCTTGGAGTTGAAAATGTTGCTTTGTGTGAGTATTTATATCTTCTGAAACTCAGCTGTGCATGCTTTTTGTTCGCCGTTGAAATGCTGTAACCACAATTGAATTGAAATTGGTCGGTTCAAAGGAACTGATACAATTTTATCTGTTTACTCATCTAACTTACAGCAAGAAATAGGCACAGACTCTGGACTGAGGGATGTTCACTAGTATGTTTGAAAATTTGTGTTTGATAATTGAAGTTAAATATCCTGAGAAAACCTCATAAACAGGGGTGAAATTCAACATGTAAAGTGCTTGTTTTCTTTTGTGGCCTTGTGTGAACTGTCTTGCAGATCAAACTTGTAAATCCTTCTATGTGAGTTAGTTAGCATTAGCAATAAGTGGCAAAGTCCATCCTGTTGTTAAGAAGTTGGATGCTGTGTAGGGTAAATCCACCTTTTCACCCTGTTGTTTGGCCTCTCTTCTCACCTTTTCTGTAATCATCAATGATTGAGTAAATCCCCAAGAACATTTTGTGGTAGTGATGCAACCACACTTGCCATTTTGTGAGTGTGTAATAAATATGTATTAAATGGTACCAAATGAGCTTAGCAGAGATAATAGGTTGTGTGCTTTTCTCTAGAGAGGCAAGAACACCAGGTGTGGCCTGGTGTTGGGATTGTGGATCACAGGAATCAGTCAATGACCTCAGTTTTAAAGCACCAGGCTGGCTGCATTTGGTCTGCTCTGCTCTCATCTGGAATCTCTGCTGTATGTACAACTACAAACTCTTGGTTTATAAATTTACTTAAAATATTATAAATCTCATACTGGTGTAAGACTGCTCCTCCAAGGAAAGGTTTATTAAAGAAACAAATCTTACATGAGAAGACTGCAGAGAAGAGATGCATTTTGCCATAGCTGTATGACTGAACCTATGGGGGTGGCTAGAAATTCTGAATCTTTTCTTCCAGCCCCCGTGTTGGAGGAAGGGTTAGGTTGGAATGCTGCAGTTTTCTAAAGTAGTGTCTTGGAAGTGAGAGGAATGAGTCCCAGACTGAGCCTTCCTTTAGGAGAGGAACTGCAGGTCCTGAGGTGGATATCTGCAAGGAGTTTTAGCAGTGTTACTAGACAGAATATGTATATTTTAAAACCAAGATAACTGTGTTCTGATGGATTCCCCGTATAATACTTCCCAGGTGTTGATGGTATGGTTCATAATCTGGACCTGTGCAACTGTAGTTGCTTTTCTTGACAGTCTCAGTTCCAATTCTGTGTTACTGGCTTTTATAGCAACTGGAGAGAGCCAAGTGGCAGAGCAGTTTACTGTGGACGGATGCTGAAAATGTCTGAGACTAGATTGCTAGTTGGGTTTGAGTTATTTTTCCAGTTATTCTGTAGAAGAAATCTCCTTTGAAAACTGCAGCTGGGTGAGTGGAGTTTCTCCAGGGTGATCTGGCCTGGGCTGTGGCTGTGGATCACTGCTTATCCTGGCTCCAGCTGCTCAGAGCACCGAGGAGAATTTGGGGTTCAGGCTGGCAGCACACAGGTCCTGCAGGGAGGGCAGGAGTGAGATTCCTGGTATTTTCTGATCTTCTGCCTGATAGCTGGGCAGGGTGAATTTTCAGGCCTCTCCTGCTTGAAATACAAGCTTGGGGTATAAAATATTGTTAAGTAGGGCACTCCACAAGCCACCATGCTTGTCTGCTTCTCTGCTTTCTTGCAGTGAGCAAATACAGCTGTTCTTTACAGATGGCTTTGCTCCTACCCTTCATATTGGGCCATGATCTGTTCATTCATTGACGTTGGTGGAGGTTTGGTTGTGGGTGAGTTCTTTGGAGAACAATTACTATCCCCAACTACAGACAAAACCAAAATAATGAATTCTCCCACAAAATTGTGCCTCTGCTAACATGACTATAAAATGCAGTGATTACTGCTGCTGCTGCTGCTCACTCAGTGACTTGTGTGAAAGCTGGATGTTGGCTCATGGGGCACAGTTTTATGAAAAGTGTATTGGGAGTTGTGGGAAAGTTCTAGGGGGTTAAATGTGGATTTTATTTTGTTTGTCTGTTTGTTTTCCAGTAATGGTGATTTTAGTCTTTGTAGTATGAGAGAAGCATTAAGTTGTCAGGTGCCTTGAACTGTGTTAATCCTCTCTGGCTGGAACAATTAGGCACTGAGAATCCCAACTGGCAAATGGTTTTGGTTACTGTGCTTCTCAAGTACTCATAACAGAGCTTCAGGTCCACAGTCAGGAAAAACAGGAATTGCAAAGTTTAAAGTTTTCATTCTTCTCTCTCCGTTGCTGATGTTTTTGCAGATTTGAGAGTGTTTTGAAGAGGCCAGAAAGGTGAACATGCACACCCTCCTCACTGTGTTTGGTTGTGTCTTGTTATCCAGTTAGATATTGAAGTGAGTATTTGGATTATTAATTGTTTAGGCAGGAGCAGAACCCTTAAATAGATGAATTCCCTTCTTTGTAGAAATGTTTTTCTAAAGATGTTTGCTGGATAAATCTTGTGTTTTATTTTAATTAAGATGAAATTATGGAATCAAATTTAGAAGGAGGAAGATAATTTGCTCAGGGTAGCCCCATTTTCTTCTTAAAATGGTACTTGGGCATTATTTGTAATGGTATTTTTCAAGTACTTTCTGGATAAAATGTACTAAGGAAACAGCATGGCGCTGTCTGTAGCAGTGCCTCAAACTCTTGAAAAATCTACACTTAAGGGAAAGAAATAGGAAAGAATAGGCAGGCTGAGATGAAAAGTTTTTGATCCCTTTGATCTCACCAAAAATCAGTGGGGGTTTTGACTTGTATGTTATTAGTAGCAGGAACTGACTTTAGCTAAATAAAATTAGCTGGTTTTGGGGGAAAACCCAAAACCAGGTGGCGGTGAAAAGTGGCCAAGTGAAAAAAAAAGTGTAAGTTATTCTGGCTTAAAAAAAGGGGGTTTGTGGTCAGTGGGAACAAGGAAATAACCTTCACTTTTTCCTTTTGAAAAGTGCCTTTTTCAATACTAGTGCAAGTGCTTTACCTTGAGATGTGACCTTTGCGGTGAGCAGTTTTCTGAAACATCTTCCATGTGATGTGCCCTGTGGCACTGGCAATGAAAATGCAGTGTATTTTTAAATACTCTTAAAATAGGGATTGCTAAACTACTTCTCTGAAAGCATCTTCCCTTCATTTCACCAGAAATTACCACTTTGAGCAGTCAGGTGGACTGTATTGCTGTTTCTGCTTAGTGTTTTTAGATCTCCAAACTGAAATGCCATTTGAAGGGATTGTGTGTTGCTCAGTAATGTTAGTGTTGTTCTAATGTCATAATCTCTGTGTGGAAAGCGGGAAATGTCCGAACTGTAGATAAGTGGTCTAATAGACAGCAGAAGATCAACCTCTCAACTCAGCATGTGCCTTTCACGTATTTGGCTTATTTTTGCTCCTATTGTGCAGCCACTGCCTAAAGTTGTGTCAGGCTGCTGTGGTCAAGTTCCTTTTTTGTTTAGGGTTCACCTGGTTACCTGACATCAAAGCAGTTTCATTCTAGGATGTTGGATGTTGGTTTTTTAGTATGTGGAATACCAAACTCGGCATGAGCTGCAGAAGTGAGCTGCCTTGGAGCAGAGCATTGAGTCCCAATCTTGCAGATGTGCAAGTTGCACTCACAATTTCAGCTCCTTAGGTTCAGAAACGATTCTGTGGAAAGTTCTGCCCAGTGTTCTGCTATTTGGAGTATCTATGTGGAGAACTCTAAGGAGCCCTGGTCTTGGAATGGGTTATTCAGTTATCCTTTAAGTATTGCTGGAGTGCTGCTCGAAGAGCTGGCTGTGCTAGAAATGGCACTCTGCAACAGCACAAAAGTGATCCATAACACAAGTAACCCTTTGAGACAATGTGATAAAGGAAAATAGTGAATCTGTGTGTTCAAGATCATTCAGTTGTAGAGTTTAGTGGAGTTCTCACATCTGCAGTGCTGATTTATAGGCATCGTCTGTGGCGAAAGGCAAAGTCATCACAGACGTTAAGTGCAGCATATGGTTCTGTATAATAAAATTCAACTCGTGCTCTCTGCTTTAGCCTCTACCGTATGGTTTTGACTTAATTTGTAGCCATTTGTTACGCCAGATAAGTTTAAGAAAAAGTTACACAGTGATTTATTATTCGAAGAAAACCTCCATGTTTCCTACCCTGTCATTAATGAACTTCGATCAAACTATTTGATCAGTCTACCAAAGTTGTATGGGTTTACCTATTAAACAGTTAAACAGCTATAAAATAGCTATTAAACAGTTCTGTTAAAGGTGTTAATAGCGCAAATAAGCATATAGTTTAGCTAGTCAGAGATAATCTGATATGGAAAACTTTGTATGTGATTCTCGTGACAGGATGAAAGAGTAACTTGGAGTTTGTTTGGTAGTAAAAGTACTTAATATTTTTTAGAATAGCTGTGTGGGGGTTGAGCGTGTGTGTTTAAATACTTCTACATGTCTACTCTGAGCAATGAGGGGTCAGACCTGTCTCTCCAGGGCTTTGAACATAATTCAGGTAATAATTCCATGTTGTACCCCATCTTAATTTGAATGCATAGGTCAAAGTGAATCTTTCAGTTGTGTAATGTAAATGGTGACATTTGAGTAGTTTTGTTAACTATCGTACATGAAAATATAATACTGAAGAAGTAAGAGTTGCCTCATTAGGCTGAAATATGGGCGTCCATTGGTCTAGCAAAGTTTCTGTGCTTATGAAATACAGGAAATGTATTTTTATTTTTCTCCTGTTAGCAAGAGATTCTGTTAGCAAGTGATTCCTTCATGGATCTTTAGGGGGGTGCAGGTAGTCCTGACTGCTCTGCTTTCTGACAAATTAATTTGGTGTGCTTTACCTTTGGTGGAAGATTAAAGGGGAAAATACTCTGGTATATCAGATTTTCCTTGGAGGCAACCTGTGACTTAGTAGTTTGGAACAAATGCTTTCCATGTGGAATAGGCAGTAAAGGGCTCCTTCTGTAACTGTGAGTGATAGTGAAAGAGTGCTTGTCACCTGATGCTTTGTTCCTTTAAGTATTGTGCATTTAGGGTATTTTATATTCTGTGTAAGTGTGTACAGAAATGCTTTTAGACCAACAAGTTTGTGTTAATATGAGCCTAAAAGAAAAGTCCTTATCTGGTGTAAATTTGATGTTTGTTGGTGGCTGTAAGGTAACACAGCTAGATGTGGTGTTAATACAGGACGAACACGCCTTCACAGGTGCTGGTTAGATTCTCCTTTATTTCATTTAGAATCTTCCTGACTGACAAGACAGGATTTCTTCACCGTGGCTTTTTATTTAGCATTTATTACATATTGACTGGCACTTTTCACTTAAAACAGCAGTGTTAGCTGGCCCCTTGTAACTGTATGAACATCTCAAATGTGAAGAGTTGAATCCAGTGCTTTGAACAGATAGCCAGAGCGCTGAGTGCCAGAGGTGGTGCTAATGTGGGCAATGGCTTCCTGTATGCCTGAAGCCAGATTTTATCTTTATACTTTGTATTGGGATTTATAAAATGTGATTGAGCAGTGTTTTTCTGGATTTGATGCATTTGGAAGGCAATTTTTCTTCTGAGCACGTCCATGTGTGTTGTTTTTGAAATTTTAAGGTGCCTGTCCTGGTGGGAAGTCAGTAATAAGCATAATAAGAAAAACCCAACCCTGTTCTTCAAATGAATTCATAAGCCCACTGGAACTCCTTGAGTTTGATGGAAAAGTGACATTAGTCAACAAAAACTGCATTCTAGTCTCACAGCTCATGTATTTTTTGACACACTGCCATGTGCAGCCTGCCTGCTGCACAGCAGTATTGGGAACATCTGGAAATAAATTCGTGGGTAAAAGTGAAAATTAATTACGTGCCTAACTCATCTCTACATGCAGTAAATGATGATATGGAAGTATTCTCTCTGTTAAATGCTAGGCAGGTATTGGATTAGGTGAAGACAAAATTGAAGGAAATTGAATGTTTTGGTACTCCCAAGGAGCTCAAGCTCAAAGACTTGCCAGTCCTGGGAAAGAATAAACATCGGCAGTGGGGCTGCTCCAGTGCATAAGTGCTTCCCAGGAGTAGAAATACTGAAAACTGTACTTGGAACCTTGAAAAGGAATAATATCACCCTGATGCGAGTTCTGTTCTTAGTTTGTAGATGAATATGCCTGAGTAGCTCAAGGGGTAATTGAAATTGGATGACTGAAGAATGGGGTTGCACGGAGGAGCTCTTGGGGTAACATTCAAATGCTGTGGTTAGCTCTGTCTCGTGTTTATCTATATTTTCTTCCTTCACTCCCTTGAAATACCAAATATTCCCTGTGGTCTAATGAGATGCTGCTGTCCTAACTTCCCTATGTTTGCTGTTGAGTAATATTTTCATTGTCATCATTTCAACAAAGAAAGATGGCGAGGCAAAGAAAGGCCCTCAAAATGAATAATGAGCTGTCTTTCTATTAAGTTCGTGTTGAACACTTAATATTATTCATTCTCTATGCTCCAACTGTGCTTGTAATATTGTCTGATAGTGAAGTATGAGCTTCATACATAAGAACATGAGACTCTTGCAGTGTGAGAGCACAAGCTCTCCTGGGACCAGATCAGTGTGTGGAGGTTCTGGTGGCTTTTTTTTTAGAGCTTTGTTTGATATGTGGAGTTTCAGAGACGTTTTCAGTGACTTTTTTGAGCTCTGACAGAAGAGGGAGTATCTGGCTTTACTTTTCAAGACAAAGCAATAAGCTCAAAATGCGTATGTGTACTTTGTTAGCAATACCTACTGAAATTTCCCCAAGTGCTTTGATTGAACATCACGTGTAGCAAACTACAGAAACAGAATGATTCATGACTTTTATTGCTTTTGACTAAAAAGGGGAGATAGAAAAGGGTGTGTTTTATTCATTGATCATTGAGAATTGTATTGGCATGGGTAGAAGCACTTTTAATCTTTTGTCTCTGTTCCTTTGTTAGGCAACAGCTGCAGTCATTTGAAGTCAATTGTCCATTAAAGCACTCTTTTGGCTTTTGACAAATTGCATCAAACTGCCTCCTTCGGGGAGACACAGCCCTGAGTAGTTGTGCAAGTTTATTCTTGTTGTCAGAGGCAGAAATTGCCTGAATTTCAGAAGTCGCATGCACAGAGGGCAGCAGAAATAAGCAAAGGGAAACTTTATTTCTGGTCAAGTGCAAGTAGAGACATAAGAAGCCTGTCCTTGTTTGGTTTGATGGCACAAAATTGCATTTTCACTCATATTTGTTTCAAATACTTGTTAATCTGTAATAATTTGAGTAACTGTTAGAACCATGGAAACATTCTTGGATGAGTATCAGTCCCGTGCTTGTGTGTCTCTCCCCTGGGATAGTCCCCCTTACCTGGAAAATGAGGAACTCAAACAGGGGCAGCACTGGGAGGAAAGTTGAGATGAGAAATTTAGAGATAGAACAGAGGCAGTCAGTTCTTTAAGCTTACAGTTACCAAAAGTCACTGCTGACTTTAAAGTGTTCATCTTGGACACCTACTGTAGAGTACATGTAAAATATTCACATTGCTCAAGCAATTAATTTACTATGAAATGGATATGTCTTATCAGCTCAGAATGTAACCTTAATTAGCACAGGAAATTTAGTCAAAATGTTCTATTCTTATGAAAATTTTATTGCCTGATCTCATTAGTCTGTTTTGTCTCATTTCTATGTTCATTTAATGGATTGGAAGCCTGTGTTTTCCCTAAATATGCTTTTAAGAGAAGCAATATCAGTTCAGCTCTTGTTCTTCCTACAGTTTGTGCATGGGCAGGGACACTGCCCAGGGCATCTCAGCTCTGCAGAATGACTGAGTAGGAATTTCGTGAGTGTTGATAAGTAGTCAATCCACAAGAGGTCAGCTGTGATTAGGGCTGTGAGGGAAAACTGCAGAGGGGAGGAAAGACAACTTGAGCATGTGGCACAGGGAGAGTTTGAGCTGAGAACAAACTGCCAAATGAACAAGCCAGAAGGAGTAAAACAGTAGGTTTTGGAGGAGAGCAGAGTCATGTCTGTACTTTGTGCATTTGCCAGTCATTGCTGGTAGTAGGATCTCTGCTGCCATAAAACAATGGGTATATTCTTTCAGGAAAAGTTTCTTTCTTTGATATTTAAATTTTTTTTTGTGCTTGGGGAAGAAGGTTGCTCCAGCTTTTTGGAGGTAGTATCTTGTGTGCAGGTGTGTGTCCAAAGCAATAAAAACAACCTGAGTAACCCTTTTAGGAGGCAGAGATGCAAACAGAGCTTGACAGAGTTATGTGCCTCAGGCTTTCTTAGCAAAGAAAATCTCCCTCAGGGGGCCCTAGGGGCAATTAACAGGGAAAAAAGAAAACCCAAACCAAACAAAATTAAAAAAAAGAAAGGACCCAGATGTAATTCATTCTCGAAACAAATATTTACAAAATCCTCAGCCTCAAAAAGGTGTTTAGACAGTGGAATGTTTTCTTATTTACGTTCAAAAAACTGCATGCAGAAGAGAAAAAGCCTTACTGGCCCTTAATAGACTTCCTTAAGAAAAATTTGATCATGTGAGACAAGATGGGACAGTCTTTGTTGGTTTTTGTCGGATTTCTGTGAAAAACAGAAAAACTCACGGGGTTTTTTTAAATGGACTCTAATGAAAAAGTGTACTATTGTCCACAGAGTCTGTCCAAAAGCTGAAGGCAGCTGCATCATGGGGACGGTTGTGGTTGGAAGGCACTTCTGGAGGTGGCTGAGTCCAACTGCTCTGCTTGGAGCAAGTTAACTGGGGCAGGTTGCTCAGTGCTGTGTCCAGCTGGGTTTTGAATATATATATATATACTTTGAATATAGCAGCAAGTTTGGGACTTGACAATCATCCTGATGCTTAAGGAAGTTCTGTCTCTGATGCAGTCTGTCTGAGCACTTCTCCAGCCTGGAGAGGTGTCCTTGAAAGTCAGCACCACCAGCTTTTCTATCAGCCAGTCTTCCTAGTTTGGTATTTCCAAAGTGGTGAAGGCCTATGTGATCCCATCATCAGCGTGGTTAGTGAAGGACAGCAATATTTGCCCCAGTTTTTGCCCCTGGGCTCTACCACTGCTGGCCTTTGTGCTGCTGACAACAACACTTTGAACCCAGCAGCTGAGCCAGTTTTCAATCCAACTTACCCACTCTGAACTTCAGCCTTTTGTTTGTCCTCTTTGCACATTTTACCTTGGCAGTAGAGATTGTTGTTGTGTAACTTCACTGCCAGCATCAAATTACAGAGGTTGAAATGCATCCTCTACTTTTAGCAAGTTTAGAGGTAGGTGCCATTGTATAACAGGATTTCTTCAGCCCCTCTGGAAAGGAATTTTAATTAATGCTTTAGGTGGTATTTAAAGAGTGTGAACTTTGGCAACTTCTTGAACATTTTCAAGTGGTTTAAACACATCCATACTGACTTGTGTTTTCAGAACTCGGCACTTGAAATATACTGAAATATAACAGCCTGAGAAGCACAAGTTGAGGATCAATAGTGATGAAATAATTTTAATAGGCAGGAGTATTTATTTAGCAGCAAACCTAAGGGCTCAGCAGTTACACTAATGTGTAGTGAAAAACCTCAGTTCCTAAAATATCAGATGATGTTCAGAAGTTGACTGTCCTGAAATCATTTCTGGAGTGCAGAAGCACAAAGCTGTTGAATACTCTCTTGTTCATGTAGAAGATATAGTTTTTAAAGTTTACAGTAGTCACAAATGCGGTGTGAAAGTATTTTTTCTTCATACTTTTCTACAAATACTATCTTAAATGACTTGAAACTGCAACTGAAGAGCAAAAGGGAAACTAGGAGGCTGGGAAAGAGAGGCACACCTTTTCAAATGTTTCTTTTTTTGTTTCTTTCAGTCACTTTTTAAGTGTTAGTCGATAGATCCATAATCATGTTACACAATGAAATGCATAATCTTCTCATTTATTGTAGGAGCAGTATTTTTTAGGCCAAGGAACAAGTTAAATAAAGATGAAACTCTCAGCTAGAGGGCTTGGGTTGGGCAGCTGAAAGCTATTGGAAAGGATGGTTGTTTGGTTGTTCATCTTCTGGAATAGAAAATGGATTAGGGAAGGCCTGATGATGCAGCGCATTGAATTTCCATGAAGGAGCAAAGGTAGGGAAGATCTAAAACAGGGACAATTATGCCCAGGAAGGAAGGGGATAAATCAAGGTAGTTTAATTGCTGCTTCAGTGTTGGTTGTTCTCTCTCTGTTAGCAGAAGCAGGCGTGGATTTTCCAGTTGACTTGCTTTGATTGACTGCGAGCCACTCACGCTGTGGCTAAGTGACACTGCTCATTAAAGATGGGTCTGCAGTTCCTGAAGGAGTGAGGAGTGTTGCACTTAAGTCAATGTTGTCGCTTACCTATAACTCATTTTTAAATGTTCTTGCTAGCAGTAAAGAGCAAAAACAGTGAACAGAGGGCTGGTGAGGTCTTTTCAAGACATTCAGGTGCTCAGTCTGACACAGACAAGCATTGATTTGGTCTCTGTCCTTTTACTTTGGGCTGTTGCTTTTGGGTTTTATTTTACTTCTCCTCTGATCAAGTGAAAAAATATCCCATCTCTGCTAGTAAACACTTCCACATCTCCATTAGACCTCATGTAACGTGGTTTCCAAACCACAGTGCTGTATTTCAGTCTCCTCACTTAAAAGTTAAGATTATTATCATAGAAATATTTTATTCTTGAGGGGTTCTGGAATTAAGGGCAGTTTTTTTGCAAAACTCTTCTCTTTAGTAAGCATTGATGTTGATATGATATTTTATGAAATTGATAATGATTGGTAATGTAAAACTAACCAGGTATTGTTTCACGTGGGCCCACTAGTATTTTTGTATAAACCCTTAACTGTTATGTTTGGCATAAAAGCACCTTCGCCCTTCTCTTTCTTTCAAGTCCACTCTGGCAAAGGTTTATTATCAGAGAGTCTGCAGTGCTTAAGAACACAAGGAAAAATTTAGGTCTTCTGGAAGAAACAGCCTGTTAGCAATCCAGATTTTTGGACAAGTTGAGGTCAATATGAAGATGAATTTTTGAAGTCTTTGAAATTATAGCCATTGGATAACTTCTTCTTTCTTGTGTTCTTGAGTATATTTTTACACTGAGTAGAATTCAAATCATATTCTTAATTTGGCAAAGGCAGGCATGGCTGAGACAGTAACTGGCTGCTGGAATAGCAAAAAGAATACATACAGTAGAAGTACTGCTTCTCTGACTAGAGGGTTGCTTTATTAAACCATTTCTTAAGTATCTCCTTTAATTAAAATTGTTCTAGCAGAGTGTTTACTTAGATTTGGTACCTAATTATGCTGTAATTGTTCATTGATATGAAAATTTTGAAAACATGTTTAAATCCGACCAAATAAAACAATTGTGATTATTCTTATACAACCATCAGCTAATGATGATCTTAACTTCCAGAGATGGGATCATAAGCCTAATGTGCCGCAGTTTGTTTGCTTCCATCTTTGTCTCCTTTTGTATAGAACACTAGGGCACAGGAAAAAGATTAAAGACATGGAAATAACTCCATGAAGTTGTGCTTTCCTGAATGTAGTGATGTGCTGCTTATTCATAGAGTGGAAGGTTGTGACAGATGTGGGTATCTGAAGTGTCTGGGTTGTTTGTGCAACTAGCTAGAATGGCATTTGTTGAAGTGCCCCCATCAAGGTTCAGAGAAATTCTGTACTTGAAGTAAGCCATTTATCTGGTCTCTTAATACCTGGCTTGAAAACCCTTAGAAATATTGAATATAAAAACTTAAGGTCCTATATGGGATAACTTGAAAACCATCTGCCATCTATATAGCAGGGACAAGAAACTTGAATGCTTCATTTTCATGGTCATAGTTGCAAACCAGGCAGAGAATGCACAGTCACTGGCCTTTTTGGTTAACAATGCTAATTTCAGGCGTCTTGATGTATTCTGTGACGGCGTCCAGAAAATTATCCTTAAAAAGGCAGTTACTGCCAAGTTAATGGTGAATATTCAGGAATCAGTATGCTCCTTTCTTGATATTACTTTGATTAGGTACCATGGTCAAAACTTTTTTCATTTGTTTTTATACTCAATTTGGGAAATTGTTCAATTGCCCAAATTTCTGGGGGGCTGAAATATATATTGCAGTGAAAGGTACTTTGTGAAAGTTGCAAAGTGTAGAAGAAGCTGGTCATTTTGGGCACGGAGTACGAAACTGAAGACTTGGGGCATCTGCCTTCCCCTTTATTTGCTGCTGTTAAGGCTTTTGGTGGGGTTTTAGTCTCAGGGTAGGGAGGTGGCAGCTGACTGGGAATAACACAAACCCAGGCAAAGAACTTCTCAGAAGAGTGCTGCAGCTGAGCATGTCTATCCATGGAATAACAGAATAATATTTCTGTCCATCCACAGAAATAACAAAGTGTGCATTTTTCTTATTAGAGAGTCAGGTGACTGTAAAGACTGACAATCATAGTAGTTTTAAATTTGAGCTTTTATGAGATTAATTTGTTAATTTATGTCCTCTGTAAGTATCCAGTAGCACTGAGCTGAGGTCGTACAGACAGCACTGATGACTCTGGTCCTCATTAGTCCTTAGCCTGTGAGGTCAAAGCAGTGAAGCTTGGAGGCAATTTTGCAAGAGAAGTTTGAGATGGAAGAGTTGTTTTCAGCTTTGGGCAGGAAGAGCCAGCCCTGTGCTCTTGCATCCCCCAATGCTCACTGTGAAAGTAAACACTGTGCAGTGGAAGACAACTCTTTTCAGCGTGCTTAGTGCAGTTGGAAATACTTCTGAAAGATGTTTTCTGAGCTAAGAGTGGAAGCAGGGTTTTACTTATATGAAGATTATTAGGGCTGTGTTATATCATCACAAAATACAGTGATGCTGCCCTGCAGGCCAGAGCTTTTCCAAACTGTGCTGTGTCCATGCTGCAGGGCCGCTTAGATATGAGTTGTATTTAGCAGTAAATGTGTTGTGCATTTCTGTATATGAAAATCTATTTCATGTGCCTGCACTCTACTCTTTACAGGTGCTAGTACTGAATCTGAAACAAAAACAATACCCAAATGAACCACAACAATCAACCAAACAAAAAAAACACCAACAAAAAATTCCCCCAAACCAACCAACTAAAAACCAACAAAAAAAAAAATCCCTCAAATCAATCAACCAAAAAACCAACCAAAAAAAATCCCCCAAACCAACCAAACAAAAAGCCAACCAAATGAAAAAAACAACCAAAAAAGAAAAAAATCCCCCAAACCAACCAAATGAAAAAACAACCAAAACAAGAAAAAAATCCCCCAAACCAACCAAATGAAAAAACAACCAAAACAAGAAAAAAATCCCCCAAACCAACCAAATGAAAAAACAACCAAAAAAAGAAAAAAACCCCCAAACCAACCAAATGAAAAAACCAACCAATCCCCAAATCAACCAAAAAACCCCCAACAAAAGAAAACAAAAATATCCCCCAACCAACCATAAACCAAGAAACCAAAACCCACTCAAATAAAATCCACAAACCAAAAATCCCCAACCAAAATCCCCAAAACGAGCACATGAAAAACCAACCAAAGAAAATGCCAAACCAACGAAACAAAATCCCAACCATACAAAAAAGCCACCAGACAAATCCCGGCCCCACAAAAAACAAAGAAGATGAAAAATTCCAGTGAAGAAATGACCTTAAGGGACAAAGACTTTTCTGTGAGCTCATCTTCCTTTATGTAATGTTCCTCAAATAGATGATTTGTAATGAAGTAAACAGGTGGTGCTTGACCCTCCCTTTTTTGACTGAGTTGAGAATATTCAAGCATTTACATTTTTATTCACTAGAACTAAACCTGAAATAAGGCACATCACTCCTTGATAAGAATTTCATGTTAAGAGTCAACATTGGATGAGATCCTAGTGGTGAAACTGAATGTTAGCATGTGTTTAAGCTTTCAGCCTGGCTATCTGGAGATGGAAATCTGCTTTTTCGAGTTTGTAAAGGCTGGTACCCTGAAAAGGCTTTCAAGAAAGGAGAAGTTATACTTATAAAATGCCTAATCAACGAAAGGCTGAAAGGCCGTATGGCAATTTCCATGTAGAGAGGAGCAAATTTTACTTTGATAAAAATGATAGTGCTAATGAACAGTAACCCATGAATAACAGCAAAGATTAGTCCCTTTTAATCAACCCAAAAAACATTGGAATTGGACACTCCCAGACTCAGTTCAAAGATGAGTGGCTCTCCTATATCTTGCTGTCATCTCATTTAAAAAAAGGCATTTTGTAGCTTGCAGGGAAGATGGATTTGAGGATTCATGCCTATTGTTTATTGCAAATATAATCTGTATGCATGTGTGGAGAGTGTGATTGATAACTGGCTAGCTGCAAAAGGTCACGTAGACATGAGAGAGCTTTGCTGAGCACTCAGGCACTCTCATGAAAACCAGCAAGGCAGTAAGCTTCGCATGTCCTTGAGCACAGCTGCAAGACCTTGTAGCTGAACGATATGAGGGAGAAGCACGGTAAAACAAAAACTTACTCAAACTATGTAACCACAAAGAAATGTAGAAAGAGGCGTAACTAACTTTTAGTCTGAGCACCAATCCTGAGCTTAACTTTTGCAATATGCATGAGCTTATTAGTGTTATTATAAAAGCATTGTGTGAATTAACAATAAACGAGCTTGGTTGACGACCACCTGGTGTCCGCCTCTCCCTTCTCCAACATGCATGTATCGCCCGTTGTACTTAATGCTGGTGCATAATGCCCTGTGGTTATTCCCTAGTGGATTCCTCTGCTGAGACTAAGGTTTAGAGAGAATATTTCAGCAATTTTGTGGTCCCCTGCCTGGTTAGTAATTTAAGGAGTGAGCTTCCTGAGCTCATTGTAGGAGAGGAGTTGTCTTACTCCTTCCAAAACTAAGCAAATAGCTATCTGCCTAGTAGTAGTCTATTTGTATCTTTGGCAGCTCCGTTTTTTAATTTCAAGCATTTGTTCAGCTCTTATTTAAGATGATCTTCAGGAGTGAAGTGATTGTTTAGTTAACTTCATCATGTTGTGGATGAAGACTTTGGAAGACAGTTGTCTCAGTCTGAGAACAGATAAAAGCTTCTCGATAATGAGGAGAAGTAACAAGGCTCAGCAGGCTGGAGTGCCTCTTATCAACAGCAGCTGATGTATTATGAAACAATTTACCGTCTGTAATGTCTCTGGAGGGCCGTTTTGTGCTGTGACTGACAACTGGGGAGCCCTCCTCGTAAAGCTTTCAAAGAGTGCCCTGGATGGTGTAGGACTTTTGTCTCCTGTGCAGAGAAAGGATATATTTATTCCAGTGGAAGTATCATCTTCCCTCTGACCTCAGTGCATTTTGCATTAAACAGAATGATTTTTCTAGGGGAGCTGGAGCTGATTGCTTTCTATGAGGTTTGGAACGAACTTTTGCCAGCACTGTGTCGCTTATTACAACTGCATCTGTGACTTTGGAAAGGCTGGGGAAGAAGGGAAAGGGAGAGAAGTAGTTTTGAGTATATAAAATGAGTGTTTTATTGTTTTTCTAAGAAAGAGTGATGAAGTTGTTAGCAAATCATTGTTAAAGCACTTGTACAGTGTGGTTTCCCTGATATGCTGTGTTTTCTGTAGCAGAATCACAGGAGTCCTAAGTATATTCAATGACAAAATTACATTTATTATCAAGAAAACACTGTAAATTGTATTCTGCAGCCCTAGAGCCAAAAAAACCAAGCATGAACAAGGGTGTTATTCAAAAAGGCTGCTAAATAGAGAGATGAGAGTAATTAAATAGTTAAGTCTTAAACATGCAGGTATTTAAATAAATGCATTGCTGTTTTACTTAGAGGGGGGAAAAGCAAACATGAGGAACTTTAAAACTGAGGTAGAGGCGACATCTAAGACACAAAAATCCTTGAAAATTTTGAACAGAATTTGGTACATAGCACAAGTTATGTACACAAAGTGGTAAGAGGTAATTAAAAGGTCACATATAGGCCTGGCTTTCAACTTCATTTGTGGTTAAACTTTGCTAATTTTCTGTACTTGGTAAAAGCAGGGATGGAATGACAGACTGCAGAAATAGCCTGGGAGATCAGAGTGGGCAACCACCCTAAACTGATATCATGTGGAAAGAAACGCCTGGATTTTCTGTTCAGATCAGTCACAAACAATTATGTTTCGTGTCAATGTTGATGGAGGAGGTGAAGAATCTGGTTCTGGTCCTCTGGATTCACACTAAAGGAATTTTTGATATACTTTTCTTAGCTTTCAGGGTAAATGTAGGATTTTTGAATATTTATGAGCTGCTTATCAAGTTTGTGTTGTGGAAGATGCTCTAAAAACTCTATTACTGTTTCATCAAATCATTAAACTATTTGCAGGTGATAGTAAGGATTAGCTGAATGATTGACTTATCCCTGTTTTACAGACACAGCACCTAATATTTACTTCATTTTTTTTTTCTTAAATCAAAAACCAAAATAGGAGGGGAAGGAGGAGAAGAAAAATAATGCCCGCTTGATCCTTTGCAGTCAGTAATTCCATGTTCATTTTTCAGCCCTGATTTCTTTCCCCCACCCCATTATTTGGTTCATTGTTTCAATGTATCCTATTTCCTTGTATTTTCTCCTCGATGCAAACTGCCAGGCTGAAATAATAACTAGGCAAGTAGATTACACTCTAAAAATATTCTCGTTACGAGATCTTGGTTAACTCCCAACCACAGTTCACATCAGGGAAACATCACCAAGAACAGGAATTGATTCAGCCTCTGGAACAAGCCATCATATAAAATGCCATGGGCTTTTCTCAGCCCATAAAGTAAAGCAGAAAGAATGCAGAGACAGAAATGATTTGTCCGGAGGGTTTAGGATGATGGAAACAGTTCCAACAGCTATTAGGGTGTGGTTGTTTTCCAGTTTACTGGTCACCTTTTCTTCACACTTACGACATGTAATTTTGGTTGTTGTCCACTAAAGACAGTGCATGGTTTGGTGTTCTGAGTTCTGGGATATGTGCGTGCACTGAACCTAAGTGTTATGGGGCTTGCCTGCCTTTGCTCTCTCTGGGGGATAGTTTATATTGCCTTTCTAGCCTAATTTTCTGTTTCTTCAAAGTTTTCTTTTGCTTTATTTATTTGTTAATAATACTTGACCATAAGTATTTGTTCACCTAAGTGCACTATCAAGGCTGGCAAAAGCAAATTGGATCTAGGGCACAAATAACCTGAGTTTCATTTGCGTACTCTCAGTGTAATAAATAGTTCTCTTGTCCCCAACTTCCCTTTCACATGTTGAAAGCACTTTGTAGCTCTGTGGACCAAAAGGGTATGGCACCGTGTCAGGGTCCGCAAATATATGCGGGGAACTTGATGGTTCGTTTTAGGGATCTCAAGGCGCAAAAGACACAGCGGGGGACAACTCAGTTTGCTCAATCCAAAATGCAGCTTTATTTAGTGCCAACAAATGCGATAGAGGGAGTTTGAAGGGAAATAAAGGATAGCGAGAAAAGAGAAAGAGGGAGTGCGTTATAGCTACTAACAGAGAGACGAAATCCTCATGGTCCAGCCAATAGATCTGTCTTCTTCTGTGGGGAGATCTCAAAGTCTGTGCTTAATTCAGGGGTCCTTATAGTCCTCTTTGAAGCGACAGGCAGTTGGCCAAACAGGTGGGGGAAATCATCACAGCGTGTTCATTTAGAGAACTCAGAACATGTCAGCCGTCAGCAGGTACAGTGTCAACCAGAACGAGTCAGCAGGCGCGGTCACTTCACCGTGACTTGCCCATTATTTCTGCTCAGGTTCTGATGTTCCGATAGAAGTGCGTGCTGGGTTTTTCCATCGAACACACCTGCAGGCAGCACTTGGCCAACATCCCACCAACCTCAGCCAGGCCAGAACTCCTGTGCTGAGATTTTAGAGTCCCTTTTAGGGGTTTCAGTCTCTGTCCTTGACGATGGTCGTGAGGCAGATGAGGGATCTTCGTACCGTCTCTTACACACCAGCACCTCCCATGTCAGTGATGTTGTGCTTCAACTCCTGTGCCAGTGTAAATATGTATTTTAACGTGTCATAACTATAGAAATACATTTTAGTAGAGGTGGGGAGAGAGGCAAGGGAAGCAGCAGTTGGAGCAAAAGCTAGTGTCTTCCTGGTATTTTGAGGAGGAAGTTGGAGAATAATGTGTTTTCATAGAACTTGGACACAAACTATTTGGTAGTTCACATGTGGAGGGTCTTGGGTGTTGCCATGCTTTTCACTTTTCCCTGGGGCATTTTTCAAGTTTGACTTAGCTAAACTGAATTTAGGATTGGGAAAAAAACACTCCCATCCCAAAAAGACATCTTTTCCCAGATGAGAATTAGACTGTCTAAGTTCTTTGTTTGTATCCCAGAATTGCATTTGTTGTCATACCTAACAGAATTTATAATCATGGCTCTTGCTTTCAAGGGTGCACTGGTGTATGTGCAGGTGGGGAAATTATTACCTAGAAATATCAGAAGTAATTGATGAAAATTTGAACCTCTAAGCTTAAAGAATTTTAAGACTTTTTTTTTTTTTCTTGTAGATGAAAAGAAAAAAGGTTTTCATTTCAGTGGAAGTATTGAATTTTGTGGAGTTTGGGACTCAGAAGAAAATCTTGGTGCACTTAATTTTTGTTACATTTGGTATTTGTGTTGGCAGCCACGCTTGTGATGTTAGGAATAAGACAGAATTTTTATTATACACTGGAAATTTCTTTGAAATATATCTGTAGTGAAAATTGTTGCTGAAATCAAGAATGAATATGCAACTTATTGCATTTGTCTGAAATGAATTCTTGGCTGTTGTAATTCTGCAGATTAATAGATATGTTTGAGAGTATTATGAGAACATAATGAACCTAAGATCCCAGGAGTAATAAAACAGTAGTTCTGTTTAAAGAATAATTGTATGGTTTATAGAGAGAGCCTGTTAATTTGAAAGATTGCATTTAGCTGTGTTCATTTCCCTGCTGGCTGAATCCAAACTGTGAGCATGAATTAGTCATCAATGTTTTGAAAGGGAAGAGTAATACTTAGTTTATTACTAAATGCTTTTGAATGTAGAATTAGATCTTCAAGCAGAGTGCCAAATTTTCAATCTAATGTGTAGTTCTTACTTGTAAAATCATATTTTGAAATAAGCTTGAGGAGCTTTGTTACTGTCACAGGCTCCACCAGAGCGCCAGGTTTTCTTGACTCAAACTTATTAAAGGACTGAGGACTATCTCTGTAGGATTTAGAGATCTGCTCAGTTTTTCCATGTCCATCTTAATGTGTCTGTGAACCGTTCTCTAATTGCACTGGTTTGGAAAACTGGAGAATATACACAGTAGTAGAGTGTTGAAGGTGAAGGAAATCAAATTTTAATAACTGCACTGAAAATCCTTTCCTTTTAGTAACCAGTGTGTTGACTGGCTTTGCACAGTGCAAAAAGATTTTTCATTTTTTGCCCACAGATATTTTTTCATAAGTACCCTGCCCACAAGCATCTGGACTAATATTCAATTACTGCTGTACTTATCTGGTGCTGGAATATTCAGTGTTCTGTAGCCTACAGGAAAATGTCATAGAGAACCCAAAAACCACAGAATGAACTTAAAAATAACATGATGACTCATTCAATAGATTAGAGCTGTTTGTATTCACAATTATGGAGTTTCAAAATAAAATAGGAGTGGTTGAGATAAAAACTAAAGAGTGTAAAAGGGCCAAATTAAGATGAAATAGCTTCTTTTATTGAATCAAAAAGCAGGGTTTTGTAGCTGAAAACTGGAAGCAGTTTAAAAACCTGTGATTTCAGCATAATAAGCGATAGCCTACAAATACTGGGAAGGTATTTCCAAAGATTTTGTAATACTTCTCATTCCTGCTTAAAACATTGAAGAAAACTTGTGTGGCCTCAGGAATGGTCTCCCGTGTCAGTGTCAGCGGATGTTTTCATACTCACATGACCCATCCAAGTTTCAGTTGTCTATAAAACAGGCTTAAAACAACTCTGGTGTGTCAGGATGCCCTGAGCCCTTCCTGTGACAGGGACAGCTTTGCTTCTGCAGCCCAGAAGAAAATGTGGTTGGCTGAAGGAGACACTGGATCTGTGTTTGCTTATGAGTGCAAAAGTGATGAAATTAAAGGTAATGTGGGTATTAATATACTTAGTACATGTTTCTCACTTAAATGATGTGAAATGACATCCATGTGATAGGAATTTATTTTCTGAGGCATAATGAGGCATAATTTCCAGCATATAAACCTTAGCAGAACAAGATTTGACAGAATTTGATTTTTCTTTTCCATAAAACCAGTTTCTCAGGATTTTCAGGATCTCTGTTGGTCCTGCTCGGTGTGACATTGAGTCGCTTGGATGTGGTGACCAATTGGACAGATGCTCTTTCCTGCTGTGCTGGCCTCTGGTCTCTGTTTTGATGCATTAGACTGAGGGTGAGAGAATTCTTCTGAGTGCCAGAAGTTCATTTTGCATTTCTGATAACAGGGTTTTTTGAATTTTAGGGAAATCACCTGTACTTGGATTGTATCAGTGATTTTAGACTTAAGTATAGGTGACTTGTTTCTACTGGGACCAAGAGCTGTTTCCTGTCTGAAGCAATTTTCCTTTAATTACACTTTCATACACTGTCTAAATAGAACCTATCGTCCTTCTAATCTATATTTGGTTCAAGGCTTATATGATGAAAGAGTGTTTGACATCAAATACTGATGTGTGAAAATACCAAAACACAATTAATGCATGCCTTCCTATGCCTAAAAACCCCCAAAATCTAGCATGTAAACGTTAAAGTCAAAAATTCTTTGGGGTCTTATCTGATAATACATTTGTTACTATTGTATTGACATATATTTTGTGAAAGCTGGTGCTGGATATGTGATATGCATGGGCTTTCCCAGGGGTCTTTTCTAAGTGTTTAGGTTTTGCAATAACTTTTCAAAACTTCATTCCTATGACAATGTCTTAGTACATACTATTGGGGGTGAAAAACAGCAAGGATCCAAATGTAGGGGGGAAAATACGGAAACTGCAGCTACAAAAAGATTTCTGCATCCAACAGTTCATGTGATTACAGTGTTATACCCGGGCTTGTGCTCCACTTGCCTTTGAAAGGGAAATGTTCTGTCAGGTTTTTCCTTTATAGTAAGTTAAGCTACTCTGTGACCTTCTCTGCATTAAGCAATTTTCTTATGAACCCTACTGAAAAGCCCAGTAAATCAGACCTGTAACTTGATATCTCATTTTCCTCTTGTTCTACTAATTCCCCCTGTGAGCCGTTCTAGGCTTCTTAATGCCTATGGAACAATTTCTTATTGAATGGTGGCTATCATCCTGCAACTGGCACCCTTTTAACTTGATCTGACTTTGATGTTTTTATTGTTCAAGCATTTTGCTGCAGCTCTGCAGTGCCTGTTGCTTGGAGCCAGTGATGTGGCTTGTGATGATTGTACAAAGGGGCCAGTGGGAGTGACATGGATGCTACAGTAAAGGAAGAGACAGTATTCTGCATGTGTTGGAGCAACTGAGACTTTTCTAGTTTATGATGAACTGTTAATCACGTTTTCTACAATGAAAAAAGCACTCAAGGTCATTTTCTTGATAAACCTGATGCCACAAGCCATGTCAGTCATGCATTAGATGCAAATACAGTAGTATGATACCTTTGCTCTAGTTTAGTTAATCTGTCTTCAGCTGGAATCTGCCAGAAATGTCATCTGCATAGTGTAACTCGGGTCAAATATTGAAAATTGCAGTAGTGGCATCTGGGCTCTGCATCCAGCTCTGGTATTGTGCAAAGCACTTGTGAGGACCTGCTCTGAATGCAACTGTGTCCCTTGCTGCTGCAAATTGCAGTTCCATTAGCTCTCCTGGGAAGTCTTTTCCTTCTCTGTAACAGGAGATATCTCTGGCAAGTATTTATAACTGATTTGAGGTAACTAACTGGAGTGCTGGGATTCTTCTGATGTGGATGTCTACTTCTGTCTTTAACTGTTTTATAAATTACATTGGCTCCCAATTTTATTCAGGCTGAATGATGCCTGAATTGATAAACCAGCTTGGGAGCCTGGGAGCAGTGGAATGTAACAACATGTTAATAAAGTCGCCAATAATTTTTCTCCTGAAGTCCATTAAAAACATGGCAGAAGCATCCCCTGTTTCTGTCAAATGGGGTGGCTCTCGGTTGTCTGGGATAATGGACTGAAGGAATACCCCAAGGAACAGAGGAAAAGCATGGGCAGTCAAGGTGCAAGAAGAATGGGTGTGGAGATTTAGGAATGATTTGTGACTGCTGTCCTGACAGGGATCAAGTAGTCCAAGGGGCAGCATGGTAATGTTGGTGTGATGCTGCATTTGTCCATCTTGTAGATCCATCTTGATGGGCATTGTTAGCCCAGGAGTCTGCTGGCCTGATTTGTTTGCTCTGTTTTGGGAAATAACCGACTGATACAAAGACGGAAGAGTCACAGTTACACAGTTACAAGAACATGTTAGCTGTTGGGAAATGCTTGCTTTCTGTGTCATTTAGACTTAAATACGCTTTAAAAATACCTTGTAAATACATTTAGAATACATTTAGTTCTTTGTTTTAGTTAGTGAAATGCTGGAAAACTGTTTCTGTAGTGAAGTGTTGGAACTAAAAAAGCATTGACTTATTTGTAGAATCTAAATTAATTCAGTGCTGAAGGCCCTTGTAAACTTATCTCAGTGCAGAGACCATGTAACAATAACACATGTGCAGCAGCTCACTAGGTCTGCAGTCAGGCAGTAGGATGGCTTTGCAAGTCAGCTGTGTGAAACCAGTGTTGCTCTGCAAAAATCCTGCATTTTGTAGCCTCAGTTAGTGCTTTTTCAACAGCAGTTCCAGTTTTCTGATTGGTATGATTTGTATCGTGCCACTCGTGTTCCTCTGGCTGCCCAAATCCAGTCCCGTAATGTTGCTGTCTGTCCAGTGTGGGGCTCTGGTTCCATCTCTGAGGTGTGTGATGCATCCAGCTGGCAGTGCTGACTGACAGCTGGAGTCAGCAGAGGCATGGGTTAGTTACTCTCCATTCCATTGCAAAGGAATTCCTCTGCCGCAGCCAGGTGTCGGAGGCAATAACTGTCCTGTGCTGCTGATGCACTGCCTTCTCCAGCTTATTTAGTGATCTGTCAAAAAAAAAAAAAAAAAAAGATCATTTCGCTGATTTGAAAAGCAACACACTGAACAGATCATTCAAGGTAGGAGGCTATTTCACATTTGGGAGAATAAATGTTCTTTCAGTGTTGCAGTTCTGAGTAAACTAAATATAAACATGTTTTCTTCTAGCTAGAAGGAATGTCACTCTCTATTTTCATAGAGTTGATAATAAGTTGGAAAATAATGTAGTCTCCTAACGTTCAAGGAATGTCAGAAATATGGCAGGATTTTCTGTGGTTTTTTATGCTCATTTCTAGTGTAACTTGAATGTATTCCAAAATTACATGTTGGTGGTACATTCAGGCCAACATTGAATTGACTGGATTGTGTTGGTGGGTCCATGTGTAGGTTTTCCATATATTTACATACACCTTTTTCAAGAAGGGAGTTGTATTTTGCATTTCCATATACCTTCTAAAAGAAGGGAGTTGTATTTTCTGTGACTCCCTGCATAAATCCATAAATCTGGAGATTCTGTAGGGCTTAAAGGACAGTCTGGGGAGCAAAGCCCTCTGAACCCTGTGTCTTAGACTAAATTGACCATTAATCCTCCTGGTGTCCATATCTGAGAGCCATACCCTCTGCTTGCTGCAGGTTTGTCACAGCTCTTTGGGGTCACGATGGCCTTTGTGATCTGAGTAATGCTGTACTGCTCCTGCCTGCTCACCTCTGCTCAGAGAGGTTCAGTATTTACTAGTTCAACTCTTGTGCAGAAATTTACCAAAAGTTAATGTTAATTAACCCCTTCTGATGGGGTTAAATGGAACTATGGGCCTGATGGTACACTTACATTCCTAATGAAAACTAATATTTGTTATCAATATCTTAAGTGTTAGTATTGTTTCTTTCATGTTGGCTTTTGGGTTTGTGGGTTTCCTGTTGTTTAAATGACTTCTGCCTTTCAACATTATCAAGGTACATTAAGGTGTTTTCAAAATTTGTTCCCCCCATTCTTGTTTCTGTATCTTTGAGATATATATATATATATACACACACATATATACATTATTGAAATACTACGTAGTTCCTTAAAAATGCAGCTGCTAATTTCCCATTTTTCCTAAGCAACTGTTAGGATTTCCTGAATACATTTGTGAAGCCTGCTTTATGTTAATATTTCCAATTTTTCTTTTTCTTAGTGTATTTTCATTTTGATTTGTTTGCTGTGTCACCTAATTTACAAGAGCATTCACATTCAATATCCATAATTTTTGTGCCATTTTTTGTGTTTGTTAAATTGCACAGTTAACCTAAGAGAGAGAGAAAAATATTGCATGTAGGCCTGGCAGGCTAAGTTTTAGTTGTACATTTGTATCCATGTGTTTGCCATAGTATTTTTGCATTTGAAATATTCTGTCTATGCATTTAAATATTCTTTTAATGTGAGTTTAAAGGGATTGAATAGAAAGATGAAACTGAGATCACTACACAGTCTTGATGCTGAAATCAGTCCTTTTTAGTCTAAATAATATAAGTGTGTAATATAAATGATGCTTTCTTAGGAAGTTGTAGAAAAAAGCAGATAAATAATTCCTTTTAATGGTGGAGTTCTTCAAAACAGAATCAGAAATACTGCTTACTGTGTGCTTTCCTTAAAAGGTCTTTACATGAGGTAGCAGGAATAGGCATCAAGAATCCAAGCTTCTGGAATGTAAATTTCTTGAGTGTGTTTTGAAATATTTTTGGAGTGGGTTTCTGTTATCTTGCATATATCTGGGAGCATATGAAAAGTCGTACACCCTTACTAATAGAAGGTAAAAAATAAAGGGCAGTTTTTTAGCAGCCCATCTCCATGGTGTTGTCACAAGGTGCAGCAGTCTGTACCTTAGCAATGTGCTGAGGAACAAAAATGTTCTATTTGAGCGTGTACAGTAATTTAAATGCTCTTCTCTCTGAATTGTCTCCTCAGCTGGTTAAGGTTATGTTGGAAACTGTTGGAAGGTGTTATTTTCTTTGTTGTACCCCGAAAGGAACACTTTATAGATCACTTGTGTTACCAAAACCACGTCTAACTGAAGGTATGTGTATCTCTATTCTCCAGCAAGCAGGAAAAACGGGCATTTTCTTTTCTCGTGCAACTGATGAGCAAAAAGAGTACGTGAAAAGGACTGAGGAGGGTGGTATTTGTTTGGCTCAGGTTTCTTCAGTGTGACATTAGGGGACACTTGCCAGCCTTGGGGTCTATGTATGAAATTTACTGCACTTAATTGATTTTGTCCAAGACAATAGTCTGCTTCAATTGAAAAGTTTTACATCTGAATACCAGTAGCTTTGCAGCTGATCTGATCCTAACATTAACTCTGGGGAGAAATTCGGTCTAGGGAGAGCATTTCTGTATTTTGGATGCTGTGCTTTGAAAGTTTGGACGTGTAATCTTAACAAAATGATGGAGAAAGAACATCAGAAAGTCTGCACTGCATAAGCCATTGAAATGTACTCTTAAATGTCAGTTCAGGGGTGAAATTCTCTGCTCTGTTTGGCATTTATCCTAGGCTACCTATGTCCTGTGCTATCAAGCTGTACTGAAGGGGCTGCCTCACAAGAATTTTGGATATTAGTTGTTTATATCCATTGTGGTAATGGCTGATGTGTTTTCCAGATCAGCCACTGGAAGGTGTGAAAATTGTAAACTGATGAGCACAGAGAGGGTCTGACAGTTTCTCCTGCAGAAGGCAGTGATACATCTGTCCTCAAGCAAATGCTGCGTAATCCATACAATTTATTAGTGAATCATGCCTTGAGCTTGGGAATTTCACAGGAGCGGAGCTATTCAGGGGTCTGACATGTCCATCCAGTGTTTGTGGAGAGTCTCTTTGCATCCTCAGCAACCCCATCCATGCTTGTCCAGCCTCCTCCTTCCTCCAAAGCAGGGAAGAGATCTCTGAACTCATTGCTGCAGGAATTTACCCCGTTTGATTTATGATGGAAGCAAGCTCAGGTCTGTCAGAAGATCTACTTTCATCCCTAAAATGTGGGAGTGAGGGAAATGTGATTAGGAACATTACCTGCCCTCAGACAAAACTAATTGTGTCTAATGTTTGCTAATACTTAATGGCACTTTTCAGCAGTCAAACCTGAATGAGTTGATGATTGCTTAATGTACTTTGTGTAGAAAAGCTGTCAGTGGCCAGCGCAGGAGATGGGAATTACGTGGTCAAGGACTTGTACAGTTGGAATAGAACATGTGGAGAGTGTGATTGATAACTGGCTAGCTGCAAAAGGTCACGTAGACATGAGAGAGCTTTGCTGAGCACACAGGCACTCTCATGAGAACCAGCAAGGCAGCAAGCTTCGCATGTCCTTGAGCACAGCTGGGATACGATAACAAGACCTTGTAGCTGAAAGATATGAGGGAGAAGCACGGTAAAACAAAAACTTACTCAAACTATGTAACCACAAAGAAATGTAGAAAGAGGCGTAGCTGACTTTTAGTCTGAGCACCAATCCTGAGCTTAACTTTTGCAATATGCATGAGCTTATTAGTGTTATTATTAAAAGCATTGTGTGAATTAACAATAAACGAGATTTGCCGATCACTCATATTGAGTGCTACATTTCTCCCGCCACAGATTTCCCACAAGAACGGACTTTCCAGTTCTTAAAACCTTCTTAGTAGGAGGTGTGATGGTGCACTTTGACTCAATTGTGGTCAATTCTGTCTCCTAATAGCTGGCATCTTCAGATTCTACCGGCGGTGTTGGAAATGTCTTTTCAAGAGTTGAGAAGGAAAGTTTCTTTTAAGGATTCTGATCTTCCAGTGTGATGCGTGGATACCAGTCAACGTGTAGACAGATGACAGGCACAGACAGTATTCTTGGCAATTGCTTAGAAAATAAACAAAACATCAGGCAGTAGAATAATCCTGACAACAAGGAGGATAACAGTAACTTTTCCAAGGGACAAATGTCAATGTCACTTTCAGTTACATTGCAGGAAAAAATGGTAAAAGAAGTGGGTGTGACCCAGAATTCCCACAGCCAAGAGGATATGTGAGTACCAGTTTGGCTGAAATGACTGTTGCTTGTCATTCCCCAGTGACAGTTTGGAGAAGTCATCACAGGCTCTTTTAATTGATGAATACTGATGTGTATAAGTCAGGTGTCGGTATATGTATTTTCACATCCTTTTTTTTGCTTTTTCCATGGTGCAGCAGGTAATCTCAGAACAGCAGCGGCTGTGCTGAAGCAATATAAATAGTAATCTCTGATTTTTTCCAATGATGTTTGATTGCCAAGTGATATCCTCAGCAAAGTTGGTCAGACCCTCTCAGTCCTACTCCTTGTAGCTACTGAGTACTGAGATTGTGGAAGGCCTTACTGAAGCCGACAGAAGTAATTTTCATTGCCTTCAGTGACTTTTAAATTGGGCTGAAAGTGCTGGTTGGTCTCAAAAATACTTTGTGAGCTTTGATCTAATGAGTGGAGACCAGTGGTAAATCAAAATGGAAGGAAGAGCTTTGTGGGCAAAATGCAGTACAGGTTAATTTGCTTTTTCAAATTCTAACTTATTTAAATTTTACATCAGAAGTTGTGGAGGTCTAAATCCCTACTACCACCTTAAGGCATCTCTGCCTCATCATTGCTTAAGACACTGACTGAATGCACATAGTTTAATTTAAAGTTGATTGCATTTAACAACAGAATTTTTTAAAGCCTTTGGTCATGTAATAATGGTAGATAGCGCTTAATTTAGTCAAGAATGACCCGATACAGTTATCTATCATTTACATTAGCAATGTTGAACCGACAGTGAATTCAATTAATTCTTCAATTTTATGCTCTTAACATTTAAAAACCTAAATCCACTTTAAATCAATTTGCATTATTTTGAGGATGGGATTCTTAATGTTAAGCTCCTATTAAATCCGCATTTTCTCTACTATAAGGTTGCTTTGAATTTTTTTGTCATGTTTTTGTGGAATGTTGGTCTTAAGCAGTTTTTGTGGGTTTGTCTGTGACTTAAGGAGCTCTCTATTGGATACTGATCTATGCAGTTGAAATAGAACACTGGAAAAACATGATTTATAACAAGTGTTCTCATAGCAGACCAGGAGGTTGGGTTGATATTTCTTGCTCTTCCATCAAGGAACACCCATGGCTGTGGGCTATAATTTATAACAACAGTGTTGCTTTGACCGGTTTTGGTTACTGTGGGCTTGTTTTCAGGAATGATGAGTATGTAGTTATCCCATCTTGAAAGAAATACATAGCACATGTGCTTATTTGGATTAATTAGTATGGTTTTATATCACAGTTGATAGAAAGCTGGAAGAAAAGCCCAAGAATAAAGGAATAAAGGAGGCCAACCAAATAACTGAGGGTTGTGACTGTGGTTAAAGTCCCTTATGAATTCTGAGTGCTCCAGCACCGGTTTTCTGTGAGTCACTCTTTGAAGCTGCATTATCATTTTGTTGTATATATTCCAATATATGTAAGTCCTGTCAGACCCTAGAGAGAACACTTGCAGTGAGTAATTTCAGGTCTGAGTGCCACAAGCAGGCTGCTGAGAAAGCTGGCCCAGCCTTTTTTTTTCTTGGTGGTTCTGATGGTTTGAGCTGCAAGTTCACTCAGTTGAGCTGCTCTGTGCTCCAGCTCTGTTTCTTTAGTGATGCTGCAATACTTGCTGCACGGCAACTCAGTTGGAAAACAAAGAAATTAATGATACAGACAGAAGATCTGTTCCCAAAGCAGGGTGAAATTCTGGTGGAAGGGCTTCTGCTGCTTGAATTTTAAACACTGTGCTGTGAAACCTCTCACGTCATCTGTGGGTTAGTGGTTGTATCACCTGGGATAGTCTATCCAGGCCCTGTTGATGCAAACGTGCTTTTCACTGGTGCTGCTCCCTATTTTGGAGAATATCTGAAAATAAGGTGTGAGCAAGTACTGAAAATTTCCATTTTTGCTCCTATTTACACACTTGCCTGCTGTTTTAATTTTGAAATAGGGTGTCAGATAGAATCTGTCTAATGGCAGCGGTGTAAAAAGCGTGCCTTCAGTTCCAAACTGAAACCCCTTGCAATCAGCAGATGTCCCAGCTCAAGGAAAATGGCTTGCAAGCCCAAAACATTCACTTTCCCTGCCTCATTTCTTATGGTCTTACCAAGGAAATAGCAAGACTTGGATTGTGCTTACTCTTTGCAATGAAGAAGTTGTTAATGCTGCGTTTTCATGCTCCCATCGTCGCTGTACTCCAAATGTCTGTTCTGTGGAATGGGCAGGATTAGGCTGTTTAAGACAAAGCCACTCCACATTTACAGTGCCTGTAAGGTCCACAGTAAGAGCCCTAAATGGAAGTATCATTTTCAAGATGCCTTCTATTTTACAAGCAGCCAAACAGAAAATGAAACCCTGGGTTGAATTGTAGTCTTCCTGAAGGAAGTGTCAAAGCCTAACAAGGGAGCTTGACCCAGCTTTGTTCTTGTTGTTCAGTGAAATAAACTTTAATTGTTAATGAATCCAAACACTGTTAATGAATCCAATACTACTACTTTACTGAGAAAAGCTGTAATTACTGGACAATCCCCTGATTTTCAGCTGCTGTAAATCACTCTATCTTCACAGAATGGAGAGGGGCACTTCATTTAACAACACTGAAGAATTAAGACAGGGAAATGGCATAAAAATCAGAAAGGATCTTAGAATTATAATCAGGGGAAACAGAGTAAAGAAAAACATGTAAAGTTGGGCGTTGCTTCTGTGTAAAGAGAAGTTGTACATCCATGTACATGTAGTTGCATTAAGGAAAAGCATTAGTATTCAAGCCGAATGATGTCATGGAAAAACCGGTTTGTTTTTTTTTAAGCATGCAAAACTTCTGTCAGTTGAAAGGGGATAAGAACAGCATATTAATCTATCTCCCTCCTTACCTGTTGTTTTGTGAAGTAGTTAGGATTGCTGGCATTATCCATCTGGAATTTTATGCCAGTGGCAGATCCCTGACTGTGATGGTAGAAGGGTAAGGACCTCATCCAAATGCATCAAGAGGAATAGTGTTTCACTGTGTAACTGCCAAGTATTTCAGACCGGTGCCTAATACGGCAAAAACTTGTTGCAATTATGTGTAAAGTGTAATTTATCTAATGTAATTATGAGATGTTTAGAGCCAGTCATTTGAAATAGACTCCACTCCTCTGTTAACTTTTGACATTGGAAGGACTGTAATCATATTGCAGACCATCAGCCCTTGGATTAAAATTTAAACCTACAGTGAGCTTCAAACTGCTTTGCATTTACCCTTAGAAGAAAAGGGAGGTTGAATAATTTTTCTTACGTTGATTTATCTTAGGAAAATGGGTGTCAAGGTTCTGAATTACAGTAATTATTGTAAGCATGTAAAATATTATCAACTACAAGATACATCTGATGTGGTGTGGATGGATTAGTGCACATGCTAAGACCAATTTGAGAACATTTCACTTTTTGCTACGTTTGCTAGGGCTAGTTACATCCACTTAAAATACAGATTGGCTCTAAAATGGCAGCGGTTTGCAGGTCCTAAGTGTTAGGACTTTGGTTAAAGCAAAAGGAACAAAATAATTCTTTTTCTTTTAGCTTGTCATGGAGTTTGTGCTGAGGCTTTCAGTAGTACTTTATTGTGACAGCTCATTTTCCTTTTCATTTGATGCCCTCATATACACCTTGTCACTCTATTAAACTAGAAAGATTTAGTTTCTTAAAGAGCCTTCAATGAAGCTGTTATAAAGCCTTTTCTCAAAACAACATATATGGAGCCTGAACACATGAGATTACATTCTTTTAGTTTATGTTGCTTTTTTGAGGAAATGAAAACAGGAGAGAGCAAGAGTTTATTGCTTAATAAGTATCAGCTATTTTCATAAAAAGGGTTCATAATTTTGAGTTTCATTTTTATTTTGACCCGAACACTTTTAGATAATAAATGTTGCAATTGAATCTTGTTTTTTTTAGGAAGTTGTTAAAACCAGCTAAATGCTTTCCATTTATGGATAACAAACTGATGCTCTAAGTTTAGGAATTACTGTGCCAAAATTTGAGTATTTCTTTGATTTCCTTGTAACCTGTAAAACTGACTGTTTCTGGTTATTCTGGGACCTTTGAACTAGGGGTCTTACCTCAGGTGGGATGTCAAAAGAATATATAGATTGTGATGCTGTTTTCTCTCCATTACTAGGAACAGTTTTTGATCTGGGCAAGTTGTGATTCAGACAATGCCACTAGATTTCTACTTGAGAATCTGCCTTTTGTGGCCTGTTTTATGGGTATTTTCACTTTTTTCATTGCAAGTTGTTAGGATTTTCTAAGCGTGTGTTTCTAAAAAAGCAGCACCCAAATTAATTGCATCTTCTGAGTACGTAAGAACTACTTTATGGCATTTTAACCTGCAAACGCTATGATAGCGTGTGTGGAAATGGAATTTACCTCACTTGGCGGACTTGAAACATATCCCTAAGCAGTAATTGCAACATCTTATCAAATTGTCGAGCAGGAAACAAACCTTTTTCTAAATGGAATTTTTATGAACTGTTTTAAGGACTGTTTACTGGAAAGCTGCCTAATCACTGCGTTCCCTGGGTAATGGCTGAAATATGTGTGCTGAATTAGTAGCAGGAAGATGCTCAACTACTCTGGCAGGGAAGAGTTGATACTGCTTTTGCTAATGCATGTAAATCACAGGAAAAATTCTGAATATGGAGAAAATTTTTATCAATAGCCCCATTTAATTGTATCCTTCATTTGAACGGTGCCTTGCTTCAGCGATTTTTAAGGAAATTATTGAGACTATTTTTTAAGTGGTAGAAGTAATAATTAAAACCCGTCCATTAAAGCATTTGGGAATACATTTAATTGATAGAAAGATTAGGTATATCAGGGGAAAAATCCACTTTGCTGGCATTCTTCTGGTTTTGGGTCTTGGCAAAGGAACTAAAATGGGTTAAGAGGAAATTGCTTGTTCCACAGTGTGCTGTGTGTGGCTTCCTGGGGATTTTACCTTTACGGTGAGTGTTCCTCTGAACACAATGAAGCTGCAAGCGTGTGCTAAATCCAGTTAAGGAGATTTCCAGTCTAGTCTTTTGGCTCTGGAAGAGTCCCTAACTGTGCACCTGGGACATAGGATTGTCCAAAAGTGTCCCCATTGCACATTGCGAGGAATCCTGGTCTTCATTCTGCTGGTTTAGTTTGATGTTTCCATATTCTTCTGAAAAAGAATCATTGCTTTCTGTTCAGTGCCTGCATTCACAGCTGTCTGGTTTTTACCTTTTCTTCAGCTGCCTCTTCTCCACACAAGTGCCCTTGTCTACTTAACTCTTTCTTTTATGGCAGCTGTTCAATAGCTGGAGTTAAGCTTCTTGCCCTACTCTGAATTTCCAATTTCCCGTTTGAGGATGAGGCAATCACCGCTGACTTCCCAGAGGGCACTCCTTTGCTTAGTTATCCAGCTCTTAGCAGCTTTGAAAGGGACAGAGAAATGGAAGGGAATAGCTTTGGTTCATAAATATTTTTGCATTAATAATAATTAAAGTTAAGATCAATGATTGTAGTACAGATGACTACCAATAGTGCTATATAGCCGCTTTGGGAACTGAAATTGTGTGAAATAATTCAAAATAGCCTCCCTAGAATGGTTATTCTGTGAGCAGCAGTAGCTCTGTTTTAAGGCTGGTGTGGTGTCAGGAGGTCTCTGGGCATGCCAGGAGTTTCAGGTTGCTCACTTTTCTTTTATTTTTGCCCGTCTCCAAGTGTTTCCATTCTACATTCGGTCTTCCTGAAAATATTTGTGTGTCTTCCTTCATTTGGACATTGCAAAGCATGACTGCTTTTGTGGAGGACTTTTCACCCTTTCCCAGTCTTGTGCCTTTTGTTTCTTTTGGATGTAAATCCAAGCAAGCTGCCAAACTTTTATATCTTATTGGGATTTAGCAGTGGTGTCAGCGAGTACAAAAAAGAGTTCAACATGTTTTATTGTTATCAAAAGCATTTCCAGGAGTGGGAATGAGGGATAGGAATCCAGGGCACAGGGATGGTGGATCCCTGTTTATCTCTGTAGTATTTTAGAGTGTGTTTCAGTCTATCCCTCAACCTCTTTTGCAAATATTGTTAAAAAGGCAGTGCTTCCCAAAGCAAGAAATGAACCCAGGAAAAAAAAATCTCACAGTCTTATCACAGCATGCTTTTTCTTTCTTATAAAACCAACATAATCAAAAGAAAAACCAACCAAACCAAAACCAAAACCAAAAACCTCAAAAACTAACCAAGCAAAAAAAACCCCCCCAAAGCCCCCAAAAAACTAAAACAAAAAAACCCCAAGCTTCTATCCAGTAAATAAGACTTAAGTTTTAAGATTTATAACTACAGAAGGTGTCTTGATCACAGCTGAAAGAGGTTTGTAGTTATGCACGGCAGGCCTGTGAATTCCTTAGCAAACCTATGATTTTCTTCTTTTCTGAAGTATGTCTGTGAAATGTTTTGGAGTTTTGTATTGGAAAATATTTTTCTGCAAAACACATTTTAGTGGGAATAAATAAAAACGCCAACTAGTATAAAGATGGAATCATGTCTTTAGGAATTTATACTAGAATAATCTTGAATCTAGAGGAAACCTGAATGTGGGGAGGAGAGTGGAGGTATTGAAAATCTGAGAGGGTTTTTGCTCGCACCAGTTGTGTTTTCATGCTGTTTACTTGGGCTAATATAGTTCATGCTGCACTGCAAAACTTTTAGGTGCCTTCAGCATGTTGAATAAGAAGCTGTAGTTTTATAAAATAGCATTTATTTTGTTGTGGATGGGCTGCTTTATCACCTACATACAAGGACTCGCAATCACATACGTTGTATCTCGTGTCAAACAAGGATTTAGGAGAACTCCATGGAGTTCAGTGAGCCCATTTCTAGCTGTGTTGACAGCAGATTTCTACCCAGATGCCGGATAAGCATACTTGGTATTTTGAAAAGTTTTTCCAGGCTCCAGCTCTTTTGAAGCAGGCACTTAATGAGCTTCTGTGTATTTAGCAACCTTCATCAGATGCCTTTACATCAACTTGTGCAGGCTGCCTTTGGGCTCGTATGAAAAATCAGGCGTACGTTCTAAAATGTGAGAATGCTTTTTTTCTCTGTGAATGTTTGAGGGATCTCGTGCTCTTTTTCCACAATTTAGTCGTTCAAGCCTGAGGTGCTCTGGTCCCAGGGAAGATCGATAGGATGTTGCCATTACGGCCGTGTCTGTCAATTACAGCCAGATTCAGGCGGCCAGGTAGGATTGTAAATTTGTGCCAACCAGTCACAGATGTTCCAGCTGTGCAGACATGTGGCACTATTTATTCTACTCTTTTTTCATAAAGGCCACAGGGGGGAAAACATTGTCCCTACCCAGAGACTGCAGCCGTTCTCCTGAAAGCACCTTCCAATCTTCCTCTCCACGCTGGGATGATGGCATTAGGTCTTTTTAGCCCTCACATGTTTGTTTCAAACTCCCACAGCTCACAAAATTAATTTCTGTTGGGAACACAATGTGGTGATGAGGCAGGTTATTCTGGCTGGGCTTTTCCTTTATCTGCTATACAAAGCAACTGATTCACTTTCTATTAATTACCACCAGCTCTGGGGACTGCCTGGTGTTTTTCCTTTGGACTTTCAGCCTTTTGAGCTCGTTCTCAGGTTTGCTGTTTGGAAAAGCAGAGATGACAGGAGCGGGAAGGAAGGATACAGGAGAAAGAGGCTGACTTACCCAAACCTTAAAGAACATCTCAGCTGGGAATGGTTATTGTGTGTGGAGCACTATATTTTACTTATATGCAGCACAATATTACTTGTCTCAACTTCCCTCCTCCCCCAACCCTATGAAAGGAAATTCTAAAAAATTGCTTTTTAACTAATTATAAGAAATCCAATAACACTAGCAGCTTATTTCTTTCTGACTAAATGTAATGAGATTGGAGCATTGCTTCATCAGGAGAATGACCTAATACAATAGCTCATTGAACCATGAAAGATTCATTAAAACTACCTTGCAAGGGGATTTTTTGGGCAATGTTTTATGTGGTGGACTTTTTTTCTTTTAAAAATGACTCCCAAGTCTAAAGCAGTTACTGCATGTAGTTGTAATCAATTTTGTAACACTAGGCAACAGAACTGGTTTTAATTACCTCTTATGTTCTAAAGATGTTACAGAAAAATCCTCACAGCTGAGCTGCACTTCATTTGTTGGAGGCTGAGGTTTGCAGCCAGGTGACTTTGCAAAATACCCAGATGTTACACACTGGGATTTTGCACAAAACTTCAGGAGCTGGTGATAAGTTTCAAACTGCCAGAAAATTTCCATTTCCTGCTGACCTAAATGAAAAAATCTATCCCTTCCCTGAGATGTGAGTGGCAATGTGTCTGTACAGCTTTTGGAGTTGGTTTCTCACAAAGGGTACATGATGCCCATTTGCCCCTCAGCTTTGTATCTATTACTAAATGATGCATTTTAAACTGTTCTTTGTATCCATGATAACTGTGGGTTCTGAAACAGTAGAGACTTTAATACACTAAGCTTGAAGTATAAAAATGAGGCATCTCTCAGAAAAAAGTACGGACTGAGTTACAACCTATATAATTAAAGTGTAAGGAAATCTCAAGCTGTTAAAATCTATTTTGAGCTACCCTAAAACATTACATCCAACAAGACAATATCCAATAACAGTAAGAGAAGGGGCAGAAGGTAAGATGATAGTTTGCAAATGCATAAAAAAATGAACTAAAAAACTAGATATGGAATTCTAGAGTTCAGTTCAATTGATGTAACTGTCCCCATCATCCTTTCTGCTGCCAGTAGGAAAATGTCCAGAGCATGTGTTTAAGCAACACGCACTAAAGCCTGTGGGCATGTTTTACTCTTTCTGGCAGTGTGCACAAACCCAGGCTGCTTCCACAGGTGAGAGAGGTAAATGCTCTTTCCTCCTGAGATACATCTGAAAAAATCCTAAAAGGAGCACCTTGTAATCTGGGGAAAAACCAAAATGTTTCTCTTTCTACTGAAATCTTGGAGTGAAATAAAAGGAACCTGCAGAAATCAGCCTCTCTCTTTCTTTACACTGAGTTACTGAGCCCTGCGCCTCTCAGGGTTGTTCACCTGCTGCCCCAAAGCGTTTCCTAGGTGTTCAAACAACAACAACAACATTAAAATATGAACTAACACTCAAATAACAGCAGTTCCCTGCTTTGGCAGGCTTTTCCCTCAGGGCAAACCATCTTTTGCCGCTTTTCTTTTGCAGAGCAGAAGAGCAGGAGTGGCTCAGGAGACAGAAGGACGATGATTTGGCCAAATTGCTGCCAAAAGCTGATGCCTTTAGTTTAAGGAATAAATACCTGTCCAAACTTGGAACTCAGGTATCACTGATTAAAAACCAGAATGCTGAGAGGTTTATTTAAAGGATTTGGTTGTTTTTACCAGCCAGCAACTCCACCTCTGAATGAAACCTGGGATTTGTTCTCAGGAAGAAACCTCCCAGTAATGAAAAATCTAATGAAGAGAAAGGATTCGAAGGTTAGCCCATTTCAGAAGCTGAGGAATGTCTTGAATTTTATTTTTTTGCAGCTCCCAGCTCATTACTCCTCCTGTTTCTCAACCCTGGCCCACAAAAGTGTGTTGAAATAGCAGCTTGGCCCTGTGGAGAAGCAGGAATCCACTGAATTTCCTGGGACGCAGAGCCCAGCGCCAGCAGATGCTCCGTGCTTTGCTGCAAGCCTAGATCCTAGATTTCCAATATTGCCTAAAAACTCCTCCTTCCTGGGCAATCCAGAGGATCCTGATGGGGGATGGTGGCTCTGGTGGAACCTCTGAGTACCTGCTCCAGCCTCTTGGCTCTAATTACTCCGTGAGTAGCTGAGTCAGGGGCCAGGGGTTGCTCTCTGGCTGTGAAATGGGAAAATTCCATCAGGAAAGTGCTGGGATGAGCCTGGAGGGAGGTGGGGCTTCTCCAGCCTCTCCTTCTTGGACACCTTCCTTGCTCTGCTTCGTTTTTCTGGGGGAGGAAAAGGTGAGGAGAAGCTCCCCAGGGAATATTGCAGAGGAATCTCCAGTTCCAGAAGTACAAAAGTGCCCAGCCTCAGGAATTTATCCCAGCTCAGGAACAGCACTAACCTCTCCAAGCCTGAACAATGTGAAAACCGATTTATTTTTTAAGACTTAGTGACTAAAACCAATAAAAAGAGGTAATGCAAGGACTGGATTTTGCTTCCGGAGGCAAAAGCCTTGAATTTCATGCTGGAACTCATCATTTTCCCATCATTTCAGTGGGAAACTCCTTGCTGAACAGGGACTTCCCAGGGCTCCTGCAGAGTGCGCTTTGCTTTGCTTTCATTCCTCCTGGAGGTAATTGGATCAATTATCTCTGACCCGAGCTGAGCTTGCTGTAAAGGGGCAGGAGGTTTGTGGAGCCCCAGGAATGGGGAACATTCCTGGGATACTCCAGGAAATGTTCCTGGGATGGCTCCAGGGAATCCTGGTGTGCCACAAAAAGCTCAGGAGCCTTTGACGTTTGTTTGGCTGCAGGGAGAGGAGTCCGTTAGAATCAAAAAGCTGCATTTGATGTAGAATATCCTGAATTTCATCGTTTCAATCTAAGCAGAACTCCCAGTCTTAAAGCTTGGTTTTAAAAGAGATTTTTGTGCAGTGGAGATTTCTTTGACTTGCCTGGAAAATTCTCATCTTCCCGAGGGACATTTTGGGTGAAAGTTCTGGATTCTGGAGGACAATGAGGGGACCCAAAGGAGCCGTTTGGGAGCTCCCTGTCCCCCTGAGCTGTCCTGGTCCTTTCTGGGCTCCTCGGGACCAGCCCTGAGGCTTTGATTGGACGCTTTCCTTGTGAATTTGGGGTGTTTTTTAAAGAAAACCTTTCGTTGGACACTGTCACCCGTGCTTTTTGGTTGTTGAGGGTTCTGGTGTTGCCTTCAGAGGCTTTGGGAAGGGAACTTTATCCCAAGAAATCCTCCCTTTTCCAGGGACCTCTCACTAGAGGTCAGCACTGCCGCGCTGCCGGCTCGGGAATGTTGGATGGTTGGGATTAAAACCACCGAGGCTGCAGCTGCTGGGGCTTGTTTGGGTGCCTGATGTGCACCAGCCTTGGTCCTGGCACGAGGTGTCCATCCTGGGGTGTCCATCCCTGGCAGTGTCCAAGGCCGGGCTGGACATTGGGGTTTGGAGCACCCTGACGTGGTGGAAGGTGATTTTGAAGGTCCTTCCAGCCCAAACCAGTCTGTGATCCCATGGAACCGAGTCCAGTCTTTGGGAAAAGCACCTCAGTGCCTTCAATCAGCTTCTCTTTGAATGTTTATTAATGGAAGGCAAAGCAAAGGGATGAGCTGGGAGGGAAAAAAGGGGAGGGGCATGGTCTGAGGGCTGAAGACATGGAGCTGTCAAAAGGGAGGAAGGGTGGAGGGAAAAGGGACGGATGGTGTAGCAAGGCAGGGAGAGGGTTGAAGGCACGGGAGCTTCCCACAGGCATCAGCTGCGTCAATCATCAGCTGTACCTGGAGCTCCGGCTCCTCCGGCTCCAGGCGGTCTCATCTTCTGTGGCCCCTGAAGGTCTTCTAAGGCCACCGGTTCTTCTGAGCTAGCAGATGACTGCAGTTCTGCAATTCGCTCCTCGAACATCAGCTGGACAAAGAGGCTTATCCGGGAGGGGCTGTCGTCGTCTCTCAGGGCCTGAAGAGCTGGAAGAGACAGGCACAGAGCCCTGGTCAGAGCCCGGATGTGCGGGAGTCCAAGGAGACCCTCCTGCCAAGGGCCATCCGACCCAGCTCCTGCCGTGGCCACCACAAGAGAGGAGAGGGGGGCCAACGGGATTCGCCACAAGGTGCTGAACACGAATCGCCCCGCCCGCGTCCCTGAAATCTCTCCGTGTTCTGCGCACGCCAGCCCTTGTCCGCACAGGGAGCCAGGCCCTCCGCAGGCAGGACAGGGATTGCAGCCCCCTGCGCGAGCATTGCGGCTCCCCCTGGCAGCCCCGCTGAGAACCCGCTGCCCTCACTCACCCTCGCTGAGGGCCTGGAGCTCTTCCTTCTGCCTCCTCAGGCGCACCCCGGCGATCCCTGGGAACACAGAGCCTGTCAGGGCCCCAGCGGCACGGCGCCCTGCCAGCGGCGCTGCCAGCCCTGTGGCCACACGGCCTCCTGCCCCGGCAGGGCTCGGCCCGGGCCCTTGCCGCATCCTGCCGCCCCAGGGCACGGCCGCAGAGGGCGGCAGCAGCCCCGAGGGCAGGCGCGGCTCCACGGCGCCGGGCGCAGATGCCGCTGCCGGGACGGGGGCTGGGGCTGGGGCTGGGGCTGGGAGGGAGCCCGGGCTCGTGGCTCACCGATGAGCTTGATGGCCGCCTCTCGCAGGGGCTCCTGTGGGTGCTCCAGGTAGGGCAGGGCCAGGCGCAGGTGTTCGGCCGCTCGGCTCCTGTCGTCTGCCAGCTGGAGAGAACGGCAGGAGGGAGGGAAGGGTTGGCGCGGGCTCAGCCCCTCGGCCGGGCGCTCCCGGCGCCCAGCCCCGGCCTGCGCTGCCCGCACAGCCCCGAGGCCCGGCCAGCGGGCGCCGGGCTCCGGAGGGGGCGGAGGGCCGGGCGCTGCCCGGGGAGCCGCGGTGCCGCCCCGCCCCACGGCCCCGCTGGGCCGACGCTCCGTCGGCGCCCGACTCGGGGCACAGGAGCCTGGAGAAGAGCCCGCGCGGCCCCACGGAAGGGAGCGGCGTGTGGGGCGCAGGCCGGAGCCCCTGCGTGCGGCACTGGGCAGGGGCCACGGCTGCCAGCCCCGCACACCGAGCCCCGCCGTCAGGGGGCTTCTCCAGAGGCCGTCCTTACCACGCACTCGGCGAACTTGAACAGCTTCTCCGTCTTCAGCACGTGCTCGAGGTCGCTCCTCTTCAGGAAGCCGGTCGCACAATGCAGCGTTTCCCGAGAGGCCTGGAGAGCAGCAGAGACGGGAGCTGGCAGCGCAGCCCAGCCCAGGGCACGGGCCCTGCGTCCCTGCGCCAGGGCCAGCAGGAGGCTGCGAGCCGGGAGAGGTGCCCGGGCAGGAGGCAGCCGAGCCCCCTGTCAGGGATGCACCGGCATCACACAACGCCTCACCTTGGCCACGCGCTCGTTCACCTCGTGGCAGTGCAAGTAGAGTGGGAGCAGGCTCTGGCTCACAACTGTGTTCAGTGGCTCTTTGCCCTCATCCACTACCAAGCCCATCACCTTTTGGAAAAGCTGAATGGAGAGCAGCTGCACGTGGCTGTTGTCCTGAAGGAAAGGAAGCGGAGGAGGCCTCAGCACCAATTTCTCCAGCCCAGCCGGGCAAAAGCCTAAAAATCCCCAGGGCACAAAGTTTCTGGGCAGCAGCTAATGCCCGTGGCACGCAGAGCCTTACGTTTCCAAAGAGCGAGAGGAGGAGGTCGGCTAGCTTCAGGGCAGTGGTCCTGCCGATCACGGAGTCTTTCCGCTGGCACACATTGGTGAGCGCAGCGAGGGACATGGCGACCACCTCTCCGTCGGCATCACCAAGCCGCTCCAGGAGGCTTGGAAGCAGGCTGCGTACACCTCCGGCCTGTATGGAACACAAGGCTGTGCTGGGAAGCCACCAAGAGCTGCAGCGCCAACACTGCCCTGGCTCTGCTAGCCCACCCTGCCGCTGCTGGGCCCAGAGGCCAAAGGCCTGTCCCGAAGCACTCGAGCAGCTGGAGCAGGAGGCAGGAGAGCTGGGAGCAGCTGCCTCAGCTCCTGAAGCCCAGCCAGCCCAAGGGGCTGCTTTCCCCAGCGCAGCTTCAGCCGCTGCCCCCTTCTCACCATCGAGGGCTCCTCGCTGAGCAGCACAAGGCCTTTGAGCGCCAGGTGACGTCTCTGCCTGCACGTGCCCCGCAGGTGCCTTGACATCTCCTCCAGGACACGGCCTGCGCATTCCCTCAGGTCCAGGTACTCGATGACCTGAAAGGCACAGGGCAGTGACAGGTGACCCGAACAGCAGGAGCCCAGAAGCGCACAGGGCCGGGCCCAGGCAGCAGCAGCAGCAGCAGCACAGGGCTCGGGCACCGGCCCAGGCAGCTGCAGCTACGAGAGGGCAGAGGGCTGAGAGGCAGCTGAGCGAGGCAGCGCTGGCTCACCTCCACCAGGAATGCCAGGGAGGGCAGATCCCAGCGTGGCTCCTCCCTGCTTAGTGGCTGGAGTAGGTAGAAGCCAATGCGGGAACAGCTGTGGCCCAAGTGACGGCGCATCTCCCTGTCAGGGGGAAAAAGGCAGCAAGAGCCTGAGGTGGGGGGGACAGTCTTCTCCCAGGAGGTCTAACTCACAGGTCCGGTCTTTCCCCAGTATCTCTGGAGGGGGATGTGGGCGCTTTGGGAGGCGGCCCCTTCTGGGCACCCTCCTCTGCCAGCCTTTTCCAGTCGGCTTGGCCGTCCCTCGGTGACGAGGCCCTCGAGGCCATGAGCACAGGGACTGTGTGGGGCACAGGGGACAAATGTGGGAGAGAAGGGGTTCTCACCTGGCCAGCAGACCCACGGCATAGTGCTGGGTGTCAGCACAGAGCAGCGTGTCCCAGCCACGCTTGCGCTCCATAGCCATCATCTCTGTGTTCCACCACATTTGGCTGAACAGAGCCTTCATGGCCTGCACTGCAAACCTGTGTGCAGAGCAAAACCCAGGTCACACGGCGAGCGCTGGCACCGGCCACAAGGACATTGAAAAGACAGGAGGACTGGCACCTGTTGGGGTTGCTGGGAAGGCCGTGTTCCTCCTGGCACGCTCTCCAGAAGTTAGCAACTTCCACTGGCATCTCTTGTGTGGTGATGACAATGTGGAAGAGGAGAGCAACAAACAGACGGGCTGAATGAAGGAGCACTGCCCTGTGGCATTTGGGCACCTGGACAGTCAGCCACAGCCCCAGAGTTGCCTGCAAAAGAAGCAGCCCGAGACAGAGCTCAGTGCTAAGATGTCCGTGTGGCAGGGCCCGAGGGGAGACGCAGGGGGAGCGACGGGCCTGGAGCCCCCTGAGCCTGCCCTAAGCCAGTGCCTGAGGCAGGGAGAGGACGGAGAGCTGATGGAGAGGCGACCGGGGAGCGAGCAGAGGCCGGTTCCAGAAGCTCACCGCCAGGGCAAAAACGTCCTCGTCGTCGCCATCGGAGGTGGTCGTTGTATGCAGAGGCCAATCCTCCATCACGCGGATGAGTGCTGGCAGCACCTTCTCCGCTGTCACAGCCGATGAGCCTATGGCTCTCCACATGCTTGCAGCAGCTCTGTGGGATTGGAGCTCTGTGTCAGGGCCGTCTCAGTCACAGTAGCATGCCCTGTGCAGCTGTGGAGGCCCAGGTGACAGAGCCCTGGTGCCCTGAGGGGCAGGGAGGGAGCATGGCAGCAGGCTGGTGGAACAGAGGGGCCCAAGGGTCCTGGACCGCTCCGCCTGTCTGGCAGAGCCCATTGGACAGGCTCTGCAGGGCAATGGGCCCTAAAGGCTGCTGAGCCCTGAGCTCTCAAGGCAAGTGGGCCCCATACCTGTCACACGTTGGGGCACAGCGCAGGAGGGTCAGCACAACGTCAGCAGGTTGCTCTTCGGCCAGCCTCAGAAAGTCCAAGCGCATCCTGGCATCCAAAGTGACACAGGCTGCCAGTCTCTGGTGAAGGTCCTTCACCATGGCTGGCACCTGGAGGAGACATGGGGAAGACCTGGAGCGCTGTCCAAGGGAGCAGCTTTCCCCAAGAAGTGCTTCCCCTCCCGCCACACTCTCCTGGCCTCCAAGACTCAGGGTCTCTTTTGTGTTGGTGTTTCTGAAGGCCACGGACTCAGTCACTGCCATGTCTGTATTTGCTGCGTCATTGATTGCAGCATCCAAGCGCTGAGCCAAATCTGGGCTGACATTGGGCTCTGCCTGGAGTTCAGTCAGCCTGCGGTCAGGCTCAGCTGTTGCACGGCTTCTGGTCGTCCTATGGCGAATGGGCACGAGCCTCCGGAACATCTGCAGGAGAGCAAAGGACAGGGAAGAGAGACGCGTTCCATGGAGTGCTCCAAGTGCGGAGCTCGGCCGAGCAGTGACAGCAGGCCCAGCCAAGGCGGGGATGGCTGCACGTACCTTCAGTGATCTGCGGAAGCGGCCACGGGTGGGCTTCTTCTCCTGTGTCTGCTCCATGGTTGCATCTGGCAAAGAGCGAGCGCAGCCAGAGCTGAGGGGTTGCAGGAGAGGCCAGAGAAGCCAGCCCTGCTCTCCCCAGGCAGGGACAGCCCCGGGATGCCCCAGGGGATGGAGCATAGCTGCTGCAGGGGCAGCCTCGGCCCCTCTTCCATCCTGTCAGTGGGCAGAATGGGAACGGGGATGGGATGGGATGGGGCCAAGCTGTCCGCAGCCATCGGCCTTGTGGCCCGGCTCTGCCACTCACCATCCTGCTGTGGCTGGAACTGCTCCAGCTCTTGAGGGGGTTGTGCTGGAGCATCTCCAGGGCTTGTATTTCTTCTCCTCCAGCAAACTGTGAGGAGGTCGCGAAATCTGCCCGCCATGTCAGCGTCTGGCCTCGAGGGCACCTTCAGACAGATGCCTCTGAGGAAACCAGGGAAAACCCTGACGCAACAAGTCGTGCAGTTGTGCCTTGAAGGCACCTGCGACAAAGAAGCCTCAGGAAGGCTGCAGGACAGCAAGTCCTGCACACTGGTCTTGAGGGCTCCTGCCACAACGACAGGAGACTCCTTGTGGTGCTTCAGGTCACCAGATCCTGTGGTCTGGTTGCGAGGGCACCGACCGCAGGGTTGGGAGATGCCTCGGGAAAGCTCCGAGTCACCAAGTCCCGCAGTCTGGCCGCGAGGTCAGCTGCAGGAGCAGCGCTTCGGAAAGGCTCCGGGTCGGGCACAAACGAGCGGGCTGTGTGGGAACTCCTCACAGCACCTCTCTGGCGCGTCCTGTCCCGTGGCGTGCTCCGAGCACTGTGGCGTGGCTGCGTTGTTGCCAGCACCTATGTCACCGCGTGTCACAAAGGCTCCTCGGACACCCTGTGCCTTTCCCTGCCACGGTGACCACGCTGCTGCACCGTGTCACAAAGGGCCCATGCACACCCTGCCACCTGCCTCGGCCCTGCCCCCGCTCCACCCAAAGTGGCCCAGGTCGGAAGGAATCCCTCGGCCCAAGTGTCTAAGAGAGCCCAACAGGACCTTGAACGATTTGATGGCTCGAGCCATCGGCAACCACTGCCCTGCTCTGCGGGCTCAGGGCGGCAGAAGGAGCCCCCAGGGCTGCCGACGCAGCCGCAGCGGGAAGGGCACGGGGCCTGCCGCAGAAGCTGGCACGGCCTCCCTTCTCTCAGCTGATAATTGTCTTCAACCAAAGTCAGGCTTTCACTTCAAACCCAGCTCAGTGCAGGCATCCATCTTTCCATTTGCTGTGTTTCCAAAGCAAGGAAGGGGCAGGAGTTTAGGAGGGGCTGGTTCAGCTCAGCCTTGCTGATAAAGCAATTTGGGTTTTCCCTCATCAATCTGTTTCATTACCTACAAATGCAGAATTGGAGAAGTTGTTGGATATTTTTGCGTTTTTCTGCAGCTGGCGGCAGGAGACTTTGCTCAGACCGGGGGTTGGGGCTGTCCAGCCTGGAGAAGAGAAAGACCTGGGGAGATTTCATTGGGGCCTTCCAAGACCACAAGGGAGCCTGAAAGAGCTGCAGAGGGACCTTGGACAAGGACCTGGAGTGCCAGGACAAGGGGGAATGGCTTTAAACTACAGGAGGAGAGATTTAGATGGGATCTTGGGAAGGAATTCCTCCCTGGGAGGGTGGGGAGGGCTGGGCTGGAATTCCCAGAGCAGCTGTGGCTGCCCCTGGATCCCTGGGAGTGTCCAAGGCCAGCTTGGAGCCCCTGGGACAGTGGGAGGTGTCCCTGCCCGTGGCAGGGTGGGGCTTGAAGGTCCTTCCATCCCAAATTCCATGATTCCAACCCAAAGATAACCTGGATTGGAGGCAGCAGTGCCTGGGGGCTAAAGCACCTTCCCAGCTGTTATCAGAACAGGAGTTGCAGACATTTTATCCCTGGGTTTTCTTCCTTGTCCCTCAGCTGGGAGGTGATGGGAATGACCAGCAGGAGCTTCCCCAGGCCCTGGGAGTGGGACACTGGGAAGGGGACACTGGGAATGGGACACATTGGGACATTTTGGGAGTGAGACACTTTGGGAATTGGACACTGTGGGAATGGGACTCTTTGGGAATGGGAAACTTTGGGAATGGGACACTGGGAATGGGACAGTTTGGGACAGTTTGGGAACGGGACTCTTTCGGAGTGGGACGCTTTGGGAGTGGCACTTTTACAACCACTATTGGCTTTGTGGTTTATCCTGAGACAACAGACCCAACCATAAATTGTCACTTCAGGGCCAGCATTTAGTGCCAGCTCAGGGAAATGCAGGGTGGTTGTGGCAGGTATTAAACACCCCCAATAAATCCTGGAGGAGGATCCCAGGGTAACAATGCCTGCTTGCCAAATCTGTTTGCAGAGCGCACAAAAGCAACGAGGAAAACATTGCAACAGCACAAAGGTTTTCTCACAGCTCCACCACAGGCTGCTGCCTCAGCAAAGCTGATTGTTGGTGCTTTTCTTCCAGCCCCAAACTGGGATTGAGCCAGGCCCTGCATCCATTGGGACTGGGATGCTGTGGCTGTAGGATAAACCCCCAGCCAAGCCCCCCAGGGAGACATTTATCCTGTTTGGAGCCCGTTTATTTTTCCTCCTTCCCCTGAAGATGTGTGTGAGGAGCAGAGATTCAGCCAGGCCCTCTTCCCAGGCCCATGGGATGTGTGTTTCTTTCCCATTTCCTGGAAGTGCTCGGCGTTTGGGGAAGGTTGCTGGGCCACGAGGAGCTGCTGGACACCATCCAGAGCCCCTCTCAGGCATTTTCTGCTGGGTGGGACTCCCTGAAAATCCCTTCAGCTTTGTACGGAAAGCACTTTTCCTACGGGGCACACAGGGTGTGAGGCTGGCTCTGGGAAAGAAATATTCCCAGGGAAGAAAGGCTGGGAACGTGCTGACGGCAGCACTGCTCTTTCAGGTGTCACTGTAAGAAGCTTCTAAAAAGCTCCATTTCTGCTTGGTGGGCAGAAAGTGCAGGAAAAAGTGCTGGGAATGTCCACATAGACTTCAATTAGCATCAAGCAGCATCACAAGTGGTTTCGTCCAGGCAGGAGTCACAGTCACTGTGAGGTGATGAAAACGGAGATGGGATCTGCTTGAGGCGGATGGTGCAGCGGCTGCGCACCTGCGACGTGTATCCCTCAGGGTACCTATTTCTTTAGAACACTATGAAGACTAGAGGGAATTGAAAGTCCACTGCAGTTTAGGTTGTTCTTCACGAGATTGTTCAAGTCGAGCACAGCCATTCTGTTCAGCAGACACACGGGCAGGGGCTTCTTGGAGCGCTGCTCTGGCACCCATTCTTTGGAGGAGGGGATTGCAGGAAAGAAGAAAAGAAGCTCATCAACTACTGAAGAGGAAGAGTCACTGACAGGAAGCAGTGGGTTAAGAAATGTGAGGGGGAAAAAGGCAGAAAACATGAGGTGACAAGTGTGAGAAATGGGAGTGGAAAAAGGAGGGAAGTTTGAGGGAAGAAAAGGGTAGGAAACCTGTGTGGGAAAGGGTGAGAAAACGGAGGGGAAAATGGTGAAGATGTGAGTGAAAGTAGGAGAGGAAGGTGAGAGGAGGAAAAGGCAGGACATATGATGGGAAAATTCTAAGAAACATGATCAGGGAAGGCTGAAAAACATAGAGGAAAAAATGGAGGGAAATGTGAGGGGAAGAGAGTGAGAAAATTACTGGCAGAGAGAGAGAAACAGGCAGCAAATGTGAGGGGAACATTGTGAGAATCCTGAGGGGAAAAGAGGGAGAAACCAGAGGGCAGAAAAAGGCAGGAAACATTAGGGGGGAAAAAAGGGTGGGAAGTTGGATGGGAAAAGTGGCAGAAAACAGGAGTGAAAAAAGGGCAGAAAATGCTAGAGGAAAAGTAGAAGCAACATGAGGGGGAAAGAATGATAAACGTGAGGGGAAAAGTGGGAGAAATGTAAGAGGGAAAGCCTGGGAAACATGAGGGCAAAAGTGAGAAACATGAGGAGACAACTTGGAGAAAAATGACTGAGGAAAGGAGAAAAGCATGAGGGGAGAAAAGGGCAGGATAAGTGAGGGGAAAATTGTGAGAATCGTGGGAGAACAAAAAAGCAGGAAAAAGCGGGAAGTTGGGGAAATGTGAGAGGCAAAGCGTGAGGAAAGGGAGCTGAAAAGGGTGGGGAAAATGAGTAAAACTTGGGAGGCAAACATGAGAGGAAAACTGTGAGACTCGAGAGGGGGAAGGGGTGGAAATGTGAGAGGGAAAAGAACAGGAAATGTGAAGGGAGAAAAGGAGAGAAGGCAGGATTGGCATGACAGCTGAAATGATTCCTAACACATTCCCCCATGCATTTGCCCATTTATTGCACTAGCCCAGGGCTTCTCTGTATGTCCGTCTCCCCCTGTGCCTTGATTCCTGTTCGGAAGCAGTAGAAGTGCAGGATGTGCCCACCAGCAGGAGCTGCTCCAAGCTGGGAAGGGGCCAGGTGGTGCTGATTTCCAGAGGCTTCTGTGTCCCAGGTGAGGCCAGGGCAGGAGTGGGTTGAAAGGTGCTGCTGCTGCTCCTCTGTGCCAGAGAGCCCTGGCCGGGCAGGGCACGGCGCCCACTGCACTGCGGGCTCTTTCTCCTGCCACAGCTGGGCACACCTGGCAACAAATCATGACGACTTGTGGGGAAACCAAGGGCTTTGTGGAGGCTGCCTTGCTCTGCACACACCCGGGCCACCTGCAGCACAGAGCTTTGGCCCCCAGAAAGGTAAACCCGAGGGGAACAGCTGGAAAAGGTTTCATTTTCACCTGTCAATAGATGACTTTATTTCAGTGCTGGGTGCGTGGGGAATCACTTTCCTAACACGTGCTCAGCCAGAAATCCCACCTACTCATTTGTAACCATGGAAATAAGACCTACTCATTACTTTGCTGAAACTCACAGGCTAAACATTCCCTCAAATTAGTTGACATATTTAAATCACTTCTCAGAAGTTACTGACAGGAGAGTAGGGCTCTCTTGAGAGTCTCGGGTGGTCATTTGGGGAACACCCCATTCCTGCAATTCTCCTCTGATGCTCAAGAGCCTCCTACAACCACTCTTTTCCCCCTGAATGCATTCCAGCTACATTCTTGGGAAGACTATTCTCAAGGCTAAGGTAGTCACTTGCACACATCAATCACTGCTCTGGAGGAATAGAGGGCTCAACAGTCTGTTAATGCAAAGGGAATTCACAATTTGTTACAGTTCAATATTTTCTCAAAACCTGCCTTCTCTGGGCATTGCTCACAAGCATTTCTTTAATTCACCTTGAAAATGTTTTTGCTGACTGAAGCCACATTGTGTCTTTCCTTCAGCAATTCAGAAGAAAAACACAAACTGCCTGCTGAAACCCTTCTGCTCCCTTCCAAATCAGTTCACTGCTCAAGCACGAGCCACAGGCTCCTGCCCGATTCCCTCTGTGAGATAGGAGGTAATATTTTGCTGCAGCTGCAGGGTTATGAGAAGAAAGAACGAAAGCTGTTGGTTCTTGGGGTTGTTATTTAGGGTTTGGGTTTGTTCTAGTTGATTTGTTGGGTGTTGCTGTGAGCTGGGAGAGGGGCCAGCGTGAAGACCAAACCAAAAGGGAAGTAGGAGAAGAGGGGAGGGGACAGAAAAGGAGGCGGTGGGGACAGAATACAAGTTTCCTATTTCCCGGCCAAAGGGAAAGGGGACACGGTTCGCCCTGGGCTGGGAAAGGCAATAAAAAGCAGCATTTTCTGTGTGTGTGTTGTGTGTGTGTTTGGCTCTTGGGAGAGGGAGATACACACCCAGCTCAGGTGAATCCATCCTAAGAAACAGTTCTCTTTGGCTTTGATGACGTTGTCACCCCATTAAATTTCATCTGACAGTTGGCTCCTCTCTAACACCTCTCTATCTCCCAGCAGCTCAGGGCTGCATTGCACAGTGCTTGCTGTGTGCCAGAGAGCTCAAAGCAGGCTGGCCTGGCGCCCCGGAATATTTCTGCAGAACACTCTGCATTTCACTCTTTTGCTCTGGCTCAGTGCACAACTCCAGCACTGCAGGCGCTTCCTCCCAGAGCCGTGTGAGGCCCCGGCTCCTGCAGATGTGACCTGACAAGCTGTCCCTGCCTGCCGCTGGCCTCGCTTCCCCCGGCAGAAGCGCCGTGCCTGAAGGAGGCTGCCCTGTGCCGGAGCCTGCGGAGCAGCCCGGCTCCCTCCCCTGTGCCCAGAGCGCTGCACACACTGCTCACCTTGGCCAGGAGTTAGAGGGCAGCCGGCACAAGGGTGGCAATCCTCAGCCAGGCCTGCAGCCCTCGCCTGTGGTTTGCCTTTCTCTGCTCCTGTGCACGCTCCGGACGGCCGATGCCACCGGTCTGTGCTGTGCCCAGCACGGCCACGCTTCCCCTCGGGAGAGCCTTCCCCACTTTCCAACTGTACCAAAGAAGCCATCAATGTCACTCTCCACCTCTAAGAAAAAACTGACACTTCAGAAGAAAATGTTGAGCTTTCTCAGAGGCTCAGAAGGAGGGGAATCTTTGAAAAGAGTTGAGGTTTCACAAACTTTATTTCCAATCCTATGCTACTATCCTACTCCACTGTCCTAGCTGCAATCCTACTCTACAGTCCTATTCTACAATCCTTCTCTATACTGGTGTTGGAGAAAACAGTTGTCTGATTCCTGTCTCCTCCTTCCACTCTTTCACTGAAGTGATCAGTGGCACCAGGCTGGACACAGGCTTGGCTGATGTTACAAATGGATGCTGCACAAAGAAAAAAAAAAAAACAAGAATGAACCATTACTTTGCAAGCTAAGAGCCTCAAAGGCAGGGCAATATTTTTCAAAGGAAAAGGAGATTGAATCAGAGTACGTCTAAGGAGCAACAGTGGGGCCACATTGGCACAGCTTGCTGCAAGAGCTGCTATGTGCCCCAGGCCTGGAAATATCTCCGGTCTGAGCATCCTGATCTCTTGAAAGAGGTCCCTGGTCATATTGCAGGGCACTTGGAGCAGATGACCCTTACAGGCCCTTGCCAGCCCAGCCCAGTCTAGGATTCCTGACTGTTCTCATTTGAACAGCACCAAGAGTGGAGGTGAGGAGGAGGAGGCTCCCCTGATGCCTTGCACTTCAGTGCAGGAGGAGCCCGTCCCTGGGACACTGTTTCCCCTGCAGCCCCTTGGCATTTTACCTGCAGCAGCTCCTTGGCAGACCAGCGCCGCGCCTCGTCTCTCTGCAGGCAGCAGCTCAGGAAGTCACGCAGCAAAGGGGAGCGGAGCTTGGGCTGCTGCAGCTTTGGGATCCCTTTGGTGGCTTTCAGGAGTTGAGCCTGGAGAAAAAGGAAACACGAGTTTCTCACCCGCTTCTTTCACGTCTGGAACTGCTCTCCCAGATCCCATTGTTTCAGGTGCACTCTGCAGTGGCACTTTCTGCCGTGGCACAGAGGCAGAGATGACTTTCCTGACCAACAAAACACCCAAAGCCCGATGCAGCCACAGCTTTCCCAGCATCCAGCAGCTCTTGCCTTGGCAGTTGATTTCATTGACTGGCCTTGTTAGTGGAAACAATAGCAGCAAAAGCAGGTTTCCTTCTCTGAGGGTTCACCTGAGCAGCTTGACAGGCTATTTGGAAGAGGGACTTTGCTCTACTAACTCACTCTACTATTTCCAAAGATAATTACATGAAAAGCATCTCTGCAGCTCTTGTTGGTCCCTTAAGCACAGCTGCCATCAAACCAAAGTCATCAAGCTTTTTCCTTGGTTCTTGAAAACAATGGGAATTGCAAGCAAAGAAAGGAAATCCCTCAGTTATTCCTCAGGTAAGGAAACAAACATTTGGAATCTCATCTTCCACACAGACACATGAAGATGCATGCACAAATGTCTTGGGACGAAAATGCCTCTTTGGGCACACAGGAAACACCTGCACCTCCGTCTCTCATCAGACTGCAAATTTCAGCTTCCCTTAGGCAGCAAAAGGAAAATTTTGGTGGTCAAAGCAGAAGAGGGAGAAACGCCATCCATGTGGTAGCCCTCTGCTCATTTGGACACTCAAGTCAATGCATTAATGGCATGGCCATCCTAGAAAGTGCCTGGAAACAAAGGGGTGGGTTTGGCCGGCTCTCCACATGGCCAGGCTTCATCTTAGTGACATGGAGGTGACGGCTTGGCTTAGGAAAGAAAGACGGTCACTGAGTGTTTCAGCAGCACCGCACAAGAAGCACAAGAGACTCTGTGGCCTTCACACCCTCTTGTCAAGGTTTCAGGCAAATTTCCTTGTGAGAAGAATGGGGGTGCACTTCTTCTCTCCAAACCACTGTTTTATAAACATCCTCGGGTTTGGGTTACTTTCCTTCATTTCAGGAAAGATAACACCACTTCTAAGATGCTTGTTTGCTGCTATTAGGGCTGTCTACAAAGCCAAAAGAGCTGGAACGACTTCTAAGCCAAAGCCCAGTGTTGCCTGAGAAGGGAGATTGTTTGCCTGGGCTAAGGCTTGAGTTCCCCCACGGATGCAACCAAAACCCCAGCAGATGCTGATGTGCTGCCGGGACATTTTCAGAAAGGGACTGTGGTGGAAGTAGTTCCAGCGGATGGCAATGGCATTTTGTCCAGTGGCACACACAAAGTGGGATGGGGGAGAAAGACAGCGGGATCAGAGAGTATTTACACCTTACCATGGCAGAATTTTCCTCCCAGTCAGGAGCTTCTCCTTCCACCATTTCAATGACCACGATTCCCAAAGACCATATGTCCACTTTGGGGCCATAGGGTTCACCGTTCACTTCAGGTGCCATCCACTGAAGAGTCCCGACCACCGATCTCCGTCTACTCTGCTCAGGGGTGAGTTGAGCAGAGAGGCCAAAATCAGCTGGGGAGAGAGCAAAAGACCGTTTTTATTTGAATCCTGTGCAATTAGGAAAGCACGCAAAAGAATTTCCCGGTAGAAGTTTGAGAATGTGCTCTTGAATCTCCTGGACAACTGTCCCTGCTCTGTTTCCTCAGGACTTTAGCCAAGGAAATATGGTGCTGGCTGCTTCAGAAATCCCCACATTTTTTACACTGCCTCCAGCAGGGGCTTTTCAAACTTTAGACATGTAGCTCCCTCCCTCTGGAAGGGACACGCACAGAGCAATGCCACTGTGGACTGCTCGAGCCTTGCCATAGGTCTGTGCACGTTGCCACCGCGTGGTCAGCTCACAACAGGCTCCCTGCACTGCCACCAGCGCCATTTTGGGGGGGCTGGCACTCACTCAAAAGCAGCCCCACAGCCCACATATCCCTGGAACGCTGCACCTGCCCAAGAATATACTGACCCAGCTTGACAGAGCCATCCGTTTTGAGAAGGATGTTGAGGCTTTTCAAATCTCTGTGCATCACATGGTTGGCGTGGAGAAAATGCAGTCCTTGCAGGCACTGAGAGAGAAACCAGAAACAGGAGGGCAAATATCAGTGATGTGATTTCATCACACAAGAAAGGAAAGAGCTCTCCAAGATTCCCTCTCCAGGGGAATGAGGAGTAATGGCAGAACACAGTGCCACTGAGGGGAAGAGCTCGCTGCTCCAACACAGGCAGAGCAGCACCTTTCTAAAGAAAGGCATGTCAGCTTGCCAAAGAGCAACAGCAACTGCTGGTGTAGACTCTGCCCTGCAAACCAGCCAGGATGACTGCTGCTGCAGTGGATGTGCTCAGAAGCACACAGCACTCTGGCTGCACTGCTAACCTTTCCAGCTGAGGACTCAGAGAAATGAGTCTCTCTTTCTTCTTTGCTGTTCCTTTCAAATGCTCCCACCATCACCACCTTTGCTTTTACAGGCAAGGAATGCAGTGCCAACAGACCAAAGTTTAGAGAGGCAAGATGGAGAAGAGCAAATACAAGAGCCAGAGTGAAAATGCAACAGCAGGAGACAAGAGGACAAGAACAGAGTCCAGTGAGTGCAGGGGCACTGGCAGGCAGTTCATTTGAGAGGCTCTTGCTTGCCCACAGCATATCAGCCACACAGAAACAAAGCCTGGCTCATGGTATCGCTCCTGTTCTGAGCCCCTTTCCCAGACAATCCTGCCCAAGCTCTGGGAAGCACAGCTGGGATCCCCGACTGACCTCCCGACTGATGATGGCAATCTCGTCTTCTGTCAGGCGAGTCTTTTGGATTGTGTCGTAAAGACTGCCTCCATCCATGTACTCCATCACCAGCCACAGTTCTTCATGCACAAGGTAGCTGAAAGAAGGGAACAAGGCCATGCAGATGAACATGCATTCGTTGGCTCCTTTGCTTGATTCTTGTTTCTGGGTTGCTTTGTGACAAGGACAGAATTAAAAGAATTAAAGACATTCCCTCCGGGCTGTGGGTTGTTTGCAGTCTGTGCAGTCTCAAGGAGAACAGCACATCTGTCAAAAGGAGATGTCTCTGATGGCCAGCAATCAAAAAGTGCAGTTTAGTATACGCCAAGATGAAAAACCTGTCCCGCGTGGTATTTCTGGAAAGAAGCACCTAGTGTTCCTGGCATGGCCAGCCCTGAAAAAGAGGGGCAACAATCCAAGGGAAATCCTCCCTAGCATGCTTCATCAGCATTGAAGAAACCTTAAAAAATCCATCCTGAGACAACATGGAGGCAGCCAACTTACAGGGTACTGACTTCTTATGGTAGAGTTGATGCAGGTTTTTGAACAATTTTTCAACTATGTGTTGGAAAGCCAGGGATGACTCACGGAGATAAACTGCACTCTCTTCCCATCCATTGGAGATGAGTAGAGAAATAATAATGAAGCAATAATTAACAGCTTTCTTTTCTGCTAGTGTCCAAAGTGGGGTTTTAACCTTGCATACTTTTACTATGTAAACAAACCTTCATGGGATGAGACCATGACCACTCACCCGTCTAAATAATGGACAAGATGGGGACTCATATTCCTCTTCATGACCGTGATTTCAGTAACAATATCCTCCATCTCGCTCGGTCCCCGAAGATAGATTTTCTTGATAGCCACCTAGAATGACATTGAAAATCAGTAACTTTAGAAGTTGGAGGAATGAGACCAAAACACACATGGGGAGAGAGATTTTGCAATGACACCGCCAAGCCGTGCCAAAGTGCCTTGTAATTAGACAAAGGAGTAATTAGGAAGTGACATTCCTACAGCCCATTTCTCTGCTCCTTTGGGGGCCAGATCCAGGACACGTGGCCACTGACCACATTTTGCCTTGTCCACTTGTTAGCAATGGTGTGTCAACTCTCACCCCCCCAAAGCTCTGAGCACACTCTCTGTCTGTCTGTACTTGAGAAGAAGTAATGCGTGACTTGGTACTCTGTGGATACATCTCGGGCTATAGGCAGGGCTTGGGGCTTTTAGGGACACCTTGCAGATCTCTCCCTACGTGCAGTTCCCAAGTGCAGCACTGCAGGTGGCTAAGGAACTGCCAGGAACATTCAGATGTATTTGCTGGCAGCCAGAAATGAGAATTCAGGACTCTGAAGCCGTAGCCCCAGAGAGCAGTGAGATGCTCCTTTGTTGGAGCATCTGAGAGCCAGGGAGAGCATCCTTCTCTGAAAGGAACCGCTGCCCTCCTTGCCTTCCTTCTGGCAGCTGAGCAGGACAAAGACTGCCCCAAATGCAGTTGGCAGGCTGGCACCAGTCTGTGCTTCTTGTGCCTTTGCAGCACAGCTCTAGCCACAGCTGCAGCCGCAGCTGACACGAGACAGGAAAGCCCTGGAGAGCAGCAGAATCTGCAGGGGCTCTTGACATTTACCTCTCCGCCCGTGGCAGTGTCGATGGCTCTGCAAACCTCTCCAAAAGCCCTAGAAACAAAACAGCAGCAAAGAAAGGAGAAGCCATTTAGACCTTGGAGTGAAAGCCAGCCCAGACAGGAGATGTCTGCTGGAAATGCCTCCAACCTGCAGCATGCAGGAGGGCACTGCCAGAAGGCAGATGATGCATGTTCCTCTCCAGTGCATGGGCAATGGGCCTGTTTCTGAAGCATTGGGGTTTAGTGCCTCAGCTCCAAAGGCCAGGTGATTCTTTCATCGTGGATTTCAGTTTCTAAACTGGGCGGTTTTTATCCTCACCACAGACTATTTCCTTCAGCAAACTCTTGGGAAGAAATGCTCCTGAGAAGTGTTATCTGACTGCTATGATAGGGGGTAGGTTGCTGTTTCTGGCAATGAAATAGAAGTGTCTTTGATAATGCCTTCTGACCACACTTCCAAATTCTGGCCGGTACTGAGAGATGGGGCAGACTAACCCGCGTGTCTGAATATGTTTGCAGCTTGCCTGACTTCACACTTGACAGATATTCCAGCAGCAAATCAGCTGCCCCATGACTGTGTAGAAGCAACTGTGGTTGGACTCACCCTCTGCCAACAATTTCCTTTTCGGTGTATTTCCTCCGGGGATTTTCTGTGCTCACCATTTGCCCTGAGGGAAACAAAATGCAAAATGCTCACTTGAAAGCAGACATCCCACTATCCAAGAGATACAAAAGGCAGCCCTGCTGGGGCTGTACAGTCTGGCCTTCTGAGTCCTTTGTGGCCAGCTGGGTAACAACAACAACAACAACAACAACAATTGCAACAAGACAGGCAGCTCTGCAGTACAAGCAGGTCAGCACAGAGAATGATTTTCTACAGTCCTTTGAAGAGATGCCTTGGCAGAAAACAAAGCACAGGGAGATGCATTCCCAGGAGAGGAGGGCATCTTCCCCACCTTGCAGCAGTTTCCCAAAGGAATGCCTTTCCCTTTGTAAACCCAAGCAGCTCATGCTCTAACCAACCCCAAGGGGCCTTCAGCAGCAGGACCCTCACCCTTGATGAGCAGGCTGAGCTGGAAGACGCCCTTGCCCGTGGCCCACGTGAAGAACCACACTGCTTCTCCTCCCCCTGACAGCAGGAATCAGTCCCTGCCATTGCACTCGCCCTCTCAGCCCCGCACACGTGCCCACCTTCCCGCAGCGGGCAAGGGCAGCAAGGACAGCAGTGCTCCTCAGGTGCCGGCGGGACACGGACAGCTGCCCAGAGGAGATGCTGACCCTCTGTGAGCCCAGCCCAGGCCGTGCAGGAGCCGGCCCAGAGCAGGGGCTGCTGCCTCGGGGCAGCTCCGCGCTGCAGCGGCCGGCCGGCAGCGGCACTCTCCCAGCTAAGGAAGGCTCCAGCCTCGGCGCTCACACCAGCCCTCAGGGCCAGGGCAGCCACCGCCACAAAGCTGCCAAAGCCCAGGCACCAGCACTGACAAGCAATGGCAAGAAGGCACGGCCACACCCAGCCCCTTCCAAGCTGCTGCCCCCACTGAGGACACGGCAGGATTGGCTTGGAGAGCAGACACACCCAGGTGCACGTCAGTGCCCTTTTGTGCCAGCAGGTGATGGGAGGCAGAGAGTCAGCTGGGCTCTCTTCTCAGCCCCACCAGGTCTTATCTGAGGGCACAGGACGGGCAGCTGCTCTGGGCAAGAAGCAGCTTCAATGACTTGTGCTGTACAATCACAAAGGGCACTGAGATGAGGAGGATCATTGGGTCCAGCTATGCTGACACGTGCTTACAATACACTGTCCCTCAGAGAAGAAAGACACAAGACGTACTCATGAACCCCAGGAAGTCATCCTCATCATACTCCATCTCCTGTTGCTGAGCAGCAGCTTTGTCAGTGCTGGAGATGAAGGAACTGCCCAGGCTCCACTGCTCAGCTGGGGCAGGCCAGGCCCCTTCAGGTGACACTGCTGCTCCTGCTGCTGCAGCTTCAATAGAAGAGCCTGTGGAGATCTGAGACAACAAAAGAGTTAGTGTCAGAAAAGTGGCTGGCAGAGATTATTAGCCCCAGATCCCATTTTAAATGCAAGCCCTTAGGAAGGTGCTGTCAGCCAGTGACTGGGAGCTGCTGTCAAGCTCAGCTTTTTCACCTTTCTGCCCACAATTCACATTAATTCAGCCACTTCTTTCTGCTTCCCTGCCCACCTCTGCTTCCATTTTACCAAAAGAACAACCTGGCAACCAAGGCACCAAAATCCCTGACTTGAAGCAGAAACTCCACGTCCCCAGTGTGTCTCTGAAATGCTCCCAGGTAAGCACAGCCAAGAAGCTCGTGGGGACAAACCGCCCCAAAAAGCTTGTGTTGTCACATCAATACTTTTTGTGCCTGTGGGTACTTGGCGAGTCTGTGGAGGGGGACAGGTGTCCCCAGACCACAGCGTCCCCTACGTATCCACCAAGGCTGAGCACAGTGCCTTTGACATGCTCCCTCCTCTGCAGACAGGGAACCTTCCTGCTCCAGGCTGGCCTCTATCAGAATCCCAGCAAGCTGGGGCCTAAACATGGCAGCTCAAAGCCCATTTTCCAGCTGTCACTGGCTGAGGGGAATGGCTAGGTCTGGCAGGACTGCAGCACTCGGCATCCTCAGCCACCAACAGCAAGAGCTGGCTGCTCAGAAACTTGCAGCTCTGCCTCGCACTAAAGACAGCGCCCTCCAGAAGTGGCACTTACCGTCTTGGAAAGTTGCGGCTGTGGTGTGACCACAGCTGGAGCCTTGTGGTCATTTGGCTCCTCTTTGCCTTCTCGTCCAGGAGCAGAGGAAGCCAGAGGAGAGTCTGCTCTTGGTTCTGGGATCTGTGGACAGACAGGAGCGTTAGACACAGGCCATGACCTATCATTTAGAACCTTCTTTCTCTTCAGCTCTAGAACCAGCTCTACTAAGCACAAATCATCAACTTGCAGAGCAAGGGGATTCTGAGTCCCTCAGACTAAATTCTAATGGGCTGATTCAACTGGACACTGCAAATTGCTCCAAATTACATATTCCCCCCTGACTACTATCAGGAAGCACATTCTCTCTGCAAAACTTATCTTTTAGTTCTTTTAAAGCTCTGAAATGGAAAATTAGGAAATAGGCAGTGATGCCTTTGCTCTTGCTGCTGTAGACATGGAAATGGATTTTCTTGCAGCCTACTCAGCTGGCCCTCTACACTCTACTGCCACAGGCCAAGCTCACAGCTTGCTGCACAATTCTTAAACGCCAAGAACATCAAATGTTCTTTCCTTACTCACCTTGGGATCAGCACCTCTGAATACCCGGCTCAGGTGACCTGCAGTGGGCAAGGGAAAATGAAGCAGATGCTTTGAGAAAACTGGAGACAACCAGAGCATTTTTAGAAGACCTTCCAAGGCCTCCCAGTCTACATTTTCAAAGTTGTCCTGCTTGACCCAGCAAGGGAGGAATTGGCAAACTCTGCTGCCACAGACTCTCCAACAGAGGGAACGCAACCCCTGCAGGCTCCCTTGCAAATGCTGCCCGCACGGCCGTGGCTACACACACCCCCTTTGGAGCTGAACATGTTGACAGGAGCTTTACCCAAGCGGCATCTGGATGGCCTTTCTGTTTCCAAATGAACTCAGTCACTAAGAAAGAGCAGGAAGACACAAAAACCAGGTTAGGTGACACTCAGGGAAAACCTCTACTTACCTGCCAGGTTAGTTAGGAAATAGCAGGAATAGGCAACTCCATAAACAGTGAAAACTGCAGCGGCGAGTTGCCCAATCATTGTGGCAACTGCTGTGCAAGTTTGCAGACTGCGCTCTAACGCTAGCTAAAAGAAGTCTCCTGTCAGTCAGCAGCTGCCCCCTGACAAAAGCCTCAAGCACAGGACCAAGTTCCTGCACTGAGCAAGGCCAAGAGCTGCTCTGACACCCCTGAGGCCTTCCGTGCACCAAGGCAACCTTGTGATGTCACCACGACCACGTGACAACCGTGCCCTGACATCACAAAGCAAACGCTCTGCCTTGATCTGGATGGATGGAGGAGGGCACGTGGACTCGACTACTGAGGACTCATTGCAGATGCTAGAATTAAGGGCTGTCCTTTGGATCATTATGAATTGGCCTGATCAGGGTGTAAATATTGTCACAGACTCATGATACGTAGTAGGGGTGGTGCTGCGGATTGAGGATGCATTGATAAAGGATATAAAGAATGACAGGTTATGGGAACTTTTGAGGCAGCTGAGGCAAGCTGTTCGGCTGCGCTCAGCTCCTTTTGCGATTTTGCATATTCGAAGCCACAAACGGTCAGAAGGTTTGGGTCAGGGTAATGCCATAGCTGATCAGTTGGTTTCTGTTGCAGTACCACAAGACGGATTTCAGCAGGCACGTATTGCTCATGAGACTTTTCACCAGAATGCGCGAGGCCTAAAGAAACAGTTTCGCATATCTCTGAATGATGCCCGTGGTATTGTCAGATCCTGTCCTCTCTGTAGTCAGCATGGGCCTGGACTAGGGATGGGAGTAAACCCACGGGGCCTTGGACCCAATCAGATCTGGCAAATGGATGTAACTCACGTATCCTCCTTTGGTAGATTGAAATATGTGCATGTTACAATTGATACTTTCAGTAAATTTATTTGGGCTTCAGCGCAGCCGGGAGAGAAAGCTCTCCACGTGGTATGACACCTAACTACTTGCTTTGCGGTGATGGGGGTGCCAGAACAGATTAAGACAGGTAATGGCCCTGCATATGTGAGCAGCAGGATCCAAAGGTTCTTACAGAAGTGGGGTGTGACACACATCACAGGTATCCCACACTCACATACAGGTCAGGCGATTGTGGAGCGAGCCCACCAAACACTCAAGGATTATCTGTTAAAATATAAGGAGGAGGTGGATGTGCAGACCATGCTATCAAAAACACTATTTGTATTAAACTATCTGTGTGTAATGGGGGACCACTCGGAGCCCCCTGCGGTCATTCACTCAGGCGGAGTAAAGGAGGAAGCAGCTAAGCCATTGTTTAAAGTCATGTACCGAGATCCCAAAACTGGAGTATGGGAAGGTCCCGCAGAGGTTCAGTACATGGGTAGAGGTTATGTTTGTGTTCTTACCCCCACAGGGCCCCAATGGATACCTAGTAAATGGATCCGTCCTGCTAATGACCCTGCAAGAGCGACATCGATACTGGACAGCCAGGGTTAGAGGGGGTACACTTAATTGAAGACTTAAGGGCAAGAGAAAACCTACAACTGCTCTGGCAGTTTGACAAGGTAGTACAGAGAGATCACTCCATGTCAATTCATACCCAAATAGCTAAGTTGTAAGAACTCACTAGTCATTTGCAGCAAGACACAGGCTTGGGTTTAACAGATTGGCTATGATCTTTCGGGCTAGGGCCTTGGATAACCTCCCTACTGCAACATGTAATCAATATTGTGATTGTTATTATACTGCTTGTACTTTTTGTATCTTGCTTTTTTTGCTGCTTGCAACAGATGATGTATCGCATAGCAGAAACAGTAACTACTCGGCACGCTGCGTTTGCTGCACAAAATAAAAAAGAGGGAATTGTTGAAGAATGGTTAGCAGAGCAAGGCCACGGATCATTAGAGGCCTCATGGCCCGATACCAAGTGCTAGCAGCCTACGCGCTGCTAAGATAAGCTGTCCTTGGGACAGCAGTAAGCACGGATACAGGCCAAAGATAAAAGAACTTGTGCTTAATAGAGCGTAGCAGTAAGCACGTATACAAAGTTTTCAGCATGCCAAGGGGAGGAACCTTCTCACGCTTGATATAGCCAATCAAGTATAGATGAGTAGTGTATGCTAACCAATTATAATTTGACAAGTATGCTGAATGCTTGGGGCAAAAGTATAAGAACGGATGTTATGAGCAATAAAGTTGAACAATGCTTTACCAATCATATTGATTGATTGCATTCTTCCTTCGCCGAAATCCTCCGCAGTGCAGCACATCCTGCGTAGGAGATGGTCCTGGTGTCCCAGAGGGAATTGTGCATGGCTTTGGGGACAGTGGTGCAGATGGAGCCCAGGTCGCTGAGGGCCAGGTTGAGCAGGAAGAAGAACATGGGGCTGTGCAGGTGGTGGCCGCAGGCTACGGCGCTGGTGACGAGGCCGTGGCCCAGGAGGGCAGCCAGGGAGATGCCCAGGAAGAGGCAGAAGTGCAGGAGCTGCAGCTGCCGCGTGTCTGCCAACGCCAGCGGGAGGAAGTGGCTGATGGAGCTGCTGTTGGACATTTGCTGTGGCTGCATATGGGCACGTGTTCATGGATAAAGGACAGTGACAAGTCAGGGCTGGCTGCTTTGAGCCAAACCCGTGCCATTCCCTGTAGCCTGTCCTGCTGGTGTTGGTGTCTTTGGGGCGGACCCTGACTGCCGACAAAACAGCAACACATTCGCTTAAGAGCTGGACTAGGTCAGTGCAAAAGATGGCGGCCAGGGCTGAGGGAGCCACACACAAGATGGCGGCCAGGGCTGGAGAGCCACACACAAGATGGCGGCTGGGGCTGGGCTGCCAGGGCGGCTGATCTCACTAGGAGGCGCAGCCTCAGCCCTCTGGCTGCCATCCTGTGTGGGGCAGGCTGAGCCCCCCTTCAGTGCCTGTTGAAATGGACATTAACGGACACCCGGGAAAAGGACACGGTCTGGCACCTTTGCTCTGTGCACACAAACATAGACCAGCCAGTTTGGAACGCCAACTGGCAGTACTTTGATGTCAAGGAAATTCAAATAGGTGAAAATACGAAACTCCAGGCATTGAACGTTTTAAAATAAAAACTTTTTTTTTTTTTTTTTTTTTTTTGAAAGAGGGCTAAAAGCACTCCTTGTGCACATGGACTCCAATTAGCATCAAGCAGCATCACAAGTGGTTTCGTCCAGGCAGGAGTCACAGTCACTGTGAGGTGATGAAAACGGAGATGGGATCTGCTTGAGGCGGATGGTGCAGCGGCTGCGCACCTGCGACGTGTATCCCTCAGGGTACCTATTTCTTTAGAACACTATGAAGACTAGAGGGAATTGAAAGTCCACTGCAGTTTAGGTTGTTCTTCACGAGATTGTTCAAGTCGAGCACAGCCATTCTGTTCAGCAGACACACGGGCAGGGGCTTCTTGGAGCGCAGCTCTGGCACCCATTCTTTGGAGGAGGGGATTGCAGGAAAGAAGAAAAGAAGCTCATCAACTACTGAAGAGGAAGAGTCACTGACAGGAAGCAGTGGGTTAAGAAATGTGAGGGGGAAAAAGGCAGAAAACATGAGGTGACAAGTGTGAGAAATGGGAGTGGAAAAAGGAGGGAAGTGTGAGGGAAGAAAAGGGTAGGAAACCTGTGTGGGAAAGGGTGAGAAAACGGAGGGGAAAATGGTGAAGACGTGAGTGAAAGTAGGAGAGGAAGGTGAGAGGAGGAAAAGGCAGGACATATGATGGGAAAATTCTAAGAAACATGATCAGGGAAGGCTGAAAAACATAGAGGAAAAAATGGAGGGAAATGTGAGGGGAAGAGAGTGAGAAAATTACTGGCAGAGAGAGAGAAACAGGCAGCAAATGTGAGGGGAACATTGTGAGAATCCTGAGGGGAAAAGAGGGAGAAACCAGAGGGCAGAAAAAGGCAGGAAACATTAGGGGGGAAAAAAGGGTGGGAAGTTGGATGGGAAAAGTGGCAGAAAACAGGAGTGAAAAAAGGGCAGAAAATGCTAGAGGAAAAGTAGAAGCAACATGAGGGGGAAAGAATGATAAACGTGAGGGGAAAAGTGGGAGAAATGTAAGAGGGAAAGCCTGGGAAACATGAGGGCAAAAGTGAGAAACATGAGGAGACAACTTGGAGAAAAATGACTGAGGAAAGGAGAAAAGCATGAGGGGAGAAAAGGGCAGGATAAGTGAGGGGAAAATTGTGAGAATCGTGGGAGAACAAAAAAGCAGGAAAAAGCGGGAAGTTGGGGAAATGTGAGAGGCAAAGCGTGAGGAAAGGGAGCTGAAAAGGGTGGGGAAAATGAGTAAAACTTGGGAGGCAAACATGAGAGGAAAACTGTGAGACTCGAGAGGGGGAAGGGGTGGAAATGTGAGAGGGAAAAGAACAGGAAATGTGAAGGGAGAAAAGGAGAGAAGGCAGGATTGGCATGACAGCTGAAATGATTCCTAACACATTCCCCCATGCATTTGCCCATTTATTGCACTAGCCCAGGGCTTCTCTGTATGTCCGTCTCCCCCTGTGCCTTGATTCCTGTTTGGAAGCAGTAGAAGTGCAGGATGTGCCCACCAGCAGGAGCTGCTCCAAGCTGGGAAGGGGCCAGGTGGTGCTGATTTCCAGAGGCTTCTGTGTCCCAGGTGAGGCCAGGGCAGGAGTGGGTTGAAAGGTGCTGCTGCTGCTCCTCTGTGCCAGAGAGCCCTGGCCGGGCAGGGCACGGCGCCCACTGCACTGCGGGCTCTTTCTCCTGCCACAGCTGGGCACACCTGGCAACAAATCATGACGACTTGTGGGGAAACCAAGGGCTTTGTGGAGGCTGCATTGCTCTGCACACACCCGGGCCACCTGCAGCACAGAGCTTTGGCGCCCAGAAAGGCAAACCCGAGGGGAACAGCTGGAAAAGGTTTCATTTTCACCTGTCAATAGATGACTTTATTTCAGTGCTGGGTGCGTGGGGAATCACTTTCCTAACACGTGCTCAGCCAGAAATCCCACCTACTCATTTGTAACCATGGAAACAAGACCTACTCATTACTTTGCTGAAACTCACAGGCTAAACATTCCCTCAAATTAGTTGACATATTTAAATCACTTCTCAGAAGTTACTGACAGGAGAGTAGGGCTCTCTTGAGAGTCTCGGGTGGTCATTTGGGGAACATCCCATTGCTGCAATTCTCCTCTGATGCTCAAGAGCCTCCTACAACCACTCTTTTCCCCTTGAATGCATTCCAGCTACATTCTTGGGAAGACTATTCTCAAGGCTAAGGTAGTCACTTGCACACATCAATCACTGCTCTGGAGGAATAGAGGGCTCAACAGTCTGTTAATGCAAAGGGAATTCACAATTTGTTACAGTTCAATATTTTCTCAAAACCTGCCTTCTCTGGGCATTGCTCACAAGCATTTCTTTAATTCACCTTGAAAATGTTTTTGCTGACTGGAGCCACATTGTGTCTTTCCTTCAGCAATTCAGAAGAAAAACACAAACTGCCTGCTGAAACCTTTCTGCTCCCTTCCAAATCAGTTCACTGCTCAAGCACGAGCCACAGGCTCCTGCCCGATTCCCTCTGTGAGATAGGAGGTAATATTTTGCTGCAGCTGCAGGGTTATGAGAAGAAAGAACGAAAGCTGTTGGTTCTTGGGGTTGTTATTTAGGGTTTGGGTTTGTTCTAGTTGATTTGTTGGGTGTTGCTGTGAGCTGGGAGAGGGGCCAGCGTGAAGACCAAACCAAAAGGGAAGTAGGAGAAGAGGGGAGGGGACAGAAAAGGAGGCGGTGGGGACAGAATACAAGTTTCCTATTTCCCGGCCAAAGGGAAAGGGGACACGGTTCGCCCTGGGCTGGGAAAGGCAATAAAAAGCAGCATTTTCTGTGTGTGTGTTGTGTGTGTGTTTGGCTCTTGGGAGAGGGAGATAGAAACCCAGCTCAGGTGAATCCATCCTAAAAAACAGTTCTCTTTGGCTTTGATGACGTTGTCACCCCATTAAATTTCATCTGACAGTTGGCTCCTCTCTAACACCTCTCTATCTCCCAGCAGCTCAGGGCTGCATTGCACAGTGCTTGCTGTGTGCCAGAGAGCTCAAAGCAGGCTGGCCTGGCGCCCCGGAATATTTCTGCAGAACACTCTGCATTTCACTCTTTTGCTCTGGCTCAGTGCACAACTCCAGCACTGCAGGCGCTTCCTCCCAGAGCCGTGTGAGGCCCCGGCTCCTGCAGATGTGAGCTGACAAGCTGTCCCTGCCTGCCGCTGGCCTCGCTTCCCCCGGCAGAAGCGCCGTGCCTGAAGGAGGCTGCCCTGTGCCGGAGCCTGCGGAGCAGCCCGGCTCCCTCCCCTGTGCCCAGAGCGCTGCACACACTGCTCACCTTGGCCAGGAGTTAGAGGGCAGCCGGCACAAGGGTGGCAATCCTCAGCCAGGCCTGCAGCCCTCGCCTGTGGTTTGCCTTTCTCTGCTCCTGTGCACGCTCCGGACGGCCGATGCCACCGGTCTGTGCTGTGCCCAGCACGGCCACGCTTCCCCTCGGGAGAGCCTTCCCCACTTTCCAACTGTACCAAAGAAGCCATCAATGTCACTCTCCACCTCTAAGAAAAAACTGACACTTCAGAAGAAAATGTTGAGCTTTCTCAGAGGCTCAGAAGGAGGGGAATCTTTGAAAGGAGTTGAGGTTTCACAAACTTTATTTCCAATCCTATGCTACTATCCTACTCCACTGTCCTAGCTGCAATCCTACTCTGCAGTCCTATTCTACAATCCTTCTCTATACTGGTGTTGGAGAAAACAGTTGTCTGATTCCTGTCTCCTCCTTCCACTCTTTCACTGAAGTGATCAGTGGCACCAGGCTGGACACAGGCTTGGCTGACGTTACAAATGGATGCTGCACAAAGAAAAAAAAAAAAACAAGAATGAACCATTACTTTGCAAGCTAAGAGCCTCAAAGGCAGGGCAATATTTTTCAAAGGAAAAGGAGATTGAATCAGAGTACGTCTAAGGAGCAACAGTGGGGCCACATTGGCACAGCTTGCTGCAAGAGCTGCTATGTGCCCCAGGCCTGGAAATATCTCCGGTCTGAGCATCCTGATCTCTTGAAAGAGGTCCCTGGTCATATTGCAGGGCACTTGGAGCAGATGACCCTTACAGGCCCTTGCCAGCCCAGCCCAGTCTAGGATTCCTGACTGTTCTCATTTGAACAGCACCAAGAGTGGAGGTGAGGAGGAGGAGGCTCCCCTGATGCCTTGCACTTCAGTGCAGGAGGAGCCCGTCCCTGGGACACTGTTTCCCCTGCAGCCCCTTGGCATTTTACCTGCAGCAGCTCCTTGGCAGACCAGCGCCGCGCCTCGTCTCTCTGCAGGCAGCAGCTCAGGAAGTCACACAGCAAAGGGGAGCGGAGCTTGGGCTGCTGCAGCTTTGGGATCCCTTTGGTGGCTTTCAGGAGTTGAGCCTGAAGAGAAAGGAAACACGAGTTTCTCACCCGCTTCTTTCACGTCTGGAACTGCTCTCCCAGATCCCATTGTTTCAGGTGCACTCTGCAGTGGCACTTTCTGCCGTGGCATAGAGGCAGAGATGACTTTCCTGACCAACAAAACACCCAAAGCCCGATGCAGCCACAGCTTTCCCAGCATCCAGCAGCTCTTGCCTTGGCAGTTGATTTCATTGACTGGCCTTGTTAGTGGAAACAATAGCAGCAAAAGCAGGTTTCCTTCTCTGAGGATTCACCTGAGCAGCTTGACAGGCTATTTGGAAGAGGGACTTTGCTCTACTAACTCACTCTACTATTTCCAAAGATAATTACATGAAAAGCATCTCTGCAGCTCTTGTTGGTCCCTTAAGCACAGCTGCCATCAAACCAAAGTCATCAAGCTTTTTCCTTGGTTCTTGAAAACAATGGGAATTGCAAGCAAAGAAAGGAAATCCCTCAGTTATTCCTCAGGTAAGGAAACAAACATTTGGAATCTCATCTTCCACACAGACACATGAAGATGCATGCACAAATGTCTTGGGACGAAAATGCCTCTTTGGGCACACAGGAAACACCTGCACCTCCGTCTCTCATCAGACTGCAAATTTCAGCTTCCCTTAGGCAGCAAAAGGAAAATTTTGGTGGTCAAAGCAGAAGAGGGAGAAACGCCATCCATGTGGTAGCCCTCTGCTCATTTGGACACTCAAGTCAATGCATTAATGGCATGGCCATCCTAGAAAGTGCCTGGAAACAAAGGGGTGGGTTTGGCCGGCTCTCCACATGGCCAGGCTTCATCTTAGAGACATGGAGGTGACGGCTTGGGTTAGGAAAGAAAGACGGTCACTGAGTGTTTCAGCAGCACCGCACAAGAAGCACAAGAGACTCTGTGGCCTTCACACCCTCTTGTTAAGGTTTCAGGCAAATTTCCTTGTGAGAAGAATGGGGGTGCACTTCTTCTCTCCAAACCACTGTTTTATAAACATCCTCGGGTTTGGGTTACTTTCCTTCATTTCAGGAAAGATAACACCACTTCTAAGATGCTTGTTTGCTGCTATTAGGGCTGTCTACAAAGCCAAAAGAGCTGGAACGACTTCTAAGCCAAAGCCCAGTGTTGCCTGAGAAGGGAGATTGTTTGCCTGGGCTAAGGCTTGAGTTCCCCCACGGATGCAACCAAAACCCCAGCAGATGCTGATGTGCTGCCGGGACATTTTCAGAAAGGGACTGTGGTGGAAGTAGTTCCAGCGGATGGCAATGGCATTTTGTCCAGTGGCACACACAAAGTGGGATGGGGGAGAAAGACAGCGGGATCAGAGAGTATTTACACCTTACCATGGCAGAATTTTCGTCCCAGTCAGGAGCTTCTCCTTCCACCATTTCAATGACCACGATTCCCAAAGACCATATGTCCACTTTGGGCCCATAGGGTTCACCGTTCACTTCAGGTGCCATCCACTGAAGAGTCCCGACCACCGATCTCCGTCTACTCTGCTCAGGGGTGAGTTGAGCAGAGAGGCCAAAATCAGCTGGGGAGAGAGCAAAAGACCGTTTTTATTTGAATCCTGTGCAATTAGGAAAGCACGCAAAAGAATTTCCCGGTAGAAGTTTGAGAATGTGCTCTTGAATCTCCTGGACAACTGTCCCTGCTCTGTTTCCTCAGGACTTTAGCCAAGGAAATATGGTGCTGGCTGCTTCAGAAATCCCCACATTTTTTACACTGCCTCCAGCAGGGGCTTTTCAAACTTTAGACATGTAGCTCCCTCCCTCTGGAAGGGACACGCACAGAGCAATGCCACTGTGGACTGCTCGAGCCTTGCCATAGGTCTGTGCACGTTGCCACCGCGTGGTCAGCTCACAACAGGCTCCCTGCACTGCCACCAGCGCCATTTTGGGGGGGCTGGCACTCACTCAAAAGCAGCCCCACAGCCCACATATCCCTGGAACGCTGCACCTGCCCAAGAATATACTGACCCAGCTTGACAGAGCCATCCGTTTTGAGAAGGATGTTGAGGCTTTTCAAATCTCTGTGCATCACGTGGTTGGCGTGGAGAAAATGCAGTCCTTGCAGGCACTGAGAGAGAAACCAGAAACAGGAGGGCAAATATCAGTGATGTGATTTCATCACACAAGAAAGGAAACAGCTCTCCAAGATTCCCTCTCCAGGGGAATGAGGAGTAATGGCAGAACACAGTGCCACTGAGGGGAAGAGCTCGCTGCTCCAACACAGGCAGAGCAGCACCTTTCTAAAGAAAGGCATGTCAGCTTGCCAAAGAGCAACAGCAACTGCTGGTGTAGACTCTGCCCTGCAAACCAGCCAGGATGACTGCTGCTGCAGTGGATGTGCTCAGAAGCACACAGCACTCTGGCTGCACTGCTAACCTTTCCAGCTGAGGACTCAGAGAAATGAGTCTCTCTTTCTTCTTTGCTGTTCCTTTCAAATGCTCCCACCATCACCACCTTTGCTTTTACAGGCAAGGAATGCAGTGCCAACAGACCAAAGTTTAGAGAGGCAAGATGGAGAAGAGCAAATACAAGAGCCAGAGTGAAAATGCAACAGCAGGAGACAAGAGGACAAGAACAGAGTCCAGTGAGTGCAGGGGCACTGGCAGGCAGTTCATTTGAGAGGCTCTTGCTTGCCCAGAGCATATCAGCCACACAGAAACAAAGCCTGGCTCATGGTATCGCTCCTGTTCTGAGCCCCTTTCCCAGACAATCCTGCCCAAGCTCTGGGAAGCACAGCTGGGATCCCCGACTGACCTCCCGACTGATGATGGCAATCTCGTCTTCTGTCAGGCGAGTCTTTTGGATTGTGTCGTAAAGACTGCCTCCATCCATGTACTCCATCACCAGCCACAGTTCTTCATGCACAAGGTAGCTGAAAGAAGGGAACAAGGCCATGCAGATGAACATGCATTCGTTGGCTCCTTTGCTTGATTCTTGTTTCCGGGTTGCTTTGTGACAAGGACAGAATTAAAAGAATTAAAGACATTCCCTCTGGGCTGTGGGTTGCTTGCAGTCTGTGCAGTCTCAAGGAGAACAGCACATCTGTCAAAAGGAGATGTCTCTGATGGCCAGCAATCAAAAAGTGCAGTTTAGTATACGCCAAGATGAAAAACCTGTCCCGCGTGGTATTTCTGGAAAGAAGCACCTAGTGTTCCTGGCATGGCCAGCCCTGGAAAAGAGGGGCAACAATCCAATGGAAATCCTCCCTAGCATGCTTCATCAGCATTGAAGAAACCTTAAAAAATCCATCCTGAGACAACATGGAGGCAGCCAACTTACAGGGTACTGACTTCTTATGGTAGAGTTGATGCAGGTTTTTGAACAATTTTTCAACTATGTGTTGGAAAGCCAGGGATGACTCACGGAGATAAACTGCACTCTCTTCCCATCCATTGGAGATGAGTAGAGAAATAATAATGAAGCAATAATTAACAGCTTTCTTTTCTGCTAGTGTCCAAAGTGGGGTTTTAACCTTGCATACTTTTACTATGTAAACAAACCTTCATGGGATGAGACCACGACCACTCACTCGTCTAAATAATGGACAAGATGGGGACTCATATTCCTCTTCATGACCGTGATTTCAGTAACAATATCCTCCATCTCGCTCGGTCCCCGAAGATAGATTTTCTTGATAGCCACCTAGAATGACATTGAAAATCAGTAACTTTAGAAGTTGGAGGAATGAGACCAAAACACACATGGGGAGAGAGATTTTGCAATGACACCGCCAAGCCGTGCCAAAGTGCCTTGTAATTAGACAAAGGAGTAATTAGGAAGTGACATTCCTACAGCCCATTTCTCTGCTCCTTTGGGGGCCAGATCCAGGACACGTGGCCACTGACCACATTTTGCCTTGTCCACTTGTTAGCAATGGTGTGTCAACTCTCACCCCCCCAAAGCTCTGAGCACACTCTCTGTCTGTCTGTACTTGAGAAGAAGTAATGCGTGACTTGGTACTCTGTGGATACATCTCGGGCTATAGGCAGGGCTTGGGGCTTTTAGGGACACCTTGCAGATCTCTCCCTACGTGCAGTTCCCAAGTGCAGCACTGCAGGTGGCTAAGGAACTGCCAGGAACATTCAGATGTATTTGCTGGCAGCCAGAAATGAGAATTCAGGACTCTGAAGCCGTAGCCCCAGAGAGCAGTGAGATGCTCCTTTGTTGGAGCAATTGAGAGCCAGGGAGAGCATCCTTCTCTGAAAGGAACCGCTGTCCTCCTTGCCTTCCTTCTGGCAGCTGAGCAGGACAAAGACTGCCCCAAATGCAGTTGGCAGGCTGGCACCAGTCTGTGCTTCTTGTGCCTTTGCAGCACAGCTCTAGCCACAGCTGCAGCCGCAGCTGACACGAGACAGGAAAGCCCTGGAGAGCAGCAGAATCTGCAGGGGCTCTTGACATTTACCTCTCCGCCCGTGGCAGTGTCGATGGCTCTGCAAACCTCTCCAAAAGCCCTAGAAACAAAACAGCAGCAAAGAAAGGAGAAGCCATTTAGACCTTGGAGTGAAAGCCAGCCCAGACAGGAGATGTCTGCTGGAAATGCCTCCAACCTGCAGCATGCAGGAGGGCACTGCCAGAAGGCAGATGATGCATGTTCCTCTCCAGTGCATGGGCACTGGGCCTGTTTCTGAAGCATTGGGGTTTAGTGCCTCAGCTCCAAAGGCCAGGTGATTCTTTCATCGTGGATTTCAGTTTCTAAACTGGGCGGTTTTTATCCTCACCACAGACTATTTCCTTCAGCAAACTCTTGGGAAGAAATGCTCCTGAGAAGTGTTATCTGACTGCTATGATAGGGGGTAGGTTGCTGTTTCTGGCAATGAAATAGAAGTGTCTTTGATAATGCCTTCTGACCACACTTCCAAATTCTGGCCGCTACTGAGAGATGGGGCAGACTAACCCGCGTGTCTGAATATGTTTGCAGCTTGCCTGACTTCACACTTGACAGATATTCCAGCAGCAAATCAGCTGCCCCATGACTGTGTAGAAGCAACTGTGGTTGGACTCACCCTCTGCCAACAATTTCCTTTTCGGTGTATTTCCTCCGGGGATTTTCTGTGCTCACCATTTGCCCTGAGGGAAACAAAATGCAAAATGCTCACTTGAAAGCAGACATCCCACTATCCAAGAGATACAAAAGGCAGCCCTGCTGGGGCTCTACAGTCTGGCCTTCTGAGTCCTTTGTGGCCAGCTGGGTAACAACAACAACAACAACAACAATTGCAACAAGACAGGCAGCTCTGCAGTACAAGCAGGTCAGCACAGAGAATGATTTTCTACAGTCCTTTGAAGAGATGCCTTGGCAGAAAACAAAGCACAGGGAGATGCATTCCCAGGAGAGGAGGGCATCTTCCCCACCTTGCAGCAGTTTCCCAAAGGAATGCCTTTCCCTTTGTAAACCCAAGCAGCTCATGCTCTAACCAACCCCAAGGGGCCTTCAGCAGCAGGACCCTCACCCTTGATGAGCAGGCTGAGCTGGAAGACGCCCTTGCCCGTGGCCCACGTGAAGAACCACACTGCTTCTCCTCCCCCTGACAGCAGGGATCAGTCCCTGCCATTGCACTCGCCCTCTCAGCCCCGCACACGTGCCCACCTTCCCGCAGCGGGCAAGGGCAGCAAGGACAGCAGTGCTCCTCAGGTGCCGGCGGGACACGGACAGCTGCCCAGAGGAGATGCTGACCCTCTGTGAGCCCAGCCCAGGCCGTGCAGGAGCCGGCCCAGAGCAGGGGCTGCTGCCTCGGGGCAGCTCCGCGCTGCAGCGGCCGGCCGGCAGCGGCACTCTCCCAGCTAAGGAAGGCTCCAGCCTCGGCGCTCACACCAGCCCTCAGGGCCAGGGCAGCCACCGCCACAAAGCTGCCAAAGCCCAGGCACCAGCACTGACAAGCAATGGCAAGAAGGCACGGCCACACCCAGCCCCTTCCAAGCTGCTGCCCCCACTGAGGACACAGCAGGATTGGCTTGGAGAGCAGACACACCCAGGTGCACGTCAGTGCCCTTTTGTGCCAACAGGTGATGGGAGGCAGAGAGTCAGCTGGGCTCTCTTCTCAGCCCCACCAGGTCTTATCTGAGGGCACAGGACGGGCAGCTGCTCTGGGCAAGAAGCAGCTTCAATGACTTGTGCTGTACAATCACAAAGGGCACTGAGATGAGGAGGATCAATGGGTCCAGCTATGCTGACACGTGCTCACAGTACACTGTCCCTCAGAGAAGAAAGACACAAGACGTACTCATGAACCCCAGGAAGTCATCCTCATCATACTCCATCTCCTGTTGCTGAGCAGCAGCTTTGTCAGTGCTGGAGATGAAGGAACTGCCCAGGCTCCACTGCTCAGCTGGGGCAGGCCAGGCCCCTTCAGGTGACACTGCTGCTCCTGCTGCTGCAGCTTCAATAGAAGAGCCTGTGGAGATCTGAGACAACAAAAGAGTTTGTGTCAGAAAAGTGGCTGGCAGAGATTAGCCCCAGATCCCATTTTAAATGCAAGCCCTTAGGAAGGTGCTGTCAGCCAGTGACTGGGAGCTGCTGTCAAGCTCAGCTTTTTCACCTTTCTGCCCACAATTCACATTAATTCAGCCACTTCTTTCTGCTTCCCTGCCCACCTCTGCTTCCATTTTACCAAAAGAACAACCTGGCAACCAAGGCACCAAAATCCCTGACTTGAAGCAGAAACTCCACGTCCCCAGTGTGTCTCTGAAATGCTCCCAGGTAAGCACAGCCAAGAAGCTCGTGGGGACAAACCGCCCCAAAAAGCTTGTGTTGTCACATCAATACTTTTTGTGCCTGTGGGTACTTGGCGAGTCTGTGGAGGGGGACAGGTGTCCCCAGACCACAGCGTCCCCTACGTATCCACCAAGGCTGAGCACAGTGCCTTTGACATGCTCCCTCCTCTGCAGACAGGGAGCCTTCCTGCTCCAGGCTGGCCTCTATCAGAATCCCAGCAAGCTGGGGCCTAAACATGGCAGCTCAAAGCCCATTTTCCAGCTGTCACTGGCTGAGGGGAATGGCTAGGTCTGGCAGGACTGCAGCACTCGGCATCCTCAGCCACCAACAGCAAGAGCTGGCTGCTCAGAAACTTGCAGCTCTGCCTCGCACTAAAGACAGCGCCCTCCAGAAGTGGCACTTACCGTCTTGGAAAGTTGCGGCTGTGGTGTGACCACAGCTGGAGCCTTGTGGTCATTTGGCTCCTCTTTGCCTTCTCGTCCAGGAGCAGAGGAAGCCAGAGGAGAGTCTGCTCTTGGTTCTGGGATCTGTGGACAGACAGGAGCGTTAGACACAGGCCATGACCTATCATTTAGAACCTTCTTTCTCTTCAGCTCTAGAACCAGCTCTACTAAGCACAAATCATCAACTTGCAGAGCAAGTGGATTCTGAGTCCCTCAGACTAAATTCTAATGGGCTGATTCAACTGGACACTGCAAATTGCTCCAAATTACATATTCCCCCCTGACTACTATCAGGAAGCACATTCTCTCTGCAAAACTTATCTTTTAGTTCTTTTAAAGCTCTGAAATGGAAAATTAGGAAATAGGCAGTGATGCCTTTGCTCTTGCTGCTGTAGACATGGAAATGGATTTTCTTGCAGCCTACTCAGCTGGCCCTCTACACTCTACTGCCACAGGCCAAGCTCACAGCTTGCTGCACAATTCTTAAACGCCAAGAACATCAAATGTTCTTTCCTTACTCACCTTGGGATCAGCACCTCTGAATACCCGGCTCAGGTGACCTGCAGTGGGCAAGGGAAAATGAAGCAGATGCTTTGAGAAAACTGGAGACAACCAGAGCATTTTTAGAAGACCTTCCAAGGCCTCCCAGTCTACATTTTCAAAGTTGTCCTGCTTGACCCAGCAAGGGAGGAATTGGCAAACTCTGCTGCCACAGACTCTCCAACAGAGGGAACGCAACCCCTGCAGGCTCCCTTGCAAATGCTGCCCGCACGGCCGTGGCTACACACACCCCCTTTGGAGCTGAACATGTTGACAGGAGCTTTACCCAAGCGGCATCTGGATGGCCTTTCTGTTTCCAAATGAACTCAGTCACTAAGAAAGAGCAGGAAGACACAAAAACCAGGTTAGGTGACACTCAGGGAAAACCTCTACTTACCTGCCAGGTTAGTTAGGAAATAGCAGGAATAGGCAACTCCATAAACAGTGAAAACTGCAGCGGCGAGTTGCCCAATCATTGTGGCAACTGCTGTGCAAGTTTGCAGACTGCGCTCTAACGCTAGCTAAAAGAAGTCTCCTGTCAGTCAGCAGCTGCCCCCTGACAAAAGCCTCAAGCACAGGACCAAGTTCCTGCACTGAGCAAGGCCAAGAGCTGCTCTGACACCCCTGAGGCCTTCCGTGCACCAAGGCAACCTTGTGATGTCACCACGACCACGTGACAACCGTGCCCTGACGTCACAAAGCAAACGCTCTGCCTTGATCTGGATGGATGGAGGAGGGCACGTGGACTCGACTACTGAGGACTCATTGCAGATGCTAGAATTAAGGGCTGTCCTTTGGATCATTATGAATTGGCCTGATCAGGGTGTAAATATTGTCACAGACTCATGATACGTAGTAGGGGTGGTGCTGCGGATTGAGGATGCATTGATAAAGGATATAAAGAATGACAGGTTATGGGAACTTTTGAGGCAGCTGAGGCAAGCTGTTCGGCTGCGCTCAGCTCCTTTTGCGATTTTGCATATTCGAAGCCACAAATGGTCAGAAGGTTTGGGTCAGGGTAATGCCATAGCTGATCAGTTGGTTTCTGTTGCAGTACCACAAGACGGATTTCAGCAGGCACGTATTGCTCATGAGGCTTTTCACCAGAATGCGCGAGGCCTAAAGAAACAGTTTCGCATATCTCTGAATGATGCCCGTGGTATTGTCAGATCCTGTCCTCTCTGTAGTCAGCATGGGCCTGGACTAGGGATGGGAGTAAACCCACGGGGCCTTGGACCCAATCAGATCTGGCAAATGGATGTAACTCACGTATCCTCCTTTGGTAGATTGAAATATGTGCATGTTACAATTGATACTTTCAGTAAATTTATTTGGGCTTCAGCGCAGCCGGGAGAGAAAGCTCTCCACGTGGTACGACACCTAACTACTTGCTTTGCGGTGATGGGGGTGCCAGAACAGATTAAGACAGGTAATGGCCCTGCATATGTGAGCAGCAGGATCCAAAGGTTCTTACAGAAGTGGGGTGTGACACACATCACAGGTATCCCACATTCACCAACAGGTCAGGCGATTGTGGAGCGAGCCCACCAAACACTCAAGGATTATCTGTTAAAATATAAGGAGGAGGTGGATGCGCAGACCATGCTATCAAAAACACTATTTGTATTAAACTATCTGTGTGTAATGGGGGACCACTCGGAGCCCCCTGCGGTCATCCACTCAGGCGGAGTAAAGGAGGAAGCAACTAAGCCATTGTTTAAAGTCATGTACCGAGATCCCAAAACTGGAGTATGGGAAGGTCCCGCAGAGGTTCAGTACATGGGTAGAGGTTATGTTTGTGTTCTTACCCCCACAGGGCCCCAATGGATACCTAGTAAATGGATCCGTCCTGCTAATGACCCTGCAAGAGCGACATCGATACTGGACAGCCAGGGTTAGAGGGGGTACACTTAATTGAAGACTTAAGGGCAAGAGAAAACCTACAACTGCTCTGGCAGTTTGACAAGGTAGTACAGAGAGATCACTCCATGTCAATTCATACCCAAATAGCTAAGTTGTAAGAACTCACTAGTCATTTGCAGCAAGACACAGGCTTGGGTTTAACAGGTTGGCTATGATCTTTCGGGCTAGGGCCTTGGATAACCTCCCTACTGCAACATGTAATCAATATTGTGATTGTTATTATACTGCTTGTACTTTTTGTATCTTGCTTTTTTTGCTGCTTGCAACAGATGATGTATCGCATAGCAGAAACAGTAACTACTCAACATGCTGCGTTTGCTGCACAAAATAAAAAAGAGGGAATTGTTGAAGAATGGTTAGCAGAGCAAGGCCACGGATCATTAGAGGCCTCATGGCCCGATACCAAGTGCTAGCAGCCTACGCGCTGCTAAGATAAGCTGTCCTTGGGACAGCAGTAAGCACGGATACAGGCCAAAGATAAAAGAACTTGTGCTTAATAGAGCGTAGCAGTAAGCACGTATACAAAGTTTTCAGCATGCCAAGAGGAGGAACCTTCTCACGCTTGATATAGCCAATCAAGTATAGATGAGTAGTGTATGCTAACCAATTATAATTTGACAAGTATGCTGAATGCTTGGGGCAAAAGTATAAGAACGGATGTTATGAGCAATAAAGTTGAACAATGCTTTACCAATCATATTGATTGATTGCATTCTTCCCTCGCCGAAATCCTCCGCAGTGCAGCACATCCTGCGTAGGAGATGGTCCTGGTGTCCCAGAGGGAATTGTGCATGGCTTTGGGGACAGTGGTGCAGATGGAGCCCAGGTCGCTGAGGGCCAGGTTGAGCAGGAAGAAGAACATGGGGCTGTGCAGGTGGTGGCCGCAGGCTACGGCGCTGGTGACGAGGCCGTGGCCCAGGAGGGCAGCCAGGGAGATGCCCAGGAAGAGGCAGAAGTGCAGGAGCTGCAGCTGCCGCGTGTCTGCCAACGCCAGCGGGAGGAAGTGGCTGATGGAGCTGCTGTTGGACATTTGCTGTGGCTGCATATGGGCACGTGTTCATGGATAAAGGACAGTGACAAGTCAGGGCTGGCTGCTTTGAGCCAAACCCGTGCCATTCCCTGTAGCCTGTCCTGCTGGTGTTGGTGTCTTTGGGGCGGACCCTGACTGCCGACAAAACAGCAACACATTCGCTTAAGAGCTGGACTAGGTCAGTGCAAAAGATGGCGGCCAGGGCTGAGGGAGCCACACACAAGATGGCGGCCAGGGCTGGAGAGCCACACACAAGATGGCGGCTGGGGCTGGGCTGCCAGGGCGGCTGATCTCACTAGGAGGCGCAGCCTCAGCCCTCTGGCTGCCATCCTGTGTGGGGCAGGCAGAGCCCCCCTTCAGTGCCTGTTGAAATGGACATTAACGGACACCCGGGAAAAGGACACGGTCTGGCACCTTTGCTCTGTGCACACAAACATAGACCAGCCAGTTTGGAACGCCAACTGGCAGTACTTTGATGTCAAGGCAATTCAAATAGGTGAAAATACGAAACTCCAGGCATTGAACGTTTTAAAATAAAAACTTTTTTTTTTTTTTTTTTTTTTTTGAAAGAGGGCTAAAAGCACTCCTTGTGCACATGGACTCCAATTAGCATCAAGCAGCATCACAAGTGGTTTCGTCCAGGCAGGAGTCACAGTCACTGTGAGGTGATGAAAACGGAGATGGGATCTGCTTGAGGCGGATGGTGCAGCGGCTGCGCACCTGCGACGTGTATCCCTCAGGGTACCTATTTCTTTAGAACACTATGAAGACTAGAGGGAATTGAAAGTCCACTGCAGTTTAGGTTGTTCTTCACGAGATTGTTCAAGTCGAGCACAGCCATTCTGTTCAGCAGACACACGGGCAGGGGCTTCTTGGAGCGCAGCTCTGGCACCCATTCTTTGGAGGAGGGGATTGCAGGAAAGAAGAAAAGAAGCTCATCAACTACTGAAGAGGAAGAGTCACTGACAGGAAGCAGTGGGTTAAGAAATGTGAGGGGGAAAAAGGCAGAAAACATGAGGTGACAAGTGTGAGAAATGGGAGTGGAAAAAGGAGGGAAGTGTGAGGGAAGAAAAGCGTAGGAAACCTGTGTGGGAAAGGGTGAGAAAACGGAGGGGAAAATGGTGAAGATGTGAGTGAAAGTAGGAGAGGAAGGTGAGAGGAGGAAAAGGCAGGACATATGATGGGAAAATTCTAAGAAACATGATCAGGGAAGGCTGAAAAACATAGAGGAAAAAATGGAGGGAAATGTGAGGGGAAGAGAGTGAGAAAATTACTGGCAGAGAGAGAGAAACAGGCAGCAAATGTGAGGGGAACATTGTGAGAATCCTGAGGGGAAAAGAGGGAGAAACCAGAGGGCAGAAAAAGGCAGGAAACATTAGGGGGGAAAAAAGGGTGGGAAGTTGGATGGGAAAAGTGGCAGAAAACAGGAGTGAAAAAAGGGCAGAAAATGCTAGAGGAAAAGTAGAAGCAACATGAGGGGGAAAGAATGATAAACGTGAGGGGAAAAGTGGGAGAAATGTAAGAGGGAAAGCCTGGGAAACATGAGGGCAAAAGTGAGAAACATGAGGAGATAACTTGGAGAAAAATGACTGAGGAAAGGAGAAAAGCATGAGGGGAGAAAAGGGCAGGATAAGTGAGGGGAAAATTGTGAGAATCGTGGGAGAACAAAAAAGCAGGAAAAAGCGGGAAGTTGGGGAAATGTGAGAGGCAAAGCGTGAGGAAAGGGAGCTGAAAAGGGTGGGGAAAATGAGTAAAACTTGGGAGGCAAACATGAGAGGAAAACTGTGAGACTCGAGAGGGGGAAGGGGTGGAAATGTGAGAGGGAAAAGAACAGGAAATGTGAAGGGAGAAAAGGAGAGAAGGCAGGATTGGCATGACAGCTGAAATGATTCCTAACACATTCCCCCATGCATTTGCCCATTTATTGCACTAGCCCAGGGCTTCTCTGTATGTCCGTCTCCCCCTGTGCCTTGATTCCTGTTTGGAAGCAGTAGAAGTGCAGGATGTGCCCACCAGCAGGAGCTGCTCCAAGCTGGGAAGGGGCCAGGTGGTGCTGATTTCCAGAGGCTTCTGTGTCCCAGGTGAGGCCAGGGCAGGAGTGGGTTGAAAGGTGCTGCTGCTGCTCCTCTGTGCCAGAGAGCCCTGGCCGGGCAGGGCACGGCGCCCACTGCACTGCGGGCTCTTTCTCCTGCCACAGCTGGGCACACCTGGCAACAAATCATGACGACTTGTGGGGAAACCAAGGGCTTTGTGGAGGCTGCCTTGCTCTGCACACACCCGGGCCACCTGCAGCACAGAGCTTTGGCCCCCAGAAAGGCAAACCCGAGGGGAACAGCTGGAAAAGGTTTCATTTTCACCTGTCAATAGATGACTTTATTTCAGTGCTGGGTGCGTGGGGAATCACTTTCCTAACACGTGCTCAGCCAGAAATCCCACCTACTCATTTGTAACCATGGAAACAAGACCTACTCATTACTTTGCTGAAACTCACAGGCTAAACATTCCCTCAAATTAGTTGACATATTTAAATCACTTCTCAGAAGTTACTGACAGGAGAGTAGGGCTCTCTTGAGAGTCTCGGGTGGTCATTTGGGGAACATCCCATTGCTGCAATTCTCCTCTGATGCTCAAGAGCCTCCTACAACCACTCTTTTCCCCTTGAATGCATTCCAGCTACATTCTTGGGAAGACTATTCTCAAGGCTAAGGTAGTCACTTGCACACATCAATCACTGCTCTGGAGGAATAGAGGGCTCAACAGTCTGTTAATGCAAAGGGAATTCACAATTTGTTACAGTTCAATATTTTCTCAAAACCTGCCTTCTCTGGGCATTGCTCACAAGCATTTCTTTAATTCACCTTGAAAATGTTTTTGCTGACTGAAGCCACATTGTGTCTTTCCTTCAGCAATTCAGAAGAAAAACACAAACTGCCTGCTGAAACCCTTCTGCTCCCTTCCAAATCAGTTCACTGCTCAAGCACGAGCCACAGGCTCCTGCCCGATTCCCTCTGTGAGATAGGAGGTAATATTTTGCTGCAGCTGCAGGGTTATGAGAAGAAAGAACGAAAGCTGTTGGTTCTTGGGGTTGTTATTTAGGGTTTGGGTTTGTTCTAGTTGATTTGTTGGGTGTTGCTGTGAGCTGGGAGAGGGGCCAGCGTGAAGACCAAACCAAAAGGGAAGTAGGAGAAGAGGGGAGGGGACAGAAAAGGAGGCGGTGGGGACAGAATACAAGTTTCCTATTTCCCGGCCAAAGGGAAAGGGGACACGGTTCGCCCTGGGCTGGGAAAGGCAATAAAAAGCAGCATTTTCTGTGTGTGTGTTGTGTGTGTGTTTGGCTCTTGGGAGAGGGAGATACACACCCAGCTCAGGTGAATCCATCCTAAAAAACAGTTCTCTTTGGCTTTGATGACGTTGTCACCCCATTAAATTTCATCTGACAGTTGGCTCCTCTCTAACACCTCTCTATCTCCCAGCAGCTCAGGGCTGCATTGCACAGTGCTTGCTGTGTGCCAGAGAGCTCAAAGCAGGCTGGCCTGGCGCCCCGGAATATTTCTGCAGAACACTCTGCATTTCACTCTTTTGCTCTGGCTCAGTGCACAACTCCAGCACTGCAGGCGCTTCCTCCCAGAGCCGTGTGAGGCCCCGGCTCCTGCAGATGTGAGCTGACAAGCTGTCCCTGCCTGCCGCTGGCCTCGCTTCCCCCGGCAGAAGCGCCGTGCCTGAAGGAGGCTGCCCTGTGCCGGAGCCTGCGGAGCAGCCCGGCTCCCTCCCCTGTGCCCAGAGCGCTGCACACACTGCTCACCTTGGCCAGGAGTTAGAGGGCAGCCGGCACAAGGGTGGCAATCCTCAGCCAGGCCTGCAGCCCTCGCCTGTGGTTTGCCTTTCTCTGCTCCTGTGCACGCTCCGGACGGCCGATGCCACCGGTCTGTGCTGTGCCCAGCACGGCCACGCTTCCCCTCGGGAGAGCCTTCCCCACTTTCCAACCGTACCAAAGAAGCCATCAATGTCACTCTCCACCTCTAAGAAAAAACTGACACTTCAGAAGAAAATGTTGAGCTTTGTCAGAGGCTCAGAAGGAGGGGAATCTTTGAAAGGAGTTGAGGTTTCACAAACTTTATTTCCAATCCTATGCTACTATCCTACTTCACTGTCCTAGCTGCAATCCTACTCTACAGTCCTATTCTACAATCCTTCTCTATACTGGTGTTGGAGAAAACAGTTGTCTGATTCCTGTCTCCTCCTTCCACTCTTTCACTGAAGTGATCAGTGGCACCAGGCTGGACACAGGCTTGGCTGATGTTACAAATGGATGCTGCACAAAGAAAAAAAAAAAAACAAGAATGAACCATTACTTTGCAAGCTAAGAGCCTCAAAGGCAGGGCAATATTTTTCAAAGGAAAAGGAGATTGAATCAGAGTACATCTAAGGAGCAACAGTGGGGCCACATTGGCACAGCTTGCTGCAAGAGCTGCTATGTGCCCCAGGCCTGGAAATATCTCCGGTCTGAGCATCCTGATCTCTTGAAAGAGGTCCCTGGTCATATTGCAGGGCACTTGGAGCAGATGACCCTTACAGGCCCTTGCCAGCCCAGCCCAGTCTAGGATTCCTGACTGTTCTCATTTGAACAGCACCAAGAGTGGAGGTGAGGAGGAGGAGGCTCCCCTGATGCCTTGCACTTCAGTGCAGGAGGAGCCCGTCCCTGGGACACTGTTTCCCCTGCAGCCCCTTGGCATTTTACCTGCAGCAGCTCCTTGGCAGACCAGCGCCGCGCCTCGTCTCTCTGCAGGCAGCAGCTCAGGAAGTCACACAGCAAAGGGGAGCGGAGCTTGGGCTGCTGCAGCTTTGGGATCCCTTTGGTGGCTTTCAGGAGTTGAGCCTGAAGAGAAAGGAAACACGAGTTTCTCACCCGCTTCTTTCACGTCTGGAACTGCTCTCCCAGATCCCATTGTTTCAGGTGCACTCTGCAGTGGCACTTTCTGCCGTGGCACAGAGGCAGAGATGACTTTCCTGACCAACAAAACACCCAAAGCCCGATGCAGCCACAGCTTTCCCAGCATCCAGCAGCTCTTGCCTTGGCAGTTGATTTCATTGACTGGCCTTGTTAGTGGAAACAACAGCAGCAAAAGCAGGTTTCCTTCTCTGAGGGTTCACCTGAGCAGCTTGACAGGCTATTTGGAAGAGGGACTTTGCTCTACTAACTCACTCTACTATTTCCAAAGATAATTACATGAAAAGCATCTCTGCAGCTCTTGTTGGTCCCTTAAGCACAGCTGCCATCAAACCAAAGTCATCAAGCTTTTTCCTTGGTTCTTGAAAACAATGGGAATTGCAAGCAAAGAAAGGAAATCCCTCAGTTATTCCTCAGGTAAGGTAAGGAAACAAACATTTGGAATCTCATCTTCCACACAGACACATGAAGATGCATGCACAAATGTCTTGGGACGAAAATGCCTCTTTGGGCACACAGGAAACACCTGCAGCTCCGTCTCTCATCAGACTGCAAATTTCAGCTTCCCTTAGGCAGCAAAAGGAAAATTTTGGTGGTCAAAGCAGAAGAGGGAGAAACGCCATCCATGTGGTAGCCCTCTGCTCATTTGGACACTCAAGTCAATGCATTAATGGCATGGCCATCCTAGAAAGTGCCTGGAAACAAAGGGGTGGGTTTGGCCGGCTCTCCACATGGCCAGGCTTCATCTTAGTGACATGGAGGTGACGGCTTGGGTTAGGAAAGAAAGACGGTCACTGAGTGTTTCAGCAGCACCGCACAAGAAGCACAAGAGACTCTGTGGCCTTCACACCCTCTTGTTAAGGTTTCAGGCAAATTTCCTTGTGAGAAGAATGGGGGTGCACTTCTTCTCTCCAAACCACTGTTTTATAAACATCCTCGGGTTTGGGTTACTTTCCTTCATTTCAGGAAAGATAACACCACTTCTAAGATGCTTGTTTGCTGCTATTAGGGCTGTCTACAAAGCCAAAAGAGCTGGAACGACTTCTAAGCCAAAGCCCAGTGTTGCCTGAGAAGGGAGATTGTTTGCCTGGGCTAAGGCTTGAGTTCCCCCACGGATGCAACCAAAACCCCAGCAGATGCTGATGTGCTGCCGGGACATTTTCAGAAAGGGACTGTGGTGGAAGTAGTTCCAGCGGATGGCAATGGCATTTTGTCCAGTGGCACACACAAAGTGGGATGGGGGAGAAAGACAGCGGGATCAGAGAGTATTTACACCTTACCATGGCAGAATTTTCCTCCCAGTCAGGAGCTTCTCCTTCCACCATTTCAATGACCACGATTCCCAAAGACCATATGTCCACTTTGGGGCCATAGGGTTCACCGTTCACTTCAGGTGCCATCCACTGAAGAGTCCCGACCACCGATCTCCGTCTACTCTGCTCAGGGGTGAGTTGAGCAGAGAGGCCAAAATCAGCTGGGGAGAGAGCAAAAGACCGTTTTTATTTGAATCCTGTGCAATTAGGAAAGCACGCAAAAGAATTTCCCGGTAGAAGTTTGAGAATGTGCTCTTGAATCTCCTGGACAACCGTCCCTGCCTTGTTTCCTCAGGACTTTAGCCAAGGAAATATGGTGCTGGCTGCTTCAGAAATCCCCACATTTTTTACACTGCCTCCAGCAGGGGCTTTTCAAACTTTAGACATGTAGCTCCCTCCCTCTGGAAGGGACACGCACAGAGCAATGCCACTGTGGACTGCTCGAGCCTTGCCATAGGTCTGTGCACGTTGCCACCGCGTGGTCAGCTCACAACAGGCTCCCTGCACTGCCACCAGCGCCATTTTGGGGGGGCTGGCACTCACTCAAAAGCAGCCCCACAGCCCACATATCCCTGGAACGCTGCACCTGCCCAAGAATATACTGACCCAGCTTGACAGAGCCATCCGTTTTGAGAAGGATGTTGAGGCTTTTCAAATCTCTGTGCATCACGTGGTTGGCGTGGAGAAAATGCAGTCCTTGCAGGCACTGAGAGAGAAACCAGAAACAGGAGGGCAAATATCAGTGATGTGATTTCATCACACAAGAAAGGAAACAGCTCTCCAAGATTCCCTCTCCAGGGGAATGAGGAGTAATGGCAGAACACAGTGCCACTGAGGGGAAGAGCTCGCTGCTCCAACAGAGGCAGAGCAGCACCTTTCTAAAGAAAGGCATGTCAGCTTGCCAAAGAGCAACAGCAACTGCTGGTGTAGACTCTGCCCTGCAAACCAGCCAGGATGACTGCTGCTGCAGTGGATGTGCTCAGAAGCACACAGCACTCTGGCTGCACTGCTAACCTTTCCAGCTGAGGACTCAGAGAAATGAGTCTCTCTTTCTTCTTTGCTGGTCCTTTCAAATGCTCCCACCATCACCACCTTTGCTTTTACAGGCAAGGAATGCAGTGCCAACAGACCAAAGTTTAGAGAGGCAAGATGGAGAAGAGCAAATACAAGAGCCAGAGTGAGAATGCAACAGCAGGAGACAAGAGGACAAGAACAGAGTCCAGTGAGTGCAGGGGCACTGGCAGGCAGTTCATTTGAGAGGCTCTTGCTTGCCCAGAGCATATCAGCCACACAGAAACAAAGCCTGGCTCATGGAATCGCTCCTGTTCTGAGCCCCTTTCCCAGACAATCCTGCCCAAGCTCTGGGAAGCACAGCTGGGATCCCCGACTGACCTCCCGACTGATGATGGCAATCTCGTCTTCTGTCAGGCGAGTCTTTTGGATTGTGTCGTAAAGACTGCCTCCATCCATGTACTCCATCACCAGCCACAGTTCTTCATGCACAAGGTAGCTGAAAGAAGGGAACAAGGCCATGCAGATGAACATGCATTCGTTGGCCCCTTTGCTTGATTCTTGTTTCTGGGTTGCTTTGTGACAAGGACAGAATTAAAAGAATTAAAGACATTCCCTCCGGGCTGTGGGTTGTTTGCAGTCTGTGCAGTCTCAAGGAGAACAGCACATCTGTCAAAAGGAGATGTCTCTGATGGCCAGCAATCAAAAAGTGCAGTTTAGTAACAGCCAAGATGAAAAACCTGTCCCGTGTGGTATTTCTGGAAAGAAGCACCTAGTGTTCCTGGCATGGCCAGCCCTGGAAAAGAGGGGCAACAATCCAATGGAAATCCTCCCTAGCATGCTTCATCAGCATTGAAGAAACCTTAAAAAATCCATCCTGAGACAACATGGAGGCAGCGAACTTACAGGGTACTGACTTCTTATGGTAGAGATGATGCAGGTTTTTGAACAATTTTTCAACTATGTGTTGGAAAGCCAGAGATGACTCATGGAGACAAACTGCACTCTCTTCCCATCCATTGGAGATGAGTAGAGAAATAATAATGAAGCAATAATTAACAGCTTTCTTTTCTGCCAGTGTCCAAAGTGGGGTTTTAACCTTGCATGCTTTTACTATGTAAACAAACCTTCATGGGATGAGACCACGACCACTCACCCGTCTAAATAATGGACAAGATGGGGACTCATATTCCTCTTCATGACCGTGATTTCAGTAACAATATCCTCCATCTCGCTCGGTCCCCGAAGATAGATTTTCTTGATGGCCACCTAGAATGACATTGAAAATCAGTAACTTTAGAAGCTGGCGGAATGAGACCAAAACACACATGGGGAGAGAGATTTTGCAATGACACCGCCAAGCCGTGCCAAAGTGCCTTGTAATTAGACAAAGGAGTAATTAGGAAGTGACATTCCTACAGCCCATTTCTCTGCTCCTTTGGGGGCCAGATCCAGGACACGTGGCCACTGACCACATTTTGCCTTGTCCACTTGTTAGCAATGGTGTGTCAACTCTCACCCCCCCAAAGCTCTGAGCACACTCTCTGTCTGTCTGTACTTGAGAAGAAGTAATGCGTGCCTTGGTACTCTGTGGATACATCTCGGGCTATAGGCAGGGCTTGGGGCTTTTAGGGACACCTTGCAGATCTCTCCCTACGTGCAGTTCCCAAGTGCAGCACTGCAGGTGGCTAAGGAACTGCCAGGAACATTCAGATGTATTTGCTGGCAGCCAGAAATGAGAATTCAGGACTCTGAAGCCGTAGCCCCAGAGAGCAGTGAGATGCTCCTTTGTTGGAGCATCTGAGAGCCAGGGAGAGCATCCTTCTCTGAAAGGAACCGCTGTCCTCCTTGCCTTCCTTCTGGCAGCTGAGCAGGACAAAGACTGCCCCAAATGCAGTTGGCAGGCTGGCACCAGTCTGTGCTTCTTGTGCCTTTGCAGCACAGCTCTAGCCACAGCTGCAGCCGCAGCTGACACGAGACAGGAAAGCCCTGGAGAGCAGCAGAATCTGCAGGGGCTCTTGACATTTACCTCTCCGCCCGTGGCAGTGTCGATCGCTCTGCAAACCTCTCCAAAAGCCCTAGAAACAAAACAGCAGCAAAGAAAGGAGAAGCCATTTAGACCTTGGAGTGAAAGCCAGCCCAGACAGGAGATGTCTGCTGGAAATGCCTCCAACCTGCAGCATGCAGGAGGGCACTGCCAGAAGGCAGATGATGCATGTTCCTCTCCAGTGCATGGGCACTGGGCCTGTTTCTGAAGCATTGGGGTTTAGTGCCTCAGCTCCAAAGGCCAGGTGATTCTTTCATCGTGGATTTCAGTTTCTAAACTGGGCGGTTTTTATCCTCACCACAGACTATTTCCTTCAGCAAACTCTTGGGAAGAAATGCTCCTGAGAAGTGTTATCTGACTGCTATGATAGGGGGTAGGTTGCTGTTTCTGGCAATGAAATAGAAGTGTCTTTGATAATGCCTTCTGACCACACTTCCAAATTCTGGCCGCTACTGAGAGATGGGGCAGACTAACCCGCGTGTCTGAATATGTTTGCAGCTTGCCTGACTTCACACTTGACAGATATTCCAGCAGCAAATCAGCTGCCCCATGACTGTGTAGAAGCAACTGTGGTTGGACTCACCCTCTGCCAACAATTTCCTTTTCGGTGTATTTCCTCCGGGGATTTTCTGTGCTCACCATTTGCCCTGAGGGAAACAAAATGCAAAATGCTCACTTGAAAGCAGACATCCCACTATCCAAGAGATACAAAAGGCAGCCCTGCTGGGGCTCTACAGTCTGGCCTTCTGAGTCCTTTGTGGCCAGCTGGGTAACAACAACAACAACAACAACAATTGCAACAAGACAGGCAGCTCTGCAGTACAAGCAGGTCAGCACAGAGAATGATTTTCTACAGTCCTTTGAAGAGATGCCTTGGCAGAAAACAAAGCACAGGGAGATGCATTCCCAGGAGAGGAGGGCATCTTCCCCACCTTGCAGCAGTTTCCCAAAGGAATGCCTTTCCCTTTGTAAACCCAAGCAGCTCATGCTCTAAACAACCCCAAGGGGCCTTCAGCAGCAGGACCCTCACCCTTGATGAGCAGGCTGAGCTGGAAGACGCCCTTGCCCGTGGCCCACGTGAAGAACCACACTGCTTCTCCTCCCCCTGACAGCAGGGATCAGTCCCTGCCATTGCACTCGCCCTCTCAGCCCCGCACACGTGCCCACCTTCCCGCAGCGGGCAAGGGCAGCAAGGACAGCAGTGCTCCTCAGGTGCCGGCGGGACACGGACAGCTGCCCAGAGGAGATGCTGACCCTCTGTGAGCCCAGCCCAGGCCGTGCAGGAGCCGGCCCAGAGCAGGGGCTGCTGCCTCGGGGCAGCTCCGCGCTGCAGCGGCCGGCCGGCAGCGGCACTCTCCCAGCTAAGGAAGGCTCCAGCCTCGGCGCTCACACCAGCCCTCAGGGCCAGGGCAGCCACCGCCACAAAGCTGCCAAAGCCCAGGCACCAGCACTGACAAGCAATGGCAAGAAGGCACGGCCACACCCAGCCCCTTCCAAGCTGCTGCCCCCACTGAGGACACAGCAGGATTGGCTTGGAGAGCAGACACACCCAGGTGCACGTCAGTGCCCTTTTGTGCCAGCAGGTGATGGGAGGCAGAGAGTCAGCTGGGCTCTCTTCTCAGCCCCACCAGGTCTTATCTGAGGGCACAGGACGGGCAGCTGCTCTGGGCAAGAAGGAGCTTCAATGACTTGTGCTGTACAATCACAAAGGGCACTGAGATGAGGAGGATCAATGGGTCCAGCTATGCTGACACGTGCTCACAATACACTGTCCCTCAGAGAAGAAAGACACAAGACGTACTCATGAACCCCAGGAAGTCATCCTCATCATACTCCATCTCCTGTTGCTGAGCAGCAGCTTTGTCAGTGCTGGAGATGAAGGAACTGCCCAGGCTCCACTGCTCAGCTGGGGCAGGCCAGGCCCCTTCAGGTGACACTGCTGCTGCAGCAGCTTCAATAGAAGAGCCTGTGGAGATCTGAGACAACAAAAGAGTTTGTGTCAGAAAAGTGGCTGGCAGAGATTAGCCCCAGATCCCATTTTAAATGCAAGCCCTTAGGAAGGTGCTGTCAGCCAGTGACTGGGAGCTGCTGTCAGGCTCAGCTTTTTCACCTTTCTGCCCACAATTCACATTAATTCAGCCACTTCTTTCTGCTTCCCTGCCCACCTCTGCTTCCATTTTACCAAAAGAACAACCTGGCAACCAAGGCACCAAAATCCCTGACTTGAAGCAGAAACTCCACGTCCCCAGTGTGTCTCTGAAATGCTCCCAGGTAAGCACAGCCAAGAAGCTCGTGGGGACAAACCGCCCCAAAAAGCTTGTGTTGTCACATCAATACTTTTTGTGCCTGTGGGTACTTGGCGAGTCTGTGGAGGGGGACAGGTGTCCCCAGACCACAGCGTCCCCTACGTATCCACCAAGGCTGAGCACAGTGCCTTTGACATGCTCCCTCCTCTGCAGACAGGGAACCTTCCTGCTCCAGGCTGGCCTCTATCAGAATCCCAGCAAGCTGGGGCCTAAACATGGCAGCTCAAAGCCCATTTTCCAGCTGTCACTGGCTGAGGGGAATGGCTAGGTCTGGCAGGACTGCAGCACTCGGCATCCTCAGCCACCAACAGCAAGAGCTGGCTGCTCAGAAACTTGCAGCTCTGCCTCGCACTAAAGACAGCGCCCTCCAGAAGTGGCACTTACCGTCTTGGAAAGTTGCGGCTGTGGTGTGACCACAGCTGGAGCCTTGTGGTCATTTGGCTCCTCTTTGCCTTCTCGTCCAGGAGCAGAGGAAGCCAGAGGAGAGTCTGCTCTTGGTTCTGGGATCTGTGGACAGACAGGAGCGTTAGACACAGGCCATGACCTATCATTTAGAACCTTCTTTCTCTTCAGCTCTAGAACCAGCTCTACTAAGCACAAATCATCAACTTGCAGAGCAAGGGGATTCTAAGTCCCTCAGACTAAATTCTAATGGGCTGATTCAACTGGGCACTGCAAATTGCTCTGAATTAGATATTCCCCCCTGGCTACTATCAGGAAGCAACGTTCTCTCAGCAAAACTGGACTTTTAGTTCTTTTAAAGCTCTGGAATGGAAAATTAGGAAATAGCCGGTGATGCCTTTGCTCTTCCTGCTGTAGACATGGAAATGGATTTTCTTGCAGCCTACTCAGCTGGCCCTCTACACTCTACTGCCACAGGCCAAGCTCACAGCTTGCTGCACAATTTTAAACACCAGGAACATCAAATGTGCCTTTCTTACTCACCTCAGCATCAGCACCTCTGAATACCCGGCTCAGGTGACCTGCAGTGGGCAAGGGAAAATGAAGCAGATGCTTTGAGAAAACTGGAGACAACCAGAGCATTTTTAGAAGATCTTCCAAGAAGGCCTCCCAGTCTACATTTTCAGAGTTGTCCTGCTTGACCCAGCAAATGGAGGAAATGACAGACTCTGCTGCCACAGACTCTCCAACAGAGGGAACGCAACCCCTGCAGGTTCCCTTGCAAATGCTGCCCGCACGGCCCTGGCTGCAGGCAGCCCGTTTTGAGCTGAACGTGTTGACAGCACCTTTACCCAAGTGGCATCCAAAAGGTCTTTCTGTTTCCAAATCAACTCAATGCCCAAGAAAGAGCAGGAAGACATACAAAAGGCAAGTTAGGTGACACCCAGGGAAAACCTCTACTTACGTGCCAGGTGAGTCAGGAAATAGGTGGAATATCCAACTCCATAAACGGAGCAAACTACAGCAGCCAGTTGCCCAATCATTGTGGCAACTGCTGTGCAAGTTTGCCAACTGTTCTCTAACACTATCAAAAAGCAAGTCTCCTGTCAGTGTTCACGTGCCCACTGACAGTCGCCTCACGTTGCAAGACGCTCCTGCACTGAGCAAGCTCAAGAGCTGCTCTGACACCCCTGAGGCCTTCCGTGCAGCAAGGCAACCTCGTGATGTCACCACGACCACGTGACAACCGTGCCCTGACATCACAAAGCAAACGCTCTGCCTTGGTCTGTGAGTTGATACAGATGGAGAGACTGATGTTTGTGTAGGCCTAGGCTGCATTTTTACCTCTTTCCCCGCACAGCTGCCTGTTTCAGCTCTTGTTTCTCCCCCTGTGCCCCCTGTGTCCCCTGTTGCTGTGCTGGGTCCGAGCTGGCGGCCGGGCCGGGCGGAGCAGCAGTTCCAGCCCCGGGTGTCCCTGGAGCGCTGGGAGCTGCCGGTGGCCCCAGGCACTGTCCCCTGAGCCAGTGCCATCTGCTGTCCTTGTCCAGGGGTGCTGCTCTGCAGGGGGGAAAGCAAGGATGGAGTGAAAGGTTTTGAAGATGGGGCGGCTGGAATCCCTCTGCTTAGAGTTCTTTTTAAAGATATATGGACTTGAACATAGAGAGGGATAATTATATGGATATTTATACATGTGGGTATGTGCTATTTGTATGGGAATATTTCTATCTATATGTTGTTATATTTATAAATGTATGCTATGTATTTTTGTGTCTGTATATATGCATACATCTTTGTAATAACATATGTATATATGGATGTAAGTATATGTATATGTAAGTACACTGTTCTATGTGTGTTTAATTCTATTTCCTATGAATACAGTGGTGTAGGTATTTCTATTTATGCAGTTGGAGTTATATGGCTCTTTGAATAGGTATATTGGTATTCCTAGAAGTAAATATGTTGAGGAATGGCTACATGACCAAGGCCACGTAGACATGAGAGAGCTTTGCTGAAATCACTTGCACAGAAGCCTGCGAGGTCAGCATGACCCTGAATGCAGCTGTGTTACCATAACAAAGCCTTGGGGTCGAGAAGTTTGAGGGAGAAGCTTAGTGATAACAAGTATATAGTTTTCTTTTACTGTAACCAATCAAATGTTAACAAGTGTGCATAATAAGAAGTAGCCTCAATATAATGTGTGCCTTTTGATCAAGAAAGTGAGGCTTGCTTATAAATCATATTGATTATGTGCGATCTTCCCACGTACGAGAAAGAGCAATATAAATATATCTAGCTTTATATTTACACATGTGCATTTACTTCTGTATTTTGAGGTGGGTGTATCTGGGTGTATCTTTTTATTTCAGCAGGTATGGAGATGTATAGTTGCATCATTGTATCGACTGAGATCTTCCTAGAGGACTGTTTAGATAGAAATACTGATATTTTTGTATTCCTAGATGGGCTTTAGGCTTGCAGTAATATGTAATAAATTAAGTTGCTAAACACCTAATTGATCTTTGTGTCTAAGTGAGTTGTTGTAGATGTTGGCAATAAATTAAGGTTTTCTTAACTGAAGTGGATATTTGTATATTTTTACATAGCATTGTTGTAAAAATCTAATAAATCCCTTTTTTAACTTAAATTGAGATATATAGTTAAATATATCGTTGTATATTGTCAGCACAGTAGAAGCAATTTGTAATAAATGACATTTTTCATGTGAAATCAATTCTTGTGCATTTGTCGATCAGCAGTGCAGCTGTAGGAATCTGCAAGAAATTACAATTGTCAACTGCGATGGGTGTTTTGTGATTTGTGCTGTCCAGAGCAATGAGCAGTTGTAAATATTGGAGGATTTTGGCCGTGGAAATCTCCATCCGTGCCCAGCACGTGCCCCACTTGCTCTCAGGCTGGGCAGGGCAGGTGCAGATTTGGGATGGCAGCAGAGCCACACCTTGGCTGAGAACTCGCTGCAAAGGCAGCTGAGAAAACTCCGGGATTCCACGGAGCATCCAGCTCCAACCAGAGCCACCCAGGGAGGACAAATCCACCTGCCATGCCACGGGCAGCTCTTCAGGAAGCGCTCCAAGTGTCCCTCTGAAGGTCATCCTGGAGCCCAGGAGCCAACAGGGATCCTGAGCCAGCTCCGCTGCCTTTGGCAGCACTTGGCAAATGAGCTGCAGCAAGGGGGAGGCCGCAGGGCTGTGAGTGCTGCAGGCTGGGGATGAAGGAAGGGCCATGGACACCTGTGCTGACATGACCCAGAATCCACAAGGATTCTGGGGGAGAACTGGCAAGCAACAAGTTCCCACAGCCACGACAGTGATGGAAGCCCTTGCTGTGAAGTTCCCTGGAGGAACTCCCAGGGGAGTTGCTGCTATAAGAACTAGTACCAGAAGGCACAAATGTAGTAACACTAGGAGATGGCCTCTAGGACCCACAGGCAATAGCTTAGGAAAAGATCAACTATATATTTGATATATTCTTTTGATTATGGCATATCAAAATATATAATATGCAGCATTATATTTGATAAATTGCATATATGATACATATAAATATGTACCATTGAGTGCATTTTCATAAATATTTTCATTTCATATAGATTTGATATATTCTTCCCACCTTGGGGGAGTGAAGATGTACTGCTGTTGAGAACCTTCTGCCCACACAGCAGCCAGCCCACAGGGCTGTGCGTGCACACCCACCCACCGTCCTTGTTCTTCTCGGCATCTTGGGGCTGCTGTTGGCACAGAACTGGGATGAATTGAACTCGACACACCTGTCCATGTCCAGCCTGTCATCAACGCTGATGTGGCAGGGCACAACACACAGCTCTCAAATCACTCACATTATCATCCATGCTTTCATTCCTGCTGGGGAATGGGGAACTTAGAAACACCAAAGACACAGAAAAGAGGTGGAAAAAGTTGGGATCTTTGGTACACTGCTGCTACCCTCATGGAGGAACATTTGTTGGGTTTTTTAAGGTCATAACTTTCCAAAAACTAGCAAAGCGGCTCAGCATCGCTCACTCAGTTGTGAACAGTTTTCTTGACTTGGCAAAACTGCAGTGCTAACTGCGGACTCCGTCCTTGGTTCAAACCACCTGCCCTGACCTGCAGACAAAAGCACCAGCACCAGCAGAAACTACATCAGCCACTTTTCTCAAAAAGCTCTCTTCAATATGTGAGAGGAAAGGAAAACATATCAGACAGTGTGGATTAATGACAAGACTCTGAGCAACAGTTAAAAAGCAAAGGGCCGCAGCTTCTCTGGGACACCCCTCGTGCTCCAAGGCAGCCAGGCCGCCCTGGCTGCCCGGGACCCTGCGCTCCACGGGCTCTGCAGAGCTGCACAGCGGGGAGGCAGCCTCAGGCACCTCAGGCCCTGGGCACCAGTGGCCTTCTTGGTCTGGACGACTGCCTCTGGGCAAATGCAGCCTGCTGGCCCTCTGCTCTCGGCCCTAGCCTGGCCTTGCAGGGCTAATCCTGCTCCCGGTCTGAAACGTGCTCAAGGGGGATTTGTTTGTTTCCAGCTTTCCAGGGCATTGATTTGCACCACAACATACTGAAGGACTAAGGCCTGAACAACAGGTCCTGAGCTAAATCTGCCCTCTGGATGACCCTTCCAACCAAATGTTCAATGGATCTGCTCCTTAACCAAGTCTTACTATCAATAGGATCGATGCATTCATTCATTGGTGAAACACATCTTTATCTTTCAGCATGAAGAAATCAGACAAGGCTACATCTGGCCTTGCTTCCTCCTTGAGCCCTGGACAGGCTCAGGGAGAAAATAAGAGGAGAAGGAAATCAGATCTCCTGCCCCAGAAGGTCTGTCAGATTGCTCGTTCACCACTGTCAAAGCTGGGCTACTCTCACAGTGCAGTCAGAAGCCTGGTGGCCAAGAAAGGGGGAGGCAGTGTAGGATTTCCTAGTTCCTCGCAGTGACTTTCCCGAGCTTTGCTGGGACAGCTTTCCCCACCTGATGAGTGGATCTGGATGAAGGATAAATAAAAAGGGTGTCTGCTGATGTATCTTTCTTAACCACTAGAGGCAACCTTTTGTACCAGTGATAAGGTGCATTGCTTACCTTCTTCTTTTCTGATTTGCCTTTGCACTCCTGCATGATAGTAAATTACACTGTTGCTTCAGCTGATGTCTGTGTCTGTGTCTGTGACTCTCCCTGTTGCAGACAAGTAAAAAATGTTATTAAAGAAAGGTCTTATGGAATATGGATGAGGCCATGCTACTTCAGCTAAGCAGCTAGCAATAGCCTGCAAGCTCCCAGTTGAAAACTGTTTAGAGAAAGAGAAGTTTGTTCACACAACAACCTATTCTTAGGGAGAAAAACAAGTGCATCTGCATAAATATTAGCTCTGTTCCATCAGAACCCACCAAGGAAAAATGGAAACAACCTGAAACTTAGCACATACACACAAATGACCTTCTGACCAATAAATGAGGCAGTAAGAAAACTACCAGTCAATGGGTGCTGCACATGAGGTCCCTGAAAACTGGATAAAATAAGTGATGTGAATAAAGAATTGGCTTTATCGGCATGAAGGATATGGAGTCTCGGCTGATTCATTACAACATCTCCCCACCACCAAAACAAACACACAGCCAGTTGAGCACAAGACCTGCCTCTCTGCCAGCCCATTTCTCGGAAAACACCCCTGATTGCCATCTCTGCAAGTGCAATCCCCACTTTCCAACTACCTTTTCTGCAGCCAGGCGAGAAAAGTCGTCGCTCCCAGCTCCGGACACCTCCAGAAACCAACTGCTTTCAGCAGTCACAAGCCTGAAATACCAACTTCCTTACTGAACCAGCCCACTGGGAGCTCACACAGGGAGGCCTTTTGTCCAAGGATACCCACACAAGAGCTCGAGGCTGGAGCAGTTTGAAATGCAACTCCTCCCGATGTTAAACCACCCTTTATCAAATGAGCACATACCAACCTGCCCCAAAGGGAAAGCCGGCAGGAAAGAGAAGCTCTTCTCCTGCAATAGCAAGCTCTGTGCTTCTTTCTGTTCCAGCTGGAGAGTGGAGGCCATGGGCTACTCCTCACTTTGGGAAGGAACCCTGGGAAACGGCCGGATCTGGGAGACCAGCAGAGGGAAGTTCCCCAAAAGGTACAAAAAGGTTCTCTGCAGAGGGGGAAAAAAAAAAAAAATTAAAAAAAAAATTATATATATATATAAAAATGAAGCATTTCAAAAAGTTCTCAGACAGAAATTTCTGCCCCAACATGACAACCCCAAAGTCTCTGTGGTCTTTCAGGACACATCATTTTTGTCAGTCCCCCAAAGCACAATCAGCTCCCCAACAAGACTTCAAGACTAAAGGACAAACCTTGCCCCCTCACCTCTCCACACCAGCCGAGGGAGTCTCTGTCCATTGCAAGATCTTTGTCAGTCTGCATTGGCAGGAGCTGGCTGCAGGAGGCATTTGCATTGGAAATCTCCCCACATGGGGGGAAAAACAGAAGAAGCGATTCCTGAGGAAAGAAAATGGCAACATCCTTTGGGAAGACACCGGTGTGAGCTCCCTACAAGTGAAGGCCTTTCATCCCTTGCATCAAGCAACATCCATCCATGGGGCAGCACTAGCGTTTTGATGACAATGCTGACAAAATCACTGCCCCTTCCTGCTGCTGTTGCTGACTCCAAATCATGAGAGATGTTCCAACTCTGCAAAAAACAGGCAGAGATGGCGAGAAAAAAACAGCTAGTCTGCTGAAAAGGTGACCAAAAGAATGCTTTCTCATGTCCCCTTTTCATCCTTTCCCCAGGCAAGACAAAGCAATGTCCTTTTCCTCCGTCACCGACGGTGACTCAGGTACAGGATGCAGCGTGGAGACAGAGTCCACCACTGCTCCCAGAGCCCGCCCTGGCCACGGGCTTCCCGTGCCCTACCGTGCCGAGCCGAGCTGTGCTGAGCCGAGCCGAGCCGCGGCCATTGCCCTCCGGCCGTTGTGGCCACAGTCGGTGATGGACGCCATGGCGGAGCTGCCGCTGCCCGCCGGGCTCAGCGCCGGCACCTTCCCCGCCAAGCTGTGGCGCCTGGCGAACAGCCCCCGCGTCCGCTCCGTGCGCTGGGACAGCCAGGCCCGGGGGCTGCTCATCGAGCGCTCCCTCTTGGAGCGGGAGCCGCTCGGCCCGGGCGGCTCCCAGGGGCCGGCCCCGCACACCTTCCGGGCCACGCGGTTGCGCAACTTCCTGCGCCAGCTCAACCGCTACGGCTGCCGCTAGGTGCCGGGCCGGCCTGGCGATGCCGGCGCCTGGCGCCACTACACCAACCCCTGGTATCGCCGCGACCGCCCCGACCTCCTGCTCCGCATCAGGCGCCGGAGCGCGGCCAACAGGCAGCGGCCGGCGGCGGGGCGGGAGGGGCGCAGGCGCCCGCCCTGCGGCTCCCAGCAGCTCCCCAGGGCGCGGCCGCTGCTGGACGGGCGGGACGGGCGCGCTGGCTTCAAGCCGCTGCCCCGGTTTTTAGGTGTCCACTCCACTTCCGGTGGGCACTGCAGTCCCAGGGAGTTCTCTGGTTTGCGTGTCGCCATCAGGGCTGTGAGGGGAGCAGCGGAAGCACGGCCCCACGGGAAGGAGACAGTTTCAAAATGGACACCGCTACAAAATGGGGGGTGAGGGAGAGCGGTAAAGGTATACAAATGAACTTATTCACATGCAAACTGGGAACAATAACGGATACAAATGAATAAGTCTTTAAATATGTCTTTAACCTAGTAAACGTGGAACAGTAACTTATGCCCCTACGGAATGGGGCATGAGCAGCTACGAGCATTAACAAGGGTACAGGTGTGACGTAGCGTTAACAATTGATACAAACATTTACAACACGGAACACTGTGATTACTTAAGTAGACACTTTATATGAACCTTCTGTTTCGAGATTTTATTCCCCATAAAACCCTAACAAGCTCAAGGTCCATTTATAATTAAAAAAAAGGGTAGTCAAGCTTCCAGGACTGCAGACACATGGAGGTGAGACCACCCCCAAACAGGCTGAAGGTCCATTTGTAGGAGAAAAATGGGTAGTCAAGCTTCCAGGACTGCAGACACATTGAAGTGAGATCCTCAACAAGAAGCTCAAGGTCCATTTGTAGGAGAAAAACGGGGAGCAAAACTTCCAGGGTGTTCTCACTTTGATGTCTCTGCAGTTCAGGAGGTTGGACTATCCTTTTTTTCTCCAAAAATTGGACCTTGAGCTTGTTTGGGGTGGTCTCACTTCCATGAGTCTGCAATCCTAAAACCTGACTACTTGATGTTTTCCTACAATAAGCCTTAAACTTGTTTAGGGGGGGGTCTCCCTTCCATATGTCTGCAGTCCTAGAAGCTTGACTACCCTTTTTTCTCCAAAAATTGGACCTTGAGCTTGTTTGGGGTGGTCTCACCTCCATGTGTCTGCAGACCTGGAAGCTTGACTACCCTTTTTTCTCATACAAATGCACCTTGAGCTTTTTTGGGGAGGGTGTCACTTTTCTCTGTCTGTAGTCCTGGAAGCTTGACTACCATTTTTCCATTTGTAAATTGACCATAAGCTTGTTGACAGCAGACACATGAAAGTGCCACCCCTCTAAGAAGCTGCAGGTGCAATTTTTAGAGAAAAAAAGGGTGGTCAAGCTTCCAGGACTGCAGACAAATGGAAGTTAGACTGCCAAAAAGAAGCTCAAGGTCCATTTGTAGGAGATAAAAGGGTAGTCAAACCTTCAGGACTGCAGACACGTGGAAGTGAGACCACCCCCAAACAAGCTCAAGGTGTATTCATAGGAGAAAAAAGGGTACTCAAGCTTCCAGGACTGCAGACACATCCAAGTGGGTTGCTGCATGGGCCAGTGTTTTTTTGTTTGCTTGTTTTTCTTTTTTTTTTCCTCCTCTTTTTTTTTTCTTTTTATTTTTCCTTTTTCTTTTTTTTTTTTTTTTCCCCCAACAACCTCCTGGAGTACTACAGGAAAAGGGCAGAATTGCTGGACAGTGCCCAGTCAAAAAGGGACCTGGGGGTGCTTGTTACAGCAGCTGAACATGATCCAGCATTGTGCCTTTGTGGCTACAAAGGCCAACAGACTTTTGCAAATATTAAGAATATGCTAAATTTTATTCAGAAAACATTTCCTTCCAAGTCAATATCAATTAAAATATAACAGTGTTAAGCAACTTTTGAAAAGCTGTAACTAAAGCTCCCAAGGTTTTATTACTTTTTATTACTGAGCTTTTAACAGAGCTGTTCCAACATTCCATAAGTTTTTGCCCGAGATTTTATCTTGCCCTCATTCACATGGAATGAAATTCAGGAGGATCAGAAGTTGTTCCACGAGTCACAGAAAGGCCACTATTCCCAAAGGAGTGCAGAGTTTTTAGGTTGCTTCTCATGTACCCCCAGGAAATATGCAAGAGTCCGGTTTAATAAGCCAGAGCATTAACTAGAAGCATGACATGTAAGATTTGATCTCTTCCCCTTTCCCTCCTCCTGCATTTGACAGTCTGGAACTGGGAGAGTGGCAGGATTGCACTCTTTAAAGTTTCACTGAAATGAAGTCTACAAAACAAGCTCCCATTTTTATGAAATCACATTTCCCCACTCCAGATAAATCCTATTTCACCAGAAAACCTCTGCTCAGCTCCTTTTGTACATCCATTCTATGGGATATCTGCTTTCTGGTCCAGAAGCACTCTGGACTGATGAGGTAAAACAGGTAAGAGAAGAGATCACAGAGACTTAGTAAAGGAAGACCTTCCCAACCCATTTGAAGAGTTAGACATAACTAACAGCATCTCCCACGTGAGCATCAATGAAGAAGTGACAAAGGGACAACACCTGAAAAAAAGCCTTCAGCAGACTTTGCCTGTCAGCCCCATCAGCCTCACTAACATCATTTTTATAAGGAGGACAATCTGTGTTCAAGGTTGCTTCCTGAACTCACTTCTCCAAACTGTCTGACCTGCAAAGGTGATGGCTTTGTTGTCACTGACCGCACCAACTGTCCTGATGGATCACTAAGCTCTCCAGCAGCTTCTCAGTACTTTTTAATAGGCACAGAAATGGGAAAGCAAAGAAGCTACAATAAAAAATTTAAAACACACAAACAAAAAAACCACAAACAAACCGTGGAGAGTCTTTGAACTTCAAAAAAAAGAAGGCAAATTGTTGTTAAAAAACCATAGCAAGCACCCAGTGCCAACCAAATTAATGCTTAGGAAAGCTTACAGAGTCTAAAACACAGTATTATTCTGGCTTCCTAATTTAGTGATACAGAGTCAAAGTTTCTATTTGACATATCCCACATAATTGCACTCAATTGTAGCACTGCCATTCAACAGAAGCCAAGGATCCAGAAATGGAAAGAATTGCCCAATGTGGTATATTCACGAATCTCTCCTTAATATCGAACCAGATCCATGGCCTATGTTCTCATCACTTATGCCATGTGTTATACAATGCACTTAGGCTTAGAAAGTATTATCAGGATAGCTCTAAAAGTAGTATTTCTGAAAAGAAAGGGAAGAAGATTAAGACAAAAAGAACATCTCTTCCAGGTGTTCCCAAACAGGGCCCAACTCTTCTGACAGACGCTTCAGTTGGCTGCCTTTACCTTGGTTTGGCTTTTAAGCAGAGATACTCATTCCAAGCTCTTCACTTCCCTCTAGCTCCAAATAATTTTTTCATTAGTGAACGGGACATTATTTTTTATGCAAATCAAAGGCCCAAAGGAGTTTATTTTATCACCAATACTTCTATCTGTACAACAGCTATTAAGAGAGCAGTACATCCACCCTAAACCTATCATCAAGGTATCCTGTTGTGCTGCTGATCAATGATACTCTCTCCAGTTCTGCCCCTCAAACAACACAGGGAAGAGTATTCCCAACAAGCTGAACTTTTTCAGGAGTAAAGTTGTCCTATTCCTTCCAATAATGAACTCTGGATCCCTGGTGAGTAACTCACATTTAACCGGCAGCATTCTGGGCTGCTCCTATTAACTGCAACAGCCTGGACAGCTTGAACCTCAACAAAACGTGCAGTAAGCAACTGAGCTAATTTAACCTCATTGATCCTCAAACCAGTAGAATAATTTGATGTCCACACAGCAGCTTGTGCACCGCCTCCAACATAAACGTGGCCCTATAGGAAATCCACACCAAAAATGTGCTGCAGCCCAGCTGCCAGAGCTATCAGGCTGGGAGAATCACTGCACAGTCTCTGAGCCCCCTCGCCAGCTGCACGGCATGGGTCACACGCTTTGTTTGTTCTTGTTAACAGTCAAGGGCTTGTTTCCAAACTGGATGTATCCTGACATCTCCCCAGTGCCGCAGTTTTATGGAGGAGGCTCCATTTTATCTGTAAACTGTTTACCTTAAGTTTCGACATGAACACAAAAAGCATTGCTAGGAGAGGCAAACACAGAAAACCACGCAGCACTGGCACTTCTCAGGCAGGTACTGAGCTGGATTTAAGCTCCCTATTAATCATTAATTACAGCAGCATTTCAAAAATTTAGGTTTTGAAATAATTTCAGCACTACTTAATCACAAAGGATGTAAGGTCTCCCTGAATATTTAGGGACATCTACTTTCAGGGAGGCATTTTAAGAAATGTTCTTTGTATATAAACTATTTGTTATTTAAATTACTGCTGAAAGCCAGATGCTTTATTTTGTTCAATACAACACATTTAAAACAATAACATGAGATTTTAACAGCAAAATCACCTAGCCCACAAAACACCGTTCTATGTTGACTAGGGTGGCAAAACAAGGGTAGTTTCTAAACACAGAAAAATAAATTTAAAAAAAGGATTTTTTCTAAGCATGTAAATGCAGGTCTTGGTACCACATCCAAGAACTTCACTTGCAAAGGAACTTGGTCTTGCTAGAGTTTTAAGTACGGTGGTTTTTTATCAGACCTGGCCTCATTCATGCTTTATGCCACTTGTAAAATGGAACAGGGCATTTTAGGAAAGAAGTACCTCCCTTCAACTCCTAAAAGCTGTGACTGAAGCCTGTTAAGTTTCAGTAGCATTTCAAATATACCAGGGCATCCTCAGCTTTACCTTCTTTATAGGACAAGGTACAGAAACCCACTGGCAGTTAGAGGAGCCACATAATCAGTGTTCAGCATTTCTACCAACCAAATTATCCCTGATAAATAGATACGACCTAGCATGAGAATTCACTTTTACTTCAGCATATTAAAAGTTATTTATTTTAAGGATAAATATATATCTCTTTCACAACTACACTGCAACACAGACATGAGTCCAACAGCGAAACAGCATAACAAAAATACATCCCCCTAATAGAGCATATCCACTGCTTTTTCTTCATCAGCCATACAATATTGATGGAAACAGGAGAGATTTCTCTTTCCTTCTAACACAGCAGGTTAAGCGTCTTGAGAGAAGTCAGATGTCACTATTAACTGCAAGCACACAAGAAAACAAACTCATGCCAAAACAAGGGATAATAAAATTGAAGTCTAAATGGAAGCTGAGAGAAAAAAAAGTCCTGCTCCAACAGGTTAATCTCTAGCTAATTCCTCTTGTGACAAGTAGCTTTAAATAGCCATTTCACTCAAATTCTCCTACAACAAGTTTTCCTTGGAAATGAAACAATTTCTAGAACAAGCATAACTATCTTTGACCACACAAAACAGCATTTCATCTTGAACTACTCTAGCAAAAAGTCAACTTTTTTAAAAAGATTGACTAAGAAGACAATTGGAAAAGTAACTTTAGTCAGAAGTGATAGAATCAGCTGTAAATACTAGATGGGAAATTCCTGAAGAGACAAGTTTTCCCTTAGAGAGAGATGAAATACAGCAATTTACATTTCCCAACAACAATACTGCCTTTCTTTCCAAGTTCACCCAGAAAACTCAGAGTATAAATCAATAGCACAGATTTGGCTCTTACACGCACCCAACTCCCAGGACATTTTGTCACGCTCATCGTGCTGCATTCACTGCCTCTCCCAAATATTAATTGCCTTCACTTCTATCTTCAATATCTACTCGTGACTTGGGGGATTTTGCTTCAGGTTTTAATGCTTGGGATTTTTTTACATAGGACTATACACCTCAATAATTGTATCCAGGAAAGACTGGGTTTGATGCCATTTTTACAGTAGAACCCAAATTTTCAATACTTTCTACCTACTTGTCCATTAACTGTTCATAGAACAGAAGGACAATAAAAGCCATAAACCTCTTACTTTAGTAGCCTTCTGGAGGTGTAATTCAATAACTTCTTGCAAAATAAAACAGCAGCTTACAAAAATTAAAAAAAAGAGTCTTCACCACAGTAATCATTACAGCAGGGCAGATGCAACAACTATGCATTTGTTTAGTCCATCTAGACGTGGAAAAGGATTAAAACATGTAGACAGTAGCACAAGTCACCATCACTTATTATTTAAGCCATAAACCTAAGCATACTTCTGTGGGAAAATTAATTACAAACCTGGGGGAAATCAGATCAGTCACTAATCAGGCAAAGTGAGCAGGAAAATACAGCTATGTTGTCCACTCCTGATTGAGTCGCAGGATCAAACAGCACTAAGTGCAAGTGAAGTGAGGGGGAGTTATTATTACGCCTTTTCATCACTGGAATCATGCTGCCCCAGACAACCCCGACTTCTGTGTCTGGGCTAATTGCAGCCTGTTAAACGTCACAAGGAGACTGCAGCACAGCAGCACCTCAGAGGAGGGAGAAAGACAGTTTAAGGAGGGAACAAGGCAACGAGAAAATTCTGTCCTACAGCTGAAGGAGAAGGAAACAGCCAAGCTAACAGGACACCTGCAAAACAAACAAGGGTCCACACCAGGCTGTGTGCACACACCCGCATGCACAGCCACACCAGCACTGCCTACTGGAAACACCTTCCCCTGTGATAAAATATCAATGCCAAAGGCCAAAGGCTTTGAGAAAAAAATATAAGTTCAGTGATAAGGCAACTTTTCTAAATCCATTTCACAAATACTTGTTATTTCAAGCCTTAAATCACTAGTGGTAGGATAATACAGCAGACTTGGAGATATAGATTTATGCAATTTGCAGTTACTTAAGAAAAGGGCTTATTTATACCTGTGTATTTTCACCAAACCCAACAACTGCAGGTGTCATTAGGCTACACTAAAAACTGCTCCCCCTTCAGTTCAATCACAGCCATGTCCTACAACTCATGCAGTCTGTTCTACCTCTAGGTCCACTAAGGATCGATTTCCAAACTGTGTCACAACTTCAGGATGACACAGCATCCAAGTATTACCAATAAATAAATAACAAAAGCTCTGTTTTTGAAGATGAGACACTAATTTACCAGCACATAATTGTAACTGAGCTGTTTCATACTCCAGCTGAAACACTCCTGGTTTGGTGTTGCTAGAAGACATTCACTGCATATGAAGCTTTACGCATCACATTGAACTAATTTAACTGTAGGTGAGCAATTCTCTCAAGTTCCTGACTGAACTGCCCTATTGATCAGTTATTTCTCCTTAAAAAATATACACCTGAATTTTACTCTCCCTCCCAACTCCCATAAAGAGGAGTGGACTAAAACTGGTTATAAAATGTTAGTAAGTGTGCCAGCCAGCAAGTATCCGAGTGGCTTAATCATTAAAGCTGCCGTTCATTTCCACTAACCACGTGGATGCTTTCAAATGTCTCAGTCCCAACCAGAAACTGTAATATTTTTACAGACCATAGGAAAGCAAGATGGAAAATTACCTGCTGTACACTATGTTGATGCACGTGAACATGGATGCCATTGGGCATAACAACGGCAATTCTGGAGTTGGATGTCCTTTCTGCTTGTTCAGTGTACTCTATACAGCTGCCTTACAAACATGTCAATGTAGGGTAGCAGTTAGGTTTAAAATTAGTTGCAACATGGCTTAAGGAACGAGTCATTTTTGTAATCCAAACTCACTAGGATCCACATCTGCAAGAATTTCACAGAAAACCAGACAAGTGTATCTGCACATCAGCAGCTCCACAGCACAAACTGTGAGGAACAAAGGCCAGTGGCTGCTCAGGGACCCTTCCCATGAGGCAGCTGATGCACAGGAGCTGCTCTGTGTAGAGTGTGATGATTTACCCAGCCAGTGTTTAAAACGCCCATATTACCCGATATCTGCGCCCATTTTAAGAAGGGGAAGTACTGGGATCAAAGTCCCTCATGGATTCCATGCAGAATTACAAATTCCTCTGTTTGGGTGCAGAAAACTGTCTTTGCTAAGGTGACTAACTTAAATTTTTCCACATTTAATTTCACTGTTCCTCCTACATCCAGTATACTGTCAGAAGGAGAGAAAACTGCATTCTACCCTAAGTGCCATTGCTACGTCAAACAATTCTTTCAAATGCTGTTTTTGTTGAGCATCCTCGTAATTGTCCCATCTCAAAGACCGGCTTAATCCTTTCTGAAAACAGCTTCTCCTTTATGCTTTTAGAATTACTAAATTTTTTAAGTAATTAACATTTTTCCTCTGACTAGTTCTGTTGGTGGACATCAGCAATTTGAGGCTGTCCCCACAATTCACTTGCTTTGTTCTCTGCATTATCCCAGACTGACATTTAGGTTTAGTTTGCAGGAGGTTTAAATCCATCACTCACCACGAAACCCAAATCAGTGATTTCAATAATGCTTGAAACACCAAGGAATTGGGGAAAGGACAGGAAGGCACTCCCACACTTTAAGGGATTGGAGAGAAAGCTTTAAGCAGTTTCTCAAGTGTTCCCACCTTTCTGACCACTGACATTTGGTCTTGCTTGCTCTATGCTGGGTGTTTCTCCTTGGCATTTCTGTAGGAATGGGCACTGCTCCAGTGAGAATAAATGCACAGCTGAGTGTCATTAATATACTGATCTGTAAACATCTAAAGCAGGTATTGAACCACTGTCTGACTGGAGAAAAACAGCCTGTGGATCAGAAATAGCAATTCATTACCAAGACTTTTTTTGCTGAATTGTGCATACAAAAAAAAACCCTGAAAGATTCAATCAAATTCATTTTACTGTAAGCCTTTCAAAGATGAACGAAAAGCCTCTTGGTCCATTTGAAAACATAGGGATAACTGTGCTTTCTTTTAGAGTAGCACAAATTTACAAAAGTTGCCAGAGGAAGTAAGAAAACAGTAACAAAACCCACCACAGATAAAACTTCACAAATCTCAATTCCAAGACACTGACAGAAATGGTTTATATCCAGCTCTGCTACTAAAGGTTCATTTGCAAAAATTGTGACCACAAAATGCATCACAAATTGGTTTTCTACCTCATGACTGCTGATTACTAGGTAATAGAATATTAATGGTGCTTTTTCAACATCTACTTTTTCTCAAGGTGCATAAATCTCTGTAAAATTGCTTTATCTTACTTTCCAAACATTTGAAAGGCTGGTCTTCAGATGTTTGAACAGCAATCTTTCCACTACAGGGCAGCACACTTCCTTTTCATACAAGTAACACACTCATCAGATTATTTCCACCTCCTGATACAAAATCAGATGCACTCTCCAAAGAGGGAAATGATTCTCTAGCTTCTACGCCTGAAGTATATTTACAAATTATTTATGAGCGTGACCAGATTGTACCATGTCCCTTCCTAAGAGCTTCTAAAACACACAGTGAATCCAAAGGAAGCAAAACAAGATTTCTAAAGCAGCTGAGTCAACTTTCATAGAAGCTCTTTCTTTATCCAGAAATACAAATACTTTTTAGAAACCAGCAAGGGTATTGATGTTACCAACACAGAGCACATGGTTTGGTGTGACTTTTATGAATTTACAGCCTAAACTACTACTACCACTTGGGCATCTGGCTGAAATACTTCTCTCCACTAAACATTACTGTCTACAAAGAGATAAAAGTTAAACAGACTGTTTCCTTGAGGTTCTCAAGAAACCTTTCTTCAAAAGGATAAGCAACTGAAGTTATTTTGTCAGCAGCAGCTCCCTCAGAAGTACCCATTTTCCTGAGCAGGGGATATTTGTCAAGAAAGCAAACTGCACAGCCAGAGCAGGGAGCAGTTCAGTCACACCATCAATAGTTTAAGGATGAGAGACCCAGTGCTTTGGTACCAAAGCCCATCAGCCCAGTGAGAATCTGCATGAAGCACAACTGTCAGTGCTGACCGGGACAGGAACTGAACAGGGCTGCCTTTCACTGTTCTTTCCTTACCATAGTTATTATACCTGGAAGTGAAAGGTTTTACACATTGTACAACCTACCCAAAAGAGTACCTTCCTGCAATGAAGCAAAACATGAAAAACTGTTCTCACGGTAGTACTCCAAGGGAGGAGAAACACATCCCTAAGAGCTCTCTCTGACCTCCTTTTTTTGCAAGCTTATATTGGGATGGGGCAGGGACAATACCTAATCAAATGCTATGAAGGATCTTTTCAGACAAAAAGGCAAACTTTGTCAATACCAGATAGAGAAGTTCAGACAGACCTTTTGAGCAAGAAGTAGGAATTTAATGGTAAATACCACCACTACATCTACTTTCAGATGAGGGTATTCATTGAGAATTTAACAGAAAAATAGATTTCAAAGACAATAAACCATAATCCTTAGCTCTAGACAAACTCCCCACAGTACCAAGACATGGCTCAATTCAAGTGATTTTGAGCGAAAAGCTCCTTTGAATGAGGCGCATGAAAGGCTTGACCTCAATTTTGCATTTCACAAGGCAGGTTATTTTTCAGAACATCAAATAACCAACCAAAATACGGGTCAGTTGTTTGACCAGACTATGTTTTGTGAATGAAATCCAACAGTTCAATTACAACTTAGCAAACTCAAGCCATTTAATTCCAAAATCCTAAATCACGCTGGACATCTATGAATTGCAAAACTGCACAAGGTCAGGACCTCTCTTCTGATCCTTGGCCACTTGGAAGAAGGGAATTGCAGAAAACACCTACTGAACAGTACAAAATTTGAGCACTGTTTTCTTTTGCAAGCACACCATTCTCTCTCTTGTCTCACTGATGGCAACGAGCTTATTTCAATCAACATGTTTTCTGAAACACTTAAAAGATGAAGAAAAAACCTTATTGCTCGTGCTCTGAAGATACTACCATTCACTGCCACAAGACAGCCTGAACTCCAATAGAGTCATTAACAAAGTGGCCAACTTGCACGGAGAGTCAGTTTTAGAAGAGTGGAAGGACTGAAACCAGAGAAATGACTTGACGTGCTGCCTAATCTGCCCCTAGAGCTAGAGAAAAGCAGACAGTATTTGAGCCTGAATGCTCTCACTGTGTCATTCGTGGCTTCAGGCAGTCCACACAAATTTGAGATTTGAATTTGGGAGTCAGCAAACAGGATTCAAGGCTTTGTAGCTACAGGTGGTCTCAGAGCTCTGAGATTTGACTTTCTTTGAAAGATATTCAAGAACTAAAAAGACGCAACAAAACTCAACTTATAACAACTTTCAAAGTTTTACTTTACCCTATATTTGCCTGGTCATTAAACCTGGAAGAGGATTTAAATTTATTTCCGCTCTTTTAGAACTATAAATGCTTACGCCAGCCAGGTTATTGTCCAATTTCTATTCCTAGCATTCTGAATGATAGTGATGACTTTCTTTTTACATTTATTATAATACTTACATGGACAGAAGTAGTGGTGATGCATAATTTTGGCTTTCTTAATTCGGCTGAGACTGTCTTATGGATTTAATTAAAATTCTGCTACCAAAGTTCTAAGTTTTTGACGTATTGGCAATGCAGAACTATCACCTTTTATTCATTTAATTGTGTAACCACCTCAACCCAAAAGTATCTTTACCCACAATCTGCTTGGTCATTCCATCACAACTATTAAGGACAACTGAGTAACCTGTTCCCATAAAGCACAAAGATTAACAAATGTTTGGTTGGGGTTTTTTTTTTCCCTGCCACACAAAAAAAGTGCACATTTTCAACACATCTTTTGGGCTGAATGACAATTATACACACAGCATATGATGTTTGCCTCTGTAAGTTATAGCCAACTTTTCTATTCTTTCCTCTAACAATAAATTTAAAGTGTGTACTACATTTATATAAGAAGAATATATAACCCAAGAGTGCCGGCTGCAGCCCCACAAAGCCACCAAAAGTTTATTTTGTCTCGCAAAAGAAGGCAAGCACCTTTCAGAGGCACCACCATTCCCTTCTCTCCTGGATACAGATCCCTTCAGGCAGATTTGGCACACACGCTTGCATTAAGAGGACAAGATGGAGCAGTTCTGTCAGTGCAGCAGATTAAAAAAACCTGCCACCAAGAGGCTTTATTCCAAAGGCAATTCTCTGATTCACAAAAGGTCTGCCTACCATACAGCCAAGCAGAGGCTCCCAGATGGTGCTGGCAAAGCAATCTCCATTTTCTCCCAACAGCACAGCAGCATGTTGATGTCTAGTAAAAAATATTTCTAGTCCTGATCCCTTTGCTGTCAGTTCTGTAACATGCACTGCCCTGATTAAATAAATAAAAGCCTATCAACCACCAGCAGTTTCAAGACTTACATGAAGCTCTCCTACTCTTAGGGAAAAAACCCATGAAGTCAGCATTTAAAACCAAGAAAAAGTGCTTGGAATTACATCTCTTTCTTAATGACAGTCCCACTATTCCCTAAAGTTTGGGGAAGTTCTTTAAAGCAGCAACATTTTTGGCCAAGTGATCAATAGTTTACTCCAGTACGAGACAAGACTAACACTGGACAGGTACCTCTAAAGTCACCAGAAACCAGCAGATTGCAGTTGGCTTCCCTCACAGACACACCTCTAAGCGATCTTGGCTCCCAATTCCAGTCTCCTCCACCCTGGCATCCACACATGAACAAGTGGACTAAGCAGCATTGCTCAAATCCTGCTGCACTTGCTTAACCTCCATAAGACTTCCCAAGAGAGCTTTACTTTGTGTCACTTCTGCTCTCCTTCAATCCTGCAGCTCTTCTGCAAGCTTCTGCTCAAGACTTAGCACAGACTACTCAAAAAATCAGAACACAGGAACTCAGAAATATTTCGACAATTAAGCTTTCTTCTGGAGTAGAACCAACCATAGAAATCATACAATTAGAATATTTCCCTGATTTTTATTTTAAACTTTAAAAAAAATCCACACTAATAAAAGGACCTTAATACATTGATAAACTATTCACCAGGTCAATGAATAAAAAGGTTGAAGTTTCTCTCAAAGGGAAAAAAAAAAAAACACCAACCAAACAAGTCTAGGTGGGAGATAACAGGCACAGCACCCTGTGTCACATTTTCTGTCTTGAAGAAAAAATAATGGGGATGTTTGGACAAGTATTTATCAGAACAAAGCCTACAGTGGCCCCTGAGGATAAAGTCAAATTTTTCCAATGCCAGCTAGTCAGTAACTCATTGAGACTGTTAAAAAACTGAACTCAAGGACACCGGCAAAAGCAAGATTTGAGAACTGTAAATACACTATCAAATTTCTACCATGTGAAACCTATTTTGATGGCCACAACCAGCAAGACACATTCCCTCATGCACACATTTGTCACACCGGGTGATTTAAAGTGACCCTGCAGAAAAACTGGTTTGCAAAGACAGCAGACAAGAAAAACTTAGAGGCCACAAAGACTACAAGAGGAAAAACTGAACTTGCTAATGATAGTTCAGTTCATGCACTTGTGTATGCAGACCCAGCCAAGCCACCAGAAGGTGAATGAAAAATCTGAAAGCACAATTGAGCAAACCTTCCAAAAATACCTATCACTTAAGAGACCAATTTCATATACACGTGATGCTGAATCAAAAGAATTGAATACTTAAGCAGGAGGATAAGAGTCCATACCATTGACACGAGATCATTTTTTCCTCTTAAAACAATGGGAGAAATGTCTTGTATTAAAACAATTGTTTTCTTTAGGACTTCTGAATTGCACTAAATATTAACCTTCCTAAAACTGCAATGGCAAACCCAAATTTAAAAAAAAAAACTTGGGACAAGAAAAAACAGTGATATATATGAACACAGTTCAACAGATCTCCACAGACACTCTTACGTTTCAGAATTGAGTTCATATTGACTATCATACACATTAATTTGAAATCCCAGCTTCAGTCTTTCATACAAGTTCTACTTCTCAGCATTTTTAATGAGGAACTAAGATCTTAATAAAGACATTCATTTCATTGTATCAGAAAGTCCTTTGCCTGCTGTACATTTTCTCTGCAGCTGTAGGCATGCATGAGTATGCCTAGCATGTGCATCTGCGTATTTCTATTTACACTAGGAGTACTTCAATATTCATCTGCAGTTATGTATTTCTGTACACAGCTAAAACCCCATAGCTAGGTTAGACATGAAGCGATGTATTTTAATGGGGGTCAAATCTTCAATCCAGCCTGGGATTTTCTGCTATTTAAGAGAAACAGGCTGTGGAGCATTTGACCTTTTTCTCCAAGAGCAAGATAAAATGTCCCAGATGTGCCAAATTCTCGAATGCATTGTTTGTATCTCTTGTAAGAACAAGTCTCCAGGCACCTGAGCAAAGATAACCCACCTTACATGGATACCTCACAGACCGGCAGCAAAGTGCTGTCATCTTACCAACCAATATTAAAAGCAGGCTAATGCATGAGGCTGCCAGAGAGCCTTAGGCAGCGCTGTTACATCTCACATTTCACACTTGGTTTGCTACAAGAAGCAGCAAAAAATAGTATTTTTGGCTCACCAATATCAACAGGAAAAGACCAAGTGCTTTCCGTAAAGAAGGATTCTCACCTGACACCAGGAGCCCCCTGGAATCTTGGATACAATCAAGCTCTATCAAACACACTGCTGATATATCTTGCAGGTAAGACAGAATTTTACACCAATCTCAGTTTCCCAGCTTAATATATTCTCTTTGCTGTGACAGGTAATTATGCAGAGCAGGACAGCCCTCTCAATTCCTGTCTTGTGAAACAAAGATCGCCTGAATTAACATAACCAGTACAACAAAACACTTTCTAAACTTCCACTCAAGAGAAAAGATTCCCTTCACAAAGACGGCCGCTTAAGGGCATTGAGAGGAGTTTTTGGACTTGGGGGACAGGGACAGAGCAACATTACTTGTTTGTTTTCAGTTTTGTGCAGCTCCTCATCTGCTTCACCAGCTAGTGAGAACTGACAGAAATGCCACCTATCTTACCTAAACAGTTCTTACCTGACCTTTTTTGGCTTCTCTTGAGACAGACAGCAGGACTCTGGCACTGCTAAAGGAAAAAGTACTGCCTGGGATCTCTAAAAACACAGATTCTCAAAAAGAAAACAGTTTAATGCATCAAACAAGAACACTTTCTTCCCTCAATACTGCTTACATATTTTCACCTTTTCAAAGTCCCCAAATAAAGCTTAGAAATTAAACACATCAATGCTATATTCAAATATTTCTCTCTTCTAACCTAAGCCAGAAAAAAAAGAAAACCAAATCAGGAAAAGAAATCCTTATTTTTACTGCAAGAAGTCTCGGTTTTCCACATGAGAAGCCACATTCTCAACAAACAGATGCCACAAGAGTCAACATTATTGAAGAGGGTTGAAGTGAGCTGTAAAATTACCTTCCGTCCTCTGAGGATGTGCACTACACTTCCAGCATGTTTCCAGCTCTCACATTCAGAGTGTGAGAGCCAGGACTAAAACATCTGCTGGGCCTAACGAGGTCCCTGTCACATCTTTGTGATAACACATTGCTCATGTCTATCATGTAACACAGGCAGAACATATTCTCCTGGTTTTAGTCCCTTAGATTCCTCGGTCTAAGCAAGAAATTGGCAGCCTGCCAGGCTTCCTATGGACCATTCTGGGGTGGGACCACCAGGTAAATCTCCCCGAGTCAGGGCATGATATCCTAAAGAGAGACACTGCCCTCCTTCCCCATGGATAAATGGCATGATGAGCAGTGCAGCAGGAGCAGGAAGCTCTGCTAAGTTTCCACCACTGCCATGCATTTTCTCTTCACTAAACACCCATTTACTTGCAGGAAGAAAGGCTCCCCTAATAGAACCTGTTCTTTTTATTGCAACCAAGAGAGAAATGGGCAAAAAATAGCTTGAAACTATACCAGTGTCAAGCTATTATTAACTAGCAGGCATACACTGACAGTAGGAGAGATGAGGTGGCAAGAGGACTTTCAATAGCCCAAGAGCCCTTTCATCATCTGAGCAGCTTAGTATATTGTATTAAAATAAGTGTTAAAATACAGAGAAATCACACATATCTAGTGCCTTTACAACGAGTATCCAGTTGCAGATTTCTTTCTGCACGTGACTAAATTTAATGCATCCTTGCCGTGTACAAAAAAAAAAAAGCCTTGTGAAATGAGAGGTGCTTACATTTTCTAACAAATGGGATGACATTACAGAACAGGATCCTTTTTGTTACTCATGAAAACAACATGCTCTTGGTGCAATTGATTTCACACATAAACGGCAACAGTTTCAAAGCCCAACATGGCTATTTTGGGCCAGTTAGTAGAAACCCATTTCTAAAGCTGATAGCAGCTCTGACAATTAATTACAAGCTCAAGATCAAGCAGGTCAAATCCTTGTGAAATCCCTAGACATCAATCAGAATGACTCCTGAGGGCCTCCATAGAGTCCAGAGCAAGTATTCCCTCTGTTTGCAGATCATCTTTCAGTGCTCTGAGCTGCACAGATTATCAGCATGAAGATTTTATGGAATAAGATCAAGGTAAATAGGGCCAGGTGTACAATTTCCTGAGTTTAGGTTCAACAGACTTGCCACAGGTAAATAACTGCTCACTTAGGCACTTATACATCTTACAGCCAGGTGAGGGGTGGGGAAACACTCCCAAAGGAGACTAAAACACACTGCAGGGCAAACTGCAATTCCACCAGTCCACATCTGCAAAACTCATTTTCCACAACCGTGCTCAGCATTCCATAAAGACTCTTAACGAATTTATGCAGCAGCAGTACAAGTTGACAAATACATTAAAAACATTTTTAAAAAATAACTATTATGTCATGATGTTCCTCATGCTGATCTAAGTCAGGGTAAGAGCTGAAGGGCATTTCCTTGTGAGCTGACAGGCCCACAGAAATAACCCAGCCATGACTGTCCCCAAGGACAACAAATGGGGCAGACCCCACTCTTCCAACAGGCTGAGCTAATCAACAGATCTGCACATCTACTGCAGAATCTGCAGAAGAAATCGATTGAAACCATTTCTTGTTATGGATTCATTTCGCCAAAAAATTAACTGTGACGGGCTGGCACGGTAATGACTTGAACTTTTCCACAATACCATGAAGTACTGATGCTTCTGGAAAAACAAAGCAGATTCTGATGTGCCATTTAGCCTTCCTAGAAAGAAACCACGCCAACAAGATGAGATAATCTTGAAATTGCCATCTCCAAGCTTCCTAAAACTGGAGAGAAGCTTTGAAATCTATTCGGACTCTGATTAAACTCAGCAAGCAACACGGTAAAAAATATATTAAATAGAGCTTTTAAATAGACAAACTGCAACAGTATTTACTTATTTTCTTCTATTTCTCCTCCCTGGAATCAAGCACTCAGGCAAACTTCTCACTTCTACAACAGCATATTGACTTTTTGACACTATGATCATTAAAGTCAACGTGGAAAATACATGCCCAAATAGAAAATCTAGATGCTGAAAGGAATATCAACCAAGTCAAATCCAACTTCTAAAAATAAAATCCTCAAGAAGTGAGTCACCCACCCCCAAAACTGTACCACTTATAGCTACTTTATAACAGAAATGCAGGAAATATCAAAGGCCTTTTTCCCCTTTGGAGGTTTATGCACAAAGCTGAAGTCCAGCACACGTTTGTTTGTTAATGGTTGAGACCTCAAGCAGAAAAAAAACCCACAAATAATCCCCAGCCAACAGTATAAATCAACCTAAAGAAAGCTCATCATTTACTGAGTATCATGGCCATAAAGCTGCCCAACAAAGAGAGGGCAAGACAACCTTCATACTTGTATAGCAATCTAAACTGAAAAGCATCCAAACATACCACGTGGAATCACTAGTGCGACAACCAAGACAAAAAAAAATCTCTGCTATCAATCTTCAGCAGCCAGCTCACACTTTTTTACCCTCTTTTATAAGCCATTTCTTCTTACAGAGTCACTTCCAGGCCCTCACTTTGAGTCTACCGTGTTTGACAGATCAGCTACAACATTTTTCTTCTGTAAAACAACAGAACTTAGACCAGATTTTACTCAGCCACAGACTCTGCAAGCTCAGGTGTCGTTGCTTTACACTCACTGTGTCAGGTTCTCCTTCCACCAAGCCTGAAGGTGCCACAGTGAAGGAGATCTGGAACTTGCTGCTCTGATGAAGGCACTTGGTCCAACTGCAGTGTTTCCACTCTGTCTAACTGCAACCTTGATTGATGCCAGCTGCACCTCATTTGTTCCATCACCAGGTTTTCCTGAAGAGTAGCACTCACCCTCCAAATTTTAACCCTGTAGGGGACAAAATTAAATTATATAAAAATATACAATGAACATCTATATTATTTAGAAACTGAAATATTTATGATTTATTTAATGAAACTGGAAAGTTTAGCCCTCTAGGGGCTAAAATTAAGGGGACAACAAGTAGAAAGACAAGAGAAGCACGGTCTGTCCAAGAAGTAAAAATCACTCAAGGCCCATCAGGAGTTTGAAAGTTTCCCTCAAATAGTAAAGATCACACAAGCAAAACAGAAGTCTCCAAAGTATCTAACAGAATCATTTTGTATAGATTACATCACTACATCCACCATTTAGTTAATTCATTAACAAGTGCTAAAACCCCTCCTTTATCTGTACAAAGACCAATCATACACAGAAAAGAGGAACATATGGGAAAGAAATATAGTCTTGCAACATGCAGGCACGTGGGAGACAGACCTTTTGGGGATCCCGAAGGTGGCAGCACAATTACTAAATTACCTAAGCAAGAGTCAGCCGCCAAAAACTCCTGGGGAAGCACCACGGCCCACAGCTGCCCCTGCCAGTGTCATATGGGACAGCTGCAGCTTGTTTGGAGGAATACCTAAAGGTGATCCACCCAGAAGGAAAGTGATCCTGCTTTAAGATAAGTCTCTAGTTCTTAAAGGATTGCTGAAAGTAAGAGTACATTTATTTGTATGTTTTACACTTAACACTTGCTTGAATACCCCTCCAGAAATGTTGTTAATCTGATAACTAAGAACATGCCATTAAAAAAAATGGCATGTTTTTGTCTCTTTCTTTCAAAAGTAAAATATTCCTTGTTGTTTAATGGAAAAGCAGGCTCCTCTCCAAACACATCCTGTGAGGCCTTTTCCAGTGAAGCAGTGTGCATAATGATAAATGAAAAAGGGAAAGGTTCTTGCAAGTATTTTTATCTGTGTTATGCAGAGGTTGATCTGTTACACCCCAAAATTATTTTCAACTTCAACAATTCACCTTTGCCAAATCCCTAACTCACTGTAAAACTCTAATAGGTACACACAACATTTCTTGTGAATAAGTTTGCAACAAATCCTACAAGTTCACCCTCAGGAAAGGTGGCAAACACCCCGAGGGAGTATACAACACACAATATACACTCCTTGGAAGTGGAGGGAGCGAGATTTGTCCTTCCTCCTCCTACTTTTTTTGCCAAGAGTGAGGGAGTCCCAAGGAACCATTTCAACACTTCAAGGAATGGCTCACATGCCAGGAAAGGCTCTGACACACTGACTGAAAACACTGGGAGGAGGGAGGACACACAACACATCAGCCAATTCAGATTTTCGGCTGCCTTGGACATTATCCCTTCAGAACAGCCACAATCTTTTTCCATAGACATTCTCCCCAGGTAAAAATCCAGGCGTGATGGTGAAGGGGCTAATTCTTTACCCCATTTAGAATTAGTCAGAGATCTTCACTGTGTTTGTGACTCGTGCTCTCTTCACTTGAAACAGCTCCCACAAGACCTTGAGGGACAACTTGCTTCAACTGCCAGGAGGTCAAACTTGATAAAATCTTCAATATTGTCCTTTCCGGTGTATTTCCTTATCCTCCTGCCCTTATGAGATCTGCCTATACTGCAGGACCAGCTATCTGCTCTAAAAACATGGTTCTTGTATGAAAAATACAAGCCAACATAGAAAATCTAGATGCTGAAAGGAATATCAACCAAGTCAAATCCAACTTTAAAAAAAAAATCCTCAAGAAATGAGTCACCCACCCCAAAACAAATGCAGCAGGAGAGGCAACTTATTCATCTCACAGAGATCATTCTCCTATCTCTCCATGCTCTGCTCCAAAGTGTGTTCAAATCAAAGGATCTCATTTTTTTCCTCTTCCCCTCAATTGTATTTAATTAGGCTTTTTTTTTTTTCCTTTGAAGTCAAGGGAAAGAGGCCTATTTATTGCAAGGAATATTTAGCCTGGCCTTTTCCTTCCAGTGGTCTACCTCACTGCATCTTCAAACCCATTGTTCCATGGGGACAGGGAGGCATCCAAATAAAGATTAAGAAAAAGGCAATTCCTGTGGTGTTATCAATTGAAGAAACAGGATCACTTTTCCCAGTGTCAATCAACTTCAATACACTAATAAAATTAACAAATATCAAAGTGGTTTGGGTCTGAAATAGAAACATTTCCACTAAACCTGAGTAGCTTTTCCAAATACTGGGCAAATAGTTTGATACACTTTGAAATACTAAAATATCTCCAGTGCTCCAAGATGAAGCTGAGCAAATTTCACTGAGTGAAATGAGAGCAGACATTGTTTGCACCTTCGAAGCATGCACCATATTTTCATCTTGGTGTTTAAAACAAGGCCACTACAAGGAGAATTTCCACTGGCCCAGCTGTCAGTAACTGGTTTTGTGACTTACCTGCTGGGGAATTACTCACTTCCCATTGCAAATCTGAAATCACTGTTCATATGGACAAATTGCTCCTGACTGCACCCTGATGATGTGTCCTCAGTCCAGCTCATGGCACTGGCAAGATAAATGTGTAGAATGAGATTAGGGGCAAAACACTAACAAAATTTGCTTAGATCAGAGATGCACTCATACCCTGTCAGTACTACCTGACATCTTCCTGACAATATTATGAGGCAATTAATGTCTGTATGTATTGGCTGATGGAGGTGAATTATGGTAAGTTCTAGGAGGCAACTCTCTAAAGCAGGGGAAGCTGATTAATTACCCAGCAATAATTCATTATTGAGACATTTAGGTCGACTTGTGCACCACAAAGTCAGAGGGAGCAGGAAACAATCAAACCGATGAATACTGTTCAGACTAAACTCTTTGCAGCTATAGCCATAGAGGCACATTTACAGAGAAAATGACACCATCTCAGAGAAATTAGGTGCCTGGAAGCAAATCCTCAAACCAAGTGGGCAGTCTCCATCCCATACAAGGGATGTATCAGCACATGCAGCAGGAGCCCCTGTGCTGGCATTCTCACTGTTTCTCAGGTCTACCTGTTCCCTGCCTCAAACAATGATCACACACCCGGGGCACAAAGGAGGAGCCAGTCTGCAAAGCCTTGGGCTTTCATCTCACACTGCTACACTGAAGCAAATGCACAGGAAAATAGAAGAAGCCTGAATACACCTCTGCTGATAAAGATCTGTATGTTAATACCATTAACATTGACTACATCTAATTTAAAGCCGATATCTGCCTGCATATCACATCCAAGTCTCTTTTCAGGTGTACAAAAAATGTGTCTATTTCGCAGCATTTCTTCCTTTACTTCTCCACCTGAATCATACAGAAAATACACTTCTTGGCCACCAGCAAATCATTACCCCTTATGGGGACTGTTCCCTAAAGAGTTTAAGTACCAGAACAATGGACTACTGCACACCACCAAATTTCAATTGTGACTTAACCATTCCACAAAGGGGATTTACTGTAGTGACACCTCTCAGGAAGACACAATTATTGCAAATTTCACTGACATTTTCCACTAACAAAACACCACTTCTACTTTAGCAGTGATTCAAAGATGGAAACTTTCCATAAAGCCTTTTCTTTCCTCTGGGTGTCAGAGTTGTCCTCAAAGTCCTTCTGTGTTAAAAATTAATTGTCTGGTTTGGTCTAACACACCCAATGTATTAGTTAGGGAGTACATGCGCAGTAATATTTCAGAAAGGTTACAACCCTCCTCCCCAAGATCTTGGATGGCAATTTTGGGTTACTCTGAACCTCTCTGCAGCTTTGGCTTCTGAACTTTTCCTTTAATCTACTTTTCAATTCACTTCATGTACACCGATACAGTAGTTTTCCTCTTTTTGTAACCTGGTGTCCAAATACCAGAACGACCGCTTGACCATTTCCATAAGCAAACCATCCTCTGCAAAAGTCTTCAGTCAGAATCTTATTATTAAAGCAAGTTTTTCCAAACAGTTTCTGCTGCAGAGTCAAAGGGCCCTCTGCTCAGAATCCTTTTCCTTAAAAGCATGGCGATATGGATGATTTCTGTGCCTCGCAAAGGTCCAGTGCCATTCACCTCTGGATACCAACCTGTTCTTCCATCTGACTGGGGATGGAGTCGCGGAAGATGAGAGGATTTCTCTCTAGCAATGATATCCTGCCCCTTGGCAGATATCAGGCAGTTTAAATCAAATTTCAGGTTTAGCTCACAACACTCAGGATGCTGACACATGCTGGAAGCACTGTCACAGCAGCTCTAGCTTGACTTTCTGTCTACACTACCGCACATCTTAAATCACTTCTGAACAGGATCACTAGAAAGGGGCAGCCATCCCTAAATCATCCACGAAAACACAATGGCATTCAACAGGTGTTTGCTTGAGTTATCCCCCTAAGGGAAGGCAGTACTTCAACAGGCATATAGAGGATAAAAGGAATAATTCTGTTCCTAAGAGCTGCCTCCTTCCCCTGTCTCCTCATTTCACATCAACATCTAAGAGGTCAACATTCAAGAGCTTTTCCTACAGTCTCTTCTTGAACCCCTCGGACTTGTTCTCATCTCAGGATATCCAGGTAACTCAGTTTAGAGTTAGTATATCTAGGTAACTCCATTTAGAGTTACTGGAGATTTGTTCATCACCTTTATTATCTTCCAAGCTACTAGGCAAACCAAGTGGGCTATCCTGTCTTATAAATTCCAGCTCTGCCCGACCAATGTATGACAGACATTCACTCCAGGAAATACTGCCAAAAAGAAGACATTTGCCTGATCTTCTGGCTAGAGTGGACACCTAGGTACTCTAGGTACTAGAGCCATGAAAACCAGAGCATGGCAAACAATGCCTGGCCTAAAATTGTCTCTCTCACACAGAAAAAAAGTCAGAACAATTAGGAGGAAGTCCAAGATTATTTAGAAGATAACCATGCGTCCACCAAAACACTGCACTGGGGAAATGGATGGAGTCTAGAGAATTAGAGCAGCTGCCAACATGAGACTGAAGTTTGTAAACACACTTTTCACTGCAACTCTCCACCAAAAACCTTGGGGCCTTTCACTACTCTCCCCAGAGGTTTTGGCCTTGTTATTAGTTTGCCTGGTGCCAGTTTGAGTGCCACTGAACCCACCTTCTAATTTCTCTTCAGAATATTTAATTAGATCAATTTTGTGCTATATTATCATGCTTGGGTTTAACTTTTTGCCTTATTGACCATTATAAAGTCGAGAAAGGATAGGGCCTATCATTGTTTACTTCATATTAGGCACAATTTCTGCATTCTCTGAATACTTCCTCATGAGCCTCTCTGCTTGCTTAATTTATCCACTCCAAAAGACTGAATTCATAAACTACAATTACCATGCTTATTGTCATTGGAATATTTTTATGTACTTATAATTAATGTCTTTTAAACATACAGTCAAAGGTTATAGATTGGAAATCATGTGTAACCTTCTGTATTGATATCAAGATTTAGCTCAAGAATATGATTGATCATTTAAATATTTTCCTTTCTCAAGTCATGGAGCATAATTAAATAATTACCAAAAAAAGATATACTGCCATATCATCCTATCATCATGCCTATTCTATTATTCCTGTGGATTATTTGAGTAATCCAGAATAATTAAAGTTCTAAAGAGCAAGAATTAAGAGAAAAGATACAGGATAGTTCCTCCCAGTTTTGATACCATGAGACCTGTAAGGTTGACTCTGAAGGCCTCCGACGGGGGTTCAGAATAATTCATTCTGTGTATGATATTCCTTATTTATAGCCAAAGCAGGGATTATGCTTCAGCTTCTAAACATTTACAATCTCTAATCCATTTTTTTCCAACAGGAGTAATTTACGTATCCAAGTCCAAACTGAATGAAAACTACCTTTTGATTTACTAAAATCTCATTATTCTTCTAATTGCAAGAGGCACGAGATTGTACAGTAGTAAATCCCTCCAATTTCCACTAACTCCACTGAATACCACACCTTAACTTGATGGGGGATAAAGATATTGAAGGAATTCTATACTGTTTGACAATTCTAAGATCACACTTTTGCCTTTGCAAACTCTATTCCAACTGCTCTTTTCAAAATCACCTCATGCTACACAAAAATCACAATGCAACCTGCACAATGCCGGGCCCCAGCTTCTCCCGCTGGCCCCGCTCACTCACCAGCTCGCCCCAGTGCCGGATGCGGGCCCGGGGCACGCATTTGATGGCCACCTGCGAGCAAAGGCCAGCAGCGGGCTCAGCTCGCCGCCTGCCCCGCCGCGCCCCGATCTTCTCCTCCTCCTCCTCCGCCCTCCTCCTCCTCCTCCGCCCGCCGCCAGCCCCGCCGCTCACCGGGGCGCCGTCCGAGAGCCGCGTCCCCGAGTAGACGCTGCCGAAGCCTCCGCGCCCCGGCAGCGAACCCAGCCGGGACCGGTCCTGCAGGGCCTCCCGCGCCTCCCCTGCGGGCGACACGCGGCCCTCAGCGCTCGGCCCGGGGCCAGACACGGCCCCCGACCGCCCCCCGAGCGCCCCGGGCCGGCCATCCCCACCCGCCCCGGGCCCCGGCGGCTCGAGGCCGGCGGCTGCGCTGCCGAGCGGCGGAGCTCGGGCCGGGCAAGCCGCGGCGGAGGCGGCGGGAGCGGCCGCGCCGCGTCGCGTGTGTCCTCCGCGGGGCCCGGGAGGAGCCGGGGCGGGGCCGGGGGCGGGGCCGCGGGGCTGGGGGCGGCGCCGGGGGCTCGGGCGGGGGCGGGGGACGGAGCGGGGCCGGGGGCGGAGCCGGGGGCGGGGCCGGTCCGGGGCCGGGGGCGGGGCGGGGCCGGAGCCGGGGCCGGGCTCGGGACAGGCGCAGCCAAAGCGCAGCGATGCCGCCCTGGCCCCAGGCACTGATGCCCGCCCAGCACCGCCACAGCCAGCACCGCCAGAGCCGGGCGGAGCCGAGACCGCGGCGGGACGCCCGGGGCCGGGGGCGGGCCCGGGGCGTGGCCCAGCCCTGCGGGGGGAGAGGGACGGGCCGGGACGGGGACGCCGAGAGGGGCCGGGGGGGTCGGGAAAGGGACACCGGGAGAGGCTGCGGGACACCGAGACAGAGTGCGGCACAGCGGGAGAGGGAGAGGAGGAACAAGAGAGGGACGGGGAGGGGTCGTAGACGCCGTAGACTCCGTAGACTCGCTGCTGCCGCTGCCGCCGCTGCAACTGGAGCCCTGGGGCCGTTTGTCCGCGTGTCCGTTCCACGCTCGAGCCCCGCGCTCCCCGGGGGCAGCCCCCGAGCCGCTCCAAACACGGCAACTTGGCCGTGCTGAGCCCAGATCCAGAGGCCTGACTCCTGCGCCGTGGCGGAGGAATTCCCTCGGTCGCTGCTGTGCATTGTCCCTGCTGAGGGTCAGACACTGTCAGGACGCATTCCCTGGTTGTAGGATTCGTGCCCGACCCAAGCACTACGCTTATGTCTCCAGCATAACTTTGCAACAAAAACAGGGGAAGGCAAACTCTGTGTTCGGCCCACGGTATTTTCGAGTGTCTAAAACTCACTAACACCACTCGTGTTCCTCTGGCTGCCCAAATCCAGTCCCGTAATGTTGCTGTCTGTCCAGTGTGGGGCTCTGGTTCCATCTCTGAGGTGTGTGATGCATCCAGCTGGCAGTGCTGACTGACAGCTGGAGTCAGCAGAGGCATGGGTTAGTTACTCTCCATTCCATTGCAAAGGAATTCCTCTGCTGCAGCCAGGTGTCGGAGGCAATAACTGTCCTGTGCTGCTGATGCACTGCCTTCTCCAGCTTATTTAGTGATCTGTCAAAAAAAAAAGATCATTTCGCTGATTTGAAAAGCAACACGCTGAACAGATCATTCAAGGTAGGAGGCTATTTCACATTTGGGAGAATAAATGTTCTTTCAATGTTGCAGTTCTGAGTAAACTAAATATAAACATGTTTTCTTCTAGCTAGAAGGAATGTCACTCTCTATTTTCATACAGTTGATAATAAGTTGGAAAATAATGTAGTCTCCTAACGTTCAAGGAATGCCAGAAATATGGCAGGATTTTCTGTGGTTTTTTATGCTCATTTCTAGTGTAACTTGAATGTATTCCAAAATTACATGTTGGTGGTACATTCAGGCCAACATTGAAATGACTGGATTGTGTTGGTGGGTCCATGTGTAGGTTTTCCATATATTTACATACACCTTTTTCAAGAAGGGAGTTGTATTTTGCATTTCCATATACCTTCTAAAAGAAGGGAGTTGTATTTTCTGTGACTCCCTGCATAAATTCATAAATCTGGAGATTCTGTAGGGCTTAAAGGACAGTCTGGGGAGCAAAGCCCTCTGAACCCTGTGTCTTCGACTAAATTGACCATTAATCCTCCTGGTGTCCACATCTGAGAGCCATACCCTCTGCTTGCTGCAGGTTTGTCACAGCTCTTTGGGGTCACGATGGCCTTCGTGATCTGAGTAATGCTGTATTGCTCCTGCCTGCTCACCTCTGCTCAGAGAGGTTCAGCATTTACTAGTTCAACTCTTATGCAGAAATTTACCAAAAGTTAATGTTAATTAACCCCTTCTGATGGGGTTAAATGGAACTATGGGCCTGATGGTACACTTACATTCCTAATGAAAACTAATATTTGTTATCAGTATCTTAAGTGTTAGTATTGTTTCTTTCATGTTGGCTTTTGGGTTTGTGGGTTTCCTGTTGTTTAAATGACTTCTGCCTTTCAACATTATCAAGGTACATTAAGGTGTTTTCAAAATTTGTTCCCCCCATTCTTGTTTCTGTATCTTTGAGATATATATATATATATATATATACACACACATATATACATTACTGAAACACAACGTAGTTCCTTAAAAATGCAGCTGCTAATTTCCCATTTTTCCTAAGCAACTGTTAGGATTTCCTGAATACATTTGTGAAGCCTGCTTTATGTAAATATTTCCAATTTTTCTTTTTCTTAGTGTATTTTCGTTTTGATTTGTTTGCTGTGTCACCTAATTTACAAGAGCATTCACATTCAACATCCATAATTTTTGTGCCATTTTTTGTGTTTGTTAAATTGCACAGTTAACCTAAGAGAGAGAGAAAAATATTGCATGTAGGCCTGTGTTGGGGGTTGGGTTTGTTCCTTCTTTCTCTGGGGAATTTTTTCCCCACGGGTTGCCAAGGGGACCGGGTGTTGGATACTTGAGAGTGCTTGGCTGAAACAAAGAGATGGACAAAAGGTGGAAGGGGGAGATAACGCAGGTAAAAGACACAGCTTGAGGCAGCTGCGGGCTTTTCTGCTTCCGGCGTTCGGGAGACGTGTGTCGGCCGCTCCTCGAGGATCTCAGCCGCCGCAAAGCACGCCGAGGAGAAGCTGGGCCGCCGCTATTCTGCCTCGCCTTCGGCTTCTTCGGCGCTGCTCCTCTTGCTGCAGCGTGACCCTGCACTCCCTGCGCTGCCGGGACATCCTGCCCCTGCCTGCCGGGACACCCTGCCATCCCAGCTACCAGCCCGGGACTTTTCCACTGTTCCAGCTTGGTGCTCTGAGGATCCTGCAGGGACACCGAAACCAAACTGCCCTGGGTTTTGTGAAACAAAGCCCTCAAGGTTCTTGGTACTGTTGTCGTTTGTCATTAATGCTGTAGTTGTTGGTGGGGGGGGGGAGTTTTTTTTGTGTTTGTTTGCTTTGTATTACATACTAGTAAAGAACTGCTATTCCTATTTCCCAAATCTTTGCCAAAGAGCCTCTGATTGTAATTTTACCTAGCAGATACCTGTCTTCCTAAACCAAGACAGATTTTTGGCGCCCAAGTGTGGGGCTTGAGGGCACTGAGAAAAGAAAAGGGAAGAGAAATAGCAGTTCTTAACTAACCTAGTACTTTCTTTTGTGTGCGTTGGATATAAAAACCTCATTAGGCTGCATCATGTGGTCTAACTTAGCCTGGTTTGGGTGGCATGTGGTTGTGGCTGTATTCCTTCCATTTGCAGGCCCTTATCTAAACATGGGCCCTATAACTAAGGCTACTGTGACTGTCATCCAGTTTATTTTATGGCTTAATAAGGTGAAGAACTCATGGATTTTTAATTTCCTCTGGAAGGCAGGCACATGGATTCAGGGCTATCGTACACTAACTGTGTGTTTTTGGAGTTACTTTAACAATGGTACCTACCGTGAGGAAATGACACCGGGGGAAGTTTCTTTTTCCCAACCCTTTACCCATCTCTTTGGGTCTGCCCCACCAGTTTTTGAAGGGTTTAAATCCTCTCTGAATGCTAATGATATCATACAATGGCTGGTGCTGCTAATATGCGTATTCTGTTTAGCATTCAGAGATAAGGGAAGATTGACCTGGATAACCACCCTGATACCTAGCCCACAGAATAGGGATGATACCCCAGAGCCTGACTCTGCCCCACAGCCTGCCTCAGAAAGGACCCACCCGGATTGGGTTGAGGTTCTGGTAAAAGAGATACATGAGATGGGCCAAATGCTGAAGGAGTACATTTCCCCAGCTCATGAAAAACCCTCCCCCTGCCCCGAGAAGGCGGAGACTGATGGTGCAGCAGTGGAACCCACAGATGTTACAACTGTCCAGGTTCCAGCTGAACCACAAGGGCAGTCACAGCCAGCAGCAGTCGCCCCTGTGGAAACAAGGAAGTGTAAAGTGAAATCGTCAGATCCTGATATTAAGGGTAAGAAAGGAGGGTCCTCACAGCCCACAGAAGAGCCACAGGTTGAGATCATCACTGAGTCCCTGACATATGAAAGTCTACGTAATCTGCAAAAAGATATTGCACGACGAGGACGTGAGGCTTATACAGCCTGGCTACTTCGAGTCTGGGACCTTATGGGTACAGGTGTGCAACTGGATAGTGCTGAAGCAAGGAATTTGGGACCCTTGACCCAGGACTCAGGTATAAATCAGGTATTTGTAAGAGAGCAAAGGCCCCTTCCCCTTTGGGAACGACTTCTAATGAGTGTGAGAGAGAGATTTGTCCACAGAGACAGAATGCAAGAGCACAACAATAGAATGCGATGGAAGACCCTTGAGGAAGGAATCCAACAGTTGAGAGAAGTGGCAGTATTGGAAGTACTTTTTGGGAGGACCGGACAGCATGATAATGACCCCGACAAGGTTAAATGCACAGGGCACATGTTGTGGAATCTGGCAACTCATGGACCATCCCAATACGCCACATTCATCGCAACAATTAATGCCGAGGATAACCGAGAGACAGTGGGTTCTGTTGCCAACAAGCTCAGAAATTATGAAAGTATGATCAGTGGCCCAATGCAGGCTCATGTCTCTGCGGTGGTGAAGGAACTCAAAGAGGAGATAAAAGAGGTGAGAGAGGAGATGAGAAGGAACAGTTCCCATGTAGCACCGGTGCGAGTCACAGGCCCCAGAATCAGAGCCCAACATCCCCCAGCAAGAGAGAGAGGGTACACCCCTCGAGCTGACCTGTGGTTTTATCTGCGGGACCATGGGGAGGACATGGGAGCGTGGCATGGGAAACCTACTTCTGTCCTGGCAGCACGGGTACGTGAGCTCAAGGAGAGAAACGCTAACAGAGGGAGTTCCACTAGAATGAAGGTAGCCTCAGCCTCCCATGAGCAAACTGCCAGGTATTACGGAGGTGGGAATGCTGTGTCAGATTCCCTCGAAGGAACCTCTACCATGTATGTCCAAGAAGGGAATAATAACCAGTGCTAGAGGGGCCCTGCCTCTAGCCAGGAAGAGGCACGGGAAAATCGGGTTTTTTGGACTGTGTGGATTCGATGGCCTGGCACATCAGAGCCACAAAAATATGAAGCTTTAGTAGATACTGGGTCGCAGTGTACTCTAATGCCATCAGGACATGTGGGGGCAGAACCGATTTCCATTGCCGGGGTGACGGGGGGATCACAGGAACTGACTCTGGTTGAAGCCGAGGTGAGCCTGACCGGGAAGGAGTGGCAGAAACTTCCGATTGTGACCGGCCCAGAGGCTCCATGTATTCTGGGCATAGACTTCCTCAGGAATGGATATTATAAAGACCCTAAAGGACTCAGATGGGCTTTTGGAATAGCTGCTGTGGAGACAGAGAACATTAAGCAGTTGAACACCTTGCCGGGACTATCAGAGAACCCATCTGCAGTGGGACTCCTGAAGGTAGAAGAACAACAAGTACCTGTTGCCACCTCGACAGTGCACCGTCGGCAGTATCGGACAAATCGGGACGCCGTGATCCCCATCCACAAGATGATCCGTGAGCTGGAGAGCCAAGGGGTGGTCAGCAAAACCCACTCACCCTTCAACAGCCCCATCTGGCCTGTGCGCAAGTCTGATGGAGAATGGAGACTGACTGTGGACTATCGTGCATTGAATGAAGTGACTCCACCGCTGAGCGCTGCTGTGCCGGACATGCTGGAACTTCAGTACGAGCTAGAGTCCAAGGCAGCGAGGTGGTATGCCACTATTGACATTGCCAATGCATTTTTCTCCATTCCTCTGGCTGCAGAATGCAGGCCTCAGTTTGCTTTCACCTGGAGGGGCGTGCAGTACACCTGGAACCGGCTGCCCCAGGGGTGGAAACACAGCCCCACCATCTGCCATGGGCTGATCCAGGCTGCACTGGAGAAGGGTGAGGCTCCGGAACATCTACAGTACATTGATGACATCATTGTGTGGGGAAAGACTGCAGCTGAAGTGTTCGAGAAAGGAGAGAGGATCATCCAGATTTTGCTGAAAGCCGGGTTTGCCATCAAGAAGAGCAAAGTCAAGGGACCTGCCAGAGAGATCCAGTTCCTGGGAGTAAAGTGGCAAGATGGACGGCGGCAGATCCCCACTGAGGTCATTGATAAGATCACAGCAATGTCTCCACCGACCAGCAAAAAGGAAACACAAGCTTTCCTAGGAGCCATAGGTTTTTGGAGGATGCACATTCCTGAGTACAGTCAGATCGTGAGCCCTCTCTACCTGGTTACCCGCAAGAAAAACAATTTCCACTGGGGCCCTGAACAGCAACAAGCCTTTGCCCAGATCAAGCAGGAGATTGCTCATGCAGTAGCCCTTGGCCCAGTCAGGACGGGACCAGATGTGAAGAATGTGCTTTATTCTGCAGCCGGGAACAACGGTTTGTCCTGGAGCCTTTGGCAGAAGGTGCCAGGGGAGAGCCGAGGCCGACCACTGGGATTCTGGAGTCGAAGTTACAGAGGATCTGAAGCCAACTACACTCCCACAGAGAAGGAGATCTTGGCCGCCTATGAAGGAGTTCAAGCCACCTCAGAAGTGATTGGCACAGAAGCACAACTCCTCTTGGCACCCCGACTACCAGTGCTGGGGTGGATGTTTAAAGGAAAGGCTCCCTCCACGCACCATGCCACCGATGCCACATGGAGCAAATGGACTGCCCTCATCACACAGCGTGCCCGTATTGGAAACCCAAATCGCCCTGGGATTTTGGAGATAATTACAAACTGGCCGGAAGGAGAAAACTTCGGTTTCACGGACGAAGAGGAGCAAGTGACACGAGCTGAAGAAGCTCCTCCATACAACCAACTGCCAGCAGAAGAAACACACTACGCCCTTTTCACTGATGGTTCCTGTCGCATCGTGGGAATGAACCGTAAGTGGAAAGCAGCCGTATGGAGCCCCACACGACAGGTTGCAGAAGCCACTGAAGGAGACGGGGGATCAAGTCAGCTTGCTGAACTCAAAGCTGTTCAATTAGCCCTTGACATTGCTGAAAGAGAGAAGTGGCCAAAGCTCTACCTCTACACTGATTCGTGGATGGTAGCCAATGCTCTGTGGGGCTGGCTGGAAAGGTGGAAAAAGGCCAACTGGCAGCGTAGAGGAAAACCAATCTGGGCTGCTGATGAATGGAAGGACGTTGCCACTCGTGTAGAGAAGCTGCCTGTGAAAGTCCGCCATGTAGATGCCCATGTTCCCAAGAGTCGGGCTAATGAGGAACACCAAAACAACAAGCAAGTAGATCAGGCTGCCAAGATAGAAGTGTCAAAGATAGATTTAGATTGGCAACACAAGGGAGAGTTGTTCCTAGCTCGATGGGCCCATGATGCCTCGGGTCATCAGGGCAGAGATGCCACCTATAAGTGGGCCCGAGACCGAGGGGTGGATTTAACCATGGACAGTATTTCTCAGGTTATCCATGACTGTGAGACATGTGCTGCAATCAAGCAAGCCAAGCGGGTGAAGCCCTTATGGTATGGTGGGCGGTGGTCCAAATATAAATATGGGGAAGCCTGGCAGATTGACTACATCACCCTTCCCCAAACCCGCCAGGGCAAGCGTTATGTGCCTACCATAGTGGAAGCCACCACTGGATGGTTGGAGACCTACCCTGTGCCTCATGCTACTGCCCGGAACACCATCCTGGGCCTGGAAAAACAAGTCCTGTGGAGACATGGCACCCCTGAGAGAATCGAGTCGGACAATGGGACTCATTTCAAGAATAGTCTTATAAGCACCTGGGCTAGAGAACATGGCATTGAGTGGGTGTACCATATTCCTTATCATGCACCAGCGGCCGGGAAAGTTGAACGGTGCAATGGCCTGCTTAAAACTACCTTGAAAGCACTGGGTGGGGGAACCTTTAAGAATTGGGATACTAATTTAGCAAAGGCCACCTGGTTGGTGAACACTCGAGGTTCCACCAACCGAGCAGGTCCTGCCCAATCTGAGCCCTTGCAAAAGACAGACGGAGATAAGGTTCCAGTGGTACACATGAGAGGTATGCTGGGAAAAACTGTTTGGATTAATCCTGCCTCCAGCAAAGACAATCCCATCCGTGGGGTTGTCTTCGCTCAGGGACCAGGTTGCACCTGGTGGGTGATGCAAAAGGATGGAGAGACCCGATGCATACCTCAAGGGGACCTTGTTTTGGGGTGAACTACCCATGACAATGTGGCTGCATCCATATTTGCATATATATATATGTATTTTTAATAGTTAAAACTCAATGTAATATGTTTGTATGGGAAAAAAATTCGGGGTGGATAATGTTGGGGGTTGGGTTTGTTCCTTCTTTCTCTGGGGAATTTTTTCCCCACGGGTTGCCAAGGGGACCGGGTGTTGGATACTTGAGAGTGCTTGGCTGAAACAAAGAGATGGACAAAAGGTGGAAGGGGGAGATAACGCAGGTAAAAGACACAGCTTGAGGCAGCTGCGGGCTTTTCTGCTTCCGGCGTTCAGGAGACGCGTGTCGGCCGCTCCTCGAGGATCTCAGCCGCCGCAAAGCACGCCGAGGAGAAGCTGGGCCGCCGCTATTCTGCCTCGCCTTCGGCTTCGTTGGCGCTGCTCCTCTTGCTGCAGCGTGACCCTGCACTCCCTGCGCTGCCGGGACATCCTGCCCCTGCCTGCCGGGACACCCTGCCATCCCAGCTACCAGCCCGGGACTTTTCCACTGTTCCAGCTTGGTGCTCTGAGGATCCTGCAGGGACACCGAAACCAAACTGCCCTGGGTTTTGTGAAACAAAGCCCTCAAGGTTCTTGGTACTGTTGTCGTTTGTCATTAATGCTGTAGTTGTTGGTGGGGGGGGGGAGTTTTTTTTGTGTTTGTTTGCTTTGTATTACATACTAGTAAAGAACTGCTATTCCTATTTCCCAAATCTTTGCCAAAGAGCCTCTGATTGTAATTTTACCTAGCAGATACCTGTCTTCCTAAACCAAGACAGCCTGGCAGGCTAAGTTTTAGTTGTACATTTGTATCCATGTGTTTGCCATAGTTTTTTTTGCATTTGAAATATTCTGTCTATGCATTTAAATATTCTTTTAATGTGAGTTTAAAGGGATTGAATAGAAAGATGAAACTGAGATCACTACACAGTCTTGATGCTGAAATCAGTCCTTTTTAGTCTAAATAATATAAGTGTGTAATATAAATGATACTTTCTTAGGAAGTTGTAGAAAAAAGCAGATAAATAATTCCTTTTAATGGTGGAGTTCTTCAAAACAGAATCAGAAATACTGCTTACTGTGTGCTTTCCTTAAAAGGTCTTTACATGAGGTAGCAGGAATAGGCATCAAGAATCCAAGCTTCTGGAATGTAAATTTCTTGAGTGTGTTTTGAAATATTTTATGGAGTGGGTTTCTGTTATCTTGCATCTATCTGGGAGCATATGAAAAGTCGTACACCCTTACTAATAGAAGGTAAAAAATAAAGGGTAGTTTTTTAGCAGCCCATCTCCATGGTGTTGTCACAAGGTGCAGCAGTCTGTACCTTAGCAATGTGCTGAGGAACAAAAATGTTCTATTTGAGCGTGTACAGTAATTTAAATGCTCTTCTCTCTGAATTGTCTCCTCAGCTGGTTAAGGTTATGTTGGAAACTGTTGGCAGGTGTTATTTTCTTTGTTGTACCCCGAAAGGAACACTTTATAGATCACTTGTGTTACCAAAACCACGTCTAACTGAAGGTATGTGTATCTCTATTCTCCAGCAAGCAGGAAAAACGGGCATTTTCTTTTCTCGTGCAACTGATGAGCAAAAAGAGTACGTGAAAAGGACTGAGGAGGGTGGTATTTGTTTGGCTCAGGTTTCTTCAGTGTGACATTAGGGGACACTTGCCAGCCTTGGGGTCTATGTATGAAATTTATTGCACTTAATTGATTTTGTCCAAGACAATAGTCTGCTTCAATTGAAAAGTTTTACATCTGAATACCAGTAGCTTTGCAGCTGATCTGATCCTAACATTAACTCTGGGGAGAAATTCGGTCTAGGGAGAGCATTTCTGTATTTTGGATGCTGTGCTTTGAAAGTTTGGACGTGTAATCTTAACAAAATGATGGAGAAAGAACATCAGAAAGTCTGCACTGCATAAGCCATTGAAATGTATTCTTAAATGTCAGTTCAGGGGTGAAATTCTCTGCTCTGTTTGGCATTTATCCTAGGCTACCTATGTCCTGTGCTATCAAGCTGTACTGAAGGGGCTGCCTCACAAGAATTTTGGATATTAGTTGTTTATATCCATCGTGGTAATGGCTGATGTGTTTTCCAGATCAGCCACTAGAAGGTGTGAAAATTGTAAACTGATGAGCACAGAGAGGGTCTGACAGTTTCTCCTGCAGAAGGCAGTGATACATCTGTCCTCAAGCAAATGCTGCATAATCCATACAATTTATTAGTGAATCATGCCTTGAGCTTGGGAATTTCACAGGAGCGGAGCTATTCAGGGGTCTGACATGTCCATACAGTGTTTGTGGAGAGTCTCTTTGCATCCTCAGCAACCCCATCCATGCTTGTCCAGCCTCCTTCTTCCTCCAAAGCAGGGAAGAGATCTCTGAACCCATTGCTGCAGGAATTTACCCCGTTTGATTTATGATGGAAGCAAGCTCAGGTCTGTCAGAAGATCTACTTTCATCCCTAAAATGTGGGAGTGAGGGAAATGTGATTAGGAACATTACCTGCCCTCAGACAAAACTAATTGTGTCTAATGTTTGCTAATACTTAATGGCACTTTTCAGCAGTCAAACTTGAATGAGTTGATGATTGCTTAATGTACTTTGTGTAGAAAAGCTGTCAGTGGCCAGCGCAGGAGATGGGAATTACGTGGTCAAGGACTTGTACAGTTGGAATAGAACATGTGGAGAGTGTGATTGATAACTGGCTAGCTGCAAAAGGTCACGTAGACATGAGAGAGCTTTGCTGAGCACACAGGCACTCTCATGAGAACCAGCAAGGCGGTAAGGTTCGCATGTCCTTGAGCACAGCTGGGATACGATAACAAGACCTTGTAGCTGAAAGATATGAGGGAGAAGCATGGTAAAACATAAAACTTATTCAAACTATGTAACCACAAAGAAATGTAGAAAGAGGCGTAGCTGACTTTTAGTCTGAGCACCAATCCTGAGCTTAACTTTTGCAATATGCATGAGCTTATTAGTGTTATTATTAAAAGCATTGTGTGAATTAACAATAAATGAGATTTGCCGATCACTCATATTGAGTGCCACATTTCTCCCGCTGCAGATTTCCCACAAGAACGGACTTTCCAGTTCTTAAAACCTTCTTAGTAGGAGGTGTGATGGTGCACTTTGACTAAATTGTGGTCAATTCTGTCTCCTAATAGCTGGCATCTTCAGATTCTACTGGCGGTGTTGGGAATGTCTTTTCAAGAGTTGAGAAGGAAAGTTTCTTTTAAGGATTCTGATCTTCCAGTGTGATGCGTGGATACCAGTCAACATGTAGACAGATGACAGGCACAGAAAGTATTCTTGGCAATTGCTTAGAAAATAAACAAAACATCAGGCAGTAGAATAGTCCTGACAACAAGGAGGATAACAGTAACTTTTCCAAGGGACAACTGTCAATGTCACTTTCAGTTACATTGCAGGAAAAAATGGTAAAAGAAATGGGTGTGACCCAGAATTCCCACAGCCAAGAGGATATGTGAGTACCAGTTTGGCTGAAATGACTGTTGCTTGTCATTCCCCAGTGACAGTTTGGAGAAGTCATCACAGGCTCTTTTAATTGATGAATACTGATGTGTATAAGTCAGGTGTCGGTATATGTATTTTCACATCCTTTTTTTTTGCTTTTTCCATGGTGCAGCAGGTAATCTCAGAACAGCAGCGGCTGTGCTGAAGCAATATAAATAGTAATCTCTGATTTTTTCCAATGATGTTTGATTGCCAAGTGATATCCTCAACAAAATTGGTCAGACCCTCTCCGTCCTACTCCTTGTAGCTACTGAGTACTGAGATTGTGGAAGGCCTTACTGAAGCCGACAGAAGTAATTTTCATTGCCTTCAGTGACTTTTAAATTGGGCTGAAAGTGCTGGTTGGTCTAAAAAATACTTTGTGAGCTTTGATCTAATGAGTGGAGACCAGTGGTAAATCAAAATGGAAGGAAGAGCTTTGTGGGCAAAATGCAGTACAGGTTAATTTGCTTTTTCAAATTCTAACTTATTTAAATTTTACATCAGAAGTTGTGGAGGTCTAAATCCCTACTACCACCTTAAGGCATCTCTGCCTCATCATTGCTTAAGACACTGACTGAATGCACATAGTTTAATTTAAAGTTGATTGCATTTAACAACAGAATTTTTTAAAGCCTTTAGTCATGTAATAATGGTAGATAGCGCTTAATTTAGTCAAGAATGACCCGATACAGTTATCTATCATTTACATTAGCAATGTTGAACCGACAGTAAATTCAATTAATTCTTCAATTTTATGCTCTTAACATTTAAAACCCTAAATCCACTTTAAATCAATTTGCATTATTTTGAGGATGGGATTCTTAATGTTAAGCTCCTATTAAATCCGCATTTTCTCTACTATAAGGTTGCTTTGAATTTTTTTGTCATGTTTTTGTAGAATGTTGGTCTTAAGCATTTTTTGTGGGTTTGTCTGTGACTTAAGGAGCTCTCTATTGGATACTGATCTATGCAGTTGAAATAGAACACTGGAAAAACATGATTTATAACAAGTGTTCTCATAGCAGACCAGGAGGTTGGGTTGATATTTCTTCTTCTTCCATCAAGGAACACCCATGGCTGTGGGCTATAATTTATAACAACAGTGTTGCTTTGACCGCTTTTGGTTACTGTGGGCTTGTTTTCAGGAATGATGAGTATGTAGTTATCCCATCTTGAAAGAAATACATAGCACATGTGCTTATTTGGATTAATTAGTATGGTTTTATATCACAGTTGATAGAAAGCTGGAAGAAAAGCCCAAGAATAAAGGAATAAAGGAGGCCAACCAAATAACTGAGGGTTGTGACTGTGGTTAAAGTCCCTTATGAATTCTGAGTGCTCCAGCACCGGTTTTCTGTGAGTCACTCTTTGAAGCTGCATTATCATTTTGTTATATATATTCCAATATATGTAAGTCCTGTCAGACCCTAGAGAGAACACTTGCAGTGAGTAATTTCAGGTCTGAGTGCCACAAGCAGGCTGCTGAGAAAGCTGGCCCAGCCTTTTTTTTTCTTGGTGGTTCTGATGGTTTGAGCTGCAAGTTCACTCAGCTGAGCTGCTCTGTGCTCCAGCTCTGTTTCTTTAGTGATGCTGCAATACTTGCTGCACGGCAACTCAGTTGGAAAACAAAGAAATTAATGATACAGACAGAAGATCTGTTCCCAAAGCAGGGTGAAATTCTGGTGGAAGGGCTTCTGCTGCTTGAATTTTAAACACTGTGCTGTGAAACCTCTCATGTCATCTGTGGGTTAGTGGTTGTATCACCTGGGATTGTCCATCCAGGCCCTGTTGATGCAAACGTGCTTTTCACTGGTGCTGCTCCCTATTTTGGAGAATATCTGAAAATAAGGGGTGAGCAAGTACTGAAAATTTCCATTTTTGCTCCTATTTACCCACTTGCCTGCTGTTTTAATTTTGAAGTAGGGTGTCAGATAGAATCTGTCTAATGGCAGCGGTGTAAAAAGCATGCCTTCAGTTCCAAACTGAAACCCCTTGCAATCAGCAGATGTCCCAGCTCAAGGAAAATGGCTTGCAAGCCCAAAACATTCACTTTCCCTGCCTCATTTCCTATGGTCTTACCAAGGAAATAGCAAGACTTGGATTGTGCTTACTCTTTGCACTGAAGAAGTTGTTAATGCTGCGTTTTCATGCTCCCATCGTCGCTGTACTCCAAATGTCTGTTCTGTGGAATGGGCAGGATTAGGCTGTTTAAGACAAAGCCACTCCACATTTACAGTGCCTGTAAGGTCCACAGTAAGAGCCCTAAATGGAAGTATCATTTTCAAGATGCCTTCTATTTTACAAGCAGCCAAACAGAAAATGAAACCCTGGGTTGAATTGTAGTCTTCCTGAAGGAAGTGTCAAAGCCTAACAAGGGAGCTTGACCCAGCTTTGTTCTTGTTGTTCAGTGAAATAAACTTTAATTGTTAATGAATCCAAACACTGTTAATGAATCCAATACTACTACTTTACTGAGAAAAGCTGTAATTACTGGACAATCCCCTGATTCTCAGCTGCTGTAAATCACTCTATCTTCACAGAATGGAGAGGGGCACTTCATTTAACAACACTGAAGAATTAAGACAGGGAAATGGCGTAAAAATCAGAAAGGATCTTAGAATTATAATCAGGGGAAACAGAGTAAAGAAAAACATGTAAAGTTGGGCATTGCTTCTGTGTGAAGAGAAGTTGTACATCCGTGTACATGTAGTTGCATTAAGGAAAAGCATTAGTATTCAAGCCGAATGATGTCATGGAAAAACCGGTTTGTTTTTTTTTAAGCATGCAAAACTTCTGTCAGTTGAAAGGGGATAAGAACAGCATATTAATCTATTTCCCTCCTTACCTGTTGTTTTGTGAAGTAGTTAGGATTGCTGGCATTATCCATCTGGAATTTTATGCCAGTGGCAGATCCCTGACTGTGATGGTAGAAGGGTAAGGACCTCATCCAAATGCATCAAGAGGAATAGTGTTTCACTGTGAAACTGCCAAGTATTTCAGACCGGTGCCTAATACGGCAAAAACTTGTTGCAATTATGTGTAAAGTGTAATTTATCTAATGTAATTATGAGATGTTTAGAGCCAGTCATTTGAAATAGACTCCACTCCTCTGTTAACTTTTGACATTGGAAAGACTGTAATCATATTGCAGACCATCAGCCCTTGGATTAAAATTTAAACCTACAGTGAGCTTCAAACTGCTTTGCATTTACCCTTAGAAGAAAAGGGAGGTTGAATAATTTTTCTTACGTTGATTTATCTTAGGAAAATGGGTGTCAAGGTTCTGAATTACAGTAATTATTGTAAGCATGTAAAATATTATCAACTACAAGATACATCTGATGTGGTGTGGATGGATTAGTGCACATGCTAAGACCAATTTGAGAACATTTCACTTTTTGCTACGTTTGCTAGGGCTAGTTACATCCACTTAAAATACAGATTGGCTCTAAAATGGCAGCGGTTTGCAGGTCCTAAGTGTTAGGACTTTGGTTAAAGCAAAAGGAACAAAATAATTCTTTTTCTTGTAGCTTGTCATGCAGTTTGTGCTGAAGCTTTCAGTAGTACTTTATTGTGACAGCTCATTTTCCTTTTCATTTGATGCCCTCATATACACCTTGTCACTCTATTAAACTAGAAAGATTTAGTTTCTTAAAGAGCCCTCAATGAAGCTGTTATAAAGCCTTTTCTCAAAACAACAAATATGGAGCCTGAACACATGAGATTACATTATGTTGCTTTTTTGAGGAAATGAAAACAGGAGAGAGCAAGAGTTTATTGCTTAATAAGTATCAGCTATTTTCATAAAAAGGGTTCATAATTTTGAGTTTCATTTTTATTTTGACCCGAACACTTTTAGATAATAAATGTTGCAATTGAATCTTGTTTTTTTTAGGAAGTTGTTAAAACCAGCTAAATGCTTTCCATTTATGGATAACAAACTGATGCTCTAAGTTTAGGAATTACTGTGCCAAAATTTGAGTATTTCTTTGATTTCCTTGTAACCTGTAAAACTGACTGTTTCTGGTTATTCTGGGACCTTTGAACTAGGGGTCTTACCTCAGGTGGGATGTCAAAAGAATATATAGATTGTGATGCTGTTTTCTCTCCATTACTAGGAACAGTTTCTGGTCTGGGCAAGTTGGGATTCAGACAATGCCACTAGATTTCTACTTGAGAATCTGCCTTTTGTGGCCTGTTTTATGGGTATTTTCACTTTTTTCATTGCAAGTTTTTAGGATTTTCTAAGCGTGTGTTTCTAAAAAAGCAGCACCCAAATTAATTGCATCTTCTGAGTAAGTAAGAACTACTTTATGGCATTTTAACCCGCAAACGCTATGATAGCGTGTGTGGAAATGGAATTTACCTCACTTGGCGGACTTGAAATATATCCCTAAGCAGTAATTGCAACATCTTATCAAATTCTCAAGCAGGAAACCAACCTTTTTCTAAATGGAATTTTTATGAACTGTTTTAAGGACTGTTTACTGGAAAGCTGCCTAATCACTGCATTCCCTGGGTAATGGCTGAAATATGTGTGCTGAATTAGTAGCAGGAAGATGCTCAACTACTCTGGCAGGGAAGAGTTGATACTGCTTTTGCTAATGCATGTAAATCACAGGAAAAATTCTGAATATGGAGAAAATTTTTATCAATAGCCCCATTTAATTGTATCCTTCATTTGAACGGTGCCTTGCTTCAGCAATTTTTAAGGAAATTATTGAGACTATTTTTTTAAGTGGTAGAAGTAATAATTAAAACCCATCCATTAAAAGCATTGGGAATACATTTAATTGATAGAAAGATTAGGTATATCAGGGGAAAAATCCACTTTGCTGGCATTCTTCTGGTTTTGGGTCTTGGCAAAGGAACTAAAATGGGTTAAGAGGAAATTGCTTGTTCCACAGTGTGCTGTGTGTGGCTTCCTGGGGATTTTACCTTTACGGTGAGTGTTCCTCTGAACACAATGAAGCTGCAGGCGTGTGCTAAATCCAGTTAAGGAGATTTCCAGTCTAGTCTTTTGGCTCTGGAAGAGTCCCTAACTGTGCACCTGGGACATAGGATTGTCCAAAGGTGTCCCCATTGCACATTGCGAGGAATCCTGGTCTTCATTCTGCTGGTTTAGTTTGATGTTTCCATATTCTTCTAAAAAAGAATAATTGCTTTCTGTTCAGTGCCTGCATTCACAGCTGTCTGGTTTTTACCTTTTCTTCAGCTGCCTCTTCTCCACACAAGTGCCCTTGTCTACTTAACTCTTTCTTTTATGGCAGCTGTTCAATAGCTGGAGTTAAGCTTCTTGCCCTACTCTGAATTTCCAATTTCCCATTTGAGGATGAGGCAATCACCGCTGACTTCCCAGAGGGCACTCCTTTGCTTAGTTATCCAGCTCTCAGCAGCTTTGAAAGGGACAGAGAAATGGAAGGGAATAGCTTTGGTTCATAAATATTTTTGCATTAATAATAATTAAAGTTAAGATCAATGATTGTAGTACAGATGACTACCAATAGTGCTTTATAGCCCCTTTGGGAACTGAAATAGTGTGAAATAATTCAAAATAGCCTCCCTAGAATGGTTATTCTGTGAGCAGCAGTAGCTCTGTTTTAAGGCTGGCGTGGTGTCAGGAGGTCTCTGGGCATGCCAGGAGTTTCAGGTTGCTCACTTTTCTATTATTTTTGCCCATCTCCAAGTGTTTCCATTCTACATTCGGTCTTCCTGAAAATATTTATGTGTCTTCCTTCATTTGGACATTGCAATGCATGACTGCTTTTGTGGAGGACTTTTCACCCTTTCCCAGTCTTGTGCCTTTTGTTTCTTTTGGATGTAAATCCAAGCAAGCTGCAAATCTTTTATATCTTATTGGCATTTAGCAGTGGTGTCAGCGAGTACAAAAAAGAGTTCAACATGTTTTATTTTTATCAAAAGCATTTCCAGGAGTGGGAATGAAGGATAGGAATCCAGGGCACAGGGATGGTGGATCCCTGTTTATCTCTGTAGTATTTTAGAGTGTGTTTCAGTGTATCCCTGAACCTCTTTTGCAAATATTGTTAAAAAGGCAGTGCTTCCCAAAGCAAGAAATGAACCCAGGAAAAAAAAATCTCACAGTCTTATCACAGCATGCTTTTTCTTTCTTATAAAACCAACATAATCAAAATAAAAACCAACCAAACCAAAACCAAAAACCTCAAAATCTAATCAAGCAAAAAAAACCCCCCAAACCCCCAAAAAACTAAAACAAAAAACCCCAAGCTTCTATCCAGTAAATAAGACTTAAGTTTTAAGAATTATAAATACAGAAGGTGTCTTGATCACAGCTGAAAGAGGTTTGTAGTTATGCACGGCAGGCCTGTGAATTCCTTAGCAAACTTATTATTTTCTTCTTTTCTGAAGTATGTCTGTGAAATGTTTTGAAGTTTTGTATTGGAAAATATTTTTCTGCAAAACACATTTTAGTGGGAATAAATAAAAACGCCAACTAGTATAAAGATGGAATCATGTCTTTAGGAATCTATACTAGAATAATCTTGAATCTAGAGGAAACTTGAATGTGGGGAGGAGAGTGGAGGTATTGAAAATCTGAGAGGGTTTTTGCTCGCACCAGTTGTGTTTTCATGCTGTTTACTTGGGCTAATATAGTTCATGCTGCACTGCAAAACTTTTAGGTGCCTTCAGCATGTTGAATAAGAAGCTGTAGTTTTATAAAATAGCATTTATTTTGTTGTGGATGGGCTGCTTTATCACCTACATACAAGGACTTGCAATCACATACGTTGTATCTCGTGTTAAACAAGGATTTAGGAGAACTCCATGGAGTTCAATGAGCCCGTTTCTAGCTGTGTTGACAGCAGATTTCTACCCAGATGCCGGATAAGCATACTTGGTATTTTGAAAAGTTTTTCCAGGCTCCAGCTCTTTTGAAGCAGGCACTTAATGAGCTTCTGTGTATTTAGCAACCTTCATCAGATGCCTTTACATCAACTTGTGCAGGCTGCCTTTGGGCTCGTATGAAAAATCAGGCGTACGTTCTAAAATGTGAGAATGCTTTTTTTCTCTGTGAATGTTTGAGGGATCTCGTGCTCCTTTACCACAATTTAGTCGTTCAAGCCTGAGGTGCTCTGGTCCCAGGGAAGATCGATAGGATGTTGCTATTACGGCCGTGTCTGTCAATTACAGCCAGATTCAGGTGGTCAGGTAGGATTGTAAATTTGTGCCAACCAGTCACAGATGTTCCAGCTGTGCAGACATGTGGCACTATTTATTCTACTCTTTTTTCATAAAGGCCACAGGGGGAAAAACATTGTCCCTACCCAGAGACTGCAGCCGTTCTCCTGAAAGCACTTTCCAATTATTCTCTCCACGCTGGGATGATGGCATTAGGTCTTTTTAGCCCTCACATGTTTGTTTCAAACTCCCACAGCTGACAAAATTAATTTCTGTTGGGAACACAATGTGGTGATGAGGCAGGTTATTCTGGCTGGGCTTTTCCTTTATCTGCTATACAAAGCAACTGATTCACTTTCTATTAATTACCACCAGCTCTGGGGACTGCCTGGTGTTTTTTCTTTGGACTTTCAGCCTTTTGAGCTCGTTCTCAGCTTTGCTGTTTGGAAAAGCAGAGATGACAGGAGCGGGAAGGAAGGATACAGGAGAAAGAGGCTGACTTACCCAAACCTTAAAGTACATCTCAGCTGGGAATGGTTATTGTGTGTGGAGCACTATATTTTACTTATATGCAGCACAATATTACTTGTCTCAACTTCCCTCCTCCCCCAACCCTATGAAAGGAAATTCTAAAAAATTGCTTTTTAACTAATTATAAGAAATCCAATAACACTAGCAGCTTGTTTCTTTCTGACTAAATGTAATGAGATTGGAGCATTGCTTCATCAGGAGAATGACCTAATACAATAGCTCATTGAACCATGAAAGATTCATTAAAACTACCTTGCAAGGGGATTTTTTGGGCAATGTTTTATGTGGTGGACTTTTTTTCTTTTAAAAATAACTCCCAAGCCTAAAGCAGTTACTGCATGTAGTTGTAATCAATTTTGTAACACTAGGCAACAGAACTGGTTTTAGTTACCTCTTATGTTCTAAAGATGTTACAGAAAAATCCTCACAGCTGAGCTGCACTTCATTTGTTGGAGGCTGAGGTTTGCAGCCAGGTGACTTTGCAAAATACCCAGATGTTACACACTGGGATTTTGCACAAAACTTCAGGAGCTGGTGATAAGTTTCAAACTGCCAGAAAATTTCCATTTCCTGCTGACCTAAATGAAAAAATCTATCCCTTCCCTGAGATGTGAGTGGCAATGTGTCTGTACGGCTTTTAGAGTTGGTTTCTCACAAAGGGTGCATGATGCCCATTTGCCCCTCAGCTTTGTATCTATTACTAAATGATGCATTTTAAACTGTTCTTTGTATCCATGATAACTGTGGGTTCTGAAACAGTAGAGACTTTAATACACTAAGCTTGAGGTATAAAAATGAGGCATCTGTCAGAAAAAAATACGGACTGACTTACAACCTCTATAATTAAGGTGTCAGGAAATCTCAAGCTGTTAAAATTTATTTTGAGCTACCCTAAAACATTACATCCAACAAGACAATATCCAATAACAGTAAGAGAAGGGGCAGAAGGTAAGATGATGGTTTGCAAATGCATAAAAAAAGGAACTAAAAAAACTAGATATGGAATTCTAGAGTTCGGTTCAATTGATGTAACTGTCCCCATCATCCTTTCTGCTGCCAGTAGGAAAATGTCCAGAGCATGTGTTTAAGCAACACGCACTAAAGCCTGTGGGCATGTTTGACTCTTTCTGGCAGTGTGCACAAACCCAGGCTGCTTCCACAGGTGAGAGAGGTAAATGCTCTTTCCTCCTGAGATACATCTGAAAAAATCCTAAAAGGAGCACCTTGTAATCTGGGGAAAAACCAAAAGGTTTCTCTTTCTACTGAAATCTTGGAGTGAAATAAAAGGAACCTGCAGAAATCAGCCTCTCTCTTTCTTTACACTGAGTTACTGAGCCCTGCGCCTCTCAGGGTCGTTCACCTGCTGCCCCAAAGCGTTTCCTAGGTGTTCAAACAACAACAATAACATTAAAATATGAACTAACACTCAAATAACAGCAGTTCCCTGCTTTGGCAGGCTTCTCCCTCAGGGCAAACCATCTTTCGCCGCTTTTCTTTTGCAGAGCAGAAGAGCAGGAGAGGCTCAGGAGACAGAAGGACGATGATTTGGCCAAATTGCTGCCAAAAGCTGATGCCGTTAGTTTAAGGAATAAATACCTGTCCAAACTTGGAACTCAGGTATCACTGATTAAAAACCAGAATGCTGAGGGGTTTATTTAAAGGATTTGGCGGTTTTTACCAGCCAGCAACTCCACCTCTGAGTGAAATCCCTGGGATTTGTTCTCAGGAAGAAACCTCCCAGTAATGAAAAATCTAATGAAGAAAAAGGATTCGAAGGTTGGCCCATTTCAGAAGCTGAGGAATGTCTTGAATTTTATTTTTTTGCAGCTCCCAGCTCATTACTCCTCCTGTTTCTCAACCCTGGCCCACAGAAGTGTGTTGAAATAGCAGCTTGGCCCTGTGGAGAAGCAGGAATCCACTGAATTTCCTGGGACGCAGAGCCCAGCGCCAGCAGATGCTCCGCGCTTTGCTGCAAGCCTAGATCCTAGATTTCCAATATTGCCTAAAAACTCCTCCTTCCTGGACAATATAGAGGATCCTGATGGGGGATTGTGGCTCTGGTGGAACCTCTGAGTACCTGCTCCAGCCTCTTGGCTCTAATTACTCCGTGAGTAGCTGAGTCAGGGGCCAGGGGTTGCTCTCTGGCTGTGAAATGGGAAAATTCCATCAGGAAAGTGCTGGGATGAGCCTGGAGGGAGGTGGGGCTTCTCCAGCCTCTCCTTCTTGGACACCTTCCTTGCTCTGCTTCGTTTTTCTGAGGGAGGAAAAGGTGAGGAGAAGCTCCCCAGGGAATATTGCAGAGGAATCTCCAGTTCCAGAAGTACAAAAAGTGCTCAGCCTCAGGAATTTATCCCAGCTCAGGAAAAGCAATAACCTCTCCAAGCCTGAACAATGTGAAAACCGATTTATTTTTTAAGACTTAGTGACTAAAACCAATAAAAAGAGGTAATGCAAGGACTGGGTTTTGCTTCCAGAGGGAAAAGCCTTGAATTTCATGCTGGAACTCATCATTTTCCCATCATTTCAGTGGGAAACTCCTTGCTGAACAGGGACTTCCCAGGGCTCCTGCAGAGTGCGCTTTGCTTTGCTTTCATTCCTCCTGGAGGTAATTGGATCAATTATCTCTGACCCGAGCTGAGCTTGCTGTAAAGGGGCAGGAGGTTTGTGGAGCCCCAGGAATGGGGAACATTCCTGGGATACTCCAGGAAATGTTCCTGGGATGGCTCCAGGGAATCCTGGTGTGCCACAAAAAGCTCAGGAGCCTTTGACGTTTGTTTGGCTGCAGGGAGAGGAGTCCGTTAGAATCAAAAAGCTGCATTTGATGTAGAATATCCTGAATTTCATCGTTTCAATCTAAGCAGAAGTCCCAGTCTTAAAGCTTGGTTTTAAAAGAGATTTTTGTGCAGTGGAGATTTCTTTGACGTGCCTGGAAAATTCTCATCTTCCCGAGGGACATTTTGGGTGAAAGTTCTGGATTCTGGAGGACAATGAGGGGACCCAAAGGAGCAGTTTGGGAGCTCCCTGTCCCCCTGAGCTGTCCTGGTCCTTTCTGGGCTCCTCGGGACCAGCCCTGAGGCTTTGATTGGACGCTTTCCTTGTGAATTTGGGGTGTTTTTTAAAGAAAACATTTCGTTGGACACTGTCACCTGTGCTTTTTGGTTGTTGAGGGTTCTGGTGTTGCCTTCGGAGGCTTTGGGAAGGGAACTTTATCCCAAGAAATCCTCCCTTTTCCAGGGACCTCTCACTAGAGGTCAGCACTGCCACGCTGCCGGCTCGGGAATGTTGGATGGTTGGGATTAAAACCACCGAGGCTGCAGCTGCTGGGGCTTGTTTGGGTGCCTGATGTGCACCAGCCTTGGTCCTGGCACGAGGTGCCCATCCTGGGGTGTCCATCCCTGGCAGTGTCCAAGGCCGGGCTGGACATTAGGGTTTGGAGCACCCTGGCGTGGTGGAAGGTGATTTTGAAGGTCCTTCCAGCCCAAACCAGTCTGTGATCCCATGGAACCGAGTCCAGTCTCTGGGAAAAGCACCTCAGTGCCTTCAATCAACTTCTCTTTGAATGTTTATTAATGGAAGGCAAAGCAAAGGGATGAGCTGGGAGGGAAAAAAGGGGAGGGGCATGGTCTGAGGGCTGAAGACATGGAGCTGTCAAAAGGGAGGAAGGGTGGAGGGAAAAGGGACGGATGGTGTAGCAAGGCATGGAGAGGGTTGAAGGCACGGGAGCTTCCCACAGGCATCAGCTGCGTCAATCATCAGCTGTGCCTGGAGCTCCGGCTCCTCCGTCTCCAGGCGGTCTCATCTTCTGTGGCCCCTGAAGGTCTTCTAAGGCCACCGGTTCTTCTGAGCTAGCAGATGACTGCAGTTCTGCAATTCGCTCCTCGAACATCAGCTGGACAAAGAGGCTTATCCGAGAGGGGCTGTCGTCGTCTCTCAGGGCCTGAAGAGCTGGAAGAGACAGGCACAGAGCCCCGGTCAGAGCCCGGATGTGCGGGAGTCCAAGGAGACCCTCCTGCCAAGGGCCATCCGAGCCAGCTCCTGCCGTGGCCACCACAAGAGAGGAGAGGGGGGCCAACGGGATTCACCGCAAGGTGCTAAACACGAATCGCCCCGCCCACGTCCCCGAAATCTCTCCGTGTTCTGCGCACGCCAGCCCTTGTCCGCACAGGGAGCCAGGCCCTCCGCAGGCAGGACAGGGATTGCAGCCCCCTGCGCGAGCATTGCGGCTCCCCCCGGCAGCCCCGCTGAGAACCCGCTGCCCTCACTCACCCTCGCTGAGGGCCTGGAGCTCTTCCTTCTGCCTCCTCAGGCGCACCCCGGCAATCCCTGGGAACACAGAGCCTGTCAGGGCCCCAGCGGCACGGCGCCCTGCCAGCGGCGCTGCCAGCCCTGTGGCCACACGGCCTCCTGCCCCGGCAGGGCTCGGCCCGGGCCCTTGCCGCATCCTGCCGCCCCAGGGCACGGCCACAGAGGGCGGCAGCAGCCCCGAAGGCAGGCGCGGCTCCACGGCGCCGGGCGCGGATGCCGCTGCCGGGACGGGGGCTGGGGCTGGGGCTGGGGCTGGGAGGGAGCCCGGGCTCGTGGCTCACCGATGAGCTTGATGGCCGCCTCTCGCAGGGGCTCCTGTGAGTGCTCCAGGTAGGGCAGGGCCAGGCACAGGTGTTCGGCCGCTCGGCTCTTGTCGTCTGCCAGCTGGAGAGAACGGCAGGAGGGAGGGAAGGGTTGGCGCGGGCTCAGCCCCTCGGCCGGGCGCTCCCGGCGCCCAGCCCCGGCCTGCGCTGCCCGCACAGCCCCGAGGCCCGGCCAGCGGGCGCCGGGCTCCGGAGGGGGCGGAGGGCCGGGTGCTGCCCGGGGAGCCGCGGTGCCGCCCCGCCCCGCGGCCCCGCTGGGCCGGCGCTCCGTCGGCGCCCGACTCGGGGCACAGGAGCCTGGAGAAGAGCCCGCGCGGCCCCACGGAAGGGAGCGGCGTGTGGGGCGCAGGCCGGAGCCCCTGCGTGCGGCGCTGGGCAGGGGCCACGGCTGCCAGCCCCGCACACCGAGCCCCGCCGTCAGGGGGCTTCTCCAGAGGCCGTCCTTACCACGCACTCGGCGAACTTGAACAGCTTCTCCGTCTTCAGCACGTGCTGGAGGTCGCTCCTCTTCAGGAAGCCGGCCGCACAATGCAGCGTTTCCCGAGAGGCCTGGAGAGCAGCAGAGACGGGAGCTGGCAGCGCAGCCCAGCCCAGGGCACGGGCCCTGCGTCCCTGCGCCAGGGCCAGCAGGAGGCTGCGAGCCGGGAGAGGTGCCCGGGCAGGAGGCAGCCGAGCCCCCTGTCAGGGATGCACCGGCATCACACAACGCCTCACCTTGGCCACGCGCTCGTTCACCTCGTGGCAGTGCAAGTAGAGTGGCAGCAGGCTCTGGCTCACAACTGTGTTCAGTGGCTCTTTGCCCTCATCCGCTACCAAGCCCATCACCTTTTGGAAAAGCTGAATGGAGAGCAGCTGCACGTGGCTGTTGTCCTGAAGGAAAGGAAGCGGAAGAGGCCTCAGCACCAATTTCTCCAGCCCAGCCAGGCAAAAGCCTAAAAATCCCCAGGGCACAAAGTTTCTGGGCAGCAGCTAATGCCCGTGGCACGCAGAGCCTTACGTTTCCAAAGAGCGAGAGGAGGAGGTCGGCTAGCTTCAGGGCAGTGGTCCTGCCGATCACGGAGTCTTTCCGCTGGCACACATTGGTGAGTGCAGAGAGGGACATGGCGACCACCTCTCCGTCGGCATCACCAAGCCGCTCCAGGAGGCTTGGAAGCAGGCTGCGTACACCTCCGGCCTGTATGGAACACAAGGCTGTGCTGGGAAGCCACCAAGAGCTGCAGCGCCAACACCGCCCTGGCTCTGCTAGCCCACCCTGCCGCTGCTGGGCCCAGAGGCCAAAGGCCTGTCCCGAAGCACTCGAGCAGCTGGAGCAGGAGGCAGGAGAGCTGGGAGCAGCTGCCTCAGCTCCTGAAGCCCAGCCAGCCCAAGGGGCTGCTTTCCCCAGCGCAGCTTCAGCCGCTGCCCCCTTCTCACCATCGAGGGCTCCTCGCTGAGCAGCACAAGGCCTTTGAGCGCCAGGTGACGTCTCTGCCTGCACGTGCCCCGCAGGTGCCTTGACATCTCCTCCAGGACACGGCCTGCGCATTCCCTCAGGTCCAGGAACTTGATGACCTGAAAGGCACAGGGCAGTGACAGGTGACCCGAACAGCAGGAGCCCAGAAGCGCACAGGGCCGGGCCCAGGCAGCAGCAGCAGCAGCAGCACAGGGCTCGGGCACCGGCCCAGGCAGCTGCAGCTACGAGAGGGCAGAGGGCTGAGAGGCAGCTGAGCGAGGCAGCGCTGGCTCACCTCCACCAGGAATGCCAGGGAGGGCAGATCCCAGCGTGGCTCCTCCCTGCTTAGTGGCTGGAGTAGGTAGAAGCCAATGCGGGAACAGGTGTGGCCCAAGTGACGGCGCATCTCCCTGTCAGGGGGAAAAAGGCAGCAAGAGCCTGAGGTGGGGGGGACAGTCTTCTCCCAGGAGGTCTAACTCACAGGTCCGGTCTTTCCCCAGTATCTCTGGAGGGGGATGTGGGCGCTTTGGGAGGCGGCCCCTTCTGGGCACCCTCATCTGCCAGCCTTTTCCAGTCGGCTTGGCCGTCCCTCGGTGACGAGGCCCTCGAGGCCATGAGCACAGGGACTGTGTGGGGCACAGGGGACAAATGTGGGAGAGAAGGGGTTCTCACCTGGCCAGCAGACCCACGGCATAGTGCTGGGTGTCAGCACAGAGCAGCGTGTCCCAGCCACGCTTGCGCTCCATAGCCATCATCTCTGTGTTCCACCACATTTGGCTGAACAGAGCCTTCATGGCCTGCACTGCAAACCTGTGTGCAGAGCAAAACCCAGGTCACACGGCGAGCGCTGGCGCTGGCCACAAGGACATTGAAAAGACAGGAGGACTGGCACCTGTTGGGGTTGCTGGGAAGGCCGTGTTCCTCCTGGCACGCTCTCCAGAAGTCAGCAACTTCCACTGGCATCTCTTGTGTGGTGATGACAATGTGGAAGAGGAGAGCAACAAACAGACGGGCTGAATGAAGGAGCACTGCCCTGTGGCATTTGGGCACCTGGACAGTCAGCCACAGCCCCAGAGTTGCCTGCAAAAGAAGCAGCCCGAGACAGAGCTCAGTGCTAAGATGTCCGTGTGGCAGGGCCCGAGGGGAGACGCAGGGGGAGTGACGGGCCTGGAGCCCCCTGAGCCTGCCCTAAGCCAGTGCCTGAGGCAGGGAGAGGACGGAGAGCTGATGGAGAGGCGACCGGGGGGCGAGCAGAGGCCGATTCCAGATGCTCACCGCCAGGGCAAAAACGTCCTCGTCGTCGCCATCGGAGGTGGTCGTTGTATGCAGAGGCCAATCCTCCATCATGCGGATGAGTGCTGGCAGCACCTTCTCCGCTGTCACAGCCGACGAGCCTATGGCTCTCCACATGCTTGCAGCAGCTCTGTGGGATTGGAGCTCTGTGTCAGGGCCGTCTGAGTCACAGTAGCATGCCCTGTGCAGCTGTGGAGGCCCAGGTGACAGAGCCCTGGTGCCCTGAGGGGCAGGGAGGGAGCATGGCAGCAGGCTGGTGGAACAGAGGGGCCCAAGGGTCCTGGACCGCTCCGCCTGTCTGGCAGAGCCCATTGGACAGGCTCTGCAGGGCAATGGGCCCTAAAGGCTGCTGAGCCCTGAGCTCTCAAGGCAGGTGGGCCCCATACCTGTCACACGTTGGGGCACAGCGCAGGAGGGTCAGCACAACGTCAGCAGGTTGCTCTTCGGCCAGCCTCAGAAAGTCCAAGCGCATCCTGGCATCCAAAGTGACACAGGCCGCCAGTCTCTGGTGAAGGTCCTTCACCATGGCTGGCACCTGGAGGAGACATGGGGAAGACCTGGAGCGCTGTCCAAGGGAGCAGCTTTCCCCAAGAAGTGCTTCCCCTCCTGCCACACTCTCCTGGCCTCCAAGACTCAGGGTCTCTTTTGTGTTGGTGTTTCTGAAGGCCACGGACTCAGTCACTGCCATGTCCGTATTTGCTGCGTCATTGATTGCAGCATCCAAGAGCTGAGCCAAATCTGGGCTGACATTGGGCTCTGCCTGGAGCTCAGTCGGCCTGCGGTCAGGCTCAGCTGTTGCACGGCTTCTGGTCGTCCTACGCCGAATGGGCACGAGCCTCCGGAACATCTGCAGGAGAGCAAAGGACAGGGAAGAGAGACACGTTCCATGGAGTGCTCCAAGCGCGGAGCTCGGCCGAGCAGTGACAGCAGGCCCAGCCCAGGCGGGGATGGCTGCACGTACCTTCAGTGATCTGCGGAAGTGGCCACGGGTGGGCTTCTTCTCCTGTGTCTGCTCCATGGTTGCATCTGGCAAAGAGCGAGCGTAGCCAGAGCTGAGGGGTTGCAGGAGAGGCCAGAGAAGCCAGCCCTGCTCTCCCCAGGCAGGGACAGCCCCGGGATGCCCCAGGGGATGGAGCACAGCTGCTGCAGGGGCAGCCTCGGCCCCTCTTCCATCCTGTCAGTGGGCGGAATGGGAACGGGGATGGGATGGGATGGGGCCAAGCTGTTCGCAGCCATCGGCCTTGTGGCCCGGCTCTGCCACTCACCATCCTGCTGTGGCTGGAACTGCTCCAGCTCTTGAGGGGGTTGTGCTGGAGCATCTCCAGGGCTTGTATTTCTTCTCCCCCAGCAAACTGTGAAGAGGTCGCAAAATCTGCCCGCCATGTCAGCGTCTGGCCTCGAGGGCACCTTCAGACAGATGCCTCTGAGGAAACTAGGGAAAACCCTGAGGCAACAAGTCGTGCAGTTGTGCCTTGAAGGCACCTGCGGCAAAGAAGCCTCAGGAAGGCTGCAGGACAGCAAGTCCTGCACACTGGTCTTGAGGGCTCCTGCCACAACGACAGGAGACTCCTCGTGGTGCTTCAGGTCACCAGATCCTGTGGTCTGGCCGCGAGGGCACCGACCGCAGGGTTGGGAGATGCCTCGGGAAAGCTCCAAGTCACCAAGTCCCGCAGTCTGGCCGCGAGGTCAGCTGCAGGAGCAGCGCTTCGGAAAGGCTCCGGGTCGGGCACAAACGAGCGGGCTGTGTGGGAACTCCTCACAGCACCTCTCTGGCGCGTCCTGTCCCGTGGCGTGCTCCGAGCACTGTGGCGTGGCTGCGTTGTTGCCAGCACCTATGTCACCGCGTGTCACAAAGGCTCCTCGGACACCCTGTGCCTTTCCCTGCCACGGTGACCACGCTGCTGCACCGTGTCACAAAGGGCCCATGCACACCCTGCCACCTGCCCCGGCCCTGCCCCCGCTCCACCCAAAGTGGCCCAGGTCGGAAGGAATCCCTCGGCCCAAGTGCCTAAGAGAGCCCAACAGGACCTTGAATGATTTGATGGCTCGAGCCATCGGCAACCGCTGCCCTGCTCTGCGGGCTCAGGGCGGCAGAAGGAGCCCCCAGGGCTGCCGACGCAGCCGCAGCGGGAAGGGCACGGGGCCTGCCGCAGAAGCTGGCACGGCCTCCCTTCTCTCAGCTGATAATTGTCTTCAACCAAAGTCAGGCTTTCACTTCAAAGCCAGGTCAGTGCAGGCAAACCCTTGGGCAGCTAAGATCTCCAAAAGGCTGCTCGATCCAAAATGACCAATTCCTCTTTAATTTCTCTTTTTGGGTCACTGCTGATCCTCTCCTCCTCTTCCCCCTTCCACTCAGCTGAGTTGGCAAAGGCTGGATTAGCCACTTTATCCTTATGGATGAGCATGGCAACTTGTTTTGGTTTGGGAAGACAGGTATTTGCTAGGTAAAAGTTGGAGGTTTTCTGGAATGGAGAGTGTAAACTTTTTTTTGCTAAATTATAAATTTACAATTAGAGGTTTTTAGGCAAAGATTTGGGAAATAGGAATAGCAGTTTTTTATTAGTATGTATTACAAAGTAAACAAAAAAACCCCTTCAAATAACTACAGTATTAATAACAAAAGAAAAACAGTATTAAGAACTTTGAGGGCTTTGTTTTACAAAACTTAGGGCAGTTTGGTTTTGGTGTTCTTTCAGGATTTTTAGAGCAGCAAGCTGAAAGAGTGGAAAGTTTCGGGCTGGTAGCTGGGATGGCAGGGTGTCCCGGCAGCGCGGGGCTGCAGGGTCACTCTGCAGCAAGAGGAGCAGCGCTGAAGAAGCCGAAGGCGGGGCAGGGCTGGCTTAACTCCTGCGGGTGGCAGAGAAGGCTCCGGATTCCGGCTGAACTGGCCAGAGTAGATTTTTGAGGACTGGATTTTTTTTGGCTACAGTGAAACTTTTCCAGTTAGCAACAGTTTAGCCGGTGTTTTTCTTTTTTTTTTTGAACGTCCGGAAAAAAAAAAGAGGACAGCTTCTAGCTGCTTTAAGCTTTGTTTTTTACTTGCGTGGGGGTTTTTTGTTACTTTGTTTCTGTTTTTGTTTCGGCTAAGTATTTTGAAGTGTTTAACATTTGGTCTCTTTGGTAACTTATGGGGAAAAAATTCTTTAGAGAAAGAAGGAACAAACCTAACTCCCAACATTATCTACTTTGAATTTTTTTTTATACTAACATATTATATTGAGTTTAAACTGATAAAATATATATATATATTTATATATATATACATGCAAATATGGATACAGTCACATTGTCATGGGTAGTTTACATTAAGACAAGGTTTTTTTGAGGTATGCATTGGTTTTGTTTGTTTTTGTTTTTTTTTTTTTGTTTTTTTTTTTTTTTTGCATTATTTACCAGGTGCAACTTGGTTTCTGAGCGAAGACAATTTCACGGATGAGATTGTTTTTGCTGGAGGCAGGATTAATTTAAACAGGTTTTTTCAGTATACTTTTCATGTGTACTATTGGAACTTTATTTTTTGTTGTTGTTTGCACGGGCTTAGATTGGGCAGGATTTGCTCGGTTGGTGGAACTTTGAGTGTTTACTAGCTATGTGGCTTTTGCTAAATTAATACTTTATGTTTTGAAAGTTTTTTTTACTTAGTGCTTTTAAGGTAGCTTTAAGCAGGTTGTTGCACTGTTTAATTTTTTCGACCGCTGCTGCATGATAAGGAATATGGCATACTTACTTAATGCTGTGTTTTTTAGCTTAGGTGCTTATAAGACAATTTTTGAAATGGGTTTTATTGTTTGATTTGATTTTTTCCGGGGTGCTGTGTTTTCACAGGACTTGTTTTTTAGGCTCAGGATGGTGTTTTGGACAGTAGCATGAGGCACAGGGTAGGTTTTTAACTATTTACTGATGGCTTTTACTATGGTTAGTACATAGCGCCTGCCCTGGTGGGTTTGGGGAAGGGTGATGTAGTTAATTAGTTAGGTTTTTTAATATTTATATTTGGACTACTGCTTTCTATACTCTAAGGGCTTTACTTGCTTGGCTTGCTTGATTGCAGCACGTATTTTATAGTTATGGATAACTTGAGAAATACTGTCTATGGTTAAATTTACTTCTTGGTTTTGGGCTCACTTAGAGGTGGCATTTTTCCTTGGATGATTCGAGACATTATGGGCTTATTGAGCTAGGAACAACTTTTTTCTGTCTTGCTAATTTAAATTTTGATACTTTTATTTTGGCAGCTTGATTGACTTGCTTATTATTTTGGTGGTTTTTATTAGCTCGATTCTTGGGAACATGGGGATTTACGTGGCAGATTTTTACAGGTAATTTTTTTACGCGAGTGGCAATGGTTTTTTGTTCATCAGCAGCCTAGATTGGTTTATTTTACGTTGCTAGTTGGCCTTTTTCTACTTTTTTAGCCAACTCTACGGAGCATTGGCTGCTACTTACGAATTAGTGTAGCGGTAGAGCTTTGGCTACTCTTTGTTTTTAGCAATGTCAAGGGTTAATTGGACAGCTTTGAGTTTAGCAAGCTGACACGATTTTTTTTTTCCCTTTCAGTGGCTTTTGCAACTTGTTGTGTGGGGTTTTATACGGCTGCTTTCTACTTGCGGTTCATTTTTACAATGCGACGGGAACCGTCAGTGAAAAGGGCGTAGCGTGTTTTTTTTACCGGCAGTTGGTTGTACGAAGGAGCTTTTTTTGCTTGTGTCACTTGTTCTTGCTTTTCTTTGTCTGTGAGACTAAAGTTGTTTCTTTTTTCTGGTCAGTTTGTAATTATTTTTAAAATTTATGGGCGATTCGGGTTTTTAATACGGGCTCGCTGTGTGATGAGGGCAGTCTATTTGCTCTATGTGGCGTCAGTGGCATGGTGGGTGGAGGCAAATGAGGATTCGGTACCTTCAAATGTTCACAGAACCATGGAATTCCATGCTGGATGGGTTGGAAGGGACCTTAAATCTCTCATTCCTAAGCCCTGCCATGGGCAGGGACACCTCCCACTGTCCCAGGCTGCTCCAGCCTGGCCTGGGACACTTCCAGGAATCCAGGGGCAGCCACAGCTTCTCTGGGAATTCCATCCCAGCCCTCATCACCCTCCCAGGGAGGGATTTGGGTTATAATATTTGGGTTTGGCTTAGGATATAAAACCATGTCCAGGATGGGTTAGGTAATTTGGTTTTTTTTCCAAAACAAAAATCCCTTCAGAATTGTGGAATTTTATTCTTCCAGGTTCTAGAATATGCTGAATTATTTGTATGGATGAAATGAATGAAATTATCCCAGATGAAATAAATTGCTGCCAGTTAAGAGCCTGCTGCTATAATTATTTATTAAGCATAGATCTCTTTAGATTGGTGATGTGTTTACCAACACCACAGTGCCACATCTACATAAATTATAAATAAATACATCTATATATATATAGTGTGACCCATGATTGAAGTGATGTTGTGCCTGAATCCCTGATATCACCCACCTTTCCCTCTGGAAGGATTTTTAATTTGAGTATTTAAGGGAGAACTTCCCCTTTTTGTGTGTGTTAGCCATTGCAGAGTTTCCCTGCAGAAAGCTCCAACCTGTATTGACATTTTACTTTCCTTTCTTCCCCTGATCCTGCCTGCCCTTGATTCCAGAGGAGAACAATGGGAGGGGAGTGAGTGCTGAGGGTATTTACAGCACAATCATGGGAAACGCTCCCATCACCACTGAGCCCTTTTCCTTCCCCTGGCAAATCCTCTGGCTCTGCTCCAGCCTCGGGATCCACAAGTCTCTTCCCTGAGGGAATTGTTATCAACCTGGAAAACTCCTGTATTCCAGTGGCACAAGGAGACATCCGAGATCCACCTTCCTGGTGCATTCAGAAGGTGCTGCTGGGGGAGTTACACTGATCTGAACAGCTCCAAAGGTCAGAGATTTCTTTGTAATCAATTCCTTCTCCCAGCCTTCTGAAGTCTAATGATCAGCTTTCCATGTTTGTTGTGGTGGTTGCAGGGTTTGAGGGGCAGCAGAGTAAATTTGATTTAGGGATAAATTGCCATTTCTTCACAAGACTCTGAAAAGGGAGGGGAGGGATGTTAATATTTCATGTGGCAGCGAGAGGAAATGCCTGGCAGTCCCAGGGGAAGAGTCACAGCACCTGGGCTGAATTCACCCAGGTTTTTTTGGCAGCAATGATCTCATTGCTCATCATGAAGGGAACAGAAAACAATTCTGCCCCAGGGCAAGAGAAGCCTGGCTCAGGAGGGGCCATCACTGCAGTCACAGAAGGTTTCAGTGAGCCGGAGAAGGCAACAGAAATGGGATGTGTGTGTAAGAGACGGCCTGAAGATCCCTCATCTGCCTCACGACCATCGTCAAGGACAGAGACTGAAACCCCTAAAAGGGACTTTAAAATCTCAATACAGGAGTTCTGGTCTGGCTGAGGTGGGATGTTGGCCAAGTGCTGCCTGCAGGTGTGTTCGATGGAAAAACCCAGCACCCATATGGGAACATCAGAACCTGAGCAGAAACAATGGGCAAGTCACGGTGAAGTGACCGCGCCTGCTGACACTGTACTGGTTGACACTGTACCTGCTGACGACCGACTTGTTCTGAGTTCTCTAAATGAACACACTGCAATGATTTCCCCCACCTGTTTGGCCAACTGCCTGTCGCTTCGGAGAGGACTATAAAAACCCTGGAGACCCCCACTCACTTTTGTGATCATCCCACTGGAGAAGATCGTGTCTATAGGCATCTTCAAAAGCCTCGAGGACTCGACCCTCCATGTTGGAAGCTATAATCCCCTTCCCCTCTTTTTCTGTCTTTCTTACTATTCTCTTTTCTCTCCCCACTATCGCATTTGTTGGCACTAAATAAAGGTGCATTTGTGATTGAGTAAACTGAGTTTGTCCCCTGCTGTGTCTTTTGCGCTCTGAGATCCCTAAAATGAACCATCACGAACCCCGCTTGTGTGAGCGGATCGTGACAGTGTGCTAAAAGAAATGTGAGGGGGTAGAAGGTCAATACCAAAAATCAAACCAAATTAATCCTTCCTTTTTTTGTTTTTGCTGTGTTTCCATCTGTTTCCATCTTTCCATTTGCTGTGTTTCCAAAGCAAGGAAGGGGCAGGAGTTTAGGAGGGGCTGGTTCAGCTCAGCCTTGCTGATAAAGCAATTTGGGTTTTCCCTCATCAATCTGTTTCATTAACTACAAATGCAGAATTGGAGAAGTTGTTGGATATTTTTGCGTTTTTCTGCAGCTGGCGGCAGGAGACTTTGCTCAGACTGGGGGTTGGGGCTATCCAGCCTGGAGAAGAGAAAGACCTGGGGAGATTTCATTGGGGCCTTCCAAGACCACAAGGGAGCCTGAAAGAGCTACAGAGGGACCTTGGACAAGGACCTGGAGTGCCAGGACAAGGGGGAATGGCTTTAAACTACAGGAGGAGAGATTTAGATGGGATCTTGGGAAGGAATTCCTCCCTGGGAGGGTGGGGAGGGCTGGGCTGGAATTCCCAGAGCAGCTGTGGCTGCCCCTGGATCCCTGGGAGTGTCCAAGGCCAGCTTGGAGCCCCTGGGACAGTGGGAGGTGTCCCTGCCCGTGGCAGGGTGGGGCTTGAAGGTCCTTCCATCCCAAATTCCATGATTCCAACCCAAAGATAACCTGGATTGGAGGCAGCAGTGCCTGGGGGCTAAAGCACCTTCCCAGCTGTTATCAGAACAGGAGTTGCAGACATTTTATCCCTGGGTTTTCTTCCTTGTCCCTCAGCTGGGAGGTGATGGGAACGACCAGCAGGAGCTTCCCCAGGCCCTGGGAGTGGGACACTGGGAAGGGGACACTGGGAGTGGGACACTTTGGGAATGGGATACTTTGGGAGTGGGACACTGGGAGTGGAACACTGGGAATGGGACACTGGGAGTGGGAAACTTTGGGAGTGGGACACTTTGGGAATGGGACACTGGGAATGGGACACATTGGGACATTTTGGGAGTGGGGACACTGTGGGAATGAGACTCTTTGGGAATGAGACTCTTTGAGAATGGGACACTGGGAATGGGACTCTTTAGGAATGGGACACTAGGAATGGGACACTTTGGGAATGGGACACTTGGAATGGGACACTGGGAATGGGACATTTTGGGACAGTTTGGGAAGGGGACTCTTTGGGAGTGGGACGCTTTGGGAGTGGCACTTTTACAACCACTATTGGCTTTGTGGTTTATCCTGAGACAACAGACCCAACCATAAATTGTCACTTCAGGGCCAGCATTTAGTGCCAGCTCAGGGAAATGCAGGGTGGTTGTGGCAGGTATTAAACACCCCCAATAAATCCTGGAGGAGGATCCCAGGGTAACAATGCCTGCTTGCCAAATCTGTTTGCAGAGCGCACAAAAGCAACGAGGAAAACATTGCAACAGCACAAAGGTTTTCTCACAGCTCCACCACAGGCTTCTGCCTCAGCAAAGCTGATTGTTGGTGCTTTTCTTCCAGCCCCAAACTGGGATTGAGCCAGGCCCTGCATCCATTGGGACTGGGATGCTGTGGCTGTAGGATGAACCCCCAGCCAAGCCCCGCAGGGAGCCATTTATCCTGTTTGGAGCCCGTTTATTTTTCCTCCTTCCCCTGAAGATGTGTGTGAGGAGCAGAGATTCAGCCAGGCCCTCTTCCCAGGCCCATGGGATGTGTGTTTCTTTCCCGTTTCCTGGAAGCGCTTGGTGTTTGGGGAAGGTTGCTGGGCCACGAGGAGCTGCTGGACACCATCCATAGCCCCTCTCAGGCATTTTCTGCTGGGTGGGACTCCCTGAAAATCCCTTCAGCTTTGTAGGGAAAGCACTTTTCCTACGGGGCACACAGGGTGTGAGGCTGGCTCTGGGAAAGAAATATTCCCAGGGAAGAAAGGCTGGGAACGTGCTGACGGCAGCACTGCTCTTTCAGGTGTCACTGTAAGAAGCTTCTAAAAAGCTCCATTTCTGCTTGGTGGGCAGAAAGTGCAGGAAAAAGTGCTGGGAATGTCCACATGGACTCCAATTAGCATCAAGCAGCATCACAAGTGGTTTCGTCCAGGCAGGAGTCACAGTCACTGTGAGGTGATGAAAACGGAGATGGGATCTGCTTGAGGCGGATGGTGCAGCGGCTGCGCACCTGCGACGTGTATCCCTCAGGGTACCTATTTCTTTAGAACACTATGAAGACTAGAGGGAATTGAAAGTCCACTGCAGTTTAGGTTGTTCTTCACGAGATTGTTCAAGTCGAGCACAGCCATTCTGTTCAGCAGACACACGGGCAGGGGCTTCTTGGAGCGCTGCTCTGGCACCCATTCTTTGGAGGAGGGGATTGCAAGAAAGAAGAAAAGAAGCTCATCAACTACTGAAGAGGAAGAGTCACTGACAGGAAGCAGTGGGTTAAGAAATGTGAGGGGAAAAAAGGCAGAAAACATGAGGTGACAAGTGTGAGAAATGGGAGTGGAAAAAGGAGGGAAGTGTGAGGGAAGAAAAGCGTAGGAAACCTGTGTGGGAAAGGCTGAGAAAACGGAGGGGAAAATGGTGAAGACGTGAGTGAAAGTAGGAGAGGAAGGTGAGAGGAGGAAAAGGCAGGACATATGACAGGAAAATTCTAAGAAACATGATCAGGGAAGGCTGAAAAACATAGAGGAAAAAATGGAGGGAAATGTGAGGGGAAGAGAGTGAGAAAATTACTGGCAGAGAGAGAGAAACAGGCAGCAAATGTGAGGGGAACATTGTGAGAATCCTGAGGGGAAAAGAGGGAGAAACCAGAGGGCAGAAAAAGGCAGGAAACATGAGGGGGGGGAAAAGGATGGGAAGTTTGATGGGAAAAGTGGCAGAAAACAAAAGTGAAAAAAGAGCACAAAATGTGCCAGAAAAGTATAAAGAACATGAGGGGGAAAGAATGATAAATGTGAGGGGAAAAGTGGGAGGAATGGGAGAGGGAAACGCTGGGAAACACAAGGACAAAAGTGAGAAACATGAGGAGAAAACCTGGAGAAAAATGACTGAGGAAAGGAGAAAAGCATGAAGGGAGAAAAGGGCAGGATAAGTGAGGGAAAAACTGTGAGAATCATGAGAGAACAAAAAAGCAGGAAAAAGCGGGAAGTTGGGGAAATGTGAGAGGCAAAGCGTGAGGAAAGGGAGCTGAAAAGGGTGGGGAAAATGAGTAAAACTTGGGAGGCAAACATGAGAGGAAAACTGTGAGACTCGAGAGGGGGAAGGGGTGGAAACGTGAGAGGGAAAAGAACAGGAAATGTGAAGGGAGAAAAGGAGAGAAGGCAGGATTGGCATGACAGCTGAAATGATTCCTAACACATTCCCCCATGCATTTGCCCATTTATTGCACTAGCCCAGGGCTTCTCTGTATGTCCGTCTCCCCCTGTGCCTTGATTCCTGTTTGGAAGCAGTAGAAGTGCAGGATGTGCCCACCAGCAGGAGCTGCTCCAAGCTGGGAAGGGGCCAGGTGGTGCTGATTTCCAGAGGCTTCTGTGTCCCAGGTGAGGCCAGGGCAGGAGTGGGTTGAAAGGTGCTGCTGCTGCTCCTCTGTGCCAGAGAGCCCTGGCTGGGCAGGGCACGGCGCCCACTGCACTGCGGGCTCTTTCTCCTGCCACAGCTGGGCACACCTGGCAACAAATCATGACGACTTGTGGGGAAACCAAGGGCTTTGTGGAGGCTGCATTGCTCTGCACACACCCGGGCCACCTGCAGCACAGAGCTTTGGCCCCCAGAAAGGCAAACCCGAGGGGAACAGCTGGAAAAGGTTTCATCTTCACCTGTCAATAGAAGCGACTGAAATCAAAGTTACCAGGCAGGGCCCGATCCCCGGAGCCAGGTCAGTGTGAGAAAGGAGACATGACTTTGTTTCAGTGCTGGGTGAGTGGGGAATCACTTTCCTAACACGTGCTCAGCCAGAAATCTCACCTACTCATTTGTAACCATGGAAACAAGACCTACTCATTACTGTGCTGAAACTCACAGGCTAAACATTCCCTCAAATTAGTTGACATATTTAAATCACTTCTCAGAAGTTACTGACAGGAGAGTAGGGCTCTCTTGAGAGTCTCTGGTGGTCATTTGGGGAACATCCCATTCCTACAATTCTCCTCCAATGCTCAAGAGCCTCCTACAACCACTCTTTTCCCCTTGAATGCATTCCAGTTACATTCTTAGGAGGACTATTCTATTTTCAAGGCTAAGGAAGCCACTTGCACACATCAATCACTGCACTGGGGGAATAGAGGGTTCAACACTGTTAATGGGAAGGGAATCCATGATTTGTTGCAGTTCAGCATTTTCTCAACCCTTTCTTTGTCTGGGATTTGCTCACAAGCATTTCCTCAATGCACCTTGAAAATGTTTTTGCTGACTGAAACCACATTGTGTCTTTCCTTCAGCAATTCAGAAAGAAAACACAAATTGCCTACTGAAACCTTTCTACTTCCTTCCAAAACAGTTCAGTACTCAAGCACAAGCCCGATTCCCTCAGTGAGATAGGAAATAATATTTTGCTTCAGCTGAAGGGTTATTAGAAGAAAGAAGGAAAGTTGTTGGTTCTAGGTGTTGTTATTTAGGGTTTAGATTTGTTCTAGTTAATTCGTTGGGTGTTGCTGGGAGAGGGGCCAACTTGAAGACCAGACCAAAAGGGTAGTAGGAGAAGAGGGGAGGGGACAGAAAAGGAGGCGGTGGGGACAGAATACAAGTTTCCTATTTCCCGGCCAAAGGGAAAGGGGACAGGGTTCGCCCTGGGCTGGGAAAGGCAGTAAAAAGCAGCATTTTCTGTGTGTGTGTTGTGTGTGTTTGGCTCTTGGGAGAGGGAGATACACACCCAGCTCAGGTGAATCCATCCTAAAAAACAGTTCTCTTTGGCTTTGATGACGTTGTCACCCCATTAAATTTCATCTGACAGTTGGCTCCTCTCTAACACCTCTCTATCTCCCAGCAGCTCAGGGCTGCATTGCACAGTGTTTGCTGTGTGCCAGAGAGCTCAAAGCAGGCTGGCCTGGCGCCCCGGAATATTTCTGCAGAACACTCTGCATTTCACTCTTTTGCTCTGGCTCAGTGCACAACTCCAGCACTGCAGGCGCTTCCTCCCAGAGCCGTGTGAGGCCCCGGCTCCTGCAGATGTGAGCTGACAAGCTGTCCCTGCCTGCCGCTGGCCTCGCTTCCCCCGGCAGAAGCGCCGTGCCTGAAGGAGGCTGCCCTGTGCCGGAGCCTGCGGAGCAGCCCGGCTCCCTCCCCTGTGCCCAGAGCGCTGCACACACTGCTCACCTTGGCCAGGAGTTAGAGGGCAGCCGGCACAAGGGTGGCAATCCTCAGCCAGGCCTGCAGCCCTCGCCTGTGGTTTGCCTTTCTCTGCTCCTGTGCACGCTCCGGACGGCCGATGCCACCGGTCTGTGCTGTGCCCAGCACGGCCACGCTTCCCCTCGGGAGAGCCTTCCCCACTTTCCAACTGTACCAAAGAAGCCATCAATGTCACTCTCCACCTCTAAGAAAAAACTGACACTTCAGAAGAAAATGTTGAGCTTTGTCAGAGGCTCAGAAGGAGGGGAATCTTTGAAAGGAGTTGAGGTTTCACAAACTTTATTTCCAATCCTATGCTACTATCCTACTCCACTGTCCTAGCTGCAATCCTACTCTACAGTCCTATTCTACAATCCTTCTCTATACTGGTGTTGGAGAAAACAGTTCTCTGATTCCTGTCTCCTCCTTCCACTCTTTCACTGAAGTGATCAGTGGCACCAGGCTGGACACAGGCTTGGCTGATGTTACAAATGGATGCTGCACAAAGAAAAAAAAAAAAACAAGAATGAACCATTACTTTGCAAGCTAAGAGCCTCAAAGGCAGGGCAATATTTTTCAAAGGAAAAGGAGATTGAATCAGAGTACATCTAAGGAGCAACAGTGGGGCCACATTGGCACAGCTTGCTGCAAGAGCTGCTATGTGCCCCAGGCCTGGAAATATCTCCGGTCTGAGCATCCTGATCTCTTGAAAGAGGTCCCTGGTCATATTGCAGGGCACTTGGAGCAGATGACCCTTACAGGCCCTTGCCAGCCCAGCCCAGTCTAGGATTCCTGACTGTTCTCATTTGAACAGCACCAAGAGTGGAGGTGAGGAGGAGGAGGCTCCCCTGATGCCTTGCACTTCAGTGCAGGAGGAGCCCGTCCCTGGGACACTGTTTCCCCTGCAGCCCCTTGGCATTTTACCTGCAGCAGCTCCTTGGCAGACCAGCGCCGCGCCTCGTCTCTCTGCAGGCAGCAGCTCAGGAAGTCACACAGCAAAGGGGAGCGGAGCTTGGGCTGCTGCAGCTTTGGGATCCCTTTGGTGGCTTTCAGGAGTTGAGCCTGAAGAGAAAGGAAACACGAGTTTCTCACCCGCTTCTTTCACGTCTGGAACTGCTCTCCCAGATCCCATTGTTTCAGGTGCACTCTGCAGTGGCACTTTCTGCCGTGGCACAGAGGCAGAGATGACTTTCCTGACCAACAAAACACCCAAAGCCCGATGCAGCCACAGCTTTCCCAGCATCCAGCAGCTCTTGCCTTGGCAGTTGATTTCATTGACTGGCCTTGTTAGTGGAAACAATAGCAGCAAAAGCAGGTTTCCTTCTCTGAGGGTTCACCTGAGCAGCTTGACAGGCTATTTGGAAGAGGCACTTTGCTCTACTAACTCACTCTACTATTTCCAAAGATAATTACATGAAAAGCATCTCTGCAGCTCTTGTTGGTCCCTTAAGCACAGCTGCCATCAAACCAAAGTCATCAAGCTTTTTCCTTGGTTCTTGAAAACAATGGGAATTGCAAGCAAAGAAAGGAAATCCCTCAGTTATTCCTCAGGTAAGGAAACAAACATTTGGAATCTCATCTTCCACACAGACACATGAAGATGCATGCACAAATGTCGTGGGACGAAAATGCCTCTTTGGGCACACAGGAAACACCTGCAGCTCCGTCTCTCATCAGACTGCAAATTTCAGCTTCCCTTAGGCAGCAAAAGGAAAATTTTGGTGGTCAAAGCAGAAGAGGGAGAAACGCCATCCATGTGGTAGCCCTCTGCTCATTTGGACACTCAAGTCAATGCATTAATGGCATGGCCATCCTAGAAAGTGCCTGGAAACAAAGGGGTGGGTTTGGCCGGCTCTCCACATGGCCAGGCTTCATCTTAGTGACATGGAGGTGACGGCTTGGGTTAGGAAAGAAAGACGGTCACTGAGTGTTTCAGCAGCACCGCACAAGAAGCACAAGAGACTCTGTGGCCTTCACACCCTCTTGTCAAGGTTTCAGGCAAATTTCCTTGTGAGAAGAATGGGGGTGCACTTCTTCTCTCCAAACCACTGTTTTATAAACATCCTCGGGTTTGGGTTACTTTCCTTCATTTCAGGAAAGATAACACCACTTCTAAGATGCTTGTTTGCTGCTATTAGGGCTGTCTACAAAGCCAAAAGAGCTGGAACGACTTCTAAGCCAAAGCCCAGTGTTGCCTGAGAAGGGAGATTGTTTGCCTGGGCTAAGGCTTGAGTTCCCCCACGGATGCAACCAAAACCCCAGCAGATGCTGATGTGCTGCCGGGACATTTTCAGAAAGGGACTGTGGTGGAAGTAGTTCCAGCGGATGGCAATGGCATTTTGTCCAGTGGCACACAGAACGTGGGATGGGGGAGAAAGACAGCGGGATCAGAGAGTATTTACACCTTACCATGGCAGAATTTTCCTCCCAGTCAGGAGCTTCTCCTTCCACCATTTCAATGACCACGATTCCCAAAGACCATATGTCCACTTTGGGGCCATAGGGTTCACCGTTCACTTCAGGTGCCATCCACTGAAGAGTCCCGACCACCGATCTCCGTCTACTCTGCTCAGGGGTGAGTTGAGCAGAGAGGCCAAAATCAGCTGGGGAGAGAGCAAAAGACCGTTTTTATTTGAATCCTGTGCAATTAGGAAAGCACGCAAAAGAATTTCCCGGTAGAAGTTTGAGAATGTGCTCTTGAATCTCCTGGACAACCGTCCCTGCCTTGTTTCCTCAGGACTTTAGCCAAGGAAATATGGTGCTGGCTGCTTCAGAAATCCCCACATTTTTTACACTGCCTCCAGCAGGGGCTTTTCAAACTTTAGACATGTAGCTCCCTCCCTCTGGAAGGGACACGCACAGAGCAATGCCACTGTGGACTGCTCGAGCCTTGCCATAGGTCTGTGCACGTTGCCACCGCGTGGTCAGCTCACAACAGGCTCCCTGCACTGCCACCAGCGCCATTTTGGGGGGGCTGGCACTCACTCAAAAGCAGCCCCACAGCCCACATATCCCTGGAACGCTGCACCTGCCCAAGAATATACTGACCCAGCTTGACAGAGCCATCCGTTTTGAGAAGGATGTTGAGGCTTTTCAAATCTCTGTGCATCACGTGGTTGGCATGGAGAAAATGCAGTCCTTGCAGGCACTGAGAGAGAAACCAGAAACAGGAGGGCAAATATCAGTGATGTGATTTCATCACACAAGAAAGGAAAGAGCTCTCCAAGATTCCCTCTCCAGGGGAATGAGGAGTAATGGCAGAACACAGTGCCACTGAGGGGAAGAGCTCGCTGCTCCAACACAGGCAGAGCAGCACCTTTCTAAAGGAAGGCATGTCAGCTTGCCAAAGAGCAACAGCAACTGCTGGTGTAGACTCTGCCCTGCAAACCAGCCAGGATGACTGCTGCTGCAGTGGATGTGCTCAGAAGCACACAGCACTCTGGCTGCACTGCTAACCTTTCCAGCTGAGGACTCAGAGAAATGAGTCTCTCTTTCTTCTTTGCTGTTCTTTTCAAATGCTCCCACCATCACCACCTTTGCTTTTACAGGCAAGGAATGCAGTGCCAACAGGCCAAAGTTTAGAGAGGCAAGATGGAGAAGAGCAAATACAAGAGCCAGAGTGAGAATGCAACAGCAGGAGACAAGAGGACAAGAACAGAGTCCAGTGAGTGCAGGGGCACTGGCAGGCAGTTCATTTGAGAGGCTCTTGCTTGCCCAGAGCATATCAGCCACACAGAAACAAAGCCTGGTTCACGGAATCGCTCCTGCTCTGAGCCCCTTTCCCAGACAATCCTGCCCAAGCTCTGGGAAGCACAGCTGGGATCCCCGACTGACCTCCCGACTGATGATGGCAATCTCGTCTTCTGTCAGGCGAGTCTTTTGGATTGTGTCGTAAAGACTGCCTCCATCCATGTACTCCATCACCAGCCACAGTTCTTCATGCACAAGGTAGCTGAAAGAAGGGAACAAGGCCATGCAGATGAACATGCATTCGTTGGCTCCTTTGCTTGATTCTTGTTTCCGGGTTGCTTTGTGACAAGGACAGAATTAAAAGAATTAAAGACATTCCCTCCGGGCTGTGGGTTGTTTGCAGTCTGTGCAGTCTCAAGGAGAACAGCACATCTGTCAAAAGGAGATGTCTCTGATGGCCAGCAATCAAAAAGTGCAGTTTAGTATACGCCAAGATGAAAAACCTGTCCCGCGTGGTATTTCTGGAAAGAAGCACCTAGTGTTCCTGGCATGGCCAGCCCTGGAAAAGAGGGGCAACAATCCAAGGGAAATCCTCCCTAGCATGCTTCATCAGCATTGAAGAAACCTTAAAAAATCCATCCTGAGACAACATGGAGGCAGCCAACTTACAGGGTACTGACTTCTTATGGTAGAGTTGATGCAGGTTTTTGAACAATTTTTCAACTATGTGTTGGAAAGCCAGGGATGACTCACGGAGATAAACTGCACTCTCTTCCCATCCATTGGAGATGAGTAGAGAAATAATAATGAAGCAATAATTAACAGCTTTCTTTTCTGCTAGTGTCCAAAGTGGGGTTTTAACCTTGCATACTTTTACTATGTAAACAAACCTTCATGGGATGAGACCACGACCACTCACCCGTCTAAATAATGGACAAGATGGGGACTCATATTCCTCTTCATGACCGTGATTTCAGTAACAATATCCTCCATCTCGCTCGGTCCCCGAAGATAGATTTTCTTGATAGCCACCTAGAATGACATTGAAAATCAGTAACTTTAGAAGTTGGAGGAATGAGACCAAAACACACATGGGGAGAGAGATTTTGCAATGACACCGCCAAGCCGTGCCAAAGTGCCTTGTAATTAGACAAAGGAGTAATTAGGAAGTGACATTCCTACAGCCCATTTCCCTGCTCCTTTGGGGGCCAGATCCAGGGCACGTGGCCACTGACCACATTTTGCCTTGTCCACTTGTTAGCAATGGTGTGTCAACTCTCACCCCCCCAAAGCTCTGAGCACACTCTCTGTCTGTCTGTACTTGAGAAGAAGTAATGCGTGCCTTGGTACTCTGTGGATACATCTCGGGCTATAGGCAGGGCTTGGGGCTTTTAGGGACACCTTGCAGATCTCTCCCTACGTGCAGTTCCCAAGTGCAGCACTGCAGGTGGCTAAGGAACTGCCAGGAACATTCAGATGTATTTGCTGGCAGCCAGAAATGAGAATTCAGGACTCTGAAGCCGTAGCCCCAGAGAGCAGTGAGATGCTCCTTTGTTGGAGCATCTGAGAGCCAGGGAGAGCATCCTTCTCTGAAAGGAACCGCTGTCCTCCTTGCCTTCCTTCTGGCAGCTGAGCAGGACAAAGACTGCCCCAAATGCAGTTGGCAGGCTGGCACCAGTCTGTGCTTCTTGTGCCTTTGCAGCACAGCTCTAGCCACAGCTGCAGCCGCAGCTGACACGAGACAGGAAAGCCCTGGAGAGCAGCAGAATCTGCAGGGGCTCTTGACATTTACCTCTCCGCCCGTGGCAGTGTCGATCGCTCTGCAAACCTCTCCAAAAGCCCTAGAAACAAAACAGCAGCAAAGAAAGGAGAAGCCATTTAGACCTTGGAGTGAAAGCCAGCCCAGACAGGAGATGTCTGCTGGAAATGCCTCCAACCTGCAGCATGCAGGAGGGCACTGCCAGAAGGCAGATGATGCATGTTCCTCTCCAGTGCATGGGCACTGGGCCTGTTTCTGAAGCATTGGGGTTTAGTGCCTCAGCTCCAAAGGCCAGGTGATTCTTTCATCGTGGATTTCAGTTTCTAAACTGGGCGGTTTTTATCCTCACCACAGACTATTTCCTTCAGCAAACTCTTGGGAAGAAATGCTCCTGAGAAGTGTTATCTGACTGCTATGATAGGGAGTAGGTTGCTGTTTCTGGCAATGAAATAGAAGTGTCTTTGATAATGCCTTCTGACCACACTTCCAAATTCTGGCCGGTACTGAGAGATGGGGCAGACTAACCCCAGTGTCTGAATATGTTTGCAGCTTGCCTGACTTCACACTTGACAGATATTCCAGCAGCAAATCAGCTGCCCCATGATTGTGTAGAAGCAACTGTGGTTGGACTCACCCTCTGCCAACAATTTCCTTTTCGGTGTATTTCCTCCGGGGATTTTCTGTGCTCACCATTTGCCCTGAGGGAAACAAAATGCAAAATGCTCACTTGAAAGCAGACATCCCACTATCCAAGAGATACAAAAGGCAGCCCTGCTGGGGCTCTACAGTCTGGCCTTCTGAGTCCTTTGTGGCCAGCTGGGTAACAACAACAACAACAATTGCAACAAGACAGGCAGCTCTGCAGTACAAGCAGGTCAGCACAGAGAATGATTTTCTACAGTCCTTTGAAGAGATGCCTTGGCAGAAAACAAAGCACAGGGAGATGCATTCCCAGGAGAGGACGGCATCTTCCCCACCTTGCAGCAGTTTCCCAAAGGAATGCCTTTCCCTTTGTAAACCCAAGCAGCTCATGCTCTAACCAACCCCAAGGGGCCTTCAGCAGCAGGACCCTCACCCTTGATGAGCAGGCTGAGCTGGAAGACGCCCTTGCCCGTGGCCCACGTGAAGAACCACACTGCTTCTCCTCCCCCTGACAGCAGGGATCAGTCCCTGCCATTGCACTCGCCCTCTCAGCCCCGCACACGTGCCCACCTTCCCGCAGCGGGCAAGGGCAGCAAGGACAGCAGTGCTCCTCAGGTGCCGGCGGGACACGGACAGCTGCCCAGAGGAGATGCTGACCCTCTGTGAGCCCAGCCCAGGCCGTGCAGGAGCCGGCCCAGAGCAGGGGCTGCTGCCTCGGGGCAGCTCCGCGCTGCAGCGGCCGGCCGGCAGCGGCACTCTCCCAGCTAAGGAAGGCTCCAGCCTCGGCGCTCACACCAGCCCTCAGGGCCAGGGCAGCCACCGCCACAAAGCTGCCAAAGCCCAGGCACCAGCACTGACAAGCAATGGCAAGAAGGCACGGCCACACCCAGCCCCTTCCAAGTTGGTGCCCCCATTGAGGACACAGCAGGATTGGCTTGGAGAGCAGACACACCCAGGTGCACGTCAGTGCCCTTTTGTGCCAACAGGTGATGGGAGGCAGAGAGTCAGCTGGGCTCTCTTCTCAGCCCCACCAGGTCTTATCTGAGGGCACAGGACGGGCAGCTGCTCTGGGCAAGAAGCAGCTTCAATGACTTGTGCTGTACAATCACAAAGGGCACTGAGATGAGGAGGATCAATGGGTCCAGCTATGCTGACACATGCTCACAATACACTGTCCCTCAGAGAAGAAAGACACAAGACGTACTCATGAACCCCAGGAAGTCATCCTCATCATACTCCATCTCCTGTTGCTGAGCAGCAGCTTTGTCAGTGCTGGAGATGAAGGAACTGCCCAGGCTCCACTGCTCAGCTGGGGCAGGCCAGGCCCCTTCAGGTGACACTGCTGCTCCTGCTGCTGCAGCTTCAATAGAAGAGCCTGTGGAGATCTGAGACAACAAAAGAGTTTGTGTCAGAAAAGTGGCTGGCAGAGATTAGCCCCAGATCCCATTTTAAATGCAAGCCCTTAGGAAGGTGCTGTCAGCCAGTGACTGGGAGCTGCTGTCAAGCTCAGCTTTTTCACCTTTCTGCCCACAATTCACATTAATTCAGCCACTTCTTTCTGCTTCCCTGCCCACCTCTGCTTCCATTTTACCAAAAGAACAACCTGGCAACCAAGGCACCAAAATCCCTGACTTGAAGCAGAAACTCCACGTCCCCAGTGTGTCTCTGAAATGCTCCCAGGTAAGCACAGCCAAGAAGCTCGTGGGGACAAACCGCCCCAAAAAGCTTGTGTTGTCACATCAATACTTTTTGTGCCTGTGGGTACTTGGCGAGTCTGTGGAGGGGGACAGGTGTCCCCAGACCACAGCGTCCCCTACGTATCCACCAAGGCTGAGCACAGTGCCTTTGACATGCTCCCTCCTCTGCAGACAGGGAACCTTCCTGCTCCAGGCTGGCCTCTATCAGAATCCCAGCAAGCTGGGGCCTAAACATGGCAGCTCAAAGCCCATTTTCCAGCTGTCACTGGCTGAGGGGAATGGCTAGGTCTGGCAGGACTGCAGCACTCGGCATCCTCAGCCACCAACAGCAAGAGCTGGCTGCTCAGAAACTTGCAGCTCTGCCTCGCACTAAAGACAGCGCCCTCCAGAAGTGGCACTTACCGTCTTGGAAAGTTGCGGCTGTGGTGTGACCACAGCTGGAGCCTTGTGGTCATTTGGCTCCTCGTTGGCTTCTTGTCCAGGAGCAGAGGAAGCCGGAGGGGAGTCTGTTCTTCCTTCAGTGATCTGTGGACAGACAGGAGCGTGAGATACAGGCTCATTTAGAACCTTCCTTCTCTTCAGCTCTAGAACCAGCTCTACTAAGCACAAATCATCAACTTGGAGAGCAAGGATATTCTAAGTCCCTCAGACTAAATTCTAATGGGCTGATTCAACTGGACTTGGCAAATTGCTCTGAATTAGATATTCCCCCCTGGCTACTATCAGGAAGCAACGTTCTCTCAGCAAAACTGGACTTTTAGTTCTTTTAAAGCTCTGAAATGGAAAATTAGGAAATAGCCGGTGATGCCTTTGCTCTTCCTGCTGTAGACATGGAAATGGATTTTCTTGCAGCCTACTCAGCTGGCCCTCTACACTCTACTGCCACAGGCCAAGCTCACAGCTTGCTGCACAATTTTAAACACCAGGAACATCAAATGTGCCTTTCTTACTCACCTCAGCATCAGCACCTCTGAATACCCGGCTCAGGTGACCTGCAGTGGGCAAGGGAAAATGAAGCAGATGCTTTGAGAAAACTGGAGACAACCAGAGCATTTTTAGAAGATCTTCCAAGAAGGCCTCCCAGTCTACATTTTCAGAGTTGTCCTGCTTGACCCAGCAAATGGAGGAAATGACAGACTCTGCTGCCACAGACTCTCCCATGGAGGGAACGCAACCCCTGCAGGTTCCCTTGCAAATGCTGCCCGCACGGCCCTGGCTGCAGGCAGCCTGTTTTGAGCTGAACGTGTTGACAGCACCTTTACCCAAGTGGCATCCAAAAGGTCTTTCTGTTTCCAAATCAACTCAATGCCCAAGAAAGAGCAGGAAGACATACAAAAGGCAAGTTAGGTGACACCCAGGGAAAACCTCTACTTACGTGCCAGGTGAGTCAGGAAATAGGTGGAATATCCAACTCCATAAACGGAGCAAACTACAGCAGCCAGTTGCCCAATCATTGTGGCAACTGCTGTGCAAGTTTGCCAACTGTTCTCTAACACTATCAAAAAGCAAGTCTCCTGTCAGTGTGCACGTGCCCACTGACAGTCGCCTCAAGTTGCAAGACGCTCCTGCACTGAGCAAGCTCAAGAGCTGCTCTGACACCCCTGAGGCCTTCCGTGCAGCAAGGCAACCTCGTGATGTCACCACGACCACGTGGCAACCGTGCCCTGACATCACAAAGCAAACGCTCTGCCTTGGTCTGTGAGTTGATACAGATGGAGAGACTGATGTTTGTGTAGGCCTAGGCTGCATTTTTACCTCTTTCCCCGCTCAGCTGCCTGTTTCAGCTCTTGTTTCTCCCCCTGTGCCCCCTGTGTCCCCTGTTGCTGTGCTGGGTCTGAGCTGGCGGCCGGGCCGGGCGGAGCAGCAGTTCCAGCCCCGGGTGTCCCTGGAGCGCTGGGAGCTGCTGGTGGCCCCAGGCACTGTCCCCTGAGCCAGTGCCATCTGCTGTCCTTGTCCAGGGGTGCTGCTCTGCAGGGGGGAAAGCAAGGATGGAGTGAAAGGTTTTGAAGATGGGGCGGCTGGAATCCCTCTGCTTCGAGTTCTTTTTAAAGATATATGGACTTGAACATAGAGAGGGATAATTATATGGATATTTATACATGTGGGTATGTGCTATTTGTATGGGAATATTTCTATCTATATGTTATTATATTTATAAATGTATGCTATGTATTTTTGTGTCTGTATATATGCATACGTCTTTGTAATAACATATGTATATATGGATGTAAGTATATGTATATGTAAGTACACTGTTCTATGTGTGTTTAATTCTATTTCCTATGAATACAGTGGTGTAGGTATTTCTATTTATGCAGTTGGAGTTATATGGCTCTTTAAATAGGTATATTGGTATTCCTAGAAGTAAATATGTTGAGGAATGGCTACATGACCAAGGCCACGTAGACATGAGAGAGCTTTGCTGAAATCACTTGCACAGAAGCCTGCGAGGTCAGCATGACCCTGAATGCAGCTGTGTTACCATAACAAAGCCTTGGAGTTGAGAAGTTTGAGGGAGAAGCTTAGTGATAACAAGTATATAGTTTTCTTTTACTGTAACCAATCAAATGTTAACAAGTGTGCATAATAAGAAGTAGCCTCAATATAATGTGTGCCTTTTGATCAAGAAAGTGAGGCTTGCTTATAAATCATATTGATTATGTGCGATCTTCCCACGTACGAGAAAGAGCAATATAAATATATCTAGCTTTATATTTACACATGTGCATTTACTTCTGTATTTTGAGGTGGGTGTATCTGGGTGTATCTTTTTATTTCAGCAGGTATGGAGATGTATAGTTGCATCATTGTATCGATTGAGATCTTCCTAGAGGACTGTTTAGATAGAAATACTGATATTTTTGCATTCCTAGATGGGCTTTAGGCTTGCAGTAATATGTAATAAATTAAGTTGCTAAACACCTAATTGATCTTTGTGTCTAAGTGAGTTGTTGTAGATGTTGGCAATAAATTAAGGTTTTCTTAACTGAAGTGGATATTTGTATATTTTTACATAGCATTGTTGTAAAAATCTAATAAATCCCTTTTTTAACTTAAATTGAGATATATAGTTAAATTAAATATATCGTTGTATATTGTCAGCACAGTAGAAGCAATTTGTAATAAATGACATTTTTCATGTGAAATCAATTCTTGTGCATTTGTCGATCAGCAGTGCAGCTGTAGGAATCTGCAAGAAATTACAATTGTCAACTGCGATGGGTGTTTTGTGATTTGTGCTGTCCAGAGCAATGAGCAGTTGTAAATATTGGAGGATTTTGGCTGTGAAAATCTCCATCCATGCCCAGCACATGCCCCACTTTCACTCAGGCTGGGCAGGGCAGGTGCAGATTTGGGATGGCAGCAGAGCCACACCTTGGCTGAGAACTCGCTGCAAAGGCAGCTGAGAAAACTCCGGGACTCCACGGAGCATCCAGCTCCAACCAGAGCCACCCAGGGAGGACAAATCCACCCGCCATGCCACGGGCAGCTCTTCAGGAAGCGCTCCAAGTGTCCCTCTGAAGGTCATCCTGGAGCCCAGGAGCCAACAGGGATCCTGAGCCAGCTCCGCTGCCTTTGGCAGCACTTGGCAAATGAGCTGCAGCAAGGGGGAGGCCGCAGGGCTGTGAGTGCTGCAGGCTGGGGATGAAGGAAGGGCCATGGACACCTGTGCTGACATGACCCAGAATCCACAAGGATTCTGGGGGAGAACTGGCAAGCAACAAGTTCCCACAGCCACAACAGTGATGGAAGCCCTTGCTGTGAAGTTCCCTGGAGGAACTCCCAGGGGAGTTGCTGCTATAAGAACTAGTACCAGAAGGCACAAATGTAGTAACACTAGGAGATGGCCTCTAGGACCCACAGGCAATAGCTTAGGAAAAGATCAACTATATATTTGATATATTCTTTTGATTATGGCATATCAAAATATATAATATGCAGCATTATATTTGATAAATTGCATATATGATACATATAAATATGTACCATTGAGTGCATTTTCATAAATATTTTCATTTCATATAGATTTGATATATTCTTCCCACTTGGGGGAGTGAAGATGTACTGCTGTTGAGAACCTTCTGCCCACACAGCAGCCAGCCCACAGGGCTGTGCGTGCACACCCACCCACCGTCCTTGTTCTTCTCGGCATCTTGGGGCTGCTGTTGGCACAGAACTGGGATGAATTGAACTCGACACACCTGTCCATGTCCAGCCTGTCATCAACGCTGATGTGGCAGGGCACAACACACAGCTCTCAAATCACTCACATTATCATCCATGCTTTCATTCCTGCTGGGGAATGGGGAACTTAGAAACACCAAAGACACAGAAAAGAGGTGGAAAAAGTTGGGATCTTTGGTACACTGCTGCTACCCTCATGGAGGAACATTTGTTGGGTTTTTTAAGGTCATAACTTTCCAAAAACTAGCAAAGCGGCTCAGCATCGGTCACCCAGTTGTGAACAGTTTTCTTGACTTGGCAAAACTGCAGTGCTAACTGCGGACTCCGTCCTTGGTTCAAACCACCTGCCCTGACCTGCAGACAAAAGCACCAGCACCAGCAGAAACTACATCAGCCACTTTTCTCAAAAAGCTCTCTTCAATATGTGAGAGGAAAGGAAAACATATCAGACAGTGTGGATTAATGACAAGACTCTGAGCAACAGTTAAAAAGCCAAGGGCCGCAGCTTCTCTGGGACACCCCTCGTGCTCCAAGGCAGCCAGGCCGCCCTGGCTGCCCGGGACCCTGCGCTCCACGGGCTCTGCAGAGCTGCACAGCGGGGAGGCAGCCTCGGGCACCTCAGGCCCTGGGCACCAGTGGCCTTCTTGGTCTGGACGACTGCCTCTGGGCAAATGCAGCCTGCTGGCCCTCTGCTCTCGGCCCTAGCCCGGCCTTGCAGGGCTAATCCTGCTCCCGGTCTGAAACGTGCTCAAGCGGGATTTGTTTGTTTCCAGCTTTCCAGGGCATTGATTTGCACCACAACATACTGAAGGACTAAGGCCTGAACAACAGGTCCTGAGCTAAATCTGCCCTCTGGATGACCCTTCCAACCAAATGTTCAATGGATCTGCTCCTTAACAAAGTCTTACTATCAATAGGATCGATGCATTCATTCATTGGTGAAACACATCTTTATCTTTCAGCATGAAGAAATCAGACAAGGCTACATCTGGCCTTGCTTCCTCCTTGAGCCCTGGACAGGCTCAGGGAGAAAATAAGAGGAGAAGGAAATCAGATCTCCTGCCCCAGAAGGTCTGTCAGATTGCTCGTTCACCACTGTCAAAGCTGGGCTACTCTCACAGTGCAGTCAGAAGCCTGGTGGCCAAGAAAGGGGGAGGCAGTGTAGGATTTCCTAGTTCCTCGCAGTGACTTTCCCGAGCTTTGCTGGGACAGCTTTCCCCACCTGATGAGTGGATCTGGATGAAGGCTAAATAAAAAGGGTGTCTGCTGATGTATCTTTCTTAACCACTAGAGGCAACCTTTTGTACCAGTGATAAGGTGCATTGCTTACCTTCTTCTTTTCTGATTTGCCTTTGCACTCCTGCATGATAGTAAATTACACTGTTGCTTCAGCTGGTGTCTGTGTCTGTGACTCTCCCTGTTGCAGACAAGTAAAAAATGTTATTAAAGAAAGGTCTTATGGAATATGGATGAGGCCATGCTACTTCAGCTAAGCAGCTAGCAATAGCCTGCAAGCTCCCAGTTGAAAACTGTTTAGAGAAAGAGAAGTTTGTTCACACAACAACCTATTCTTAGGGAGAAAAACAAGTGCATCTGCATAAATATTAGCTCTGTTCCATCAGAACCCACCAAGGAAAAATGTAAACAACCTGAAACTTAGCACATACACACAAATGACCTTCTGACCAATAAATGAGGCAGTAAGGAAACTACCAGTCAATGGGTGCTGCACATGAGGTCCCTGAAAACTGGATAAAATAAGTGATGTGAATAAAGAATTGGCTTTATCGGCATGAAGGATATGGAGTCTCCGCTGATTCATTACAACATCTCCCCACCACCAAAACAAACACACAGCCAGTTGAGCACAAGACCTGCCTCTCTGCCAGCCCATTTCTCGGAAAACACCCCTGATTGCCATCTCTGCAAGTGCAATCCCCACTTTCCAACTACCTTTTCTGCAGCCAGGCGAGAAAAGTCGTCGCTCCCAGCTCCGGACACCTCCAGAAACCAACTGCTTTCAGCAGTCACAAGCCTGAAATATCAACTTCCTTACTGAACCAGCCCACTGGGAGCTCACACAGGGAGGCCTTTTGTCCAAGGATACCCACACAAGAGCTCGAGGCTGGAGCAGTTTCAAATGCAACTCCTCCCGATGTTAAACCACCCTTTATCAAATGAGCACATACCAACCTGCCCCAAAGGGAAAGCCGGCAGAAAAGAGAAGCTCTTCTCCTGCAATAGCAAGCTCTGTGCTTCTTTCTGTTCCAGCTGGAGAGTGGAGGCCATGGGCTACTCCTCACTTTGGGAAGGAACCCTGGGAAACGGCCAGATCTGGGAGACCAGCAGAGGGAAGTTCCCCAAAAGGTACGAAAAGGTTCTCTGCAAAGGGGGGGAAAAAAAAAAATTTTAAAAAAATTATATATATATTTATATAAATGAAGCATTTCAAAAAGTTCTCAGACAGAAACTTCTGCCCCAACATGACAACCCCAAAGTCTCTGTGGTCTTTCAGGACACATCATTTTTGTCAGTCCCCCAAAGCACAATCAGCTCCCCAACAAGACTTCAAGACTAAAGGACAAACCTTGCCCCCTCACCTCTCCACACCAGCCGAGGGAGTCTCTGTCCATTGCAAGATCTCCTTTGTCAGTCTGCATTGGCAGGAGCTGGTTGCAGGAGGCATTTGCATTGGAAATCTCCCCAGATGGGGGGAAAAACAGAAGAAGCGATTCCTGAGGAAAGAAAATGGCAACATCCTTTGGGAAGACACCGGTGTGAGCTCCCTACAAGTGAAGGCCTTTCATCCCTTGCATCAAGCAACATTCATCCATGGGGCAGCACTAGCGTTTTGATGACAATGCTGACAAAATCACTGCCCCTTCCTGCTGCTGTTGCTGACTCCAAATCATGAGAGATGTTCCAACTCTGCAAAAAACAGGCAGAGATGGCGAGAAAAAAACAGCTAGTCTGCTGAAAAGGTGACCAAAAGAATGCTTTCTCATGTCCCCTTTTCATCCTTTCCCCAGGCAAGACAAAGCAATGTCCTTTTCCTCCGTCACCGACGGTGACTCAGGTACAGGATGCAGCGTGGGGACAGAGTCCACCACTGCTCCCAGAGCCCGCCCGGGCCACGGGCTTCCCGTGCCCTACCGTGCCGAGCCGAGCTGTGCTGAGTCGAGCCGAGCCGCGGCCATTGCCCTCCGGCCGTTGTGGCCACAGTCGGCGATGGACGCCATGGCGGAGCTGCCGCTGCCCGCCGGGCTCAGCGCCGGCACCTTCCCCGCCAAGCTGTGGCGCCTGGCGAACAGCCCCCGCGTCCGCTCCGTGCGCTGGGACAGCCAGGCCCGGGGGCTGCTCATCGAGCGCTCCCTCTTGGAGCGGGAGCCGCTCGGCCCGGGCGGCTCCCAGGGGCCGGCCCCGCACACCTTCCGGGCCACGCGGTTGCGCAACTTCCTGCGCCAGCTCAACCGCTACGGCTGCCGCTAGGTGCCGGGCCGGCCTGGCGATGCCGGCGCCTGGCGCCACTACGCGAACCCCTGGTTTCGCCGCGACCGCCCCGACCTCCTGCTCCGCATCAGGCGCCGGAGCGCGGCCAACAGGCAGCGGCCGGCGGCGGGGCGGGAGGGGCGCAGGCGCCCGCCCTGCGGCTCCCAGCAGCTCCCCAGGGCGCGGCCGCTGCCGGACGGGCGGGACGGGCGCGCTGGCGTCAAGCCGCTGCCCCGGTTTTTAGGTGTCCACTCCACTTCCGGTGGGCACTGCAGTCCCAGGGAGTTCTCTGGTTTGCGTGTCGCCGTCAGGGCTGTGAGGGGAGCAGCGGAAGCATGGCCCCACGGGAAGGAGACAGTTTCAAAATAGACACCGGTACGAAATGGGGGGTGAGGGAGAGCGGTAAAGGTATACAAATGAACTTATTCACATGCAAACTGGGAACAATAACGGATACAAATGAATAAGTCTTTAAATATGTCTTTAACCTAGTAAACGTGGAACAGTAACTTATGCCCCTACGGAATGGGGCATGAGCAGCTACGAGCATTAACAAGGGTACAGGTGTGATGTAGCGTTAACAATTGATACAAACATTTACAACACGGAACACTGTGATTACTTAAGTAGACACTTCATATGAACCTTCTGTTTCGAGATTTTATTCCCCATAAAACCCTAACAAGCTCAAGGTCCATTTATAATTAAAAAAAAGGGTAGTCAAGCTTCCAGGACTGCAGACACATGGAGGTGAGACCACCCCCAAACAGGCTGAAGGTCCATTTGTAGGAGAAAAATGGGTAGTCAAGCTTCCAGGACTGCAGACACATTGAAGTGAGATCCCCAACAAGAAGCTCAAGGTCCATTTGTAGGAGAAAAACGGGGAGCAAAACTTCCAGGGTGTTCTCACTTTGATGTCTCTGCAGTTCAGGAGGTTTGACTATCCTTTTTTTCTCCAAAAATTGGACCTTGAGCTTGTTTGGGGTGGTCTCACTTCCATGAGTCTGCAATCCTAAAACCTGACTACTTGATGTTTTCCTACAATAAGCCTTAAACTTGTTTAGGGGGGGGTCTCCCTTCCATATGTCTGCAGTCCTAGAAGCTTGACTACCCTTTTTTCTCCAAAAATTGGACCTTGAGCTTGTTTGGGGTGGTCTCACCTCCATGTGTCTGCAGACCTGGAAGCTTGACTACCCTTTTTTCTCATACAAATGCACCTTGAGCTTTTTTGGGGAGGGTGTCACTTTTCTCTGTCTGTAGTCCTGGAAGCTTGACTACCATTTTTCCATTTGTAAATTGACCATAAGCTTGTTGACAGCAGACACATGAAAGTGCCACCCCTCTAAGAAGCTGCAGGTGCAATTTTTAGAGAAAAAAGGGTGGTCAAGCTTCCAGGACTGCAGACAAATGGAAGTTAGACTGCCAAAAAGAAGCTCAAGGTCCATTTGTAGGAGATAAAAGGGTAGTCAAACCTTCAGGACTGCAGACACGTGGAAGTGAGACCACCCCCAAACAAGCTCAAGGTGTATTCATAGGAGAAAAAAGGGTACTCAAGCTTCCAGGACTGCAGACACATCCAAGTGGGTTGCTGCATGGGCCAGTGTTTTTTTGTTTGCTTGTTTTTCTTTTTTTTTTCCTCCTCTTTTTTTTTTCTTTTTATTTTTCCTTTTTCTTTTTTTTTTTTTTTTCCCCCAACAACCTCCTGGAGTACTACAGGAAAAGGGCAGAATTGCTGGACAGTGCCCAGTCAAAAAGGGACCTGGGGGTGCTTGTTACAGCAGCTGAACATGATCCAGCATTGTGCCTTTGTGGCTACAAAGGCCAACAGACTTTTGCAAATATTAAGAATATGCTAAATTTTATTCAGAAAACATTTCCTTCCAAGTCAATATCAATTAAAATATAACAGTGTTAAGCAACTTTTGAAAAGCTGTAACTAAAGCTCCCAAGGTTTTATTACTTTTTATTACTGAGCTTTTAACAGAGCTGTTCCAACATTCCATAAGTTTTTGCCCGAGATTTTATCTTGCCCTCATTCACATGGAATGAAATTCAGGAGGATCAGAAGTTGTTCCACGAGTCACAGAAAGGCCACTATTCCCAAAGGAGTGCAGAGTTTTTAGGTTGCTTCTCATGTACCCCCAGGAAATATGCAAGAGTCCGGTTTAATAAGCCAGAGCATTAACTAGAAGCATGACATGTAAGATTTGATCTCTTCCCCTTTCCCTCCTCCTGCATTTGACAGTCTGGAACTGGGAGAGTGGCAGGATTGCACTCTTTAAAGTTTCACTGAAATGAAGTCTACAAAACAAGCTCCCATTTTTATGAAATCACATTTCCCCACTCCAGATAAATCCTGTTTCACAAGAAAACCTCTGCTCAGCTCCTTTTGTACATCCATTCTATGGGATATCTGCTTTCTGGTCCAGAAGCACTCTGGACTGATGAGGTAAAACAGGTAAGAGAAGAGATCACAGAGACTTAGTAAAGGAAGACCTTCCCAACCCATTTGAAGAGTTAGACATAACTAACAGCATCTCCCACGTGAGCATCAATGAAGAAGTGACAAAGGGACAACACCTGAAAAAAAGCCTTCAGCAGACTTTGCCTGTCAGCCCCATCAGCCTCACTAACATCATTTTTATAAGGAGGACAATCTGTGTTCAAGGTTGCTTCCTGAACTCACTTCTCCAAACTGTCTGACCTGCAAAGGTGATGGCTTTGTTGTCACTGACCGCACCAACTGTCCTGATGGATCACTAAGCTCTCCAGCAGCTTCTCAGTACTTTTTAATAGGCACAGAAATGGGAAAGCAAAGAAGCTACAATAAAAAATTTAAAACACACAAACAAAAAAACCACAAACAAACCGTGGAGAGTCTTTGAACTTCAAAAAAAAGAAGGCAAATTGTTGTTAAAAAACCATAGCAAGCACCCAGTGCCAACCAAATTAATGCTTAGGAAAGCTTACAGAGTCTAAAACACAGTATTATTCTGGCTTCCTAATTTAGTGATACAGAGTCAAAGTTTCTATTTGACATATCCCACATAATTGCACTCAATTGTAGCACTGCCATTCAACAGAAGCCAAGGATCCAGAAATGGAAAGAATTGCCCAATGTGGTATATTCACGAATCTCTCCTTAATATCGAACCAGATCCATGGCCTATGTTCTCATCACTTATGCCATGTGTTATACAATGCACTTAGGCTTAGAAAGTATTATCAGGATAGCTCTAAAAGTAGTATTTCTGAAAAGAAAGGGAAGAAGATTAAGACAAAAAGAACATCTCTTCCAGGTGTTCCCAAACAGGGCCCAACTCTTCTGACAGACGCTTCAGTTGGCTGCCTTTACCTTGGTTTGGCTTTTAAGCAGAGATACTCATTCCAAGCGCTTCACTTCCCTCTAGCTCCAAATAATTTTTTCATTAGTGAACGGGACATTATTTTTTATGCAAATCAAAGGCCCAAAGGAGTTTATTTTATCACCAATACTTCTATCTGTACAACAGGTATTAAGAGAGCAGTACATCCACCCTAAACCTATCATCAAGGTATCCTGTTGTGCTGCTGATCAATGATACTCTCTCCAGTTCTGCCCCTCAAACAACACAGGGAAGAGTATTCCCAACAAGCTGAACTTTTTCAGGAGTAAAGTTGTCCTATTCCTTCCAATAATGAACTCTGGATCCCTGGTGAGTAACTCACATTTAACCGGCAGCATTCTGGGCTGCTCCTATTAACTGCAACAGCCTGGACAGCTTGAACCTCAACAAAACGTGCAGTAAGCAACTGAGCTAATTTAACCTCATTGATCCTCAAACCAGTAGAATAATTTGATGTCCACACAGCAGCTTGTGCACCGCCTCCAACATAAACGTGGCCCTATAGGAAATCCACACCAAAAATGTGCTGCAGCCCAGCTGCCAGAGCTATCAGGCTGGGAGAATCACTGCACAGTCTCTGAGCCCCCTCGCCAGCTGCACGGCATGGGTCACACGCTTTGTTTGTTCTTGTTAACAGTCAAGGGCTTGTTTCCAAACTGGATGTATCCTGACATCTCCCCAGTGCCGCAGTTTTATGGAGGAGGCTCCGTTTTATCTGTAAACTGTTTACCTCCAGTTTCGACATGAACACAAAAAGCATTGCTAGGAGAGGCAAACACAGAAAACCACGCAGCACTGGCACTTCTCAGGCAGGTACTGAGCTGGATTTAAGCTCCCTATTAATCATTAATTACAGCAGCATTTCAAAAATTTAGGTTTTGAAATAATTTCAGCACTACTTAATCACAAAGGATGTAAGGTCTCCCTGAATATTTAGGGACATCTACTTTCAGGGAGGCATTTTAAGAAATGTTCTTTGTATATAAACTATTTGTTATTTAAATTACTGCTGAAAGCCAGATGCTTTATTTTGTTCAATACAACACATTTAAAACAATAACATGAGATTTTAACAGCAAAATCACCTAGCCCACAAAACACCGTTCTATGTTGACTAGGGTGGCAAAACAAGGGTAGTTTCTAAACACAGAAAAATAAATTTAAAAAAAGGATTTTTTCTAAGCATGTAAATGCAGGTCTTGGTACCACATCCAAGAACTTCACTTGCAAAGGAACTTGGTCTTGCTAGAGTTTTAAGTACGGTGGTTTTTTATCAGACCTGGCCTCATTCATGCTTTATGCCACTTGTAAAATGGAACAGGGCATTTTAGGAAAGAAGTACCTCCCTTCAACTCCTAAAAGCTGTGACTGAAGCCTGTTAAGTTTCAGTAGCATTTCAAATATACCAGGGCATCCTCAGCTTTACCTTCTTTATAGGACAAGGTACAGAAACCCACTGGCAGTTAGAGGAGCCACATAATCAGTGTTCAGCATTTCTACCAACCAAATTATCCCTGATAAATAGATACGACCTAGCATGAGAATTCACTTTTACTTCAGCATATTAAAAGTTATTTATTTTAAGGATAAATATATATCTCTTTCACAACTACACTGCAACACAGACATGAGTCCAACAGCGAAACAGCATAACAAAAATACATCCCCCTAATAGAGCATATCCACTGCTTTTTCTTCATCAGCCATACAATATTGATGGAAACAGGAGAGATTTCTCTTTCCCTCTAACACAGCAGGTTAAGCGTCTTGAGAGAAGTCAGATGTCACTATTAACTGCAAGCACACAAGAAAACAAACTCATGCCAAAACAAGGGATAATAAAATTGAAGTCTAAATGGAAGTTGAGAGAAAAAAAAGTCCTGCTCCAACAGGTTAATCTCTAGCTAATTCCTCTTGTGACAAGTAGCTTTAAATAGTCATTTCACTCAAATTCTCCTACAACAAGTTTTCCTTGGAAATGAAACAATTTCTAGAACAAGCATAACTATCTTTGACCACACAAAACAGCATTTCATCTTGAACTACTCTAGCAAAAAGTCAACCTTTTAAAAAAGATTGACTAAGAAGACAATTGGAAAAGTAACTTTAGTCAGAAGTGATAGAATCAGCTGTAAATACTGGATGGGAAATTCCTGAAGAGACAAGTTTTCCCTTAGAGAGAGATGAAATACAGCAATTTACATTTCCCAACAACAATACTGCCTTTCTTTCCAAGTTCACCCAGAAAACTCACAGTATAAATCAATAGCACAGATTTGGCTCTTACACGCACCCAACTCCCAGGACATTTTGTCACGCTCATCGTGCTGCATTCACTGCCTCTCCCAAATATTAATTGCCTTCACTTCTATCTTCAATATCTACTTGTGACTTGGGGGATTTTGCTTCAGGTTTTAATGCTTGGGATTTTTTTACATAGGACTATACACCTCAATAATTGTATGCAGGAAAGACTGGGTTTGATGCCATTTTTACAGTAGAACCCAAATTTTCAGTACTTTCTACCTACTTGTCCATTAACTGTTCATAGAACAGAAGGACAATAAAAGCCATAAACCTCTTACTTTAGTAGCCTTCTGGAGGTGTAATTCAATAACTTCTTGCAAAATAAAACAGCAGCTTACAAAAATTAAAAAAAAGAGTCTTCACCACAGTAATCATTACAGCAGGGCAGATGCAACAACTATGCATTTGTTTAGTCCATCTAGACGTGGAAAAGGATTAAAACATGTAGACAGTAGCACAAGTCACCATCACTTATTATTTAAGCCATAAACCTAAGCATACTTCTGTGGGAAAATTAATTACAAACCTGGGGGAAATCAGATCAGTCACTAATCAGGCAAAGTGAGCAGGAAAATACAGCTATGTTGTCCACTCCTGATTGAGTCGCAGGATCAAACAGCACTAAGTGCAAGTGAACTGAGGGGGAATTATTATTACGCCTTTTCATCACTGGAATCATGCTGCCCCAGACAACCCCGACTTCTGTGTCTGGGCTAATTGCAGCCTGTTAAACCTCACAAGGAGACTGCAGCACAGCAGCACCTCAGAGGAGGGAGAAAGACAGTTTAAGGAGGGAACAAGGCAACGAGAAAATTCTGTCCTACAGCTGAAGGAGAAGGAAACAGCCAAGCTAACAGGACACCTGCAAAACAAACAAGGGTCCACACCAGGCTGTGTGCACACACCCGCATGCACAGCCACACCAGCACTGCCTACTGGAAACACCTTCCCCTGTGATAAAATATCAATGCCAAAGGTCAAAGGCTTTGAGAAAAAAATATAAATTCGGTGATAAGGCAACTTTTCTAAATCCATTTCACAAATACTTGTTATTTCAAGCCTCAAATCACTCGTGGTAGGATAATACAGCACACTTGGAGATATAGATTTATGCAATTTGCAGTTACTTAAGAAAAGGGCTTATTTATACCTGTGTATTTTCACCAAACCCAACAACTGCAGGTGTCATTAGGCTACACTAAAAACTGCTCCCCCTTCAGTTCAATCACAGCCATGTCCTACAACTCATGCAGTCTGTTCTACCTCTAGGTCCACTAAGGATTGATTTCCAAACTGTGTCACAACTTCAGGATGACACAGCATCCAAGTATTACCAATAAATAAATAAATAACAAAAGCTCTGTTTTTGAAGATGAGACACTAATTTACCAGCACATAATTGTAACTGAGCTGTTTCATACTCCAGCTGAAACACTCCTGGTTTGGTGTTGGTAGAAGACATTCACTGCATATGAAGCTTTACGCATCACATTGAACTAATTTAACTGTAGGTGAGCAATTCTCTCAAGTTCCTGACTGAACTGCCCTATTGATCAGTTATTTCTCCTTAAAAAATATACACCTGAATTTTACTCTCCCTCCCAACTCCCATAAAGAGAAGTGGACTAAAACTGGTTATAAAATGTTAGTAAGTGTGCCAGCCAGCAAGTATCCGAGTGGCTTAGTCATTAAAGCTGCCGTTCATTTCCACTAACCACGTGGATGCTTTCAAATGTCTCAGTCCCAACCAGAAACTGTAATATTTTTACAGACCATAGGAAAGCAAGATGGAAAATTACCTGCTGTACACTATGTTTATGCACGTGAACATGGATGCCATTGGGCATAACAACGGCAATTCTGGAGTTGGATGTCCTTTCTGCTTGTTCAGTGTACTCTATACAGCTGCCTTACAAACATGTCAATGTAGGGTAGCAGTTAGGTTTAAAATCAGTTGCAACATGGCTTAAGGAACGAGTCATTTTTGTAATCCAAACTCACTAGGATCCACATCTGTAAGAATTTCACAGAAAACCAGACAAGTGTATCTGCACATCAGCAGCTCCACAGCACAAACTGTGAGGAACAAAGGCCAGTGGCTGCTCAGGGACTCTTCCCATGAGGCAGCTGATGCACAGGAGCTGCTCTGTGTAGAGTGTGATGATTTACCCAGCCAGTGTTTAAAACGCCCATATTACCCGATATCTGCGCCCATTTTAAGAAGGGGAAGTACTGGGATCAAAGTCCCTCATGGATTCCATGCAGAATTACAAATTCCTCTGTTTGGGTGCAGAAAACTGTTTTTGCTAAGGTGACTAACTTAAATTTTTCCACATTTAATTTCACTGTTCCTCCTACATCCAGTATACTGTCAGAATGAGAGAAAACTGCATTCTACCCTAAGTGCCATTGCTACGTCAAACAATTCTTTCAAATGCTGTTTTTGTTGAGCATCCTAGTAATTGTCCTATCTCAAAGACCGGCTTAATCCTTTCTGAAAACAGCTTCTCCTTTATGCTTATAGAATTACTAAATTTTTTAAGTAATTAACATTTTCCCTCTGACTAGTTCTGTTGGCGGACATCAGCAATTTGAGGCTGTCCCCACAATTCACTTGCTTTGTTCTCTGCATTATCCCAGACTGACATTTAGGTTTAGTTTGCAGGAGGTTTAAATCCATCACTCACCACGAAACCCAAATCAGTGATTTCAATAATGCCTGAAACACCAAGGAATTGGGGAAAGGACAGGAAGGCACTCCCACACTTTAAGGGACCGGAGAGAAAGCTTTAAGCACTTTCTCAAGCGTTCCCCCTTTCTGACCACTGACATTTGGTCTTGCTTGCTCTATGCTGGGTGTTTCTCCTTGGCATTTCTGTAGGAATGGGCACTGCTCCAGTGAGAATAAATGCACAGTTGAGTGTCATTAATATACTGATCTGTAAACATCTAAAGCAGGTATTGAACCACCGTCTGACTGGAGAAAAACAGCCTGTGGATCAGAAATAGCAATTCATTACCAAGACTTTTTTTTGCTGAATTGTGCATACAAAAAAACCCCTGAAAGATTCAATCAAATTCATTTTACTGTAACCCTTTCAAAGATGAACGAAAAGCCTCTTGGTCCATTTGAAAACATAGGGATAACTGTGCTTTCTTTTAGAGTAGCACAAATTTACAAAAGTTGCCAGAGGAAGTAAGAAAACAGTAACAAAACCCACCAGAGATAAAACTTCACAAATCTCAATTCCAAGACACTGACAGAAATGGTTTATTTCCAGCTCTGCTACTAAAGGCTCATTTGCAAAAACTGTGACCACAAAATGCATCACAAATTGGTTTTCTACCTCATGACTGCTGATTACTAGGTAATAGAATATTAATGGTGCTTTTTCAACATCTACTTTTTCTCAAGGTGCATAAATCTCTGTAAAATTGCTTTATCTTACTTTCCAAACATTTGAAAGGCTGGTCTTCAGATGTTTGAACAGCAATCTTTCCACTACAGGGCAGCACACTTCCTTTTCACACAAGTAACACACTCATCAGATTATTTCCACCTCCTGATACAAAATCAGATGCACTCTCCAAAGAGGGAAGTGATTCTCCAGCTTCTACGCCTGAAGTATATTTACAAATTATTTATGAGCGTGACCAGATTGTACCATGTCCCTTCCTAAGAGCTTCTAAAACATACAGTGAATCCAAAGGAAGCAAAACAAGATTTCTAAAGCAGCTGAGTCAACTTTCATAGAAGCTCTTTCTTTATCCAGAAATACAAATACTTTTTAGAAACCAGCAAGGGTATTGATGTTACCAACACAGAGCACATGGTTTGGTGTGACTTTTATGAATTTACAGCCTAAACTACTACTACCACTTGGGCATCTGGCTGAAATACTTCTCTCCACTAAACATTACTGTCTACAAAGAGATAAAAGTTAAACAGACTGTTTCCTTGAGGTTCTCAAGAAACCTTACTTCAAAAGGATAAGAAACTGAAGTTATTTTGTCAGCAGCAGCTCCCTCAGAAGTACCCATTTTCCTGAGCAGGGGATATTTGTCAAGAAAGCAAACTGCAAAGCCAGAGCAGGGAGTAGTTCAGTCACACCATCAATAGTTCAAGGATGAGAGACCCAGTGCTTTGGTACCAAAGCCCATCAGCCCAGTGAGAATCTGCATGAAGCACAACTGCCAGTGCTGACCAGGACATGAACTGAACAGGGCTGCCTTTCACTGTTCTTTCCTTACCATAGTTATTATACCTGGAAGTGAAAGGTTTTACACATTGTACAACCTACCCAAAAGAGTACCTCCCTGCAATGAAGCAAAACATGAAAAACTGTTCTCACGGTAGTACTCCAAGGGAGGAGAAACACATCCCTAAGAGCTCTCTCTGACCTCCTTTTTTTGCAAGCTTATATTGGGATGGGGCAGGGGCAATACCTAATCAAATGCTATGAAGGATCTTTTCAGACAAAAAGGCAAACTTTGTCAATACCAGATAGAGAAGTTCAGACAGACCTTTTGAGCAAGAAGTAGGAATTTAACGGTAAATACCACCACTACATCTACTTTCAGATGAGAATATTCATTGAGAATTTAACAGAAAAATAGATTTCAAAGACAATAAACCATAATCCTTAGCTCTAGACAAACTCCCCACAGTACCAAGCCATGGCTCAATTCAAGTGATTTTGAGTGAAAAGCTCCTTTGAATGAGGCGCATGAAAGGTTTGACCTCAATTTTGCATTTCACAAGGCAGGTTATTTTTCAGAACATCAAATAACCAACCAAAATACGGGTCAGTTGTTTGACCAGACTATGTTTTGTGAATGAAATCCAACAGCTCAATTACAACTTAGCAAACTCAAGCCATTTAATTCCAAAATCCTAAATCATGCTGGACATCTATGAATTGCAAAACTGCACAAGGTCAGGACCTCTCTTCTGATCCTTGGCCACTTGGAAGAAGGGAATTGCAGAAAACACCTACTGAACAGTACAAAATTTGAGCACTGTTTTCTTTTGCAAGCACACCATTCTCTCTCTTGTCTCACTGATGGCAACGAGCTTATTTCAATCAACATGTTTTCTGAAACACTTAAAAGATGAAGAAAAAACCTTATTGCTCGTGCTCTGAAGATACTACCATTCACTGCCACAAGACAGCCTGAACTCCAATAGAGTCATTAACAAAGTGGCCAACTTGCACGGAGAGTCAGTTTTAGAAGAGTGGAAGGACTGAAACCAGAGAAATGACTTGAAGTGCTGCCTAATCTGCCCCTAGAGCTAGAGAAAAGCAGACAGTATTTGAGCCTGAATGCTCTCACTGTGTCATTCGTGGCTTCAGGCAGTCCACACAAATTTGAGATTTGAATTTGGGAGTCAGCAAACAGGATTCAAGGCTTTGTAGCTACAGGTGGTCTCAGAGCTCTGAGATTTGACTTTCTTTGAAAGATATTCAAGAACTAAAAAGACGCAACAAAACTCAACTTATAACAACTTTCAAAGTTTTACTTTACCCTATATTTGCCTGGTCATTAAACCTGGAAGAGGATTTAAATTTATTTCCGCTCTTTTAGAACTATAAATGCTTACGCCAGCCAGGTTATTGTCCAATTTCTATTCCTAGCATTCTGAATGATAGTGATGACTTTCTTTTTACATTTATTATAATACTTACATGGACAGAAGTAGTGGTGATGCATAATTTTGGCTTTCTTAATTCGGCCGAGACTGTCTTATGGATTTAATTAAAATTCTGCTACCAAAGCTCTAAGTTTTTGACGTATTGGCAATGCAGAACTATCACCTTTTATTCATTTAATTGTGTAACCACCTCAACCCAAAAGTATCTTTACCCACAATCTGCTTGGTCATTCCATCACAACTATTAAGGACAACTGAGTAACCCGTTCCCATAAAGCACAAAGATTAACAAATGTTTGGTTGGGGTTTTTTTTTTGACCGCCACACAAAAAAAGTGCACATTTTCAACACATCTTTTGCGCAGAATGACAATTATACACACAGCATATGCTGTTTGCCTCTGTAAGTTATAGCCAACTTTTCTATTCTTTCCTCTAACAATAAATTTGAAGTGTGTACTACATTCATATAAGAAGAATATATAACCCAAGAGTGCCGGCTGCAGCCCCACAAAGCCACCAAAAGTTTATTTTGTCTCGCAAAAGAAGGCAAGCACCTTTCAGAGGCACCACCATTTCCTTCTCTCCTGGATACAGAGCCCTTCAGGCAGATTTGGCACACACGCTTGCATTAAGAGGACAAGATGGAGCAGTTCTGTCAGTGCAGCAGATTAAAAAAACCTGCCACCAAGAGGCTTTATTCCAAAGGCAATTCTCTGATTCACAAAAGGTCTGCCTACCATACAGCCAAGCAGAGGCTCCCAGATGGTGCTGGCAAAGCAATCTCCACTTTCTCCCAACAGCACAGCAGCATGTTGATGTCTAGTAAAAAATATTTCCAGTCCTGATCCCTTTGCTGTCAGTTCTGTAACATGCACTGCCCTGATTAAATAAATAAAAGCCTATCAACCACCAGCAGTTTCAAGACTTACGTGAAGCTCTCCTACTCTTAGGGGAAAAAAAAAAAAACCCCATGAAGTCAGCATTTAAAACCAAGAGAAAGTGCTTGGAATTATATCTCTTTCTTAATGACAGTCCCACTATTCCCTAAAGTTTGGGGAAGTTCTTTAAAGCAGCAACATTTTTGGCCAGGTGATCAATAGCTTGCTCCAGTACGAGACAAGACTAACACTGGACAGGTACCTCTAAAGTCACCAGAAACCAGCAGATTGCAGTTGGCTTCCCTCACAGACACACCTCTAAGCGATCTTGGCTCCCAATTCCAGTCTCCTCCACCCTGGCATCCACACATGAACAAGTGGACTAAGCAGCATTGCTCAAATCCTGCTGCACTTGCTTAACCTCCATAAGATTTCCCAAGAGAGCTTTACTTTGTGTCACTTCTGCTCTCCTTCAATCCTGCAGCTCTTCTGCAAGCTTCTGCTCAAGACTTAGCACTGACTACTCAAAAAATCAGAACACAGGAACTCAGAAATATTTCAACAATTAAGCTTTCTTCTGGAGTAGAACCAACCATAGAAATCATACAAATAGCATATTTCCCTGACTTTTATTTTAAACTTAAAAAAAAGTCCACATTAATAAAAGGACCTTCATACATTGATAAAGTATTTACCAGATCAATGAATAAAAAGGTTGAAGTTTCTCTCAAAGGGGAAAAAAAAAACAAAACAGACAAAAAAAAAAACCAAACCCCCCCCCCCCAAAAAAAAACCCACAACCAAACAAGTCTAGGTGGGAGATAATAGGCACAAGATCCTGTGTCACATTTTATGTCTTGAAGAAAAAATAATGGGGACGTTTGGACAAGTATTTATCAGAACAAAGCCTACAGTGGCCCCTGAGGATAAAGTCAAATTTTTCCAATGCCAGCTAGTCAGTAACTCATTGAGACTGGTAAAAAACTGAACTCAAGGACACTGGCAAAAGCAAGATTTGAGAACTGTAGATATACTATCAAATTTCTACCATGTGAAACCTATTTTGATGGCCACAACCAGCAAGACACATTCCCTAATGCACACATTTGTCATACTCAGGTTTGTTACACTGGGTGATTTAAAGTGACCCTGCAGAAAAACTGGTTTGCAAAGACAGCAGACAAGAAAAACTTAGAGGCCACAAAGAGTACAAGAGGAAAAACTGAACTTGCTAATGATAGTTCAGTTCATGCACTTGTGTATGCAGACCCAGCCAAGCCACCAGAAGGTGAATGAAAAATCTGAAAGCACAATTGAGCAAACCTTCAAAAAATACCTATCACTTAAGAGACCAATTTCATATGCACGTGATGCTGAAAATTTAGAAGAATCAAAAGAATTGAATACTTAAGCAGGAGGATAAGAGTCCATACCATTGACACGAGATCATTTTTTCCTCTTAAAACAATGGGAGAAATGTCTTGTATTAAAACAATTGTTTTCTTTAGGACTTCTGAATTGCACTAAATATTAACCTTCCTAAAACTGCAATGGCAACCCCAAATTTAAAAAAAAAAAAACTTGGGACAAGAAAAAACAGTGATATATATGAATACAGTTCAACAGATCTCCATAGACACTCTTACGTTTCAGAATTGAGTTCATATTGACTATCATACACATTAATTTGAAATCCCAGCTTCAGTCTTTCATACAAGTTCTACTTCTCAGCATTTTTAATGAGGAACTAAGATCTTAATAAAGACATTCATTTCATTGTATCAGAAAGTCCTTTGCCTGCTGTACATTTTCTCTGCAGCTGTAGGCATGCATGAGTATGCCTAGCATGTGCATCTGCGTATTTCTATTTACACTAGGAGTACTTCAATATTCATCTGCAGTTATGTATTTATGTACACAGCTAAAACCCCATAGCTAGGTTAGACATGAAGCGATGTATTTTAATGGGGGTCAAATCTTCAATCCAGCCTGGGATTTTCTGCTATTTAAGAGAAACAGGCTGTGGAGCATTTGACCTTTTTCTCCAAGAGCAAGATAAAATGTCCCAGATGTGCCAAATTCTCGAATGCATTGTTTGTATCTCTTGTAAGAACAAGTCTCCAGACACCTGAGCAAAGATAACCCACCTTACATGGATACCTCACAGACCGGCAGCAAAGTGCTGTCATCTTACCAACCAATATTAAAAGCAGGCTACTGCATGAGGCTGCCAGAGAGCCTTAGGCAGCGCTGTTACATCTCACATTTCACACTTGGTTTGCTACAAGAAGCAGCAAAAAATAGTATTTTTGGCTCACCAATATCAACAGGAAAAGACCAAGTGCTTTCCGTAAAGAAGGATTCTCACCTGACACCAGGAGCCCCCTGGAATCTTGGATACAATCAAGCTCTATCAAACACACTGCTGATATATCTTGCAGGTAAGACAGAATTTTACACCAATCTCAGTTTCCCAGCTTAATATATTCTCTTTGCTGTGACAGGTAATTATGCAGAGCAGGACAGCCCTCTCAATTCCTGTCTTGTGAAACAAAGATCGCCTGAATTAACATAACCAGTACAACAAAACACTTTCTAAACTTCCACTCAAGAGAAAAGATTCCCTTCACAAAGACGGCCGCTTAAGGGCATTGAGAGGAGTTTTTGGACTTGGGGGACAGGGACAGAGCAACATTACTTGTTTGTTTTCAGTTTTGTGCAGCTCCTCATCTGCTTCACCAGCTAGTGAGAACTGACAGAAATGCCACCTATCTTATCTAAACAGTTCTTATCTGACCTTTTTTGGCTTCTCTTGAGACAGACAGCAGGACTCTGGTACTGCTAAAGGAAAAAGTACTGCCTGGGATCTCTAAAAACACAGACTCTCAGAAAGAAAACAGTTTAATGCATCAAACAAGAACACTTTCTTCCCTCAATACTGCTTACATATTTTCACCTTTTCAAAGTCTCCAAATAAAGCTTAGAAATTAAACACATCAATGCTACATTCAAATATTTCTCTCTTCTAACCTAAGCCAGAAAAAAAAGAAAACCAAATCAGGAAAAGAAATCCTTATTTTTACTGCAAGAAGTCTCGGTTTTCCACATGAGAAGCCACATTCTCAACAAACAGATGCCAGAAGAGTCAACATTATTGAAGAGGGTTGAAGTGAGCTGTCAAATTACCTTCCGTCCTCTGAGGATGTGCACTACACTTCCAGCATATTTCCAGCTCTCACATTCAGAGTGTGAGCCAGGACTAAAACATCTGCTGGGCCTAACGAGGTCCCTGTCACATCTTTGTGATAACACATTGCTCATGTCTACCATGTAACACAGGCAGAACATAATCTCCTGGTTTTAGTCCCTTAGATTCCTTGGTCTAAGCAAGAAATTGGCAGCCTGCCAGGCTTCCTATGGACCATTCTGGGGTGGGACCACCAGGCAAATCTCCCCGAGTCCGGCCATGATATCCTAAAGAGAGACACTGCCCTCCTTCCCCATGGATAAATGGCATGATGAGCAGTGCAGCAGGAGCAGGAAGCTCTGCTAAGTTTCCACCACTGCCATGCATTTTCTCTTCACTAAACACCCATTTACTTGCAGGAAGAAAGGCTCCCCTAATAGAACCTGTTCTTTTTATTGCAACCAAGAGGGAAATGGGGAAAAAATAGCTTGAAACTATACCAGTGTCAAGCTATTATTAACTAGCAGGCATACACTGACAGTAGGAGAGATGAGAGGGCAAGAGGACTTTCAATAGCCAAAGAGCCCTTTCATCATCTGACCAGCTTCATCTATTGTATTCAAATAAGTGTTAAAATACAGAGAAATCACACATATCTAGTGCCTTTACAGTGAGTATCCAGTTGCAGATTTCTTTCTGCACGTGACTAAATTTAATGCATCCTTGCCGTGTACAAAAAAAAAAAAAACCTTGTGAAATGAGAGGTGCTAACATTTTCTAACAAATGGGATGACATTACAGAACAGGATCCTTTTTGTTACTCATGAAAACAACATGCTCTTGGTGCAATTGATTTCACACATAAACGGCAACAGTTTCAAAGCCCAACATGGCTATTTTGGGCCAGTTAGTAGAAACCCATTTCTAAAGCTGATAGCAGCTCTGACAATTAATTACAAGCTCAAGATCAAGCAGGTCAAATCCTTGTGAAATCCCTAGACATCAATCAGAATGACTCCTGAGGGCCTCCACAGAGTTCAGAGCAAGTATTCCCTCTGTTTGCAGATCATCTTTCAGTGCCTCTGAGCTGCACAGATTATCAGCATGAAGATCTTATGGAATAAGATCAAGGTAAATAGGGCCAGGAGGTGCACAATTTCCTGAGTTTAGGTTCAACAGACTTGCCACAGGTAAATAACTGCTCACTTAGGCACTTATACATCTTACAGCCAGGTGAGGGGTGGGGAAACACTCACAAAGGAGATTAAAACACACTGCAGGGCAAACTGCAATTCCACCAGTCCACATCTGCAAAACTCACTGACCACAACCGTGCTCAGCATTCCATAAAGACTCTTAACGAATTTATGCAGCAGCAGTACAAGTTGACAAATACATTAAAAACATTTTTAAAAAAATAACTATTATGTCATGATGTTCCTCATGCTGATCTAAGTCAGGGTAAGAGCTGAAGGGCATTTCCTTGTGAGCTGACAGGCCCACAGAAATAACCCAGCCATGACTGTCCCCAAGGACAACAAATGGGGCAGACCCCACTCTTCCAACAGGCTGAGCTAATCAACAGATCTGCACATCTACTGCAGAATCTGCAGAAGAAATCGATTGAAACCATTTCTTGTTATGGATTCATTTTGCCAAAAAATTAACTGTGACGGGCTGGCACGGTAATGACTTGAACTTTTCCACAATACCATGAAGTACTGATGCTTCTGGAAAAACAAAGCAGATTCTGATGTACCATTTAGCCTTCCTAGAAAGAAACCACGCCAACAAGATGAGATAATCTTGAAATTGCCATCTCCAAGCTTCCTAAAACTGGAGAGAAGCTTTGAAATCTATTCGGACTCTGATTAAACTCAGCAAGCAACACGGTAAAAAATATATTAAATAGAGCTTTTAAATAGACAAACTGCAACAGTATTTACTTATTTTCTTCTATTTCTCCTCCCTGGAATCAAGCACTCAGGCAAACTTCTCACTTCTACAACAGCATATTGACTTTTTGACACTATGATCATTAAAGACAACGTGGAAAATACATGCCCAAATAGAAAATCTAGATGCTGAAAGGAATATCAACCAAGTCAAATCCAACTTCTAAAAATAAAATCCTCAAGAAGTGAGTCACCCACCCCCAAAACTGTACCACTTATAGCTACTTTATAACAGAAATGCAGGAAATATCAAAGGCCTTTTTCCACTTTGGAGGTTTATGCACAAAGCTGAAGTCCAGCACACGTTTGTTTGTTAATGGTTGAGACCTCAAGCAGAAAAAAAACCCACAAATAATCCCCAGCCAACAGTATAAATCAACCTAAAGAAAGCTCATCATTTACTGAGTATCATGGCCATAAAGCTGCCCAACAAAGAGAGGGCAAGACAACCTTCATACTTGTATAGCAATCTAAACTGAAAAGCATCCAAACATACCACGTGGAATCACTAGTGCGACAACCAAGACAAAAAAAAATCTCTGCTATCAATCTTCAGCAGCCAGCTCACACTTTTTTACCCTCTTTTATAAGCCATTTCTTCTTACAGAGTCACTTCCAGGCCCTCACTTTGAGTCTACCGTGTTTGACAGATCAGCTACAACATTTTTCTTCTGTAAAACAACAGAACTTAGACCAGATTTTACTCAGCCACAGAGTCTGCAAGCTCAGGTGTCGTTGCTTTACACTCACTGTGTCAGGTTCTCCTTCCACCAAGCCTGAAGGTGCCACAGTGAAGGAGATCTGGAACTTGCTGCTCTGATGAAGGCACTTGGTCCAACTGCAGTGTTTCCACTCTGTCTAACTGCAACCTTGATTGATGCCAGCTGCACCTCATTTGTTCCATCACCAGGTTTTCCTGAAGAGTAGCACTCACCCTCCAAATTTTAACCCTGTAGGGGACAAAATTAAATTATATAAAAATATACAATGAACATCTATATTATTTATAAACTGAAATATTTATGATTTATTTAATGAAACTGGAAAGTTTAGCCCTCTAGGGGCTAAAATTAAGGGGACAACAAGTAGAAAGACAAGAGAAGCACGGTCTGTCCAAGAAGTAAAAATCACTCAAGGCCCATCAGGAGTTTGAAAGTTTCCCTCAAATAGTAAAGATCACACAAGCAAAACAGAAGTCTCCAAAGTATCTAACAGAATCATTTTGTATAGATTACATCACTACATCCACCATTTAGTTAATTCATTAACAAGTGCTAAAACCCCTCCTTTATCTGTACAAAGACCAATCGTGCACAGAAAAGAGGAACATATGGGAAAGAAATATAGTCTTGCAACATGCAGGCACGTGGGAGACAGACCTTTTGGGGATCCCGAAGGTGGCAGCACAATTACTAAATTACCTAAGCAAGAGTCAGCCGCCAAAAACTCCTGGGGAAGCACCACGGCCCACAGCTGCCCCTGCCAGTGTCATATGGGACAGCTGCAGCTTGTTTGGAGGAATACCTAAAGGTGATCCACCCAGAAGGAAAGTGATCCTGCTTTAAGATAAGTCTCTAGTTCTTAAAGGATTGCTGAAAGTAAGAGTACATTTATTTGTATGTTTTACACTTAACACTTGCTTCAATACCCCTCCAGAAATGTTGTTAATCTGATAACTAAGAACATGCCATTAAAAAAAATGGCATGTTTTTGTCTCTTTCTTTCAAAAGTAAAATATTCCTTGTTGTTTAATGGAAAAGCAGGCTCCTCTCCAAACACATCCTGTGAGGCCTTTTCCAGTGAAGCAGTGTGCATAATGATAAATGAAAAAGGGAAAGGTTCTTGCAAGTATTTTTATCTGTGTTATGCAGGGGTTGATCTGTTACACCCCAAAATTATTTTCAACTTCAACAATTCACCTTTGCCAAATCCCTAACTCACTGTAAAACTCTAATAGGTACACACAACATTTCTTGTGAATAAGTTTGCAACAAATCCTACAAGTTCACCCTCAGGAAAGGTGGCAAACACCCCGAGGGAGTATACAACACACAATATACACTCCTTGGAAGTGGAGGGAGCGAGATTTGTCCTTCCTCCTCCTACTTTTTTTGCCAAGAGTGAGGGAGTCCCAAGGAACCATTTCAACACTTCAAGGAATGGCTCACATGCCAGGAAAGGCTCTGACACACTGACTGAAAACACTGGGAGGAGGGAGGACACACAACACATCAGCCAATGCAGATTTTCGGCTGCCTTGGACATTATCCCTTCACAACAGCCACAATCTTTTTCCATAGACATTCTCCCCAGGTAAAAATCCAGGCGTGATGGTGAAGGGGCTAATTCTTTACCCCATTTAGAATTAGTCAGAGATCTTCACTGTGTTTGTGACTCGTGCTCTCTTCACTTGAAACAGCTCCCACAAGACCTTGAGGGACAACTTGCTTCAACTGCCAGGAGGTCAAACTTGATAAAATCTTCAATATTGTCCTTTCCGGTGTATTTCCTTATCCTCCTGCCCTTATGAGATCTGCCTATACTGCAGGACCAGCTATCTGCTCTAAAAACATGGTTCTTGTATGAAAAATACAAGCCAACATAGAAAATCTAGATGCTGAAAGGAATATCAACCAAGTCAAATCCAACTTTAAAAAATAAATCCTCAAGAAATGATTCACCCACCCCAAAACAAATGCAGCAGGAGAGGCAACTTATTCATCTCACAGAGATCATTCTCCTATCTCTCCATGCTCTGCTCCAAAGTGTGTTCAAATCAAAGGATCTCATTTTTTTCCTCTTCCCCTCAATTGTATTTAATTAGCCTTTTTTTTTTTTTTTTCCTTTGAAGTCAAGGGAAAGAGGCCTATTTATTGCAAGGAATATTTAGCCTGGCCTTTTCCTTCCAGTGGTCTACCTCACTGCATCTTCAAACCCATTGTTCCATGGGGACAGGGAGGCATCCAAATAAAGATTAAGAAAAAGGCAATTCCTGTGGTGTTATCAATTGAAGAAACAGGATCACTTTTCCCAGTGTCAATCAACTTCAATACACTAATAAAATTAACAAATATCAAAGTGGTTTGGGTCTGAAATAGAAACATTTCCACTAAATCTGAGTAGCTTTTCCAAATACTGGGCAAATAGTTTGATACACTTTGAAATACTAAAATATCTCCAGTGCTCCAAGATGAAGCTGAGCAAATTTCACTGAGTGAAATGAGAGCAGACATTGTTTGCACCTTCGAAGCATGCACCATATTTTCATCTTGGTGTTTAAAACAAGGCCACTACAAGGAGAATTTCCACTGTCCCAGCTGTCAGTAACTGGTTTTGTGACTTACCTGCTGGGGAATTACTCACTTCCCATTGCAAATCTGAAATCACTGTTCATATGGACAAATTGCTCCTGACTGCACCCTGATGATGTGTCCTCAGTCCAGCTCATGGCACTGGCAAGATAAATGTGTAGAATGAGATTAGGGGCAAAACACTAACAAAATTTGCTTAGATCAAAGAGATGCACTCACACCCTGTCAGTACTACCTGACATCTTCCTGACAATATTATGAGGCAATTAATGTCTGTATGTATTGGCTGATGGAGGTGAATTATGGTAAGTTCTAGGAGGCAACTCTCTAAAGCAGGGGAAGCTGATTAATTACCCAGCAATAATTCATTATTGAGACATTTAGGTCGACTTGTGCACCACAAAGTCAGAGGGAGCAGGAAACAATCAAACCGATGAATACTGTTCAGACTAAACTCTTTGCAGCTATAGCCATAGAGGCACATTTACAGAGAAAATGACACCATCTCAGAGAAATTAGGTGCCTGGAAGCAAATCCTCAAACCAAGTGGGCAGTCTCCATCCCATACAAGGGATGTATCAGCACATGCAGCAGGAGCCCCTGTGCTGGCATTCTCACTGTTTCTCAGGTCTACCTGTTCCCTGCCTCAAACAATGATCACACACCCGGGGCACAAAGGAGGAGCCAGTCTGCAAAGCCTTGGGCTTTCATCTCACACTGCTACACTGAAGCAAATGGACAGGAAAATAGAAGAAGCCTGAATACACCTCTGCTGATAAAGATCTGTATGTTAATACCATTAACATTGACTACATCTAATTTAAAGCCGATATCTGCCTGCATATCACATCCAAGTCTCTTTTCAGGTGTACAAAAAATGTGTCTATTTCACAGCATTTCTTCCTTTACTTCTCCACCTGGATCATACAGAAAATACACTTCTTGGCCACCAGCAAATCATTACCCCTTATGGGGACTGTTCCCCAAAGAGTTTAAGTACCAGAACAATGGACTACTGCACACCACCAAATTTCAATTGTGACTTAACCATTCCACAAAGGGGATTTACTGTAGTGACACCTCTCAGGAAGACACAATTACTGCAAATTTCACTGACATTTTCCACTAACAAAACACCACTTCTACTTTAGCAGTGATTCAAAGATGGAAACTTTCCATAAAGCCTTTTCTTTCCTCTGGGTGTCAGAGTTGTCCTCAAAGTCCTTCTGTGTTAAAAATTAATTGTCTGGTTTGGTCTAACACACCCAATGAATTAGTTAGGGAGTACATGCGCAGTAATATTTCAGAAAGGTTACAACCCTCCTCCCCAAGATCTTGGATGGCAATTTTGGGTTACTCTGAACCTCTCTCCAGCTTTGGCTTCTGAACTTTTCCTTTAATCTACTTTTCAATTCACTTCATGTACACCGATACAGTAGTTTTCCTCTTTTTGTAACCTGGTGTCCAAATACCAGAACGACCGCTTGACCATTTCCATAAGCAAACCATCCTCTGCAAAAGTCTTCAGTCAGAATCTTATTATTAAAGCAAGCTTTTCCAAACAGTTTCTGCTGCAGAGTCAAAGGGCCCTCTGCTCAGAATCCTTTTCCTTAAAAGCATGGGGATATGGATGATTTCTGTGCCTCGCAAAGGTCCAGTGCCATTCACCTCTGGATACCAACCTGTTCTTCCATCTGACTGGGGATGGAGTCGCGGAAGATGAGAGGATTTCTCTCTAGCAATGATATCCTGCCCCTTGGCAGATATCAGGCAGTTTAAATCAAATTTCAGGTTTAGCTCACAACACTCAGGATGCTGACACATGCTGGAAGCACTGTCACAGCAGCTCTAGCTTGACTTTCTGTGTACACTACCGCACATCTTAAATCACTTCTGAACAGGATCACTAGAAATGGGCAGCCATCCCTAAATCATCCACGAAAACACAATGGCATTCAACAGGTGTTTGCTTGAGTTATCCCCCTAAGGGAAGGCAGTACTTCAACAGGCATATAGAGGATAAAAGGAATAATTCTGTTCCTAAGAGCTGCCTCCTTCCCCTGTCTCCTCATTTCACATCAACATCTAAGAGGTCAACATTCAAGAGCTTTTCCTACAGTCTCTTCTTGAACCCCTCAGACTTGTTCTCATCTCAGGATATCCAGGTAACTCAGTTTAGAGTTAGTATATCTAGGTAACTCCATTTAGAGTTACTGGAGATTTGTTCATCACCTTTATTATCTTCCAAGCTACTAGGCAAACCAAGTGGGCTATCCTGTCTTATAAATTCCAGCTCTGCCCGACCAATGTATGACAGACATTCACTCCAGGAAATACTGCCAAAAAGAAGACATTTGCCTGATCTTCTGGCTATAGTGGACACCTAGGTACTCTAGGTACTAGAGTAGAGCCATGAAAACCAGAGCATGGCAAACAATGCCTGGCCTAAAATTGTCTCTCTCACACAGAAAAAAAGTCAGAACAATTAGGAGGAAGTCCAAGATTATTTAGAAGATAACCATGCGTCCACCAAAACACTGCACTGGGGAAATGGATGGAGTCTACAGAATTAGAGCAGCTGCCAACATGAGACTGAAGTTTGTAAACACACTTTTCACTGCAACTCTCCACCAAAAACCTTGGGGCCTTTCACTACTCTCCCCAGAGGTTTTGGCCTTGTTATTAGTTTGCCTGGTGCCAGTTTGAGTGCCACTGAACCCACCTTCTAATTTCTCTTCAGAATATTTAATTAGATCAATTTTGTGCTATATTATCATGCTTGGGTTTAACTTTTTGCCTTATTGACCATTATAAAGTCGAGAAAGGATAGGGCCTATCATTGTTTACTTCATATTAGGCACAATTTCTGCATTCTCTGAATACTTCCTCATGAGCCTCTCTGCTTGCTTAATTTATCCACTCCAAAAGACTGAATTCATAAACTACAATTACCATGCTTATTGTCATTGGAATATTTTTATGTACTTATAATTAATGTCTTTTAAACATACAGTCAAAGGTTATAGATTGGAAATCATGTGTAACCTTCTGTATTGATATCAAGATTTAGCTCAAGAATATGATTGATCATTTAAATATTTTCCTTTCTCAAGTCATGGAGCATAATTAAATAATTACCAAAAAAAGATATACTGCCATATCATCCTATCATCATGCCTATTCTATTATTCCTGTGGATTATTTGAGTAATCCAGAATAATTAAAGTTCTAAAGAGCAAGAATTAAGAGAAAAGATACAGGATAGTTCCTCCCAGTTTTGATACCATGAGACCTGTAAGGTTGACTCTGAAGGCCTCCGACGGGGGTTCAGAATAATCCATTCTGTGTATGATATTCCTTATTTATAGCCAAAGCAGGGATTATGCTTCAGCTTCTAAACATTTACAATCTCTAATCCATTTTTTTCCAACAGGAGTAATTTACGTATCCAAGTCCAAACTGAATGAAAACTACCTTTTGATTTACTAAAATCTCATTATTCTTCTAATTGCAAGAGGCACGAGATTGTACAGTAGTAAATCCCTCCAATTTCCACTAACTCCACTGAATACCACACCTTAACTTGATGGGGGATAAAGATATTGAAGGAATTCTATACTGTTTGACAATTCTAAGATCACACTTTTGCCTTTGCAAACTCTATTCCAACTGCTCTTTTCAACATCACCTCATGCTACACAAAAATCACAATGCAACCTGCACAATGCCGGGCCCCAGCTTCTCCCGCTGGCCCCGCTCACTCACCAGCTCGCCCCAGTGCCGGATGCGGGCCCGGGGCACGCATTTGATGGCCACCTGCGAGCAAAGGCCAGCAGCGGGCTCAGCTCGCCGCCTGCCCCGCCGCGCCCCGATCTTCTCCTCCTCCTCCTCCGCCCTCCTCCTCCTCCTCCGCCCGCCGCCAGCCCCGCCGCTCACCGGGGCGCCGTCCGAGAGCCGCGTCCCCGAGCAGACGCTGCCGAAGCCTCCGCGCCCCGGCAGCGAACCCAGCCGGGACCGGTCCTGCAGGGCCTCCCGCGCCTCCCCTGCGGGCGACACGCGGCCCTCAGCGCTCGGCCCGGGGCCAGACACGGCCCCCGACCGCCCCCCGAGCGCCCCGGGCCGGCCATCCCCACCCGCCCCGGGCCCCGGCGGCTCGAGGCCGGCGGCTGCGCTGCCGAGCGGCGGAGCTCGGGCCGGGCAAGCCGCGGCGGAGGCGGCGGGAGCGGCCGCGCCGCGTCGCGTGTGTCCTCCGCGGGGCCCGGGAGGAGCCGGGGCGGGGCCGGGGGCGGGGCCGCGGGGCTGGGGGCGGCGCCGGGGGCTCGGGCGGGGGCGGGGGACGGAGCGGGGCCGGGGCCGGGGGCGGAGCCGGGGGCGGGGCCGGTCCGGGGCCGGGGGCGGGGCGGGGCCGGAGCCGGGGCCGGGCTCGGGACAGGCGCAGCCAAAGCGCAGCGATGCCGCCCTGGCCCCAGGCACTGATGCCCGCCCAGCACCGCCACAGCCAGCACCGCCAGAGCCGGGCGGAGCCGAGACCGCGGCGGGACGCCCGGGGCCGGGGGCGGGCCCGGGGCGTGGCCCAGCCCTGCGAGGGGAGAGGGAGAGGCCGGGACGGGGACGCCGAGAGGGGCCGGGGGGGTCGGGAAAGGGACACCGGGAGAGGCTGCGGGACACCGAGACAGAGTGCGGCACAGCGGGAGAGGGAGAGGAGGAACAAGAGAGGGACGGGGAGGGGTCGTAGACGCCGTAGACTCCGTAGACTCGCTGCTGCCGCTGCCGCCGCTGCAACTGGAGCCCTGGGGCCGTTTGTCCGCGTGTCCGTTCCACGCTCCAGCCCCGCGCTCCCCGGGGGCAGCCCCCGAGCCGCTCCAAACACGGCAACTTGGCCGTGCTGAGCCCAGATCCAGAGGCCTGACTCCTGCGCCGTGGCGGAGGAATTCCCTCGGTCGCTGCTGTGCATTGTCCCTGCTGAGGGTCAGACACTGTCAGGACGCATTCCCTGCTTGTAGGATTCGTGCCCGACCCAAGCACTACGCTTATGTCTCCAGCATAACTTTGCAACAAAAACAGGGGAAGGCAAACTCTGTGTTCGGCCCACGGTATTTTCGAGTGTCTAAAACTCACTAACACCACTCGTGTTCCTCTGGCTGTCCAAATCCAGTCCCGTAATGTTGCTGTCTGTCCAGTGTGGGGCTCTGGTTCCATCTCTGAGGTGTGTGATGCATCCAGCTGGCAGTGCTGACTGACAGCTGGAGTCAGCAGAGGCATGGGTTAGTTACTCTCCATTCCATTGCAAAGGAATTCCTCTGCTGCAGCCAGGTGTCGGAGGCAATAACTGTCCTGTGCTGCTGATGCACTGCCTTCTCCAGCTTATTTAGTGATCTGTCAAAAAAAAAAGATCATTTCGCTGATTTGAAAAGCAACACGCTGAACAGATCATTCAAGGTAGGAGGCTATTTCACATTTGGGAGAATAAATGTTCTTTCAGTGTTGCAGTTCTGAGTAAACTAAATATAAACATGTTTTCTTCTAGCTAGAAGGAATGTCACTCTCTATTTTCATACAGTTGATAATAAGTTGGAAAATAATGTAGTCTCCTAAGGTTCAAGGAATGTCAGAAATATGGCAGGATTTTCTGTGGTTTTTTATGCTCATTTCTAGTGTAACTTGAATGTATTCCAAAATTACATGTTGGTGGTACATTCAGGCCAACATTGAAATGACTGGATTGTGTTGGTGGGTCCATGTGTAGGTTTTCCATATATTTACATACACCTTTTTCAAGAAGGGAGTTGTATTTTGCATTTCCATATACCTTCTAAAAGAAGGGAGTTGTATTTTCTGTGACTCCCTGCATAAATTCATAAATCTGGAGATTCTGTAGGGCTTAAAGGACAGTCTGGGGAGCAAAGCCCTCTGAACCCTGTGTCTTCGACTAAATTGACCATTAATCCTCCTGGTGTCCACATCTGAGAGCCATACCCTCTGCTTGCTGCAGGTTTGTCACAGCTCTTTGGGGTCACGATGGCCTTCGTGATCTGAGTAATGCTGTACTGCTCCTGCCTGCTCACCTCTGCTCAGAGAGGTTCAGTATTTACTAGCTCAACTCTTATGCAGAAATTTACCAAAAGTTAATGTTAATTAACCCCTTCTGATGGGGTTAAATGGAACTATGGGCCTGATGGTACACTTACATTCCTAATGAAAACTAATATTTGTTATCAGTATCTTAAGTGTTAGTATTGTTTCTTTCATGTTGGCTATTGGGTTTGTGGGTTTCCTGTTGTTTAAATGACTTCTGCCTTTCAACATTATCAAGGTACATTAAGGTGTTTTCAAAATTTGTTCCCCCCATTCTTGTTTCTGTATCTTTGAGATATATATATATATATATACACACACATATATACATTATTGAAATACTACGTAGTTCCTTAAAAATGCAGCTGCTAATTTCCCATTTTTCCTAAGCAACTGTTAGGATTTCCTGAATACATTTGTGAAGCCTGCTTTATGTTAATATTTCCAATTTTTCTTTTTCTTAGTGTATTTTCGTTTTGATTTGTTTGCTGTGTCACCTAATTTACAAGAGCATTCACATTCAACATCCATAATTTGCGTGCCATTTTTTGTGTTTGTTAAATTGCACAGTTAACCTAAGAGAGAGAGAAAAATATTGCATGTAGGCCTGGCAGGCTAAGTTTTAGTTGTACATTTGTATCCATGTGTTTGCCATAGTTTTTTTGCATTTGAAATATTCTGTCTATGCATTTAAATATTCTTTTAATGTGAGTTTAAAGGGATTGAATAGAAAGATGAAACTGAGATCACTACACAGTCTTGATGCTGAAATCAGTCCTTTTTAGTCTAAATAATATAAGTGTGTAATATAAATGATACTTTCTTAGGAAGTTGTAGAAAAAAGCAGATAAATAATTCCTTTTAATGTTGGAGTTCTTCAAAACAGGATCAGAAATACTGCTTACTGTGTGCTTTCCTTAAAAGGTCTTTACATGAGGTAGCAGGAATAGGCATCAAGAATCCAAGCTTCTGGAATGTAAATTTCTTGAGTGTGTTTTGAAATATTTTATGGAGTGGGTTTCTGTTATCTTGCATCTATCTGGGAGCATGTGAAAAGTCGTACACCCTTACTAATAGAAGGTAAAAAATAAAGGGTAGTTTTTTAGCGGCCCATCTCCATGGTGTTGTCACAAGGTGCAGCAGTCTGTACCTTAGCAATGTGCTGAGGAACAAAAATGTTCTATTTGAGCGTGTACAGTAATTTAAATGCTCTTCTCTCTGAATTGTCTCCTCAGCTGGTTAAGGTTTTGTTGGAAACTGTTGGAAGGTGTTATTTTCTTTGTTGTACCCCGAAAAGAACACTTTATAGATCACTTGTGTTACCAAAACCACGTCTAACTGAAGGTATGTGTATCTCTATTCTCCAGCAAGCAGGAAAAACGGGCATTTTCTTTTCTCGTGCAACTGATGAGCAAAAAGAGTACGTGAAAAGGACTGAGGAGGGTGGTATTTGTTTGGCTCAGGTTTCTTCAGTGTGACATTAGGGGACACTTGCCAGCCTTGGGGTCTATGTATGAAATTTATTGCACTTAATTGATTTTGTCCAAGACAATAGTCTGCTTCAATTGAAAAGTTTTACATCTGAATACCAGTAGCTTTGCAGCTGATCTGATCCTAACATTAACTCTGGGGAGAAATTCGGTCTAGGGAGAGCATTTCTGTATTTTGGATGCTGTGCTTTGAAAGTTTGGACGTGTAATCTTAACAAAATGATGGAGAAAGAACTTTAGAAAGTCTGCACTGCATAAGCCATTGAAATGTACTCTTAAATGTCAGTTCAGGGGTGAAATTCTCTGCTCTGTTTGGCATTTATCCTAGGCTACCTATGTCCTGTGCTATCAAGCTGTACTGAAGGGGCTGCCTCACAAGAATTTTGGATATTAGTTGTTTATATCCATCGTGGTAATGGCTGATGTGTTTTCCAGATCAGCCACTGGAAGGTGTGAAAATTGTAAACTGATGAGCACAGAGAGGGTCTGACAGTTTCTCCTGCAGAAGGCAGTGATACATCTGTCCTCAAGCAAATGCTGCATAATCCATACAATTTATTAGTGAATCATGCCTTGAGCTTGGGAATTTCACAGGAGTGGAGCTATTCAGGGGTCTGACATGTCCATCCAGTGTTTGTGGAGAGTCTCTTTGCATCCTCAGCAACCCCATCCATGCTTGTCCAGCCTCCTCCTTCCTCCAAAGCAGGGAAGAGACCTCTGAACCCATTGCTGCAGGAATTTACCCCGTTTGATTTATGATGGAAGCAAGCTCAGGTCTGTCAGAAGATCTACTTTCATCCCTAAAATGTGGGAGTGAGGGAAATGTGATTAGGAACATTACCTGCCCTCAGACAAAACTAATTGTGTCTAATGTTTGCTAATACTTAATGGCACTTTTCAGCAGTCAAACTTGAATGAGTTGATGATTGCTTAATGTACTTTGTGTAGAAAAGCTGTCAGTGGCCAGCGCAGGAGATGGGAATTACGTGGTCAAGGACTTGTACAGTAGGAATAGAACATGTGGAGAGTGTGATTGATACCTGGCTAGCTGCAAAAGGTCACGTAGACATGAGAGAGCTTTGCTGAGCACACAGGCACTCTCATGAGAACCAGCAAGGCGGTAAGCTTCGCATGCCCTTGAGCACAGCTGGGATACGAGCCTGGATTGTTAGGCCTTGTAGCTGAAAGATATGAGGGAGAAGCACAGTAAAACAAAAACTTACTCAAACTATGTAACCACAAAGAAATGTAGAAAGAGGCGTAGCTGACTTTTAGTCTGAGCACCAATCCTGAGCTTAACTTTTGCAACATTCATGAGCTTATTAGTGTTATTATTAAAAGCATTGTGTGAATTAACAATAAACGAGATTTGCCGATCACTCATATTGAGTGCCACATTTCTCCCGCTGCAGATTTCCCACAAGAACGGACTTTCCAGTTCTTAAAACCTTCTTAGTAGGAGGTGTGATGGTGCACTTTGACTAAATTGTGGTCAATTCTGTCTCCTAATAGCTGGCATCTTCAGATTCTACCGGCAGTGTTGGGAATGTCTTTTCAAGAGTTGAGAAGGAAAGTTTCTTTTAAGGATTCTGATCTTCCAGTGGGATCAGGCAGTAGAATAATCCTGTCAACAAGGAGGATAACAGTAACTTTTCCAAGGGACAAATGTCAATGTCACTTTCAGTTACATTGCAGGAAAAAATGGTAAAAGAAGTGGGTGTGACCCAGAATTCCCACAGCCAAGAGGATATGTGAGTACCAGTTTGGCTGAAATGACTGTTGCTTGTCATTCCCCAGTGACAGTTTGGAGAAGTCATCACAGGCTCTTTTAATTGATGAATACTGATGTGTATAAGTCAGGTGTCGGTATATGTATTTTCACATCCTTTTTTTTGCTTTTTCCATTGTGCAGCAGGTAATCTCAGAACAGCAGCGGCTGTGCTGAAGCAATATAAATAGTAATCTCTGATTTTTTCCAATGATGTTTGATTGCCAAGTGATATCCTCAGCAAAGTTGGTCAGGCCCTCTCAGTCCTACTCCTTGTAGCTACTGAGTACTGAGATTGTGGAAGGCCTTACTGAAGCCGACAGAAGTAATTTTCATTGCCTTCAGTGACTTTTAAATTGGGCTGAAAGTGCTGGTTGGTCTCAAAAATACTTTGTGAGCTTTGATCTAATGAGTGGAGACCAGTGGTAAATCAAAATGGAAGGAAGAACTTTGTGGGCAAAATGCAGTACAGGTTAATTTGCTTTTTCAAATTCTAACTTATTTAAATTTTACATCAGAAGTTGTGGAGGTCTAAATCCCTACTACCACCTTAAGGCATCTCTGCCTCATCATTGCTTAAGACACTGACTGAATGCACATAGTTTAATTTAAAGTTGATTGCATTTAACAACAGAATTTTTTAAAGCCTTTAGTCATGTAATAATGGTAGATAGCGCTTAATTTAGTCAAGAATGACCGATACAGTTATCTATCATTTACATTAGCAATGTTGAACCGACAGTGAATTCAATTAATTCTTCAATTTTATGCTCTTAACATTTAAAACCCTAAATCCACTTTAAATCAATTTGCATTATTTTGAGGATGGGATTCTTAATGTTAAGCTCCTATTAAATCCGCATTTTCTCTACTATAAGGTTGCTTTGAATTTTTTTGTCATGTTTTTGTGGAATGTTGGTCTTAAGCAGTTTTTGTGGGTTTGTCTGTGACTTAAGGAGCTCTCTATTGGATACTGATCTATGCAGTTGAAATAGAACACTGGAAAAACATGATTTATAACAAATGTTCTCATAGCAGACCAGGAGGTTGGGTTGATATTTCTTGTTCTTCCATCAAGGAACACCCATGGCTGTGGGCTATAATTTATAACAACAGTGTTGCTTTGACCGGTTTTGGTTACTGTGGGCTTGTTTTCAGGAATGATGAGTATGTAGTTATCCCATCTTGAAAGAAATACATAGCACATGTGCTTATTTGGATTAATTAGTATGGTTTTATATCACAGTTGGTAGAAAGCTGGAAGAAAAGCCCAAGAATAAAGGAATAAAGGAGGCCAACCAAATAACTGAGGGTTGTGACTGTGGTTAAAGTCCCTTATGAATTCTGAGTGCTCCAGCACCGGTTTTCTGTGAGTCACTCTTTGAAGCTGCATTATCATTTTGTTGTATATATTCCAATATATGTAAGTCCTGTCAGACCCTAGAGAGAACACTTGCAGTGAGTAATTTCAGGTCTGAGTGCCACAAGCAGGCTGCTGAGAAAGCTGGCCCAGCCTTTTTTTTTCTTGGTGGTTCTGATGGTTTGAGCTGCAAGTTCACTCAGTTGAGCTGCTCTGTGCTCCAGCTCTGTTTCTTTAGTGATGCTGCAATACTTGCTGCACGGCAACTCAGTTGGAAAACAAAGAAATTAATGATACAGACAGAAGATCTGTTCCCAAAGCAGGGTGAAATTCTGGTGGAAGGGCTTCTGCTGCTTGAATTTTAAACACTGTGCTGTGAAACCTCTCATGTCATCTGTGGGTTAGTGGTTGTATCACCTGGGATAGTCCATCCAGGCCCTGTTGATGCAAACGTGCTTTTCACTGGTGCTGCTCCCTATTTTGGAGAATATCTGAAAATAAGGTGTGAGCAAGTACTGAAAATTTCCATTTTTGCTCCTATTTACCCACTTGCCTGCTGTTTTAATTTTGAAGTAGGGTGTCAGATAGAATCTGTCTAATGGCAGCGGTGTAAAAAGCGTGCCTTCAGTTCAAAACTGAAACCCCTTGCAATCAGCAGATGTCCCAGCTCAAGGAAAATGGCTTGCAAGCCCAAAACATTCACTTTCCCTGCCTCATTTCTTATGGTCTTACCAAGGAAATAGCAAGACTTGGATTGCGCTTACTCTTTGCAATGAAGAAGTTGTTAATGCTGCGTTTTCATGCTCCCATCGTCGTTGTACTCCAAATGTCTGTTCTGTGGAATGGGCAGGATTAGGCTGTTTAAGACAAAGCCAGTCCACATTTACAGTGCCTGTAAGGTCCACAGTAAGAGCCCTAAATGGAAGTATCGTTTTCAAGATGCCTTCTATTTTACAAGCAGCCAAACAGAAAATGAAACCCTGGGTTGAATTGTAGTCTTCCTGAAGGAAGTGTCAAAGCCTAACAAGGGAGCTTGACCCAGCTTTGTTCTTGTTGTTCAGTGAAATAAACTTTAATTGTTAATGAATCCAAACACTGTTAATGAATCCAATACTACTACTTTACTGAGAAAAGCTGTAATTACTGCACAATCCCCTGATTTTCAGCTGCTGTAAATCACTCTATCTTCACAGAATGGAGAGGGGCACTTCATTTAACAACACTGAAGAATTAAGACAGGGAAATGGCGTAAAAATCAGAAAGGATCTTAGAATTATAATCAGGGGAAACAGAGTAAAGAAAAACATGTAAAGTTGGGCGTTGCTTCTGTGTAAAGAGAAGTTGTACATCCATGTACATGTAGTTGCATTAAGGAAAAGCATTAGTATTCAAGCCGAATGATGTCATGGAAAAACCGGATTGTTTTTTTTTAAGCATGCAAAACTTCTGTCAGTTGAAAGGGGATAAGAACAGCATATTAATCAATTTCCCTCCTTACCTGTTGTTTTGTGAAGTAGTTAGGATTGCTGGCATTATCCATCTGGAATTTTATGCCAGTGGCAGATCCCTGACTGTGATGGTAGAAGGGTAAGGACCTCATCCAAATGCATCAAGAGGAATAGTGTTTCACTGTGAAACTGCCAAGTATTTCAGACCGGTGCCTAATACGGCAAAAACTTGTTGCAATTATGTGTAAAGTGTAATTTATCTAATGTAATTATGAGATGTTTAGAGCCAGTCATTTGAAATAGACTCCACTCCTCTGTTAACTTTTGACATTGGAAAGACTGTAATCATATCGCAGACCATCAGCCCTTGGATTAAAATTTAAACCTACAGTGAGCTTCAAACTGCTTTGCATTTACCCTTAGAAGAAAAGGGAGGTTGAATAATTTTTCTTACGTTGATTTATCTTAGGAAAATGGGTGTCAAGGTTCTGAATTACAGTAATTATTGTAAGCATGTAAAATATTATCAACTACAAGATACATCTGATGTGGTGTGGATGGATTAGTGCACATGCTAAGACCAATTTGAGAACATTTCACTTTTTGCTACGTTTGCTAGGGCTAGTTACATCCACTTAAAATACAGATTGGCTCTAAAATGGCAGCGGTTTGCAGGTCCTAAGTGTTAGGACTTTGGTTAAAGCAAAAGGAACAAAATAATTCTTTTTCTTTTAGCTTGTCATGCAGTTTGTGCTGAAGCTTTCAGTAGTACTTTATTGTGACAGCTCATTTTCCTTTTCATTTGATGCCCTCATATACACCTTGTCACTCTATTAAACTAGAAAGATTTAGTTTCTTAAAGAGCCTTCAATGAAGCTGTTATAAAGCCTTTTCTCAAAACAACAAATATGGAGCCTGAACACATGAGATTACATTCTTTTAGTTTATGTTGCTTTTTTGAGGAAATGAAAACAGGAGAGAGCAAGAGTTTATTGCTTAATAAGTATCAGCTATTTTCATAAAAAGGGTTCATAATTTTGAGTTTCATTTTTATTTTGACCCGAACACTTTTAGATAATAAATGTTGCAATTGAATCTTGGTTTTTTTAGGAAGTTGTTAAAACCAGCTAAATGCTTTCCATTTATGGATAACAAACTGATGCTCTAAGTTTAGGAATTACTGTGCCAAAATTTGAGTATTTCTTTGATTTCCTTGTAACCTGTAAAACTGACTGTTTCTGGTTATTCTGGGACCTTTGAACTAGGGGTGTTACCTCAGGTGGGATGTCAAAAGAATATATAGATTGTGATGCTGTTTTCTCTCCATTACTAGGAACAGTTTTTGGTCTGGGCAAGTTGGGTTTCAGACAATGCCACTAGATTTCTACTTGAGCATCTGCCTTTTGTGGCCTGTTTTATGGGTATTTTCACTTTTTTCATTGCAAGTTTTTAGGATTTTCTAAGCGTGTGTTTATAAGAAAGCAGCACCCAAATTAATTGCATCTTCTGAGTAAGTAAGAACTACTTTATGGCATTTTAACCTGCAAACGCTATGATAGCGTGTGTGGAAATGGAATTTACCTCACTTGGCGGACTTGAAATATATCCCTAAGCAGTAATTGCAACATCTTATCAAATTGTCGAGCAGGAAACAAACCTTTTTCTAAATGGAATTTTTATGAACTGTTTTAAGGACTGTTTACTGGAAAGCTGCCTAATCACTGCATTCCCTGGGTAATGGCTGAAATATGTGTGCTGAATTAGTAGCAGGAAGATGCTCAACTACTCTGGCAGGGAAGAGTTGATACTGCTTTTGCTAATGCATGTAAATCACAGGAAAAATTCTGAATATGGAGAAAGTTTTTATCAATAGCCCCATTTAATTGTATCCTTCATTTGAACGGTGCCTTGCTTCAGCAATTTTTAAGGAAATTATTGAGACTATTTTTTTAAGTGGTAGAAGTAATAATTAAAACCCGTCCATTAAAAGATTTGGGAATACATTTAATTGATAGAAAGATTAGGTATATCAGGGGAAAAATCCACTTTGCTGGCATTCTTCTGGTTTTGTGTCTTGGCAAAGGAACTAAAATGGGTTAAGAGGAAATTGCTTGTTCCACAGTGTGCTGTGTGTGGCTTCCTGGGGATTTTACCTTTACGGTGAGTGTTCCTCTGAACACAATGAAGCTGCAGGCGTGTGCTAAATCCAGTTAAGGAGATTTCCAGTCTAGTCTTTTGGCTCTGGAAGAATCCCTAACTGTGCACCTGGGACATAGGATTGTCCAAAAGTGTCCCCATTGCACATTGCGAGGAATCCTGGTCTTCATTCTGCTGGTTTAGTTTGATGTTTCCATATTCTTCTAAAAAAGAATAATTGCTTTCTGTTCAGTGCCTGCATTCACAGCTGTCTGGTTTTTACCTTTTCTTCAGCTGCCTCTTCTCCACACAAGTGCCCTTGTCTACTTAACTCTTTCTTTTATGGCAGCTGTTCAATAGCTGGAGTTAAGCTTCTTGCCCTACTCTGAATTTCCAATTTCCCATTTGAGGATGAGGCAATCACCGCTGACTTCCCAGAGGGCACTCCTTCGCTTAGTTATCCAGCTCTTAGCAGCTTTGAAAGGGACAGAGAAATGGAAGGGAATAGCTTTGGTTCATAAATATTTTTGCATTAATAATAATTAAAGTTAAGATCAATGATTGTAGTACAGATGACTACCAATAGTGCTTTACAGCCCCTTTGGGAACTGAAATTGTGTGAAATAATTCAAAATAGCCTCCCTAGAATGGTTATTCTGTGAGCAGCAGTAGGTCTGTTTTAAGGCTGGCGTGGTGTCAGGAGGTCTCTGGGCATGCCAGGAGTTTCAGGTTGCTCACTTTTCTTTTATTTTTGCCCGTCTCCAAGTGTTTCCATTCTACATTCGGTCTTCCTGAAAATATTTGTGTGTCTTCCTTCATTTGGACATTGCAAAGCATGACTGCTTTTGTGGAGGACTTTTCACCCTTTCCCAGTCTTGTGCCTTTTGTTTCTTTTGGATGTAAATCCAAGCAAGCTGCAAATCTTTTATATCTTATTGGGATTTAGCAGTGGTGTCAGCGAGTACAAAAAAGAGTTCAACATGTTTTATTGTTATCAAAAGCATTTCCAGGAGTGGGAATGAGGGATAGGAATCCAGGGCACAGGGATGGTGGATCCCTGTTTATCTCTGTAGTATTTTAGAGTGTGTTTCAGTGTATCCCTGAACCTCTTTTGCAAATATTGTTAAAAAGGCAGTGCTTCCCAAAGCAAGAAATGAACCCAGGAAAAAAAAATCTCACAGTCTTATCACAGCATGCTTTTTCTTTCTTATAAAACCAACATAATCAAAACAAAAACCAACCAAACTAAAACCAAAACCAACAAAAAACCTCAAAAACTAACCAAGCAAAAAACCCCCCCAAAGCCCCCAAAAAACTAAAACAAAAAAACCCCAAGCTTCTATCCAGTAAATAAGACTTAAGTTTTAAGAATTATAAATACAGAAGGTGTCTTGATCACAGCTGAAAGAGGTTTGTAGTTATGCACGGCAGGCCTGTGAATTCCTTAGCAAACCTATTATTTTCTTCTTTTCTGAAGTATGTCTGTGAAATGTTTTGAAGTTTTGTATTGGAAAATATTTTTCTGCAAAACAGATTTTAGTGGGAATAAATAAAAACGCCAACTAGTATAAAGATGGAATCATGTCTTTAGGAATCTATACTAGAATAATCTTGAATCTAGAGGAAACTTGAATGTGGGGAGGAGAGTGGAGGTATTGAAAACCTGAGAGGGTTTTTGCTCGTACCAGTTGTGTTTTCATGCTGTTTACTTGGGCTAATATAGTTCATGCTGCACTGCAAAACTTTTAGATGCCTTCAGCATGTTGAATAAGAAGCTGTAGTTTTATAAAATAGCATTTATTTTGTTGTGGATGGGCTGCTTTATCACCTACATACAAGGACTTGCAATCACATATGTTGTATCTCGTGTCAAACAAGGATTTAGGAGAACTCCATGGAGTTCAATGAGCCCATTTCTAGCTGTGTTGACAGCAGATTTCTACCCAGATGCCGGATAAGCATACTTGGTATTTTGAAAAGTTTTTCCAGGCTCCAGCTCTTTTGAAGCAGGCACTTAATGAGCTTCTGTGTATTTAGCAACCTTCATCAGATGCCTTTACATCAACTTGTGCAGGCTGCCTTTGGGCTCATATGAAAAATCAGGCGTACGTTCTAAAATGTGAGAATGCTTTTTTTCTCTGTGAATGTTTGAGGGATCTCGTGCTCTTTTACCACAATTTAGTCGTTCAAGCCTGAGGTGCTCTGGTCCCAGGGAAGATCGATAGGATGTTGCCATTACGGCCGTGTCTGTCAATTACAGCCAGATTCAGGCGGTCAGGTAGGATTGTAAATTTGTGCCAACCAGTCACAGATGTTCCAGCTGTGCAGACATGTGGCACTATTTATTCTACTCTTTTTTCATAAAGGCCACAGGGGGCAAAACATTGTCCCTACACAGAGACTGCAGCTGTTCTCCTGAAAGCACCTTCCAATCTTCCTCTCCACGCTGGGATGATCCATTAGGTCTTTTTAGCCCTCACATGTTTGTTTCAAACTCCCACAGCTCACAAAATTAATTTCTGTTGGGAACACAATGTGGTGATGAGGCAGGTTATTCTGGCTGGGCTTTTCCTTTATCTGCTATACAAAGCAACTGATTCACTTTCTATTAATTACCACCAGCTATGGGGACTGCCTGGTGTTTTTTCTTTGGACTTTCAGCCTTTTGAGCTCGTTCTCAGGTTTGCTGTTTGGAAAAGCAGCGATGACAGGAGCGGGAAGGAAGGATACAGGAGAAAGAGGCTGACTTACCCAAACCTTAAAGTACATCTCAGCTGGGAATGGTTATTGTGTGTGGAGCACTATATTTTACTTATATGCAGCACAATATTACTTGTCTCAACTTCCCTCCTCCCCCAACCCTATGAAAGGAAATTCTAAAAAATTGCTTTTTAACTAATTATAGGAAATCCAATAACACTAGCAGCTTATTTCTTTCTGACTAAATGTAATGAGATTGGAGCATTGCTTCATCAGGAGAATGACCTAATACAATAGCTCATTGAACCATGAAAGATTCATTAAAACTACCTTGCAAGGGGATTTTTTGGGCAATGTTTTATGTGGTGGACTTTTTTTCTTTTAAAAATAACTCCCAAGTCTAAAGCAGTTACTGCATGCAGTTGTAATCAATTTTGTAACACTAGGCAACAGAACTGGTTTTAGTTACCTCTTATGTTCTAAAGATGTTACAGAAAAATCCTCACAGCTGAGCTGCACTTCATTTGTTGGAGGCTGAGGTTTGCAGCCAGGTGACTTTGCAAAATACCCAGATGTTACACACTGGGATTTTGCACAAAACTTCAGGAGCTGGTGATAAGTTTCAAACTGCCAGAAAATTTCCATTTCCTGCTGACCTAAATGAAAAAATCTATCCCTTCCCTGAGATGTGAGTGGCAATGTGCCTGTACAGCTTTTAGAGTTGGTTTCTCACAAAGGGTGCATGATGCCCATTTGCCCCTCAGCTTTGTATCTATTACTAAATGATGCATTTTAAACTGTTCTTTGTATCCATGATAACTGTGGGTTCTGAAACAGTAGAGACTTTAATACACTAAGCTTGAGGTATAAAAATGAGGCATCTGTCAGAAAAAAATATGGACTGACTTACAACCTCTATAATTAAGGTGTCAGGAAATCTCAAGCTGTTAAAATCTATTTTGAGCTACCCTTAAACATTACATCCAACAAGACAATATCCAATAACAGTAAGAGAAGGGGCAGAAGGTAAGATGATGGTTTGCAAATGCATAAAAAAAGGAACTAAAAAAACTAGATATGGAATTCTAGAGTTCAGTTCAATTGATGTAACTGTCCCCATCATCCTTTCTGCTGCCAGTAGGAAAATGTCCAGAGCATGTGTTTAAGCAACACGCACTAAAGCCTGTGGGCATGTTTGACTCTTTCTGGCAGTGTGCACAAACCCAGGCTGCTTCCACAGGTGAGAGAGGTAAATGCTCTTTCCTCCTGAGATACATCTGAAAAAATCCTAAAAGGAGCACCTTGTAATCTGGGGAAAAACCAAAAGGTTTCTCTTTCTACTGAAATCTTGGAGTGAAATAAAAGGAACCTGCAGAAATCAGCCTCTCTCTTTCTTTACACTGAGTTACTGAGCCCTGCGCCTCTCAGGGTCGTTCACCTGCTGCCCCAAAGCGTTTCCTAGGTGTTCAAACAACAACAACAACATTAAAATATGAACTAACACTCAAATAACAGCAGTTCCCTGCTTTGGCAGGCTTTTCCCTCAGGGCAAACCATCTTTCGCCGCTTTTCTTTTGCAGAGCAGAAGAGCAGGAGTGGCTCAGGAGACAGAAGGACGATGATTTGGCCAAATTGCTGCCAAAAGCTGATGCCTTTAGTTTAAGGAATAAATACCTGTCCAAACTTGGAACTCAGGTATCACTGATTAAAAACCAGAATGCTGAGGGGTTTATTTAAAGGATTTGGTTGTTTTTACCAGCCAGCAACTCCACCTCTGAGTGAAATCCCTGGGATTTGTTCTCAGGAAGAAACCTCCCAGTAATGAAAAATCTAATGAAGAGAAAGGATTCGAAGGTTAGCCCATTTCAGAAGCTGAGGAATGTCTTGAATTTTATTTTTTTGCAGCTCCCAGCTCATTACTCCTCCTGTTTCTCAACCCTGGCCCACAGAAGTGTGTTGAAATAGCAGCTTGGCCCTGTGGAGAAGCAGGAATCCACTGAATTTCCTGGGACGCAGAGCCCAGCGCCAGCAGATGCTGCGTGCTTTGCGGCAAGCCTAGATCCTAGATTTCCAATATTGCCTAAAAACTCCTCCTTCCTGGGCAATCCAGAGGATCCTGATGGGGGATTGTGGCTCTGGTGGAACCTCTGAGTACCTGCTCCAGCCTCTTGGCTCGAATTACTCCGTGAGTAGCTGAGTCAGGGGCCAGGGGTTGCTCTCTGGCTGTGAAATGGGAAAATTCCATCAGGAAAGTGCTGGGATGAGCCTGGAGGGAGGTGGGGCTTCTCCAGCCTCTCCTTCTTGGACACCTTCCTTGCTCTGCTTCGTTTTTCTGGGGGAGGAAAAGGTGAGGAGAAGCTCCCCAGGGAATATTGCAGAGGAATCTCCAGTTCCAGAAGTACAAAAAGTGCTCAGCCTCAGGAATTTATCCCAGCTCAGGAAAAGCACTAACCTCTCCAAGCCTGAACAATGTGAAAACCGATTTATTTTTTAAGACTTAGTGACTAAAACCAATAAAAAGAGGTAATGCAAGGACTGGATTTTGCTTCCAGAGGGAAAAGCCTTGAATTCTATGCTGGAACTCATCATTTTCCCATCATTTCAGTGGAAAGCTCCTTGCTGAACAGGGACTTCCCAGGGCTCCTGCAGAGTGCACTTTGCTTTGCTTTCATTCCTCCTGGAGGTAATTGGATCAATTATCTCTGACCCGAGCTGAGCTTGCTGTAAAGGGGCAGGAGGTTTGTGGAGCCCCAGGAATGGGGAACATTCCTGGGATACTCCAGGAAATGTTCCTGGGATGGCTCCAGGGAATCCTGGCGTGCCACAAAAAGCTCAGGAGCCTTTGACGTTTGTTTGGCTGCAGGGAGAGGAGTCCGTTAGAATCAAAAAGCTGCATTTGATGTAGAATATCCTGAATTTCATTGTTTCAATCTAAGCAGAACTCCCAGTCTTAAAGCTTGGTTTTAAAAGAGATTTTTGTGCAGTGGAGATTTCTTTGACGTGCCTGGAAAATTCTCATCTTCCCGAGGGACATTTTGGGTGAAAGTTCTGGATTCTGGAGGACAATGAGGGGACCCAAAGGAGCAGTTTGGGAGCTCCCTGTCCCCCTGAGCTGTCCTGGTCCTTTCTGGGCTCCTCGGGACCAGCCCTGAGGCTTTGATTGGACGCTTTCCTTGTGAATTTGGGGTGTTTTTTAAAGAAAACCTTTCGTTGGACACTGTCACCCGTGCTTTTCGGTTGTTGAGGGTTCTGGTGTTGCCTTCGGAGGCTTTGGGAAGGGAACTTTATCCCAAGAAATCCTCCCTTTTCCAGGGACCTCTCACTAGAGGTCAGCACTGCCACGCTGCCGGCTCGGGAATGTTGGATGGTTGGGATTAAAACCCCCGAGGCTGCAGCGGCTGGGGCTTGTTTGGGTGCCTGATGTGCACCAGCCTTGGTCCTGGCACGAGGTGTCCATCCTGGAGTGTCCATCCCTGGCAGTGTCCAAGGCCGGGCTGGACATTGGGGTTTGGAGCACCCTGGCGTGGTGGAAGGTGATTTTGAAGGTCCTTCCAGCCCAAACCAGTCTGTGATCCCATGGAACCGAGTCCAGTCTTTGGGAAAAGCACCTCAGTGCCTTCAATCAACTTCTCTTTGAATGTTTATTAATGGAAGGCAAAGCAAAGGGATGAGCTGGGAGGGAAAAAAGGGGAGGGGCATGGTCTGAGGGCTGAAGACATGGAGCTGTCAAAAGGGAGGAAGGGTGGAGGGAAAAGGGACGGATGGTGTAGCAAGGCAGGGAGAGGGTTGAAGGCACGGGAGCTTCCCACAGGCATCAGCTGCGTCAATCATCAGCTGTGCCTGGAGCTCCGGCTCCTCCGTCTCCAGGCGGTCTCATCTTCTGTGGCCCCTGAAGGTCTTCTAAGGCCACCGGTTCTTCTGAGCTAGCAGATGACTGCAGTTCTGCAATTCGCTCCTCGAACATCAGCTGGACAAAGAGGCTTATCTGGGAGGGGCTGTCGTCGTCTCTCAGGGCCTGAAGAGCTGGAAGAGACAGGCACAGAGCCCCGGTCAGAGCCCGGATGTGCAGGAGTCCAAGGAGACCCTCCTGCCAAGGGCCATCCGAGCCAGCTCCTGCCGTGGCCGCCACAAGAGAGGAGAGAGAGGCCAACGGGATTCGCCGCAAGGTGCTGAACACGAATCGCCCCGCCCGCGTCCCCGAAATCTCTCAGTGTTCTGCGCACGCCAGCCCTTGTCCGCACAGGGAGCCAGGCCCTCCGCAGGCAGGACAGGGATTGCAGCCCCCTGCGTGAGCATTGCGGCTCCCCCCGGCAGCCCCGCTGAGAACCCGCTGCCCTCACTCACCCTCGCTGAGGGCCTGGAGCTCTTCCTTCTGCCTCCTCAGGTGCACCCCGGCGATCCCTGGGAACACAGAGCCTGTCAGGGCCCCAGCGGCACGGCGCCCTGCCAGCGGCGCTGCCAGCCCTGTGGCCACACGGCCTCCTGCCCCGGCAGGGCTCGGCCCGGGCCCTTGCCGCATCCTGCCGCCCCAGGGCACGGCCGCAGAGGGCGGCAGCAGCCCCGAGGGCAGGCGCGGCTCCACGGCGCCGGGCGCGGATGCCGCTGCCGGGACGGGGGCTGGGGCTGGGGCTGGGGCTGGGAGGGAGCCCGGGCTCGTGGCTCACCGATGAGCTTGATGGCTGCCTCTCGCAGGGGCTCCTGTGGGTGCTCCAGGTAGGGCAGGGCCAGGCGCAGGTGTTCGGCCGCTCGGCTCTTGTTGTCTGCCAGCTGGAGAGAACGGCAGGAGGGAGGGAAGGGTTGGCGCGGGCTCAGCCCCTCGGCCGGGCGCTCCCGGCGCCCAGCCCCGGCCTGCGCTGCCCGCACAGCCCCGAGGCCCGGCCAGCGGGCGCCGGGCTCCGGAGGGGGCGGAGGGCCGGGCGCTGCCCGGGGAGCCGCGGTGCCGCCCCGCCCCGCGGCCCCGCTGGGCCGGCGCTCCGTCGGCGCCCGACTCGGGGCACAGGAGCCTGGAGAAGAGCCCGCGCGGCCCCACGGAAGGGAGCGGCGTGTGGGGCGCAGGCCGGAGCCCCTGCGTGCGGCGCTGGGCAGGGGCCACGGCTGCCAGCCCCGCACACCGAGCCCCGCCGTCAGGGGGCTTCTCCAGAGGCCGTCCTTACCACGCACTCGGCGAACTTGAACAGTTTCTCTGTCTTCAGCACGTGCTCGGGGTCGCTCCTCTTCAGGAAGCCGGCCGCACAATGCAGCGTTTCCCGAGAGGCCTGGGGAGCAGCAGAGACGGGAGCTGGCAGTGCAGCCCAGCCCAGGGCACGGGCCCTGCGTCCCTGCGCCAGGGCCAGCAGGAGGCTGCGAGCCGGGAGAGGTGCCCGGGCAGGAGGCAGCCGAGCCCCCTGTCAGGGATGCACCGGCATCACACAACGCCTCACCTTGGCCATGCGCTCGTTCACCTCGTGGCAGTGCAAGTAGAGTGGCAGCAGGCTCTGGCTCACAACTGTGTTCAGTGGCTCTTTGCCCTCATCCGCTACCAAGCCCATCACCTTTTGGAAAAGCTGAATGGAGAGCAGCTGCACCTGGCTGTTGTCCTGAAGGAAAGGAAGCGGAGGAGGCCTCAGCACCAATTTCTCCAGCCCAGCCGGGCAAAAGCCTAAAAATCCCCATGGCACAAAGTTTCTGGGCAGCAGCTAATGCCCGTGGCACACAGAGCCTTACGTTTCCGAAGAGCGACAGGAGGAGGTCGGCTAGCTTCAGGGCAGTGGTCCTGCCGATCACGGAGTCTTTCCGCTGGCACACATTGGTGAGCGCAGAGAGGGACATGGCGACCACCTCTCCGTCGGCATCACCAAGCCGCTCCAGGAGGCTTGGAAGCAGGCTGCGTACACCTCCGGCCTGTATGGAACACAAGGCTGTGCTGGGAAGCCACCAAGAGCTGCAGCGCCAACACCGCCCTGGCTCTGCTAGCCCACCCTGCCGCTGCTGGGCCCAGAGGCCAAAGGCCTGTCCCGAAGCACTCGAGCAGCTGGAGCAGGAGGCAGGAGAGCTGGGAGCAGCTGCCTCAGCTCCTGAAGCCCAGCCAGCCCAAGGGGCTGCTTTCCCCAGCGCAGCTTCAGCCGCTGCCCCCTTCTCACCATCGAGGGCTCCTCGCTGAGCAGCACAAGGCCTTTGAGCGCCAGGTGACGTCTCTGCCTGCAGGTGCCCCGCAGGTGCCTTGACATCTCCTCCAGGACACGGCCTGCGCATTCCCTCAGGTCCAGGTACTCGATGACCTGAAAGGCACAGGGCAGTGACAGGTGACCCGAACAGCAGGAGCCCAGAAGCGCACAGGGCCGGGCCCAGGCAGCAGCAGCAGCAGCAGCACAGGGCTCGGGCACCGGCCCAGGCAGCTGCAGCTACGAGAGGGCAGAGGGCTGAGAGGCAGCTGAGCGAGGCAGCGCTGGCTCACCTCCACCAGGAATGCCAGGGAGGGCAGATCCCAGCGTGGCTCCTCCCTGCTTAGTGGCTGGAGTAGGTAGAAGCCAATGCGGGAACAGCTGTGGCCCAAGTGACGGCGCATCTCCCTGTCAGGGGGAAAAAGGCATCAAGAGCCTGAGGTGGGGGGGACAGTCTTCTCCCCGGAGGTCTAACTCACAGGTCCGGTCTTTCCCCAGTATCTCTGGAGGGGGATGTGGGCGCTTTGGGAGGCGGCCCCTTCTGGGCACCCTCCTCTGCCAGCCTTTTCCAGTCGGCTTGGCCGTCCCTCGGTGACGAGGCCCTCGAGGCCATGAGCACAGGGACTGTGTGGGGCACAGGGGACAAATGTGGGAGAGAAGGGGTTCTCACCTGGCCAGCAGACCCACGGCATAGTGCTGGGTGTCAGCACAGAGCAGCGTGTCCCAGCCACGCTTGCGCTCCATAGCCATCATCTCTGTGTTCCACCACATTTGGCTGAACAGAGCCTTCATGGCCTGCACTGCAAACCTGTGTGCAGAGCAAAACCCAGGTCACACGGCGAGCGCTGGCGCCGGCCACAAGGACATTGAAAAGACAGGAGGACTGGCACCTGTTGGGGTTGCTGGGAAGGCCGTGTTCCTCCTGGCACGCTCTCCAGAAGTTAGCAACTTCCACTGGCATCTCTTGTGTGGTGATGACAATGTGGAAGAGGAGAGCAACAAACAGACGGGCTGAATGAAGGAGCACTGCCCTGTGGCATTTGGGCACCTGGACAGTCAGCCACAGCCCCAGAGTTGCCTGCAAAAGAAGCAGCCCGAGACAGAGCTCAGTGCTAAGATGTCCGTGTGGCAGGGCCCGAGGGGAGACGCGGGGGGAGCGACGGGCCTGGAGCCCCCTGAGCCTGCCCTAAGCCAGTGCCTGAGGCAGGGAGAGGACGGAGAGCTGATGGAGAGGCGACCGGGGAGCGAGCAGAGGCCGGTTCCAGAAGCTCACCGCCAGGGCAAAAACGTCCTCGTCGTCGCCATCGGAGGTGGTCGTTGTATGCAGAGGCCAATCCTCCATCACGCGGATGAGTGCTGGCAGCACCTTCTCCGCTGTCACAGCCGACAAGCCTATGGCTCTCCACATGCTTGCAGCAGCTCTGTGGGATTGGAGCTCTGTGTCAGGGCCGTCTCAGTCACAGTAGCATGCCCTGTGCAGCTGTGGAGGCCCAGGTGACAGAGCCCTGGTGCCCTGAGGGGCAGGGAGGGAGCATGGCAGCAGGCTGGTGGAACAGAGGGGCCCAAGGGTCCTGGACCGCTCCGCCTGTCTGGCAGAGCCCATTGGACAGGCTCTGCAGGGCAATGGGCCCTAAAGGCTGCTGAGCCCTGAGCTCTCAAGGCAGGTGGGCCCCATACCTGTCACACGTTGGGGCACAGCGCAGGAGGGTCAGCACAACGTCAGCAGGTTGCTCTTCGGCCAGCCTCAGAAAGTCCAAGCGCATCCTGGCATCCAAAGTGACACAGGCTGCCAGTCTCTGGTGAAGGTCCTTCACCATGGCTGGCACCTTGAGGAGACATGGGGAAGACCTGGAGCGCTGTCCAAGGGAGCAGCTTTCCCCAAGAAGTGCTTCCCCTCCCGCCACACTCTCCTGGCCTCCAAGACTCAGGGTCTCTTTTGTGTCGGTGTTTCTGAAGGCCACGGACTCAGTCACTGCCATGTCCGTATTTGCTGCGTCATTGATTGCAGCATCCAAGCGCTGAGCCAAATTCGGGCTGACATTGGGCTCTGCCTGGAGCTCAGTCAGCCTGCGGTCAGGCTCAGCTGTTGCACGGCTTCTGGTCGTCCTATGGCGAATGGGCACGAGCCTCCGGAACATCTGCAGGAGAGCAAAGGACAGGGAAGAGAGACACGTTCCATGGAGTGCTCCAAGCGCAGAGCTCGGCCGAGCAGTGACAGCAGGCCCAGCCCAGGCGGGGATGGCTGCACGTACCTTCAGTGATCTGCGGAAGCGGCCACGGGTGGGCTTCTTCTCCTGTGTCTGCTCCATGGTTGCATCTGGCAAAGAGCGAGCGTAGCCAGAGCTGAGGGGTTGCAGGAGAGGCCAGAGAAGCCAGCCCTGCTCTCCCCAGGCAGGGACAGCCCCGGGATGCCCCAGGGGATGGAGCACAGCTGCTGCAGGGGCAGCCTCGGCCCCTCTTCCATCCTGTCAGTGGGCGGAATGGGAACGGGGATGGGATGGGATGGGGCCAAGCTGTCCGCAGCCATCGGCCTTGTGGCCCGGCTCTGCCACTCACCATCCTGCTGTGGCTGGAACTGCTCCAGCTCTTGAGGGGGTTGTGCTGGAGCATCTCCAGGGCTTGTATTTCTTCTCCTCCAGCAAACTGTGAGGAGGTCGCGAAATCTGCCCGCCATGTCAGTGTCTGGCCTCGAGGGCACCTTCAGACAGATGCCTCTGAGGAAACCAGGGAAAACCCTGAGGCAACAAGTCGTGCAGTTGTGCCTTGAAGGCACCTGCGACAAAGAAGCCTCAGGAAGGCTGCAGGACAGCAAGTCCTGCACACTGGTCTTGAGGGCTCCTGCCACAACGACAGGAGACTCCTTGTGGTGCTTCAGGTCACCAGATCCTGTGGTCTGGCCGCGAGGGCACCGACCGCAGGGTTGGGAGATGCCTCGGGAAAGCTCCGAGTCACCAAGTCCCGCAGTCTGGCCGCGAGGTCAGCTGCAGGAGCAGCGCTTCGGAAAGGCTCCGGGTCGGGCACAAACGAGCGGGCTGTGTGGGAAATCCTCACAGCACCTCTCTGGCGCGTCCTGTCCCGTGGCGTGCTCCGAGCACTGTGGCGTGGCTGCGTTGTTGCCAGCACCTATGTCACCGCGTGTCACAAAGGCTCCTCGGACACCCTGTGCCTTTCCCTGCCACGGTGACCACGCTGCTGCACCGTGTCACAAAGGGCCCATGCACACCCTGCCACCTGCCCCGGCCCTGCCCCCGCTCCACCCAAAGTGGCCAAGGTTGGAAGGAATCCCTCGGCCCAAGTGTCTAAGAGAGCCCAACAGGACCTTGAATGATTTGATGGCTCGAGCCATCGGCAACCGCTGCCCTGCTCTGCGGGCTCAGGGCGGCAGAAGGAGCCCCCAGGGCTGCCGACGCAGCCGCAGCGGGAAGGGCACGGGGCCTGCCGCAGAAGCTGGCACGGCCTCCCTTCTCTCAGCTGATAATTGTCTTCAACCAAAGTCAGACTTTCACTTCAAAGCCAGCTCAGTGCAGGCATCCATCTTTCCATTTGCTGTGTTTCCAAAGCAAGGAAGGGGCAGGAGTTTAGGAGGGGCTGGTTCAGCTCAGCCTTGCTGATAAAGCAATTTGGGTTTTCCCTCATCAATCTGTTTCATTAACTACAAATGCGGAATTGGAGAAGTTGTTGGATATTTTTGCGTTTTTCTGCAGCTGGCTGCAGGAGACTTTGCTCAGACTGGGGGTTGGGGCTGTCCAGCCTGGAGAAGAGAAAGACCTGGGGAGATTTCATTGGGGCCTCCCAAGACCACAAGGGAGCCTGAAAGAGCTGCAGAGGGACCTTGGACAAGGACCTGGAGAGCCAGGACAAGGGGGAATGGCTTTAAACTACAGGAGGAGAGATTTAGATGGGATCTTGGGAAGGAATTCCTCCCTGGGAGGGTGGGGAGGGCTGGGCTGGAATTCCCAGAGCAGCTGTGGCTGCCCCTGGATCCCTGGGAGTGTCCAAGGCCAGCTTGGAGCCCCTGGGACAGTGGGAGGTGTCCCTGCCCGTGGCAGGGTGGGGCTTGAAGGTCCTTCCATCCCAAATTCCATGATTCCAACCCAAAGATAACCTGGATTGGAGGCAGCAGTGCCTGGGGGCTAAAGCACCTTCCCAGCTGTTATCAGAACAGGAGTTGCAGACATTTTATCCCTGGGTTTTCTTCCTTGTCCCTCAGCTGGGAGGTGATGGGAACGACCAGCAGGAGCTTCCCCAGGCCCTGGGAGTGGGACACTGGGAAGGGGACACTGGGAGTGGGACACTGGGAGTGGGACACTTTGGGAGTGGAACACTGGGAATGGGACACATTGGGACATTTTGGGAGTGGGGACACTGTGGGAATGGGACTCTTTGGGAATGGGACTCTTTGAGAATGGGACACTGGGAATGGGACTCTTTGGGAATGGGACACTAGGAATGGGACACTTTGGGAATGGGACACTGGGAATGGGACACTTGGAATGGGACACTGGGAATGGGACATTTTGGGACAGTTTGGGAACGGGACTCTTTCGGAGTGGGACGCTTTGGGAGTGGCACTTTTACAACCACTATTGGCTTTGTGGTTTATCCTGAGACAACAGACCCAACCATAAATTGTCACTTCAGGGCCAGCATTTAGTGCCAGCTCAGGGAAATGCAGGGTGGTTGTGGCAGGTATTAAACACCCCCAATAAATCCTGGAGAAGGATCCCAGGGTAACAATGCCTGCTTGCCAAATCTGTTTGCAGAGCGCACAAAAGCAACGAGGAAAACATTGCAACAGCACAAAGGTTTTCTCACAGCTCCACCACAGGCTGCTGCCTCAGCAAAGCTGATTGTTGGTGCTTTTCTTCCAGCCCCAAACTGGGATTGAGCCAGGCCCTGCATCCATTGGGACTGGGATGCTGTGGCTGTAGGATAAACCCCCAGCCAAGCCCCGCAGGGAGCCATTTATCCTGTTTGGAGCCCGTTTATTTTTCCTCCTTCCCCTGAAGATGTGTGTGAGGAGCAGAGATTCAGCCAGGCCCTCTTCCCAGGCCCATGGGATGTGTGTTTCTTTCCCGTTTCCTGGAAGCGCTCGGTGTTTGGGGAAGGTTGCTGGGCCACGAGGAGCTGCTGGACACCATCCACAGCCCCTCTCAGGCATTTTCTGCTGGGTGGGACTCCCTGAAAATCCCTTCAGCTTTGTAGGGAAAGCACTTTTCCTACGGGGCACACAGGGTGTGAGGCTGGCTCTGGGAAAGAAATATTCCCAGGGAAGAAAGGCTGGGAACGTGCTGACGGCAGCACTGCTCTTTCAGGTGTCACTGTAAGAAGCTTCTAAAAAGCTCCATTTCTGCTTGGTGGGCAGAAAGTGCAGGAAAAAGTGCTGGGAATGTCCACGTGGACTTCAATTAGCATCAAGCAGCATCACAAGTGGTTTCGTCCAGGCAGGAGTCACAGTCACTGTGAGGTGATGAAAACGGAGATGGGATCTGCTTGAGGCGGATGGTGCAGCGGCTGCGCACCTGCGACGTGTATCCCTCAGGGTACCTATTTCTTTAGAACACTATGAAGACTAGAGGGAATTGAAAGTCCACTGCAGTTTAGGTTGTTCTTCACGAGATTGTTCAAGTCGAGCACAGCCATTCTGTTCAGCAGACACACGGGCAGGGGCTTCTTGGAGCGCTGCTCTGGCACCCATTCTTTGGAGGAGGGGATTGCAGGAAAGAAGAAAAGAAGCTCATCAACTACTGAAGAGGAAGAGTCACTGACAGGAAGCAGTGGGTTAAGAAATGTGAGGGGGAAAAAGGCAGAAAACATGAGGTGACAAGTGTGAGAAATGGGAGTGGAAAAAGGAGGGAAGTGTGAGGGAAGAAAAGGGTAGGAAACCTGAGTGGGAAAGGGTGAGAAAACGGAGGGGAAAATGGTGAAGATGTGAGTGAAAGTAGGAGAGGAAGGTGAGAGGAGGAAAAGGCAGGACATATGATGGGAAAATTCTAAGAAACATGATCAGGGAAGGCTGAAAAACATAGAGGAAAAAATGGAGGGAAATGTGAGGGGAAGAGAGTGAGAAAATTACTGGCAGAGAGAGAGAAACAGGCAGCAAATGTGAGGGGAACATTGTGAGAATCCTGAGGGGAAAAGAGGGAGAAACCAGAGGGCAGAAAAAGGCAGAAAACATTAGGGGGAAAAAAAGGGTGGGAAGTTGGATGGGAAAAGTGGCAGAAAACAGGAGTGAAAAAAGGGCAGAAAATGCTAGAGGAAAAGTAGAAGCAACATGAGGGGGAAAGAATGATAAACGTGAGGGGAAAAGTGGGAGAAATGTAAGAGGGAAAGCCTGGGAAACATGAGGGGAAAAGTGAGAAACATGAGGAGACAACTTGGAGAAAAATGACTGAGGAAAGGAGAAAAGCATGAGGGGAGAAAAGGGCAGGATAAGTGAGGGGAAAATTGTGAGAATCGTGAGAGAACAAAAAAGCAGGAAAAAGCGGGAAGTTGGGGAAATGTGAGAGGCAAAGCGTGAGGAAAGGGAGCTGAAAAGGGTGGGGAAAATGAGTAAAACTTGGGAGGCAAACATGAGAGGAAAACTGTGAGACTCAAGAGGGGGAAGGGGTGGAAATGTGAGAGGGAAAAGAACAGGAAATGTGAAGGGAGAAAAGGAGAGAAGGCAGGATTGGCATGACAGCTGAAATGATTCCTAACACATTCCCCCATGCATTTGCCCATTTATTGCACTAGCCCAGGGCTTCTCTGTATGTCCGTCTCCCCCTGTGCCTTGATTCCTGTTTGGAAGCAGTAGAAGTGCAGGATGTGCCCACCAGCAGGAGCTGCTCCAAGCTGGGAAGGGGCCAGGTGGTGCTGATTTCCAGAGGCTTCTGTGTCCCAGGTGAGGCCAGGGCAGGAGTGGGTTGAAAGGTGCTGCTGCTGCTCCTCTGTGCCAGAGAGCCCTGGCCGGGCAGGGCACGGCGCCCACTGCACTGCGGGCTCTTTCTCCTGCCACAGCTGGGCACACCTGGCAACAAATCATGACGACTTGTGGGGAAACCAAGGGCTTTGTGGAGGCTGCATTGCTCTGCACACACCCGGGCCACCTGCAGCACAGAGCTTTGGCCCCCAGAAAGGTAAACCCGAGGGGAACAGCTGGAAAAGGTTTCATTTTCACCTGTCAATAGATGACTTTATTTCAGTGCTGGGTGCGTGGGGAATCACTTTCCTAACACGTGCTCAGCCAGAAATCCCACCTACTCATTTGTAACCATGGAAACAAGACCTACTCATTACTTTGCTGAAACTCACAGGCTAAACATTCCCTCAAATTAGTTGACATATTTAAATCACTTCTCAGAAGTTACTGACAGGAGAGTAGGGCTCTCTTGAGAGTCTCGGCTGGTCATTTGGGGAACATCCCATTCCTGCAATTCTCCTCTGATGCTCAAGAGCCTCCTACAACCACTCTTTTCCCCTTGAATGCATTCCAGCTACATTCTTGGGAAGACTATTCTCAAGGCTAAGGTAGTCACTTGCACACATCAATCACTGCTCTGGAGGAATAGAGGGCTCAACAGTCTGTTAATGCAAAGGGAATTCACAATTTGTTACAGTTCAATATTTTCTCAAAACCTGCCTTCTCTGGGCATTGCTCACAAGCATTTCTTTAATTCACCTTGAAAATGTTTTTGCTGACTGAAGCCACATTGTGTCTTTCCTTCAGCAATTCAGAAGAAAAACACAAACTGCCTGCTGAAACCCTTCTGCTCCCTTCCAAATCAGTTCACTGCTCAAGCACGAGCCACAGGCTCCTGCCCGATTCCCTCTGTGAGATAGGAGGTAATATTTTGCTGCAGCTGCAGGGTTATGAGAAGAAAGAACGAAAGCTGTTGGTTCTTGGGGTTGTTATTTAGGGTTTGGGTTTGTTCTAGTTGATTTGTTGGGTGTTGCTGTGAGCTGGGAGAGGGGCCAGCGTGAAGACCAAACCAAAAGGGAAGTAGGAGAAGAGGGGAGGGGACAGAAAAGGAGGCGGTGGGGACAGAATACAAGTTTCCTATTTCCCGGCCAAAGGGAAAGGGGACACGGTTCGCCCTGGGCTGGGAAAGGCAATAAAAAGCAGCATTTTCTGTGTGTGTGTTGTGTGTGTGTTTGGCTCTTGGGAGAGGGAGATACACACCCAGCTCAGGTGAATCCATCCTAAAAAACAGTTCTCTTTGGCTTTGATGACGTTGTCACCCCATTAAATTTCATCTGACAGTTGGCTCCTCTCTAACACCTCTCTATCTCCCAGCAGCTCAGGGCTGCATTGCACAGTGCTTGCTCTGTGCCAGAGAGCTCAAAGCAGGCTGGCCTGGCGCCCCGGAATATTTCTGCAGAACACTCTGCATTTCACTCTTTTGCTCTGGCTCAGTGCACAACTCCAGCACTGCAGGCGCTTCCTCCCAGAGCCGTGTGAGGCCCCGGCTCCTGCAGATGTGAGCTGACAAGCTGTCCCTGCCTGCCGCTGGCCTCGCTTCCCCCGGCAGAAGCGCCGTGCCTGAAGGAGGCTGCCCTGTGCCGGAGCCTGCGGAGCAGCCCGGCTCCCTCCCCTGTGCCCAGAGCGCTGCACACACTGCTCACCTTGGCCAGGAGTTACAGGGCAGCTGGCACAAGGGTGGCAATCCTCAGCCAGGCCTGCAGCCCTCGCCTGTGGTTTGCCTTTCTCTGCTCCTGTGCACGCTCCGGACGGCCGATGCCACCGGTCTGTGCTGTGCCCAGCACGGCCACGCTTCCCCTCGGGAGAGCCTTCCCCACTTTCCAACTGTACCAAAGAAGCCATCAATGTCACTCTCCACCTCTAAGAAAAAACTGACACTTCAGAAGAAAATGTTGAGCTTTGTCAGAGGCTCAGAAGGAGGGGAATCTTTGAAAGGAGTTGAGGTTTCACAAACTTTATTTCCAATCCTATGCTACTATCCTACTCCACTGTCCTAGCTGCAATCCTACTCTGCAGTCCTATTCTACAATCCTTCTCTATACTGGTGTTGGAGAAAACAGTTGTCTGATTCCTGTCTCCTCCTTCCACTCTTTCACTGAAGTGATCAGTGGCACCAGGCTGGACACAGGCTTGGCTGATGTTACAAATGGATGCTGCACAAAGAAAAAAAAAAAAACAAGAATGAACCATTACTTTGCAAGCTAAGAGCCTCAAAGGCAGGGCAATATTTTTCAAAGGAAAAGGAGATTGAATCAGAGTACATCTAAGGAGCAACAGTGGGGCCACATTGGCACAGCTTGCTGCAAGAGCTGCTATGTGCCCCAGGCCTGGAAATATCTCCGGTCTGAGCATCCTGATCTCTTGAAAGAGGTCCCTGGTCATATTGCAGGGCACTTGGAGCAGATGACCCTTACAGGCCCTTGCCAGCCCAGCCCAGTCTAGGATTCCTGACTGTTCTCATTTGAACAGCACCAAGAGTGGAGGTGAGGAGGAGGAGGCTCCCCTGATGCCTTGCACTTCAGTGCAGGAGGAGCCCGTCCCTGGGACACTGTTTCCCCTGCAGCCCCTTGGCATTTTACCTGCAGCAGCTCCTTGGCAGACCAGCGCCGCGCCTCGTCTCTCTGCAGGCAGCAGCTCAGGAAGTCACACAGCAAAGGGGAGAGGAGCTTGGGCTGCTGCAGCTTTGGGATCCCTTTGGTGGCTTTCAGGAGTTGAGCCTGAAGAGAAAGGAAACACGAGTTTCTCACCCGCTTCTTTCACATCTGGAATTGCTCTCCCAGATCCCATTGTTTCAGGTGCACTCTGCAGTGGCACTTTCTGCCGTGGCACAGAGGCAGAGATGACTTTCCTGACCGACAAAACACCCAAAGCCCGATGCAGCCACAGCTTTCCCAGCATCCAGCAGCTCTTGCCTTGGCAGTTGATTTCATTGACTGGCCTTGTTAGTGGAAACAATAGCAGCAAAAGCAGGTTTCCTTCTCTGAGGGTTCACCTGAGCAGCTTGACAGGCTATTTGGAAGAGGGACTTTGCTCTACTAACTCACTCTACTATTTCCAAAGATAATTACATGAAAAGCATCTCTGCAGCTCTTGTTGGTCCCTTAAGCACAGCTGCCATCAAACCAAAGTCATCAAGCTTTTTCCTTGGTTCTTGAAAACAATGGGAATTGCAAGCAAAGAAAGGAAATCCCTCAGTTATTCCTCAGGTAAGGAAACAAACATTTGGAATCTCATCTTCCACACAGACACATGAAGATGCATGCACAAATGTCTTGGGACGAAAATGCCTCTTTGGGCACACAGGAAACACCTGCACCTCCGTCTCTCATCAGACTGCAAATTTCAGCTTCCCTTAGGCAGCAAAAGGAAAATTTTGGAGGTCAAAGCAGAAGAGGGAGAAACGCCATCCATGTGGTAGCCCTCTGCTCATTTGGACACTCAAGTCAATGCATTAATGGCATGGCCATCCTAGAAAGTGCCTGGAAACAAAGGGGTGGGTTTGGCCGGCTCTCCACATGGCCAGGCTTCATCTTAGTGACATGGAGGTGACGGCTTGGGTTAGGAAAGAAAGACGGTCACTGAGTGTTTCAGCAGCACCGCACAAGAAGCACAAGAGACTCTGTGGCCTTCACACCCTCTTGTTAAGGTTTCAGGCAAATTTCCTTGTGAGAAGAATGGGGGTGCACTTCTTCTCTCCAAACCACTGTTTTATAAACATCCTCGGGTTTGGGTTACTTTCCTTCATTTCAGGAAAGATAACACCACTTCTAAGATGCTTGTTTGCTGCTATTAGGGCTGTCTACAAAGCCAAAAGAGCTGGAACGACTTCTAAGCCAAAGCCCAGTGTTGCCTGAGAAGGGAGATTGTTTGCCTGGGCTAAGGCTTGAGTTCCCCCACGGATGCAACCAAAACCCCAGCAGATGCTGATGTGCTGCCGGGACATTTTCAGAAAGGGACTGTGGTGGAAGTAGTTCCAGCGGATGGCAATGGCATTTTGTCCAGTGGCACACACAAAGTGGGATGGGGGAGAAAGACAGCGGGATCAGAGAGTATTTACACCTTACCATGGCAGAATTTTCCTCCCAGTCAGGAGCTTCTCCTTCCACCATTTCAATGACCACGATTCCCAAAGACCATATGTCCACTTTGGGCCCATAGGGTTCACCGTTCACTTCAGGTGCCATCCACTGAAGAGTCCCGACCACCGATCTCCGTCTACTCTGCTCAGGGGTGAGTTGAGCAGAGAGGCCAAAATCAGCTGGGGAGAGAGCAAAAGACCGTTTTTATTTGAATCCTGTGCAATTAGGAAAGCACGCAAAAGAATTTCCCGGTAGAAGTTTGAGAATGTGCTCTTGAATCTCCTGGACAACCGTCCCTGCCTTGTTTCCTCAGGACTTTAGCCAAGGAAATATGGTGCTGGCTGCTTCAGAAATCCCCACATTTTTTACACTGCCTCCAGCAGGGGCTTTTCAAACTTTAGACATGTAGCTCCCTCCCTCTGGAAGGGACACGCACAGAGCAATGCCACTGTGGACTGCTCGAGCCTTGCCATAGGTCTGTGCACGTTGCCACCGCGTGGTCAGCTCACAACAGGCTCCCTGCACTGCCACCAGCGCCATTTTGGGGGGGCTGGCACTCACTCAAAAGCAGCCCCACAGCCCACATATCCCTGGAACGCTGCACCTGCCCAAGAATATACTGACCCAGCTTGACAGAGCCATCCGTTTTGAGAAGGATGTTGAGGCTTTTCAAATCTCTGTGCATCACGTGGTTGGCGTGGAGAAAATGCAGTCCTTGCAGGCACTGAGAGAGAAACCAGAAACAGGAGGGCAAATATCAGTGATGTGATTTCATCACACAAGAAAGGAAAGAGCTCTCCAAGATTCCCTCTGCAGGGGAATGAGGAGTAATGGCAGAACACAGTGCCACTGAGGGGAAGAGCTCGCTGCTCCAACACAGGCAGGGCAGCACCTTTCTAAAGGAAGGCATGTCAGCTTGCCAAAGAGCAACAGCAACTGCTGGTGTAGACTCTGCCCTGCAAACCAGCCAGGATGACTGCTGCTGCAGTGGATGTGCTCAGAAGCACACAGCACTCTGGCTGCACTGCTAACCTTTCCAGCTGAGGACTCAGAGAAATGAGTCTCTCTTTCTTCTTTGCTGTTCCTTTCAAATGCTCCCACCATCACCACCTTTGCTTTTACAGGCAAGGAATGCAGTGCCAACAGATCAAAGTTTAGAGAGGCAAGATGGAGAAGAGCAAATACAAGAGCCAGAGTGAAAATGCAACAGCAGGAGACAAGAGGACAAGAACAGAGTCCAGTGAGTGCAGGGGCACTGGCAGGCAGTTCATTTGAGAGGCTCTTGCTTGCCCACAGCATATCAGCCACACAGAAACAAAGCCTGGCTCATGGAATCGCTCCTGTTCTGAGCCCGTTTCCCAGACAATCCTGCCCAAGCTCTGGGAAGCACAGCTGGGATCCCCGACTGACCTCCCGACTGATGATGGCAATCTCGTCTTCTGTCAGGCGAGTCTTTTGGATTGTGTCGTAAAGACTGCCTCCATCCATGTACTCCATCACCAGCCACAGTTCTTCATGCACAAGGTAGCTGAAAGAAGGGAACAAGGCCATGCAGATGAACATGCATTCGTTGGCTCCTTTGCTTGATTCTTGTTTCTGGGTTGCTTTGTGACAAGGACAGAATTAAAAGAATTAAAGACATTCCCTCCGGGCTGTGGGTTGTTTGCAGTCTGTGCAGTCTCAAGGAGAACAGCACATCTGTCAAAAGGAGATGTCTCTGATGGCCAGCAATGAAAAAGTGCAGTTTAGTATACGCCAAGATGAAAAACCTGTCCCGCGTGGTATTTCTGGAAAGAAGCACCTAGTGTTCCTGGCATGGCCAGCCCTGGAAAAGAGGGGCAACAATCCAAGGGAAATCCTCCCTAGCATGCTTCATCAGCATTGAAGAAACCTTAAAAAATCCATCCTGAGACAACATGGAGGCAGCCAACTTACAGGGTACTGACTTCTTATGGTAGAGTTGATGCAGGTTTTTGAACAATTTTTCAACTATGTGTTGGAAAGCCAGGGATGACTCACGGAGATAAACTGCACTCTCTTCCCATCCATTGGAGATGAGTAGAGAAATAATAATGAAGCAATAATTAACAGCTTTCTTTTCTGCCAGTGTCCAAAGTGGGGTTTTAACCTTGCATACTTTTACTATGTAAACAAACCTTCATGGGATGAGACCATGACCACTCACCCGTCTAAATAATGGACAAGATGGGGACTCATATTCCTCTTCATGACCGTGATTTCAGTAACAATATCCTCCATCTCGCTCGGTCCCCGAAGATAGATTTTCTTGATAGCCACCTAGAATGACATTGAAAATCAGTAACTTTAGAAGTTGGAGGAATGAGACCAAAACACACATGGGGAGAGAGATTTTGCAATGACACCGCCAAGCCGTGCCAAAGTGCCTTGTAATTAGACAAAGGAGTAATTAGGAAGTGACATTCCTACAGCCCATTTCTCTGCTCCTTTGGGGGCCAGATCCAGGACACGTGGCCACTGACCACATTTTGCCTTGTCCACTTGTTAGCAATGGTGTGTCAACTCTCACCCCCCCAAAGCTCTGAGCACACTCTCTGTCTGTCTGTACTTGAGAAGAAGTAATGCGTGACTTGGTACTCTGTGGATACATCTCGGGCTATAGGCAGGGCTTGGGGCTTTTAGGGACACCTTGCAGATCTCTCCCTACGTGCAGTTCCCAAGTGCAGCACTGCAGGTGGCTAAGGAACTGCCAGGAACATTCAGATGTATTTGCTGGAAGCCAGAAATGAGAATTCAGGACTCTGAAGCCGTAGCCCCAGAGAGCAGTGAGATGCTCCTTTGTTGGAGCATCTGAGAGCCAGGGAGAGCATCCTTCTCTGAAAGGAACCGCTGTCCTCCTTGCCTTCCTTCTGGCAGCTGAGCAGGACAAAGACTGTCCCAAATGCAGTTGGCAGGCTGGCACCAGTCTGTGCTTCTTGTGCCTTTGCAGCACAGCTCTAGCCACAGCTGCAGTCGCAGCTGACACGAGACAGGAAAGCCCTGGAGAGCAGCAGAATCTGCAGGGGCTCTTGACATTTACCTCTCCGCCCGTGGCAGTGTCGATGGCTCTGCAAACCTCTCCAAAAGCCCTAGAAACAAAACAGCAGCAAAGAAAGGAGAAGCCATTTAGACCTTGGAGTGAAAGCCAGCCCAGACAGGAGATGTCTGCTGGAAATGCCTCCAACCTGCAGCATGCAGGAGGGCACTGCCAGAAGGCAGATGATGCATGTTCCTCTCCAGTGCATGGGCACTGGGCCTGTTTCTGAAGCATTGGGGTTTAGTGCCTCAGCTCCAAAGGCCAGGTGATTCTTTCATCGTGGATTTCAGTTTCTAAACTGGGCGGTTTTTATCCTCACCACAGACTATTTCCTTCAGCAAACTCTTGGGAAGAAATGCTCCTGAGAAGTGTTATCTGACTGCTATGATAGGGGGTAGGTTGCTGTTTCTGGCAATGAAATAGAAGTGTCTTTGATAATGCCTTCTGACCACACTTCCAAATTCTGGCCGGTACTGAGAGATGGGGCAGACTAACCCCAGTGTCTGAATATGTTTGCAGCTTGCCTGACTTCACACTTGACAGATATTCCAGCAGCAAATCAGCTGCCCCATGACTGTGTAGAAGCAACTGTGGTTGGACTCACCCTCTGCCAACAATTTCCTTTTCGGTGTATTTCCTCCGGGGATTTTCTGTGCTCACCATTTGCCCTGAGGGAAACAAAATGCAAAATGCTCACTTGAAAGCAGACATCCCACTATCCAAGAGATACAAAAGGCAGCCCTGCTGGGGCTCTACAGTCTGGCCTTCTGAGTCCTTTGTGGCCAGCTGGGTAACAACAACAACAACAACAACAATTGCAACAAGACAGGCAGCTCTGCAGTACAAGCAGGTCAGCACAGAGAATGATTTTCTACAGTCCTTTGAAGAGATGCCTTGGCAGAAAACAAAGCACAGGGAGATGCATTCCCAGGAGAGGAGGGCATCTTCCCCACCTTGCAGCAGTTTCCCAAAGGAATGCCTTTCCCTTTGTAAACCCAAGCAGCTCATGCTCTAACCAACCCCAAGGGGCCTTCAGCAGCAGGACCCTCACCCTTGATGAGCAGGCTGAGCTGGAAGACGCCCTTGCCCGTGGCCCACGTGAAGAATCACACTGCTTCTCCTCCCCCTGACAGCAGGGATCAGTCCCTGCCATTGCACTCGCCCTCTCAGCCCCGCACACGTGCCCACCTTCCCGCAGCGGGCAAGGGCAGCAAGGACAGCAGTGCTCCTCAGGTGCCGGCGGGACACGGACAGCTGCCCAGAGGAGATGCTGACCCTCTGTGAGCCCAGCCCAGGCTGTGCAGGAGCCGGCCCAGAGCAGGGGCTGCTGCCTCGGGGCAGCTCCGCGCTGCAGCGGCCGGCCGGCAGCGGCACTCTCCCAGCTAAGGAAGGCTCCAGCCTCGGCGCTCACACCAGCCCTCAGGGCCAGGGCAGCCACCGCCACAAAGCTGCCAAAGCCCAGGCACCAGCACTGACAAGCAATGGCAAGAAGGCACGGCCACACCCAGCCCCTTCCAAGCTGGTGCCCCCACTGAGGACACAGCAGGATTGGCTTGGAGAGCAGACACACCCAGGTGCACGTCAGTGCCCTTTTGTGCCAGCAGGTGATGGGAGGCAGAGAGTCAGCTGGGCTCTCTTCTCAGCCCCACCAGGTCTTATCTGAGGGCACAGGACGGGCAGCTGCTCTGGGCAAGAAGCAGCTTCAATGACTTGTGCTGTAGAGTCACAAAGGGCACTGAGATGAGGAGGATCAATGGGTCCAGCTATGCTGACACGTGCTCACAATACACTGTCCCTCAGAGAAGAAAGACACAAGACGTACTCATGAACCCCAGGAAGTCATCCTCCTCATACTCCATCTCCTGTTGCTGAGCAGCAGCTTTGTCAGTGCTGGAGATGAAGGAACTGCCCAGGCTCCACTGCTCAGCTGGGGCAGGCCAGGCCCCTTCAGGTGACACTGCTGCTCCTGCTGCTGCAGCTTCAATAGAAGAGCCTGTGGAGATCTGAGACAACAAAAGAGTTTGTGTCAGAAAAGTGGCTGGCAGAGATTAGCCCCAGATCCCATTTTAAATGCAAGCCCTTAGGAAGGTGCTGTCAGCCAGTGACTGGGAGCTGCTGTCAAGCTCAGCTTTTTCACCTTTCTGCCCACAATTCACATTAATTCAGCCACTTCTTTCTGCTTCCCTGCCCACCTCTGCTTCCATTTTACCAAAAGAACAACCTGGCAACCAAGGCACCAAAATCCCTGACTTGAAGCAGAAACTCCACGTCCCCAGTGTGTCTCTGAAATGCTCCCAGGTAAGCACAGCCAAGAAGCTCGTGGGGACAAACCGCCCCAAAAAGCTTGTGTTGTCACATCAATACTTTTTGTGCCTGTGGGTACTTGGCGAGTCTGTGGAGGGGGACAGGTGTCCCCAGACCACAGCGTCCCCTACGTATCCACCAAGGCTGAGCACAGTGCCTTTGACATGCTCCCTCCTCTGCAGACAGGGAACCTTCCTGCTCCAGGCTGGCCTCTATCAGAATCCCAGCAAGCTGGGGCCTAAACATGGCAGCTCAAAGCCCATTTTCCAGCTGTCACTGGCTGAGGGGAATGGCTAGGTCTGGCAGGACTGCAGCACTCGGCATCCTCAGCCACCAACAGCAAGAGCTGGCTGCTCAGAAACTTGCAGCTCTGCCTCGCACTAAAGACAGCACCCTCCAGAAGTGGCACTTACCGTCTGGGAAAGTTGCGGCTGTGGTGTGACCACAGCTGGAGCCTTGTGGTCATTTGGCTCCTCGTTGGCTTCTCGTCCAGGAGCAGAGGAAGCCAGAGGAGAGTCTGCTCTTGGTTCTGGGATCTGTGGACAGACAGGAGCGTTAGACACAGGCCATGACCTATCATTTAGAACCTTCTTTCTCTTCAGCTCTAGAACCAGCTCTACTAAGCACAAATCATCAACTTGCAGAGCAAGGGGATTCTAAGTCCCTCAGACTAAATTCTAATGGGCTGATTCAACTGGACACTGCAAATTGCTCCAAATTACATATTCCCCCCTGACTACTATCAGGAAGCACATTCTCTCTGCAAAACTTATCTTTTAGTTCTTTTAAAGCTCTGAAATGGAAAATTAGGAAATAGGCAGTGATGCCTTTGCTCTTGCTGCTGTAGACATGGAAATGGATTTTCTTGCAGCCTACTCAGCTGGCCCTCTACACTCTACTGCCACAGGCCAAGCTCACAGCTTGCTGCACAATTCTTAAACGCCAAGAACATCAAATGTTCTTTCCTTACTCACCTTGGGATCAGCACCTCTGAATACCCGGCTCAGGTGACCTGCAGTGGGCAAGGGAAAATGAAGCAGATGCTTTGAGAAAACTGGAGACAACCAGAGCATTTTTAGAAGACCTTCCAAGGCCTCCCAGTCTACATTTTCAAAGTTGTCCTGCTTGACCCAGCAAGGGAGGAATTGGCAAACTCTGCTGCCACAGACTCTCCAACAGAGGGAACGCAACCCCTGCAGGCTGCCTTGCAAATGCTGCCCGCACGGCCGTGGCTACACACACCCCCTTTGGAGCTGAACATGTTGACAGGAGCTTTACCCAAGCGGCATCTGGATGGCCTTTCTGTTTCCAAATGAACTCAGTCACTAAGAAAGAGCAGGAAGACACAAAAACCAGGTTAGGTGACACTCAGGGAAAACCTCTACTTACCTGCCAGGTTACTTAGGAAATAGCAGGAATAGGCAACTCCATAAACAGTGAAAACTGCAGCGGCGAGTTGTCCAATCATTGTGGCAACTGCGGTGCAAGTTTGCAGACTGCGCTCTAACGCTAGCTAAAAGAAGTCTCCTGTCAGTCAGCAGCTGCCCCCTGACAAAAGCCTCAAGCACAGGACCAAGTTCCTGCACTGAGCAAGGCCAAGAGCTGCTCTGACACCCCTGAGGCCTTCCGTGCACCAAGGCAACCTTGTGATGTCACCACGACCACGTGACAACCGTGCCCTGACATCACAAAGCAAATGCTCTGCCTTGATCTGGATGGATGGAGGAGGGCACGTGGACTCGACTACTGAGGACTCATTGCAGATGCTAGAATTAAGGGCTGTCCTTTGGATCATTATGAATTGGCCTGATCAGGGTGTAAATATTGTCACAGACTCATGATACGTAGTAGGGGTGGTGCTGCGGATTGAGGATGCATTGATAAAGGATATAAAGAATGACAGGTTATGGGAACTTTTGAGGCAGCTGAGGCAAGCTGTTCGGCTGCGCTCAGCTCCTTTTGCGATTTTGCATATTCGAAGCCACAAATGGTCAGAAGGTTTGGGTCAGGGTAATGCCATAGCTGATCAGTTGGTTTCTGTTGCAGTACCACAAGACGGATTTCAGCAGGCACGTATTGCTCATGAGACTTTTCACCAGAATGCGCGAGGCCTAAAGAAACAGTTTCGCATATCTCTGAATGATGCCCGTGGTATTGTCAGATCCTGTCCTCTCTGTAGTCAGCATGGGCCTGGACTAGGGATGGGAGTAAACCCACGGGGCCTTGGACCCAATCACATCTGGCAAATGGATGTAACTCACGTATCCTCCTTTGGTAGATTGAAATATGTGCATGTTACAATTGATACTTTCAGTAAATTTATTTGGGCTTCAGCGCAGCTGGGAGAGAAAGCTCTCCACGTGGTACGACACCTAACTACTTGCTTTGCGGTGATGGGGGTGCCAGAACAGATTAAGACAGATAATGGCCCTGCATATGTGAGCAGCAGGATCCAAAGGTTCTTACAGAAGTGGGGTGTGACACACATCACAGGTATCCCACATTCACCAACAGGTCAGGCGATTGTGGAGCGAGCCCACCAAACACTCAAGGATTATCTGTTAAAATATAAGGAGGAGGTGGATGTGCAGACCATGCTATCAAAAACACTATTTGTATTAAACTATCTGTGTGTAATGGGGGACCACTCGGAGCCCCCTGCGGTCATCCACTCAGGCGGAGTAAAGGAGGAAGCAACTAAGCCATTGTTTAAAGTCATGTACCGAGATCCCAAAACTGGAGTATGGGAAGGTCCCGCAGAGGTTCAGTACATGGGTAGAGGTTATGTTTGTGTTCTTACCCCCACAGGGCCCCAATGGATACCTAGTAAATGGATCCGTCCTGCTAATGACCCTGCAAGAGCGACATCGATACTGGACAGCCAGGGTTAGAGGGGGTACACTTAATTGAAGACTTAAGGGCAAGAGAAAACCTACAACTGCTCTGGCAGTTTGACAAGGTAGTACAGAGAGATCACTCCATGTCAATTCATACCCAAATAGCTAAGTTGTAAGAACTCACTAGTCATTTGCAGCAAGACACAGGCTTGGGTTTAACAGATTGGCTATGATCTTTCGGGCTAGGGCCTTGGATAACCTCCCTACTGCAACATGTAATCAATATTGTGATTGTTATTATACTGCTTGTACTTTTTGTATCTTGCTTTTTTTGCTGCTTGCAACAGATGATGTATCGCATAGCAGAAACAGTAACTACTCGGCACGCTGCGTTTGCTGCACAAAATAAAAAAGAGGGAATTGTTGAAGAATGGTTAGCAGAGCAAGGCCACGGATCATTAGAGGCCTCATGGCCCGATACCAAGTGCTAGCAGCCTACGCGCTGCTAAGATAAGCTGTCCTTGGGACAGCAGTAAGCACGGATACGGGCCAAAGATAAAAGAACTTGTGCTTAATAGAGCGTAGCAGTAAGCACGTATACAAAGTTTTCAGCATGCCAAGACGAGGAACCTTCTCACGCTTGATATAGCCAATCAAGTATAGATGAGTAGTGTATGCTAACCAATTATAATTTGACAAGTATGCTGAATGCTTGGGGCAAAAGTATAAGAACGGATGTTATGAGCAATAAAGTTGAACAATGCTTTACCAATCATATTGATTGATTGCATTCTTCCCTCGCCGAAATCCTCCGCAGTGCAGCACATCCTGCGTAGGAGATGGTCCTGGTGTCCCAGAGGGAATTGTGCATGGCTTTGGGGACAGTGGTGCAGATGGAGCCCAGGTCGCTGAGGGCCAGGTTGAGCAGGAAGAAGAACATGGGGCTGTGCAGGTGGTGGCCGCAGGCTACGGCGCTGGTGACGAGGCCGTGGCCCAGGAGGGCAGCCAGGGAGATGCCCAGGAAGAGGCAGAAGCGCAGGAGCTGCAGCTGCCGCGTGTCTGCCAACGCCAGCGGGAGGAAGTGGCTGATGGAGCTGCTGTTGGACATTTGCTGTGGCTGCATATGGGCACGTGTTCATGGATAAAGGACAGTGACAAGTCAGGGCTGGCTGCTTTGAGCCAAACCCGTGCCATTCCCTGTAGCCTGTCCTGCTGGTGTTGGTGTCTTTGGGGCGGACCCTGACTGCCGACAAAACAGCAACACATTCGCTTAAGAGCTGGACTAGGTCAGTGCAAAAGATGGCGGCCAGGGCTGAGGGAGCCACACACAAGATGGCGGCCAGGGCTGGAGAGCCACACACAAGATGGCGGCTGGGGCTGGGCTGCCAGGGCGGCTGATCTCACTAGGAGGCGCAGCCTCAGCCCTCTGGCTGCCATCCTGTGTGGGGCAGGCAGAGCCCCCCTTCAGTGCCTGTTGAAATGGACATTAACGGACACCCGGGAAAAGGACACGGTCTGGCACCTTTGCTCTGTGCACACAAACATAGACCAGCCAGTTTGGAACGCCAACTGGCAGTACTTTGATGTCAAGGCAATTCAAATAGGTGAAAATACGAAACTCCAGGCATTGAACGTTTTAAAATAAAAATTTTTTTTTTTTTTTTTTTTGAAAGAGGGCTAAAAGCACTCCTTGTGCACATGGACTCCAATTAGCATCAAGCAGCATCACAAGTGGTTTCGTCCAGGCAGGAGTCACAGTCACTGTGAGGTGATGAAAACGGAGATGGGATCTGCTTGAGGCGGATGGTGCAGCGGCTGCGCACCTGCGACGTGTATCCCTCAGGGTACCTATTTCTTTAGAACACTATGAAGACTAGAGGGAATTGAAAGTCCACTGCAGTTTAGGTTGTTCTTCACGAGATTGTTCAAGTCGAGCACAGCCATTCTGTTCAGCAGACACACGGGCAGGGGCTTCTTGGAGCGCTGCTCTGGCACCCATTCTTTGGAGGAGGGGATTGCAGGAAAGAAGAAAAGAAGCTCATCAACTACTGAAGAGGAAGAGTCACTGACAGGAAGCAGTGGGTTAAGAAATGTGAGGGGAAAAAAGGCAGAAAACATGAGGTGACAAGTGTGAGAAATGGGAGAGGAAAAAGGAGGGAAGTGTGAGGGAAAAAAGGGAATGAAACCTGAGTGGGAAAGGCTGAGAAAACGGAGGGGAAAATGGTGAAGATGTGAGTGAAAGTAGGAGAGGAAGGTGAGAGGAGGAAAAGGCAGGACATATGATGGGAAAATTCTAAGAAACATGATCAGGGAAGGCTGAAAAACATAGAGGAAAAAATGGAGGGAAATGTGAGGGGAAGAGAGTGAGAAAATTACTGGCAGAGAGAGAGAAACAGGCAGCAAATGTGAGGGGAACATTGTGAGAATCCTGAGGGGAAAAGAGGGAGAAACCAGAGGGCAGAAAAAGGCAGGAAACATTAGGGGGGAAAAAAGGGTGGGAAGTTGGATGGGAAAAGTGGCAGAAAACAGGAGTGAAAAAAGGGCAGAAAATGCTAGAGGAAAAGTAGAAGCAACATGAGGGGGAAAGAATGATAAACGTGAGGGGAAAAGTGGGAGAAATGTAAGAGGGAAAGCCTGGGAAACATGAGGGCAAAAGTGAGAAACATGAAGAGACAACTTGGAGAAAAATGACTGAGGAAAGGAGAAAAGCATGAGGGGAGAAAAGGGCAGGATAAGTGAGGGGAAAATTGTGAGAATCGTGGGAGAACAAAAAAGCAGGAAAAAGCGGGAAGTTGGGGAAATGTGAGAGGCAAAGCGTGAGGAAAGGGAGCTGAAAAGGGTGGGGAAAATGAGTAAAACTTGGGAGGCAAACATGAGAGGAAAACTGTGAGACTCGAGAGGGGGAAGGGGTGGAAATGTGAGAGGGAAAAGAACAGGAAACGTGAAGGGAGAAAAGGAGAGAAGGCAGGATTGGCACGACAGCTGAAATGATTCCTAACACATTCCCCCATGCATTTGCCCATTTATTGCACTAGCCCAGGGCTTCTCTGTATGTCCTTCTCCCCCTGTGCCTTGATTCCTGTTCGGAAGCAGTAGAAGTGCAGGATGTGCCCACCAGCAGGAGCTGCTCCAAGCTGGGAAGGGGCCAGGTGGTGCTGATTTCCAGAGGCTTCTGTGTCCCAGGTGAGGCCAGGGCAGGAGTGGGTTGAAAGGTGCTGCTGCTGCTCCTCTGTGCCAGAGAGCCCTGGCCGGGCAGGGCACGGCGCCCACTGCACTGCGGGCTCTTTCTCCTGCCACAGCTGGGCACACCTGGCAACAAATCATGACGACTTGTGGGGAAACCAAGGGCTTTGTGGAGGCTGCCTTGCTCTGCACACACCCGGGCCACCTGCAGCACAGAGCTTTGGCCCCCAGAAAGGTAAACCCGAGGGGAACAGCTGGAAAAGGTTTCATTTTCACCTGTCAATAGATGACTTTATTTCAGTGCTGGGTGCGTGGGGAATCACTTTCCTAACACGTGCTCCGCCTGAAATCTCACCTACTCATTTGTGACCATGGAAACAAGACCTACTCATTACTTTGCTGAAACTCACAGGCTAAACATTCCCTCAAATTAGTTGACATATTTAAATCACTTCTCAGAAGTTACTGACAGGAGAGTAGGGCTCTCTTGAGAGTCTCGGCTGGTCATTTGGGGAACATCCCATTCCTGCAATTCTCCTCTGATGCTCAAGAGCCTCCTACAACCACTCTTTTCCCCTTGAATGCATTCCAGCTACATTCTTGGGAAGACTATTCTCAAGGCTAAGGTAGTCACTTGCACACATCAATCACTGCTCTGGAGGAATAGAGGGCTCAACCGTCTGTTAATGCAAAGGGAATTCACAATTTGTTACAGTTCAATATTTTCTCAAAACCTGCCTTCTCTGGGCATTGCTCACAAGCATTTCTTTAATTCACCTTGAAAATGTTTTTGCTGACTGAAGCCACATTGTGTCTTTCCTTCAGCAATTCAGAAGAAAAACACAAACTGCCTGCTGAAACCCTTCTGCTCCCTTCCAAATCAGTTCACTGCTCAAGCACGAGCCACAGGCTCCTGCCCGATTCCCTCTGTGAGATAGGAGGTAATATTTTGCTGCAGCTGCAGGGTTATGAGAAGAAAGGACGAAAGCTGTTGGTTCTTGGGGTTGTTATTTAGGGTTTGGGTTTGTTCTAGTTGATTTGTTGGGTGTTGCTGTGAGCTGGGAGAGGGGCCAACTTGAAGACCAGACCAAAAGGGTAGTAGGAGAAGAGGGGAGGGGACAGAAAAGGAGGCGGTGGGGACAGAATACAAGTTTCCTATTTCCCGGCCAAAGGGAAAGGGGACACGGTTCGCCCTGGGCTGGGAAAGGCAATAAAAAGCAGCATTTTCTGTTTGTGTGTTGTGTGTGTGTTTGGCTCTTGGGAGAAGGAGATACACGCCCAGCTCAGGTGAATCCTTCCTAAGAAACAGTTCTCTTTGGCTTTGAGGACTTTTTTGCCCCATTAAATTTCATCTAAGAGTTGGCTCCTCTGTAACACCTCTCTCTCTCCCAGCAGCTCAGGGCTGCATTGCACAGTGCTTGCTGTGTGCCAGAGAGCTCAAAGCAGGCTGGCCTGGTGCCCCGGAATATTTCTGCAGAACACTCTGCATTTCACCCCTTTGCTCTGGCTCAGTGCACAACTCCAGCACTGCAGGCGCTTCCTCCCAGAGCCGTGTGAGACCCCGGCTCCTGCAGATGTGAGCTGACAAGCTGTCCCTGCCTGCCGCTGGCCTCGCTTCCCCCGGCAGAAGCGCCGTGCCTGAAGGAGGCTGCCCTGTGCCGGAGCCTGCGGAGCAGCCCGGCTCCCTCCCCTGTGCCCAGAGCGCTGCACACACTGCTCACCTTGGCCAGGAGTTAGAGGGCAGCCGGCACAAGGGTGGCAATCCTCAGCCAGGCCTGCAGCCCTCGCCTGTGGTTTGCCTTTCTCTGCTCCTGTGCACGCTCCGGACGGCCGATGCCACCGGTCTGTGCTGTGCCCAGCACGGCCACGCTTCCCCTTGGGAGCAGCCAGCTGCCAGCTGGGCTCTGAGAGCGCAGGATTCGCCCGGGGCCCCCAGGAGGCACCCAGGGCCGGGCTGCTGCCTCTTGCAGCTCCAAGGGCCTCCTTGCAGCTGCCTCTGCCCAGGCTCAGGCTGCTCCGGGCTCTGCCAGGGCTCTGCTGGGGCTCCAGCCTGGGCAAGGCGGGGCCTGGGCTCACCTGGCAGCCGCTGACAGCTCTGCGCCAGCTCTGCGCCTTTCCCAGCAGCCTCCCTGATTTTTCTTGCTGTCTCACTTGGGCAAAACTCTCCCCCAGACAAAGAGATTGCACTTAGGGATACAAATGCAAGTGGCAGGAACCCAAATGCTCTCAAGTCAGAGCTCAAGGCCTGCATCTGCACAGGGTATTTGGGCTGCCCCACTCGTCCTTTGTTTCTGCCTGCAAATGCCACCACCCTTCCTGCCTCAGACACAAGTGCCACAGCTGGGTAAAACCCAGCCAGTGGGCCATATTCCAAAGGCACTGCAGTCTGGAGAGCATGACGAAAAAAGAGCCTACTCCCCCTTCAAACCGTACCAAAGAAGGCATCAATGTCACTTTCCACCTCTAAGCAAAAATGGACAGTTCAGAAGGAAATGTTGAGCGTTCTCACAGGCTCAGAAGGAGGAGAATCTTCAAAATGACTTGAGGTTTCAGAAACTTTATTTACAATCCTAGGCCAAAATCCTACTCTACAGTCCTAGCTACAATCCTACTCTACAATCCTCTACGATGCGGGTGATGGAGATAACAGTTTTAAAGTGACTGTTCCATTCCTGTCAACTCCTTACACTTCTTAAATGTAAGGATGAGTGGGACCAGGCTGGATGTAGGCTTGGCCGATGTTACAAATGGATGCTGCACAAAGGAAAGAAAACCAAGAAGGAGCCATTACTTTCCAAGCTAAGAGCCCCAAAGGCAGGGTAATATTTTTTTAAAATGAAACTGGGGATTGAGTCAGGGTCTAAGGAGCAACAGTGGGGCCACATTGGCACAGCTTGCTGCAAGAGCTGCTATGTGCCCCAGGCCTGGAAATATTTCAGTTCTGAGCATCCTGATCTCTTGAAAGAGGTCCCTGGTCATATTGCAGGGCACTTGGAGCAGATGACCCTTACAGGCCCTTGCCAGCCCAGCCCAGTCTAGGATTCTTGGCTGTTTTCATTTGAACAGCACCAAGAGTGGAGGTGAGGAGGAGGAGGCTCATCTGATGCCTGGCACTTCAGTGCAGGAGGAGCCCGTCCCTGGGACACTGTTTCCCCTGCAGCCCCTTGGCATTTTACCTGCAGCAGCTCCTTGGCAGACCAGCGCCGTGCCTCATCTCTCTGCAGGCAGCAGCTCAGGAAGTCACGCAGCAAAGGGGAGAGGAGCTTGGGCTGCTGCAGCTCTGGGATCCCTTTGGTGGCTATCAGGAGTTGAGCCTGGAGAAAAAGGAAAGATGAGTCTCTCAGCTGCTTCTTTCACATCTGCAACTGCTCTCCCAGATCCTATTGTTTCAGCTGCACTCTGCAGTGGCAGTTTCTGCCGTGGCACAGAGGCAGAGATGACTTTCCTGGACCAACAAAACACCCAAAGCCCGATGCAGTCACAGATTTTCCAACATCCAGCAGATCTTGCCCTGGCAGCTGATTTCATTGACTGACCTCCTTAGTGAAAACTACATCAGCAAAAGCACCTTTGCTTCTCTGAGGATTCACCTGAGCAGCTTGACAAGCTAGTTGGAAGAGGGACTTTGCTCTACTAACTCACTCTACTATTTCCAAGGAGTATTACATGAAAAGCATCTCTGCAGCTCTTGTTGGTCCCTTAAGCACAGCTGCCATCAAACCAAAGTCATCAAGCTTTTTCCTTGGTTCTTGAAAACAATGGGAATTGCAAGCAAAGAAAGGAAATCCCTCAGTTATTCCTCAGGTAAGAAAACAAACATTTGGAATCTCATCTTCAACGCAGACACATGAAGATGCATGCACAGATGTTTTGGGATGAAAATGCCTCTTTGGGCACGCAGGAACCACCTGCAGCTCTGTCTCGCAGCACACTGCAAATTTCAGCTTCCCTTAGGCAGAAAAAGGAAAATTGTCGTAGTCAAATCAGAACAAGGAGAATTGCCATCCCTGTGGTAGCCCTCTGCTCCTTTGGATCCACAAGTCAATGCATTAATGGTATGGCCATCCTAGAAAGTGCCAGGAAACACCGAGGTGGTTTGGCAGGCTCTCCACATGGCCAGGCTCCAGCCTAGTGACATAGAGAGGGTGGTTTGGGTTAGGAAAGAAAGATGGTCACTAAGTGTTTCAGCACCACTGCACAAGAAGCACAAGAGACTCTGTGGCCTTTACACCCACATGTCCACATTTCAGGCAAGTTTCCCTGTGAGAAGGATGGGGGTACACTCCTCTCCAAACCAGTTTTAGAAACTTTGTTGGGTTTGGGTTTCTGTCCTTCATTTCAGGAAAGATATCAGCAGCTCTAAGATGCTTGTTTCCTGTTAGTAGGGCCATCTACACGGCCAAAAGAGCTGGAACGACTTCTAAGCCAAAGCCAAATGTTGCCTGAGAAGGGAGATTGTTTGCCTGGGCTAAGGCTTGAGTTCCCCCACGGATGCAACCAAAACCCCAGCAGATGCTGATGTGCTGCCGGGACATTTTCAGAAAGGGACCGTGGTGGAAGTAGTTCCAGCGGATGGCAATGGCATTTTGTCCAATGGCACACAGAACGTGGGATGGGGGAGAAAGACAGCGGGATCAGAGAGTATTTACACCTTACCAAGAGAGGACCTTTATTCCCGTAAGGACGTTCTCCTTCCACCATTTCAATGCCCACAATTCCAAACGACCATATGTCTGCTTTGGGGCCATAGGACTCAGCTTTTGCCATTTCTGGCGCCATCCACCAAGCAGTCCCGACCACCGAGCTCCGTCTACTCTGCTCAGGGGTGAGTTGAGCAGAGAGGCCAAAATCAGCTGGGGAGAGAGCAAAAGAAGGTTTTTATTTGAATCCTGTGCAATTAGGAAAGCAAGCAAAAGAATTTCCCGGTAGAAGTTTGAGAATGTGCTGTTAAATCTCCTGGACAACTGTCCCTGCTCTGTTTCCTCAGGACTTTAGCCAAGGAAATATGGCATTGGGTGCTTCAAAAATCCCCACATTTTTACACTGTCTCACAACAGGCTCCCTGCACTGCCACCAGCACCATTTTGGGGGGGCTGGCACTCACTCAAAAGCAGCCCCACAGCCCACATACCACTGAAACGCTGCACCTGACCAAGAATATACTGACCCAGCTTGACAGAGCCATCCGTTTTGAGAAGGATGTTGAGGCTTTTCAAATCTCTGTGCATCACATGGTTGGCGTGGAGAAAATGCAGTCCTTGCAGGCACTGAGAGAGAAACCAGAAACAGGAGGGCAAAAATCAGTGATGTGATTTCATCACACAAGAAAGGAAACAGCTCTCCAAGATTCCCTCTGCAGGGGAATGAGGAGTAATGGCAGAACACAGTGCCACTGAGGGGAAGAGCTCGCTGCTCCAACACAGGCAGGGCAGCACCTTTCTAAAGGAAGGCATGTCAGCTTGCCAAAGAGCAACAGCAACTGCTGGTGTAGACTCTGCCCTGCAAACCAGCCAGGATGACTGCTGCTGCAGTGGATGTGCTCAGAAGCACACAGCACTCTGGCTGCACTGCTAACCTTTCCAGCTGAGGACTCAGAGAAATGAGTCTTTCTTCTTTGCTGGTCTTTCAAATGCTGCCACCCCCACCTTTGCTTTTACAGGCAAGGAATGCAGTGCCAACAGACCAAAGTTTAGAGAGGCAAGATGGAGAAGAGCAAATACAAGAGCCAGAGTGAAAATGCAACAGCAGGAGACAAGAGGACAAGAACAGAGTCCAGTGAGTGCAGGGGCACTGGCAGGCAGTTCATTTGAGATGCTCTTGCTTGCCCAGAGCATATCAGCCACACAGAAACAAAGCCTGGCTCATGGAATCACTCCTGTCCTGAGCCCCTTTCCCAGACAATACTGCCCAAGCCCTCGGATGCACAGCTGGGATCCCTCACCTCTCGACTGATGGTTGCAACATGGTCTTCACATATGCAAACCTCAGTGATGACATCATTCAGAGTGCCTCCATCCATGTACTCCATCACCAGCCACAGTTCTTCATGCACAAGGTAGCTGAAAGAAGGGAACAAGGCCATGCAGATGAACATGCATACATTGGTTTCTTGGCTTGATTCTTGTTTCCGGGTCCCTTTGTGACAAGGACAGAATTCAAGGAATAGACACTCCCTCCAGGCTGTGCATTGTTTGCAGTCTGTGCAGTCTCAAGGAGAACAGCACATCTGTGAAAAAGGAGAGATTTTAGATGGCCAGCAAGCAAAAAGTACAGTTTAGTATCAGCCAAGATGAAAAACCTGTCCCGCATGGTATTTCTGGAAAGGAGCACCTAGTGTTCCTGGCATGGCCAGCCATGGAAAAGAGGGGCAACAATCCAAGGGAAATCCTCTTGAGCATGCTTCATCAGCATTGAAGAAACTTGAAAAAATCAATCCTGAGACAACATGGAGGCAGTGAGCTTACAGGGTATTGACTTAGTATGGGAGGGTTGATTCAGGTTTTTGGCCAGTGTTCCAACTCAGTGTTTGAAAGCCAGGGAAGACACATGCAGGCAAAATACACTCTCTTCCCATCCATTGGAGATGAGTAGAGAAATAATAATTAACTAATTATTAACAGCTCTATTTCCTGCCAGTGTCCAAAGTGGGTTTTTAACCTCGCATGCTTTTACAATGTAAACAAACCTTCATGGGATGAGACCATGACCACTCACCTGTCTAAATAATCCACAACACGCGGACTCTTATTCCTCTTCATGACAGTGATTTCATTAAGGGTTACTTGCTTCCTACTCCGTCCTTGAAGATTTATTTTTTTGATGGCCACCTAGAATGACATTGAAAATCAGTAACCTTAGAAGTTGGTGGCACAAGACCACAACACACATGGAGCGAGTGATTTTGCAATGACACAGGCGAGCTCTGCCGAAGTGCCTTGCAATTAGACAAAGGAACTGACATCCCTACAGCTCATTTCTCTGCTCCTTTGGGGGCCAGTTACAGGACACGTGGCCACTGACCACATTTTGCCTTGTCCACTTGTTAAAAATGGTGTCTCAACTCTCACAACCCCAAAGTTCTGAGCACACTCTCTGTTTCTCTGTCTGTACTTCAGAAAAAGTAATGTGTGCCTTGGAACTCTGTGGATACATCTTGGAGTCTAGGCAGGGCTTAGGGCTTTTAGGGACACCTTGCAGACCTCTCCCTATGTGCAGTTCCCAAGTGCAGCACCGCAGGTGCCTAAGGAACTGCCAAGAACATTCAGATGTATTTGCTGGCAGCCAGAAAGGAGAATTCAGGACTCCGAAGCCGTAGCCCCAGAGCGCAGTGAGATGCTCCAAGGCACCACCTTTGTTGGAGCATCTGAGAGCCAGGGAGAGCATCCTTCTCTGAAAGGAACCGCTGCCCTCCTTGCCTTCCTTCTGGCAGCTGAGCAGGACAAAGACTGTCCCAAATGCAGTTGGCAGGCTGGCACCAGTCTGTGCTTCTTGTGCCTTTGCAGCACAGCTCTAGCCACAGCTGCAGTCGCAGCTGACACGAGACAGGAAAGCCCTGGAGAGCAGCAGAATCTGCAGGGGCTCTTGACATTTACCTCTCCGCCCGTGGCAGTGTCGATGGCTCTGCAAACCTCTCCAAAAGCCCTAGAAACAAAACAGCAGCAAAGAAAGGAGAAGCCATTTAGACCTTGGAGTGAAAGCCAGCCCAGACAGGAGATGTCTGCTGGAAATGCCTCCAACCTGCAGCATGCAGGAGGGCACTGCCAGAAGGCAGATGATGCATGTTCCTCTCCAGTGCATGGGCACTGGGCCTGTTTCTGAAGCATTGGGGTTTAGTGCCTCAGCTCCAAAGGCCAGGGGATTCTTTCATCGTGGATTTCAGTTTCTAAACTTGGCATTTTTTATCCTGATCACAGACTATTTCCTTCAGCAAACTCTTGGGAAGAAATGTTCCTTAAAACAGTTATCTGACTGCTACGATAGGGGGTAGGTTGCTGTTTCTGGCAATGAAATCCAAGTGTCTTTGACAATTCCTTCTGACCACACTTCCAAATTCTGGCTGGTACTGAGAGATGGGGCAGACTAACCCCAGTGTCTGAATATGTTTGCAACTTGCCTGACTTCACCCTTGACAGATATTCCAGCAGCAAATCGTTGCCCCATGATTGTGTACAAGTAACTCTGGTTGGACTCACCCTCTGCCAACAATTTCCTGTTCAATGTATTTCCTTCGGGGATTTTCCGTGCTCACCATTTGCCCTGAGGGAAACAAAATGCAAGATGCTCACTTGAAAGCAGACATCCCACCATCCAAGAGATACAAAAGGCAGCCCTGCTGGGGCTGGACAGTCTGGCCTTCTGAGCCCTTTGTGGTCAGCTGCGTAACAACAACAACAACAACAACAATTGCAACAAGACAGGCAGCTCTGCAGTACAAGCAGGTCAGCACTGATTTCTACAGTCCTTTGAAGAGATGCCTTGGCAGAAAACAAAGCACAGGGAGATGCATTCCCAGGAGAGGAGGGCATCTTCCCCACCTTGCAGCAGTTTCCCAAGGGAATGCCTTTCCTTTTGTAAACCCAAGCAGCTCATGCTCTAACCAACCCCAAGGGGCCTTCAGCAGCAGGACCCTCACCTTTGATGAGCAGGCTGAGCTGGAAGACACCCTTGCCCGTGGCCCACGTGAAGAACCACACTGCTTCTCCTCCCCCTGACAGCAGGGATCAGTCCCTGCCATTGCACTCGCCCTCTCAGCCCCGCACACGTGCCCACCTTCCTGCAGCGGGCAAGGGCAGCAAGGACAGCAGTGCTCCTCAGGTGCCGGCGGGACACGGACAGCTGCCCAGAGGAGATGCTGACCCTCTGTGAGCCCAGCCCAGGCCGTGCAGGAGCCGGCCCAGAGCAGGGGCTGCTGCCTCGGGGCAGCTCCGCGCTGCAGCGGCCGGCCGGCAGCGGCACTCTCCCAGCTAAGGAAGGCTCCAGCCTCGGCGCTCACACCAGCCCTCAGGGCCAGGGCAGCCACCGCCACAAAGCTGCCAAAGCCCAGGCACCAGCACTGACAAGCAATGGCAAGAAGGCACGGCCACACCCAGCCCCTTCCAAGCTGCTGCCCCCACTGAGGACACAGCAGGATTGGCTCGGAGAGCAGACACACCCAGGTGCACGTCAGTGCCCTTTTGTGCCAACAGGTGATGGGAGGCAGAGAGTCAGCTGGGCTCTCTTCTCAGCCCCACCAGGTCTTATCTGAGGGCACAGGACGGGCAGCTGCTCTGGGCAAGAAGCAGCTTCAATGACTTGTGCTGTACAATCACAAAGGGCTTGATGTGTTTTTCTAGAGACTGATCTGAGCAGGGCTTGGGCCAGTGGGTAGCATTCTAACAGTCATGGGAATGACTGAGAATCAGGTAGGAAAAAGTGTCATGGATCTGAGGAATATACAGCAGATGGGCTGGAGGCTCACTCCTGAGAAATGCCTACAGTGCACTTTTATCTGATCATGCCCCAGGCCTATGTCTCTTGGATGTATCTTTCTAGGAACCAAACTAGGATATTAAATACAGATTGTAATAAAAGGATCTGTTTTTTCATTGGGGGCACAAAAAAACCAGCTCTTGCTCTCTGTTTCTGCTGTCACCTGATGTTCTTTCCAAAGAGTCCTCACTGACAAATATATAATATTCTCATTAAAAAACCTGCAGATGTAGTAGTGGTAAATAGGAACAGTCATCAAAATGACGCCACTAAGACACATGGGGCAGAAGAGCTCCTTCAAGATGGAGAAAAAATCTCTACCCCAAAAACATCCAGAAAAAACCCAAACTAAAACCACAACCAAAAGACAAAATGCCAAAACCAATCAATTTCCGTGAAGGTTTTTTTTGCTCTGATGGCAGATGAGAAGTCAGGAGTCTAAGGAGCATTTAGGAAGCTAACTATTCTATCCAGTTTGGCCACTAGCACACAGGACTTGCCCAGATCATTTGCTAGCTCACAGCCTTCTGCTGATGCAAGGACAACCCCTGCCTCTGCCTTTAGCAGATGGGGAAGCTCAGGCAAACCCCAGGCACGTCCAAGCTGCCCTCAGAGGCAGCGGGAACACCCAGAGCACTCTCTTACTGCCTTTGAGCACCACCTTTCCTGTGGGGAGCCCTAAATGCTCCTGGGACATCAGAGTGAGGAGGATCATTGGGTCCAGCTGTGCTGACACGTGCTCACAATACACTGTCCCTCAGAGAAGAAAGACACAAGACATACTCAGGAGCTCCAGGGAGTCATCCTCATCATACTCCATCTCCTGTTGCTGAGCAGAAGCCGTGTCAGTGCTGGAGATGAAGGAACTGCCCAGGCTCCACTGCTCAGCTGGGGCAGGCCAGGCCCCTTCAGGTGACACTGCTGCTCCTGCTGCTGCAGCTTCAATAGAAGAGCCTGTGGAGATCTGAGACAACAAAAGAGTTTGTGTCAGAAAAGTGGCTGGCAGAGATTAGCCCCAGATCCCATTTCAAATGCAAGCCCTTAGCAAGATGCTGTCAGCCACATGCAGGGCTCTGCCATGGGTTTGTTTTGATGTCCACTCCTCAGACTGGATGGCTCAGAGCCAAAGGCTGGTTTGTCTGGAGTTCAAGGCCAGATTCACTGTCCATTTTCTCCAAAATGCATTTGCATGGATTTTCTGAAGGGTGACTGCCAAAATGACCATTCCACTTTCTCCCAAGGACTCTTTTCCCCCTCCAAGGGCTGCAGACACACTTGCAGCTCTTTGTTCAAATGTTCTACCTCCTCCCATGGAGTCCTCTTTTCCTCCGGCATCTTCTGAACGTGCCCAACCGGCAGCGCTGCTGCTTGGGACAGTTTCTGTGCCTCACAGGAATCTTGGGGCTCTTCGCTGCCAGTCACTTGATGGAAATCTCTGCAGGCTGCCAGGCGAGATGTCAACACTTCCACCTCAAATCAAAGAGAACAAAGCAGTCAGAGAGTCCAGCTTGTCCCTGTCAGCCAAGAGTCCTCGACTGTGAGGAAAGGGAGAGGACCAGATTCACAAGGGATACAGACAGCTTCTTTGCAGATCCATCTGGGTCACCGTGTTCACCTGCAAGAACACCTCAAGAAACAAGGAGAGCAGGAAGAGGCCAGCAGGAATGCATTCAGATGACTGCTGGCCAAAAGGTCAAAGCACTAGTGCCACTGTGCAAGGCAGCAGCTGAGATTCAGCAGAGCAGGGAGTGTCCTTCAGAGTGCCTGTGACACACACTGGAGCAGGACGGCACTCAGAGGCATCACCCCACCCCCCTGCTGCTCTGCAGGGGAAAGGCAAGAAGGGCAGAGAGCACCAGGTTGGTGACTGCAGTGACTATTGCTCATTCACTCACTTGTTTCCGTAGAGCTTCTCGCTCCTCAAGGAGGAGACAAATTTTCGCTCGGTCTTCTGCTAGAATCTCCATTTCTTCCTCCAGCCGCTTCTGCTCTGACTTGATCTTTGCCTGAGTTTTCTGCAGCTGTGCCTGCAGCTTCTCACCAAGGTTCTTCTCCCTTGCCTTGATCCTAGCCCCAGTTTTCTTCAGTTCTGGCTGCAGCTTCTCTCCAAAGTTCCGTAAAGAACAAGAGACAGAAACTTCCAGCAGGGGAGTGGCTACTGCTCTTCCGCCTACAAGGTTTTGTTGATTGCCCCTCTCCTGATGGAGTTTCCATTGATCCTCAGTTCTTCTGATGTCTTCCCTGCTCTTCCTCCTCGCTGCCGTCGTGTCACTCGGAGGTTTGGGCGGCTCTGCTTGTGCCTCTGCCTCCGCGTTCTGTACACACAAATGCAGAGCAAGTGACTGGGAGATGCCATCAGGCTCAGCTTTTTTCCTTTTTCAGCATACAAATCATATTCATTCAGCCACTTCTTTCTGCTTCCCTGCCCACCTCTGCTTCCATTGTAACCCTCCTGTCCCAGTGCTGATCTCTGCAGATGACAAGGCTCTGTGCTTTCAGTGCCTGGGGGACTCCTGGCCTCCTCAGTCCCAAGAGCTCCATTGAATTCCCCTCTTCCTGCCCTTCACTCTGTCCCACTGTGACAATAGCAGTACAATCAGCCTCCATCTGGGGCTGAAGCTCCAACAGCCTCTTTGGAAGCTGACAGGGAACGTGTCTTTTGCCACACAAGAGAAGAGTGGCCCCCCAAAGATTCACGGACAACACATCATCTCTTAGCAGCTTATTAAAAGCCAAAAGACAGGTGGACTCCGAGTGCCTGTCAGCTCTGCAACTGACTGCTCCGCCTGAAGAGGCAAAAGAACAACCTGGCAACAAAGGCACCAAAATCCCTGACTTCAAACAGCAACTCCACATCCCCAGTGTGTCTCTGAAATGCTCCCGGGTAAGCACAGCCAAGGAGCTCACGGGGACAAACCACCCCAAAGAGCTTGTGTTGTCAGATCAATACTTTTTGTGCCTGTGGGTATGTGGCATGTCTGTGGAGAGGGACACGTGTCCCCAGACCACGGTGTCCCCTACGTGTCCAACAAGGCTGAGCACAGTGCCTTTGACATGCTCCCTCCTCTGCAGACAGGGAACCTTCCTGCTCCAGGCTGGCCTCTATCAGAATCCCAGCAAGCTGGGGCCTAAACATGGCAGCTCAAAGCCCATTTTCCAGCTGTCACTGGCTGAGAGGAATGGCTAGGTCTGGCAGGACTGCAGCACTCAGCATCCTCAGCCACCAACAGCAAGAGCTGGCTGCTCAGAAACTTGCAGCTCTGCCTTGCACTAAAGACAGCACCCTCCAGAAGTGGCACTTACTGTCTGGGAAAGTTGCGGCTGTGGTGTGACCACAGCTGGAGCCTTGTGGTCATTTGGCTCCTCTTTGACTTCTTTTCCAGAAGCAGAGGAAGCCAGAGGAGAGTCTGCTCTTGGTTCTGTGCTCTGTGGACAGACAGGAGCGTTAGACACAGGCCATGACCTATCATTTAGAACCTTCTTTCTCTTCAGCTCTAGAACCAGCTCTACTAAGCACAAATCATCAACTTTGAGAGCAAGGGGATTCTAAGTCCCTCAGACTAAATTCTAATGGGCTGATTCAACTGGACACTTGTTTTGGTTTAGATACACTGCAAATTGCTCGGAATTAGATATTGCCCCCTGGCTACTATCAGGAAGCACCATTCTCTCTGCAAAACTCATCTTTTAGTTTTTTTAAATCTCTGAAATGGAAAATTAGGAAATAGCCAGTGATGCCTTTGCTCTTGCTGCTGCAGACATGGAAATGGATTTTCTTGCAGCCTACTCAGCTGGCCCTCTACACTCTACTGCCACAGGCCAAGCTCACAGCTTGCTGCACAATTTTAAACACCAGGAACATCAAATGTTTTTTTCTTACTCACCTCTGGATCAGCACCTCTGAATACCCGGCTCAGGTGACCTGCAGTGGGCAAGGGAAAATGAAGCAGATGCTTTGAGAAAAGTGGAGACAACCACAGCATTTTTAGAAGACCTTCCAAGAAGGCCTCCCAGTCTACATTTTCAAAGTTGTCCTGCTTGACCCAGCAAGGGAGGAATTGGCAAACTCTGCTGCCACAGACTCTCCCACGGAGGGAACGCACCCCCTGCATGTTCCCTTGCAAATGCTGCCCGCATGGCCGTGGCTACACACACCCCCTTTTGGAGCTGAACATGTTGACAGGAGCTTTACCCAAGCGGCATCCCAATGGCCTTTCTGTTTCCCAATCAACTCAGTCACTAAAAAAGAGCAGGAAGACACAAAAACCAGGTTAGGTGACACCCCGGGAAAACCTCTACTTACCTGCCAGGTTAGTTAGGAAATAGCAGGAATAAGTAATTCCATAAACAGTGAAAACTGCAGCGGCGAGTCGCCCAATCATTGTGGCAACTGCTGTGCAAGTTTGCAGAGTGCGCTCTAACGCTAGCTAAAAGAAGTCTCCTGTCAGTCAGCAGCTGCCCCCTGACAAAAGCCTCAAGCACAGGACCAAGTTCCTGCACTGAGCAAGGCCAAGAGCTGCTCTGACACCCCTGAGGCCTTCCGGGCACCAAGGCAACCTTGTGATGTCACCACGTCCACGTGGCAACCGTGCCCTGACATCACAAAGGAAAGCCCTGTGACGGTCTGTGAATTGATAGAGACGGATAGAGTGATGTTTGTGTAGGCCTAGGCTGCATTTTTACCTCTTTCCCCGCTCAGCTGCCTGTTTCAGCTCTTGTTTCTCCCCCTGTGCCCCCTGTGTCCCCTGTTGCTGTGCTGGGTCCGAGCTGGCGGCCGGGCCGGGCGGAGCAGCAGTTCCAGCCCCGGGTGTCCCTGGAGCGCTGGGAGCTGCCGGTGGCCCCAGGCACTGTCCCCTGAGGAGCTGCTGAAGGACGGGGAGACACAGGGGGCTGAGGGGGCCGAGGAGGCGCTGACGCTGCAGGGACGGTGACCTTGAGCTGCTGGGGGACTGAGGGCTGTGGGGGAGCAGAGGGCCATAGTGGCACTGAGGTGACAGGGAAGGGGCGCAGGCTGAGGGGGGTCTAAGGGGCCGGGATGGGTCAGAAGGGATTGCGTGGGGTGAGAGGACTGGCAGGGGCTGAAGAAACCCAAGGGGGCCGGGGGTTTGCCGAGGGGACGGTGGGGCTGAGGGGATGGAGGGGGCCAGCAGGGAGCACAGAGGGCTGCGGGCCTGCAGCTCTGCCAGGCCTTGGAACCAATTCCAGAGGCTCCACTTTTGCCACGGCTGCCCTGCAGACCTTGAGGACAGGCAGAGAGTGACAGGAGGCAGCAGGGAGAAGCTGAAGGCCACCAGCTCCAGCAGGGACCAGGGAGCTGCTGCTGCCAGCCCAGAGCCCGGCTGAGGCCGCAGGGCCGGTGAGGCAGCTGGGGGTGAGGGTGGCCTGGGCTTTGGCCGTGGGCTTTGGCCGAACTTTTTCTTTCTCACCCTCCTGGGGAGGCGCTGAGATTTTCCCTTCCCTGACTGACGGGCAGGTGCTGCCAAGGGAAACATCTGGATTCTTACTCAGTGTTCCCTTTGCTTTCGCACATGTGCCATCTGCTGTCCTTGTCCAGGGGTGCTGCTCTGCAGGGGAGGAAGCAAGAACAGAGTGAAAGGCTTTGAAGATGGGGTGAATGGAATCCCTCTGCTTAGATTTCTGTTTAAAGATATATGGACTGTAGCATAGAGAGGAATAATTACATGGATATTTATATATGCAAGTTACTATTTGTATAGGAATATTTCTGTATGTATCTTGGTATATTTATAAATGTATGCTACATATATATGTGTCTGTACATATGCATACATCTTTGTAATAACATATGTATATATGGATGCAAGTATATGTATATGTAAGTACGCTGTTCTATGTGTGTTTTAATTCTATTTCCTATGAATACAGTTGTGTAGGTATTTCTATTTATGCAGTTGGAGTTATATGGCTCTTTAAATAGGTATATTTGTATTCCTAGAAGTAAATATATCCAGTTTTCTATTTACATATGTGTATTGACTTCTGTATTTTGAGGTGGGTGTATCTGGGTGTATCTTTCTATTTAAACATGTATGGAGATGTATAGTTGTGTCATTGTATCGATTGAGATCTTTGTAGACGACTGTTTAGATAGAAATACTGATATTTTTGTATTCCTAGATGGGCTTTAGGCTTGCAGTAATATGTAATAAATTAAGTTGCTAAACACCTAATTGATCTTTGTGTCTAGTGAGTTGTTGTAGATGTTGGCAATAAATTAAGGTTTTCTTAACTGAAGTGGATATTTCTATATTTTTACATAGCATTGTTGTAAAAATCTAATAAATTCCTTTTTTTAAACTTAAATTGACATCAGCATAGTTCTGTATTGTCAGCGCGGGTGTAGCGATTTGTAATAAATGACATTTTCCATGTGAAATCAATTCTGGTGTATTTGTTGATCAGCAGCGCAGCTGTAGGAATCTGCAAGAAATTACAATTGTCAACTGCGATGGGTGTTTTGTGATTTGTGCTGTCCAGAGCAATGAGCAGTTGTAAATATTGGAGGATTTTGGCCGTGAAAATCTCCATCCGTGCCCAGCACGTGCCCCACTTGCACTCAGGCTGGGCAGGGCAGGTGCAGATTTGGGATGGCAGCAGAGCCACACCTTGGCTGAGAACTCGCTGCAAAGGCAGCTGAGAAAACTCCGGGACTCCACGGAGCATCCAACTCCAACCAGAGCCACCCAGGGAGGGCAAATCCACCCACCATGCCACGGGCAGCTCTTCAGGAAGCGCTCCAAGTGTCCCTCTGAAGGTCATCCTGGAGCCCAGGAGCCAACAGGGATCCTGAGCCAGCTCCGCTGCCTTTGGCAGCACTTTGCAAATGAGCTGCAGCAAGGGGGAGGCCGCAGGGCTGTGAGTGCTGCAGGCTGGGGATGAAGGAAGGGCCATGGACACCTGTGCTGACATGCTCAGAAATCCACAAGGATGGTGAGGAACTGGCAAGCAACAAGTTCCCACAGCCACAACAGTGATGGAAGCCCTTGGTGTGAAGTTCCCTGGAGGAACTCCCAGGGGAGTTGCTGCTCGGATCAGCAGCAGCAGAAGCCAGCAGGATCTGCTGCTTTTCCTGGCTCTGTGTGCAGGGCACAGGCTGTGATGGCCCCTGCCCCACAAAGCCCTTGCCCATGGAGGCTGCAGGCTCAAAGCAATCCCATTGCAGAGAGAGGCTTTGCAGTTGAAGTCCACTGCCCTTGTGTTTCAGGCTGGAATGGCTCTCGTGCCAAAGCACAGCAGGTAACCAGGGCTTTGGGAGGCAGAGCCTTTAGAGGGAAAGAGAGGTCAGGCACTCACATGCCTGAAACTCCTTCAGCTCTCTTCTTTTATAGAATGAGAAAGAAGCAAGCTGGGGGGAGGCACATGCAGTGCTTTGAAAAAACACAGTGTCTAACAAGTCCTGTGGCAGAAGAAAAATAGCTGGCAATCTTGCCTTGTTTTCATAGCCTGCATCTTCTGCAGAGGAGACAATGGGATGGGCAGGAGGAAGGGAAGGGCAGGGGAGGAATGACTGTGCTAACCCAGTCTGCCTTGCTGTGTCCTGCTATACTTTGTAGCAGTGAACATTAGAGGTAATGCCAAATTCCTATTTAGCACCATGACACGCTGCTGCTTCATTGCAAAACTGCCTCAGTGTTGTTATAAATACATACTAAGTGTTTGGCTTTTTACAAATATGAAAATGAATCTTATATGCGTTATGGTAGAAAGTTATGCTACAGTAATATACCCTCTTGTAGTAGTGGGATAAATACAGTTTTTAGGCTATAGCAGATGCTTTTTGTAACTAGCTCAAAAAATAAAAATAAAAGAACCAAAACCAAAAAACAAACAAACAAAACAAATGGGAGAAGCAATTAAGAAATTCCTCACAGCATCTCATGTGAATAGACATAATAGCAAGGACACCAAGAACTCCAACAAGAAGAATTTATTGCCTTCGTTATCAAGAGATTTGCGACTTTGTGAAGCCACAAAAACTTTATGTGCAGGAAAGAATGGTGGGGGAGAAAAGTTGCAATTAAGCAGAAACACCTAAAGTCAAAAGGAATGTTTAAATCGCGGATGAAATGTATGAATATGCCATACCTATGGTATTTAAAGGTCCTTTGCTGGCAAGCCGTGCCTTGAGTGGAAACACCAGGCACCCAGATGTCTGTCATTTTGCTTTTCTTATGTCTCTTCTTGTCTTATTGTTTATTATTAAACTTTTAAAATTTTAACAAAAAATGAACCGTGTTTTTCACAGAGAAAGTCAGCGGAATTTCTTGTTAGTTACATTAGGTGTGGTGAGAAACAGTGACAGTGATTCAAACAGGTTTTCTAACCTCAACATCCAAAGGGAATTTAGTGTTCCCTTTTCTTCATTGTATGCACAACATTTTGGAGTTGTTCTGGATTCTTCAAGGGGGTATCCACTACAGACCAAAAAAGAAAAGGGGGATTATTGCATTCATTCTCTTTTAACACCTATTTGCACTAAGCTGTAGCTTCAACTTAGTAAGGAAAAGGAGAGATTGTCTTTAGTCATGCAGTGTGGAATCAATGGTGTAGAACAGCCACCATCCCAGCTGTAAGAACAGCGTGTTCTTGCTCTTAACAGCACATTGTGGACAAAAAAGCACCACAATGCTCATGATTCACATCTTAGGTAAAACCAGAATGGTTCATGGTGTCAAACTAGCAGGTGATAGAAATAACAAATGTCCCTGGGCTGGGGCAGAAGCAGAAGTTTCCCTCTCTTCCCCCGTTGCCTGAGGTACTTGAGAGTTACATACTTCCCAGAGTGCCCAATACCCAAAATTCCTCCTTAACGTACAACCCCCTTTAAACTTTGAATTTTTATGGAATTTATGGGGTTTCCCCATTGTTTCATTCATCTTTCAACATCCATTTTCATTTATCAGCAAACCCACCGTTTGTTTGTGAAGGCAAACATCTTCTTTTCCATTCATCAATCAGTGGGATCCTTCCCATTGTTTCTTTTCTCTCTCAGTGCTGGTTTTATCCACCAGCAGACCCAGAGTTTGTTTGTAAAGACAAACCTGTCATTCCTCCCAGAAGTGTCAATGTCAAGATAAATGTCAATCTTTAGAAAGGTGATGAGTGTATTTTCTGATTGGGACAGAGTGTGAATAGCAGAAAAATTCATTTTTTTCTTTGTGACATCTGAGACTGACCAAGCCAACAATTATGAGGGAGAGGTCATCACCCTACATAAAAGCTGCTGGATTTCTAGTTTCTCTATCAAAATAAAACCAGCCAAAACCCATGTTACCAAACACAATAAAAAGGCCCACAAACAAATCGATCAAATAAGATAATTAGCAAAACTTTAAACAAGCAAACAAAAAGTTTTAATACCTATTGAATATGCAAAACAGCAATCCTTAAAAACACAGCCATTGAAAAGAGAAGGGCGTTGCTTTCTGGTGAGGCACCCCAGCTGAAACGTTTGCTCTTATGTCTCCTAATTGTCTGTCTTTAATTTTTATTAAACTCATAAACATTTGAAAAGAGAGTGGAGCTCGTTTTTCACACAGTGGAAATGAATTCCCTCCTGTCCTGGCAGTCCCTGATGAACACTCCCACTCTGGTTTCCCTGTAGATCTTTCAAACACTGCAAGTTTTCTCTTCTCCAAAGTCATTTTGTTCTTGAGCTCTTTGCTCCAAAAGGTTCTTGCCATATTATTCAAACCCTTGAAAAAGCTATTTTTTTTTAACTGTGAAAAGCTCCAGTCTGCTATCAAATTTCATCTCCTTGCACCAAAAACGACCTGAATCCTGTGTGCCCATCAATTGCTTTCTGATTAAAAGATGTTCTTCTTAAATAAAATGTGCTTTTAACGAGGCAAAACCACATTAAAAAACCTCTGGATTGAAGCCAGAGGATTTATTTACCTCTTCAAGGTGTAGAAAGCAAAGGGCTGAGTTTTACCTGAGATGTTGAACAACACGTTCACTTTCCAGCGACTCTGGCATGAATTTGAGAAGGAACCACAGAAGAAAAAAAAAAAAAGGTCAAAACAACTTCTCACAACACACAGGTATCATGTTGGGAATCAGCTGCAAACTCCTCTTGGACATAAAACGCTTCATTTCCCTTGATCCGTGTCTTTTCAGAGATCTGTCAGAAGAGAACTGTGTTATTAAATGGATCGCCTTCAACTGCTCTGAAGTGGTTTCGATTCCTGGAAACCCGAGCATCTCCGTTTGCTACAGCTGCTGTGAAAAACACGGGCTCGAATGACAGGGCTTCATTAGGAAAGGAGTTGTGCAACAAATTGGGAAGTTTCAGGGACCAGCTCAAGGATTTCAGTGACAAACTCGAGGGGTTTTGTACAAAACTCGAGGGTTTCTGTGACACAGTTGAGGATTGCAGTGACAAACTCGGGGATTTCTATTGCAAACTCCAAGATTTCTATGACAAACTCGAGGATTTTTATGACAAACTCCAGGATCTCTATGACAAACTCGAGAATTTCTATGACAAACTCGAGAATTTTTTGTAAGAAACTCAAGGATTTCTGTGACAAACCCCAAGGTTTCAGTGCCGCTTGAGGGAGCTCAAAGATAATTGACCTCGCAGAGCCACCTGGAGTTTCCTAATTCCAGGGAAACAATTTCTATCCACAGATAAAACGCATAACTTTGGAAAGCTAAAGCTAAACCGAGCCTGGGGTTGTCTTTTTCTTGTTCTGTGTAACACCAGGATCTTTATCTGAGGAAGAAATCTTAGCCACGTATCCGGAATATTTACCAGGAGAAAAGGACGGTTTTCCATTTGCTAATTCCCAAGATTTGCCTTTCTCCCCTGTCACCTTCAGCTTGGCTGTGACCTTGCTGTGCCCGTGATGTTCCTGTGAGTTCAGGCACATGCCTTGCAGGGGAGTGTTTATGTGCCAAATAAATACAGTGGATCGCTCTTAAACTCAGCTTTAGGATGTTTGTTACAGATGGAGTTGCTGCCTCTCTGTAAATCAGAGCACTTAAAGTGCCATATGATCCCACAAAGGCTGTGTTTAGCAGCAGTAAATGCAGGAAAAGCTGTGTACAGGACTTTCGAGGGGCCATAAAATCCTGCCCTCCTTGCAGTGCAGGTGCAGGCAGCACTGAGGGCAGTAAAAACTCCCAGGAGACAAGGATGAGTCTCGGGGTTCAGCTCCTCAGAGTTATTGCTGTCTTTGGGAAGGTGCTTCAAAACTGCAGCCAAGCAGGAGCTGTATTTCACGTGATCAAATTGACTCCACCATCAGTACCCCATTATCCAGTTTCTGGAGGAAAAATCTCACGTTTTCCCCTCAGAGGATGAAGGATCTGTCCCACACAGGCATGCAAACAGTTCTGAATCACTCCGTGTGCTGAGGAATGGGTTATTACAAACCTCTCTGTGTCACTCGAATGTTATTGGGCGTTTATGCGCCATCCCAAGACAAGTCTGATGTCTTCAGAGTGCTGGGAAGAGGCTGAGGGAGCTCTTCTGCCCCACAAATCTCAGTGAGAGCAAAGATCCTGGCCTGAGGAAGCTCCTGTGCCAAAGCAAACAGCTCCTGCCTCTGCTGAGTCACACCAGCAGGGTGAGTTTATGGCTGTCCCACACTGTTAAATGCTGTTCTACATCCTCCCCAAAATTCACAGCTTTTCCCAAGGGCAGCTGGTGCCAGGCTCCTTCTCCAGCAGCCAGCTCAGGGAATGGAGTGAAAAACACCCCCTGGGAGAGTGCAGGAGCACCAATAATGATGTGCAGCTTCTCAGCTGAGCCAGGACTTCCAGGAGGAATTTTTTTTTTTTCTTTTTTTTTTTTGATGCTCCAGGTCAGGTTGGACAGGGCTTGGAGCAGCCTGGTCCAGTGGAAGGTGTGGTGAATGGTTTGAAGGTCCCTTCCCACCCAAACCAGTCTGGGGTTCCTTGATCCTGGGAATCCAGAGCTTTGGGCTCTGGGGACCAGAATTGAATTTCTAGGTAACACCTGAACTTGGCTCCATGCACAAACTTTCCTGTTGTGCCTGTTTTCCTCAGCATACACAAACTCCTGGAGGATCTTCCAGGTTATTTGGTGGAAATCCTGAACAACTGCAGCTGCCTGAGAGCCACTGAAGCAAAGCATTTCCTGGGTAGTTCACCTTTGAAAAGATGCATTCTGAAAAGATTTAAACTCCTTCAAACTCTGCTGTTTCTTCCAGCGGGATGGACACGAAGGATTGCGTCGCTAAGGGCTGGAATTGCAGGAGGAAGCTTTGATCCTGAATCAGATGCTGGAGGTTGGTGTCACCCAGGCTGGGAGTGAAGGAAGTTCCCAGCCTGGGCAAGGGCTCTGCTTCCCTTCTCTGGCTGAGGGCCGAGGAGAGCTGGTTGTCACCAGGGCTCCTCATCCTCTGGGAGCACAGAATGGATGGGACAGGGAACTGCTCCCCACGTGGCAGGGCTGACACAGAAACCATCCTGTTCCCAAATCCAGGGCTGTGGGACAGCCCAGCAGCTCCTCACTGCAGGCTCCTGCTGTCCCCTCTGAGCTCTGTGTTCTCTCCCTCAGTTCTTTATCCCAAGGGCAGAGCTCCAGGCAGGCTCCTGCTTCTCCCGCGCCCAGGGCTGAGCGTTTTCTGCACATCCAGAAGTTCCTCCTCAGGCATTTCCTCTGCCCTCCAGTGCCTGAACTTTGCTGGAGACTTTCCAAGACCTGGCTGAGGTGGGCTGGGTTTCTTTCCTTCTCTCTGCTGCAGCCTGGAGAATTTCCCAAGCAGACAACTTGATTCAGTGCTCCCCTTGTTTCCTCAACTTGAATTCCTTTGCTGATACACCTGATCCCTCACTTTTAGATTAATTCCTCCCCTCTGTGGAATTCCTTCTCAGCAGCTCTGCCAGGCCTTGGATCTGAGGAAATTCAATTAAATTCTACCCCTGTAGCTGACATGGTTGTGTTAAATATTCTCATTGGGTTGAGATGGTTTAAAATAAAACCCAAAAAGAAAAGTCACAATTATTCCAATAATCCTGAGTCATCTCCACGTATCCAGGTTTATCTCAGAGCATGAGGCTTTGCTTCATAACCCAAGAAAGTGATACCATGGGGGAAAAAAATGACAAAAAGCTCTAATTTGGATGAGAAAAGGGTGGGAAAGGGGGAGCACAATCATTTCCTTATAGGCAAAGAATTGGAAACAAGCTGGAAGAGGGGAGGAAAAAACCATTTCACAAACTGATAATTCAAATTAGAGGACAAGAAATTCTGCCTAGGTATACATTAAAGTAAGGAGCTGGAGAGGGAGGTGAAATGCAATTTTCTTCTTTATTTCCTTCAAAGAGTGAATGAGAAATTATTTTGCACAGCAGAAAAAAATCACTAGTGATCTAATTCTGAAAATATATTGTTTCCTTTAGAAGCAACTTGCTCAACACTCGATTTCAGAGTTTCACCCACAGATTACAATTCTTTGCATTTTGATGTCCCTGAGCTCCCCACCTTGTGGTTTTCAAGTGCAAACAATTTCCTCAGTGTTATTCACGGCCTGAGAGAAGGAAACGAGTGTGTTCGCCTTGCTGTTCCCCACAAATGCCAAGTGTATAAAACACAAATCCTACAGGTGAGTATCTGAGATATTCCCCTGGCCTTTCCTGGCACCACAACCAGCTCATCCCCACTCAGGAAATGTGAAGGGAATTATTCCCAGCCCAGAGTTTCAAGGAAAGATTCATCCCAGCTTCCTTGGCTTGCAAAATTTGGTCATTTCTTAGGGGACCTCCAGGACTCACCTTCTTCCCCCGAGGCAGGAAAAATGGTGCTGTGCTTTCACCTGAGTCACAGCTGGGCCTGGGCTCCACATGCTCCTTGAGAAGGAGGAAAAAGAACAGGATTCATTGACAAGAACCTGGTTTGAGCAGAAGGAAATGAGTAAAGCAAGTTCTCGGATTGTTTTAGTGGAAATTGTGAGAAGCTTTCCCTCACAACTTGGTTTCTTTCTATTTTTAGTTCTTCCATTTGGGCAAATCCTGAATTCCACCCACCCCTGACCACCAGCACGAGGAATGGATCCCAGAGACTTGGGAAGGCCACAAGGGATTTTACCTCTGCCTGCTTCCACTGGGAACAACATTCCCAAAGATACTAAGATGTAAATGACTGTGACTGCACATAGGAACCAGTTTCCCCTTGGATGGGGAAGGAAATCCCACCAGGCTGACCTGGCCATGCACATCTCCTGTGGAATCTGCTTGGGTTACAGCCAGAGGAGCTGAAACCCTTTGGAACCACCAGTTCTTTGTCCTTTTAGAATCACCCCAGAATCCCTAAAGTTGGAAAAGACCTCCAGGAGCATCAGCCCAGCTGTTAACCCAGCACATCCACAGGATTGTGAAACACTTTCAGGGCTGGGGACTCCACCACTCCCTGCATGGGAACCAGGAGATGAAGTCAGATTAGAAGAAACTGAAGAAAAAAGGAATGAATTTTTCCTTTTTTTTTTTCCTTATCTGGAAGGTAAATACTGTTTTGTTGTTGTTGTTGTTGTTGGGTTTGTTTGTTTGTTTGTTTGTTTGTTGGTGTTTTTTTTTCCTGGAAATTTGAGATCCACATCACAAAACATTCATAGAAAACACAACTCCAAGTCGAAATATCTGACATTTGCCAACCAGTGCCAAAGGTATGGCTCTGGAAAGCGATAGGGAGGGGAAAATGGGGAGAGAAAAGTGACCTCAGGAAAGGGAATGGATAAAAATCCCGCTTTAGAGAGCCACGCCAAGTCAGAACATCCCAGCCTGCAGTGGGGTGTTTGCTGCCTTGTTTGAGCTGCCTGGCAAACTGGGAACTCACACTTCTTATGTTCCACCCCAGCAAGAAAAGCTTTGGGGCAGGCCTTAGCTCCAGGATGTCCAGCTGAATTCCCTGGATCCAACTGAACATGGAGCCTGCTGGGGAACAGACTCCTCATTCCTTTGGGAATTCACCCCTGGGACTCTGCCCAAGCCCTGCGAAGCACTGGGCTCTTTTCCTTGGCTTCTCTGAGTTTACATCCCCACCAAAAGAGGAGAAACAACTGATGAGGGCTTTTGTCACTCCTTCAAATCTGATTCTTGCGGGGAATTGGAGCCAGCAGATGCACCGGAGATAAGGGGTGGGATGAGGCCCAGCTGAGCCCTGCTCTGGGGGTGCTGGGGAGGAGGGGATGGCACCACCACAAAATTCACAGCACAGCTCTGACAGTCAGGGACCCCAAATCTGTGTCTTCAGGAGCCCAAACACGCTGCGAATCGGTCATAATTCATCAGCTCTGTATAAATTCTTTTGTCTAGAATTCACATGTTCAAGCTTTCTCTTCTTTTAAGGCTGCCTGTTCCTTCCCTGCTGAGCATTCCTGCCTCCAGCCCGAGCTGTCCCAACATCATTTCAGCTCCTACTCCACACATTCCCAGCACTTTTTCCTGCACTTTCTGCCCACCAAGCAGAAATGGAGCTTTTTAGAAGCTTCTTACAGTGACACCTGAAAGAGCAGTGCTGCCGTTAGCACGTTCCCAGCCTTTCTTCCCTGGGAATATTTCTTTCCCAGAGCCAGCCTCACACCCTGTGTGCCCCGTAGGAAAAGTGCTTTCCCTACAAAGCTGAAGGGATTTTCAGGGAGTCCCACCCAGCAGAAAATGCCTGAGAGGGGCTGTGGATGGTGTCCAGCAGCTCCTCGTGGCCCAGCAACCTTCCCCAAACACCGAGCGCTTCCAGAAAACGGGAAAGAAACACACATCCCATGAGCCTGGGAAGAGGGCCTGACTGAATCTCTGCTCCTCACACACATCTTCAGGGGAAGGAGGAAAAATAAACGGGCTCCAAACAGGATAAATGGCTCCTTGCGGGGCTTGGCTGGGGGTTTATCCTACAGCCACAGCATCCCAGTCCCAATGGATGCAGGGCCTGGCTCAATCCCAGTTTGGGGCTGGAAGAAAAGCACCAACAATCAGTTTGCTGAGGCAGAAGCCTGTGGTGGAGCTGTGAGAAAACCTTTGTGCTGTTGCAATGTTTTCCTCGTTGCTTTTGTGTGCTCTGCAAACAGATTTGGCAAGCAGGCATTGTTACCCTGGGATCCTCCTCCAGGATTTATTGGGGGTGTTTAATACCTGCCACAACCACCCTGCATTTCCCTGAGCTGGCACTAAATGCTGGCCCTGAAGTGACAATTTATGGTTGGGTCTGTTGTCTCAGGATAAACCACAAAGCCAATAGTGGTTGTAAAAGTGCCACTCCCAAAGCATCCCACTCCCAAAGAGTCCCCTTCCCAAACTGTTCCAAAATGTCCCATTCCCAGTGTCTCATTCCCAAAGTGTCCCATTCTCACAGTATCCCAAAGAGTCCCATTCCCAGTCTCCTACTCCCAGTGTCCCATTCCCAAAGTGTCCCACTCCCAAAGTGTCCCACTCCCAGTGTCCCACTCCCAGTGTCCCATTCCCAGTGTCTCACTCCCAAAGTATCCCGTTCCCAAAGTGTCCCACTCCCAGTGTCCCCTTCCCAGTGTCCCACTCCCAGGGCCTGGGGAAGCTCCTGCTGGTCATTCCCATCACCTCCCAGCTGAGGGACAAGGAAGAAAACCCAGGGATAAAATGTCTGCAACTCCTGTTCTGATAACAGCTGGGAAGGTGCTTTAGCCCCCAGGCACTGCTGCCTCCAATCCAGGTTATCTTTGGGTTGGAATCATGGAATTTGGGGTGGAAGGACCTTCAAGCCCCACCCTGCCACGGGCAGGGACACCTCCCACTGTCCCAGGGGCTCCAAGCTGGCCTTGGACACTCCCAGGGATCCAGGGGCAGCCACAGCTGCTCTGGGAATTCCAGCCCAGCCCTCCCCACCCTCCCAGGGAGGAATTCCTTCCCAAGATCCCATCTAAATCTCTCCTCCCATAGTTTAAAGCCATTCCTCCTTGTCCTGGCGCTCCAGGTCCTTGTCCAAGGTCCCTCTGCAGCTCTTTCAGGCTCCCTTGTGGTCTTGGAAGGCCCCAATGAAATCTCCCCAGGTCTTTCTCTTCTCCAGGCTGGACAGCCCCAAACCCCGGTCTGAGCAAAGTCTACTGCCGCCAGCTGCAGAAAAACGCAAAAATATCCAACAACTTCTCCAATTCTGCATTTGTAGTTAATGAAACAGATTGACGAGGGAAAACCCAAATTGCTTTATCAGCAAGGCTGAGCTGAACCAGCCCCTCCTAAACTCTTGAGAAGTGACTTTGTAATTTTTTTCTCATGTGTAGAAAGCTTAAGATTCCGTGTCTGGAGTCCTTCAGCAAAGAAAAGTAGACTTTTTACCAGAAAGATCTTTCTTGTCCCAGTATCTTTTCAGAATACTTTTAAATAAGTAAATGCTGCACATTGTAGTCTCTTGATTTGCCAGCATTTCCTGTATCACTACTGGTATCCCAGGTTTTCCTCTGGCATAGAAATTGCAGGAGTAAACTTTTACTGCTTTTTTTTGGTAATACAGTACTGCTTGAAAGTAAAATTACTCATGTCAGGAATCTAAAGTTATTTCAGCATCAGACTCTTCTCTGCCTTGCAATGCTATGATGTTGTTTTTTTATTTTTTTATCCTCCAGAATTATTCAGAGCTATATTTTGAGGGAAGAGGCTGGAACCCTCTCATCAGAGGCCTCTGACTTCAACAAAGTTCACTTGAGCAGGCGTGGTGGGATTATGGCATCTCTGTATACATCTCACCCTGCAGACAGTGGGCTCACCTTGGAACTCTCCTTAGAGATAAACAGGAAGCTTCAGGCTGTGTTAGAAGATACATTACTGAAGAATATTACATTGAAAGTGAGTAGCTGTGCCAGTTCTTGTGCACATTCTTGTGGTTCTTAGATGCTTCCTTCACTGCATGCTGTGAAAGGCTTTTCAGAAGTCAGCTCATTGTGATTTGGTGCCACTGATAGCATTGAGGTTAACCGGGGAGTTACGTGACATGATGCCATGTTCCTCCAGTTTGGTACCCTCAGAGTATGCTGCACTAATGGGCTGCTGCTTGAGATAAGCCCTGGAGTGCCTGTGCCTTCAGCAGGGCAGGGTCTCTCCATGCTCTCCCCTGGGCATGTGGAACCAGGAGCATGGGCTCTGCCTGCCTGGCCCTCCTGAGCTGCTGGGGCAGCACCTCTGCTGCCACGGAGAGCTGGCAGGCTGGAAAATGGTGTGCAGGCTGCCAGCTGGGCTGCAGGGTTGTGCACAAGCTGGAGATCTCTTCCTGTAATCATCATTTCCCTTAAATGCTTAGGGGAACTAGCATTCTACCTTCTGGGCATCCTGTGGAGTACTGGTAACTGCAAAAAAGGACTTGCCAAGAGCTTTGAGTTTTTTATTGAAATGAGTTTGGTTTTTTTCTGACTCTGATAATTTGCATTTGTTCTGGATACTTGAAAGTATCAACCTGCTGACATAAACACTAATTTTGACTTATTAGTGCATTTTGTGCTGATGGATTAATTTCCCTGTATAACTTATCTTATCATTTTTTCCCCTCCCACGAAGGAAAACCTGCAAACTTTAGGAACAGAAATAGAACGGCTTATTAAACACAAGCATGAACTGGAACAGAGAATAAAGCAGACATAACTAAAACTTCTGGGGACTAACCAATGTGAAGATGCAGAAGAGGCAGGTGCTACAGACCACTGTGTTTTACATTCTGCCTGCCAGCACAAGCATCTGGGTTTTTGCAAAAGAAGCCTTTGGCCACACAGGCTCACTTGTGTGAGAGATCAGCAGGGTTTGGCATCTGTGTGGTTCCGTCTGCCCAGTACCCCAGAGCCTGAGGTACTGCTGGAATTCACTGCACACTACATTTATCTGAAACTTCTATTTGAATTACAGATGCTTTGCAGTGCAGACTGTTTGGAGTGAGTTGCCATGAGATTTTAATTTCTGCACTGTGTAATTAATCAGTCTCTTAATGATGGAGCTTGAAAAAAAAATAAAGCCCCTTATGTCTTAGTTGCTATTGAACATATCCAGTGTTACTGAGCTTTATAGGCTTTCAGATATTTATTTCCTTTCTTGCATATTATTTCTGATCTTTGGGTTGATTAAGCATTTTTGACATGTGCATGGAATAATGCTTTATTACAAAAGTTTGGGTTTTAAGTGGTGGCCATAATATTGCATATTTTTTGCTTTAGATTAACATTCAACTGGTCAATTTCTTTATTCCAGAGGAGTGAAACAACAGTAAAACTAAGGAGAATTTGAAAGTGTTCTGATTCAGTTCTTGAGTTCATTTAGTTGAAACCAATGTCAGTTCAGCAAATCTTGTAAACCCTTGATCCTTAGACATGCGGATCAAAAGAAGTTTGATACCAGATAATTGGTTAATAAAGTTCTCTGGGCTTCTGCATCACTAACAGCATTGAAGGAATTTAAGCTGCCCATTGTAAATCTATGTAAGTATATGCACACATGACGATTACATCTGTTTTCAAAGACAGCTGGAAGCTAATGAAACTTTCTCATTAGCTGTGACTAGACTAACTAGTGACAATATTGGTAAGAAATAAGAAATAGATCTAAATGGGATTCTAATCTATTGTTGTGAAAGTGGCACAGAAATCTGTGCGACTCCTTGATTTTACTGTCGTGAAGAATTAATTGGTCAAAGTAACTGAAAACTGTTGCTTAGTCCTTCAGTGGCTGAGAGGGTGATGGGGGAAGAGTGACAAGGTTTGGTTTAGTCACAACATCATGTTCACATTTGAATTCCAGGATAAGTAATGTACAGGATCTGAAATATCTTTATTCCAGCAGTAAATGTGTAGTTTCTGTATCTATCACCTTTTGAGCAAAATCAATTGATCAGATCACCGTGTAAATACATACTTCAGGTTTTTATTAAATACTTGAACTTCCTATTGCCATGTAAAAAAGAGTCAATGTACATTTACAATAGCAATGCTTTAGCTACTTTAATCAAAAAGGGGAGTGTGGGGAGAATCCGTCTTACTGCAGGTGCTGTTTGCGTTGTACACAAAACAAGGGACCTGAATTTGGCAGCACAGAGAAGGATAATTGATCAGACATCTGGCTGACTTAGGGGTGTGAACACTCGGCTAGAAGCAGCTGGACTGTCTGCAGACTGTTCTGGCCCCCACCAAGACTCTTCTTGTTGCCCTCGAGTGCCTCTTGCTGTAGGCAGGGGCTCCGAGCGGTGCTGCGGGGTTCTGCCCCTCCGTGCTGGCTGCCGGCCCCTGCTCGCCTATTGCATTTCACCTTTTTTTTCCTCATTTTTTGGGTCAATTTTGGTCAATTTTTTGATCTTTTTTTTTGGGCTTATTTTTGGCTCCTTTTGGGCCAAATTTTTGACATTTTTGACATTTTTGATCTTTTTATCATTTTGGGTGGTTTTGGCTCCTTTTGGGTCAATTTTGGACAATTTTGACTCATTTTTGAATATTTTTGGGTCATTTTTCGGCCATTTTGGGTCAATTTTGGGTCAATTTTGAACGACTTTGTGTCTTTTCATCATTTTTGGTACATTTTGGTTCATTTTGGGTCAATTTTGGGTCAATTTTGACGATTTCTGTGACTTTTTCTCTCCCCTCCCCTCCTGCCGCAGAGGAGCTGCCGGAGCTGGAGCTGCCCCTCCCCCCACGTGAGGAAATGGGGGGAAATCCCTCAGATTTGGGTAAAAAATGGGGAAATTGGAGAAATTTGGGTGGAAATTTGGGATATTTTGGGGGGACATGAAAAATTTTAAAGGATTTTGGGAGCTTTTGGGAAATTTTGGTGGAAATTTGGGAAACTCGGGTCAAAAATGGAGAAATTTGGAAAGGGTTTTTTTTGGAAAATAGGGAATTCTGGGAAATTTGGGCCAAAATTTGGGAAATTTGGGTCAAAACTGGTGAAATTTGGGAAAAATTTCAGAAAATTTGGGAAAATTTGGGTCCAAAATTGAGGAAATTTAGGGAAAAATTTGGGGAAAAATCAGGAATTTGGGGGGAAAATTGGGGGAATTTTGGGATAATTTGTGGGAATTTTGGTGGTTTTAGGTAATTTGGGGAAATTTTAGGGAAAATTGGGGATTTTTGGGGAAATTTGGAAGATTTGGGGGAATTTTAATAGATTTGGGGAGATTATTTGAGGAATTTTTGGGAATTGGGACATTTTGGGGAAATTTTGGAGACTTTTGGGAAAATTTCAGGAATTTTGGGGAAATTTTGCCCTTCCCGCTGCGGCTGCGTCGGCAGCCCTGGGGGCTCCTTCTGCCGCCCTGAGCCCGCAGAACACGGCAGCGGTTGCCGATGGCTCGAGCCATCAAATCATTCAAGGTCCTGTTGGGCTCTCTTAGACACTTGGGCCGAGGGATTCCTTCCGACCTGGGCCACTTTGGGTGGAGCGGGGGCAGGGCCGGGGTAGGTGGCAGGGTGTGCATGGGCCCTTTGTGACACGGTGCAGCAGCGTGGTCACCGTGGCAGGGAAAGGCACAGGGTGTCCGAGGAGCCTTTGTGACACGCGGTGACATAGGTGCTGGCAACAACGCAGCCACGCCACAGTGCTCGGAGCACGCCACGGGACAGGACGCGCCAGAGAGGTGCTGTGAGGAGTTCCCACACAGCCCGCTCGTTTGTGCCCGACCCGGAGCCTTTCCAAAGCGCTGCTCCTGCAGCTGACCTCGCGGCCAGACTGCGGGACTTGGTGACTCGGAGCTTTCCCGAGGCATCTCCCAACCCTGCGGTCAGTGCCCTCGCGGCCAGACCACAGGATCTGGTGACCTGAACCACCACGAGGAGTCTCCTGTTGTTGTGGCAGGAGCCCTCAAGACCAGTGTGCAGGACTTGCTGTCCTGCAGCCTTCCTGAGGCTTCTTTGTCGCAGGTGCCTTCAAGGCACAACTGCACGACTTGTTGCCTCAGGGTTTTCCCTAGTTTCCTCAGAGGCATCTGTCTGAAGGTGCCCTCGAGGCCAGACGCTGATATGGCGGGCAGATTACGCGACCTCTTCACAGTTTGCTGGGGGAGAAGAAATACAAGCCCTGGAGATGCTCCAGCACAACCCCCTCAAGAGCTGGAGCAGTTCCAGCCACAGCAGGATGGTGAGTGGCAGAGCCGGGCCACAAGGCCGATGGCTGCGGACAGCTTGGCCCCATCCCATCCCATCCCCGTTCCCATTCCGCCCACTGACAGGATGGAAGAGGGGCCGAGGCTGCCCCTGCAGCAGCTGTGCTCCATCCCCTGGGGCATCCCGGGGCTGTCCCTGCCTGGGGAGAGCAGGGCTGGCTTCTCTGGCCTCTCCTGCAACCCCTCAGCTCTGGCTGCGCTCGCTCTTTGCCAGATGCAACCATGGAGCAGACACAGGAGAAGAAGCCCACCCGTGGCCGCTTCCGCAGATCACTGAAGGTACGTGCAGCCATCCCTGCCTGGGCTGGGCCTGCTGTCACTGCTCGGCCAAGCTCCGCGCTTGGAGCACTCCATGGAACGCGTCTCTCTTCCCTGTCCTTTGCTCTCCTGCAGATGTTCCGGAGGCTCGTGCCCATTCGGCGTAGGATGACCAGAAGCCGTGCAACAGCTGAGCCTGACCGCAGGCCGACTGAGCTCCAGGCAGAGCCCAATGTCAGCCCAGATTTGGCTCAGCGCTTGGATGCTGCAATCGATGACGCAGCAAATACGGACATGGCAGTGACTGAGTCCGTGGCCTTCAGAAACACCAACACAAAAGAGACCCTGAGTCTTGGAGGCCAGGAGAGTGTGGCAGGAGGGGAAGCACTTCTTGGGGAAAGCTGCTCCCTTGGACAGCACTCCAGGTCTTCCCCATGTCTCCTCCAGGTGCCAGCCATGGTGAAGGACCTTCACCAGAGACTGGCGGCCTGTGTCACTTTGGATGCCAGGATGCGCTTGGACTTTCTGAGGCTGGCCGAAGAGCAACCTGCTGACGTTGTGCTGACCCTCCTGCGCTGTGCCCCAACGTGTGACAGGTATGGGGCCCACCTGCCTTGAGAGCTCAGGGCTCAGCAGCCTTTAGGGCCCATTGCCCTGCAGAGCCTGTCCAATGGGCTCTGCCAGACAGGCGGAGCGGTCCAGGACGCTTGGGCCCCTCTGTTCCACCAGCCTGCTGCCATGCTCCCTCCCTGCCCCTCAGGGCACCAGGGCTCTGTCACCTGGGCCTCCACAGCTGCACAGGGCATGCTACTGTGACTGAGACGGCCCTGACACAGAGCTCCAATCCCACAGAGCTGCTGCAAGCATGTGGAGAGCCATAGGCTCGTCGGCTGTGACAGCGGAGAAGGTGCTGCCAGCACTCATCCGCGTGATGGAGGATTGGCCTCTGCATACAACGACCACCTCCGATGGCGACGACGAGGACGTTTTTGCCCTGGCGGTGAGCTTCTGGAACCGGCCTCTGCTCGCTCCCCGGTCGCCTCTCCATCAGCTCTCCGTCCTCTCCCTGCCTCAGGCACTGGCTTAGGGCAGGCTCAGGGGGCTCCAGGCCCGTCGCTCCCCCTGCGTCTCCCCTCGGGCCCTGCCACACGGACATCTTAGCACTGAGCTCTGTCTCGGGCTGCTTCTTTTGCAGGCAACTCTGGGGCTATGGCTGACTGTCCAGGTGCCCAAATGCCACAGGGCAGTGCTCCTTCATTCAGCCCGTCTGTTTGTTGCTCTCCTCTTCCACATTGTCATCACCACACAAGAGATGCCAGTGGAAGTTGCTAACTTCTGGAGAGCGTGCCAGGAGGAACACGGCCTTCCCAGCAACCCCAACAGGTGCCAGTCCTCCTGTCTTTTCAATGTCCTTGTGGCCGGCGCCAGCGCTCGCCGTGTGACCTGGGTTTTGCTCTGCACACAGGTTTGCAGTGCAGGCCATGAAGGCTCTGTTCAGCCAAATGTGGTGGAACACAGAGATGATGGCTATGGAGCGCAAGCGTGGCTGGGACACGCTGCTCTGTGCTGACACCCAGCACTATGCCGTGGGTCTGCTGGCCAGGTGAGAACCCCTTCTCTCCCACATTTGTCCCCTGTGCCCCACACAGTCCCTGTGCTCATGGCCTCGAGGGCCTCGTCACCGAGGGACGGCCAAGCCGACTGGAAAAGGCTGGCAGAGGAGGGTGCCCAGAAGGGGCCGCCTCCCAAAGCGCCCACATCCCCCTCCAGAGATACTGGGGAAAGACCGGACCTGTGAGTTAGACCTCCTGGGAGAAGACTGTCCCCCCCACCTCAGGCTCTTGCTGCCTTTTTCCCCCTGACAGGGAGATGCGCCGTCACTTGGGCCACAGCTGTTCCCGCATTGGCTTCTACCTACTCCAGCCACTAAGCAGGGAGGAGCCACGCTGGGATCTGCCCTCCCTGGCATTCCTGGTGGAGGTGAGCCAGCGCTGCCTCGCTCAGCTGCCTCTCAGCCCTCTGCCCTCTCGTAGCTGCAGCTGCCTGGGCCGGTGCCCAAGCCCTGTGCTGCTGCTGCTGCTGCTGCCTGGGCCCGGCCCTGTGCGCTTCTGGGCTCCTGCTGTTCGGGTCACCTGTCACTGCCCTGTGCCTTTCAGGTCATCAAGTACCTGGACCTGAGGGAATGCGCAGGCCGTGTCCTGGAGGAGATGTCAAGGCACCTGCGGGGCACGTGCAGGCAGAGACGTCACCTGGCGCTCAAAGGCCTTGTGCTGCTCAGCGAGGAGCCCTCGATGGTGAGAAGGGGGCAGCGGCTGAAGCTGCGCTGGGGAAAGCAGCCCCTTGGGCTGGCTGGGCTTCAGGAGCTGAGGCAGCTGCTCCCAGCTCTCCTGCCTCCTGCTCCAGCTGCTCGAGTGCTTCGGGACAGGCCTTTGGCCTCTGGGCCCAGCAGTGGCAGGGTGGGCTAGCAGAGCCAGGGCGGTGTTGGCGCTGCAGCTCTTGGTGGCTTCCCAGCACAGCCTTGTGTTCCATACAGGCCGGAGGTGTACGCAGCCTGCTTCCAAGCCTCCTGGAGCGGCTTGGTGATGCCGACGGAGAGGTGGTCGCCATGTCCCTCGCTGCGCTCACCAATGTGTGCCAGCGGAAAGACTCCGTGATCGGCAGGACCACTGCCCTGAAGCTAGCCGACCTCCTCCTGTCGCTCTTTGGAAACGTAAGGCTCTGCGTGCCACGGGCATTAGCTGCTGCCCAGAAACTTTGTGCCCTGGGGATTTTTAGGCTTTTGCCCGGCTGGGCTGGAGAAATTGGTGCTGAGGCCTCCTCCGCTTCCTTTCCTTCAGGACAACAGCCACGTGCAGCTGCTCTCCATTCAGCTTTTCCAAAAGGTGATGGGCTTGGTAGCGGATGAGGGCAAAGAGCCACTGAACACAGTTGTGAGCCAGAGCCTGCTGCCACTCTACTTGCACTGCCACGAGGTGAACGAGCGCGTGGCCAAGGTGAGGCGTTGTGTGATGCCGGTGCATCCCTGACAGGGGGCTCGGCTGCCTCCTGCCCGGGCACCTCTCCCGGCTCGCAGCCTCCTGCTGGCCCTGGCGCAGGGACGCAGGGCCCGTGCCCTGGGCTGGGCTGCGCTGCCAGCTCCCGTCTCTGCTGCTCTCCAGGCCTCTCGGGAAACGCTGCATTGTGCGGCCGGCTTCCTGAAGAGGAGCGACCTCCAGCACGTGCTGAAGACGGAGAAGCTCTTCAAGTTCGCCGAGTGCGTGGTAAGGACGGCCTCTGGAGAAGCCCCCTGACGGCGGGGCTCGGTGTGCGGGGCTGGCAGCCGTGGCCCCTGCCCAGCGCCGCACGCAGGGGCTCCGGCCTGCGCCCCACACGCCGCTCCCTTCCGTGGGGCCGCGCGGGCTCTTCTCCAGGCTCCTGTGTCCCGAGTCGGGCGCCGACGGAGCGCCGGCCCAGCGGGGCCATGGGGCGGGGCGGCACCGCGGCTCCCCGGGCAGCGCCCGGCCCTCCGCCCCCTCCGGAGCCCGGCGCCCGCTGGCCGGGCCTCGGGGCTGTGCGGGCAGCGCAGGCCGGGGCTGGGCCCCGGGAGCGCCCGGCCGAGGGGCTGAGCCCGCGCCAACCCTTCCCTCCCTCCTGCCGTTCTCTCCAGCTGGCAGATGACAGGAGCCGAGCGGCCGAACACCTGCGCCTGGCCCTGCCCTACCTGGAGCACCCACAGGAGCCCCTGCGAGAGGCGGCCATCAAGCTCATCGGTGAGCCACGAGCCCGGGCTCCCTCCCAGCCCCAGCCCCAGCCCCAGCCCCCGTCCCGGCAGCGGCATCCGCGCCCGGCGCCGTGGAGCCGCGCCTGCCCTCGGGGCTGCTGCCGCCCTCTGCGGCCGTGCCCTGGGGCGGCAGGATGCGGCAAGGGCCCGGGCCGAGCCCTGCCGGGGCAGGAGGCCGTGTGGCCACAGGGCTGGCAGCGCCGCTGGCAGGGCGCCGTGCCGCTGGGGCCCTGACAGGCTCTGTGTTCCCAGGGATCGCCGGGGTGCGCCTGAGGAGGCAGAAGGAAGAGCTCCAGGCCCTCAGCGAGGGTGAGTGAGGGCAGCGGGTTCTCAGCGGGGCTGCCGGGGGGAGCCGCAATGCTCACGCAGGGGGCTGCAATCCCTGTCCTGCCTGCGGAGGGCCTGGCTCCCTGTGCGGACAAGGGCTGGCGTGCGCAGAACACGGAGAGATTTCGGGGACGCGGGCGGGGCGATTCGTGTTCAGCACCTTGCGGCAAATCCCGTTGGCCCCTCTCTCCTCTCTTGTGGCGGCCACGGCAGGAGCTGGCTCGGATGGCCCTTGGCAGGAGGGTCTCCTTGGACTCCCGCACATCCGGGCTCTGACCGGGGCTCTGTGCCTGTCTCTTCCAGCTCTTCAGGCCCTGAGAGACGACGACAGCCCCTCCCAGATAAGCCTCTTTGTCCAGCTGATGTTCGAGGAGCGAATTGCAGAACTGCAGTCATCTGCTGGCTCAGAAGAACCGGTGGCCTTAGAAGACCTTCAGGGGCCACAGAAGATGAGACCGCCTGGAGACGGGGGAGCCGGAGCTCCAGGCACAGCTGATGATTGACGCAGCTGATGCCTGTGGGAAGCTCCCGTGCCTTCAACCCTCTCCCTGCCTTGCTACACCATCCGTCCCTTTTCCCTCCACCCTTCCTCCCTTTTGACAGCTCCATGTCTTCAGCCCTCAGACCATGCCCCTCCCCTTTTTTCCCTCCCAGCTCATCCCTTTGCTTTGCCTTCCATTAATAAACATTCAAAGAGAAGTTGATTGAAGGCACTGAGGTGCTTTTCCCAAAGACTGGACTCGGTTCCATGGGATCACAGACTGGTTCGGGCTGGAAGGACCTTCAAAATCACCTTCCACCACGCCAGGGTGCTCCAAACCCCAATGTCCAGCCCGGCCTTGGACAATGCCAGGGATGGACACCCCAGGATGGGCACCTCGTGCCAGGACCAAGGCTGGTGCACATCAGGCACCCAAACAAGCCCCAGCAGCTGCAGCCTCGGTGGTTTTAATCCCAACCATCCAACATTCCCGAGCCGGCAGCGTGGCAGTGCTGACCTCTAGTGAGAGGTCCCTGGAAAAGGGAGGATTTCTTGGGATAAAGTTCCCTTCCCAAAGCCTCCGAAGGCAACACCAGAACCCTCAACAACCAAAAGGCACAGGTGACAGTGTCCAACGAAATGTTTTCTTTAAAAAACACCCCAAATTCACAAGGAAAGCGTCCAATCAAAGCCTCAGGGCTGGTCCCGAGGAGCCCAGAAAGGACCAGGACAGATCAGGGGGACAGGGAGCTCCCAAACTGCTCCTTTGGGTCCCCTCATTGTCCTCCAGAATCCAGAACTTTCACCCAAAATGTCCCTCGGGAAGATGAGAATTTTCCAGGCACGTCAAAGAAATCTCCACTGCACAAAAATCTCTTTTAAAACCAAGCTTTAAGACTGGGAGTTCTGCTTAGATTGAAATGATGAAATTCAGGATATTCTACATCAAATGCAGCTTTTTGATTCTAACGGACTCCTCTCCCTGCAGCCAAACAAACGTCAAAGGCTCCTGAGCTTTTTGTGGCACACCAGGATTCCCTGGAGCCATCCCAGGAACATTTCCTGGAGTATCCCAGGAATGTTCCCCATTCCTGGGGCTCCACAAACCTCCTGCCCCTTTACAGCAAGCTCAGCTCGGGTCAGAGATAATTGATCCAATTACCTCCAGGAGGAATGAAAGCAAAGCAAAGCGCACTCTGCAGGAGCCCTGGGAAGTCCCTGTTCAGCAAGGAGTTTCCCACTGAAATGATGGGAAAATGATGAGTTCCAGCATGAAATTCAAGGCTTTTCCCTCTGGAAGCAAAACCCAGTCCTTGCATTACCTCTTTTTATTGGTTTTAGTCACTAAGTCTTAAAAAATAAATCGGTTTTCACATTGTTCAGGCTTGGAGAGGTTAGTGCTTTTCCTGAGCTGGGATAAATTCCTGAGGCTGGGCACTTTTTGTACTTCTGGAACTGGAGATTCCTCTGCAATATTCCCTGGGGAGCTTCTCCTCACCTTTTCCTCCCCCAGAAAAACGAAGCAGAGCAAGGAAGGTGTCCAAGAAGGAGAGGCTGGAGAAGTCCCACCTCCCTCCAGCCTCATCCCAGCACTTTCCTGATGGAATTTTCCCATTTCACAGCCAGAGAGCAACCCCTGGCCCCTGACTCAGCTACTCACGGAGTAATTAGAGCCAAGAGGCTGGAGCAGGTACTCAGAGGTTCCACCAGAGCCACAATCCCCCATCAGGATCCTCTGGATTGCCCAGGAAGGAGGAGTTTTTAGGCAATATTGGAAATCTAGGATCTAGGATTGCAGCAAAGCGCGGAGCATCTGCTGGCGCTGGGCTCTGCGTCCCAGGAAATTCAGTGGATTCCTGCTTCTCCACAGGGCCAAGCTGCTATTTCAACACACTTCTGTGGGCCAGGGTTGAGAAACAGGAGGAGTAATGAGCTGGGAGCTGCAAAAAAAATAAAATTCAAGACATTCCTCAGCTTCTGAAATGGGCCAACCTTCGAATCCTTTTTCTTCATTAGATTTTTCATTACTGGGAGGTTTCTTCCTGAGAACAAATCCCAGGGATTTAATTCAGAGATGGAGTTGCTGGCTGGTAAAAACCACCAAATCCTTTAAATAAACCCCTCAGCATTCTGGTTTTTAATCAGTGATACCTGAGTTCCAAGTTTGGACAGGCATTTATTCCTTAAACTAAAGGCATCAGCTTTTGGCAGCAATTTGGCCAAATCATCGTCCTTCTGTCTCCTGAGCCTCTCCTGCTCTTCTGCTCTGCAAAAGAAAAGCGGCAAAAGATGGTTTGCCCTGAGGGAAAAGCCTGCCAAAGCAGGGAACTGCTGTTATTTGAGTGTTAGTTCATATTTTAATGTTGTTGTTGTTGTTTGAACACTTAGGAAACGCTTTGGGGCAGCAGGTGAACGACCCTGAGAGGCGCAGGGCTCAGTAACTCAGTGTAAAGAAAGAGAGAGGCTGATTTCTGCAGGTTCCTTTTATTTCACTCCAAGATTTCAGTAGAAAGAGAAACCTTTTGGTTTTTCCCCAGATTACAAGGTGCTCCTTTTAGGATTTTTTCAGATGTATCTCAGGAGGAAAGAGCATTTACCTCTCTCACCTGTGGAAGCAGCCTGGGTTTGTGCACACTGCCAGAAAGAGTCAAACATGCCCACAGGCTTCAGTGCGTGTTGCTTAAACACATGCTCTGGACATTTTCCTACTGGCAGCAGAAAGGATGATGGGGACAGTTACATCAATTGAACTGAACTCTAGAATTCCATATCTAGTTTTTTAGTTCCTTTTTTTATGCATTTGCAAACCATCATCTTACCTTCTGCCTCTTCTCTTACTGTTATTGGATATTGTGTTGTTGGATGTAATGTTTAAGGGTAGCTCAAAATAGATTTTAACAGCTAGAGATTTCCTTACACCTTAATTATAGAGGTTGTAAGTCAGTCCGTATTTTTTTCTGACAGATGCCTCATTTTTATACCTCAAGCTTAGTGTATTAAAGTCTCTACTGTTTCAGAACCCACAGTTATCATGGATACAAAGAACAGTTTAAAATGCATCATTTAGTAATAGATACAAAGCTGAGGGGCAAATGGGCATCATGCACCCTTTGTGAGAAACCACCTCTAAAAGCTGTACAGACACATTGCCACTCACATCTCAGGGAAGGGATAGATTTTTTCATTTAGGTCAGCAGGAAATGGAAATTTTCTGGCAGTTTGAAACTTATCACCAACTCCTGAAGTTTTGTGCAAAATCCCAGTGTGTAACATCTGGGTATTTTGCAAAGTCACCTGGCTGCAAACCTCAGCCTCCAACAAATGAAGTGCAGCTCAGCTGTGAGGATTTTTCTGTAACATCTTTAGAACATAAGAGGTAATTAAAAACCAGTTCTGTTGCCTAGTGTTACAAAATTGATTACAACTACATGCAGTAACTGCTTTAGACTTGGGAGTCATTTTTAAAAGAAAAAAAGTCCACCACATAAAACATTGCCCAAAAAATCCCCTTGCAAGGTAGTTTTAATGAATCTTTCATGGTTCAATGAGCTATTGTATTAGGTCATTCGCCTGATGAAGCAATGCTCCAATCTCATTACATTTAGTCAGAAAGAAACAAGCTGCTAGTGTTATTGGATTTCTTATAATTAGTTAAAAAGCAATTTTTTAGAATTTCCTTTCATAGGGTTGGGGGAGGAGGGAAGTTGAGACAGGTACTATTGTGCTGCATATAAGTAAAATATAGTGCTCCACACACAATAACCATTCCCAGCTGAGATGTGCTTTAAGGTTTGGGTAAGTCAGCCTCTTTCTCCTGTATCCTTCCTTCCCGCTCCTGTCATCTCTGCTTTTCCAAACAGCAAACCTGAGAACGAGCTCAAAAGGCTGAAAGTCCAAAGAAAAAACACCAGGCAGTCCCCATAGCTGGTGGTAATTAATAGAAAGTGAATCAGTTGCTTTGTATAGCAGATAAAGGAAAAGCCCAGCCAGAATAACCTGCCTCATCACCACATTGTGTTCCCAACAGAAATTAATTTTGTGAGCTGTGGGAGTTTGAAACAAACATGTGAGGGCTAAAAAGACCTAATGCCATCATCCCAGCGTGGAGAGGAAGATTGAAAGGTGCTTTCAGGAGAACGGCTGCAGTGTCTGGGTAGGGACAATGTTTTCCCCCCTGTGGCCTTTATGAAAAAAGAGTAGAATAAATAGTGCCACATGTCTGCACAGCCGGAACATCTGTGACTGGTTGGCACAAATTTACAATCCTACCTGACCGCCTGAATCTGGCTGTAATTGACAGACACGGCCGTAATGGCAACATCCTATCGATCTTCCCTGGGACCAGAGCACCTCAGGCTTGAACGACTAAATTGTGGAAAAAGAGCACGAGATCCCTCAAACATTCACAGAGAAAAAAAGCATTCTCACATTTTAGAACGTACGCCTGATTTTTCATACGAGCCCAAAGGCAGCCTGCACAAGTTGATGTAAAGGCATCTGATGAAGGTTGCTAAATACACAGAAGCTCATTAAGTGCCTGCTTCAAAAGAGCTGGAGCCTGGAAAAACTTTTCAAAATACCAAGTATGCTTATCCGGCATCTGGGTAGAAATCTGCTGTCAACACAGCTAGAAACGGGCTCATTGAACTCCATGGAGTTCTCCTAAATCCTTGTTTAACACGAGATACAACGGATGTGATTGCGAGTCTTTGTATGTAGGTGATAAAGCAGCCCATCCACAACAAAATAAATGCTATTTTATAAAACTACAGCTTCTTATTCAACATGCTGAAGGCACCTAAACGTTTTGCAGTGCAGCATGAACTATATTAGCCCAAGTAAACAGCATGAAAACACAACTGGTGCGAGCAAAAACCCTCTCAGATTTTCAATACCTCCACTCTCCTCCCCACATTCAAGTTTCCTCTAGATTCAAGATTATTCTAGTATAAATTCCTAAAGATATGATTCCATCTTTATACTAGTTGGCGTTTTTATTTATTCCCACTAAAATGTGTGTTGCAGAAAAATATTTTCCAATACAAAATTCCAAAACATTTCACAGACATACTTCAGAAAAGAAGAAAATCATAGGTTTGCTAAGGAATTCACAGGCCTGCCGTGCATAACTACAAACCTCTTTCAGCTGTGATCAAGACACCTTCTGTAGTTATAAATCTTAAAACTTAAGTCTTATTTACTGGATAGAAGCTTGGGGTTTTTTGTTTTAGTTTTTTGGGGGCTTTGGGGGGGTTTTTTGCTTGGTTAGTTTTTGAGGTTTTTGGTTTTGGTTTGGTTGGTTTTTATTTTGATTATGTTGGTTTTATAAGAAAGAAAAAGCATGCTGTGATAAGACTGTGAGATTTTTTTTTTCCTGGGTTCATTTCTTGCTTTGGGAAGCACTGCCTTTTTAACAATATTTGCAAAAGAGGTTCAGGGATACACTGAAACACACTCTAAAATACTACAGAGATAAACAGGGATCCACCATCCCTGTGCCCTGGATTCCTATCCCTCATTCCCACTCCTGGAAATGCTTTTGATAACAATAAAACATGTTGAACTCTTTTTTGTACTTGCTGACACCACTGCTAAATCCCAATAAGATATAAAAGTTTGGCAGCTTGCTTGGATTTACATCCAAAAGAAACAAAAGGCACAAGACTGGGAAAGGGTGAAAAGTCCTCCACAAAAGCAGTCATGCTTTGCAATGTCCAAATGAAGGAAGACACACAAATATTTTCAGGAAGACCGAATGTAGAATGGAAACACTTGGATACGGGCAAAAATAAAAGAAAAGTGAGCAACCTGAAACTCCTGGCATGCCCAGAGACCTCCTGACACCACGCCAGCCTTAAAACAGAGCTACTGCTGCTCACAGAATAACCATTCTAGGGAGGCTATTTTGAATTATTTCACACAATTTCAGTTCCCAAAGGGGCTATAAAGCACTATTGGTAGTCATCTGTACTACAATCATTGATCTTAACTTTAATTATTATTAATGCAAAAATATTTATGAACCAAAGCTATTCCCTTCCATTTCTCTGTCCCTTTCAAAGCTGCTAAGAGCTGGATAACTAAGCAAAGGAGGGCCCTCTGGGAAGTCAGCGGTGATTGCCTCATCCTCAAACGGGAAATTGGAAATTCAGAGTAGGGCAAGAAGCTTAACTCCAGCTATTGAACAGCTGCCATAAAAGAAAGAGTTAAGTAGACAAGGGCACTTGTGTGGAGAAGAGGCAGCTGAAGAAAAGGTGAAAACCAGACAGCTGTGAATGCAGGCACTGGACAGAAAGCAATTATTCTTTTTTAGAAGAATATGGAAACATCAAACTAAACCAGCAGAATGAAGACCAGGATTCCTCGCAATATGCAATGGGGACACCTTTGGACAATCCTATGTCCCAGGTGCACAGTTAGGGACTCTTCCAGAGCCAAAAGACTAGACTGGAAATCTCCTTAACTGGATTTAGCACACGCTTGCAGCTTCATTGTGTTCAGAGGAACACTCACCGTAAAGGTAAAAATCCCCAGGAAGCCACACACAGCACACTGTGGAACAAGCAATTTCCTCTTAACCCATTTTAGTTCCTTTGCCAAGACACAAAACCAGAAGAATGCCAGCAAAGTGGATTTTTCCCCTGATACACCTAATCTTTCTATCAATTAAATGTATTCCCAAATGCTTTAATGGACGAGTTTTAATTATTACTTCTACCACTTAAAACATAGTCTCAATAATTTCCTTACAAATCACTGAAGCAAGGCACCGTTCAAATGAAGGATACAATTAAATGGGGCTATTGATAAAAATTTTCTCCATATTCAGAATTTTTCCTGTGATTTACATGCATTAGCAAAAGCAGTATCAACTCTTCCCTGCCAGAGTAGTTGAGCATCTTCCTGCTACTAATTCAGCACACATATTTCAGCCATTACCCAGGGAATGCAGTGATTAGGCAGCTTTCCAGTAAACAGTCCTTAAAACAGTTCATAAAAATTCCATTTAGAAAAAGGTTGGTTTCCTGCTTGAGAATTTGATAAGATGTTGCAATTACTGCTTAGGGATATATTTCAAGTCCGCCAAGTGAGGTAAATTCCATTTCCACACACGCTATCATAGCGTTTGCGGGTTAAAATGCCATAAAGTAGTTCTTACTTACTCAGAAGATGCAATTAATTTGGGTGCTGCTTTTTTAGAAACACACGCTTAGAAAATCCTAAAAACTTGCAATGAAAAAAGTGAAAATACCCATAAAACAGGCCACAAAAGGCAGATTCTCAAGTAGAAATCCAGTGGCATTGTCTGAATCCCAACTTGCCCAGACCAGAAACTGTTCCTAGTAATGGAGAGAAAACAGCATCACAATCTATATATTCTTTTGACATCCCACCTGAGGTAAGACCCCTAGTTCAAAGGTCCCAGAATAACCAGAAACAGTCAGTTTTACAGGTTACAAGGAAATCAAAGAAATACTCAAATTTTGGCACAGTAATTCCTAAACTTAGAGCATCAGTTTGTTATCCATAAATGGAAAGCATTTAGCTGGTTTTAACAACTTCCTAAAAAAAACAAGATTCAATTGCAACATTTATTATCTAAAAGCGTTCTGGTCAAAATAAAAATGAAACTCAAAATTATGAACCCTTTTTATGAAAATAGATGATACTTATTAAGCAATAAACTCTTGCTCTCTCCTGTTTTCATTTCCTCAAAAAAGCAACATAAACTAAAACAATGTAATCTCATGTGTTCAGGCTCCATATTTGTTGTTTTGAGAAAAGGCTTTATAACAGCTTCATTGAAGGCTCTTTAAGAAACTAAATCTTTCTAGTTTAGTAGAGCAACAAGGTGTACATGAGGGCATCAAATGAAAAGGAAAATGAGCTGTCACAATAAAGTACTACTGAAAGCCTCAGCACAAACTGCATGACAAGCTAAAAGAAAAAGAATTATTTTGTTCCTTTTGCTTTAACCAAAGTCCTAACACTTAGGACCTGCAAACCGCTGCCATTTTAGAGCCAATCTGTATTTTAAGTGGATGTAACTAGCCCTAGCAAACGTAGCAAAAAGTGAAATGTTCTCAAATTGGTCTTAGCATGTGCACTAATCCATCCACACCACATCAGACGTATCTTGTAGTTGATAATATTTTACATGCTTACAATAATTACTGTAATTCAGAACCTTGACACCCATTTTCCTAAGATAAATCAACGTAAGAAAAATTATTCAACCTCCCTTTTCTTCTAAGGGTAAATGCAAAGCAGTTTGAAGCTCACTGTAGGTTTAAATTTTAATCCAAGGCCTGATGGTCTGCAATATGATTACAGTCCTTCCAATGTCAAAAGTTAACAGAGGAGTGGAGTCTATTTCAAATGACTGGCTCTAAACATCTCATAATTACATTAGATAAATTACACTTTACACATAATTGCAACAAGTTTTTGCCGTATTAGGCACCGGTCTGAAATACTTGGCAGTTTCACAGTGAAACACTATTCCTCTTGATGCATTTGGATGAGGTCCTTACCCTTCTACCATCACAGTCAGGGATCTGCCACTGGCATAAAATTCCAGATGGATAATGCCAGCAATCCTAACTACTTCACAAAACAACAGGTAAGGAGGGAAATAGATTAATATGCTGTTCTTATCCCCTTTCAACTGACAGAAGTTCTGCATGCTTAAAAAAAACAATCCGGTTTTTCCATGACATCATTCGGCTTGAATACTAATGCTTTTCCTTAATGCAACTACATGTACATGGATGTACAACTTCTCTTTACACAGAAGAAACGCCCAACTTTACATGTTTTTCTTTACTCTGTTTCCCCTGATTATAATTCTAAGATCCTTTCTGATTTTTACGCCATTTCCCTGTCTTAATTCTTCAGTGTTGTTAAATGAAGTGCCCCTCTCCATTCTGTGAAGATAGAGTGATTTACAGCAGCTGAAAATCAGGGGATTGTCCAGTAATTACAGCTTTTCTCAGTAAAGTAGTAGTATTGGATTCATTAACAGTGTTTGGATTCATTAACAATTAAAGTTTCTTTCACTGAACAAGAAGAACAAAGCTGGGTCGAGCTCCCTTGTTAGGCTTTGACACTTCCTTCAGGAAGACTACAATTCAACCCAGGGTTTCATTTTCTGTTTGGCTGCTTGTAAAATAGAAGGCATCTTGAAAATGATACTTCCATTTAGGGCTCTTACTGTGGACCTTACAGGCACTGTAAATGTGGAGTGGCTTTGTCTTAAACAGCCTAATCCTGCCCATTCCACAGAACAGACATTTGGAGTACAGCGACGATGGGAGCATGAAAACGCAGCATTAACAACTTCTTCATTGCAAAGAGTAAGCGCAATCCAAGTCTTGCTGTTTCCTTGGTAAGACCATAAGAAATGAGGCAGGGAAAGTGAATGTTTTGGGCTTGCAAGCCATTTTCCTTGAGCTGGGACATCTGCTGATTGCAAGGGGTTTCAGTTTGGAACTGAAGGCATGCTTTTTACACCGCTGCCATTAGACAGATTCTATCTGACACCCTACTTCAAAATTAAAACTGCAGGCAAGTGGGTAAATAGGAGCAAAAATGGAAATTTTCAGTACTTGCTCACACCTTATTTTCAGATATTCTCCAAAATAGGGAGCAGCACCAGTGAAAAGCACGTTTGCATCAACAGGGCCTGGATAGACTATCCCAGGTGATACAACCACTAACCCACAGATGACGTGAGAGGTTTCACAGCACAGTGTTTAAAATTCAAGCAGCAGAAGCCCTTCCACCAGAATTTCACCCTGCTTTGGGAACAGATCTTCTGTCTGTATCATTAATTTCTTTGTTTTCCAACTGAGTTGCTGTGCAGCAAGTATTGCAGCATCACTAAAGAAACAGAGCTGGAGCACAGAGCAGCTCAGCTGAGTGAACTTGCAGCTCAAACCATCAGAACCACCAAGAAAAAAAAAGGCTGGGCCAGCTTTCTCAGCAGCCTGCTTGTGGCACTCAGACCTGAAATTACTCACTGCAAGTGTTCTCTCTAGGGTCTGACAGGACTTACATATATTGGAATATATATAACAAAATGATAATGCAGCTTCAAAGAGTGACTCACAGAAAACCGGTGCTGGAGCACTCAGAATTCCTAAGGGACTTTAACCACAGTCACAACCCTCAGTTATTTGGTTGGCCTCCTTTATTCCTTTATTCTTGGGCTTTTCTTCCAGCTTTCTATCAACTGTGATATAAAACCATACTAATTAATCCAAATAAGCACATGTGCTATGTATTTCTTTCAAGATGGGATAACTACATACTCATCATTCCTGAAAACAAGCCCACAGTAACCAAAACCGGTCAAAGCAACACTGTTGTTATAAATTACAGTCCCACAGCCATGGGTGTTCCTTGATGGAAGAAGAAGAAATATCAACCCAACCTCCTGGTCTGCTATGACAACATTTGTTATAAATCATGTTTTTCCAGTGTTCTATTTCAACTGCATAGATCAGTATCCAATAGAGAGCTCCTTAAGTCACAGACAAACCCACAAAAACTGCTTAAGACCAGCATTCCACAAAAACATGACAAAAAAATTCAAAGCAACCTTATAGTAGAGAAAATGCGGATTTAATAGGAGCTTAACATTAAGAATCCCATCCTCAAAATAATGCAAATTGATTTAAAGTGGATTTAGGTTTTTAAATGTTAAGAGCATAAAATTGAAGAATTAATTGAATTTACTGTCGGTTCAACATTGCTAATGTAAATGATAGATAACTGTATCGGGTCATTCTTGACTAAATTAAGCGCTATCTACCATTATTACATGACTAAAGGCTTTAAAAAATTCTGTTGTTAAATGCAATCAACTTTAAATTAAACTATGTGCATTCAGTCAGTGTCTTAAGCAATGATGAGGCAGAGATGCCTTAAGGTGGTAGTAGGGATTTAGACCTCCACAGCTTCTGATGTAAAATTTAAATAAGTTAGAATTTGAAAAAGCAAATTAACCTGTACTGCATTTTGCCCACAAAGCTCTTCCTTCCATTTTGATTTACCACTGGTCTCCACTCATTAGATCAAAGCTCACAAAGTATTTTTGAGACCAACCAGCACTTTCAGCCCAATTTAAAAGTCACTGAAGGCAATGAAAATTACTTCTGTCGGCTTCAGTAAGGCCTTCCACAATCTCAGTACTCAGTAGCTACAAGGAGTAGGACTGAGAGGGTCTGACCAACTTTGCTGAGGATATCACTTGGCAATCAAACATCATTGGAAAAAATCAGAGATTATTATTTATATTGCTTCAGCACAGCCACTGCTGTTCTGAGATTACCTGCTGCACCATGGAAAAAGCAAAAAAAAGGATGTGAAAATACATATACCAACACCTGACTTATACACATCAGTATTCATCAATTAAAAGAGCCTGTGATGACTTCTCCAAACTGTCACTGGGGAATGACAAGCAACAGTCATTTCAGCCAAACTGGTACTCACATATCCTCTTGGCTGTGGGAATTCTGGGTCACACCCACTTCTTTTACCATTTTTTCCTGCAATGTAACTGAAAGTGACATTGACATTTGTCCCTTGGAAAAGTTACTGTTATCCTCCTTCTTGACAGGATTATTCTACTGCCTGATGTTTTGTTTATTTTCTAAGCAATTGCCAAGAATACTGTCTGTGCCTGTCATCTGTCTACACGTTGACTGGTATCTACGCATCACACTGGAAGATCAGAATCCTTAAAAGAAACTTTCCTTCTCAACTCTTGAAAAGACATTCCCAACACCGCCGGTAGAATCTGAAGATGCCAGCTATTAGGAGACAGAATTGACCACAATTTAGTCAAAGTGCACCATCACACCTCCTACTAAGAAGGTTTTAAGAACTGGAAAGTCCGTTCTTGTGGGAAATCCGCAGCGGGAGAAATGTGGCACTCAATATGAGTGATCGGCAAATCTCGTTTATTGCTAATTCACACAATGCTTTTATAATAACACTAATAAGCTCATGCATATTGTAAAAGTTAAGCTCAGGATTGGTGCTCAGACTAAAAGTCAGCTACGCCTCTTCCTACATTTCTTTGTGGTTACATAGTTTGAGTAAGTTTTTTGTTTTACCGTGCTTCTCCCTCATATCTTTCAGCTACAAGGCCTAACAATCCAGGCTCGTATCCCAGCTGTGCTCAAGGGCATGCGAAGCTTACCGCCTTGCTGGTTCTCATGAGAGTGCCTGTGTGCTCAGCAAAGCTCTCTCATGTCTACGTGACCTTTTGCAGCTAGCCAGTTATCAATCACACTCTCCACATGTTCTATTCCTACTGTACAAGTCCTTGACCACATAATTCCCATCTCCTGCGCTGGCCACTGACAGCTTTTCTACACAAAGTACATTAAGCAATCATCAACTCATTCAAGTTTGACTGCTGAAAAGTGCCATTAAGTATTAGCAAACATTAGACACAATTAGTTTTGTCTGAGGGCAGGTAATGTTCCTAATCACATTTCCCTCACTCCCACATTTTAGGGATGAAAGTAGATCTTCTGACAGACCTGAGCTTGCTTCCATCATAAATCAAACGGGGTAAATTCCTGCAGCAATGGGTTCAGAGATCTCTTCCCTGCTTTGGAGGAAGGAGGAGGCTGGACAAGCATGGATGGGGTTGCTGAGGATGCAAAGAGACTCTCCACAAACACTGGATGGACATGTCAGACCCCTGAATAGCTCCGCTCCTGTGAAATTCCCAAGCTCAAGGCATGATTCACTAATAAATTGTATGGATTATGCAGCATTTGCTTGAGGACAGATGTATCACTGCCTTCTGCAGGAGAAACTGTCAGACCCTCTCTGTGCTCATCAGTTTACAATTTTCACACCTTCTAGTGGCTGATCTGGAAAACACATCAGCCATTACCACGATGGATATAAACAACTAATATCCAAAATTCTTGTGAGGCAGCCCCTTCAGTACAGCTTGATAGCACAGGACATAGGTAGCCTAGGATAAATGCCAAACAGAGCAGAGAATTTCACCCCTGAACTGACATTTAAGAGTACATTTCAATAGCTTATGCAGTGCAGACTTTCTGATGTTCTTTCTCCATCATTTTGTTAAGATTACACGTCCAAACTTTCAAAGCACAGCATCCAAAATACAGAAATGCTCTCCCTAGACCGAATTTCTCCCCAGAGTTAATGTTAGGATCAGATCAGCTGCAAAGCTACTGGTATTCAGATGTAAAACTTTTCAATTGAAGCAGACTATTGTCTTGGACAAAATCAATTAAGTGCAATAAATTTCATACATAGACCCCAAGGCTGGCAAGTGTCCCCTAATGTCACACTGAAGAAACCTGAGCCAAACAAATACCACCCTCCTCAGTCCTTTTCACGTACTCTTTTTGCTCATCAGTTGCACGAGAAAAGAAAATGCCCGTTTTTCCTGCTTGCTGGAGAATAGAGATACACATACCTTCAGTTAGACGTGGTTTTGGTAACACAAGTGATCTATAAAGTGTTCCTTTCGGGGTACAACAAAGAAAATAACACCTTCCAACAGTTTCCAACATAACCTTAACCAGCTGAGGAGACAATTCAGAGAGAAGAGCATTTAAATTACTGTACACGCTCAAATAGAACATTTTTGTTCCTCAGCACATTGCTAAGGTGCAGACTGCTGCACCTTGTGACAACACCATGGAGATGGGCTGCTAAAAAACTACCCTTAATTTTTTACCTTCTATTAGTAAGGGTATACGACTTTCATATGCTCCCAGATAGATGCAAGATAACAGAAACCCACTCCATAAAATATTTCAAAACACACTCAAGAAATTTACATTCCAGAAGCTTGGATTCTTGATGCCTATTCCTGCTACCTCATGTAAAGACCTTTTAAGGAAAGCACACAGTAAGCAGTATTTCTGATTCTGTTTTGAAGAACTCCACCATTAAAAGGAATTATTTATCTGCTTTTTTCTACAACTTCCTAAGAAAGTATCATTTATATTACACACTTCTATTATTTAGACTAAAAAGGACTGATTTCAGCATCAAGACTGTGTAGTGATCTCAGTTTCATCTTTCTATTCAATCCCTTTAAACTCACATTAAAAGAATATTTAAATGCATAGACAGAATATTTCAAATGCAAAAAAACTATGGCAAACACATGGATACAAATGTACAACTAAAACTTAGCCTGCCAGGCCTACATGCAATATTTTTCTCTCTCTCTTAGGTTAACTGTGCAATTTAACAAACACAAAAAATGGCACAAAAATTATGGATATTGAATGTGAATGCTCTTGTAAATTAGGTGACACAGCAAACAAATCAAAATGAAAATACACTAAGAAAAAGAAAAATTGGAAATATTAACATAAAGCAGGCTTCACAAATGTATTCAGGAAATCCTAACAGTTGCTTAGGAAAAATGGGAAATTAGCAGCTGCATTTTTAAGGAACTACGTAGTGTTTCAATAATGTATATATGTGTGTGTATATATATATATATATCTCAAAGATACAGAAACAAGAATGGGGGGAACAAATTTTGAAAACACCTTAATGTACCTTGAAAATGTTGAAAGGCAGAAGTCATTTAAACAACAGGAAACCCACAAACCCAATAGCCAACATGAAAGAAACAATACTAACACTTAAGATATTGATAACAAATATTAGTTTTCATTAGGAATGTAAGTGTACCATCAGGCCCATGGTTCCATTTAACCCCATCAGAAGGGGTTAATTAACATTAATTTTTGGTAAATTTCTGCATAAGAGTTGAGCTAGTAAATACTGAACCTCTCTGAGCAGAGGTGAGCAGGCAGGAGCAGTACAGCATTACTCAGATCACGAAGGCCATCGTGACCCCAAAGAGCTGTGACAAACCTGCAGCAAGCAGAGGGTATGGCTCTCAGATATGGACACCAGGAGGATTAATGGTCAATTTAGTCTAAGACACAGGGCTCAGAGGGCTTTGCTCCCCAGACTGTCCTTTAAGCCCTACAGAATCTCCAGATGTATGGATTTATGCAGGGAGTCACAGAAAATACAACTCCCTTCTTTTAGAAGGTATATGGAAATGCAAAATACAACTCCCTTCTTGAAAAAGGTGTATGTAAATATATGGAAAACCTACACATGGACCCACCAACACAATCCAGTCAATTCAATGTTGGCCTGAATGTACCACCAACATGTAATTTTGGAATACATTCAAGTTACACTAGAAATGAGCATTAAAAACCACAGAAAATCCTGCCATATTTCTGGCATTCCTTGAACGTTAGGAGACTACATTATTTTCCAACTTATTATCAACTCTATGAAAATAGAGTGACATTCCTTCTAGCTAGATAAAAACATGTTTATATTTAGTTTACTCAGAACTGCAACACTGAAAGAACATTTATTCTCCCAAATGTGAAATAGCCTCCTACCTTGAATGATCTGTTCAGCGTGTTGCTTTTCAAATCAGCAAAATGATCTTTTTTTTTTTTTTGACAGATCACTAAATAAGCTGGAGAAGGCAGTGCATCAGCAGCACAGGATAGTTATTACCTCCGACACCTGGCTGCAGCAGAGGAATTCCTTTGCAATGGAATGGAGAGTAACTAACCCATGCCTCTGCTGACTCCAGCTGTCAGTCAGCACTGCCAGCTGGATGCATCACACACCTCAGAGATGGAACCAGAGCCCCACACTGGACAGACAGCAACATTACGGGACTGGATTTGGGCAGCCAGAGGAACACGAGTGGTGTTAGTGAGTTTTAGACACTCGAAAATACCGTGGGCCGTACACAGAGTTTGCCTTCCCCTGTTTTTGTTGCAAAGTTATGCTGGAGACATAAGCGTAGTGCTTGGGTCGGGCACGAATCCTACAACCAGGGAATGCGTCCTGACAGTGTCTGACCCTCAGCAGGGACAATGCACAGCAGCGACCGAGGGAATTCCTCCGCCACGGCGCAGGAGTCAGGCCTCTGGATCTGGGCTCAGCACGGCCAAGTTGCCGTGTTTGGAGCGGCTCGGGGGCTGCCCCCGGGGAGCGCGGGGCTGGAGCGTGGAACGGACACGCGGACAAACGGCCCCAGGGCTCCAGCTGCAGCGGCGGCAGCGGCAGCAGCGAGTCTACGGAGTCTACGGCGTCTACGACCCCTCCCCGTCCCTCTCTTGTTCCTCCTCTCCCTCTCCCGCTGTGCCGCACTCTGTCTCGGTGTCCCGCAGCCTCTCCCGGTGTCCCTTTCCCGACCCCCCCGGCCCCTCTTGGCGTCCCCGTCCCGGCCTCTCCCTCTCCCCTCGCAGGGCTGGGCCACGCCCCGGGCCCGCCCCCGGCCCCGGGCGTCCGGCCGCGGTCTCGGCTCCGCCCGGCTCTGGCGGTGCTGGCTGTGGCGGTGCTGGGCGGGCATCAGTGCCTGGGGCCAGGGCGGCATCGCTGCGCTTTGGCTGCGCCTGTCCCGAGCCCGGCCCCGGCCCTGCCCCCGGCCCCGCCCCCGCCCCCGCCCCCGCTCCGTCCCCGGCCCCGCCTCCGCCCCCGCCCCGCCCCACGGCTATGCTCCCGGCCCCGCCCCCGGCCCCGCCCCGGCTCCTCCCGGGCCCCGCGGAGGACACACGCGACGCGGCGCGGCCGCTCCCGCCGCCTCCGCCGCGGCTTGCCCGGCCCGAGCTCCGCCGCTCGGTAGCGCAGCCGCCGGCCTCGAGCCGCCGGGGCCCGGGGCGGGTGGGGATGGCCGGCCCGGGGCGCTCGGGGGGCGGTCGGGGGCCGTGTCTGGCCCCGGGCCGAGCGCTGAGGGCCGCGTGTCGCCCGCAGGGGAGGCGCGGGAGGCCCTGCAGGACCGGTCCCGGCTGGGTTCGCTGCCGGGGCGCGGAGGCTTCGGCAGCGTCTGCTCGGGGACGCGGCTCTCGGACGGCGCCCCGGTGAGCGGCGGGGCTGGCGGCGGGCGGAGGAGGAGGAGGAGGGCGGAGGAGGAGGAGGAGAAGATCGGGGCGCGGCGGGGCAGGCGGCGAGCTGAGCCCGCTGCTGGCCTTTGCTCGCAGGTGGCCATCAAATGCGTGCCCCGGGCCCGCATCCGGCACTGGGGCGAGCTGGTGAGTGAGCGGGGCCAGCGGGAGAAGCTGGGGCCCGGCATTGTGCAGGTTGCATTGTGATTTTTGTGTAGCATGAGGTGATGTTGAAAAGAGCAGTTGGAATAGAGTTTGCAAAGGCAAAAGTGTGATCTTAGAACTGTCAAACAGTATAGAATTCCTTCAATGTCTTTATCCCCCATCAAGTTAAGGTGTGGTATTCAGTGAAGTTAGTGGAAATTGGAGGGATTTACTACTGTACAATCTCGTGCCTATTGCAATTAGAAGAATAATGAGATTTTAGTAAATCAAAAGGTAGTTTTCATTCAGTTTGGACTTGGATAGGTAAATTACTCCTGTTGGAAAAAAATGGATTAGAGATTGTAAATGTTTAGAAGCTGAAGCATAATCCCTGCTTTGGCTATAAATAAGGAATATCATACACAGAATGGATTATTCTGAACCCCCGTCGGAGGCCTTCAGAGTCAACCTTACAGGTCTCATGGTATCAAAACTGGGAGGAACTATCCTGTATCTTTTCTCTTAATTCTTGCTCTTTAGAACTTTAATTATTTTGGATTACTCAAATAATCCACAGGAATAATAGAATAGGCATGATGATAGGATGATATGGCAGTATATCTTTTTTTGGTAATTATTTAATTATGCTCCATGACTTGAGAAAGGAAAATATTTAAATGATCAATCATATTCTTGAGCTAAATCTTGATATCAATACAGAAGGTTACACATGATTTCAAATCTATAACCTTTGACTGTATGTTTAAAAGACATTAATTATAAGTACATAAAAATATTCCAATGACAATAAGCATAGTAATTGTAGTTTATGAATTCAGTCTTTTGGAGTGGATAAATTAAGCAAGCAGAGAAAGGCTCATGAGGAAGCATTCAGAGAATGCAGAAATTGTGCCTAATATGAAGTAAACAATGATAGGCCCTATCCTTTCTCGACTTTATAATGGTCAATAAGGCAAAAAGTTAAACCCAAGCATGATAATATAGCACAAAATTGATCTAATTAAATATTCTGAAGAGAAATTAGAGGGTGGGTTCAGTGGCACTCAAACTGGCACCAGGCAAACTAATAACAAGGCCAAAACCTCTGGGGAGAGTAGTGAAAGGCCCCAAGGTTTTTGGTGGAGAGTTGCAGTGAAAAGTGTGTTTACAAACTTCAGTCTCATGTTGGCAGCTGCTCTAATTCTCTAGACTCCATCCATTTCCCCAGTGCAGTGTTTTGGTGGACGCATGGTTATCTTCTAAATAATCTTGGACTTCCTCCTAATTGTTCTGACTTTTTTTCTGTGTGAGAGAGACAATTTTAGGCCAGGCATTGTTTGCCATGCTCTGGTTTTCATGGCTCTACTCTAGTACCTAGAGTACCTAGGTGTCCACTATAGCCAGAAGATCAGGCAAATGTCTTCTTTTTGGCAGTATTTCCTGGAGTGAATGTCTGTCATACATTGGTCGGGCAGAGCTGGAATTTATAAGACAGGATAGCCCACTTGGTTTGCCTAGTAGCTTGGAAGATAATAAAGGTGATGAACAAATCTCCAGTAACTCTAAATGGAGTTACCTAGATATACTAACTCTAAACTGAGTTACCTGGATATCCTGAGATGAGAACAAGTCCGAGGGGTTCAAGAAGAGACTGTAGGAAAAGCTCTTGAATGTTGACCTCTTAGATGTTGATGTGAAATGAGGAGACAGGGGAAGGAGGCAGCTCTTAGGAACAGAATTATTCCTTTTATCCTCTATATGCCTGTTGAAGTACTGCCTTCCCTTAGGGGGATAACTCAAGCAAACACCTGTTGGATGCCATTGTGTTTTCGTGGATGATTTAGGGATGGCTGCCCATTTCTAGTGATCCTGTTCAGAAGTGATTTAAGATGTGCGGTAGTTTAGACAGAAAGTCAAGCTAGAGCTGCTGTGACAGTGCTTCCAGCATGTGTCAGCATCCTGAGTGTTGTGAGCTAAACCTGAAATTTGATTTAAACTGCCTGATATCTGCGAAGGGGCAGGATATCCTTGCTAGAGAGAAATCCTCTCATCTTCCGCGACTCCATCCCCAGTCAGATGGAAGAACAGGTTGGTATCCAGAGGTGAATGGCACTGGACCTTTGCGAGGCACAGAAATCATCCATATCCCCATGCTTTTAAGGAAAAGGATTCTGAGCAGAGGGCCCTTTGACTCTGCAGCAGAAACTGTTTGGAAAAACTTGCTTTAATAATAAGATTCTGACTGAAGGCTTTTGCAGAGGATGGTTTGCTTATGGAAATGGTCAAGCGGTCGTTCTGGTATTTGGACACCAGGTTACAAAAGGAGGAAAACTACTGTATCGGTGTACATGAAGTGAATTGAAAAGTAGATTAAAGGAAAAGTTCAGAAGCCAAAGCTGCAGAGAGGTTCAGAGTAACCCAAAATTGCCATCCAAGATCTTGGGGAGGAGGGTTGTAACCTTTCTGAAATATTACTGCGCATGTACTCCCTAAGTTATACATTGGGTGTGTTAGACCAAACCAGACAATTAATTTTTAACACAGAAGGACTTTGAGGACAACTCTGACACCCAGAGGAAAGAAAAGGCTTTATGGAAAGTTTCCATCTTTGAATCACTGCTAAAGTAGAAGTGGTGTTTTGTTAGTGGAAAATGTCAGTGAAATTTGCAATAATTGTGTCTTCCTGAGAGGTGTCACTACAGTAAATCCCCTTTGTGGAATGGTTAAGTCACAATTGAAATTTGGTGGTGTGCAGTAGTCCATTGTTCTGGTACTTAAACTCTTTGGGGAACAGTCCCCATAAGGGGTAATGATTTGCTGGTGGCCAAGAAGTGTATTTTCTGTATGATTCAGGTGGAGAAGTAAAGGAAGAAATGCTGTGAAATAGACACATTTTTTGTACACCTGAAAAGAGACTTGGATGTGATATGCAGGCAGATATCGGCTTTAAATTAGATGTAGTCAATGTTAATGGTATTAACATACAGATCTTTATCAGCAGAGGTGTATTCAGGCTTCTTCTATTTTCCTGTCCATTTGCTTCAGTGTAGCAGTGTGAGATGAAAGCCCAAGGCTTTGCAGACTGGCTTCTCCTTTGTGCCCCGGGTGTGTGATCATTGTTTGAGGCAGGGAACAGGTAGACCTGAGAAACAGTGAGAATGCCAGCACAGGGGCTCCTGCTGCATGTGCTGATACATCCCTTGTATGGGATGGAGACTGCCCACTTGGTTTGAGGATTTGCTTCCAGGCACCTAATTTCTCTGAGATGGTGTCATTTTCTCTGTAAATGTGCCTCTATGGCTATAGCTGCAAAGAGTTTAGTCTGAACAGTATTCATCGGTTTGATTGTTTCCTGCTCCCTCTGACTTTGTGGTGCACAAGTCGACCTAAATGTCTCAATAATGAATTATTGCTGGGTAATTAATCAGCTTCCCCTGCTTTAGAGAGTTGCCTCCTAGAACTTACCATAATTCACCTCCATCAGCCAATACATACAGACATTAATTGCCTCATAATATTGTCAGGAAGATGTCAGGTAGTACTGACAGGGTGTGAGTGCATCTCTTTGATCTAAGCAAATTTTGTTAGTGTTTTGCCCCTAATCTCATTCTACACATTTATCTTGCCAGTGCCATGAGCTGGACTGAGGACACATCATCAGGGTGCAGTCAGGAGCAATTTGTCCATATGAACAGTGATTTCAGATTTGCAATGGGAAGTGAGTAATTCCCCAGCAGGTAAGTCACAAAACCAGTTACTGACAGCTGGGACAGTGGAAATTCTCCTTGTAGTGGCCTTGTTTTAAACACCAAGATGAAAATATGGTGCATGCTTCGAAGGTGCAAACAATGTCTGCTCTCATTTCACTCAGTGAAATTTGCTCAGCTTCATCTTGGAGCACTGGAGATATTTTAGTATTTCAAAGTGTATCAAACTATTTGCCCAGTATTTGGAAAAGCTACTCAGATTTAGTGGAAATGTTTCTATTTCAGACCCAAACCACTTTGATATTTGTTAATTTTATTAGTGTATTGAAGTTGATTGACACTGGGAAAAGTGATCCTGTTTCTTCAATTGATAACACCACAGGAATTGCCTTTTTCTTAATCTTTATTTGGATGCCTCCCTGTCCCTATGGAACAATGGGTTTGAAGATGCAGTGAGGTAGACCACTGGAAGGAAAAGGCCAGGCTAAATATTCCTTGCAATAAATAGGCCTCTTTCCCTTGACTTCAAAGGAAAAAAAAAAAAAAGGCTAATTAAATACAATTGAGGGGAAGAGGAAAAAAATGAGATCCTTTGATTTGAACACACTTTGGAGCAGAGCATGGAGAGATAGGAGAATGATCTCTGTGAGATGAATAAGTTGCCTCTCCTGCTGCATTTGTTTTGGGGTGGGTGAATCATTTCTTGAGGATTTTTTTTTTAAAAGTTGGATTTGACTTGGTTGATATTCCTTTCAGCATCTAGATTTTCTATTTTGGCTTGTATTTTTCATACAAGAACCATGTTTTTAGAGCAGATAGCTGGTCCTGCAGTATAGGCAGATCTCATAAGGGCAGGAGGATAAGGAAATACACCGGAAAGGACAATATTGAAGATTTTATCAAGTTTGACCTCCTGGCAGTTGAAGCAAGTTGTCCCTCAAGGTCTTGTGGGAGCTGTTTCAAGTGAAGAGAGCACGAGTCACAAACACAGTGAAGATCTCTGACTAATTCTAAATCGGGTAAAGAATTAGCCCCTTCACCATCACGCCTGGATTTTTACCTGGGGAGAATGTCTATGGAAAAAGATTGTGGCTGTTCTGAAGGACTAATGTCCAAGGCAGCCGAAAATCTGCATTGGCTGATGTGTTGTGTGTCCTCCCTCCTCCCAGTGTTTTCAGTCAGTGTGTCAGAGCCTTTCCTGGCATGTGAGCCATTCCTTGAAGTGTTGAAATGGTTCCTTGGGACTCCCTCACTCTTGGCAAAAAAAGTAGGAGGAGGAAGGACAAATCTCACTCCCTCCACTTCCGAGGAGTGTATATTGTGTGTTGTATACTCCCTCGGGGTGTTTGCCACCTTTCCTGAGGGTGAACTTGTAGGATTTGTTGCAAACTTATTCACAAGAAATGTTGTGTGTACCTATTAGAGTTTTACAGTGAGTTAGGGATTTGGCAAAGGTGAATTGTTGAAGTTGAAAATAATTTTGGGGTGTAACAGATCAACCCCTGCATAACACAGATAAAAATACTTGCAAGAACCTTTCCCTTTTTCATTTATCATTATGCACACTGCTTCACTGGAAAAGGCCTCACAGGATGTGTTTGGAGAGGAGCCTGCTTTTCCATTAAACAACAAGGAATATTTTACTTTTGAAAGAAAGAGACAAAAACATGCCATTTTTTTTAATGGCATGTTCTTAGTTATCAGATTAACAACATTTCTGGAGGGGTATTCAAGCAAGTGTTAAGTGTAAAACATACAAATAAATGTACTCTTACTTTCAGCAATCCTTTGAGAACTAGAGACTTATCTTAAAGCAGGATCCCTTTCCTTCTGGGTGGATCACCTTTAGGTATTCCTCCAAACAAGCTGCAGCTGTCCCATATGACACTGGCAGGGGCAGCTCTGGGCCGTGGTGCTTCCCCAGGAGTTTTTGGCGGCTGACTCTTGCTTAGGTAATTTAGTAATTGTGCTGCCACCTTCGGGATCCCCAAAAGGTCTGTCTCCCACGTGCCTGCATGTTGCAAGACTATATTTCTTTCCCATATGTTCCTCTTTTCTGTGCATGATTGGTCTTTGGACAGATAAAGGAGGGGTTTTAGCACTTGTTAATGAATTAACTAAATGGTGGATGTAGTGATGTAATCTATACAAAATGATTCTGTTAGATACTTTGGAGACTTCTGTTTTGCTTGTGTGATCTTTACTATTTGAGGGAAACTTTCAAACTCCTGATGGGCCTTGAGTGATTTTTACTTCTTGGACAGACCGTGCTTCTCTTGTCTTTCTACTTGTTGTCCCCTTAATTTTAGCCCCTAGAGGGCTAAACTTTCCAGTTTCATTAAATAAATCATAAATATTTCAGTTTCTAAATAATATAGATGTTCATTGTATATTTTTATATAATTTAATTTTGTCCCCTACAGGGTTAAAATTTGGAGGGTGAGTGCTACTCTTCAGGAAAACCTGGTGATGGAACAAATGAGGTGCAGCTGGCATCAATCAAGGTTGCAGTTAGACAGAGTGGAAACACTGCAGTTGGACCAAGTGCCTTCATCAGAGCAGCAAGTTCCAGAGCTCCTTCACTCTGGCACCTTCAGGCTTGGTGGAAGGAGAACCTGACACAGTGAGTGTAAAGCAACGACACCTGAGCTTGCAGAGTCTGTGGCTGAGTAAAATCTGGTCTAAGTTCTGTTGTTTTACAGAAGAAAAATGTTGTAGCTGATCTGTCAAACATGGTAGACTCAAAGTGAGGGCCTGGAAGTGACTCTGTAAGAAGAAATGGCTTATAAAAGAGGGTAAAAAAGTGTGAGCTGGCTGCTGAAGATTGATAGCAGAGATTTTTTTTTGTCTTGGTTGTCGCACTAGTGATTCCACGTGGTATGTTTGGATGCTTTTCAGTTTAGATTGCTATACAAGTATGAAGGTTGTCTTGCCCTCTCTTTGTTGGGCAGCTTTATGGCCATGATACTCAGTAAATGATGAGCTTTCTTTAGGTTGATTTATACTGTTGGCTGGGGATTATTTGTGGGTTTTTTTTCTGCTTGAGGTCTCAACCATTAACAACCAAACGTGTGCTGGACTTCAGCTTTGTGCATAAACCTCCAAAGTGGAAAAAGGCCTTTGATATTTCCTGCATTTCTGTTATAAAGTAGCTATAAGTGGTACAGTTTTGGGGGTGGGTGACTCACTTCTTGAGGATTTTATTTTTAGAAGTTGGATTTGACTTGGTTGATATTCCTTTCAGCATCTAGATTTTCTATTTGGGCATGTATTTTCCACGTTGACTTTAATGATCATAGTGTCAAAAAGTCAATATGCTGTTGTAGAAGTGAGAAGTTTGCCTGAGTGCTTGATTCCAGGGAGGAGAAATAGAAGAAAATAAGTAAATACTGTTGCAGTTTGTCTATTTAAAAGCTCTATTTAATATATTTTTTACCGTGTTGCTTGCTGAGTTTAATCAGAGTCCAAATAGATTTCAAAGCTTCTCTCCAGTTTTAGGAAGCTTGGAGATGGCAATTTCAAGATTATCTCATCTTGTTGGCATGGTTTCTTTCTAGGAAGGCTAAATGGTACATCAGAATCTGCTTTGTTTTTCCAGAAGCATCAGTACTTCATGGTATTGTGGAAAAGTTCAAGTCATTACCGTGCCAGCCCGTCACAGTTAATTTTTTGGCAAAATGAATCCATAACAAGAAATGGTTTCAATCGATTTCTTATGCAGATTCTGCAGTAGATGTGCAGATCTGTTGATTAGCTCAGCCTGTTGGAAGAGTGGGGTCTGCCCCATTTGTTGTCCTTGGGGACAGTCATGGCTGGGTTATTTCTGTGGGCCTGTCAGCTCACAAGGAAATGCCCTTCAGCTCTTACCCTGACTTAGATCAGCATGAGGAACATCATGACATAATAGTTATTTTTTAAAAATGTTTTTAATGTATTTGTCAACTTGTACTGCTGCTGCATAAATTCGTTAAGAGTCTTTATGGAATGCTGAGCACGGTTGTGGAAAATGAGTTTTGCAGATGTGGACTGGTGGAATTGCAGTTTGCCCTGCAGTGTGTTTTAGTCTCCTTTGGGAGTGTTTCCCCACCCCTCACCTGGCTGTAAGATGTATAAGTGCCTAAGTGAGCAGTTATTTACCTGTGGCAAGTCTGTTGAACCTAAACTCAGGAAATTGTACACCTGGCCCTATTTACCTTGATCTTATTCCATAAAATCTTCATGCTGATAATCTGTGCAGCTCAGAGCACTGAAAGATGATCTGCAAACAGAGGGAATACTTGCTCTGAACTCTATGGAGGCCCTCAGGAGTCATTCTGATTGATGTCTAGGGATTTCACAAGGATTTGACCTGCTTGATCTTGAGCTTCTAATTAATTGTCAGAGCTGCTATCAGCTTTAGAAATGGGTTTCTACTAACTGGCCCAAAATAGCCATGTTGGGCTTTGAAACTGTTGCCGTTTATGTGTGAAATCAATTGCACCAAGAGCATGTTGTTTTCATGAGTAACAAAAAGGATCCTGTTCTGTAATGTCATCCCATTTGTTAGAAAATGTAAGCACCTCTCATTTCACAAGGCTTTTTTTTTTTTGTACACGGCAAGGATGCATTAAATTTAGTCACGTGCAGAAAGAAATCTGCAACTGGATACTCGTTGTAAAGGCACTAGATATGTGTGATTTCTCTATATTTTAACACTTATTTTAATACAATATACTAAGCTGCTCAGATGATGAAAGGGCTCTTTGGCTATTGAAAGTCCTCTTGCCACCTCATCTCTCCTACTGTCAGTGTATGCCTGCTAGTTAATAATAGCTTGACACTGGTATAGTTTCAAGCTATTTTTTGCCCATTTCTCTCTTGGTTGCAATAAAAAGAACAGGTTCTATTAGGGGAGCCTTTCTTCCTGCAAGTAAATGGGTGTTCAGTGAAGAGAAAATGCATGGCAGTGGTGGAAACTTAGCAGAGCTTCCTGCTCCTGCTGCACTGCTCATCATGCCATTTATCCATGGGGAAGGAGGGCAGTGTCTCTCTTTAGGATATCATGGCCGGACTCGGGGAGATTTACCTGGTGGTCCCACCCCAGAATGGTCCATAGGAAGCCTGGCAGGCTGCCAATTTCTTGCTTAGACCAAGGAATCTAAGGGACTAAAACCAGGAGAATATGTTCTGTCTGTGTTACATGATAGACATGAACAATGTGTTATCACAAAGATGTGACAGGGACCTCGTTAGGCCCAGCAGATGTTTTAGTCCTGGCTCTCACACTCTGAATGTGAGAGCTGGAAACATGCTGGAAGTGTAGTGCACATCCTCAGAGGACGGAAGGTAATTTGACAGCTCACTTCAACCCTCTTCAATAATGTTGACTCTTCTGGCATCTGTTTGTTGAGAATGTGGCTTCTCATGTGGAAAACCGAGACTTCTTGCAGTAAAAATAAGGATTTCTTTTCCTGATTTGGTTTTCTTTTTTTTCTGGCTTAGGTTAGAAGAGAGAAATATTTGAATGTAGCATTGATGTGTTTAATTTCTAAGCTTTATTTGGGGACTTTGAAAAGGTGAAAATATGTAAGCAGTATTGAGGGAAGAAAGTGTTCTTGTTTGATGCATTAAACTGTTTTCTTTCTGAGAATCTGTGTTTTTAGAGATCCCAGGCAGTACTTTTTCCTTTAGCAGTGCCAGAGTCCTGCTGTCTGTCTCAAGAGAAGCCAAAAAAGGTCAGGTAAGAACTGTTTAGTTAAGATAGGTGGCATTTCTGTCAGTTCTCACTAGCTGGTGAAGCAGATGAGGAGCTGCACAAAACTGAAAACAAACAAGTAATGTTGCTCTGTCCCTGTCCCCCAAGTCCAAAAAATCCTCTCAATGCCCTTAAGCGGCCGTCTTTGTGAAGGGAATCTTTTCTCTTGAGTGGAAGTTTAGAAAGTGTTTTGTTGTACTGGTTATGTTAATTCAGGCGATCTTTGTTTCACAAGACAGGAATTGAGAGGGCTGTCCTGCTCTGCATAATTACCTGTCACAGCAAAGAGAATATATTAAGATGGGAAACTGAGATTGGTGTAAAATTCTGTCTTACCTGCAAGGTATATCAGCAGTGTGTTTGATAGAGCTTGATTGTATCCAAGATTCCAGGGGGCTCCTGGTGTCAGGTGAGAATCCTTCTTTACGGAAAGCACTTGGTCTTTTCCTGTTGATATTGGTGAGCCAAAAATACTATTTTTTGCTGCTTCTTGTAGCAAACCAAGTGTGAAATGTGAGATGTAACAGCGCTGCCTAAGGCTCTCTGGCAGCCTCATGCAGTAGCCTGCTTTTAATATTGGTTGGTAAGATGACAGCACTTTGCTGCCGGTCTGTGAGGTATCCATGTAAGGTGGGTTATCTTTGCTCAGGTGCCTGGAGACTTGTTCTTACAAGAGATACAAACAATGCATTCGAGAATTTGGCACATCTGGGACATTTTATCTTGCTCTTGGAGAAAAAGGTCAAATGCTCCACAGCCTGTTTCTCTTAAATAGCAGAAAATCCCAGGCTGGATTGAAGATTTGACCCCCATTAAAATACATCGCTTCATGTCTAACCTAGCTATGGGGTTTTAGCTGTGTACATAAATACATAACTGCAGCTGAATATTGAAGTACTCCTAGTGTAAATAGAAATACGCAGATGCACATGCTAGGCATACTCATGCATGCCTACAGCTGCAGAGAAAATGTACAGCAGGCAAAGGACTTTCTGATACAATGAAATGAATGGCTTTATTAAGATCTTAGTTCCTCATTAAAAATGCTGAGAAGTAGAACTTGTATGAAAGACTGAAGCTGGGATTTCAAATTAATGTGTATGATAGTCAATATGAACTCAATTCTGAAACGTAAGAGTGTCTGTGGAGATCTGTTGAACTGTGTTCATATATATCACTGTTTTTTCTTGTCCCAAGTTTTTTTTTTTTTAAATTTGGGTTTGCCATTGCAGTTTTAGGAAGGTTAATATTTAGTGCAATTCAGAAGTCCTAAAGAAAACAATTGTTTTAATACAAGACATTTCTCCCATTGTTTTAAGAGGAAAAAATGATCTCGTGTCAATGGTATGGACTCTTATCCTCCTGCTTAAGTATTCAATTCTTTTGATTCAGCATCACGTGTATATGAAATTGGTCTCTTAAGTGATAGGTATTTTTGGAAGGTTTGCTCAATTGTGCTTTCAGATTTTTCATTCACCTTCTGGTGGCTTGGCTGGGTCTGCATACACAAGTGCATGAACTGAACTATCATTAGCAAGTTCAGTTTTTCCTCTTGTAGTCTTTGTGGCCTCTAAGTTTTTCTTGTCTGCTGTCTTTGCAAACCAGTTTTTCTGCAGGGTCACTTTAAATCACCCGGTGTGACAAATGTGTGCATGAGGGAATGTGTCTTGCTGGTTGTGGCCATCAAAATAGGTTTCACATGGTAGAAATTTGATAGTGTATTTACAGTTCTCAAATCTTGCTTTTGCCGGTGTCCTTGAGTTCAGTTTTTTAACAGTCTCAATGAGTTACTGACTAGCTGGCATTGGAAAAATTTGACTTTATCCTCAGGGGCCACTGTAGGCTTTGTTCTGATAAATACTTGTCCAAACATCCCCATTATTTTTTCTTCAAGACAGAAAATGTGACACAGGGTGCTGTGCCTGTTATCTCCCACCTAGACTTGTTTGGTTGGTGTTTTTTTTTTTTTCCCTTGAGAGAAACTTCAACCTTTTTATTCATTGACCTGGTGAATAGTTTATCAATGTATTAAGGTCCTTTTATTAGTGTGGATTTTTTTTAAAGTTTAAAATAAAAATCAGGGAAATATTCTAATTGTATGATTTCTATGGTTGGTTCTACTCCAGAAGAAAGCTTAATTGTTGAAATATTTCTGAGTTCCTGTGTTCTGATTTTTTGAGTAGTCTGTGCTAAGTCTTGAGCAGAAGCTTGCAGAAGAGCTGCAGGATTGAAGGAGAGCAGAAGTGACACAAAGTAAAGCTCTCTTGGGAAGTCTTATGGAGGTTAAGCAAGTGCAGCAGGATTTGAGCAATGCTGCTTAGTCCACTTGTTCATGTGTGGATGCCAGGGTGGAGGAGACTGGAATTGGGAGCCAAGATCGCTTAGAGGTGTGTCTGTGAGAGAAGCCAACTGCAATCTGCTGGTTTCTGGTGACTTTAGAGGTACCTGTCCAGTGTTAGTCTTGTCTCGTACTGGAGTAAACTATTGATCACTTGGCCAAAAATGTTGCTGCTTTAAAGAACTTCCCCAAACTTTAGGGAATAGTGGGACTGTCATTAAGAAAGAGATGTAATTCCAAGCACTTTTTCTTGGTTTTAAATGCTGACTTCATGGGGTTTTTTCCCTAAGAGTAGGAGAGCTTCATGTAAGTCTTGAAACTGCTGGTGGTTGATAGGCTTTTATTTATTTAATCAGGGCAGTGCATGTTACAGAACTGACAGCAAAGGGATCAGGACTAGAAATATTTTTTACTAGACATCAACATGCTGCTGTGCTGTTGGGAGAAAATGGAGATTGCTTTGCCAGCACCATCTGGGAGCCTCTGCTTGGCTGTATGGTAGGCAGACCTTTTGTGAATCAGAGAATTGCCTTTGGAATAAAGCCTCTTGGTGGCAGGTTTTTTTAATCTGCTGCACTGACAGAACTGCTCCATCTTGTCCTCTTAATGCAAGCGTGTGTGCCAAATCTGCCTGAAGGGATCTGTATCCAGGAGAGAAGGGAATGGTGGTGCCTCTGAAAGGTGCTTGCCTTCTTTTGCGAGACAAAATAAACTTTTGGTGGCTTTGTGGGGCTGCAGCCGGCACTCTTGGGTTATATATTCTTCTTATATAAATGTAGTACACACTTTAAATTTATTGTTAGAGGAAAGAATAGAAATGTTGGCTAAAACTTGCAGAGGCAAACATCATATGCTGTGTGTATAATTGTCATTCAGCCCAAAAGATGTGTTGAAAATGTGCACTTTTTTTGTGTGGCAGGGAAAAAAAAAACCCCAACCAAACATTTGTTAATCTTTGTGCTTTATGGGAACAGGTTACTCAGTTGTCCTTAATAGTTGTGATGGAATGACCAAGCAGATTGTGGGTAAAGATACTTTTGGGTTGAGGTGGTTACACAATTAAATGAATAAAAGGTGATAGTTCTGCATTGCCAATACGTCAAAAACTTAGAGCTTTGGTAGCAGAATTTTAATTAAATCCATAAGACAGTCTCGGCCGAATTAAGAAAGCCAAAATTATGCATCACCACTACTTCTGTCCATGTAAGTATTATAATAAATGTAAAAAGAAAGTCATCACTATCATTCAGAATGCTAGGAATAGAAATTGGACAATAACCTGGCTGGCGTAAGCATTTATAGTTCTAAAAGAGCGGAAATAAATTTAAATCGTCTTCCAGGTTTAATGACCAGGCAAATATAGGGTAAAGTAAAACTTTGAAAGTTGTTATAAGTTGAGTTTTGTTGCGTCTTTTTAGTTCTTGAATATCTTTCAAAGAAAGTCAAATCTCAGAGCTCTGAGACCACCTGTAGCTACAAAGCCTTGAATCCTGTTTGCTGACTCCCAAATTCAAATCTCAAATTTGTGTGGACTGCCTGAAGCCACGAATGACACAGTGAGAGCATTCAGGCTCAAATACTGTCTGCTTTTCTCTAGCTCTCGGGGCAGATTAGGCAGCACTTCAAGTCCTGTTTCTGGTTTCAGTCCTTCCACTCTTCTAAAACTGACTCTCCGTGCAAGTTGGCCACTTTGTTAATGACTCTATTGGAGTTCAGGCTGTCTTGTGGCAGTGAATGGTAGTATCTTCAGAGCACGAGCAATAAGGTTTTTTCTTCATCTTTTAAGTGTTTCAGAAAACATGTTGATTGAAATAAGCTCGTTGCCATCAGTGAGACAAAAGAGAGAATGGTGTGCTTGCAAAAGAAAGCAGTGCTCAAATTTTGTACTGTTCAGTAGGTGTTTTCTGCAATTCCCTTCTTCCAAGTGGCCAAGGATCAGAAGAGAGGTCCTGACCTTGTGCAGTTTTGCAATTCATAGATGTCCAGCGTGATTTAGGATTTTGGAATTAAATGGCTTGAGTTTGCTAAGTTGTAATTGAACTGTTGGATTTCATTCACAAAACATAGTCTGGTCAAACAACTGACCCGTATTTTGGTTGGTTATTTGATGTTCTGAAAAATAACCTGCCTTGTGAAATGCAAAATTGAGGTCAAGCCTTTCATGCGCCTCATTCAAAGGAGCTTTTTGCTCAAAATCACTTGAATTGAGCCATGTCTTGGTACTGTGGGGAGTTTGTCTAGAGCTAAGGATTATGGTTTATTGTCTTTGAAATCTATTTTTCTGTTAAATTCTCAATGAATACCCTCATCTGAAAGTAGATGTAGTGGTGGTATTTACCATTAAATTCCTACTTCTTGCTCAAAAGGTCTGTCTGAACTTCTCTATCTGGTGATGACAAAGTTTGCCTTTTTGTCTGAAAAGATCCTTCATAGCATTTGATTAGGTATTGTCCCTGCCCCATCCCAATATAAGCTTGCAAAAAAAGGAGGTCAGAGAGAGCTCTTAGGGATGTGTTTCTCCTCCCTTGGAGTACTACCGTGAGAACAGTTTTTCATGTTTTGCTTCATTGCAGGGAGGTACTCTTTTGGGTAGGTTGTACAATGTGTAAAACCTTTCACTTCCAGGTATAATAACTATGGTAAGGAAAGAACAGTGAAAGGCAGCCCTGTTCAGTTCATGTCCCGGTCAGCACTGACAGTTGTGCTTCATGCAGATTCTCACTGGGCTGATGGGCTTTGGTACCAAAGCACTGGGTCTCTCATCCTTAAACTATTGATGGTGTGACTGAACTGCTCCCTGCTCTGGCTGTGCAGTTTGCTTTCTTGACAAATATCCCCTGCTCAGGAAAATGGGTACTTCTGAGGGAGCTGCTGCTGACAAAATAACTTCAGTTGCTTATCCTTTTGAAGAAAGGTTTCTTGAGAACCTCAAGGAAACAGTCTGTTTAACTTTTATCTCTTTGCAGACAGTCATGTTTAGTGGAGAGAAGTATTTCAGCCAGATGCCCAAGTGGTAGTAGTAGTTTAGGCTGTAAATTCATAAAAGTCACACCAAACCATGTGCTCTGTGTTGGTAACATCAATACCCTTGCTGGTTTCTAAAAAGTATTTGTATTTCTGGATAAAGAAAGAGCTTCTATGAAAGTTGACTCAGCTGCTTTAGAAATCTTGTTTTGCTTCCTTTGGATTCACTGTGTGTTTTAGAAGCTCTTAGGAAGGGACATGGCACAATCTGGTCACACTCGTAAATAATTTGTAAATATACTTCAGGCGTAGAAGCTGGAGAATCACCTCCCTCTTTGGAGAGTGCATCTGATTTTGTATCAGGAGGTGGAAATAATCTGATGAGTGTGTTACTTATATGAAAAGGAAGTGTGCTGCCCTGTAGTGGAAAGATTGCTGTTCAAACATCTGAAGACCAGCCTTTCAAATGCTTGGAAAGTAAGATAAAGCAATTTTACAGAGATTTATGCACCTTGAGAAAAAGTAGATGTTGAAAAAGCACCATTAATATTCTATTACCTAGTAATCAGCAGTCATGAGGTAGAAAACCAATTTGTGATGCATTTTGTGGTCACAATTTTTGCAAATGAGCCTTCAGTAGCAGAGCTAGATATAAACCATTTCTGTCAGTGTCTTGGAATTGGGATTTGTGAAGTTTTATCTGTGGTGGGTTTTGTTACTGTTTTCTTACTTCCTCTGGCAACTTTTGTAAATTTGTGCTACTCTAAAAGAAAGCACAGTTATCCCTATGTTTTCAAATGGACCAAGAGGCTTTTCGTTCATCTTTGAAAGGGTTACAGTAAAATGAATTTGATTGAATCTTTCAGGGGTTTTTTTGTATGCACAATTCAGCAAAAAAAAGTCTTGGTAATGAATTGCTATTTCTGATCCACAGGCTGTTTTTCTCCAGTCAGACGGTGGTTCAATACCTGCTTTAGATGTTTACAGATCAGTATATTAATGACACTCAACTGTGCATTTATTCTCACTGGAGCAGTGCCCATTCCTACAGAAATGCCAAGGAGAAACACCCAGCATAGAGCAAGCAAGACCAAATGTCAGTGGTCAGAAAGGGGGAACGCTTGAGAAAGTGCTTAAAGCTTTCTCTCCGGTCCCTTAAAGTGTGGGAGTGCCTTCCTGTCCTTTCCCCAATTCCTTGGTGTTTCAGGCATTATTGAAATCACTGATTTGGGTTTCGTGGTGAGTGATGGATTTAAACCTCCTGCAAACTAAACCTAAATGTCAGTCTGGGATAATGCAGAGAACAAAGCAAGTGAATTGTGGGGACAGCCTCAAATTGCTGATGTCCGCCAACAGAACTAGTCAGAGGGAAAATGTTAATTACTTAAAAAATTTAGTAATTCTATAAGCATAAAGGAGAAGCTGTTTTCAGAAAGGATTAAGCCGGTCTTTGAGATAGGACAATTACTAGGATGCTCAACAAAAACAGCATTTGAAAGAATTGTTTGACGTAGCAATGGCACTTAGGGTAGAATGCAGTTTTCTCTCATTCTGACAGTATACTGGATGTAGGAGGAACAGTGAAATTAAATGTGGAAAAATTTAAGTTAGTCACCTTAGCAAAAACAGTTTTCTGCACCCAAACAGAGGAATTTGTAATTCTGCATGGAATCCATGAGGGACTTTGCTCCCAGTACTTCCCCTTCTTAAAATGGGCGCAGATATCGGGTAATATGGGCGTTTTAAACACTGGCTGGGTAAATCATCACACTCTACACAGAGCAGCTCCTGTGCATCAGCTGCCTCATGGGAAGGGTCCCTGAGCAGCCACTGGCCTTTGTTCCTCACAGTTTGTGCTGTGGAGCTGCTGATGTGCAGATACACTTGTCTGGTTTTCTGTGAAATTCTTACAGATGTGGATCCTAGTGAGTTTGGATTACAAAAATGACTCGTTCCTTAAGCCATGTTGCAACTGATTTTAAACCTAACTGCTACCCTACATTGACATGTTTGTAAGGCAGCTGTATAGAGTACACTGAACAAGCAGAAAGGACATCCAACTCCAGAATTGCCGTTGTTATGCCCAATGGCATCCATGTTCACGTGCATAAACATAGTGTACAGCAGGTAATTTTCCATCTTGCTTTCCTATGGTCTGTAAAAATATTACAGTTTCTGGTTGGGACTGAGACATTTGAAAGCATCCACGTGGTTAGTGGAAATGAACGGCAGCTTTAATGACTAAGCCACTCGGATACTTGCTGGCTGGCACACTTACTAACATTTTATAACCAGTTTTAGTCCACTTCTCTTTATGGGAGTTGGGAGGGAGAGTAAAATTCAGGTGTATATTTTTTAAGGAGAAATAACTGATCAATAGGGCAGTTCAGTCAGGAACTTGAGAGAATTGCTCACCTACAGTTAAATTAGTTCAATGTGATGCGTAAAGCGTCATATGCAGTGAATGTCTTCTACCAACACCAAACCAGGAGTGTTTCAGCTGGAGTATGAAACAGCTCAGTTACAATTATGTGCTGGTAAATTAGTGTCTCATCTTCAAAAACAGAGCTTTTGTTATTTATTTATTGGTAATACTTGGATGCTGTGTCATCCTGAAGTTGTGACACAGTTTGGAAATCAATCATTAGTGGACCTAGAGGTAGAACAGACTGCATGAGTTGTAGGACATGGCTGTGATTGAACTGAAGGGGGAGCAGTTTTTAGTGTAGCCTAATGACACCTGCAGTTGTTGGGTTTGGTGAAAATACACAGGTATAAATAAGCCCTTTTCTTAAGTAACTGAAAATTGCATAAATCTATATCTCCAAGTGTGCTGTATTATCCTACCACGAGTGATTTGAGGCTTGAAATAACAAGTATTTGTGAAATGGATTTAGAAAAGTTGCCTTATCACCGAATTTATATTTTTTTTCTCAAAGCCTTTGGCCTTTGGCATTGATATTTTATCACAGGGGAAGGTGTTTCCAGTAGGCAGTGCTGGTGTGGCTGTGCGTGCGGGTGTGTGCACACAGCCTGGTGTGGACCCTTGTTTGTTTTGCAGGTGTCCTGTTAGCTTGGCTGTTTCCTTCTCCTTCAGCTGTAGGACAGAATTTTCTCGTTGCCTTGTTCCCTCCTTAAACTGTCTTTCTCCCTCCTCTGAGGTGCTGCTGTGCTGCAGTCTCCTTGTGACGTTTAACAGGCTGCAATTAGCCCAGACACAGAAGTCGGGGTTGTCTGGGGCAGCATGATTCCAGTGATGAAAAGGCGTAATAATAATTCCCCCTCAGTTCACTTGCACTTAGTGCTGTTTGATCCTGCGACTCAATCAGGAGTGGACAACATAGCTGTATTTTCCTGCTCACTTTGCCTGATTAGTGACTGATCTGATTTCCCCCATGTCTGTAATTAATTTTCCCACAGAAGTATGCTTAGGTTTATGGCTTAAATAATAAGTGATGGTGACTTGTGCTACTGTCTACATGTTTTAATCCTTTTCCACGTCTAGATGGACTAAACAAATGCATAGTTGTTGCATCTGCCCTGCTGTAATGATTACTGTGGTGAAGACTCTTTTTTTAATTTTTGTAAGCTGCTGTTTTATTTTGCAAGAAGTTATTGAATTACACCTCCAGAAGGCTACTAAAGTAAGAGGTTTATGGCTTTTATTGTCCTTCTGTTCTATGAACAGTTAATGGACAAGTAGGTAGAAAGTACTGAAAATTTGGGTTCTACTGTAAAAATGGCATCAAACCCAGTCTTTCCTGCATACAATTATTGAGGTGTATAGTCCTATGTAAAAAAATCCCAAGCATTAAAACCTGAAGCAAAATCCCCCAAGTCACGAGTAGATATTGAAGATAGAAGTGAAGGCAATTAATATTTGGGAGAGGCAGTGAATGCAGCACGATGAGCATGACAAAATGTCCTGGGAGTTGGGTGCGTGTAAGAGCCAAAACTGTGCTATTGATTTATACTGTGAGTTTTCTGGGTGAACTTGGAAAGAAAGGCAGTATTGTTGTTGGGAAATGTAAATTGCTGTATTTCATCTCTCTCTAAGGGAAAACTTGTCTCTTCAGGAATTTCCCATCCAGTATTTACAGCTGATTCTATCACTTCTGACTAAAGTTACTTTTCCAATTGTCTTCTTAGTCAATCTTTTTTAAAAGGTTGACTTTTTGCTAGAGTAGTTCAAGATGAAATGCTGTTTTGTGTGGTCAAAGATAGTTATGCTTGTTCTAGAAATTGTTTCATTTCCAAGGAAAACTTGTTGTAGGAGAATTTGAGTGAAATGACTATTTAAAGCTACTTGTCACAAGAGGAATTAGCTAGAGATTAACCTGTTGGAGCAGGACTTTTTTTTCTCTCAACTTCCATTTAGACTTCAATTTTATTATCCCTTGTTTTGGCATGAGTTTGTTTTCTTGTGTGCTTGCAGTTAATAGTGACATCTGACTTCTCTCAAGACGCTTAACCTGCTGTGTTAGAAGGAAAGAGAAATCTCTCCTGTTTCCATCAATATTGTATGGCTGATGAAGAAAAAGCAGTGGATATCCTATATTAGGGGGATGTATTTTTGTTATGCTGTTTCGCTGTTGGACTCATGTCTGTGTTGCAGTGTAGTTGTGAAAGAGATATATATTTATCCTTAAAATAAATAACTTTTAATATGCTGAAGTAAAAGTGAATTCTCATGCTAGGTCATATCTATTTATCAGGGATAATTTGATTGGTAGAAATGCTGAACACTGATTATGTGGCTCCTCTAACTGCCAGTGGGTTTCTGTACCTTGTCCTATAAAGAAGGTAAAGCTGAGGATGCCCTGGTATATTTGAAATGCTACTGAAACTTAACAGGCTTCAGTCACAGCTTTTAGGAGTTGAAGGGAGGTACTTCTTTCCTAAAATGCCCTGTTCCATTTTACAAGTGGCATAAAGCATGAATGAGGCCAGGTCTGATAAAAAACCACCGTACTTAAAACTCTAGCAAGACCAAGTTCCTTTGCAAGTGAAGTTCTTGGTATGTGGTACCAAGACCTGCATTTACATGCTTAGAAAAAATCCTTTTTTTAAATTTATTTTTCTGTGTTTAGAAACTACCCTTGTTTTGCCACCCTAGTCAACATAGAACGGTGTTTTGTGGGCTAGGTGATTTTGCTATTAAAATCTCATGTTATTGTTTTAAATGTGTTGTATTGAACAAAATAAAGCATCTGGCTTTCAGCAATAATTTAAATAACAAATAGTTTATATACAAAGAACATTTCTTAAAATGCCTCCCTGAAAGTAGATGTCCCTAAATATTCAGGGAGACCTTACATCCTTTGTGATTAAGTAGTGCTGAAATTATTTCAAAACCTAAATTTTTGAAATGCTGCTGTAATTAATAATTAATAGGGAGCTTAAATCCAGCTCAGTACCTGCCTGAGAAGTGCCAGTGCTGCGTGGTTTTCTGTGTTTGCCTCTCCTAGCAATGCTTTTTGTGATCATGTCGAAACTGGAGGTAAACAGTTTACAGATAAAATGGAGCCTCCTCCATAAAACTGCGGCACTGGGGAGATGTCAGGATACATCCAGTTTGGAAACAAGCCCTTGACTGTTAACAGGAACAAACAAAGCGTGTGACCCATGCCGTGCAGCTGGCGAGGGGGCTCAGAGACTGTGCAGTGATTCTCCCAGCCTGATAGCTCTGGCAGCTGGGCTGCAGCACATTGTTGGTGTGGATTTCCTATAGGGCCACGTTTATGTTGGAGGCGGTGCACAAGCTGCTGTGTGGACATCAAATTATTCTACTGGTTTGAGGATCAATGAGGTTAAATTAGCTCAGTTGCTTACTGCACGTTTTGTTGAGGTTCAAGCTGTCCAGGCTGTTGCAGTTAATAGGAGCAGCCCAGAATGCTGCCGGTTAAATGTGAGTTACTCACCAGGGATCCAGAGTTCATTATTGGAAGGAATAGGACAACTTTACTCCTGAAAAAGTTCAGCTTGTTGGGAATACTCTTCCCTGTGTTGTTTGAGGGGCAGAACTGGAGAGAGTATCATTGATCAGCAGCACAGCAGAATACCTTGATGATAGGTTTAGGGTGGATGTACTGCTCTCTTAATAGCTGTTGTACAGATAGAAGTATTGGTGATAAAATAAACTCCTTTGGGCCTTTGATTTGCATAAAAAATAATGTCCCGTTCACTAATGAACAAATTATTTGGAGCTAGAGGGAAGTGAAGAGCTTGGAATGAGTATCTCTGCTTAAAAGCCAAACCAAGGTAAAGGCAGCCAACTGAAGCGTCTGTCAGGAGAGTTGGGCCCTGTTTGGGAACACCTGGAAGAGACGTTCTTTTTGTCTTAATCTTCTTCCCTTTCTTTTCAGAAATACTACTTTTAGAGCTATTCTGATAATACTTCCTAAGCCTAAGTGCATTGTATAACACATGGCATAAGTGATGAGAACATAGGCCATGGATCTGGTTCGATATTAAGGAGAGATTCTTGAATATACCACATTGGGCAATTCTTTCCATTTCTGGATCCTTGGCTTCTGTTGAATGGCAGTGCTACAATTGAGTGCAATTATGTGGGATATGTCAAATAGAAACTTTGACTCTGTATCACTAAATTAGGAAGCCAGAATAATACTGTGTTTTAGACTCTGTAAGCTTTCCTAAGCATTAATTTGGTTGGCACTGGGTGCTTGCTATGGTTTTTTAACAACAATTTGCCTTCTTTTTTTTGAAGTTCAAAGACTCTCCACGGTTTCTTTGTGGTTTTTTTTGTTTGTGTGTTTTAAATTTTTTATTGTAGCTTCTTTGCTTTCCCATTTCTGTGCCTATTAAAAAATACTGAGAAGCTGCTGGAGAGCTTAGTGATCCATCAGGACAGTTGGTGCGGTCAGTGACAACAAAGCCATCACCTTTGCAGGTCAGACAGTTTGGAGAAGTGAGTTCAGGAAGCAACCTTGAACACAGATTGTCCTCCTTATAAAAATGATGTTAGTGAGGCTGATGGGGCTGACAGGCAAAGTCTGCTGAAGGCTTTTTTTCAGGTGTTGTCCCTTTGTCACTTCTTCATTGATGCTCACGTGGGAGATGCTGTTAGTTATGTCTAACTCTTCAAATGGGTTGGGAAGGTCTTCCTTTACTAAGTCTTTGTGATCTCTTCTCTTACCTGTTTTACCTCATCAGTCCAGAGTGCTTCTGGACCAGAAAGCAGATATCCCATAGAATGGATGTACAAAAGGAGCTGGGCAGAGGTTTTCTGGTGAAATAGGATTTATCTGGAGTGGGGAAATGTGATTTCATAAAAATGGGAGCTTGTTTTGTAGACTTCATTTCAGTGAAACTTTAAAGAGGGCAACCCTGCCACTCTCCCAGTTCCAGACTGTCAAATGCAGGAGGAGGGAAAGGGGAAGAGATCAAATCTTACATGTCATGCTTCTAGTTAATGCTCTGGCTTATTAAACCAGACTCTTGCATATTTCCTGGGGGTACATGAGAAGCAACCTAAAAACTCTGCACTCCTTTGGGAATAGTGGCCTTTCTGTGACTCGTGGAACAACTTCTGATCCTCCTGAATTTCATTCCATGTGAATGAGGGCAAGATAAAATCTCGGGCAAAAACTTATGGAATGTTGGAACAGCTCTGTTAAAAGCTCAGTAATAAAAAGTAATAAAACCTTGGGAGCTTTAGTTACAGCTTTTCAAAAGTTGCTTAACACTGTTGTATTTTAATTGATATTGACTTGGAAGGAAATGTTTTCTGAATAAAATTTAGCATATTCTTAATATTTGCAAAAGTCTGTTGGCCTTTGTAGCCACAAGGGCACAACGCTGGATCATGTTCAGCTGCTGTAACAAGCACCCCCAGGTCCCTTTTTGACTGGGCACTGTCCAGCAATTCTGCCCTTTTCCTGTAGTACTCCAGGAGGTTGTTGGGGGAAAAAAAAAAAAAAAGAAAAAGGAAAAATAAAAAGAAAAAAAAAAGAGGAGGAAAAAAAAAAGAAAAACAAGCAAACAAAAAAACACTGGCCCATGCAGCAACCCACTTGGATGTGTCTGCAGTCCTGGAAGCTTGAGTTCCCTTTTTTCTCCTATGAATACACCTTGAGCTTGTTTGGGGGTGGTCTCACTTCCACGTGTCTGCAGTCCTGAAGGTTTGACTACCCTTTTATCTCCTACAAATGGACCTTGAGCTTCTTTTTGGCAGTCTAACTTCCATTTGTCTGCAGTCCTGGAAGCTTGACCACCCTTTTTTCTCTAAAAATTGCACCTGCAGCTTCTTAGAGGGGTGGCACTTTCATGTGTCTGCTGTCAACAAGCTTATGGTCAATTTACAAATGAAAAAATGGTAGTCAAGCTTCCAGGACTGCAGACAGAGAAAAGTGACACCCCCCAAAAAAAGCTCAAGGTCCATTTGTATGAGAAAAAAGGGTAGTCAAGCTTCCAGGACTGCAGACACATGGAGGTGAGACCACCCCAAACAAGCTCAAGGTCCAATTTTTGGAGAAAAAAGGGTAGTCAAGCTTCTAGGACTGCAGACATATGGAAGGGAGACCCCCTCCTAAACAAGTTTAAGGCTTATTGTAGGAAAACATCAAGTAGTCAGGTTTTAGGATTGCAGACACATGGAAGTGAGACCACCCCAAACAAGCTCAAGGTCCAATTTTTGGAGAAAAACAAGGATAGTCAAACCTCCTGAACTGCAGAGACATCAAAGTGAGAACACCCTGGAAGTTTTGCTCCCCGTTTTTCTCCTACAAATGGACCTTGAGCTTCTTGTTGGGGATCTCACTTCAATGTGTCTGCAGTCCTGGAAGCTTAACTACCCATTTTTCTCCTACAAATGGACCTTCAGCCTGTTTGGGGGTGGTCTCACCTCCATGTGTCTGCAGTCCTGGAAGCTTGACTACCCTTTTTTTTTATTATAAATGGACCTTGAGCTTGTTAGGGTTTTATGGGGAATAAAATCTCAAAACAGAAGGTTCATATAAAGTGTCTACTTAAGTAATCACAGTGTTCCGTGTTGTAAATGTTTGTATCAATTGTTAATGCTACGTCACACCTGTACCCTTGTTAATGCTCGTAGCTGCTCATGCCCCATTCCGTAGGGGCATAAGTTACTGTTCCACGTTTACTAGGTTAAAGACATATTTAAAGACTTATTCATTTGTATCTGTTATTGTTCCAAGTTTGCATGTGAATAAGTTCATTTGTATACCTTTACCGCTCTCCCTCACCCCCCATTTTGTAGCGGTGTCCATTTTGAAACTGTCTCCTTCCCGTGGGGCCGTGCTTCCGCTGCTCCCCTCACAGCCCTGACGGCGACACGCAAACCAGAGAACTCCCTGGGACTGCAGTGCCCACAGGAAGTGGAGTGGACACCTAAAAACCGGGGCAGCGGCTTGAAGCCAGCGCGCCCGTCCCGCCCGTCCGGCAGCGGCCGCGCCCTGGGGAGCTGCTGGGAGCCGCAGGGCGGGCGCCTGCGCCCCTCCCGCCCCGCCGCCGGCCGCTGCCTGTTGGCCGCGCTCCGGCGCCTGATGCGGAGCAGGAGGTCGGGGCGGTCGCGGCGAAACCAGGGGTTCGCGTAGTGGCGCCAGGCGCCGGCATCGCCAGGCCGGCCCGGCACCTAGCGGCAGCCGTAGCGGTTGAGCTGGCGCAGGAAGTTGCGCAACCGCGTGGCCCGGAAGGTGTGCGGGGCCGGCCCCTGGGAGCCGCCCGGGCCGAGCGGCTCCCGCTCCAAGAGGGAGCGCTCGATGAGCAGCCCCCGGGCCTGGCTGTCCCAGCGCACGGAGCGGACGCGGGGGCTGTTCGCCAGGCGCCACAGCTTGGCGGGGAAGGTGCCGGCGCTGAGCCCGGCGGGCAGCGGCAGCTCCGCCATGGCGTCCATCGCCGACTGTGGCCACAACGGCCGGAGGGCAATGGCCGCGGCTCGGCTCGGCTCAGCACAGCTCGGCTCGGCACGGTAGGGCACGGGAAGCCCGTGGCCAGGGCGGGCTCTGGGAGCAGTGGTGGACTCTGTCCCCACGCTGCATCCTGTACCTGAGTCACCGTCGGTGACGGAGGAAGAAGACATTGCTTTGTCTTGGCTGGGGAAAGGATGAAAAGGGGACATGAGAAAGCATTCTTTTGGTCACCTTTTCAGCAGACTAGCTGTTTTTTTCTCGCCATCTATGCCTGTTTTTTGCAGAGTTGGAACATCTCTCATGATTTGGAGTCAGCAACAGCAGCAGGAAGGGGCAGTGATTTTGTCAGCATTGTCATCAAAACGCTAGTGCTGCCCCATGGATGGATGTTGCTTTAGGCAAGGGATGAAAGGCCTTCACTTGTAGGGAGCTCACGCCGGTGTCTTCCCAAAGGACGTTGCCATTTTCTTTCCTCAGGAATCGCTGCTTCTGTTTTTCCCCCCATCTGGGGAGATTTCCAATGCAAATGCCTCCTGCAGCCAGCTCCTGCCAATGCAGACTGACAAAGGAGATCTTGCAATGGACAGAGACTCCCTCGAGCTGGTGTGGAGAGGTGAGGGGGCAAGGTTTGTCCTTTAGTCTTGAAGTCCTGTTGGGGAGCTGATTGTGCTTTGGGGGACTGACAAAAATGATGTGTCCTGAAAGACCACAGAGACTTTGGGGTTGTCATGTTGGGGCAGAAGTTTCTGTCTGAGAACTTTTTGAAATGCTTCATTTATATAAATATATATATAATTTTTTTAAAATTTTTTTTTTTCCCCCCCTTTGCAGAGAACCTTTTCGTACCTTTTGGGGAACTTCCCTCTGCTGGTCTCCCAGATCTGGCCGTTTCCCAGGGTTCCTTCCCAAACTGAGGAGCAGCCCATGGCCTCCACTCTCCAGCTGGAACAGAAAGAAGCACAGAGCTTGCTATTGCAGGAGAAGAGCTTCTCTTTCCTGCCGGCTTTCTATTTGGGGCAGGTTGGTATGTGCTCATTTGATAAAGGGTGGTTTAACATCGGGAGGAGTTGCATTTGAAACTGCTCCAGCCTCGAGCTCTTGTGTGGGTATCCTTGGACAAAAGGCCTCCCTGTGTGAGCTCCCAGTGGGCTGGTTCAGTAAGGAAGTTGATATTTCAGGCTTGTGACTGCTGAAAGCAGTTGGTTTCTGGAGGTGTCCGGAGCTGGGAGCGACGACTTTTCTCGCCTGGCTGCAGAAAAGGTAGTTGGAAAGTGGGGATTGCACTTGCAGAGATGGCAATCAGGGGTGTTTTCCGAGAAATGGGCTGGCAGAGAGGCAGGTCTTGTGCTCAACTGGCTGTGTGTTTGTTTTGGTGGTGGGGAGATGTTGTAATGAATCAGCCGAGACTCCATATCCTTCATGCCGATAAAGCCAATTCTTTATTCACATCACGTATTTTATCCAGTTTTCAGGGACCTCATGTGCAGCACCCATTGACTGGTAGTTTCCTTACTGCCTCATTTATTGGTCAGAAGGTCATTTGTGTGTATGTGCTAAGTTTCAGGTTGTTTACATTTTTCCTTGGTGGGTTCTGATGGAACAGAGCTAATATTTATGCAGATGCACTTGTTTTTCTCCCTAAGAATAGGTTGTTGTGTGAACAAACTTCTCTTTCTCTAAACAGTTTTCAACTGGGAGCTTGCAGGCTATTGCTAACTGCTTAGCTGAAGTAGCATGGCCTCATCCATATTCCATAAGACCTTTCTTTAATAACATTTTTTACTTGTCTGCAACAGGGAGAGTCACAGACACAGACACAGACACCAGCTGAAGCAACAGTGTAATTTACTATCATGCAGGAGTGCAAAGGCAAATCAGAAAAGAAGAAGGTAAGCAATGCACCTTATCACTGGTACAAAAGGTTGCCTCTAGTGGTTAAGAAAGATACATCAGCAGACACCCTTTTTATTTATCCTTCATCCAGATCCACTCATCAGGTGGGGAAAGCTGTCCCAGCAAAGCTCGGGAAAGTCACTGCAAGGAACTAGGAAATCCTACACTGCCTCCCCCTTTCTTGGCCACCAGGCTTCTGACTGCACTGTGAGAGTAGCCCAGCTTTGACAGTGGTGAACGAGCAATCTGACAGACCTTCTGGGGCAGGAGATCTGATTTCCTTCTCCTCTTATTTTCTCCCTGAGCCTGTCCAGGGCTCAAGGAGGAAGCAAGGCCAGATGTGGCCTTGTCTGATTTCTTCATGCTGAAAGATAAAGACGTGTTTTACCAATGAATGAATGCATCGATCCTATTGATAGTAACACTTGGTTAAGGAGCAGATCCATTGAACATTTGGTTGGAAGGGTCATCCAGAGGGCAGATTTAGCTCAGGACCTGTTGTTCAGGCCTTAGTCCTTCAGTATGTTGTGGTGCAAATCAATGCCCTGGAAAGCTGGAAACAAACAAATCCCCCTTGAGCACGTTTCAGACCGGGAGCAGGATTAGCCCTGCAAGGCCGGGCTAGGGCCGAGAGCAGAGGGCCAGCAAGGCTGCATTTGCCCAGAGGCAGCCGTCCAGACCAAGAAGGCCACTGGTGCCCAGGGCCTGAGGTGCCCGAGGCTGCCTCCCCGCTGTGCAGCTCTGCAGAGCCCGTGGAGCGCAGGGTCCCGGGCAGCCAGGGCGGCCTGGCTGCCTTGGAGCACGAGGGGTGTCCCAGAGAAGCTGCGGCCCTTTGCTTTTTAACTGTTGCTCAGAGTCTTGTCATTAATCCACACTGTCTGACATGTTTTCCTTTCCTCTCACATATTGAAGAGAGCTTTTTGAGAAAAGTGGCTGATTTAGTTTCTGCTGGTGCTGGTGCTTTTGTCTGCAGGTCAGGGCAGGTGGTTTGAACCAAGGACGGAGTCCGCAGTTAGCACTGCAGTTTTGCCAAGTCAAGAAAACCGTTCACAACTGGGTGACCGATGCTGAGCCGCTTTGCTAGTTTTTGGAAAGTTATGACCTTAAAAAACCCAACAAATGTTCCTCCATGAGGGTAGCAGCAGTGTACCAAAGATCCCAACTTTTTCCACCTCTTTTCTGTGTCTTTGGTGTTTCTAAGTTCCCCATTCCCCAGCAGGAATGAAAGCATGGATGATAATGTGAGTGATTTGAGAGCTGTGTGTTGTGCCCTGCCACATCAGCGTTGATGACAGGCTGGACATGGACAGGTGTGTCGAGTTCAATTCATCCCAGTTCTGTGCCAACAGCAGCCCCAAGATGCCGAGAAGAACAAGGACGGTGGGTGGGTGTGCATGCACAGCCCTGTGGCCTGACTGCTGTGTGGGCAGAAGGTTCTCAACAGCAATACATCTTCACTCCCCCAAGTGGGAAGAATATATCAAATCTATATGAAATGAAAATATTTATGAAAATGCACTCAATGGTACATATTTATATGTATCATATATGCAATTTATCAAATATAATGCTGCATATTATATATTCTGATATGCCATAATCAATAGAATATATCAAATATATAGTTGATCTTTTCCTAAGCTATTGCCTGTGGGTCCTAGAGGCCATCTCCTAGTGTTACTACATTTGTGCCTTCTGGTACTAGTTCTTACAGCAGCAACTCCCCTGGGAGTTCCTCCAGGGAACTTCACAGCAAGGGCTTCCATCACTGTCGTGGCTGTGGGAACTTGTTGCTTCCCAGTTCTCCCCCAGAATCCTTGTGGATTCTGGAGCATGTCAGCACAGGTGTCCATGGCCCTTCCTTCATCCCCAGCCTGCAGCACTCACAGCCCTGCGGCCTCCCCCTTGCTGCAGCTCATTTGCAAAGTGCTGCCAAAGGCAGCGGAGCTGGCTCAGGATCCCTGTTGGCTCCTGGGCTCCAGGATGACCTTCAGAGGGACACTTGGAGCGCTTCCTGAAGAGCTGCCCGTGGCATGGCGGGTGGATTTGTCCTCCCTGGGTGGCTCTGGTTGGAGCTGGATGCTCCGTGGAGTCCCGGAGTTTTCTCAGCTGCCTTTGCAGCGAGTTCTCAGCCAAGGTGTGGCTCTGCTGCCATCCCAAATCTGCACCTGCCCTGCCCAGCCTGAGTGCAAGGGGGGAATGTGCTGGGCATGGATGGAGATTTCCACGGCCAAAATCCTCCAATATTTACAACTGCTCATTGCTCTGGACAGCACAAATCACAAAACACCCATCGCAGTTGACAATTGTAATTTCTTGCAGATTCCTACAGCTGCACTGCTGATCGACAAATGCACAAGAATTGATTTCACATGAAAAATGTCATTTATTACAGATTGCTTCTACTGCGCTGACAATATACAACGATATATTTAATTTAACTATATATCTCAATTTAAGTTAAAAAAGGGATTTATTAGATTTTTACAACAATGCTATGTAAAAATATACAAATATCCACTTCAGTTAAGAAAACCTTAATTTATTGCCAACATCTACAACAACTCACTAGACACAAAGATCAATTAGGTGTTTAGCAACTTAATTTATTACATATTACTGCAAGCCTAAAGCCCATCTAGGAATACAAAAATATCAGTATTTCTATCTAAACAGTCCTCTAGGAAGATCTCAGTCGATACAATGATGCAACTATACATCTCCATACATGCTGAAATAAAAAGATACACCCAGATACACCCACCTCAAAATACAGAAGTAAATGCACATGTGTAAATATAAAGCTAGATATATTTATATTGCTCTTTCTCGTACGTGGGAAGATCGCACATAATCAATATGATTTATAAGCAAGCCTCACTTTCTTGATCAAAAGGCACACATTATATTGAGGCTACTTCTTATTATGCACACTTGTTAACATTTGATTGGTTACAGTAAAAGAAAACTATATACTTGTTATCACTAAGCTTCTCCCTCAAACTTCTCGACCCCAAGGCTTTGTTATGGTAACACAGCTGCATTCAGGGTCATGCTGACCTCGCAGGCTTCTGTGCAAGTGATTTCAGCAAAGCTCTCTCATGTCTACGTGGCCTTGGTCATGTAGCCATTCCTCAACATATTTACTTCTAGGAATACCAATATACCTATTTAAAGAGCCATATAACTCCAACTGCATAAATAGAAATACCTACACAACTGTATTCATAGGAAATAGAATTAAACACACATAGAACGGTGTACTTACATATACATATACTTGCATCCATATATACATATGTTATTACAAAGACGTATGCATATATACAGACACAAAAATACATAGCATACATTTATAAATATAACAACATATAGATAGAAATATTCCCATACAAATAGCACATACCCACATGTATAAATATCCATATAATTATCCCTCTCTATGTTCAAGTCCATATATCTTTAAAAAGAACTCGAAGCAGAGGGATTCCAGCCGCCCCATCTTCAAAACCTTTCACTCCATCCTAGCTTTCCCCCCTGCAGAGCAGCACCCCTGGACAAGGACAGCAGATGGCACTGGCTCAGGGGACAGTGCCTGGGGCCACCGGCAGCTCCCAGCGCTCCAGGGACACCCGGGGCTGGAACTGCTGCTCCGCCCGGCCCGGCCGCCAGCTCGGACCCAGCACAGCAACAGGGGACACAGGGGGCGCAGGGGGAGAAACAAGAGCTGAAACAGGCAGCTGAGCGGGGGAAAGAGGTAAAAATGCAGCCTAGGCCTACACAAACATCAGTCTCTCCATCTGTATCAACTCACAGACCAAGGCAGAGCGTTTGCTTTGTGATGTCAGGGCACGGTTGCCACGTGGACGTGGTGACATCACAAGGTTGCCTTGGTGCACGGAAGGCCTCAGGGGTGTCAGAGCAGCTCTTGAGCTTGCTCAGTGCAGGAGCGTCCTGCAGCTTGAGGCGACTGTCAGTGGGCACGTGCACACTGACAGGAGACTTGCTTTTTGATAGTGTTAGAGAACAGTTGGCAAACTTGCACAGCAGTTGCCACAATGATTGGGCAACTGGCTGCTGTAGTTTGCTCCGTTTATGGAGTTGGATATTCCACCTATTTCCTGACTCACCTGGCACGTAAGTAGAGGTTTTCCCTGAGTGTCACCTAACTTGCCTTTTGTATGTCTTCCTGCTCTTTCTTGGGGACTGAGTAGATTTGGAAACAGAAAGACCTTTTGGATGCCACTTGGGTAAAGGTGCTGTCAACACGTTCAGCTCAAAACGGGCTGTCTGTAGCCAGGGCCGTGCGGGCAGCATTTGCAAGGGAACCTGCAGGGGTTGCGTTCCCTCCGTGGGAGAGTCTGTGGCAGCAGAGTCTGTCATTTCCTCCATTTGCTGGGTCAAGCAGGACAACTCTGAAAATGTAGACTGGGAGGCCTTCTTGGAAGATCTTCTAAAAATGCTGTGGTTGTCTCCAGTTTTCTCAAAGCATCTGCTTCATTTTCCCTTGCCCACTGCAGGTCACCTGAGCCGGGTATTCAGAGGTGCTGATGCTGAGGTGAGTAAGAAAGGCACATTTGATGTTCCTGGCGTTTATGAATTGTGCAGCAAGCTGTGAGCTTGGCCTGTGGCAGTAGAGTGTAGAGGGCCAGCTGAGTAGGCTGCAAGAAAATCCATTTCCATGTCTACAGCAGGAAGAGCAAAGGCATCACCGGCTATTTCCTAATTTTCCATTCCAGAGCTTTAAAAGAACTAAAAGCCCAGTTTTGCTGAGAGAACGTTGCTTCCTGATAGTAGCCAGGGGGGAATATCTAATTCAGAGCAATTTGTCAAGTCCAGTTGAATCAGCCCATCAGAATTTAGTCTGAGGGACTTAGAATATCCTTGCTCTCCAAGTTGATGATTTGTGCTTAGTAGAGCTGGTTCTAGAGCTGAAGAGAAGGAAGGTTCTAAATGAGCCTGTGTCTCACGCTCCTGTCTGTCCACAGATCACTGAAGGAAGAACAGACTCCCCTCCGGCTTCCTCTGCTCCTGGACAAGAAGCCAACGAGGAGCCAAATGACCACAAGGCTCCAGCTGTGGTCACACCACAGCCGCAACTTTCCCAGCCAGTAAGTGCCACTTCTGGAGGGCGCTGTCTTTAGTGCGAGGCAGAGCTGCAAGTTTCTGAGCAGCCGGCTCTTGCTGTTGGTGGCTGAGGATGCCGAGTGCTGCAGTCCTGCCAGACCTAGCCATTCCCCTCAGCCAGTGACAGCTGGAAAATGGGCTTTGAGCTGCCATGTTTAGGCCCCAGCTTGCTGGGATTCTGATAGAGGCCAGCCTGGAGCAGGAAGGTTCCCTGTGTGCAGAGGAGGGAGCATGTCAAAGGCACTGTGCTCAGCCTTGGTGGATACGTAGGGGACGCTGTGGTCTGGGGACACCTGTCCCCCTCCACAGACTCGCCAAGTACCCACAGGCACAAAAAGTATTGATGTGACAACACAAGCTTTTTGGGGCGGTTTGTCCCCACGAGCTTCTTGGCTGTGCTTACCTGGGAGCATTTCAGAGACACACTGGGGACGTGGAGTTTCTGCTTCAAGTCAGGGATTTTGGTGCCTTGGTTGCCAGGTTGTTCTTTTGGTAAAATGGAAGCAGAGGTGGGCAGGGAAGCACAAAGAAGTGGCTGAATTAATGTGAATTGTGGGCAGAAAGGTGAAAAAGCTGAGCCTGACAGCAGCTCCCAGACACTGGCTGACAGCACCTTCCTAAGGGCTTGCATTTAAAATGGGATCTGGGGCTAATCTCTGCCAGCCACTTTTCTGACACAAACTCTTTTGTTGTCTCAGATCTCCACAGGCTCTTCTATTGAAGCTGCAGCAGCAGGAGCAGCAGTGTCACCTGAAGGGGCCTGGCCTGCCCCAGCTGAGCAGTGGAGCCTGGGCAGTTCCTTCATCTCCAGCACTGACAAAGCTGCTGCTCAGCAACAGGAGATGGAGTATGATGAGGATGACTTCCTGGGGTTCATGAGTACGTCTTGTGTCTTTCTTCTCTGAGGGACAGTGTATTGTGAGCATGTGTCAGCATAGCTGGACCCATTGATCCTCCTCATCTCAGTGCCCTTTGTGATTGTACAGCACAAGTCATTGAAGCTGCTTCTTGCCCAGAGCAGCTGCCGGTGCTGTGCCCTCAGATAAGACCTGGTGGGGCTGAGAAGAGAGCCCAGCTGACTCTCTGCCTCCCATCACCTGTTGGCACAAAAGGGCACTGACGTGCACCTGGGTGTGTCTGCTCTCCAAGCCAATCCTGCTGTGTCCTCAGTGGGGGCAGCAGCTTGGAAGGGGCTGGGTGTGGCCGTGCCTTCTTGCCATTGCTTGTCAGTGCTGGTGCCTGGGCTTTGGCAGCTTTGTGGCGGTGGCTGCCCTGGCCCTGAGGGCTGGTGTGAGCGCCGAGGCTGGAGCCTTCCTTAGCTGGGAGAGTCCCGCTGCCGGCCGGCCGCTGCAGCGCGGAGCTGCCCCGAGGCAGCAGCCCCTGCTCTGGGCCGGCTCCTGCACGGCCTGGGCTGGGCTCACAGAGGGTCAGCATCTCCTCTGGGCAGCTGTCCGTGTCCCGCCGGCACCTGAGGAGCACTGCTGTCCTTGCTGCCCTTGCCCGCTGCGGGAAGGTGGGCACGTGTGCGGGGCTGAGAGGGCGAGTGCAATGGCAGGGACTGATCCCTGCTGTCAGGGGGAGGAGAAGCAGTGTGGTTCTTCACGTGGGCCACGGGCAAGGGCGTCTTCCAGCTCAGCCTGCTCATCAAGGGTGAGGGTCCTGCTGCTGAAGGCCCCTTGGGGTTGGTTAGAGCATGAGCTGCTTGGGTTTACAAAGGGAAAGGCATTCCTTTGGGAAACTGCTGCAAGGTGGGGAAGATGCCCTCCTCTCCTGGGAATGCATCTCCCTGTGCTTTGTTTTCTGCCAAGGCATCTCTTCAAAGGACTGTAGAAAATCATTCTCTGTGCTGACCTGCTTGTACTGCAGAGCTGCCTGTCTTGTTGCAATTGTTGTTGTTGTTGTTGTTGTTACCCAGCTGGCCACAAAGGACTCAGAAGGCCAGACTGTAGAGCCCCAGCAGGGCTGCCTTTTGTATCTCTTGGATGGTGGGATGTCTGCTTTCAAGTGAGCATTTTGCATTTTGTTTCCCTCAGGGCAAATGGTGAGCACAGAAAATCCCCGGAGGAAATACACCGAAAAGGAAATTGTTGGCAGAGGGTGAGTCCAACCACAGTTGCTTCTACGCAGTCATGGGGCAGCTGATTTGCTGCTGGAATATCTGTCAAGTGTGAAGTCAGGCAAGCTGCAAACATATTCAGACACTGGGGTTAGTCTGCCCCATCTCTCAGTACCGGCCAGAATTTGGAAGTGTGGTCAGAAGGCATTATCAAAGACACTTGGATTTCATTGCCAGAAACAGCAACCTACCCCCTATCATAGCAGTCAGATAACACTTCTCAGGAGCATTTCTTCCCAAGAGTTTGCTGAAGGAAATAGTCTGTGGTGAGGATAAAAACCGCCCAGTTTAGAAACTGAAATCCACGATGAAAGAATCACCTGGCCTTTGGAGCTGAGGCACTAAACCCCAGTGCTTCAGAAACAGGCCCAGTGCCCATGCACTGGAGAGGAACATGCATCATCTGCCTTCTGGCAGTGCCCTCCTGCATGCTGCAGGTTGGAGGCATTTCCAGCAGACATCTCCTGTCTGGGCTGGCTTTCACTCCAAGGTCTAAATGGCTTCTCCTTTCTTTGCTGCTGTTTTGTTTCTAGGGCTTTTGGAGAGGTTTGCAGAGCCATCGACACTGCCACAGGAGAACAGGTAAATGTCAAGAGCCCCTGCAGATTCTGCTGCTCTCCAGGGCTTTCCTGTCTCGTGTCAGCTGCGGCTGCAGCTGTGGCTAGAGCTGTGCTGCAAAGGCACAAGAAGCACAGACTGGTGCCAGCCTGCCAACTGCATTTGGGACAGTCTTTGTCCTGCTCAGCTGCCAGAAGGAAGGCAAGGAGGACAGCGGTTCCTTTCAGAGAAGGATGCTCTCCCTGGCTCTCAATTGCTCCAACAAAGGAGCATCTCACTGCTCTCTGGGGCTACGGCTTCAGAGTCCTGAATTCTCATTTCTGGCTGCCAGCAAATACATCTGAATGTTCCTGGCAGTTCCTTAGGCACCTGCAGTGCTGCACTTGGGAACTGCACGTAGGGAGAGATCTGCAAGGTGTCCCTAAAAGCCCCAAGCCCTGCCTATAGCCCGAGATGTATCCACAGAGTACCAAGTCATGCATTACTTCTTCTCAAGTACAGACAGACAGAGAGTGTGCTCAGAGCTTTGGGGGGGTGAGAGTTGACACACCATTGCTAACAAGTGGACAAGGCAAAATGTGGTCAGTGGCCACGTGTCCTGGATCTGGCCCCCTAAGGAGCAGAGAAAGGGGCTGTAGGAATGTCACTTCCTAATTACTCCTTTGTCTAATTACAAGGCACTTTGGCACGGCTTGGCGGTGTCATTGCAAAATCTCTCTCCCCATGTGTGTTTTGGTCTCATTCCGCCAACTTCTAAAGTTACTGATTTTCAATGTCATTCTAGGTGGCCATCAAAAAAATCTATCTTCGGGGACCGAGCGAGATGAAGGATATTGTTACTGAAATCACGGTCATGAAGAGGAATATGAGTCCCCATCTTGTCCATTATTTAGACGGGTGAGTGGTCATGGTCTCATCCCATGAAGGTTTGTTTACATAGTAAAAGTATGCAAGGTTAAAACCCCACTTTGGACACTAGCAGAAAAGAAAGCTGTTAATTATTGCTTCATTATTATTTCTCTACTCATCTCCAATGGATGGGAAGAGAGTGCAGTTTGTCTCCGTGAGTCATCCCTGGCTTTCCAACACATAGTTGAAAAATTGTTCAAAAACCTGCATCAACTCTACCATAAGAAGTCAGTACCCTGTAAGTTGGCTGCCTCCATGTTGTCTCAGGATGGATTTTTTAAGGTTTCTTCAATGCTGATGAAGCATGCTAGGGAGGATTTCCCTTGGATTGTTGCCCCTCTTTTCCAGGGCTGACTATGCCAGGAACACTAGGTGCTTCTTTCCAGAAATACCACGCGGGACAGGTTTTTCATCTTGGCGTATACTAAACTGCACTTTTTGATTGCTGGCCATCAGAGACATCTCCTTTTGACAGATGTGCTGTTCTCCTTGAGACTGCACAGACTGCAAACAACCCACAGCCCGGAGGGAATGTCTTTAATTCTTTTAATTCTGTCCTTGTCACAAAGCAACCCGGAAACAAGAATCAAGCAAAGGAGCCAACGAATGCATGTTCATCTGCATGGCCTTGTTCCCTTCTTTCAGCTACCTTGTGCATGAAGAACTGTGGCTGGTGATGGAGTACATGGATGGAGGCAGTCTTTACGACACAATCCAAAAGACTCGCCTGACAGAAGACGAGATCGCCATCATCAGTCGGGAGGTCAGTCGGGGATCCCAGCTGTGCTTCCCAGAGCTTGGGCAGGATTGTCTGGGAAAGGGGCTCAGAACAGGAGCGATTCCATGAGCCAGGCTTTGTTTCTGTGTGGCTGATATGCTCTGGGCAAGCAAGAGCATCTCAAATGAACTGCCTGCCAGTGCCCCTGCACTCACTGGACTCTGTTCTTGTCCTCTTGTCTCCTGCTGTTGCATTTTCACTCTGGCTCTTGTATTTGCTCTTCTCCATCTTGCCTCTCTAAACTTTGGTCTGTTGGCACTGCATTCCTTGCCTGTAAAAGCAAAGGTGGTGGTGGTGGGAGCATTTGAAAGGAACAGCAAAGAAGAAAGAGAGACTCATTTCTCTGAGTCCTCAGCTGGAAAGGTTAGCAGTGCAGCCAGAATGCTCTGTACTTCTGAACACATCCACTGCAGCAGCAGTCATCCTGGCTGGTTTGCAGGGCAGAGTCTACACCAGCAGTTGCTGTTGCTCTTTGGCAAGCTGACATGCCTTTCTTTAGAAAGGTGCTGCTCTGCCTGTGTTGGAGCAGCGAGCTCTTCCCCTCAGTGGCACTGTGTTCTGCCATTACTCCTCATTCCCCTGCAGAGGGAATCTTGGAGAGCTGTTTCCTTTCTTGTGTGATGAAATCACATCACTGATATTTGCCCTCCTGTTTCTGGTTTCTCTCTCAGTGCCTGCAAGGACTGCATTTTCTCCACGCCAACCACGTGATGCACAGAGATTTGAAAAGCCTCAACATCCTTCTCAAAACGGATGGCTCTGTCAAGCTGGGTCAGTATATTCTTGGGCAGGTGCAGCGTTCCAGGGATATGTGGGCTGTGGGGCTGCTTTTGAGTGAGTGCCAGCCCCCCCAAAATGGCGCTGGTGGCAGTGCAGGGAGCCTGTTGTGAGCTGACCACGCGGTGGCAACGTGCACAGACCTATGGCAAGGCTCGAGCAGTGCACAGTGGCATTGCTCTGTGCGTGTCCCTTCCAGAGGGAGGGAGCTACATGTCTAAAGTTTGAAAAGCCCCTGCTGGAGGCAGTGTAAAAAATGTGGGGATTTCTGAAGCAGCCAGCACCATATTTCCTTGGCTAAAGTCCTGAGGAAACAGAGCAGGGACAGTTGTCCAGGAGATTCAAGAGCACATTCTCAAACTTCTACTGGGAAATTCTTTTGCGTGCTTTCCTAATTGCACAGGATTCAAATAAAAACAGTCTTTTGCTCTCTCCCCAGCTGATTTTGGCCTCTCTGCTCAACTCACCCCTGAGCAGAGTAGACGGAGATCGGTGGTCGGGACTCTTCAGTGGATGGCACCTGAAGTGAACGGTGAACCCTATGGCCCCAAAGTGGACATATGGTCTTTGGGAATCGTGGTCATTGAAATGGTGGAAGGAGAAGCTCCTGACTGGGAGGAAAATTCTGCCATGGTAAGGTGTAAATACTCTCTGATCCCGCTGTCTTTCTCCCCCATCCCACTTTGTGTGTGCCACTGGACAAAATGCCATTGCCATCCGCTGGAACTACTTCCACCACAGTCCCTTTCTGAAAATGTCCCGGCAGCACATCAGCATCTGCTGGGGTTTTGGTTGCATCCGTGGGGGAACTCAAGCCTTAGCCCACGCAAACAATCTCCCTTCTCAGGCAACACTGGGCTTTGGCTTAGAAGTCGTTCCAGCTCTTTTGGCTTTGTGGACAGCCCTAATAGCAGCAAACAAGCATCTTAGAAGTGGTGTTATCTTTCCTGAAATGAAGTAACCCAAACCCAAGAATGTTTATAAAACAGTGGTTTGGAGAGAAGAAGTGCACCCCCATTCTTCTCACAAGGAAATTTGCCTGAAACCTTAACAAGAGGGTGTGAAGGCCACAGAGTCTCTTGTGCTTCTTGTGCGGTGCTGCTGAAACACTCAGTGACCGTCTTTCTTTCCTAACCCAAGCCGTCACCTCCATGTCACTAAGATGAAGCCTGGTCATGTGGAGAGCCGGCCAAACCCACCCCTTTGTTTCCAGGCACTTTCTAGGATGGCCATGCCATTAATGCATTGACTTGAGTGTCCAAATGAGCAGAGGGCTACCACATGGATGGCGTTTCTCCCTCTTCTGCTTTGACCACCAAAATTTTCCTTTTGCTGCCTAAGGGAAGCTGAAATTTGCAGTCTGATGAGAGACGGAGCTGCAGGTGTTTCCTGTGTGCCCAAAGAGGCATTTTCGTCCCAAGACATTTGTGCATGCATCTTCATGTGTCTGTGTGGAAGATGAGATTCCAAATGTTTGTTTCCTTACCTGAGGAATAACTGAGGGATTTCCTTTCTTTGCTTGCAATTCCCATTGTTTTCAAGAACCAAGGAAAAAGCTTGATGACTTTGGTTTGATGGCAGCTGTGCTTAAGGGACCAACAAGAGCTGCAGAGATGCTTTTCATGTAATTATCTTTGGAAATAGTAGAGTGAGTTAGTAGAGCAAAGTCCCTCTTCCAAATAGCCTGTCAAGCTGCTCAGGTGAATCCTCAGAGAAGGAAACCTGCTTTTGCTGCTATTGTTTCCACTAACAAGGCCAGTCAATGAAATCAGCTGCCAAGGCAAGAGCTGCTGGATGCTGGAAAAGCTGTGGCTGCATTGGGCTTTGGGTTTTTTGTTGGTCAGGAAAGTCATCTCTGCCTCTGTGCCACGGCAGAAAGTGCCACTGCAGAGTGCACCTGAAACAATGGGATCTGGGAGAGCAGTTCCAGACGTGAAAGAAGCGGGTGAGAAACTCGTGTTTCCTTTTTCTCCAGGCTCAACTCCTGAAAGCCACCAAAGGGATCCCAAAGCTGCAGCAGCCCAAACTCCACTCCCCTTTTCTGCGTGACTTCCTGAGCTGCTGCCTGCAGAGAGACGAGGCGCGGCGCTGGTCTGCCAAGGAGCTGCTGCAGGTAAAATGCCAAGGGGCTGCAGGGGAAACAGTGTCCCAGGGACGGGCTCCTCCTGCACTGAAGTGCAAGGCATCAGGGGAGCCTCCTCCTCCTCACCTCCACTCTTGGTGCTGTTCAAATGAGAACAGTCAGGAATCCTAGACTGGGCTGGGCTGGCAAGGGCCTGTAAGGGTCATCTGCTCCAAGTGCCCTGCAATATGACCAGGGACCTCTTTCAAGAGATCAGGATGCTCAGACCGGAGATATTTCCAGGCCTGGGGCACATAGCAGCTCTTGCAGCAAGCTGTGCCAATGTGGCCCCACTGTTGCTCCTTAGACGTACTCTGATTCAATCTCCTTTTCCTTTGAAAAATATTGCCCTGCCTTTGAGGCTCTTAGCTTGCAAAGTAATGGTTCATTCTTGTTTTTTTTTTTTTTCTTTGTGCAGCATCCATTTGTAACATCAGCCAAGCCTGTGTCCAGCCTGGTGCCACTGATCACTTCAGTGAAAGAGTGGAAGGAGGAGACAGGAATCAGACAACTGTTTTCTCCAACACCAGTATAGAGAAGGATTGTAGAATAGGACTGTAGAGTAGGATTGCAGCTAGGACAGTGGAGTAGGATAGTAGCATAGGATTGGAAATAAAGTTTGTGAAACCTCAACTCCTTTCAAAGATTCCCCTCCTTCTGAGCCTCTGACAAAGCTCAACATTTTCTTCTGAAGTGTCAGTTTTTTCTTAGAGGTGGAGAGTGACATTGATGGCTTCTTTGGTACAGTTGGAAAGTGGGGAAGGCTCTCCCGAGGGGAAGCGTGGCCGTGCTGGGCACAGCACAGATCGGTGGCATCGGCCGTCCGGAGAGTGCACAGGAGCAGAGAAAGGCAAACCACAGGCGAGGGCTGCAGGCCTGGCTGAGGATTGCCACCCTTGTGCCGGCTGCCCTGTAACTCCTGGCCAAGGTGAGCAGTGTGTGCAGCGCTCTGGGCACAGGGGAGGGAGCCGGGCTGCTCCGCAGGCTCCGGCACAGGGCAGCCTCCTTCAGGCACGGCGCTTCTGCCGGGGGAAGCGAGGCCAGCGGCAGGCAGGGACAGCTTGTCAGGTCACATCTGCAGGAGCCGGGGCCTCACACGGCTCTGGGAGGAAGCGCCTGCAGTGCTGGAGTTGTGCACTGAGCCAGAGCAAAAGAGTGAAATGCAGAGTGTTCTGCAGAAATATTCCGGGGCGCCAGGCCAGCCTGCTTTGAGCTCTCTGGCACACAGCAAGCACTGTGCAATGCAGCCCTGAGCTGCTGGGAGATAGAGAGGTGTTAGAGAGGAGCCAACTGTCAGATGAAATTTAATGGGGTGACAACGTCATCAAAGCCAAAGAGAACTGTTTCTTAGGATGGATTCACCTGAGCTGGGTGTGTATCTCCCTCTCCCAAGAGCCAAACACACACACAACACACACACAGAAAATGCTGCTTTTTATTGCCTTTCCCAGCCCAGGGCGAACCGTGTCCCCTTTCCCTTTGGCCGGGAAATAGGAAACTTGTATTCTGTCCCCACCGCCTCCTTTTCTGTCCCCTCCCCTCTTCTCCTACTTCCCTTTTGGTTTGGTCTTCACGCTGGCCCCTCTCCCAGCTCACAGCAACACCCAACAAATCAACTAGAACAAACCCAAACCCTAAATAACAACCCCAAGAACCAACAGCTTTCGTTCTTTCTTCTCATAACCCTGCAGCTGCAGCAAAATATTACCTCCTATCTCACAGAGGGAATCGGGCAGGAGCCTGTGGCTCGTGCTTGAGCAGTGAACTGTTTTGGAAGGGAGCAGAAGGGTTTCAGCAGGCAGTTTGTGTTTTTCTTCTGAATTGCTGAAGGAAAGACACAATGTGGCTTCAGTCAGCAAAAACATTTTCAAGGTGAATTAAAGAAATGCTTGTGAGCAATGCCCAGAGAAGGCAGGTTTTGAGAAAATATTGAACTGTAACAAATTGTGAATTCCCTTTGCATTAACAGACTGTTGAGCCCTCTATTCCTCCAGAGCAGTGATTGATGTGTGCAAGTGACTACCTTAGCCTTGAGAATAGTCTTCCCAAGAATGTAGCTGGAATGCATTCAAGGGGAAAAGAGTGGTTGTAGGAGGCTCTTGAGCATCAGAGGAGAATTGCAGCAATGGGATGTTCCCCAAATGACCAGCCGAGACTCTCAAGAGAGCCCTACTCTCCTATCAGTAACTTCTGAGAAGTGATTTAAATATGTCAACTAATTTGAGGGAATGTTTAGCCTGTGAGTTTCAGCAAAGTAATGAGTAGGTCTTATTTCCATGGTTACAAATGAGTAGGTGGGATTTCTGGCTGAGCACGTGTTAGGAAAGTGATTCCCCACGCACCCAGCACTGAAATAAAGTCATCTATTGACAGGTGAAAATGAAACCTTTTCCAGCTGTTCCCCTCGGGTTTACCTTTCTGGGGGCCAAAGCTCTGTGCTGCAGGTGGCCCGGGTGTGTGCAGAGCAAGGCAGCCTCCACAAAGCCCTTGGTTTCCCCACAAGTCGTCATGATTTGTTGCCAGGTGTGCCCAGCTGTGGCAGGAGAAAGAGCCCGCAGTGCAGTGGGCGCCGTGCCCTGCCCGGCCAGGGCTCTCTGGCACAGAGGAGCAGCAGCAGCACCTTTCAACCCACTCCTGCCTTGGCCTCACCTGGGACACAGAAGCCTCTGGAAATCAGCACCACCTGGCCCCTTCCCAGCTTGGAGCAGCTCCTGCTGGTGGGCACATCCTGCACTTCTACTGCTTCCGAACAGGAATCAAGGCACAGGGGGAGACGGACATACAGAGAAGCCCTGGGCTAGTGCAATAAATGGGCAAATGCATGGGGGAATGTGTTAGGAATCATTTCAGCTGTCATGCCAATCCTGCCTTCTCTCCTTTTCTCCCTTCACGTTTCCTGTTCTTTTCCCTCTCACATTTCCACCCCTTCCCCCTCTCGAGTCTCACAGTTTTCCTCTCATGTTTGCCTCCCAAGTTTTACTCATTTTCCCCACCCTTTTCAGCTCCCTTTCCTCACGCTTTGCCTCTCACATTTCCCCAACTTCCCGCTTTTTCCTGCTTTTTTGTTCTCTCACGATTCTCACAATTTTCCCCTCACTTATCCTGCCCTTTTCTCCCCTCATGCTTTTCTTCTTTCCTCAGTCATTTTTCTCCAAGTTGTCTCCTCATGTTTCTCACTTTTGCCCTCATGTTTCCCAGGCTTTCCCTCTTACATTTCTCCCACTTTTCCCCTCACGTTTATCATTCTTTCCCCCTCATGTTGCTTCTACTTTTCCTCTAGCATTTTCTGCCCTTTTTTCACTCCTGTTTTCTGCCGCTTTTCCCATCCAACTTCCCACCCTTTTTTTCCCCCCTAATATTTTCTGCCTTTTTCTGCCCTCTGGTTTCTCCCTCTTTTCCCCTCAGGATTCTCACAATGTTCCCCTCACATTTGCTGCCCGTTTCTCTCTCTCTGCCAGTAATTTTCTCACTCTCTTCCCCTCACATTTCCCTCCATTTTTTCCTCTATGTTTTTCAGCCTTCCCTGATCATGTTTCTTAGAATTTTCCCGTCATATGTCCTGCCTTTTCCTCCTCTCACCTTCCTCTCCTACTTTCACTCCCGTCTTCACCATTTTCCCCTCAGTTTTCTCACCCTTTCCCACACAGGTTTCCTTCCCTTTTCTTCCCTCACACTTCCCTCCTTTTTCCTCTCCCATTTCTCACACTTGTCACCTCATGCTTTCTGCCTTTTTTCCCCTCACATTTCTTTACCCACTGCTTCTTGTCAGTGACTCTTCCTCTTCAGCAGTTGATGAGCTTCTTTTCTTCTTTCCTGCAATCCCCTCCTCCAAAGAATGGGTGCCAGAGCAGCGCTCCAAGAAGCCCCTGCCCGTGTGTCTGCTGAACAGAATGGCTGTGCTCGACTTGAACAATCTCGTGAAGAACAACCTAAACTGCAGTGGACTTTCAATTCCCTCTAGTCTTCATAGTGTTCTAAAGAAATAGGTACCCTGAGGGATACACGTCGCAGGTGCGCAGCCGCTGCACCATCCGCCTCAAGCAGATCCCATCTCCGTTTTCATCACCTCACAGTGACTGTGACTCCTGCCTGGATGAAACCACTTGTGATGCTGCTTGATGCTAATTGAAGTCCATGTGGACATTCCCAGCACTTTTTCCTGCACTTTCTGCCCACCAAGCAGAAATGGAGCTTTTTAGATGCTTCTTACAGTGACACCTGAAAGAGCAGTGCTGCCGTCAGCACGTTCCCAGCCTTTCTTCCCTGGGAATATTTCTTTCCCAGAGCCAGCCTCACACCCTGTGTGCCCCGTAGGAAAAGTGCTTTCCGTACAAAGCTGAAGGGATTTTCAGGGAGTCCCACCCAGCAGAAAATGCCTGAGAGGGGCTGTGGATGGTGTCCAGCAGCTCCTCGTGGCCCAGCAACCTTCCCCAAACACCGAGCGCTTCCAGGAAACGGGAAAGAAACACACATCCCATGGGCCTGGGAAGAGGGCCTGGCTGAATCTCTGCTCCTCACACACATCTTCAGGGGAAGGAGGAAAAATAAACGGGCTCCAAACAGGATAAATGTCTCCCTGGGGGGCTTGGCTGGGGGTTTATCCTGCAGCCACAGCATCCCAGTCCCAATGGATGCAGGGCCTGGCTCAATCCCAGTTTGGGGCTGGAAGAAAAGCACCAACAATCAGCTTTGCTGAGGCAGAAGCCTGTGGTGGAGCTGTGAGAAAACCTTTGTGCTGTTGCAATGTTTTCCTCGTTGCTTTTGTGCGCTCTGCAAACAGATTTGGCAAGCAGGCATTGTTACCCTGGGATCCTCCTCCAGGATTTATTGGGGGTGTTTAATACCTGCCACAACCACCCTGCATTTCCCTGAGCTGGCACTAAATGCTGGCCCTGAAGTGACAATTTATGGTTGGGTCTGTTGTCTCAGGATAAACCACAAAGCCAATAGTGGTTGTAAAAGTGCCACTCCCAAAGCGTCCCACTCCCAAAGAGTCCCCTTCCCAAACTGTCCCAAAATGTCCCATTCCCAGTGTCCCATTCCCAGTGTCCCATTCCCAAAGTGTCCCATTCCTAGTGTCCCATTCCCAAAGAGTCCCATTCCCAGTGTCCCATTCTCAAAGAGTCCCATTCCCAAAGAGTCTCATTCCCACAGTGTCCCCACTCCCAAAATGTCCCAATGTGTCCCATTCCCAGTGTCCCATTTCCAAAGTGTCCCACTCCCAAAGTTTCCCACTCCCAGTGTCCCATTCCCAGTGTTCCACTCCCAGTGTCCCACTCCCAAAGTATCCCATTCCCAAAGTGTCCCACTCCCAGTGTCCCATTCCCAGTGTCCCACTCCCAGGGCATGGGGAAGCTCCTGCTGGTCGTTCCCATCACCTCCCAGCTGAGGGACAAGGAAGAAAACCCAGGGATAAAATGTCTGCAACTCCTGTTCTGATAACAGCTGGGAAGGTGCTTTAGCCCCCAGGCACTGCTGCCTCCAATCCAGGTTATCTTTGGGTTGGAATCATGGAATTTGGGATGGAAGGACCTTCAAGCCCCACCCTGCCACGGGCAGGGACACCTCCCACTGTCCCAGGGGCTCCAAGCTGGCCTTGGACACTCCCAGGGATCCAGGGGCAGCCACAGCTGCTCTGGGAATTCCAGCCCAGCCCTCCCCACCCTCCCAGGGAGGAATTCCTTCCCAAGATCCCATCTAAATCTCTCCTCCTGTAGTTTAAAGCCATTCCCCCTTGTCCTGGTGCTCCAGGTCCTTGTCCAAGGTCCCTCTGCAGCTCTTTCAGGCTCCCTTGTGGTCTTGGAAGGCCCCAATGAAATCTCCCCAGGTCTTTCTCTTCTCCAGGCTGGACAGCCCCAACCCCCAGTCTGAGCAAAGTCTCCTGCCGCCAGCTGCAGAAAAACGCAAAAATATCCAACAACTTCTCCAATTCTGCATTTTTAGTTAATGAAACAGATTGATGAGGGAAAACCCAAATTGCTTTATCAGCAAGGCTGAGCTGAACCAGCCCCTCCTAAACTCCTGCCCCTTCCTTGCTTTGGAAACACAGCAAATGGAAAGATGGAAACAGATGGAAACACAGCAAAACCAAAAAAAGGAAGGATTAATTTGGTTTGATTTTTGGTATTGACCTTCTACCCCCTCACATTTCTTTTAGCACACTGTCACGATCCGCTCACACAAGCGGGGTTCGTGATGGTTCGTTTAAGGGATCTCAGAGCGCAAAAGACACAGCGGGGGACAAACTCAGTTTACTCAATCACAAATGCACCTTTATTTAGTGCCAACAAATGCGATAGTGGGGAGAGAAAAGAGAATAGTAAGAGAGACAGAAAAGGAGGGCAAGGGGATTATAGCTACCAACATGGAGGGTCGAGTCCTCGAGGCTTTTGAAGATGCCTATAGACGCGATCTTCTCCAGTGAGGAGATCTCAAAAGTGAGCGGGGGTCTCCAGGGTTTTTATAGTCCTCTCCGAAGCGACAGGCAGTTGGCCAAACAGGAGGGGGAAATCATTGCAGTGTGTTCATTTAGAGAGCTCAGAACAAGTCGGTCGTCAGCAGGTACAGTGTCAACCAGTACAAGTCGGCAGGCACAGTCCACCATGACTTGCGCATTGTTTCTGCTCAGGTTCTGATGTTCCCATATGGGTGCTGGGTTTTTCCATCGAACACACCTGCAGGCAGCACTTGGCCAACATCCCACCTCAGCCAGACCAGAACTCCTGTATTGAGATTTTAAAGTCCCTTTTAGGGGTTTCAGTCTCTGTCCTTGACGATGGTCATGAGGCAGATGAGGGATCTTCAGACCGTCTCTTACACACACATCCCATTTCTGTTGCCTTCTCCAGCTCACTGAAACCTTCTGTGACTGCAGTGATGGCCCCTCCTGAGCCAGGCTTCTCTTGCCCTGGGGCAGAATTGTTTTCTGTTCCCTTCATGATGAGCAATGAGATCACTGCTGCCAAAAAAACCTGGGTGAATTCAGCCCAGGTGCTGTGACTCTTCCCCTGGGACTGCCAGGCGTTTCCTCTCCCAGCCACATGAAATATTAACATCCCTCCCCTCCCTTTTCAGAGTCTTGTGAAGAAATGGCAATTTATCCCTAAATCCAATTTACTCTGCTGCCCCTCAAACCCTGCAACCACCACAACAAACATGGAAAGCTGATCATTAGACTTCAGAAGGCTGGGAGAAGGAATTGATTACAAAGAAATCTCTGACCTTTGGAGCTGTTCAGATCAGTGTAACTCCCCCAGCAGCACCTTCTGAATGCACCAGGGAGGTGGATCTCGGATGTCTCCTTGTGCCACTGGAATACAGGAGTTTTCCAGGTTGATAACAATTCCCTCAGGGAAGAGACTTGTGGATCCCGAGGCTGGAGCAGAGCCAGAGGATTTGCCAGGAGAAGGAAAAGGGCTCAGTGGTGATGGGAGCATTTCCCATGATTGTGCTGTAAATACCCTCAGCACTCACTCCCCTCCCATTGTTCTCCTCTGGAATCAAGGGCAGGCAGGATCAGGGGAAGAAAGGAAAGTAAAATGTCAATACAGGTTGGAGCTTTCTGCAGGGAAACTCTGCAATGGCTAACACACACGGAAAGGGGAAAGTTCTCCCTGAAATACTCAAAGTAAAAATCCTTCCAGAGGGAAAGGTGGGTGATATCAGGGATTCAGGCACAACATCACTTCAATCATGGGTTACACTACGTATATAGATGTATTTATTTATAATTTATGTAGATGTGGCACTGTGGTGTTGGTTAACACATCACCAATCTAAAGAGATCTATGCTTAATAAATAATTATAGCAGCAGGCTCTTAACTGGCAGCAAATTATTTCATCTGGGATAATTTCATTCATTTCATCCATACAAATAATTCAGCATATTATAGAACCTGGAAGAATAAAATTCCACAATTCTGAAGGGATTTTTGTTTTGGAAAAAAACCAAATTACCTAACCCATCCTGGACATGGTTTTATATCCTAAGCCAAACCCAAATACTATAACCCAAATCCCTCCCTGGGAGGGTGATGAGGGCTGGGATGGAATTCCCAGAGCAGCTGTGGCTGCCCCTGGATCCCTGGAAGTGTCCCAGGCCAGGCTGGAGCAGCCTGGGACAGTGGGAGGTGTCCCCGCCCATGGCAGGGCTTGGGAATGAGAGATTTAAGGTCCCTTCCAACCCATCCAGCGTGGAATTCCATGGTTCTGTGAACATTTGAAGGTACCGAATCCTCATTTGCCTCCACCCACCATGCCACCGACGCCACATAGAGCAAATAGACTGCCCTCATCACACAGCGCACCCGTATTAAAAACACAAATCACCCATAAATTTTAAAAATAATTACAAACTGACCAGAAAAGAAAAAAAAAAAACTTTAGTCTCACAGACAAAGAAAAGCAAGAACAAGTGACACAAGCTAAAAAAGCTCCTCTGTACAACCAACTGCCGGCAAAAAAACCACGCTACGCCCTTTTCACTGACGGTTCCCGTCGCATTGTAAAAATGAACCGCAAGTAGAAAGCAGCCGTATAAAACCCCACACAACAAGTTGCAAAAGCCACTGAAAGGAAAAAAAAAAATCGTGTCAGCTTGCTAAACTCAAAGATGTCCAATTAACCCTTGACATTGCTAAAAACAAAGAGTAGCCAAAGCTCTACCGCTACACTAATTCGTAAATAGTAGCCAATGCTCCGTAGAGTTGGCTAAAAAAGTAGAAAAAGGCCAACTAGCAACGTAAAAAAAAACAATCTAGGCTGCTGATGAAAAAAAAACCATTGCCACTCGCGTAAAAAAATTACCTGTAAAAATCTGCCACGTAAATCCCCATGTTCCCAAGAATCGAGCTAATAAAAACCACCAAAATAATAAGCAAGTCAATCAAGCTGCCAAAATAAAAGTATCAAAAATAAATTTCAATTAGCAAGACAGAAAAAAGTTGTTCCTAGCTCAATAAGCCCATAATGCCTCAAATCATCCAAGCAAAAATGCCACCTCTAAGTGAGCCCAAAACCAAGAAGTAAATTTAACCATAGACAGCATTTCTCAAGTTATCCATAACTATAAAACACATGCTGCAATCAAGCAAGCCAAGCAAGTAAAGCCCTTAGAGTATAGAAAGCAGTAGTCCAAATATAAATATAAAAAAACCTAACTAATTAACTACATCACCCGTCCCCAAACCCACCAGGGCAGGCGCTATGTACTAACCATAGTAAAAGCCATCACTAAATAGTTAAAAACCTACCCTGTGCCTCATGCTACTGTCCAAAACACCATCCTGAGCCTAAAAAACAAGTCCTGTGAAAACACAGCACCCCTGAAAAAATCAAACAATAAAACCCATTTCAAAAATTGTCTTATAAGCACCTAAGCTAAAAAACACAGCATTAAGTAAGTATGCCATATTCCTTATCATGCACCAGCGGTCGAAAAAATTAAACAGTGCAATAACCTGCTTAAAACTACCTTAAAAGCACTAAGTAAAAAAACTTTCAAAAACTAAAGTATTAATTTAGCAAAAGCCACATAGCTAGTAAACACTCAAAGTTCCACCAACCGAGCAAATCCTGCCCAATCTAAGCCCGTGCAAACAACAACAAAAAATAAAGTTCCAATAGTACACATGAAAAGTATACTGAAAAAACCTGTTTAAATTAATCCTGCCTCCAGCAAAAACAATCCCATCCATGAAATTGTCTTCGCTCAGAAACCAAGTTGCACCTGGTAAATAATGCAAAAAAAAAAAACAAAAACCAATGCATATCTTAAAAAACCCTTGTCTTAAAGTAAACTACCCATGACAATGTGACTGCATCCATATTTGCATGTATATATATATAAATATATATATATATTTTAACAGTTTAAACTCAATATAATATGTTAGTATAAAAAAAAATTCAAAGTAGATAATGTTGGGAGTTAGGTTTGTTCCTTCTTTCTCTAAAGAATTTTTTCCCCATAAGTTACCAAAGCGACCAAATGTTAAACACTTCAAAATACTTAGCTGAAACAAAAACAGAAACAAAGTAACAAAAAACCCCCACGCAAGTAAAAAACAAAGCTTAAAGCCGCTAGAAGCTGTCTTTTTTTTTTTTTTTTTTTTTTTTTTTTCCCCCGACGTTCAAAAAAAAAAGAAAAACACGGGCTAAACTGTTGCTAACTGGAAAAGTTTCACTGTAGCCAAAAAAAATCCAGTCCTCAAAAATCTACTCTGGCCAGTTCAGCCGGAATCCGGAGCCTTCTCTGCCACCCGCAGGAGTTAAGCCAGCCCTGCCCCGCCTTCGGCTTCTTCAGCGCTGCTCCTCTTGCTGCAGAGTGACCCTGCAGCCCCGCGCTGCCGGGACACCCTGCCATCCCAGCTACCAGCCCGAAACTTTCCACTCTTTCAGCTTGCTGCTCTAAAAATCCTGCAAGAACACCAAAACCAAACTGCCCTAAGTTTTGTAAGACAAAACCCTCAAAGTTCTTAATACTGTTTTTCTTTTGTTATTAACACTGTAGTTATTTGAAGGGGGTTTTTTGTTTACTTTGTAATACATACTAATAAAAAACTGCTATTCCTATTTCCCAAATCTTTGCCTAAAAACCTCTAATTGTAAATTTATAATTTAGCAAAAAAAAAGTTTACGCGCTCCATTCCAAAAAAACCTCCAACTTTTACCTAGCAAATACCTGTCTTCCCAAACCAAAACAAGTTGCCATGCTCATCCATAAGGATAAAGTGGCTAATCCAGCCTTTGCCAACTCAGCTGAGTGGAAGGGGGAAGAGGAGGAGAGGATCAGCAGTGACCCAAAAAGAGAAATTAAAGAGGAATTGGTCATTTTGGATCGAGCAGCCTTTTGGAGATCTTAGCTGCCCAAGGGTTTGCCTGCACTGAGCTGGCTTTGAAGTGAAAGTCTGACTTTGGTTGAAGACAATTATCAGCTGAGAGAAGGGAGGCCGTGCCAGCTTCTGCAGCAGGCCCCGTGCCCTTCCCGCTGCGGCTGCGTCGGCAGCCCTGGGGGCTCCTTCTGCCGCCCTGAGCCCGCAGAGCAGGGCAGCGGTTGCCGATGGCTCGAGCCATCAAATCATTCAAGGTCCTGTTGGGCTCTCTTAGACACTTGGGCCGAGGGATTCCTTCCAACCTTGGCCACTTTGGGTGGAGCGGGGGCAGGGCCGGGGCAGGTGGCAGGGTGTGCATGGGCCCTTTGTGACACGGTGCAGCAGCGTGGTCACCGTGGCAGGGAAAGGCACAGGGTGCCCGAGGAGCCTTTGTGACACGCGGTGACATAGGTGCTGGCAACAACGCAGCCACGCCACAGTGCTCGGAGCACGCCACGGGACAGGACGCGCCAGAGAGGTGCTGTGAGGAGTTCCCACACAGCCCGCTCGTTTGTGCCCGACCCGGAGCCTTTCCGAAGCGCTGCTCCTGCAGCTGACCTCGCGGCCAGACTGCGGGACTTGGTGACTCGGAGCTTTCCCGAGGCATCTCCCAACCCTGCGGTCGGTGCCCTCGCGGCCAGACCACAGGATCTGGTGACCTGAAGCACCACAAGGAGTCTCCTGTCATTGTGGCAGGAGCCCTCAAGACCAGTGTGCAGGACTTGCTGTCCTGCAGCCTTCCTGAGGCTTCTTTGTCGCAGGTGCCTTCAAGGCACAACTGCACGACTTGTTGCCTCAGGGTTTTCCCTGGTTTCCTCAAAGGCATCTGTCTGAAGGTGCCCTCGAGGCCAGACGCTGACATGGCGGGCAGATTTCGCGACCTCTTCACAGTTTGCTGGGGGAGAAGAAATACAAGCCCTGGAGATGCTCCAGCACAACCCCCTAAAGAGCTGGAGCAGTTCCAGCCACAGCAGGATGGTGAGTGGCAGAGCTGGGCCACAAGGCCGATGGCTGCGGACAGCTTGGCCCCATCCCATCCCATCCCCGTTCCCATTCCGCCCACTGACAGGATGGAAGAGGGGCCGAGGCTGCCCCTGCAGCAGCTGTGCTCCATCCCCTGGGGCATCCCGGGGCTGTCTCTGCCTGGGGAGAGCAGGGCTGGCTTCTCTGGCCTCTCCTGCAACCCCTCAGCTCTGGCTACGCTCGCTCTTTGCCAGATGCAACCATGGAGCAGACACAGGAGAAGAAGCCCACCCGTGGCCGCTTCCGCAGATCACTGAAGGTACGTGCAGCCATCCCCGCCTGGGCTGGGCCTGCTACCACTGCTCGGCCGAGCTCTGCGCTTGGAGCACTCCATGGAACGTGTCTCTCTTCCCTGTCCTTTGCTCTCCTGCAGATGTTCCGGAGGCTCGTGCCCGTTCGCCTTAGGATGACCAGAGGCCGTGCAACAGCTGAGCCTGACCGCAGGCCGACTGAGCTCCAGGCAGAGCCCAATGTCAGCCCAGATTTGGCTCAGCGCTTGGATGCTGCAATCAGTGACGCAGCAAATACGGACATGGCAGTGACTGAGTGCGTGGCCTTCAGAAACACCGACACAAAAGAGACCCTGAGTCTTGGAGGCCAGGAGAGTGTGGCAGGAGGGGAAGCACTTCTTGGGGAAAGCTGCTCCCTTGGACAGCGCTCCAGGTCTTCCCCATGTCTCCTCCAGGTGCCAGCCATGGTGAAGGACCTTCACCAGAGACTGGCGGCCTGTGTCACTTTGGATGCCAGGATGCGCTTGGACTTTCTGAGGCTGGCCGAAGAGCAACCTGCTGACGTTGTGCTGACCCTCCTGCGCTGTGCCCCAACGTGTGACAGGTATGGGGCCCACTTGCCTTGAGAGCTCAGGGCTCAGCAGCCTTTAGGGCCCATTGCCCTGCAGAGCCTGTCCAATGGGCTCTGCCAGACAGGCGGAGCGGTCCAGGACCCTTGGGCCCCTCTGTTCCACCAGCCTGCTGCCATGCTCCCTCCCTGCCCCTCAGGGCACCAGGGCTCTGTCACCTGGGCCTCCACAGCTGCACAGGGCATGCTACTGTGACTGAGACGGCCCTGACACAGAGCTCCAATCCCACAGAGCTGCTGCAAGCATGTGGAGAGCCGTAGGCTCATCGGCTGTGACAGCGGAGAAGGTGCTGCCAGCACTCATCCGCGTGATGGAGGATTGGCCTCTGCATACAACGACCACCTCCGATGGCGACGACGAGGACGTTTTTGCCCTGGCGGTGAGCTTCTGGAACCGGCCTCTGCTTGCTCCCCGGTCGCCTCTCCATCAGCTCTCCGTCCTCTCCCTGCCTCAGGCACTGGCTTAGGGCAGGCTCAGGGGGCTCCAGGCCCGTCGCTCCCCCTGCGTCTCCCCTCGGGCCCTGCCACACGGACATCTTAGCACTGAGCTCTGTCTCGGGCTGCTTCTTTTGCAGGCAACTCTGGGGCTGTGGCTGACTGTCCAGGTGCCCAAATGCCACAGGGCAGTGCTCCTTCATTCAGCCCGTCTGTTTGTTGCTCTCCTCTTCCACATTGTCATCACCACACAAGAGATGCCAGTGGAAGTTGCTAACTTCTGGAGAGCGTGCCAGGAGGAACACGGCCTTCCCAGCAACCCCAACAGGTGCCAGTCCTCCTGTCTTTTCAATGTCCTTGTGGCCGGCGCCAGCGCTCGCCGTGTGACCTGGGTTTTGCTCTGCACACAGGTTTGCAGTGCAGGCCATGAAGGCTCTGTTCAGCCAAATGTGGTGGAACACAGAGATGATGGCTATGGAGCGCAAGCGTGGCTGGGACACGCTGCTCTGTGCTGACACCCAGCACTATGCCGTGGGTCTGCTGGCCAGGTGAGAACCCCTTCTCTCCCACATTTGTCCCCTGTGCCCCACACAGTCCCTGTGCTCATGGCCTCGAGGGCCTCGTCACCGAGGGACGGCCAAGCCGACTGGAAAAGGCTGGCAGATGAGGGTGCCCAGAAGGGGCCGCCTCCCAAAGCGCCCACATCCCCCTCCAGAGATACTGGGGAAAGACCGGACCTGTGAGTTAGACCTCCTGGGAGAAGACTGTCCCCCCCACCTCAGGCTCTTGCTGCCTTTTTCCCCCTGACAGGGAGATGCGCCGTCACTTGGGCCACACCTGTTCCCGCATTGGCTTCTACCTACTCCAGCCACTAAGCAGGGAGGAGCCACGCTGGGATCTGCCCTCCCTGGCATTCCTGGTGGAGGTGAGCCAGCGCTGCCTTGCTCAGCTGCCTCTCAGCCCTCTGCCCTCTCGTAGCTGCAGCTGCCTGGGCCGGTGCCCGAGCCCTGTGCTGCTGCTGCTGCTGCTGCCTGGGCCCGGCCCTGTGCGCTTCTGGGCTCCTGCTGTTCGGGTCACCTGTCACTGCCCTGTGCCTTTCAGGTCATCGAGTACCTGGACCTGAGGGAATGCGCAGGCCGTGTCCTGGAGGAGATGTCAAGGCACCTGCGGGGCACCTGCAGGCAGAGACGTCACCTGGCGCTCAAAGGCCTTGTGCTGCTCAGCGAGGAGCCCTCGATGGTGAGAAGGGGGCAGCGGCTGAAGCTGCGCTGGGGAAAGCAGCCCCTTGGGCTGGCTGGGCTTCAGGAGCTGAGGCAGCTGCTCCCAGCTCTCCTGCCTCCTGCTCCAGCTGCTCGAGTGCTTCGGGACAGGCCTTTGGCCTCTGGGCCCAGCAGCGGCAGGGTGGGCTAGCAGAGCCAGGGCGGTGTTGGCGCTGCAGCTCTTGGTGGCTTCCCAGCACAGCCTTGTGTTCCATACAGGCCGGAGGTGTACGCAGCCTGCTTCCAAGCCTCCTGGAGCGGCTTGGGGATGCCGACGGAGAGGTGGTCGCCATGTCCCTCGCTGCGCTCACCAATGTGTGCCAGCGGAAAGACTCCGTGATCGGCAGGACCACTGCCCTGAAGCTAGCCGACCTCCTCCTGTCGCTCTTTGGAAACGTAAGGCTCTGCGTGCCACGGGCATTAGCTGCTGCCCAGAAACTTTGTGCCCTGGGGATTTTTAGGCTTTTGCCTGGCTGGGCTGGAGAAATTGGTGCTGAGGCCTCTTCCGCTTCCTTTCCTTCAGGACAACAGCCACGTGCAGCTGCTCTCCATTCAGCTTTTCCAAAAGGTGATGGGCTTGGTAGCGGATGAGGGCAAAGAGCCACTGAACACAGTTGTGAGCCAGAGCCTGCTCCCACTCTACTTGCACTGCCACGAGGTGAACGAGCGCGTGGCCAAGGTGAGGCGTTGTGTGATGCCGGTGCATCCCTGACAGGGGGCTCGGCTGCCTCCTGCCCGGGCACCTCTCCCGGCTCGCAGCCTCCTGCTGGCCCTGGCGCAGGGACGCAGGGCCCGTGCCCTGGGCTGGGCTGCGCTGCCAGCTCCCGTCTCTGCTGCTCTCCAGGCCTCTCGGGAAACGCTGCATTGTGCGGCCGGCTTCCTGAAGAGGAGCGACCTCCAGCACGTGCTGAAGACAGAGAAGCTGTTCAAGTTCGCCGAGTGCGTGGTAAGGACGGCCTCTGGAGAAGCCCCCTGATGGCGGGGCTCGGTGTGCGGGGCTGGCAGCCGTGGCCCCTGCCCAGTGCCGCACGCAGGGGCTCCGGCCTGCGCCCCACACGCCGCTCCCTTCCGTGGGGCCGCACGGGCTCTTCTCCAGGCTCCTGTGCCTCGAGTCGGGCGCCGACGGAGCGCCGGCCCAGCGGGGCCGCGGGGCGGGGCGGCACCGCGGCTCCCCGGGCAGCGCCCGGCCCTCCGCCCCCTCCGGAGCCCGGCGCCCGCTGGCCGGGCCTCGGGGCTGTGCGGGCAGCGCAGGCCGGGGCTGGGCGCCGGGAGCGCCCGGCCGAGGGGCTGAGCCCGCGCCAACCCTTCCCTCCCTCCTGCCGTTCTCTCCAGCTGGCAGACGACAAGAGCCGAGCGGCCGAACACCTGCGCCTGGCCCTGCCCTACCTGGAGCACCCACAGGAGCCCCTGCGAGAGGCGGCCATCAAGCTCATCGGTGAGCCACGAGCCCGGGCTCCCTCCCAGCCCCAGCCCCAGCCCCAGCCCCCGTCCCGGCAGCGGCATCCGCGCCCGGCGCCGTGGAGCCGCGCCTGCCCTCGGGGCTGCTGCCGCCCTCTGCGGCCGTGCCCTGGGGCGGCAGGATGCGGCAAGGGCCCGGGCCGAGCCCTGCCGGGGCAGGAGGCCGTGTGGCCACAGGGCTGGCAGCGCCGCTGGCAGGGCGCCGTGCCGCTGGGGCCCTGACAGGCTCTGTGTTCCCAGGGATCGCCGGGGTGCGCCTGAGGAGGCAGAAGGAAGAGCTCCAGGCCCTCAGCGAGGGTGAGTGAGGGCAGCGGGTTCTCAGCGGGGCTGCCGGGGGGAGCCGCAATGCTCGTGCAGGGGGCTGCAATCCCTGTCCTGCCTGCGGAGGGCCTGGCTCCCTGTGCGGACAAGGGCTGGCGTGCGCAGAACACGGAGAGATTTCGGGGACGCGTGCGGGGCGATTCGTGTTCAGCACCTTGCGGCGAATCCCGTTGGCCCCTCTCTCCTCTCTTGTGGTGGCCACGGCAGGAGCTGGCTCGGATGGCCCTTGGCAGGAGGGTCTCCTTGGACTCCCGCACATCCGGGCTCTGACAGGGGCTCTGTGCCTGTCTCTTCCAGCTCTTCAGGCCCTGAGAGACGACGACAGCCCCTCCCGGATAAGCCTCTTTGTCCAGCTGATGTTCGAGGAGCGAATTGCAGAACTGCAGTCATCTGCTGGCTCAGAAGAACCGGTGGCCTTAGAAGACCTTCAGGGGCCACAGAAGATGAGACCGCCTGGAGACGGAGGAGCCGGAGCTCCAGGCACAGCTGATGATTGACGCAGCTGATGCCTGTGGGAAGCTCCCGTGCCTTCAACCCTCTCCATGCCTTGCTACACCATCCGTCCCTTTTCCCTCCACCCTTCCTCCCTTTTGACAGCTCCATGTCTTCAGCCCTCAGACCATGCCCCTCCCCTTTTTTCCCTCCCAGCTCATCCCTTTGCTTTGCCTTCCATTAATAAACATTCAAAGAGAAGTTGATTGAAGGCACTGAGGTGCTTTTCCCAAAGACTGGACTCGGTTCCATGGGATCACAGACTGGTTCGGGCTGGAAGGACCTTCAAAATCACCTTCCACCACGCCAGGGTGCTCCAAACCCCAATGTCCAGCCCGGCCTTGGACACTGCCAGGGATGGACACCCCAGGATGGACACCTCGTGCCAGGACCAAGGCTGGTGCACATCAGGCACCCAAACAAGCCCCAGCAGCTGCAGCCTCGGTGGTTTTAATCCCAACCATCCAACATTCCCGAGCCGGCAACGAGGCAGTGCTGACCTCTAGTGAGAGGTCCCTAGAAAAGGGAGGATTTCTTGGGATAAAGTTCCCTTCCCAAAGCCTCCGAAGGCAACACCAGAACCCTCAACAACCAAAAAGCACGGGTGACAGTGTCCAACGAAAGGTTTTCTTTAAAAAACACCCCAAATTCACAAGGAAAGCGTCCAATCAATGCCTCAGGGCTGGTCCCGAGGAGCCCAGAAAGGACCAGGACAGCTCAGGGGGACAGGGAGCTCCCAAACTGCTCCTTTGGGTCCCCTCATTGTCCTCCAGAATCCAGAACTTTCACCCAAAATGTCCCTCGGGAAGATGAGAATTTTCCAGGCACGTCAAAGAAATCTCCACTGCACAAAAATCTCTTTTAAAACCAAGCTTTAAGACTGGGAGTTCTGCTTAGATTGAAACGATGAAATTCAGGATATTCTACATCAAATGCAGCTTTTTGATTCTAACGGACTCCTCTCCCTGCAGCCAAACAAACGTCAAAGGCTCCTGAGCTTTTTGTGGCACACCAGGATTCCCTGGAGCCATCCCAGGAACATTTCCTGGAGTATCCCAGGAATATTCCCCATTCCTGGGGCTCCACAAACCTCCTGCCCCTCTACAGCAAGCTCAGCTCGGGTCAGAGATAATTGATCCAATTACCTCCAGGAGGAATGAAAGCAAATCAAAGCGCACTCTGCAGGAGCCCTGGGAAGTCCCTGTTCAGCAAGGAGTTTCCCACTGAAATGATGGGAAAATGATGAGTTCCAGCATGAAATTCAAGGCTTTTCCCTCTGGAAGCAAAACCCAGTCCTTGCATTAACTCTTTTTATTGGTTTTAGTCACTAAGTCTTAAAAAATAAATCAGTTTTCACATTGTTCAGGCTTGGAGAGGTTAGTGCTTTTCCTGAGCTGGGATAAATTCCTGAGGCTGGGCACTTTTTGTACTTCTGGAACTGGAGATTCCTCTGCAATATTCCCTGGGGAGCTTCTCCTCACCTTTTCCTCCCCCAGAAAAACGAAGCAGAGCAAGGAAGGTGTCCAAGAAGGAGAGGCTGGAGAAGTCCCACCTCCCTCCAGCCTCATCCCAGCACTTTCCTGATGGAATTTTCCCATTTCACAGCCAGAGAGCAACCCCTGGCCCCTGACTCAGCTACTCACGGAGTAATTAGAGCCAAGAGGCTGGAGCAGGTACTCAGAGGTTCCACCAGAGCCACAATCCCCCATCAGGATCCTCTGGATTGTCCAGGAAGGAGGAGTTTTTAGGCAATATTGGAAATCTAGGATCTAGGCTTGCAGCAAAGCATGGAGCATCTGCTGGCGCTGGGCTCTGCGTCCCAGGAAATTCAGTGGATTCCTGCTTCTCCACAGGGCCAAGCTGCTATTTCAACACACTTCTGTGGGCCAGGGTTGAGAAACAGGAGGAGTAATGAGCTGGGAGCTGCAAAAAAATAAAATTCAAGACATTCCTCAGCTTCTGAAATGGGCCAACCTTCGAATCCTTTTTCTTCATTAGATTTTTCATTACTGGGAGGTTTCTTCCTGAGAACAAATCCCAGGGATTTCATTCAGAGGTGGAGTTGCTGGCTGGTAAAAACCACCAAATCCTTTAAATAAACCCCTCAGCATTCTGGTTTTTAATCAGTGATACCTGAGTTCCAAGTTTGGACAGGCATTTATTCCTTAAACTAAAGGCATCAGCTTTTGGCAGCAATTTGGCCAAATCATCGTCCTTCTGTCTCCTGAGCCTCTCCTGCTCTTCTGCTCTGCAAAAGAAAAGCGGCAAAAGATGGTTTGCCCTGAGGGAAAAGCCTGCCAAAGCAGGGAACTGCTGTTATTTGAGTGTTAGTTCATATTTTAATGTTGTTGTTGTTGTTTGAACACCTAGGAAACGCTTTGGGGCAGCAGGTGAACGACCCTGAGAGGCGCAGGGCTCAGTAACTCAGTGTAAAGAAAGAGAGAGGCTGATTTCTGCAGGTTCCTTTTATTTCACTCCAAGATTTCAGTAGAAAGAGAAACCTTTTGGTTTTTCCCCAGATTACAAGGTGCTCCTTTTAGGATTTTTTCAGATGTATCTCAGGAGGAAAGAGCATTTACCTCTCTCACCTGTGGAAGCAGCCTGGGTTTGTGCACACTGCCAGAAAGAGTCAAACATGCCCACAGGCTTTAGTGCGTGTTGCTTAAACACATGCTCTGGACATTTTCCTACTGGCAGCAGAAAGGATGATGGGGACAGTTACATCAATTGAACTGAACTCTAGAATTCCATATCTAGTTATTTTTAGTTCCTTTTTTTATGCATTTGCAAACCATCATCTTACCTTCTGCCCCTTCTCTTACTGTTATTGGATATTGTCTTGTTGGATGTAATGTTTTAGGGTAGCTCAAAATAGATTTTAACAGCTTGAGATTTCCTTACACCTTAATTATAGAGGTTGTAAGTCAGTCCGTATTTTTTTCTGACAGATGCCTCATTTTTATACCTCAAGCTTAGTGTATTAAAGTCTCTACTGTTTCAGAACCCACAGTTATCATGGATACAAAGCACAGTTTAAAATGCATCATTCAGTAATAGATACAAAGCTGAGGGGCAAATAGGCATCATGTACCCTTTGTGAGAAACCAACTCTAAAAGCTGTACAGACACATTGCCACTCACATCTCAGGGAAGGGATAGATTTTTTCATTTAGGTCAGCAGGAAATGGAAATTTTCTGGCAGTTTAAAACTTACCACCAGCTCCTGAAGTTTTGTGCAAAATCCCAGTGTGTAACATCTGGGTATTTTGCAAAGTCACCTGGCTGCAAACCTCAGCCTCCAACAAATGAAGTGCAGCTCAGCTGTGAGGATTTTTCTGTAACATCTTTAGAACATAAGAGGTAATTAAAAACCAGTTCTGTTGCCTAGTGTTACAAAATTGATTACAACTACATGCAGTAACCGCTTTAGACTTGGGAGTCATTTTTAAAAGAAAAAAAGTCCACCACATAAAACATTGCCCAAAAAATCCCCTTGCAAGGTAGTTTTAATGAATCTTTCATGGTTCAATGAGCTATTGTATTAGGTCATTCTCCTGATGAAGCAATGCTCCAATCTCATTACATTTAGTCAGAAAGAAATAAGCTGCTAGTGTTATTGGATTTCTTATAATTAGTTAAAAAGCAATTTTTTAGAATTTCCTTTCATAGGGTTGGGGGAGGAGGGAAGTTGAGACAAGTAATATTGTGCTGCATATAAGTAAAATATAGTGCTCCACACACAATAACCATTCCCAGCTGAGATGTGCTTTAAGGTTTGGGTAAGTCAGCCTCTTTCTCCTGTATCCTTCCTTCCCGCTCCTGTCATCTCTGCTTTTCCAAACAGCAAACCTGAGAACGAGCTCAAAAGGCTGAAAGTCCAAAGAAAAAACACCAGGCAGTCCCCATAGCTGGTGGTAATTAATAGAAAGTGAATCAGTTGCTTTGTATAGCAGATAAAGGAAAAGCCCAGCCAGAATAACCTGCCTCATCACCACATTGTGTTCCCAACAGAAATTAATTTTGTGAGCTGTGGGAGTTTGAAACAAACATGTGAGGGCTAAAAAGACCTAATGCCATCATCCCAGCGTGGAGAGGAAGATTGGAAGGTGCTTTCAGGAGAACGGCTGCAGTCTCTGGGTAGGGACAATGTTTTCCCCCCTGTGGCCTTTATGAAAAAAGAGTAGAATAAATAGTGCCACATGTCTGCACAGCTGGAACATCTGTGACTGGTTGGCACAAATTTACAATCCTACCTGACCGCCTGAATCTGGCTGTAATTGACAGACACGGCCGTAATGGCAACATCCTATCGATCTTCCCTGGGACCAGAGCACCTCAGGCTTGAACGACTAAATTGTGGTAAAAGAGCACGAGATCCCTCAAACATTCACAGAGAAAAAAAGCATTCTCACATTTTAGAACGTACGTCTGATTTTTCATACGAGCCCAAAGGCAGCCTGCACAAGTTGATGTAAAGGCATCTGATGAAGGTTGCTAAATACACAGAAGCTCATTAAGTGCCTGCTTCAAAAGAGCTGGAGCCTGGAAAAACTTTTCAAAATACCAAGTATGCTTATCCAGCATCTGGGTAGAAATCTGCTGTCAACACAGCTAGAAACGGGCTCATTGAACTCCATGGAGTTCTCCTAAATCCTTGTTTAACACGAGATACAACGTATGTGATTGCAAGTCCTTGTATGTAGGTGATAAAGCAGCCCATCCACAACAAAATAAATGCTATTTTATAAAACTACAGCTTCTTATTCAACATGCTGAAGGCATCTAAAAGTTTTGCAGTGCAGCATGAACTATATTAGCCCAAGTAAACAGCATGAAAACACAACTGGTGCGAGCAAAATCCCTCTCAGATTTTCAATACCTCCACTCTCCTCCCCACATTCAAGTTTCCTCTAGATTCAAGATTATTCTAGTATAAATTCCTAAAGACATGATTCCATCTTAATACTAGTTTGCGTTTTTATTTATTCCCACTAAAATGTGTGTTGCAGAAAAATATTTTCCAATACAAAACTCCAAAACATTTCACAGACATACTTCAGAAAAGAAGAAAATCATAGGTTTGCTAAGGAATTCACAGGCCTGCCGTGCATAACTACAAACCTCTTTCAGCTGTGATCAAGACACCTTCTGTAGTTATAAATCTTAAAACTTAAGTCTTATTTACTGGATAGAAGCTTGGGGTTTTTTTGTTTTAGTTTTTTGGGGGCTTTGGGGGGGTTTTTTGCTTGGTTAGTTTTTGAGGTTTTTGGTTTTGGTTTGGTTGGTTTTTATTTTGATTATGATGGTTTTATAAGAAAGAAAAAGCATGCTGTGATAAGACTGTGAGATTTTTTTTTTTCCTGGGTTCATTTCTTGCTTTGGGAAGCACTGCCTTTTTAACAATATTTGCAAAAGAGGTTCAGGGATACACTGAAACACACTCTAAAATACTACAGAGATAAACAGGGATCCACCATCCCTGTGCCCTGGATTCCTATCCCTCATTCCCACTCCTGGAAATGCTTTTGATAACAATAAAACATGTTGAACTCTTTTTTGTACTCGCTGACACCACTGCTAAATCCCAATAAGATATAAAAGTTTGGCAGCTTGCTTGGATTTACATCCAAAAGAAACAAAAGGCACAAGACCGGGAAAGGGTGAAAAGTCCTCCACAAAAGCAGTCATGCTTTGCAATGTCCAAATGAAGGAAGACACACAAATATTTTCAGGAAGACCGAATGTAGAATGGAAACACTTGGAGACGGGCAAAAATAATAGAAAAGTGAGCAACCTGAAACTCCTGGCATGCCCAGAGACCTCCTGACACCACGCCAGCCTTAAAACAGAGCTACTGCTGCTCACAGAATAACCATTCTAGGGAGGCTATTTTGAATTATTTCACACAATTTCAGTTCCCAAAGGGGCTATAAAGCACTATTGGTAGTCATCTGTACTACAATCATTGATCTTAACTTTAATTATTATTAATGCAAAAATATTTATGAACCAAAGCTATTCCCTTCCATTTCTCTGTCCCTTTCAAAGCTGCTAAGAGCTGGATAACTAAGCAAAGGAGTGCCCTCTGGGAAGTCAGCGGTGATTGCCTCATCCTCAAACGGGAAATTGGAAATTCAGAGTAGGGCAAGAAGCTTAACTCCAGCTATTGAACAGCTGCCATAAAAGAAAGAGTTAAGTAGACAAGGGCACTTGTGTGGAGAAGAGGCAGCTGAAGAAAAGGTGAAAACCAGACAGCTGTGAATGCAGGCACTGAACAGAAAGCAATTATTCTTTTTTAGAAGAATATGGAAACATCAAACTAAACCAGCAGAATGAAGACCAGGATTCCTCGCAATGTGCAATGGGGACACTTTTGGACAATCCTATGTCCCAGGTGCACAGTTAGGGACTCTTCCAGAGCCAAAAGACTAGACTGGAAATCTCCTTAACTGGATTTAGCACACGCTTGCAGCTTCATTGTGTTCAGAGGAACACTCTCCGTAAAGGTAAAATCCCCAGGAAGCCACACACAGCACACTGTGGAACAAGCAATTTCCTCTTAACCCATTTTAGTTCCTTTGCCAAGACCCAAAACCAGAAGAATGCCAGCAAAGTGGATTTTTCCCCTGATATACCTAATCTTTCTATCAATTAAATGTATTCCCAAATGCTTTAATGGACGGGTTTTAATTATTACTTCTACCACTTAAAAAATAGTCTCAATAATTTCCTTAAAAATCGCTGAAGCAAGGCACCGTTCAAATGAAGGATACAATTAAATGGGGCTATTGATAAAAATTTTCTCCATATTCAGAATTTTTCCTGTGATTTACATGCATTAGCAAAAGCAGTATCAACTCTTCCCTGCCAGAGTAGTTGAGCATCGTCCTGCTACTAATTCAGCACACATATTTCAGCCATTACCCAGGGAAGGCAGTGATTAGGCAGCTTTCCAGTAAACAGTCCTTAAAACAGTTCATAAAAATTCCATTTAGAAAAAGGTTGGTTTCCTGCTTGAGAATTTGATAAGATGTTGCAATTACTGCTTAGGGATATATTTCAAGTCCGCCAAGTGAGGTAAATTCCATTTCCACACACGCTATCATAGCGTTTGCGGGTTAAAATGCCATAAAGTAGTTCTTACTTACTCAGAAGATGCAATTAATTTGGGTGCTGCTTTTTTAGAAACACACGCTTAGAAAATCCTAAAAACTTGCAATGAAAAAAGTGAAAATACCCATAAAACAGGCCACAAAAGGCAGATTCTCAAGTAGAAATCCAGTGGCATTGTCTGAATCCCAACTTGCCCAGACCAGAAACTGTTCCTAGTAATGGAGAGAAAACAGCATCACAATCTATATATTCTTTTGACATCCCACCTGAGGTAAGACCCCTAGTTCAAAGGTCCCAGAATAACCAGAAACAGTCAGTTTTACAGCCTACAAGGAAATCAAAGAAATACTCAAATTTTGGCAGAGTAATTCCTAAACTTAGAGCATCAGTTTGTTATCCATAAATGGAAAGCATTTAGCTGGTTTTAACAACTTCCTAAAAAAAACAAGATTCAATTGCAACATTTATTATCTAAAAGTGTTCGGGTCAAAATAAAAATGAAACTCAAAATTATGAACCCTTTTTATGAAAATAGCTGATACTTATTAAGCAATAAACTCTTGCTCTCTCCTGTTTTCATTTCCTCAAAAAAGCAACATAAACTAAAAGAATGTAATCTCATGTGTTCAGGCTCCATATATGTTGTTTTGAGAAAAGGCTTTATAACAGCTTCATTGAGGGCTCTTTAAGAAACTAAATCTTTCTAGTTTAATAGAGTGACAAGGTGTATATGAGGGCATCAAATGAAAAGGGAAATGAGCTGTCACAATAAAGTACTACTGAAAGCCTCAGCACAAACTGCATGACAATCTACAAGAAAAAGAATTATTTTGTTCCTTTTGCTTTAACCAAAGTCCTAACACTTAGGACCTGCAAACCGCTGCCATTTTAGAGCCAATCTGTATTTTAAGTGGATGTAACTAGCCCTAGCAAACATAGCAAAAAGTGAAATGTTCTCAAATTGGTCTTAGCATGTGCACTAATCCATCCACACCACATCAGATGTATCTTGTAGTTGATAATATTTTACATGCTTACAATAATTACTGTAATTCAGAACCTTGACACCCATTTTCCTAAGATAAATCAACGTAAGAAAAATTATTCAACCTCCCTTTTCTTCTAAGGGTAAATGCAAAGCAGTTTGAAGCTCACTGTAGGTTTAAATTTTAATCCAAGGCCTGATGGTCTGCAATATGATTACAGTCCTTCCAATGTCAAAAGTTAACAGAGGAGTGGAGTCTATTTCAAATGACTGGCTCTAAACATCTCATAATTACATTAGATAAATTACACTTTACACATAATTGCAACAAGTTTTTGCCTTATTAGGCACCGGTCTGAAATACTTGGCAGTTTCACAGTGAAACACTATTCCTCTTGATGCATTTGCATGAGGTCCTTACCCTTCTACCATCACAGTCAGGGATCTGCCACTGGCATAAAATTCCAGATGGATAATGCCAGCAATCCTAACTACTTCACAAAACAACAGGTAAGGAGGGAAATAGATTAATATGCTGTTCTTAACCCCTTTCAACTGACAGAAGTTTTGCATGCTTAAAAAAAACAAACCGGTTTATCCATGACATCATTCGGCTTGAATACTAATGCTTTTCCTTACTGCAACTACATGTACACGGATGTACAACTTCTCTTTTCACAGAAGCAACGCCCAACTTTACATGTTTTTCTTTACTCTGTTTCCCCTGATTATAATTCTAAGATCCTTTCTGATTTTTACGCCATTTCCCTGTCTTAATTCTTCAGTGTTGTTAAATGAAGTGCCCCTCTCCATTCTGTGAAGATAGAGTGATTTACAGCAGCTGAGAATCAGGGGATTGTCCAGTAATTACGGCTTTTCTCAGTAAAGTAGTAGTATTGGATTCATTAACAGTGTTTGGATTCATTAACAATTAAAGTTTATTTCACTGAACAACAAGTACAAAGCTGGGTCAAGCTCCCTTGTTAGGCTTTGACACTTCCTTCAGGAAGACTACAATTCAACCCAGGGTTTCATTTTCTGTTTGGCTGCTTGTAAAATAGAAGGCATCTTGAAAATGATACTTCCATTTAGGGCTCTTACTGTGGACCTTACAGGCACTGTAAATGTGGAGTGGCTTTGTCTTAAACAGCCTAATCCTGCCCATTCCACAGAACAGACATTTGGAGTACAACGACGATGGAAGCATGAAAACGCAGCATTAACAACTTCTTCAGTGCAAAGAGTAAGCACAATCCAAGTCTTGCTATTTCCTTGGTAAGACCATAAGAAATGAGGCAGGGAAAGTGAATGTTTTGGGCTTGCAAGCCATTTTCCTTGAGCTGGGACATCTGCTGATTGCAAGGGGTTTCAGTTTGGAACTGAAGGCATGCTTTTTACACCGCTGCCATTAGACAGATTCTATCTGACACCCTACTTCAAAATTAAAACTGCAGGCAAGTGGGTAAATAGGAGCAAAAATGGAAATTTTCAGTACTTGCTCACACCTTATTTTCAGATATTCTCCAAAATAGGGAGCAGCACCAGTGAAAAGCACGTTTGCATCAACAGGGCCTGGATAGACTATCCCAGGTGATACAACCACTAACCCACAGATGACGTGAGAGGTTTCACAGCACAGTGTTTAAAATTCAAGCAGCAGAAGCCCTTCCACCAGAATTTCACCCTGCTTTGGGAACAGATCTTCTGTCTGTATCATTAATTTCTTTGTTTTCCAACTGAGTTGCCGTGCAGCAAGTATTGCAGCATCACTAAAGAAACAGAGCTGGAGCACAGAGCAGCTCAACTGAGTGAACTTGCAGCTCAAACCATCAGAACCACCAAGAAAAAAAAAGGCTGGGCCAGCTTTCTCAGCAGCCTGCTTGTGGCACTCAGACCTGAAATTACTCACTGCAAGTGTTCTCTCTAGGGTCTGACAGGACTTACATATATTGGAATATATATAACAAAATGATGAGGCAGCTTCAAAGAGTGACTCACAGAAAACCGGTGCTGGAGCACTCAGAATTCATAAGGGACTTTAACCACAGTCACAACCCTCAGTTATTTGGTTGGCCTCCTTTATTCCTTTATTCTTGGGCTTTTCTTCCAGCTTTCTATCAACTGTGATATAAAACCATACTAATTAATCCAAATAAGCACATGTGCTATGTATTTCTTTCAAGATGGGATAACTACATACTCATCATTCCTGAAAACAAGCCCACAGTAACCAAAACCGGTCAAAGCAACACTGTTGTTATAAATTATAGCCCACAGCCATGGGTGTTCCTTGATGGAAGAGCAAGAAATATCAACCCAACCTCCTGGTCTGCTATGAGAACATTTGTTATAAATCATGTTTTTCCAGTGTTCTATTTCAACTGCATAGATCAGTATCCAATAGAGAGCTCCTTAAGTCACAGACAAACCCACAAAAACTGCTTAAGACCAACATTCCACAAAAACATGACAAAAAAATTCAAAGCAACCTTATAGTAGAGAAAATGCGGATTTAATAGGAGCTTAACATTAAGAATCCCATCCTCAAAATAATGCAAATTGATTTAAAGTGGATTTAGGTTTTTAAATGTTAAGAGCATAAAATTGAAGAATTAATTGAATTCACTGTCGGTTCAACATTGCTAATGTAAATGATAGATAACTGTATCGGGTCATTCTTGACTAAATTAAGCGCTATCTACCATTATTACATGACCAAAGGCTTTAAAAAATTCTGTTGTTAAATGCAATCAACTTTAAATTAAACTATGTGCATTCAGTCAGTGTCTTAAGCAATGATGAGGCAGAGATGCCTTAAGGTGGTAGTAGGGATTTAGACCTCCACAACTTCTGATGTAAAATTTAAATAAGTTAGAATTTGAAAAAGCAAATTAACCTGTACTGCATTTTGCCCACAAAGCTCTTCCTTCCATTTTGATTTACCACTGGTCTCCACTCATTAGATCAAAGCTCACAAAGTATTTTTGAGACCAACCAGCACTTTCAGCCCAATTTAAAAGTCACTGAAGGCAATGAAAATTACTTCTGTCGGCTTCAGTAAGGCCTTCCACAATCTCAGTACTCAGTAGCTACAAGGAGTAGGACTGAGAGGGTCTGACCAACTTTGCTGAGGATATCACTTGGCAATCAAACATCATTGGAAAAAATCAGAGATTACTATTTATATTGCTTCAGCACAGCCACTGCTGTTCTGAGATTACCTGCTGCACCATGGAAAAAGCAAAAAAAAGGATGTGAAAATACATATACCGACACCTGACTTATACACATCAGTATTCATCAATTAAAAGAGCCTGTGATGACTTCTCCAAACTGTCACTGGGGAATGACAAGCAACAGTCATTTCAGCCAAACTGGTACTCACATATCCTCTTGGCTGTGGGAATTCTGGGTCACACCCACTTCTTTTACCATTTTTTCCTGCAATGTAACTGAAAGTGACATTGACATTTGTCCCTTGGAAAAGTTACTGTTATCCTCCTTGTTGACAGGATTATTCTACTGCCTGATCACACTGGAAGATCAGAATCCTTAAAAGAAACTTTCCTTCTCAACTCTTGAAAAGACATTCCCAACACCACCGGTAGAATCTGAAGATGCCAGCTATTAGGAGACAGAATTGACCACAATTTAGTCAAAGTGCACCATCACACCTCCTACTAAGAAGGTTTTAAGAACTGGAAAGTCCGTTCTTGTGGGAAATCTGCAGCGGGAGAAATGTGGCACTCAATATGAGTGATCGGCAAATCTCGTTTATTGTTAATTCACACAATGCTTTTAATAATAACACTAATAAGCTCATGCATATTGCAAAAGTTAAGCTCAGGATTGGTGCTCAGACTAAAAGTCAGCTACGCCTCTTTCTACATTTCTTTGTGGTTACATAGTTTGAGTAAGTTTTTGTTTTACCGTGCTTCTCCCTCATATCTTTCAGCTACAAGGCCTAACAATCCAGGCTCGTATCCCAGCTGTGCTCAAGGACATGCGAACCTTACCGCCTTGCTGGTTCTCATGAGAGTGCCTGTGTGCTCAGCAAAGCTCTCTCATGTCTACGTGACCTTTTGCAGCTAGCCAGTTATCAATCACACTCTCCACATGTTCTATTCCAACTGTACAAGTCCTTGACCACGTAATTCCCATCTCCTGCGCTGGCCACTGACAGCTTTTCTACACAAAGTACATTAAGCAATCATCAACTCATTCAAGTTTGACTGCTGAAAAGTGCCATTAAGTATTAGCAAACATTAGACACAATTAGTTTTGTCTGAGGGCAGGTAATGTTCCTAATCACATTTCCCTCACTCCCACATTTTAGGGATGAAAGTAGATCTTCTGACAGACCTGAGCTTGCTTCCATCATAAATCAAACGGGGTAAATTCCTGCAGCAATGGGTTCAGAGATCTCTTCCCTGCTTTGGAGGAAGGAGGAGGCTGGACAAGCATGGATGGGGTTGCTGAGGATGCAAAGAGACTCTCCACAAACACTGTATGGACATGTCAGACCCCTGAATAGCTCCGCTCCTGTGAAATTCCCAAGCTCAAGGCATGATTCACTAATAAATTGTATGGATTATGCAGCATTTGCTTGAGGACAGATGTATCACTGCCTTCTGCAGGACAAACTGTCAGACCCTCTCTGTGCTCATCAGTTTACAATTTTCACACCTTCTAGTGGCTGATCTGGAAAACACATCAGCCATTACCACGATGGATATAAACAACTAATATCCAAAATTCTTGTGAGGCAGCCCCTTCAGTACAGCTTGATAGCACAGGACATAGGTAGCCTAGGATAAATGCCAAACAGAGCAGAGAATTTCACCCCTGAACTGACATTTAAGAGTACATTTCAATGGCTTATGCAGTGCAGACTTTCTAAAGTTCTTTCTCCATCATTTTGTTAAGATTACACGTCCAAACTTTCAAAGCACAGCATCCAAAATACAGAAATGCTCTCCCTAGACCGAATTTCTCCCCAGAGTTAATGTTAGGATCAGATCAGCTGCAAAGCTACTGGTATTCAGATGTAAAACTTTTCAATTGAAGCAGACTATTGTCTTGGACAAAATCAATTAAGTGCAATAAATTTCATACATAGACCCCAAGGCTGGCAAGTGTCCCCTAATGTCACACTGAAGAAACCTGAGCCAAACAAATACCACCCTCCTCAGTCCTTTTCACGTACTCTTTTTGCTCATCAGTTGCACGAGAAAAGAAAATGCCCGTTTTTCCTGCTTGCTGGAGAATAGAGATACACATACCTTCAGTTAGACGTGGTTTTGGTAACACAAGTGATCTATAAAGTGTTCCTTTCGGGGTACAACAAAGAAAATAACACCTTCCAACAGTTTCAAACATAACCTTAACCAGCTGAGGAGACAATTCAGAGAGAAGAGCATTTAAATTACTGTACACGCTCAAATAGAACATTTTTGTTCCTCAGCACATTGCTAAGGTACAGACTGCTGCACCTTGTGACAACACCATGGAGATGGGCTGCTAAAAAACTGCCCTTTATTTTTTATCTTCTATTAGTAAGGGTGTACGACTTTTCATATGCTCCCAGATAGATGCAAGATAACAGAAACCCACTCCATAAAATATTTCAAAACACACTCAAGAAATTTACATTCCAGAAGCTTGGATTCTTGATGCCTATTCCTGCTACCTCATGTAAAGACCTTTTAAGGAAAGCACACAGTAAGCAGTATTTCTGATCCTGTTTTGAAGAACTCCACCATTAAAAGGAATTATTTATCTGCTTTTTTCTAACACTTCTTAAGAAAGTATCATTTATATTACACACTTCTATTATTTAGACTAAAAAGGACTGATTTCAGCATCAAGACTGTGTAGTGATCTCAGTTTCATCTTTCTATTCAATCCCTTTAAACTCACATTAAAAGAATATTTAAATGCATAGACAGAATATTTCAAATGCAAAAAAACCTATGGCAAACACATGGATACAAATGTACAACTAAAACTTAGCCTGCCAGGCCTACATGCAATATTTTTCTCTCTCTCTTAGGTTAACTGTGCAATTTAACAAACACAAAAAATGGCACAAAAATTATGGATGTTGAATGTGAATGGTCTTGTAAATTAGGTGACACAGCAAAAAAATCAAAATGAAAATACACTAACGGTGGAAAAAAAACGGTGGGAAAAAAAAAAAAACGGTGGAAAGCCTGTTTTTTTGGGAGCAGAGGACACTGCAGCAACACTGCAGAACAGCTGAGAAAACTTGTGGAAATGTTTAAGGTTTGCAAATTTGCCTTGTGACAACTTGCAGTTCCAGCATTTTCCTTAAAGAGAATGATTTGCGGTTGTGTGGACTGCTCTTATGTTTCCAGGATTGTCCTAACAGTCTTCAAACCATTGTTTTTACTTGTTACTTCAAGAGACGGGAAACTTGGACATCTAGTTTTGTCCAAACTCTGGATGAAGCCTTTGAAGGAGTATCTTTCAAAACATATTTCCCGGGCCTATGGAGACATGGTGTCCTACAGTCCTTAAGTGTCCTGTAGGAAATAGTACTTTTTGTTACAGACTTCAGCTTGTAACAAGATTTAATATCAATGCTTTCAATAGATTCAAAATAATTTTCTGTCTCTGGTGGTGCATTCTTTTTCAGAGGTTTTTGTCTCACTGTTCTGCCTAACAGTGTTCCGAAGAAATGAATTTTCAACAGGAATTGAGAAGTTGTGGTTTTGAATCTTATTTCAAGGAGGCATCTCCAGGGATCAAGTTGAAGTGCATTACATTGGTTTGTTTCCATATCTGGGTTAGTAATTGGACAAATACGAAGACAGTTGGAAACACAGAAATAGGGTTTTTTTCTTTTTGTATTGCTTCAAATTTAATTATTTGAAGAAACCAGATTTTGCTCTAAGTTTAGTTTTTCCTGACTCCTGTCTATCCTTTCTAATAAGCGTTTTTCACTTTTTTAGGGCAGCTTTTTCTTAATGTTTAATTGTAGTGTGTCCCTTACTTGGCAATATTTTGCTCAGGGTGATTTGCAGACTAAAGTAGCTTGCTCATGAAAGTTGATTTTTTATCAGGTCTGTAGAGCCATGTGCTTGTGTGTGGGGGTGAGAAGAGGGCAGAGAAAGGGAAGAAGGCAAGGATTAAGTGAGTCGATATATGTGCAAGAGGTTGCCTGAACTGCAGAGATTAAACAAACCAAAGAAGGGTTCTGTCTGAAATGAGGAATTAAATGTATTTGTGACAAATATCAACATCTATCTCTAATTCGTTTTTACTCAAGAACTAGGCCCTTAGAGATTTGTGAAATCTATTGGCAAACATCATGACTACATTTTGAGAGACAAAAAATGTGTAAAAGGAAGAAAAAAAAATGGGGAAGGGAGAGGGGCAAGAGAATTATTCTGGTCTGAAGAGGATGGATGACTTTCTAGAGCCTATCTGGAAAAAATATTGACAGATTCAACAGCAAATAACACATGGATGAGAGGGTTTTTTTCCAAAGTAATTGGTGCCAGATGTAGCCCGTCCTTTAACTTGATAAAATAATAGTTTCGGTGTAGGAAGTTCATCATCTACACTTAAGAAGCATGTCTGTGTAGTTCTCTATGGGAAATTACAAAATAAGGTGTTAAAATGGTGGTTGGTAAAGTGGACAGGGAATGACTGAAGGGGAGAGCAAGAAGCTGTACTTGGAAGGGAAGAATTGGTCTGTTAATACAGATCCTCAGGGTTTGTCTTGAGACTGTTCTTCAGGATGAACTAAATGCTATGGCACAGGATTAAGAGACTTTGGTAGGCTGGAGGAGCAGATAATTCCTGGAAGAACTGGATGGTCTCAACAGCCTGGAATGTAAAGCAGGGCACAGTTGAGTAACATGGAGTGAAGTTGATGTGCTAGTGAGAATTGTTGTGAAGGAGAAGCTTTTAAAACAAAAAACCCACCCACCCAACAAGCAGCTGTGAAGGTACTGGGTCACAACAGGCTGGCCATAAGCAGGGAATGGGTTGATGCTGTGGAAAAGGTTTGGTTTCAGTGGAATGGAAAACCAAGCTGTTTTAAGATGGAGAGCTGACAACACTGTCAGGCCACAAGTCACATGTGGGATTGGCAGGGCAATGCCAGGTTTGACTTATTGCTGTTGATTTTCTCCCTAACTGAAACTATATTACTTACCTCAATTTTATAGCTTCTAGAAGGTTCTGGAAAAGATGTCCAATACTACTGTGTTTATAGACTTGTTAGTTTCAGTTCAAGAAAATAGTATTTGTAGTAGTTCTGAAAAGAAACAGCTTTCTTTTATTCTGGATCATAAATTTTAGTGTCACAAACATGGCATGTACAAGAAAATGGATCGAAGCTGAGAAACAGCGTAGAATTATTCTGAGAAACACTTGAAAAAACAGCATAGAATTATTCTTATTCTGAAGCAGGGATGTCATGATGAAGTGAGATCATCTGCAAGGTGTTGCTTAGAACGTGATGGAGGCATAAATCCCCTTAGTGGAGGCATTTACCATGAATTATTTCACTTGTAGATATTTCCATTTAAATATGGTGTGTGGAAGACTTTCTGAAATGAGTCTTTTCTCGTAGTTGTGGAATCCAGTGTAGGAGTCTGTCCAAGAAAAGTGGATTATTAATGTAGTTAAGGACTCTGTGGCCGCCATTTACCAAAGGTGTATTGAAGGCTTCTCTGAAGCGTGTCAGAAGTTAGGCTGTCTTCGTGCTTTTCCTGGTTTGCCTTTGTCTGGAGTTTCCATTTGGGGTGGGGAGAACATTGGTCTGACACCAGGATCATCTGTTTTCACAACTGTTCTAGAAGAGACAAGAACCTTGAATTTTTCTCTGGTCCTGGTATGTATAAAACGGGCTAGGATGCTGTACTTGTCTTATATAACTGCATTCCTTTTCCTCTACACCTTTCATTTTGAAGTCTGGATGGCTCAAACTCATTTTATTTGCTTCATTGGCATGTATTAGGGAAAGTATTAACACAAGCGATTTTTCTCGAGAAGAAAAAAAAAGAGAAAAAAGTATTGTAAAATCAAGATGATATATAAAGAAAAGTTGTTCTCTTCCTCTGAGTGTATTTGTCATTGTTTTGGATAGAAGACTGACAGTATGAGAAAGGGACATCAATTTTAACTCTGAGATATGTTGTGTTTATCTCCATAACAGGCAGGTTTTCTAGTGAATCCCAGTTAATCTAATATTGGATCCTTGGTGAAAATCTCCAAACCAAATAATAAAATAGGTAAAAGCTTTAAAATCCTTATCATAGCATGTGTGCACAGTGGAGGATTGGTGTCTTTCTTCTAAACAGAGCTTAGGAATCAGAAGAGCATGTTGGACTCAACAATGCTTCAAGTAGATGCAATAATAGGATGGTTTGAAGAGTGGGGATACTTTAAAGGAATCTCTTCATCTTCCATGTGAAATATAATCCTGAAGGAATTGATTTCCTTTTATGCTTTGATGTAAATTTGACTTATCTGTTTCTCTCAGATAAACATGGGTGATCTGAGGCAATTGGATATCAGCTCTTGGATTCTGCAGGAAGTGTCATTTTCATTCCTTGAGGGAGAGAAGGGAAAGGGAGGAGGCATTAGGTTATAAAGTAGTATAAGCTCATCCTTACATAGAGCTTCTTACAATACTAAATACATCTAAACCAAATCTTCTGCATTTCCAGCTGTTGTATTTTTCTCTGATTTCTATCGCTTTGTGTCATTCAGTGCTATCTGATCCCATTAGCCCAAATCCCTCTGCATGAAGTATGTAATGCTGCTCTAATAACAAAAAATGCCCAGTGGGGTTGTTCCCTGGGGGACCTTGTACTGGAGGCGAGCTCCCATCACCTGACAGGGATCTGATGATCGCAGTGCTGTCTCTGGGATCAGAGGTGCTGGGCTGGCTCAGGTTCTCCTCCCAAACTCCATGGTGATGGCTCTGTTTGCATTCCGTGCCTTTTCGTATGTCCTCGCTGTGACACAGGCATCAGGGGAATCACAAAGGCGGCAGATGGTCTGTGCACAGCTCCCTCAAGCGTAAAACAACATTTCTGTGCTTGTTGTCAGGACCTTAAATTGCACACTGTGCTGTTTGGTTATTTTCAAACCCTGTGTTGGCCAGAGGGGCTCGGATGAGAAATATTTGTGTATCACAAAGTGGGAGCAAGGGCTGAATTAAAGTGGCAAGCAACTGGATTGAAACTAAATTCTAAGTGGAAGTTGTATGTGCTCATTTTTAACAAGGGTTTATTTTGTTATTTTTAATGAAAGCAATGACCTCTACTAGAATTGAACAAGACACAGGTTGTGTACAGTGTGTTTATGGGATTTTTTTGCTGCTTCCCCTCACCAAATATACTGGAGTTGTTAATTTTTACACAAAGCCTGGACTCAACCCCCCCCCCCCCCGTAATACTGTAACATCTACACCTGAAATGTATATTCAAATGTAGGCTAAAGAACGTTCCAAATGGGCTTATTATCCTTAATGTTCTTCTGCTGCAGTTCAAGTAAATGTAATGTATTAGTTGCTCATTGAATGCGCAGTACCACTTTTAAAAATTCACTTTGCTGTGGAGGATTTTTCCCAAGATACATTAGATAATGTCAAGTTTAAAGCTGTCCGTGAGTCTACAGAGATGGCCATGCAGATGGAGCTGTGGAAAGCCAAATGAAAGATTTTCATATAAGCACACTGGGCTTAAACCAATCTGTTTAAATTGTTTTCCTCCCAACCCCTGTTTTCAACCACTTGAATTCCTCAGATATTCAAAGTTATTTTGGAGGTGTTTAACACAGAAAGTGAAAATGCAGCCTGAAGAAAAGGATTGTTATTTTAAGAGAGGAATATTTGGAAAGTGGTGGGAACAAACAAAGGTACAAGTTCATTATGACATGAATTTAGTCTCAGACTAAATGGTTTTCTTCTGTGTCCATGCTAGGACAAAGAGATTGCTTCCCCCAGTTTGTCCTCCCCTTGCTGCATGAGGAAACTTCAGTTACCAAATACAGGATCTTGTGCATCTTCATGTGTCTTGGTACATAATGGCAGTTTAAACACTTTGCTTTGTGTAATTTTGTCAGCGGATGGGATAGGGAGAAAAATCTGATTTGGATGATTCCTGGATATTTTTATCAGGTCAGGGCTGTAATATTGGCCACTGGTGAGTGGTAATTTGTATTAGGGGAGATTTCTTGTCTTTCATAGCTCCCCTAGATTAGTGTACAGAGGATATTGAGAAAATGCTTGGGCTGAGGTTGGCCAGAGTCTCATGGTCAGTCACTAGGTATTTCTAAGGGTTTTCTGAGCTTCTGTATCTATCTGTGCATCATCCTGTTGCCCCAATGCAAGGAATTAATTGATCCAGTCAGGATAATAAGCTGCCAAGAATAGCAATCCTTTGGTAGATAGATATACAAAATTCATTTTATCTGTCCAAGCACTGATGAAATGCAGGATCTGGGCTGATGCTTTGCTAGTGTAAACCAATTCTTGTGTTCGGTAAAGATACTTTCTTTAGGCATTAAAAAAAACCGCTCAAATTTGTCTCTTCAACGGGCTTTAGTACAATTACGTGGTAGTAAATGCATCAACAAATACTGGTTTTAGTTATTTTTTGAAATAGCTCTTAAAAAACATCCCAAATCTTGATAATTCATTGGAGCCTTCCTTAATTGTTTGGCATTTCAGTGTGTGCAGGCAGTAGAGCATGTGAGCAGCTGTAACCACGTTCGTGCGGTCAGTTTTGCAAATACATGAAAAAACTTGCTCATGGGAGAGTCACAGCCCACTTGTGTTTACAACCTGAGACTGGTACAGTGAGTAAAAACAAGCTGGGATACTTGTAGGAACAACAAAAACCCAGGAAACCTTGAGAAATATTTGGAATCAAAATATTGTGTGTTTATGGCCAATGCAGTGCTAACAGAGCCAGGACATGTGGCATGCTAATGTTTGGGTTTGGTTTTTTAATGTCCACTTAAAACTAGTAACGTGGCTCAGATTTTTCAATACAGATCTCTTAGGTACTGGAGGTAGTTAAGTGTGTCATACTAAACACTCTTGGAGTTGAAAATGTTGCTTTGTGTGAGTATTTATATCTTCTGAAACTCAGCTGTGCATGCTTTTTGTTCGCCGTTGAAATGCTGTAACCACAATTGAATTGAAATTGGTCGGTTCAAAGGAACTGATACAATTTTATCTGTTTACTCATCTAACTTACAGCAAGAAATAGGCACAGACTCTGGACTGAGGGATGTTCACTAGTATGTTTGAAAATTTGTGTTTGATAATTGAAGTTAAATATCCTGAGAAAACCTCATAAACAGGGGTGAAATTCAACATGTAAAGTGCTTGTTTTCTTTTGTGGCCTTGTGTGAACTGTCTTGCAGATCAAACTTGTAAATCCTTCTATGTGAGTTAGTTAGCATTAGCAATAAGTGGCAAAGTCCATCCTGTTGTTAAGAAGTTGGATGCTGTGTAGGGTAAATCCACCTTTTCACCCTATTGTTTGGCCTCTCTTCTTACCATTTCTGTGATCATCAATGATTGAGTAAATCCTCAAGAACATTTTGTGGTAGTGATGCAACCACACTTGCCATTTTGTGAGTGTGTAATAAATATGTATTAAATGGTACCAAATGAGCTTAGCAGAGATAATAGGTTGTGTGCTTTTCTCTAGAGAGGCAAGAACACCAGGTGTGGCCTGGTGTTGGGATTGTGGATCACAGGAATCAGTCAATGACCTCAGTTTTAAAGCACCAGGCTGGCTGCATTTGGTCTGCTCTGCTCTCATCTGGAATCTCTGCTGTATGTACAACTACAAACTCTTGGTTTATAAATTTACTTAAAATATTATAAATCTCATACTGGTGTAAGACTGCTCCTCCAAGGAAAGGTTTATTAAAGAAACAAATCTTATATGAGAAGACTGCAGAGAAGAGATGCATTTTGCCATAGCTGTATGACTGAACCTATGGGGGTGGCTAGAAATTCTGAATCTTTTCTTCCAGCCCCCGTGTTGGAGGAAGGGTTAGGTTGGAATGCTGCAGTTTTCTAAAGTAGTGTCTTGGAAGTGAGAGGAATGAGTCCCAGACTGAGCCTTCCTTTAGGAGAGGAACTGCAGGTCCTGAGGTGGATATCTGCAAGGAGTTTTAGCAGTGTTACTAGACAGAATATGTATATTTTAAAACCAAGATAACTGTGTTCTGATGGATTCCCCGTATAATACTTCCCAGGTGTTGATGGTATGGTTCATAATCTGGACCTGTGCAACTGTAGTTGCTTTTCTTGACAGTCTCAGTTCCAATTCTGTGTTACTGGCTTTTATAGCAACTGGAGAGAGCCAAGTGGCAGAGCAGTTTACTGTGGACGGATGCTGAAAATGTCTGAGACTAGATTGCTAGTTGGGTTTGAGTTATTTTTCCAGTTATTCTGTAGAAGAAATCTCCTTTGAAAACTGCAGCTGGGTGAGTGGAGTTTCTCCAGGATGATCTGGCCTGGGCTGTGGCTGTGGATCACTGCTTATCCTGGCTCCAGCTGCTCAGAGCACCGAGGAGAATTTGGGGTTCAGGCTGGCAGCACACAGGTCCTGCAGGGAGGGCAGGAGTGAGATTCCTGGTATTTTCTGATCTTCTGCCTGATAGCTGGGCAGGGTGAATTTTCAGGCCTCTCCTGCTTGAAATACAAGCTTGGGGTATAAAATATTGTTAAGTAGGGCACTCCACAAGCCACCATGCTTGTCTGCTTCTCTGCTTTCTTGCAGTGAGCAAATACAGCTGTTCTTTACAGATGGCTTTGCTCCTACCCTTCATATTGGGCCATGATCTGTTCATTCATTGACGTTGGTGGAGGTTTGGTTGTGGGTGAGTTCTTTGGAGAACAATTACTATCCCCAACTACAGACAAAACCAAAATAATGAATTCTCCCACAAAATTGTGCCTCTGCTAACATGACTATAAAATGCAGTGATTACTGCTGCTGCTGCTCACTCAGTGACTTGTGTGAAAGCTGGATGTTGGCTCATGGGGCACAGTTTTATGAAAAGTGTATTGGGAGTTGTGGGAAAGTTCTAGGGGGTTAAATGTGGATTTTATTTTGTTTGTCTGTTTGTTTTCCAGTAATGGTGATTTTAGTCTTTGTAGTATGAGGGAAGCATTAAGTTGTCAGGTGCCTTGAACTGTGTTAATCCTCTCTGGCTGGAACAATTAGGCACTGAGAATCCCAACTGGCGAACGGTTTTGGTTACTGTGCTTCTCAAGTACTCATAACAGAGCTTCAGGTCCACAGTCAGGAAAAACAGGAATTGCAAAGTTTAAAGTTTTCATTCTTCTCTCTCCGTTGCTGATGTTTTTGCAGATTTGACAGTGTTTTGAAGAGGCCAGAAAGGTGAACATGCACACCCTCCTCACTGTGTTTGGTTGTGTCTTGTTATCCAGTTAGATATTGAAGTGAGTATTTGGATTATTAATTGTTTAGGCAGGAGCAGAACCCTTAAATAGATGAATTCCCTTCTTTGTAGAAATGTTTTTCTAAAGATGTTTGCTGGATAAATCTTGTGTTTTATTTTAATTAAGATGAAATTATGGAATCAAATTTAGAAGGAGGAAGATAATTTGCTCAGGGTAGCCCCATTTTCTTCTTAAAATGGTACTTGGGCATTATTTGTAATGGTATTTTTCAAGTACTTTCTGGATAAAATGTACTAAGGAAACAGCATGGCGCTGTCTGTAGCAGTGCCTCAAACTCATGAAAAATCTACACTTAAGGGAAAGAAATAGGAAAGAATAGGCAGGCTGAGATGAAAAGTTATTGATCCCTTTGATCTCACCAAAAATCAGTGGGGGTTTTGACTTGTATGTTATTAGTAGCAGGAACTGACTTTAGCTAAATAAAATTAGCTGGTTTTGGGGGGAAACCCAAAACCAGGTGGCGGTGAAAAGTGGCCAAGTGAAAAAAAAAGTGTAAGTTATTCTGGCTTAAAAAAAGAGGGTTTGTGGTCAGTGGGAACAAGGAAATAACCTTCACTTTTTCCTTTTGAAAAGTGCCTTTTTCAATACTAGTGCAAGTGCTTTACCTTGAGATGTGACCTTTGCGGTGAGCAGTTTTCTGAAACATCTTCCATGTGATGTGCCCTGTGGCACTGGCAATGAAAATGCAGTGTATTTTTAAATACTCTTAAAATAGGGATTGCTAAACTACTTCTCTGAAAGCATCTTCCCTTCATTTCACCAGAAATTACCACTTTGAGCAGTCAGGTGGACTGTATTGCTGTTTCTGCTTAGTGTTTTTAGATCTCCAAACTGAAATGCCATTTGAAGGGATTGTGTGTTGCTCAGTAATGTTAGTGTTGTTCTAATGTCATAATCTCTGTGTGGAAAGCGAGAAATGTCCGAACTGTAGATAAGTGGTCTAATAGACAGCAGAAGATCAACCTCTCAACTCAGCATGTGCCTTTCACGTATTTGGCTTATTTTTGCTCCTATTGTGCAGCCACTGCCTAAAGTTGTGTCAGGCTGCTGTGGTCAAGTTCCTTTTTTGTTTAGGGTTCACCTGGTTACCTGACATCAAAGCAATTTCATTCTAGGATGTTGGATGTTGGTTTTTTAGTATGTGGAATACCAAACTCGGCATGAGCTGCAGAAGTGAGCTGCCTTGGAGCAGAGCATTGAGTCCCAATCTTGCAGATGTGCAAGTTGCACTCACAATTTCAGCTCCTTAGGTTCAGAAACGATTCTGTGGAAAGTTCTGCCCAGTGTTCTGCTATTTGGAGTATCTATGTGGAGAACTCTAAGGAGCCCTGGTCTTGGAATGGGTTATTCAGTTATCCTTTAAGTATTGCTGGAGTGCTGCTCGAAGAGCTGGCTGTGCTAGAAATGGCACTCTGCAACAGCGCAAAAGTGATCCATAACACAAGTAACCCTTTGAGACAATGTGATAAAGGAAAATAGTGAATCTGTGTGTTCAAGATCATTCAGTTGTAGAGTTTAGTGGAGTTCTCACATCTGCAGTGCTGATTTATAGGCATCGTCTGTGGCGAAAGGCAAAGTCATCACAGACGTTAAGTGCAGCATATGGTTCTGTATAATAAAATTCAACTCGTGCTCTCTGCTTTAGCCTCTACCGTATGGTTTTGACTTAATTTGTAGCCATTTGTTACGCCAGATAAGTTTAAGAAAAAGTTACACAGTGATTTATTATTCGAAGAAAACCTCCATGTTTCCTACCCTGTCATTAATGAACTTCGATCAAATTATTTGATCAGTCTACCAAAGTTGTTTGGGTTTACCTATTAAACAGTTAAACAGCTATTAAATAGCTATTAAACAGTTCTGTTAAAGGTGTTAATAGCGCAAATAAGCATATAGTTTAGCTAGTCAGAGATAATCTGATATGGAAAACTTTGTATGTGATTCTCGTGACAGGATGAAAGAGTAACTTGGAGTTTGTTTGGTAGTAAAAGTACTTAATATTTTTTAGAATAACTGTGTGGGGGTTGAGCGTGTGTGTTTAAATACTTCTACATGTCTACTCTGAGCAATGAGGGGTCAGACGTGTCTCTCCAGGGCTTTGAACATAATTCAGGTAATAGTTCCATGTTGTACCTCATCTTAATTTGAATGCATAGGTCAAAGTGAATCTTTCAGTTGTGTAATGTAAATGGTGACATTTGAGTATTTTTGTTAACTATCGTACATGAAAATATAATACTGAAGAAGTAAGAGTTGCCTCATTAGGCTGAAATATGGGCGTCCACTGGTCTAGCAAAGTTTCTGTGCTTATGAAATACAGGAAATGTATTTTTATTTTTCTCCTGTTAGCAAGAGATTCTGTTAGTGATTCCTTCATGGATCTTTAGGGGGGTGCAGGTAGTCCTGACTGCTCTGCTTTCTGACAAATTAATTTGGTGTGCTTTACCTTTGGTGGAAGATTAAAGGGGAAAATACTCTGGTATATCAGATTTTCCTTGGAGGCAACCTGTGACTTAGTAGTTTGGAACAAATGCTTTCCATGTGGAAGAGGCAGTAAAGGGCTCCTTCTGTAACTGTGAGTGATAGTGAAAGAGTGCTTGTCACCTGATGCTTTGTTCCTTTAAGTATTGTGCATTTAGGGTATTTTATATTCTGTGTAAGTGTGTACAGAAATGCTTTTAGACCAACAAGTTTGTGTTAATATGAGCCTAAAAGAAAAGTCCTTATCTGGTGTAAATTTGATGTTTGTTGGTGGCTGTAAGGTAACACAGCTAGATGTGGTGTTAATACAGGACGAACACGCCTTCACAGGTGCTGGTTAGATTCTCCTTTATTTCATTTAGAATCTTCCTGACTGACAAGACAGGATTTCTTCACCGTGGCTTTTTATTTAGCATTTATTACATATTGACTGGCACTTTTCACTTAAAACAGCAGTGTTAGCTGGCCCCTTGTAACTGTATGAACATCTCAAATGTGAAGAGTTGAATCCAGTGCTTTGAACAGATAGCCAGAGCGCTGAGTGCCAGAGGTGGTGCTAATGTGGGCAATGGCTTCCTGTATGCCTGAAGCCAGATTTTATCTTTATACTTTGTATTGGGATTTATAAAATGTGATTGAGCAGTGTTTTTCTGGATTTGATGCATTTGGAAGGCAATTTTTCTTCTGAGCACGTCCATGTGTGTTGTTTTTGAAATTTTAAGGTGCCTGTCCTGGTGGGAAGTCAGTAATAAGCATAATAAGAAAAACCCAACCCTGTTCTTCAAATGAATTCATAAGCCCACTGGAACTCCTTGAGTTTGATGGAAAAGTGACATTAGTCAACAAAAACTGCATTCTAGTCTCACAGCTCATGTATTTTTTGACACACTGCCATGTGCAGCCTGCCTGCTGCACAGCAGTATTGGGAACATCTGGAAATAAATTCGTGGGTAAAAGTGAAAATTAATTACGTGCCTAACTCATCTCTACATGCAGTAAATGATGATATGGAAGTATTCTCTCTGTTAAATGCTAGGCAGGTATTGGATTAGGTGAAGACAAAATTGAAGGAAATGGAATGTTTTGGTACTCCCAAGGAGCTCGAGCTCAAAGACTTGCCAGTCCTGGGAAAGAATAAACATCGGCAGTGGGGCTGCTCCAGTGCATAAGTGCTTCCCAGGAGTAGAAATACTGAAAACTGTACTTGGAACCTTGAAAAGGAATAATATCACCCTGATGCGAGTTCTGTTCTTAGTTTGTAGATGAATATGCCTGAGTAGCTCAAGGGGTAATTGAAATTGGATGACTGAAGAATGGGGTTGCACGGAGGAGCTCTTGGGGTAACATTCAAATGCTGTGGTTAGCTCTGTCTCGTGTTTATCTATATTTTCTTCCTTCACTCCCTTGAAATACCAAATATTCCCTGTGGTCTAATGAGATGCTGCTGTCCTAACTTCCCTATGTTTGCTGTTGAGTAATATTTTCATTGTCATCATTTCAACAAAGAAAGATGGCGAGGCAAAGAAAGGCCCTCAAAATGAATAATGAGCTGTCTTTCTATTAAGTTCGTGTTGAACACTTAATATTATTCATTCTCTATGCTCCAACTGTGCTTGTAATATTGTCTGATAGTGAAGTATGAGCTTCATACATAAGAACATGAGACTCTTGCAGTGTGAGAGCACAAGCTCTCCTGGGACCAGATCAGGGTGTGGAGGTTCTGGTGGCTTTTTTTTTAGAGCTTTGTTTGATATGTGGAGTTTCAGAGACGTTTTCAGTGACTTTTTTGAGCTCTGACAGAAGAGGGAGTATCTGGCTTTACTTTTCAAGACAAAGCAATAAGCTCAAAATGCGTATGTGTACTTTGTTAGCAATACCTACTGAAATTTCCCCAAGTGCTTTGATTGAACATCACGTGTAACAAACTACAGAAACAGAATGATTCCTTACTTTTATTGCTTTTGACTAAAAAGGGGAGATAGAAAAGGGTGTGTTTTATTCATTGATCATTGAGAATTGTATTGGCATGGGTAGAAGCACTTTTAATCTTTTGTCTCTGTTCCTTTGTTAGGCAACAGCTGCAGTCATTTGAAGTCAATTGTCCATTAAAGCACTCTTTTGGCTTTTGACAAATTGCATCAAACTGCCTCCTTCGGGGAGACACAGCCCTGAGTAGTTGTGCAAGTTTATTCTTGTTGTCAGAGGCAGAAATTGCCTGAATTTCAGAAGTCGCATGCACAGAGGGCAGCAGAAATAAGCAAAGGGAAACTTTATTTCCGGTCAAGTGCAAGTAGAGACATAAGAAGCCTGTCCTTGTTTGGTTTGATGGCACAAAATTGCATTTTCACTCATATTTGTTTCAAATACTTGTTAATCTGTAATAATTTGAGTAACTGTTAGAACCATGGAAACATTCTTGGATGAGTATCAGTCCCGTGCTTGTGTGTCTCTCCCCTGGGATAGTCCCCCTTACCTGGAAAATGAGGAACTCAAACAGGGGCAGCACTGGGAGGAAAGTTGAGATGAGAAATTTAGAGATAGAACAGATGCAGTCAGTTCTTTAAGCTTACAGTTACCAAAAGTCACTGCTGACTTTAAAGTGTTCATCTTGGACACCTACTGTAGAGTACATGTAAAATATTCACATTGCTCAAGCAATTAATTTACTATGAAATGGATATGTCTTATCAGCTCAGAATGTAACCTTAATTAGCACAGGAAATTTAGTCAAAATGTTCTATTCTTATGAAAATTTTATTGCCTGATCTCATTAGTCTGTTTTGTCTCATTTCTATGTTCATTTAATGGATTGGAAGCCTGTGTTTTCCCTAAATATGCTTTTAAGAGAAGCAATATCAGTTCAGCTCTTGTTCTTCCTACAGTTTGTGCATGGGCAGGGACACTGCCCAGGGCATCTCAGCTCTGCAGAATGACTGAGTAGGAATTTCGTGAGTGTTGATAAGTAGTCAATCCACAAGAGGTCAGCTGTGATTAGGGCTGTGAGGGAAAACTGCAGAGGGGAGGAAAGACAACTTGAGCATGTGGCACAGGGAGAGTTTGAGCTGAGAACAAACTGCCAAATGAACAAGCCAGAACGAGTAAAACAGTAGGTTTTGGAGGAGAGCAGAGTCATGTCTGTACTTTGTGCATTTGCCAGTCATTGCTGGTAGTAGGATCTCTGCTGCCATAAAACAATGGGTATATTCTTTCAGGAAAAGTTTCTTTCTTTGATATTTAAATTTTTTTTGTGCTTGGGGAAGAAGGTTGCTCCAGCTTTTTGGAGGTAGTATCTTGTGTGCAGGTGTGTGTCCAAAGCAATAAAAACAACCTGAGTAACCCTTTTAGGAGGCAGAGATGCAAACAGAGCTTGACAGAGTTATGTGCCTCAGGCTTTCTTAGCAAAGAAAATCTCCCTCAGGGGGCCCTAGGGGCAATTAACAGGGAAAAAAAAAACCCAAACCAAACAAAATTAAAAAAAAGAAAGGACCCAGATGTAATTCATTCTCGAAACAAATATTTACAAAATCCTCAGCCTCAAAAAGGTGTTTAGACAGTGGAATGTTTTCTTATTTACGTTCAAAAAACTGCATGCAGAAGAGAAAAAGCCTTACTGGCCCTTAATAGACTTCCTTAAGAAAAATTTGATCATGTGAGACAAGATGGGACAGTCTTTGTTGGTTTTTGTCGGATTTCTGTGAAAAACAGAAAAACTCACGGGGTTTTTTTAAATGGACTCTAATGAAAAAGTGTACTATTGTCCACAGAGTCTGTCCAAAAGCTGAAGGCAGCTGCATCATGGGGACGGTTGTGGTTGGAAGGCACTTCTGGAGGTGGCTGAGTCCAACTGCTCTGCTTGGAGCAAGTTAACTGGGGCAGGTTGCTCAGTGCTGTGTCCAGCTGGGTTTTGAATATATATATATATACTTTGAATATAGCAGCAAGTTTGGGACTTGACAATCATCCTGATGCTTAAGGAAGTTCTGTCTCTGATGCAGTCTGTCTGAGCACTTCTCCAGCCTGGAGAGGTGTCCTTGAAAGTCAGCACCACCAGCTTTTCTATCAGCCAGTCTTCCTAGTTTGGTATCTCCAAAGTGGTGAAGGCCTATGTGATGCCATCATCAGGGTGGTTAGTGAAGGACAGCAATATTTGCCCCAGTTTTTGCCCCTGGGCTCTACCACTGCTGGCCTTTGTGCTGCTGACAACAACACTTTGAACCCAGCAGCTGAGCCAGTTTTCAATCCAACTTACCCACTCTGAACTTCAGCCTTTTGTTTGTCCTCTTTGCACATTTTACCTTGGCAGTAGAGATTGTTGTTGTGTAACTTCACTGCCAGCATCAAATTACAGAGGTTGAAATGCATCCTCTACTTTTAGCAAGTTTAGAGGTAGGTGCCATTGTAAAACAGGATTTCTTCAGCCCCTCTGGAAAGGAATTTTAATTAATGCTTTAGGTGGTATTTAAAGAGTGTGAACTTTGGCAACTTCTTGAACATTTTCAAGTGGTTTAAACACATCCATACTGACTTGTGTTTTCAGAACTCGGCACTTGAAATATACTGAAATATAACAGCCTGAGAAGCACAAGTTGAGGATCAATAGTGATGAAATAATTTTAATAGGCAGGAGTATTTATTTAGCAGCAAACCTAAGGGCTCAGCAGTTACACTAATGTGTAGTGAAAAACCTCAGTTCCTAAAATATCAGATGATGTTCAGAAGTTGACTGTCCTGAAATCATTTCTGGAGTGCAGAAGCACAAAGCTGTTGAATACTCTCTTGTTCATGTAGAAGATATAGTTTTTAAAGTTTACAGTAGTCACAAATGCGGTGTGAAAGTATTTTTTCTTCATACTTTTCAACAAATATTATCTTAAATGACTTGAAACTGCAACTGAAGAGCAAAAGGGAAACTAGGAGGCTGGGAAAGAGAGGCACACCTTTTCAAATGTTTCTTTTTTTGTTTCTTTCAGTCACTTTTTAAGTGTTAGTCGATAGATCCATAATCATGTTACACAATGAAATGCATAATCTTCTCATTTATTGTAGGAGCAGTATTTTTTAGGCCAAGGAACAGGTTAAATAAAGATGAAACTCTCAGCTAGAGGGCTTGGGTTGGGCAGCTGAAAGCTATTGGAAAGGACGGTTGTTTGGTTGTTCATCTTCTGGAATAGAAAATGGATTAGGGAAGGCCTGATGATGCAGCGCATTGAATTTCCATGAAGGAGCAAAGGTAGGGAAGATCTAAAACAGGGACAATTATGCCCAGGAAGGAAGGGGGTAAATCAAGGTAGTTTAATTGCTGCTTCAGTGTTGGTTGTTCTCTCTCTGTTAGCAGAAGCAGGGGTGGATTTTCCAGTTGACTTGCTTTGATTGACTGCGAGCCACTCACGCTGTGGCTAAGTGACACTGCTCATTAAAGATGGGTCTGCAGTTCCTGAAGGAGTGAGGAGTGTTGCACTTAAGTCAATGTTGTCACTTACCTATAACTCATTTTTAAATGTTCTTGCTAGCAGTAAAGAGCAAAAACGGTGAACAGAGGGCTGGTGAGGTCTTTTCAAGACATTCAGGTGCTCAGTCTGACACAGACTAGCATTGATTTGGTCTCTATCCTTTTACTTTGGGCTGTTGCTTTTGGGTTTTATTTTACTTCTCCTCTGATCAAGTGAAAAAATATCCCATCTCTGCTAGTAAACACTTCCACATCTCCATTAGACCTCATGTAACGTGGTTTCCAAACCACAGTGCTGTATTTCAGTCTCCTCACTTAAAAGTTAAGATTATTATCATAGAAATATTTTATTCTTGAGGGGTTCTGGAATTAAGGGCAGTTTTTTTGCAAAGCTCTTCTCTTTAGTAAGCATTGATGTTGATATGATATTTTATGAAATTGATAATGATTGGTAATGTAAAACTAACCAGGTATTGTTTCACGTGGGCCCACTAGTATTTTTGTATAAACCCTTAACTGTTATGTTTGGCATAAAAGCACCTTCGCCCTTCTCTTTCTTTCAAGTCCACTCTGGCAAAGGTTTATTATCAGAGAGTCTGCAGTGCTTAAGAACACAAGGAAAAATTTAGGTCTTCTGGAAGAAACAGCCTGTTAGCAATCCAGATTTTTGGACAAGTTGAGGTCAATATGAAGATGAATTTTTGAAGTCTTTGAAATTATAGCCATCGGATAACATCTTCTTTCTTGTGTTCTTGAGTATATTTTTACACTGAGTAGAATTCAAGTCATATTCTTAATTTGGCAAAGGCAGGCATGGCTGAGACAGTAACTGGCTGCTGGAATAGCAAAAAGAATACATACAGTACAAGTACTGCTTCTCTGACTAGAGGGTTGCTTTATTAAACCATTTCTTAAGTATCTCCTTTAATTAAAATTGTTCTAGCAGAGTGTTTACTTAGATTTGGTACCTAATTATGCTGTAATTGTTCATTGATATGAAAATTTTGAAAACATATGTTTAAATCCGACCAAATAAAACAATTGTGATTATTCTTATACAACCATCAGCTAATGATGATCTTAACTTCCAGAGATGGGATCATAAGCCTAATGTGCCGCAGTTTGTTTGCTTCCATCTTTGTCTCCTTTTGTATAGAACACTAGGGCACAGGAAAAAGATTAAAGACATGGAAATAACTCCATGAAGTTGTGCTTTCCTGAATGTAGTGATGTGCTGCTTATTCATAGAGTGGAAGGTTGCGACAGATGTGGGTATCTGAAGTGTCTGGGTTGTTTGTGCAACTAGCTGGAATGGCATTTGTTGAAGTGCCCCCATCAAGGTTCAGAGAAATTCTGTACTTTTAGTAAGCCATTTATCTGGTCTCTTAATACCTGGCTTGAAAACCCTTAGAAATATTGAATATAAAAACTTAAGGTCCTATATGGGATAACTTGAAAACCATCTGCCATCTATATAGCAGGGACAAGAAACTTGAATGCTTCATTTTCATGGTCATAGTTGCAAACCAGGCAGAGAATGCACAGTCACTGGCCTTTTTGGTTAACAATGCTAATTTCAGGCGTCTTGATGTATTCTGTGACGGCGTCCAGAAAATTATCCTTAAAAAGGCAGTTACTGCCAAGTTAATGGTGAATATTCAGGAATCAGTATGCTCCTTTCTTGATATTACTTTGATTAGGTACCATGGTCAAAACTTTTTTCATTTGTTTTTATACTCAATTTGGGAAATTGTTCAATTGCCCAAATTTCTGGGGGGCTGAAATATATATTGCAGTGAAAGGTACTTTGTGAAAGTTGCAAAGTGTAGAAGAAGCTGGTCATTTTGGGCACGGAGTACGAAACTGAAGACTTGGGGCATCTGCCTTCCCCTTTATTTGCTGCTGTTAAGGCTTTTGGTGGGGTTTTAGTCTCAGGGTAGGGAGGCGGCAGCTGACTGGGAATAACACAAACCCAGGCAAAGAACTTCTCAGAAGAGTGCTGCAGCTGAGCATGTCTATCCATGGAATAACAGAATAATATTTCTGTCCATCCACAGAAATAACAAAGTGTGCATTTTTCTTATTAGAGAGTCAGGTGACTGTAAAGACTGACAATCATAGTAGTTTTAAATTTGAGCTTTTATGAGATTAATTTGTTAATTTATGTCCTCTGTAAGTATCCAGTAGCACTGAGCTGAGGTCGTACAGACAGCACTGATGACTCTGGTCCTCATTAGTCCTTAGCCTGTGAGGTCAAAGCAGTGAAGCTTGGAGGCAATTTTGCAAGAGAAGTTTGAGATGAAAGAGTTGTTTTCAGCTTTGGGCAGGAAGAGCCAGCCCTGTGCTCTTGCATCCCCCAATGCTCACTGTGAAAGTAAACACTGTGCAGTGGAAGACAACTCTTTTCAGAGTGCTTAGTGCAGTTGGAAATACTTCTGAAAGATGTTTTCTGAGCTAAAAGTGGAAGCAGGGTTTTACTTATATGAAGATTATTAGGGCTGTGTTATATCATCACAAAATACAGTGATGCTGCCCTGCAGGCCAGAGCTTTTCCAAACTGTGCTGTGTCCATGCTGCAGGGCTGCTTAGATATGAGTTGTATTTAGCAGTAAATGTGTTGTGCATTTCTGTATATGAAAATCTATTTCATGTGCCTGCACTCTACTCTTTACAGGTGCTAGTACTGAATCTGAAACAAAAACAATACCCAAATGAACCACAACAATCAACCAAACAAAAAAAACACCAACAAAAAATTCCCCCAAACCAAACAACTAAAAACCAACAAAAAAAAAAATCCCTCAAATCAATCAACCAAAAAACCAACAAAAAAAAATCCCCCAAACCAACCAAACAAAAAGCCAACCAAATGAAAAAAACAACCAAAAAAGAAAAAAATCCCCCAAACCAACCAAATGAAAAAACAACCAAAACAAGAAAAAAATCCCCCAAACCAACCAAATGAAAAAACAACCAAAAAAAGAAAAAAATCCCCCAAACCAACCAAATGAAAAAGCAACCAAAAAAAGAAAAAAACCCCCAAACCAACCAAATGAAAAAACCAACCAATCCCCAAATCAACCAAAAAACCCCCAACAAAAGAAAACAAAAATATCCCCCAACCAACCATAAACCAAGAAACCAAAACCCACTCAAATAAAATCCACAAACCAAAAATCCCCAACCAAAATCCCCAAAACGAGCACATGAAAAACCAACCAAAGAAAATGCCAAACCAACGAAACAAAATCCCAACCATACAAAAAAGCCACCAGACAAATCCCGGCCCCACAAAAAACAAAGAAGATGAAAAATTCCAGTGAAGAAATGACCTTAAGGGACAAAGACTTTTCTGTGAGCTCATCTTCCTTTATGTAATGTTCCTCAAATAGATGATTTGTAATGAAGTAAACAGGTGGTGCTTGACCCTCCCTTTTTTGACCGAGTTGAGAATATTCAAGCATTTACATTTTTATTCACTAGAACTAAACCTGAAATAAGGCACATCACTCCTTGATAAGAATTTCATGTTAAGAGTCAACATTGGATGAGATCCTAGTGGTGAAACTGAATGTTAGCATGTGTTTAAGCTTTCAGCCTGGCTATCTGGAGATGGAAATCTGCTTTTTCGAGTTTGTAAAGGCTGGTACCCTGAAAAGGCTTTCAAGAAAGGAGAAGTTATACTTATAAAATGCCTAATCAACGAAAGGCTGAAAGGCCGTATGGCAATTTCCATGTAGAGAGGAGCAAATTTTACTTTGATAAAAATGATCGTGCTAATGAACAGTAACCCATGAATAACAGCAAAGATTAGTCCCTTTTAATCAACCCAAAAAACATTGGAATTGGACACTCCCAGACTCAGTTCAAAGATGAGTGGCTCTCCTATATCTTGCTGTCATCTCATTTAAAAAAAGGCATTTTGTAGCTTGCAGGGAAGATGGATTTGAGGATTCATGCCTATTGTTTATTGCAAATATAATCTGTATGCATGTGTGGAGAGTGTGATTGATAACTGGCTAGCTGCAAAAGGTCACGCAGACATGAGAGAGCTTTGCTGAGCACTCAGGCACTCTCATGAAAACCAGCAAGGCAGTAAGCTTCGCATGTCCTTGGGCACAGCTGCTATACGATAACAAGACCTTGTAGCTGAACGATATGAGGGAGAAGCACGGTAAAACTAAAACTTACTCAAACTATGTAACCACAAAGAAATGTAGAAAGAGGCGTAACTAACTTTTAGTCTGAGCACCAATCCTGAGCTTAACTTTTGCAATATGCATGAGCTTATTAGTGTTATTATAAAAGCATTGTGTGAATTAACAATAAACGAGCTTGGTTGACGACCACCTGGTGTCCGCCTCTCCCTTCTCCAACATGCATGTATCGCCCGTTGTACTTAATGCTGGTGCATAATGCCCTGTGGTTATTCCCTAGTGGATTCCTCTGCTGAGACTAAGGTTTAGAGAGAATATTTCAGCAATTTTGTGGTCCCCTGCCTGGTTAGTAATTTAAGGAGTGAGCTTCCTGAGCTCATTGTAGGAGAGGAGTTGTCTTACTCCTTCCAAAACTAAGCAAATAGCTATCTGCCTAGTAGTAGTCTATTTGTATCTTTGGCAGCTCCGTTTTTTAATTTCAAGCATTTGTTCAGCTCTTATTTAAGATGATCTTCAGGAGTGAAGTGATTGCTTAGTTAACTTCATCATGTTGTGGATGAAGACTTTGGAAGACAGTTGTCTCAGTCTGAGAACAGATAAAAGCTTCTCGATAATGAGGAGAAGTAACAAGGCTCAGCATGCTGGAGTGCCTCTTATCAACAGCAGCTGATGTATTATGAAACAATTTACCGTCTGCAATGTCTCTGGAGGGCCGTTTTGTGCTGTGACTGACAACTGGGGAGCCCTCTTGGTAAAGCTTTCAAAGAGTGCCCTGGATGGTGTAGGACTTTTGTCTCCTGTGCAGAGAAACGATTCATTTATTCCAGTGGAAGTATCATCTTCCCTCTGACCTCAGTGCATTTTGCATTAGGCAGAATGATTTTTCTAGGGGAGCTGGAGCTGATTGCTTTCTATGAGGTTTGGAACGAACCTTTGCCAGCACTATGTCGCTTATTACAACTGCATCTGTGACTTTGGAAAGGCTGGGGAAGAAGGGAAAGGGAGAGAAGTAGTTTTGAGTATATAAAATGAGTGTTTTATTGTTTTTCTAAGAAAGAGTGATGAAGTTGTTAGCAAATCATTGTTAAAGCACTTGTACAGTGTGGTTTCCCTGATATACTGTGTTTTCTGTAGCAGAATCACAGGAGTCCTAAGTATATTCAATGACAAAATTACATTTATTATCAAGAAAACACTGTAAATTGTATTCTGCAGCCCTAGAGCCAGAAAAACCAAGCATGAACAAGGGTGTTATTCAAAAAGGCTGCTAAATAGAGAGATGAGAGTAATTAAATAGTTAAGTCTTAAACATGCACGTATTTAAATAAATGCATTGCTGTTTTACTTAGAGGGGGGAAAAGCAAACATGAGGAACTTTAAAACTGAGGTAGAGGCGACATCTAAGACACAAAAATCCTTGAAAATTTTGAACAGAATTTGGTACATAGCACAAGTTATGTACACAAAGTGGTAAGAGGTAATTAAAAGGTCACATATAGGCCTGGTTTTCAACTTCATTTGTGGTTAAACTTTGCTAATTTTCTCTACTTGGTAAAAGCAGGGATGGAATGACAGACAGCAGAAATAGCCTGGGAGATCAGAGTGGGCAACCACCCTAAACTGATATCATGTGGAAAGAAACACCTGGATTTTCTGTTCAGATCAGTCACAAACAATTATGTTTCGTGTCAATGTTGATGGAGGAGGTGAAGAATCTGGTTCTGGTCCTCTGGACTCACACTAAATGAATTTTTGATACACTTTTATAGCTTTCAGTGTAAATGTAGGATTTTTGAATATTTATGAGCTGCTTATCAAGTTTGTGTTGTGGAAGATGCTCTAAAAACTCTATTACTGTTTCATCAAATCATTAAACTATTTGCAAGTGATAGTAAGGATTAACTGAATGATTGACTTATCCCTGTTTTACAGACACAACACCTAATATTTACTTCATTTTTTTTTTCTTAAATCAAGAACCAAAATAGGAGGGGAAGGAGGAGAAGAAAAATAATGCCCGCTTGATCCTTTGCAGTCAGTAATTCCATGTTCATTTTTCAGCCCTGATTTCTTTCCCCCACCCCATTATTTGGTTCATTGTTTCAATGTATCCTATTTCCTTGTATTTTCTCCTCGATGCAAACTGCCAGGCTGAAATAATAACTAGGCAAGTAGATTACACTATAAAAAGATTCTCATTACGAGATCTTGGTTAACTCCCAACCACAGTTCACATCAGGGAAACATCACCAAGAACAGGAATTGATTCAGCCTCTGGAACAAGCCATCATATAAAATGCCACGGGCTTTTCTCAGCCCATAAAGTAAAGCAGAAAGAATGCAGAGACAGAAATGATTTGTCCGGAGGGTTTAGGATGATGGAAACAGTTCCAACAGCTATTAGGGTGTGGTTGTTTTCCAGTTTACTGGTCACCTTTTCTTCACACTTACGACATGCAATTTTGGTTCTTGTCCACTAAAGACAGTGCATGGTTTGGTGTTCTGAGTTCTGGGATATGTGCGTGCACTGAACCTAAGTGTTATGGGGCTTGCCTGCCTTTGCTCTCTCTGGGGGATAGTTTATATTGCCTTTCTAGCCTAATTTTCTGTTTCTTCAAAGTTTTCTTTTGCTTTATTTATTTGTTAATAATACTTGACCATAAGTATTTGTTCACCTAAGTGCACTATCAAGGCTGGCAAAAGCAAATTGGATCTAGGGCACAAATAACCTGAGTTTCATTTGCGTACTCTCAGTGTAAAAAGTAGTTCTCTTGTCCCCAACTTCCCTTTCACATGTTGAAAGCACTTTGTAGCTCTGTGGACCAAAAGGGTATGGCACCGTGTCAGGGTCCGCAAATATATGCGGGGAACCTGATGGTTCGTTTTAGGGATCTCAAGGCGCAAAAGACACAGCGGGGGACAACTCAGTTTGCTCAATCCAAAATGCAGCTTTATTTAGTGCCAACAAATGCGATAGAGGGAGTTTGAAGGGAAGTAAAAGATAGCGAGAAAAGAAAGAGGGAGTGGGTTATAGCTACCAACGGAGAGACGAAATCCTCATGGTCCAGCCAATAGACCCGTCTTCTTCTGTGGGGAGATCTCAAAGTCTGTGCTTAATTCAGGGGTCCTTATAGTCCTCTTTGAAGCGACAGGCAGTTGGCCAAACAGGTGGGGGAAATCATCACAGCGTGTTCATTTTGAGAACTCAGAACATGTCAGCCGTCAGCAGGTACAGTGTCAACCAGTACGAGTCAGCAGGCGCGGTCACTTCACCGTGACTTGCCCATTGTTTCTGCTCAGGTTCTGATGTTCCGATAGAAGTGCGTGCTGGGTTTTTCCATCGAACACACCTGCAGGCAGCACTTGGCCAACATCCCACCAACCTCAGCCAGGCCAGAACTCCTGTGTTGAGATTTTAGAGTCCCTTTTAGGGGTTTCAGTCTCTGTCCTTGACGATGGTCGTGAGGCAGATGAGGGATCTTCGTACCGTCTCTTACACACCAGCACCTCCCATGTCAGTGATGTTGTGCTTCAACTCCCGTGCCAGTGTAAATATGTATTTTAACGTGTCATAACTATAGAAATACATTTTAGTAGAGGTGGGGAGAGAGGCAAGGGAAGCAGCAGTTGGAGCAAAAGCTAGTGTCTTCCTGGTATTTTGAGGAGGAAGTTGGAGAATAATGTGTTTTCATAGAACTTGGACACAAACTATTTGGTAGTTCACATGTGGAGGGTCTTGGGTGTTGCCATGCTTTTCACTTTTCCCTGGGGCATTTTTCAAGTTTGACTTAGCTAAACTGAATTTAGGATTGGGAAAAAAACACTCCCATCCCAAAAAGACATCTTTTCCCAGATGAGAATTGGACTGTCTAAGTTCTTTGTTTGTATCCCAGAATTGCATTTGTTGTCATACCTAACAGAATTTATAATCATGGCTCTTGCTTTCAAGGGTGCACTGGTGTATGTGCAGGTGGGGAAATTATTACCTAGAAATATCAGAAGTAATTGATGAAAATTTGAACCTCTAAGCTTAAAGAATTTTAAGACTTTTTTTTTTTTCTTGTAGATGAAAAGAAAAAAGGTTTTCATTTCAGTGGAAATATTGAATTTTGTGGAGTTTGGGACTCAGAAGAAAATCTTGGTGCACTTAATTTTCGTTACATTTGGTATTTGTGTTAGCAGCCACGCTTGTGATGTTAGGAATAAGACAGAATTTTTATTATGCACTGGAAATTTCTTTGAAATATATCTGTAGTGAAAATTGTTGCTGAAATCAAGAATGAATAAGCAACTTATTGCATTTGTTTGAAATTAATTCTTGGCTGTTGTAATTCTGCAGATTAATAGATATGTTTGCGAGTATTATGAGAACATAATGAACCTAAGATCCCAGTAGTAATAAAACAGTAGTTCTGTTTAAAGAATAATTGTATGGTTTATAGAGAGAGCCTGTTAATTTGAAAGATTGCATTTAGCTGTGTTCCTTTCCCTGCTGGCTGAATCCAAACTGTGAGCATGAATTAGTCATCAATGTTTTGAAAGGGAAGAGTAATACTTAGTTTATTACTAAATGCTTTTGAATGTAGAATTAGATCTTCAAGCAGAGTGCCAAATTTTCAATCTAATGTGTAGTTCTTACTTGTAAAATCATATTTTGAAATAAGCTTGAGGAGCTTTGTTACTGTCACAGGCTCCACCAGAGCGCCAGGTTTTCTTGACTCAAACTTATTAAAGGACTGAGGACTATCTCTGTAGGATTTAGAGATCTGCTCAGTTTTTCCATGTCCATCTTAATGTGTCTGTGAACCGTTCTCTAATTGCACTGGTTTGGAAAACTGGAGAATATACACAGTAGTAGAGTGTTGAAGGTGAAGGAAATCAAGTTTTAATAACTGCACTGAAAATCCTTTCCTTTTAGTAACCAGTGTGTTGACTGGCTTTGCACAGTGCAAAAAGATTTTTCATTTTTTGCCCACAGATATTTTTTCATAAGTACCCTGCCCACAAGCATCTGGACTAATATTCAATTACTGCTGTACTTATCTGGTGCTGGAATATTCAGTGTTCTGTAGCCTACAGGAAAATGTCATAGAGAACCCAAAAACCACAGAATGAACTTAAAAATAACATGATGACTCATTCAATAGATTAGAGCTGTTTGTATTCACAATTATGGAGTTTCAAAATAAAATAGGAGTGGTTGAGATAAAAACTAAAGAGTGTAAAAGGGCCAAATTAAGATGAAATAACTTCTTTTATTGAATCAAAAAGCAGGGTTTTGTAGCTGAAAACTGGAAGCAGTTTAAAAACCTGTGATTTCAGCATAATAAGCGATAGCCTACAAATACTGGGAAGGTATTTCCAAAGATTTTGTAATACTTCTCATTCCTGCTTAAAACATTGAAGAAAACTTGTGTGGCCTCAGGAATGGTCTCCCGTGTCAGTGTCAGCAGATGTTTTCATACTCACATGACCCATCCAAGTTTCAGTTGTCTATAAAACAGGCTTAAAACAACCCTGGTGTGTCAGGATGCCCTGAGCCCTTCCTGTGACAGGGACAGCTTTGCTTCTGCAGCCCAGAAGAAAATGTGGTTGGCTGAAGGAGACACTGGGTCTGTGTTTGCTTATGAGTGCAAAAGTGATGAAATTAAAGGTAATGTGGGTATTAATATGCTTAGTACATGTTTCTCACTTAAATGATGTGAAATGACATCCATGTGATAGGAATTTATTTTCTGAGGCATAATGAGGCATAATTTCCAGCATATAAACCTTAGCAGAACAAGATTTGACAGAATTTGATTTTTCTTTTCCATAAAACCAGTTTCTCAGGATTTTCAGGATCTCTGTTGGTCCTGCTCGGTGTGACATTGAGTCACTTGGATGTGGTGACCAATTGGACAGATGCTCTTTCCTGCTGTGCTGGCCTCTGGTCTCTGTTTTGATGCATTAGACTGAGGGTGAGAGAAGTAACTGAGTGCCAGAAGTTCATTTTGCATTTCTGATAACAGGGTTTTTTGAAATTTAGGGAAATCACCTGTACTTGGATTGTATCAGTGATTTTAGACTTAAGTATAAGTGACTTGTTTTTACTGGGACCAAGAGCTGTTTCCTGTCTGCAGCAATTTTCCTTTAATTACACTTTCATACACTGTCTAAATAGAACCTATCGTCCTTCTAATCTATATTTGGTTCAAGGCTTATATGATGAAAGAGTGTTTGACATCAAATACTGATGTGTGAAAATACCAAAACACAATTAATGCATGACTTCCTATGCCTAAAAACCCCCAAAATCTAGCATGTAAACGTTAAAGTCAAAAATTCTTTGGGGTCTTATCTGATAATACATTTGTTACTATTGTATTGACATATATTTTGTGAAAGCTGGTGCTGGATATGTGATATGCATGGGCTTTCCCATGGGTCTTTTCTAAATGTTTAGGTTTTGCAATAACTTTTCAAAACTTCATTCCTATGACAATGTCTTAGTACATACTATTGGGGGTGAAAAACAGCAAGGATCCAAATGCAGGCGGGAAAATACGGAAACTGCAGCTACAAAAAGATTTCTGCATCCAACAGTTCATGTGATTACAGTGTTATACCCGGGCTTGTGCTTCACTTGCCTTTGAAAGGGAAATGTTCTGTCAGGTTTTTCCTTTATAGTAAGTTAAGCTACTCTGTGACCTTCTCTGCATTAAGCAATTTTCTTATGAACCCTACTGAAAAGCCCAGTAAATCAGACCTGTAACTTGATATCTCATTTTCCTCTTGTTCTACTAATTCCCCCTGTGAGCCATTCTAGGCTTCTTAATGCCTATGGAACAATTTCTTATTGAATGGTGGCTATCATCCTGCAACTGGCACCCTTTTAACTTGATCTGACTTTGATGTTTTTATTGTTCAAGCATTTTGCTGCAGCTCTGCAGTGCCTGTTGCTTGGAGCCAGTGATGTGGCTTGTGATGATTGTACAAAGGGGACAGTGGGAGTGACATGGATGCTACAGTAAAGGAAGAGACAGTATTCTGCATGTGTTGGAGCAACTGAGACTTTTCTAGTTTATGATGAACTGTTAATCACGTTTTCTACAATGAAAAAAGCACTCAAGGTCATTTTCTTGATAAACCTGATGCCACAAGCCATGTCAGTCATGCATTAGATGCAAATACAGTAGTATGATACCTTTGCTCTAGTTTAGTTAATCTGTCTTCAGCTGGAATCTGCCAGAAATGTCATCTGCATAGTGTAACTCGGGTCAAATATTGAAAATTGCAGTAGTGGCATCTGGGCTCTGCATCCAGCTCTGGTATTGTGCAAAGCACTTGTGAGGACCTGCTCTGAATGCAACTGTGTCCCTTGCTGCTGCAAATTGCAGTTCCATTAGCTCTCCTGGGAAGTCTTTTCCTTCTCTGTAACAGGAGATATCTCTGGCAAGTATTTATAACTGATTTGAGGTAACTAACTGGAGTGCTGGGATTCTTCTGATGTGGATGTCTACTTCTGTCTTTAACTGTTTTATAAATGACATTGGCTCCCAATTTTATTCAGGCTGAATGATGCCTGAATTGATAAACCAGCTTGGGAGCCTGGGGGCAGTGGAATGTAACAACATGTTAATAAAGTCGCCAATAATTTTTCTCCTGAAGTCCATTAAAAACATGGCAGAAGCATCCCCTGTTTCTGTCAAATGGGGTGGCTCTCGGTTGTCTGGGATAATGGACTGAAGGAATAGCCCAAGGAACAGAGGAAAAGCATGGGCAGTCAAGGTGCAAGAAGAATGGGTGTGGAGATTTAGGAATGATTTGTGACTGCTGTCCTGACAGGGATCAAGTAGTCCAAGGGGCAGCATGGTAATGTTGGTGTGATGCTGCATTTGTCCATCTTGTAGATCCGTCTTGATGGGCATTGTTAGCCCAGGAGTCTGCTGGCCTGATTTGTTTGCTCTGTTTTGGGAAATAACCGACTGATACAAAGACGGAAGAGTCACAGTTACACAGTTACAAGAACATGTTAGCTGTTGGGGAATGCTTGCTTTCTGTGTCATTTAGACTTAAATACGCTTTAAAAATACCTTGTAAATACATTTAGAATACATTTAGTTCTTTGTTTTAGTTAGTGAAATGCTGGAAAACTGTTTCTGTAGTGAAGTGTTGGAACTAAAAAAGCATTGACTTATTTGTAGAATCTAAATTAATTCAGTGCTGAAGGCCCTTGTAAACTTAACTCAGTGCAGAGACCATGTAACAATAACACATGTGCAGCAGCTCACTAGGTCTGCAATCAGGCAGTAGGATGGCTTTGCAAGTCAGCTGTGTGAAACCAGTGTTGCTCTGCAAAAATCCTGCATTTTGTAGCCTCAGTTAGTGCTTTTTCAACAGCAGTTCCAGTTTTCTGATTGATATGATTTGTATCATGCCACTCGTGTTCCTCTGGCTGCCCAAATCCAGTCCCGTAATGTTGCTGTCTGTCCAGTGTGGGGCTCTGGTTCCATCTCTGAGGTGTGTGATGCATCCAGCTGGCAGTGCTGACTGACAGCTGGAGTCAGCAGAGGCATGGGTTAGTTACTCTCCATTCCATTGCAAAGGAATTCCTCTGCTGCAGCCAGGTGTCGGAGGCAATAACTGTCCTGTGCTGCTGATGCACTGCCTTCTCCAGCTTATTTAGTGATCTGTCAAAAAACAAAAAAGATCATTTTGCTGATTTGAAAAGCAACACGCTGAACAGATCATTCAAGGTAGGAGGCTATTTCACATTTGGGAGAATAAATGTTCTTTCAGTGTTGCAGTTCTGAGTAAACTAAATATAAACATGTTTTCTTCTAGCTAGAAGGAATGTCACTCTCTATTTTCATAGAGTTGATAATAAGTTGGAAAATAATGTAGTCTCCTAACGTTCAAGGAATGCCAGAAATATGGCAGGATTTTCTGTGGTTTTTTATGCTCATTTCTAGTGTAACTTGAATGTATTCCAAAATTACATGTTGGTGGTACATTCAGGCCAACATTGAATTGACTGGATTGTGTTGGTGGGTCCATGTGTAGGTTTTCCATATATTTACATACACCTTTTTCAAGAAGGGAGTTGTATTTTGCATTTCCATATACCTTCTAAAAGAAGGGAGTTGTATTTTTTGTGACTCCCTGCATAAATCCATAAATCTGGAGATTCTGTAGGGCTTAAAGGACAGTCTGGGGAGCAAAGCCCTCTGAACCCTGTGTCTTCGACTAAATTGACCATTAATCCTCCTGGTGTCCATATCTGAGAGCCATACCCTCTGCTTGCTGCAGGTTTGTCACAGCTCTTTGGGGTCACGATGGCCTTCGTGATCTGAGTAATGCTGTATTGCTCCTCCCTGCTCACCTCTGCTCAGAGAGGTTCAGTATTTACTAGCTCAACTCTTATGCAGAAATTTACCAAAAGTTAATGTTAATTAACCCCTTCTGATGGGGTTAAATGGAACTATGGGCCTGATGGTACACTTACATTCCTAATGAAAACTAATATTTGTTATCAATATCTTAAGTGTTAGTATTGTTTCTTTCATGTTGGCTATTGGGTTTGTGGGTTTCCTGTTGTTTAAATGACTTCTGCCTTTCAACATTATCAAGGTGCATTAAGGTGTTTTCAAAATTTGTTCCCCCCATTCTTGTTTCTGTATCTTTGAGACATATATATATATATATACACACACATATATACATTATTGAAACACTAGGTAGTTCCTTAAAAATGCAGCTGCTAATTTCCCATTTTCCCTAAGCAACTGTTAGGATTTCCTGAATACATTTGTGAAGCCTGCTTTATGTTAATATTTCCAATTTTTCTTTTTCTTAGTGTATTTTCATTTTGATTTGTTTGCTGTGTCACCTAATTTACAAGAGCATTCACATTCAACATCCATAATTTTTGTGCCATTTTTTGTGTTTGTTAAATTGCACAGTTAACCTAAGAGAAAGAGAAAAATATTGCATGTGGGCCTGGCAGGCTAAGTTTTAGTTGTACATTTGTATCCATGTGTTTGCCATAGGTTTTTTTGCATTTGAAATATTCTGTCTATGCATTTAAATATTCTTTTAATGTGAGTTTAAAGGGATTGAATAGAAAGATGAAACTGAGATCACTACACAGTCTTGATGCTGAAATCAGTCCTTTTTAGTCTAAATAATAGAAGTGTGTAATATAAATGATACTTTCTTAGGAAGTTGTAGAAAAAAGCAGATAAATAATTCCTTTTAATGGTGGAGTTCTTCAAAACAGAATCAGAAATACTGCTTACTGTGTGCTTTCCTTAAAAGGTCTTTACATGAGGTAGCAGGAATAGGCATCAAGAATCCAAGCTTCTGGAATGTAAATTTCTTGAGTGTGTTTTGAAATATTTTATGGAGTGGGTTTCTGTTATCTTGCATCTATCTGGGAGCATATGAAAAGTCGTACACCCTTACTAATAGAAGGTAAAAAATAAAGGGCAGTTTTTTAGCAGCCCATCTCCATGGTGTTGTCACAAGGTGCAGCAGTCTGTACCTTAGCAATGTGCTGAGGAACAAAAATGTTCTATTTGAGCGTGTGAAGTAATTTAAATGCTCTTCTCTCTGAATTGTCTCCTCAGCTGGTTAAGGTTATGTTGGAAACTGTTGGAAGGTGTTATTTTCTTTGTTGTACCCCGAAAGGAACACTTTATAGATCACTTGTGTTACCAAAACCACGTCTAACTGAAGGTATGTGTATCTCTATTCTCCAGCAAGCAGGAAAAACGGGCATTTTCTTTTCTCGTGCAACTGATGAGCAAAAAGAGTACGTGAAAAGGACTGAGGAGGGTGGTATTTGTTTGGCTCAGGTTTCTTCAGTGTGACATTAGGGGACACTTGCCAGCCTTGGGGTCTATGTATGAAATTTATTGCACTTAATTGATTTTGTCCAAGACAATAGTCTGCTTCAATTGAAAAGTTTTACATCTGAATACCAGTAGCTTTGCAGCTGATCTGATCCTAACATTAACTCTGGGGAGAAATTCGGTCTAGGGAGAGCATTTCTGTATTTTGGATGCTGTGCTTTGAAAGTTTGGACGTGTAATCTTAACAAAATGATGGAGAAAGAACTTTAGAAAGTCTGCACTGCATAAGCCATTGAAATGTACTCTTAAATGTCAGTTCAGGGGTGAAATTCTCTGCTCTGTTTGGCATTTATCCTAGGCTACCTATGTCCTGTGCTATTAAGCTGTACTGAAGGGGCTGCCTCACAAGAATTTTGGATATTAGTTGTTTATATCCATTGTGGTAATGGCTGATGTGTTTTCCAGATCAGCCACTAGAAGGTGTGAAAATTGTAAACTGATGAGCACAGAGAGGGTCTGACAGTTTGTCCTGCAGAAGGCAGTGATACATCTGTCCTCAAGCAAATGCTGCATAATCCATACAATTTATTAGTGAATCATGCCTTGAGCTTGGGAATTTCACAGGAGCGGAGCTATTCAGGGGTCTGACATGTCCATCCAGTGTTTGTGGAGAGTCTCTTTGCATCCTCAGCAACCCCATCCAGGCTTGTCCAGCCTCCTCCTTCCTCCAAAGCAGGGAAGAGATCTCTGAACCCATTGCTGCAGGAATTTACCCCGTTTGATTTATGATGGAAGCAAGCTCAGGTCTGTCAGAAGATCTACTTTCATCCCTAAAATGTGGGAGTGAGGGAAATGTGATTAGGAACATTACCTGCCCTCAGACAAAACTAATTGTGTCTAATGTTTGCTAATACTTAATGGCACTTTTCAGCAGTCAAACTTGAATGAGTTGATGATTGCTTAATGTACTTTGTGTAGAAAAGCTGTCAGTGGCCAGCGCAGGAGATGGGAATTACGTGGTCAAGGACTTGTACAGTAGGAATAGAACATGTGGAGAGTGTGATTGATAACTGGCTAGCTGCAAAAGGTCACGTAGACATGAGAGAGCTTTGCTGAGCACGCAGGCACTCTCATGAGAACCAGCAAGGCGGTAAGCTTCGCATGTCCTTGAGCACAGCTGGGATACGAGCCTGGATTGTTAGGCCTTGTAGCTGAAAGATATGAGGGAGAAGCACGGTAAAACAAAAACTTACTCAAACTATGTAACCACAAAGAAATGTAGAAAGAGGCGTAGCTGACTTTTAGTCTGAGCACCAATCCTGAGCTTAACTTTTGCAATATGCATGAGCTTATTAGTGTTATTATTAAAAGCATTGTGTGAATTATCAATAAACGAGATTTGCTGATCACTCATATTGAGTGCCACATTTCTCCCACTGCAGATTTCCCACAAGAATGGACTTTCCAGTTCTTAAAACCTTCTTAGTAGGAGGTGTGATGGTGCACTTTGACTAAATTGTGGTCAATTCTGTCTCCTAATAGCTGGCATCTTCAGATTCTACCGGCGGTGTTGGGAATGTCTTTTCAAGAGTTGAAAAGGAAAGTTTCTTTTAAGGATTCTGATCTTCCAGTGTGATGCGTGGATACCAGTCAACATGTAGACAGATGACAGGCACAGACAGTATTCTTGGCAATTGCTTAGAAAATAAACAAAAGATCAGGCAGTAGAATAATCCTGTCAACAAGGAGGATAACAGTAACTTTTCCAAGGGACAAATGTCAATGTCACTTTCAGTTACATTGCAGGAAAAAATGGTAAAAGAAGTGGGTGTGACCCAGAATTCCCACAGCCAAGAGGATATGTGAGTACCAGTTTGGCTGAAATGACTGTTGCTTGTCATTCCCCAGTGACAGTTTGGAGAAGTCATCACAGGCTCTTTTAATTGATGAATACTGATGTGTATAAGTCAGGTGTTGGTATATGTATTTTCACATCCATTTTTTTTGCTTTTTCCATTGTGCAGCAGGTAATCTCAGAACAGCAGTGGCTGTGCTGAAGCAATATAAATAGTAATCTCTGATTTTTTCCAATGATGTTTGATTGCCAAGTGATATCCTCAGCAAAGTTGGTCAGACCCTCTCAGTCCTACTCCTTGTAGCTACTGAGTACTGAGATTGTGGAAGGCCTTACTGAAGCTGACAGAAGTAATTTTCATTGCCTTCAGTGACTTTTAAATTGGGCTGAAAGTGCTGGTTGGTCTCAAAAATACTTTGTGAGCTTTGATCTAATGAGTGGAGACCAGTGGTAAATCAAAATGGAAGGAAGAGCTTTGTGGGCAAAATGCAGTACAGGTTAATTTGCTTTTTCAAATTCTAACTTATTTAAACTTTACATCAGAAGTTGTGGAGGTCTAAATCCCTACTACCACCTTAAGGCATCTCTGCCTCATCATTGCTTAAGACACTGACTGAATGCACATAGTTTAATTTAAAGTTGATTGCATTTAACAACAGATTTTTTTAAAGCCTTTAGTCATGTAATAATGGTAGATAGCGCTTAATTTAGTCAAGAATGACCCGATACAGTTATCTATCATTTACATTAGCAATGTTGAACCGACAGTAAATTCAATTAATTCTTCAATTTTATGCTCTTAACATTTAAAACCCTAAATCCACTTTAAATCAATTTGCATTATTTTGAGGATGGGATTCTTAATGTTAAGCTCCTATTAAATCCGCATTTTCTCTACTATAAGGTTGCTTTGAATTTTTTTGTCATGTTTTTGTGGAATGCTGGTCTTAAGCAGTTTTTGTGGGTTTGTCTGTGACTTAAGGAGCTCTCTATTGGATACTGATCTATGCAGTTGAAATAGAACACTGGAAAAACATGATTTATAACAAATGTTCTCATAGCAGACCAGGAGGTTGGGTTGATATTTCTTCTTCTTCCATCAAGGAACACCCATGGCTGTGGGCTATAATTTATAACAACAGTGTTGCTTTGACCGGTTTTGGTTACTGTGGGCTTGTTTTCAGGAATGATGAGTATGTAGTTATCCCATCTTGAAAGAAATACATAGCACATGTGCTTATTTGGATTAATTAGTATGGTTTTATATCACAGTTGATAGAAAGCTGGAAGAAAAGCCCAAGAATAAAGGAATAAAGGAGGCCAACCAAATAACTGAGGGTTGTGACTGTGGTTAAAGTCCCTTATGAATTCTGAGTGCTCCAGCACCGGTTTTCTGTGAGTCACTCTTTGAAGCTGCATTATCATTTTGTTATATATATTCCAATATATGTAAGTCCTGTCAGACCCTAGAGAGAACACTTGCAGTGAGTAATTTCAGGTCTGAGTGCCACAAGCAGGCTGCTGAGAAAGCTGGCCCAGCCTTTTTTTTTCTTGGTGGTTCTGATGGTTTGAGCTGTAAGTTCACTCAGTTGAGCTGCTCTGTGCTCCAGCTCTGTTTCTTTAGTGATGCTGCAATACTTGCTGCACGGCAACTCAGTTGGAAAACAAAGAAATCAATGATACAGACAGAAGATCTGTTCCCAAAGCAGGGTGAAATTCTGGTGGAAGGGCTTCTGCTGCTTGAATTTTAAACACTGTGCTGTGAAACCTCTCACGTCATCTGTGGGTTAGTGGTTGTATCACCTGGGATAGTCCATCCAGGCCCTGTTGATGCAAACGTGCTTTTCACTGGTGCTGCTCCCTATTTTGGAGAATATCTGAAAATAAGGTGTGAGCAAGTACTGAAAATTTCCATTTTTGCTCCTATTTACCCACTTGCCTGCTGTTTTAATTTTGAAGTAGGGTGTCAGATAGAATCTGTCTAATGGCAGCGGTGTAAAAAGCATGCCTTCAGTTCCAAACTGAAACCCCTTGCAATCAGCAGATGTCCCAGCTCAAGGAAAATGACTTGCAAGCCCAAAACATTCACTTTCCCTGCCTCATTTCTTATGGTCTTACCAAGGAAACAGCAAGACTTGGATTGCGCTTACTCTTTGCAATGGAGAAGTTGTTAATGCTGCGTTTTCATGCTCCCATCGTCGCTGTATTCCAAATGTCTGTTCTGTGGAATGGGCAGGATTAGGCTGTTTAAGACAAAGCCACTCCACATTTACAGTGCCTGTAAGGTCCACAGTAAGAGCCCTAAATGGAAGTATCATTTTCAAGATGCCTTCTATTTTACAAGCAGCCAAACAGAAAATGAAACCCTGGGTTGAATTGTAATCTTCCTGAAGGAAGTGTCAAAGCCTAACAAGGGAGCTTGACCCAGCTTTGTACTTGTTGTTCAGTTAAATAAACTTTAATTGTTAATGAATCCAAACACTGTTAATGAATCCAATACTACTACTTTACTGAGAAAAGCTGTAATTACTGGACAGTCCCCTGATTTTCAGCTGCTGTAAATCACTCTATCTTCACAGAATGGAGAGGGACACTTCATTTAACAACACTGAAGAATTAAGACAGGGAAATGGCGTAAAAATCAGAAAGGATCTTAGAATTATAATCAGGGGAAACAGAGTAAAGAAAAACAAGTGAAGTTGGGCGTTGCTTCTGTGTAAAGAGAAGTTGTACATCCGTGTACATGTAGTTGCATTAAGGAAAAGCATTAGTATTCAAGCCGAATGATGTCATGGAAAAACCGGATTGTTTTTTTTTAAGCATGCAAAACTTCTGTCCGTTGAAAGGGGATAAGAACAGCATATTAATCTATTTCCCTCCTTACCTGTTGTTTTGTGAAGTAGTTAGGATTGCTGGCATTATCCATCTGGAATTTTATGCCAGTGGCAGATCCCTGACTGTGATGGTAGAAGGGTAAGGACCTCATCCAAATGCATCAAGAGGAATAGTGTTTCACTGTGTAACTGCCAAGTATTTCAGACCGGTGCCTAATAAGGCAAAAACTTGTTGCAATTATGTGTAAAGTGTAATTTATCTAATGTAATTATGAGATGTTTAGAGCCAGTCATTTGAAATAGACTCCACTCCTCTGTTAACTTTTGACATTGGAAGGACTGTAATCATATTGCAGACCATCAGCCCTTGGATTAAAATTTAAACCTACAGTGAGCTTCAAACTGCTTTACATTTACCCTTAGAAGAAAAGGGAGGTTGAATAATTTTTCTTACGTTGATTTATCTTAGGAAAATGGGTGTCAAGGTTCTGAATTACAGTAATTATTGTAAGCATGTAAAATATTATCAACTACAAGATACATCTGATGTGGTGTGGATGGATTAGTGCACATGCTAAGACCGATTTGAGAACATTTCACTTTTTGCTACGTTTGCTAGGGCTAGTTACATCCACTTAAAATACAAATTGTCTCTAAAATGGCAGCGGTTTGCAGGTCCTATGTGTTAGGACTTTGGTTAAAGCAAAAGGAACAAAATAATTCTTTTTCTTTTAGCTTGTCATGCAGTTTGTGCTAAGGCTTTCAGTAGTACTTTATTGTGACAGCTCATTTTCCTTTTCATTTGATGCCGTCATATACACCTTGTCACTCTATTAAACTAGAAAGATTTAGTTTCTTAAAGAGCCTTCAATGAAGCTGTTATAAAGCCTTTTCTCAAAACAACAAATATGGAGCCTGAACACATGAGATTACATTGTTTTAGTTTATGTTGCTTTTTTGAGGAAATAAAAACAGGAGAGAGCAAGAGTTTATTTCTTAATAAGTATCAGCTATTTTCATAAAAAGGGTTCATAATTTTGAGTTTCATTTTTATTTTGACCAGAACACTTTTAGATAATAAATGTTGCAATTGAATCTTGTTTTTTTTTAGGAAGTTGTTAAAACAAGCTAAATGCTTTCCATTTATGGATAACAAACAAGCACGGGAGCTTCCCACAGGCATCAGCTGCGTCAATCATCAGCTGTGCCTGGAGCTCCGGCTCCTCCGTCTTCAGGCGGTCTCATCTTCTGTGGCCCCTGAAGGTCTTCTAAGGCCACCGGTTCTTCTGAGCTAGCAGATGACTGCAGTTCTGCAATTCGCTCCTCGAACATCAGCTGGACAAAGAGGCTTATCCGAGAGGGGCTGTCGTCGTCTCTCAGGGCCTGAAGAGCTGGAAGAGACAGGCACAGAGCCCCGGTCAGAGCCCGGATGTGCGGGAGTCCAAGGAGACCCTCCTGCCAAGGGCCATCCGAGCCAGCTCCTGCCGTGGCCACCACAAGAGAGGAGAGAGAGGCCAACGGGATTCGCCGCAAGGTGCTGAACACGAATCGCCCCGCCCGCGTCCCCGAAATCTCTCCGTGTTCTGCGCACGCCAGCCCTTGTCCGCACAGGGAGCCAGGCCCTCCGCAGGCAGGACAGGGATTGCAGCCCCCTGCGCGAGCATTGCGGCTCCCCCCGGCAGCCCCGCTGAGAACCCGCTGCCCTCACTCACCCTCGCTGAGGGCCTGGAGCTCTTCCTTCTGCCTCCTCAGGCGCACCCCGGCGATCCCTGGGAACACAGAGCCTGTCAGGGCCCCAGCGGCACGGCGCCCTGCCAGCGGCGCTGCCAGCCCTGTGGCCACACGGCCTCCTGCCCCGGCAGGGCTCGGCCCGGGCCCTTGCCGCATCCTGCCGCCCCAGGGCACGGCCGCAGAGGGCGGCAGCAGCCCCGAGGGCAGGCGCGGCTCCACGGCGCCGGGCGCGGATGCCGCTGCCGGGACGGGGGCTGGGGCTGGGGCTGGGGCTGGAGGGAGCCCGGGCTCGTGGCTCACCGATGAGCTTGATGGCCGCCTCTCGCAGGGGCTCCTGTGGGTGCTCCAGGTAGGGCAGGGCCAGGCGCAGGTGTTCGGCCGCTCGGCTCTTGTCGTCTGCCAGCTGGAGAGAGCGGCAGGAGGGAGGGAAGGGTTGGCGCGGGCTCAGCCCCTCGGCCGGGCGCTCCCGGCGCCCAGCCCCGGCCTGCACTGCCCGCACAGCCCCGAGGCCTGGCCAGCGGGCGCCGGGCTCCGGAGGGGGCGGAGGGCCGGGTGCTGCCCGGGGAGCCGCGGTGCCGCCCCGCCCCACGGCCCCGCTGGGCCGGCGCTCCGTCGGCGCCCGACTCGGGGCACAGGAGCCTGGAGAAGAGCCCGCGCGGCCCCACGGAAGGGAGCGGCGTGTGGGGCGCAGGCCGGAGCCCCTGCGTGCGGCGCTGGGCAGGGGCCACGGCTGCCAGCCCCGCACACCGAGCCCCGCCGTCACGGGGCTTCTCCAGAGGCCGTCCTTACCACGCACTCGGCGAACTTGAACAGCTTCTCCGTCTTCAGCACGTGCTGGAGGTCGCTCCTCTTCAGGAAGCCGGCCGCACAATGCAGCGTTTCCCGAGAGGCCTGGAGAGCAGCAGAGACGGGAGCTGGCAGCGCAGCCCAGCCCAGGGCACGGGCCCTGCGTCCCTGCGCCGGGGCCAGCAGGAGGCTGCGAGCCGGGAGAGGTGCCCGGGCAGGAGGCAGCCGAGCCCCCTGTCAGGGATGCACCGGCATCACACAACGCCTCACCTTGGCCACGCGCTCGTTCACCTCGTGGCAGTGCAAGTAGAGTGGGAGCAGGCTCTGGCTCACAACTGTGTTCAGTGGCTCTTTGCCCTCATCCGCTACCAAGCCCATCACCTTTTGGAAAAGCTGAATGGAGAGCAGCTGCACGTGGCTGTTGTCCTGAAGGAAAGGAAGCGGAAGAGGCCTCAGCACCAATTTCTCCAGCCCAGCCAGGCAAAAGCCTAAAAATCCCCAGGGCACAAAGTTTCTGGGCAGCAGCTAATGCCCGTGGCACGCAGAGCCTTACGTTTCCAAAGAGCGACAGGAGGAGGTCGGCTAGCTTCAGGGCAGTGGTGCTGCCGATCACGGAGTCTTTCCGCTGGCACACATTGGTGAGCGCAGCGAGGGACATGGCGACCACCTCTCCGTCGGCATCACCAAGCCGCTCCAGGAGGCTTGGAAGCAGGCTGCGTACACCTCCGGCCTGTATGGAACACAAGGCTGTGCTGGGAAGCCACCAAGAGCTGCAGCGCCAACACCGCCCTGGCTCTGCTAGCCCACCCTGCCGCTGCTGGGCCCAGAGGCCAAAGGCCTGTCCCGAAGCACTCGAGCAGCTGGAGCAGGAGGCAGGAGAGCTGGGAGCAGCTGCCTCAGCTCCTGAAGCCCAGCCAGCCCAAGGGGCTGCTTTCCCCAGCGCAGCTTCAGCCGCTGCCCCCTTCTCACCATCGAGGGCTCCTCGCTGAGCAGCACAAGGCCTTTGAGCGCCAGGTGACGTCTCTGCCTGCACGTGCCCCGCAGGTGCCTTGACATCTCCTCCAGGACACGGCCTGCGCATTCCCTCAGGTCCAGGAACTCGATGACCTGAAAGGCACAGGGCAGTGACAGGTGACGCGAACAGCAGGAGCCCAGAAGCGCACAGGGCCGGGCCCAGGCAGCAGCAGCAGCAGCAGCACAGGGCTCGGGCACCGGCCCAGGCAGCTGCAGCTACGAGAGGGCAGAGGGCTGAGAGGCAGCTGAGCGAGGCAGCGCTGGCTCACCTCCACCAGGAATGCCAGGGAGGGCAGATCCCAGCGTGGCTCCTCCCTGCTTAGTGGCTGGAGTAGGTAGAAGCCAATGCGGGAACAGGTGTGGCCCAAGTGACGGCGCATCTCCCTGTCAGGGGGAAAAAGGCAGCAAGAGCCTGAGGTGGGGGGGACAGTCTTCTCCCAGGAGGTCTAACTCACAGGTCCGGTCTTTCCCCAGTATCTCTGGAGGGGGATGTGGGCGCTTTGGGAGGCGGCCCCTTCTGGGCACCCTCCTCTGCCAGCCTTTTCCAGTCGGCTTGGCCGTCCCTCGGTGACGAGGCCCTCGAGGCCATGAGCACAGGGACTGTGTGGGGCACAGGGGACAAATGTGGGAGAGAAGGGGTTCTCACCTGGCCAGCAGACCCACGGCATAGTGCTGGGTGTCAGCACAGAGCAGCGTGTCCCAGCCACGCTTGCGCTCCATAGCCATCATCTCTGTGTTCCACCACATTTGGCTGAACAGAGCCTTCATGGCCTGCACTGCAAACCTGTGTGCAGAGCAAAACCCAGGTCACACGGCGAGCGCTGGCGCCGGCCACAAGGACATTGAAAAGACAGGAGGACTGGCACCTGTTGGGGTTGCTGGGAAGGCCGTGTTCCTCCTGGCACGCTCTCCAGAAGTCAGCAACTTCCACTGGCATCTCTTGTGTGGTGATGACAATGTGGAAGAGGAGAGCAACAAACAGACGGGCTGAATGAAGGAGCACTGCCCTGTGGCATTTGGGCACCTGGACAGTCAGCCACAGCCCCAGAGTTGCCTGCAAAAGAAGCAGCCCGAGACAGAGCTCAGTGCTAAGATGTCCGTGTGGCAGGGCCCGAGGGGAGACGCAGGGGGAGCGACGGGCCTGGAGCCCCCTGAGCCTGCCCTAAGCCAGTGCCTGAGGCAGGGAGAGGACAGAGAGCTGATGGAGAGGCGACCGGGGAGCGAGCAGAGGCCGGTTCCAGAAGCTCACCGCCAGGGCAAAAACGTCCTCGTCGTCGCCATCGGAGGTGGTCGTTGTATGCAGAGGCCAATCCTCCATCACGCGGATGAGTGCTGGCAGCACCTTCTCCGCTGTCACAGCCGACGAGCCTATGGCTCTCCACATGCTTGCAGCAGCTCTGTGGGATTGGAGCTCTGTGTCAGGGCCGTCTCAGTCACAGTAGCATGCCCTGTGCAGCTGTGGAGGCCCAGGTGACAGAGCCCTGGTGCCCTGAGGGGCAGGGAGGGAGCATGGCAGCAGGCTGGTGGAACAGAGGGGCCCAAGGGTCCTGGACCGCTCCGCCTGTCTGGCAGAGCCCATTGGACAGGCTCTGCAGGGCAATGGGCCCTAAAGGCTGCTGAGCCCTGAGCTCTCAAGGCAGGTGGGCCCCATACCTGTCACACGTTGGGGCACAGCGCAGGAGGGTCAGCACAACGTCAGCAGGTTGCTCTTCAGCCAGCTTCAGAAAGTCCAAGCGCATCCTGGCATCCAAAGTGACACAGGCCGCCAGTCTCTGGTGAAGGTCCTTCACCATGGCTGGCACCTGGAGGAGGCATGGGGAAGACCTGGAGCGCTGTCCAAGGGAGCAGCTTTCCCCAAGAAGTGCTTCCCCTCCCGCCACACTCTCCTGGCCTCCAAGACTCAGGGTCTCTTTTGTGTTGGTGTTTCTGAAGGCCACGCACTCAGTCACTGCCATGTCCGTATTTGCTGCGTCATTGATTGCAGCATCCAAGCGCTGAGCCAAATCTGGGCTGACATTGGGCTCTGCCTGGAGCTCAGTCAGCCTGCGGTCAGGCTCAGCTGTTGCACCGCTTCTGGTCGTCCTACGCCGAATGGGCACGAGCCTCTGGAACATCTGCAGGAGAGCAAAGGACAGGGAAGAGAGACGCGTTCCACGGAGTGCTCCAAGCGCGGAGCTCGGCCGAGCAGTGACAGCAGGCCCAGCCCAGGCGGGGATGGCTGCACGTACCTTCAGTGATCTGCGGAAGCGGCCACGGGTGGGCTTCTTCTCCTGTGTCTGCTCCATGGTTGCATCTGGCAAAGAGCGAGCGTAGCCAGAGCTGAGGGGTTGCAGGAGAGGCCAGAGAAGCCAGCCCTGCTCTCCCCAGGCAGGGACAGCCCCGGGATGCCCCAGGGGATGGAGCACAGCTGCTGCAGGGGCAGCCTCGGCCCCTCTTCCATCCTGTCAGTGGGCGGAATGGGAACGGGGATGGGATGGGATGGGGCCAAGCTGTCCGCAGCCATCGGCCTTGTGGCCCGGCTCTGCCACTCACCATCCTGCTGTGGCTGGAACTGCTCCAGCTCTTGAGGGGGTTGTGCTGGAGCATCTCCAGGGCTTGTATTTCTTCTCCCCCAGCAAACTGTGAAGAGGTCACGAAATCTGCCCGCCATGTCAGCGTCTGGCCTCGAGGGCACCTTCAGACAGATGCCTCTGAGGAAACTAGGGAAAACCCTGAGGCAACAAGTCGTGCAGTTGTGCCTTGAAGGCACCTGCGACAAAGAAGCCTCAGGAAGGCTGCAGGACAGCAAGTCCTGCACACTGGTCTTGAGGGCTCCTGCCACAACGACAGGAGACTCCTCGTGGTGCTTCAGGTCACCAGATCCTGTGGTCTGGCCGCGAGGGCACCGACCGCAGGGTTGGGAGATGCCTCGGGAAAGCTCCGAGTCACCAAGTCCCGCAGTCTGGCCGCGAGGTCAGCTGCAGGAGCAGCGCTTCGGAAAGGCTCCGGGTCAGGCACAAACGAGCGGGCTGTGTGGGAACTCCTCACAGCACCTCTCCGGCGCGTCCTGTCCCGTGGCGTGCTCCGAGCACTGTGGCGTGGCTGCGTTGTTGCCAGCACCTATGTCACCGCGTGTCACAAAGGCTCCTCGGACACCCTGTGCCGTTCCCTGCCATGGTGACCACGCTGCTGCACCGTGTCACAAAGGGCCCATGCACACCCTGCCACCTGCCCCGGCCCTGCCCCCGCTCCACCCAAAGTGGCCAAGGTTGGAAGGAATCCCTCGGCCCAAGTGTCTAAGAGAGCCCAACAGGACCTTGAATGATTTGATGGCTCGGGCCATCGGCAACCGCTGCCCTGCTCTGCGGGCTCAGGGCGGCAGAAGGAGCCCCCAGGGCTGCCGACGCAGCCGCAGCAGGAAGGGCACGGGGCCTGCCGCAGAAGCTGGCACGGCCTCCCTTCTCTCAGCTGATAATTGTCTTCAACCAAAGTCAGACTTTCACTTCAAAGCCAGCTCAGTGCAGGCAAACCCTTGGGCAGCTAAGATCTCCAAAAGGCTGCTCGATCCAAAATGACCAATTGCTCTTTAATTTCTCCTTTTGGGTCACTGCTGATCCTCTCCTTCTCTTTCCCCTTCCACTCAGCTGAGTTGGCAAAAGCTGGATTAGCCACTTTATCCTTATGGATGAGCATGGCAACTTGTTTTGGTTTGGGAAGACAGGTATTTGCTAGGTAAAAGTTGGAGGTTTTTTTGGAATGGAGAGCGTAAACTTTTTTTTTTTTTTAATTATAAATTTACAATTAGAGGTTTTTAGGCAAAGATTTGGGAAATAGGAATAGCAGTTTTTTATTAGTATGTATTACAAAGTAAACAAACAAACCCCCTTCAAATAACTACAGTATTAATAGCAAAAGAAAAACTGTATTAAGAACTTTGAGGGTTTTGTCTTACAAAACTTAGGGCAGTTTGGTTTTGGTGTTCTTGCAGGATTTTTAGAGCAGCAAGCTGAAAGAGTGGAAAGTTTCGGGCTGGTAGCTGGGATGGCAGGGTGTCCCGGCAGCGCGGGGCTGCAGGGTCACTCTGCAGCAAGAGGAGCAGCGCTGAAGAAGCCGAAGGCGGGGCAGGGCTGGCTTAACTCCTGCGGGTGGCAGAGAAGGCTCCGGATTCCGGCTGAACTGGCCAGAGTAGATTTTTGAGGACTGGATTTTTTTTGGCTACAGTGAAACTTTTCCAGTTAGCAACAGTTTAGCCGGTTTTTTTCTCTTTTTTTTGAACCTCGGGGAAAAAAAAAAAAAAAAAGGACAGCTTCTAGCTGCTTTAAGCTTTGTTTTTTACTTGCATGGGGGTTTTTTGTTATTTTGTTTCTGTTTTTGTTTCAGCTAAGTATTTTGAAGTATTTAACATTTGGTTGCTTTGGTAACTTATGGGGAAAAAATTCTTTAGAGAAAGAAGGAACAAACCTAACTCCCAACATTATCTACTTTGAATTTTTTTTCCTACTAACATATTATATTGAGTTTAAACTGTAATATATATATATATATTTATATATATATATACATGCAAATATGGATACAGTCACATTGTCATGGATAGTTTACTTTAAGACAAGGTTTTTTTGAGGTATGCATTGGGGGTTTTTTTTTATTTTTTTGCATTATTTACCAGGCACAACTTGGTTTCTGAGCGAAGACAATTTCACGGATGAGATTTTTTTTGCTGGAGGCAGGATTAATTTAAACAGGTTTTTTCAGTATACTTTTCATGTGTACTATTGGAACTTTATTTTTTGTTGTTGTTTGCACGGGCTTAGATTGGGCAGGATTTGCTCGGTTGGTGGAACTTTGAGTGTTTACTAGCTATGTGGCTTTTGCTAAATTAATACTTTAGGTTTTGAAAGTTTTTTTTACTTAGTGCTTTTAAGGTAGCTTTAAGCAGGTTATTGCACTGTTTAATTTTTTCGACCGCTGGTGCATGATAAGGAATATGGCATACTTACTTAATGCTGTGTTTTTTAGCTTAGGTGCTTATAAGACAATTTTTGAAATGGGTTTTATTGTTTGATTTGAGTTTTTCAGGGGTGCTGTGTTTTCACAGGACTTGTTTTTTTAGGCTCAGGATGGTGTTTTGGACAGTAGCATGAGGCACAGGGTAGGTTTTTAACTATTTAGTGATGGCTTTTCCTATCGTTAGTACATAGCGCTTGCCCTGGCGGGTTTGGAGAAGGCTGATGTAGTTAATTTGTTAGGTTTATTTATATTTATATTTGGACTACTGCTTACTATACCATAAGGGCTTTACTTGCTTGGCTTGCTTGATTGCAGCACATGTTTTATAGTTATGGATAACTTGAGAAATACTGTCTATGGTTAAATTTACTTCTTGGTTTTGGGCTCACTTAGAGGTGGCATTTCTGCTTGGATGATTCGAGGCATTATGGGCTTATTGAGCTAGGAACAACTTTTTTCTGTCTTGCTAATTGAAATTTTGATACTTTTATTTTGGCAGCTTGATTGACTTGCTTATTATTTTGCTGTTTTTTATTAGCTTGATTCTTGGGAACATGTGGGAATTACGTGGCGGATTTTTACAGGTAGTTTTTTATGCGAGGGGCAATGTTTTTTTATTCATCAGCAGCCTAGATTTTTTTTTTTTTTATGTTGCAAGTTGGCCTTTTTCTACTTTTTTAGCCAACTCTACGGAGCATTGGCTGCTACTTCCGAATTAGTGTAGAGGTAGAGCTTTGGCTGCTCTTTGTTTTTAGCAATGTCAAGGGTTAATTGGACAGCTTTGAGTTTAGCAAGCTGACTTGATTTTTTTTTTTTTCCTTTCAGTGGCTTTTGCAACTTGTTGTGTGGGGTTTTATACGGCTGCTTTCTACTTATGGTTCATTTTTACGATGCAACAGGAATCGTCAATGAAAAGGGCGTAGCGTGGTTTTTTTGCCGGCAGTTGGTTGTACGGAGGAGCTTTTTTTGCTTGTGTCACTTGTTCTTGCTTTTCTTTGTCTGTGAGACTAAAGTTGTTGTTTTTTTTCTTTTCTGGTCAGTTTGTAATTATTTTTAAAATTTATGGGTGATTTGTGTTTTAATATGGGCGCGCTGTGTGATGAGGGCAGTCTATTTGCTCTATGTGGTGTCAGTGGCATGGTGGGTGGAGGCAAATGAGGATTCGGTACCTTCAAATGTTCACAGAACCATGGAATTCCACGCTGGATGGGTTGGAAGGGACCTTAAATCTCTCATTCCCAAGCCCTGCCATGGACAGGGACACCTCCCACTGTCCCAGGCTTCTCCCACCTGGCCTGGGACACTTCCAGGAAGCCAGGGGCAGCCACAGCTTCTCTGGGAATTCCATCCCAGCCCTCATCACCCTCCCAGGGAGGGATTTGGGTTATAATATTTGGGTTTGGCTTAGGATATAAAACCATGTCCAGGATGGGTTAGGTAATTTGGGTTTTTTTCCAAAACAAAAATCCCTTCAGAATTGTGGAATTTTATTCTTCCATGTTCTAGAATGTGCTGAACTATTTTTATGGATGAAATGAATGAAATTATCCCAGATGAAATAGTTTGCTGCCAGTTAAGAGCCTGCTGCTATAATTATTTATTAAGCATAGATCTCTTTAGATTGGTGACGTGTTTACCAACACCACAGTGCCACATCTACATAAATTATAAATAAATACATCTATATATATATAGTGTAACCCATGATTGAAGTGATGTTGTGCCTGAATCCCTGATATCACCCACCTTTTCCTCTGGAAGGATTTTTACTTTGAGTATTTAAGGGAGAACTTTCCCCTTTCTGTGTGTGTTAGCCATTGCAGAGTTTCCCTGCAGAAAGCTCCAACCTGTATTGACATTTTACTTTCCTTTCTTCCCCTGATCCTGCCTGCCCTTGATTCCAGAGGAGAACAATGGGAGGGGAGTGAGTGCTGAGGGTATTTACAGCACAATCATGGGAAACGCTCCCCTCACCACCGAGCCCTTTTCCTTCCCCTGGCAAATCCTCTGGCTCTGCTCCAGCCTCGGGATCCACGAGCCTCTTCCCTGAGGGAATTGTTATCAACCTGGAAAACTCCTGTATTCCAGTGGCACAAGGAGACATCCGAGATCCACCTTCCTGGTGCATTCAGAAGGTGCTGCTGGGGGAGTTACACTGCTCTGAACAGCTCCAAAGGTCAGAGATTTCTTTGTAATCAATTCCTTTTCCCAGCCTTCTGAAGTCTAATGATCAGCTTTCCATGTTTGTTGTGGTGGTTGCAGGGTTTGAGGGGCAGCAGAGTAAATTGGATTTAGGGATAAATTGCCATTTCTTCACAAGACTCTGAAAAGGGAGGGGAGGGATGTTAATATTTCATGTGGCTGGGAGAGGAAATGCCTGGCAGTGCCAGGGGAAGAGTCACAGCACCTGGGCTGAATTCACCCAGGTTTTTTTGGCAGCAATGATCTCATTGCTCATCATGAAGGGAACAGAAAACAATTCTGCCCCAGGGCAAGAGAAGCCTGGCTCAGGAGGGGCTATCACTGCAGTCACAGAAGGTTTCAGTGAGCTGGAGAAGGCAACAGAAATGGGATGTGTGCTAAAAGAAATGTGAGGGGGTAGAAGGTCAATACCAAAAATCAAACCAAATTAATCCTTCCTTCTTTTGTTTTTGCTGTGTTTCCATCTGTTTCCATCTTTCCATTTGCTGGGTTTCCAAAGCAAGGAAGGGGCAGGAGTTTAGGAGGGGCTGGTTCAGCTCAGCCTTGCTGATAAAGCAATTTGGGTTTTCCCTCATCAATCTGTTTCATTACCTACAAATGCAGAATTGGAGAAGTTGTTGGATATTTTTTGCGTTTTTCTGCAGCTGGCTGCAGGAGGCTTTGCTCAGACTGGGGGTTGGGGCTGTCCAGCCTGGAGAAGAGAAAGACCTGGGGAGATTTCATTGGGGCCTTCCAAGACCACAAGGGAGCCTGAAAGAGCTGCAGAGGGACCTTGGACAAGGACCTGGAGCGCCAGGACAAGGGGGAATGGCTTTAAACTACAGGAGGAGAGATTTAGATGGGATCTTGGGAAGGAATTCCTCCCTGGGAGGGTGGGGAGGGCTGGGCTGGAATTCCCAGAGCAGCTGTGGCTGCCCCTGGATCCCTGGGAGTGTCCAAGGCCAGCTTGGAGCCCCTGGGACAGTGGGAGGTGTCCCTGCCCGTGGCAGGGTGGGGCTTGAAGGTCCTTCCATCCCAAATTCCATGATTCCAACCCAAAGATAACCTGGATTGGAGGCAGCAGTGCCTGGGGGCTAAAGCACCTTCCCAGCTGTTATCAGAACAGGAGTTGCAGACATTTTATCCCTGGGTTTTCTTCCTTGTCCCTCAGCTGGGAGGTGATGGGAACGACCAGCAGGAGCTTCCCCAGGCCCTGGGAGTGGGACACTGGGAAGGGGACACTGGGAGTGGGACACTTTGGGAATGGGATACTTTGGGAGTGAGACACTGGAAATGGGACACTGGGAGTGGGACACTGGGAGTGGGACACTTTGGGAGTGGGACGCTTTGGGAGTGGCACTTTTACAACCACTATTGGCTTTGTGGTTTATCCTGAGACAACAGACCCAACCATAAATTGTCACTTCAGGGCCAGCATTTAGTGCCAGCTCAGGGAAATGCAGGGTGGTTGGGGCAGGTATTAAACACCCCCAATAAATCCTGGAGGAGGATCCCAGGGTAACAATGCCTGCTTGCCAAATCTGTTTGCAGAGCGCACAAAAGCAATGAGGAAAACATTGCAACAGCACAAAGGTTTTCTCACAGCTCCACCACAGGCTTCTGCCTCAGGAGAGCTGATTTTTGGTGCTTTTCTTCCAGCCCCAAACTGGGATTGAGCCAGGCCCTGCATCCATTGGGACTGGGATGCTGTGGCTGTAGGATAAACCCCCAGCCAAGCCCCCCAGGGAGCCATTTATCCTGTTTGGAGCCCGTTTATTTTTCCTCCTTCCCCTGAAGATGTGTGTGAGGAGCAGAGATTCAGCCAGGCCCTCTTCCCAGGCCCATGGGATGTGTGTTTCTTTCCCGTTTCCTGGAAGCGCTCGGTGTTTGGGAAGGTTGCTGGGCCACGAGGAGCTGCTGAACACCATCCACAGCCCCTCTCAGGCATTTTCTGCTGGGTGGGACTCCCTGAAAATCCCTTCAGCTTTGTAGGGAAAGCACTTTTCCTACGGGGCACACAGGGTGTGAGGCTGGCTCTGGGAAAGAAATATTCCCAGGGAAGAAAGGCTGGGAGCGTGCTGACGGCAGCACTGCTCTTTCAGGTGTCACTGTAAGAAGCTTCTAAAAAGCTCCATTTCTGCTTGGTGGGCAGAAAGTGCAGGAAAAAGTGCTGGGAATGTGTGGAGTAGGAGCTGAAATGATGTTGGGACAGCTCGGGCTGGAGGCAGGAATGCTCAGCAGGGAAGGAACAGGCAGCCTTAAAAGGAAGAGAAAGCTTGAACGTGTGAATTCTAGACAAAAGAATTTATACAGAGCTGATGAATTATGACCGATTCGCAGCGTGTTTGGGCTCCTGAAGACACAGATTTGGGGTCCCTGACTGTCAGAGCTGTGCTGTGAATTTTGTGGTGGTGCCATCCCCTCCTCCCCAGCACCCCCAGAGCAGGGCTCAGCTGGGCCTCATCCCACCCCTTATCTCCGGTGCATCTGCTGGCTCCAATTCCCCGCAAGAATCAGATTTGAAGGAGTGACAAAAGCCCTCATCGGTTGTTTCTCCTCTTTTGGTGGGGATGTAAACTCAGAGAAGCCAAGGAAAAGAGCCCAGTGCTTCGCAGGGCTTGGGCAGAGTCCCAGGGGTGAATTCCCAAAGGAATGAGGAGTCTGTTCCCCAGCAGGCTCCATGTTCAGTTGGATCCAGGGAATTCAGCTGGACATCCTGGAGCCAAGGCCTGCCCCAAAGCTTTTCTTTCTGGGCTGAAACATAAGAAGTGTGAGTTCCCAGTTTTCCAGGCAGCTCAAACAAGGCAGCAAACACTCCACTGCAGGCTGGGATGTCCATTCCTCGTGCTGGTGGTCAGGGGTGGGTGGAATTCAGGATTTGCCCAAATGGAAGAACTAAAAATAGAAAGAAACCAAGTTGTGAGGGAAAGCTTCTCACAATTTCCACTAAAACAATCCGAGAACTTGCTTTACTCATTTCCTTCTGCTCAAACCAGGTTCTTGTCAATGAATCCTGTTCTTTTTCCTCCTTCTCAAGGAGCATGTGGAGCCCAGGCCCAGCTGTGACTCAGGTGAAAGCACAGCACCATTTTTCCTGCCTCGGGGGAAGAAGGTGAGTCCTGGAGGTCCCCTAAGAAATGACCAAATTTTGCAAGCCAAGGAAGCTGGGATGAATCTTTCCTTGAAACTCTGGGCTGGGAATAATTCCCTTCACATTTCCTGAGTGGGGATGAGCTGGTTGTGGTGCCAGGAAAGGCCAGGGGAATATCTCAGATACTCACCTGTAGGATTTGTGTTTTATACACTTGGCATTTGTGGGGAACAGCAAGGCGAACACACTCGTTTCCTTCTCTCAGGCCGTGAATAACACTGAGGAAATTGTTTGCACTTGAAAACCACAAGGTGGGGAGCTCAGGGACATCAAAATGCAAAGAATTGTAATCTGCGGGTGAAACTCTGAAATCGAGTGTTGAGCAAGATGCTTCTAAAGGAAACAATATATTTTCAGAATTAGATCACTAGTGATTTTTTTCTGCTGTGCAAAATAATTTCTCATTCACTCTTTGAAGGAAATAAAGAAGAAAATTGCATTTCACCTCCCTCTCCAGCTCCTTACTTTAATGTATACCTAGGCAGAATTTCTTGTCCTCTAATTTGAATTATCAGTTTGTGAAATGGTTTTTTCCTCCCCTCTTCCAGCTTGTTTCCAATTCTTTGCCTATAAGGAAATGATTGTGCTCCCCCTTTCCCACCCTTTTCTCATCCAAATTAGAGCTTTTTGTCATTTTTTCCCCCATGGTATCACTTTCTTGGGTTATGAAGCAAAGCCTCATGCTCTGAGATAAACCTGGATACGTGGAGATGACTCAGGATTATTGGAATAATTGTGACTTTTCTTTTTGGGTTTTATTTTAAACCATCTCAACCCAATGAGAATATTTAACACAACCATGTCAGCTACAGGGGTAGAATTTAATTGAATTTCCTCAGATCCAAGGCCTGGCAGAGCTGCTGAGAAGGAATTCCACAGAGGGGAGGAATTAATCTAAAAGTGAGGGATCAGGTGTATCAGCAAAGGAATTCAAGTTGAGGAAACAAGGGGAGCACTGAATCAAGTTGTCTGCTTGGGAAATTCTCCAGGCTGCAGCAGAGAGAAGGAAAGAAACCCAGCCCACCTCAGCCAGGTCTTGGAAAGTCTCCAGCAAAGTTCAGGCACTGGAGGGCAGAGGAAATGCCTGAGGAGGAACTTCTGGATGTGCAGAAAACGCTCAGCCCTGGGCGCGGGAGAAGCAGGAGCCTGCCTGGAGCTCTGCCCTTGGGATAAAGAACTGAGGGAGAGAACACAGAGCTCAGAGGGGACAGCAGGAGCCTGCAGTGAGGAGCTGCTGGGCTGTCCCACAGCCCTGGATTTGGGAACAGGATGGTTTCTGTGTCAGCCCTGCCACGTGGGGAGCAGTTCCCTGTCCCATCCATTCTGTGCTCCCAGAGGATGAGGAGCCCTGGTGACAACCAGCTCTCCTCGGCCCTCAGCCAGAGAAGGGAAGCAGAGCCCTTGCCCAGGCTGGGAACTTCCTTCACTCCCAGCCTGGGTGACACCAACCTCCAGCATCTGATTCAGGATCAAAGCTTCCTCCTGCAATTCCAGCCCTTAGCGACGCAATCCTTCGTGTCCATCCCGCTGGAAGAAACAGCAGAGTTTGAAGGAGTTTAAATCTTTTCAGAATGCATCTTTTCAAAGGTGAACTACCCAGGAAATGCTTTGCTTCAGTGGCTCGCAGGCAGCTGCAGTTGTTCAGGATTTCCACCAAATAACCTGGAAGATCCTCCAGGAGTTTGTGTATGTTGAGGAAAACAGGCACAACAGGAAAGTTTGTGCATGGAGCCAAGTTCAGGTGTTACCTAGAAATTCATTTCTGGTCCCCAGAGCCCAAAGCTCTGAATTCCCAGGATCAAGGAACCCCAGACTGGTTTGGGTGGGAAGGGACCTTCAAACCATTCACCACACCTTCCACTGGACCAGGCTGCTCCAAGCCCTGTCCAACATGACCTGGAGCATCAAAAAAAAAAAAAAAAATTCCTCCTGGAAGTCCTGGCTCAGCTGAGAAGCTGCACATCATTATTGGTGCTCCTGCACTCTCCCAGGGGGTGTTTTTCACTCCATTCCCTGAGCTGGCTGCTGGAGAAGGAGCCTGGCACCAGCTGCCCTCGGGAAAAGCTGTGAATTTTGGGGAGGATGCAGAACAGCATTTAACAGTGTGGGACAGCCATAAAGCCACCCTGCTGGTGTGACTCAGCAGAGGCAGGAGCTGTTTGCTTTGGCACAGGAGCTTCCTCAGGCCAGGATCTTTGCTCTCACTGAGATTTGTGGGGCAGAAAAGCTCTGTCAGCCTCTTCCCAGCACTCTGAAGACATCAGACTTGTCTTGGGATGGTGCATAAACGCCCAATAACATTCGAGTGATACAGAGAGGTTTATAATAACCCATTCCTCAGCACACGGAGTGATTCAGAACTGTTTGCATGCCTGTGTGGGACAGATCCTTCATCCTCTGAGGGGAAAACGTGAGATTTTTCCTCCAGAAACTGGATAATGGGGTACTGATGGTGGAGTCAATTTGATCACGTGAAATACAGCTCCTGCTTGGCTGCAGTTTTGAAGCACCTTCCCAAAGACAGCAATAACTCTGAGGAGCTGAACCCTGAGACTCATCCTTGTCTCCTGGGAGTTTTTACTGCCCTCAGTGCTCCCTGCACCTGCACTGCAACGAGGGCAGGATTTTATGGCCCCTCGAAAGTCCTGTACACAGCTTTTCCTGCATTTACTGCTGCTAAACACAGCCTTTGTGGGATCATATGGCACTTTAAGTGCTCTGATTTACAGAGAGGCAGCAACTCCATCTGTAACAAACATCCTAAAGCTGAGTTTAAGAGCGATCCACTGTATTTATTTGGCACATAAACACTCCCCTGCAAGGCATGTGCCTGAACTCACAGGAACATCACGGGCACAGCAAGGTCACAGCCAAGCTGAAGGTGACAGGGGAGAAAGGCAAATCTTGGGAATTAGCAAATGGAAAACCGTCCTTTTCTCCTGGTAAATATTCCGGATACGTGGCTGAGATTTCTTCCTAGGATAAAGAGCCTGGTGTTACACAGAACAAGAAAAAGACAACCCCAGGCTCGGTTTAGCTTTAGCTTTCCAAAGTTATGCGTTTTATCTGTGGATAGAAATTGTTTCCCTGGAATTAGGAAACTCCAGGTGGCTCTGCGAGGTCAATTATCTTTGAGCTCCCTCAAGCGGCACTGAAACCTTGGGGTTTGTCACAGAAATCCTTGAGTTTCTTACAAAAAATTCTCGAGTTTGTCATAGAAATTCTCGAGTTTGTCATAGAGATCCTGGAGTTTGTCATAAAAATCCTCGAGTTTGTCATAGAAATCTTGGAGTTTGCAATAGAAATCCCCGAGTTTGTCACTGCAATCCTCAACTTTGTCACAGAAACCCTCGAGTTTTGTACAAAACCCCTCGAGTTTGTCACTGAAATCCTTGAGCTGGTCCCTGAAACTTCCCAATTTGTTGCACAACTCCTTTCCTAACGAAGCCCTGTCATTCGTGCTCGTGTTTTTCACAGCAGCTGTAGCAAACGGAGATGCTCGGGTTTCCAGGAATCGAAACCACTTCAGAGCAGTTGAAGGCGATCCATTTAATAACACAGTTCTCTTCTGACACATCTCTGAAAAGACACAGATCAAGGGAAATGAAGCGTTTTATGTCCAAGAGGAGTTTGCAGCTGATTCCCAACATGATACCTGCGTGTTGTGAGAAGTTGTTTTGAACTTTTTTTTTTTTTTTCTTCTGTGGTTCCTTCTCAAATTCATGCCAGAGTCGCTGGAAAGTGAACGTGTTGTTCAACATCTCAGGTAAAACTCAGCCCTTTGCTTTCTACACCTTGAAGAGGTAAATAAATCCTCTGGCTTCAATCCAGAGGTTTTTTAATGTGGTTTTGCCTCGTTAAAAGCACATTTTATTTAAGAAGAACATTTTTTAATCAGAAAGCAATTGATGGGCACACAGGATTCAGGTCGTTTTTGGTGCAAGGAGATGAAATTTGATAGCAGACTGGAGCTTTTCACAGTTAAAAAAAAATAGCTTTTTCAAGGGTTTGAATAATATGGCAAGAACCTTTTGGAGCAAAGAGCTCAAGAACAAAATGACTTTGGAGAAGAGAAAACTTGCAGTGTTTGAAAGATCTACAGGGAAACCGGAGTGGGAGTGTTCATCAGGGACTGCTAGGACAGGAGGGAATTCATTTCCACTGTGTGAAAAACGAGCTCCACTCTCTTTTCAAATGTTTATGAGTTTAATAAAAATTAAAGACAGACAATTAGGAGACATAAGAGCAAACGTTTCAGCTGGGGTGCCTCACCAGAAAGCAACGCCCTTCTCTTTTCAATGGCTGTGTTTTTAAGGATTGCTGTTTTGCATATTCAATAGATATTAAAACTTTTTGTTTGCTTGTTTAAAGTTTTGCTAATTATCTTATTTGATCGATTTGTTTGTGGGCCTTTTTATTGTGTTTGGTAACATGGGTTTTGGCTGGTTTTATTTTGATAGAGAAACTAGAAATCCAGCAGCTTTTATGTAGGGTGATGACCTCTCCCTCATAATTGTTGGCTTGGTCAGTCTCAGATGTCACAAAGAAAAAATGAATTTTTCTACTATTCACACTATGTCCCAATCAGAAAATACACTCATCACCTTTCTAAAGATTGACATTTATCTTTACATTGACACTTCTGAGAGGAATGACAGGTTTGTCTTTACAAACAAACTCTGGGTCTGCTGGTGGATAAAACCAGCACTGAGAGAGAAAAGAAACAATGGGAAGGATCCCACTGATTGATGAATGGAAAAGAAGATGTTTGCCTTCACAAACAAATGGTGGGTTTGCTGATAAATGAAAATGGATGTTGAAAGATGAAAGAAACAATGGGGAAACCCCATAAATTCCATAAAAATTCAAAGTTTAAAGGGGGTTGTACGTTAAGGAGGAATTTTGGGTATTGGGCACTCTGGGAAGTATGTAACTCTCAAGTACCTCAGGCAACGGGGGAAAAGAGGGAAACTCCTGCTTCTGCCCCAGCCCAGGGACATTTGTTATTTCTATCACCTGCTAGTTTGACACCATGAACCATTCTGGTTTTACCTAAGACGTGAATCATGAGCATTGTGGTGCTTTTTTGTCCACAATGTGCTGTTAAGAGCAAGAACACGCTGTTCTTACAGCTGGGATGGTGGCTGTTCTACACCATTGATTCCACACTGCATGACTAAAGAAAATCTCTCCTTTTCCTTACTAAGTTGAAGCTACAACTTAGTGCAAATAGGTGTTAAAAGAGAATGAATGCAATAATCCCCCTTTTCTTTTTTGGTCTGTAGTGGATACCCCCTTGAAGAATCCAGAACAACTCCAAAATGTTGTGCATACAATGAAGAAAAGGGAACACTAAATTCCCTTTGGATGATGAGGCTAGAAAACCTGTTTGACTCACTGTCACTGTTTCTCACCACACCTAATGTAACTAACAAGAAATTCAGCTGACTTTCTCTGTGAAAAACACGGTTCATTTTTTGTTAAAATTTTAAAAGTTTAATAATAAACAATAAGACAAGAAGAGACATAAGAAAAGCAAAATGACAGACATCTGGGTGCCTGGTGTTTCCACTCAAGGCACGGCTTGCCAGCAAAGGACCTTTAAATACCATAGGTATGGCATATTCATACATTTCATCCGCGATTTAAACATTCCTTTTGACTTTAGGTGTTTCTGCTTAATTGCAACTTTTCTCCCCCACCATTCTTTCCTGCACATAAAGTTTTTGTGGCTTCACAAAGTCGCAAATCTCTTGATAACGAAGGCAATAAATTCTTCTTGTTGGAGTCCTTGGTGTCCTTGCTGTTATGTCTATCCACATGAGATGCTGTGAGGAATTTCTTAATTGCTTCTCCCATTTGTTTTGTTTGTTTGTTTGTTTTTTGGTTTTGGTTCTTTTATTTTTATTTTTTGAGCTAGTTACAAAAAACATCTGCTATAGCCTAAAAACTGTATTTATCCCACTACTACAAGAGGGTATATTACTGTAGCATAACTTTCTACCATAACGCATATGAGATTCATTTTCATATTTGTAAAAAGCCAAACACTTAATATGTATTTATAACAACACTGAGGCAGTTTTGCAATGAAGCAGCAGCGTGTCATGGTGCTAAATAGGAATTTGGCATTACCTCTAATGTTCACTGCTACAAAGTATAGCAGGACACAGCAAGGCAGACTGGGTTAGCACAGTCATTCCTCCCCTGCCCTTCCCTTCCTCCTGCCCATCCCATTGTCTCCTCTGCAGAAGATGCAGGCTATGAAAACAAGGCAAGATTGCCAGCTATTTTTCTTCTGCCACAGGACTTGTTAGACACCGTGTTTTTTCAAAGGACTGCATGTGCCTCCCCCCAGCCTGCTGCTTTCTCATTCTATAAAAGAAGAGAGCTGAAGGAGTTTCAGGCATGTGAGTGCCTGACCTCTCTTTCCCTCTAAAGGTTCTGCCTCCCAAAGCCCTGGTTACCTGCTGTGCTTTGGCACGAGAGCCATTCCAGCCCGAAACACAAGGGCAGTGGACTTCAACTGCAAAGCCTCTCTCTGCAATGGGATTGCTTTGAGCCTGCAGCCTCCATGGGCAAGGGCTTTGTGGGGCAGGGGCCATCACAGCCTGTGCCCTGCACACAGAGCCAGGAAAAGCAGCAGATCCTGCTGGCTTCTGCTGCTGCTGATCCGAGCAGCAACTCCCCTGGGAGTTCCTCCAGGGAACTTCACACCTAGGGCTTCCATCACTGTTGTGGCTGTGGGAACTTGTTGCTTGCCAGTTCTTCACCATCCTTGTGGATTTCTGAGCATGTCAGCACAGGTGTCCATGGCCCTTCCTTCATCCCCAGCCTGCAGCACTCACAGCCCCTGCGGCCTCCCCCTTGCTGCAGCTCATTTGCAAAGTGCTGCCAAAGGCAGCGGAGCTGGCTCAGGATCCCTGTTGGCTCCTGGGCTCCAGGATGACCTTCAGAGGGACACGTGGAGCGCTTCCTGAAGAGCTGCCCGTGGCATGGTGGGTGGATTTGCCCTCCCGGGTGGCTCTGGTTGGAGCTGGATGCTCCGTGGAGTCCCGGAGTTTTCTCAGCTGCCTTTGCAGCAAGTTCTCAGCCAAGGTGTGGCTCTGCTGCCATCCCAAATCTGCAGCTGCCCTGCCCAGCCTGAGAGCAAGTGGGGCATGTGCTGGGCATGGATGGAGATTTCCACGGCCAAAATCCTCCAGTATTTACAACTGCTCATTGCTCTGGACAGCACAAATCACAAAACACCCATCGCAGTTGACAATTGTAATTTCTTGCAGATTCCTACAGCTGCACTGCTGATCGACAAATACACCAGAATTGATTTCACATGAAAAATGTCATTTATTACAAATCGCTACACCCGCGCTGACAATACAGAACTATGCTGATGTCAATTTAAGTTTAAAAAAAGGAATTTATTAGATTTTTACAACAATGCTATGTAAAAATATAGAAATATCCACTTCAGTTAAGAAAACCTTAATTTATTGCCAACATCTACAACAACTCACTAGACACAAAGATCAATTAGGTGTCCTCTGGGACACCAGGACCATCTCCTACGCAGGATGTGCTGCACTGCGGAGGATTTCGGCGAGGGAAGAATGCAATCAATCAATATGATTGGTAAAGCATTGTTCAACTTTATTGCCCATAACATCCGTTCTTATACTTTTGCCCCAAGCATTCAGCATACTTGTCAAATTATAATTGGTTAGCATACACTACTCATCTATACTTGATTGGCTATATCAAGCGTGAGAAGGTTCCTCCTCTTGGCATGCTGAAAACTTTGTATACGTGCTTACTGCTACGCTCTATTAAGCACAAGTTCTTTTATCTTTGGCCTGTATCCGTGCTTACTGCTGTCCCAAGGACAGCTTATCTTAGCAGCGCGTAGGCTGCCAGCACTTGGTATCGGGCCATGAGGCCTCTAATGATCCGTGGCCTTGCTCTGCTAACCATTCTTCAACAATTCCCTCTTTTTTATTTTGTGCAGCAAACGCAGCGTGCCGAGTAGTTACTGTTTCTGCTATGCGATACATCATCTGTTGCAAGCAGCAAAAAAAGCAAGATACAAAAAGTACAAGCAGTATAATAACAATCACAATATTGATTACATGTTGCAGTAGGGAGGTTATCCAAGGCCCTAGCCCGAAAGATCATAGCCAATCTGTTAAACCCAAGCCTGTGTCTTGCTGCAAATGACTAGTGAGTTCTTACAACTTAGCTATTTGGGTATGAATTGACATGGAGTGATCTCTCTGTACTACCTTGTCAAACTGCCAGAGCAGTTGTAGGTTTTCTCTTGCCCTTAAGTCTTCAATTAAGTGTACCCCCTCTAACCCTGGCTGTCCAGTATCGATGTCGCTCTTGCAGGGTCATTAGCAGGACGGATCCATTTACTAGGCATCCATTGGGGCCCTGTGGGGGTAAGAACACAAACATAACCTCTACCCATGTACTGAACTTCTGCGGGACCTTCCCATACTCCAGTTTTGGGATCTCGGTACATGACTTTAAACAATGGCTTAGTTGCTTCCTCCTTTACTCCGCCTGAGTGGATGACCGCAGGGGGCTCCGAGTGGTCCCCCATTACACACAGATAGTTTAATACAAATAGTGTTTTTGATAGCATGGTCTGCACTTCCACCTCCTCCTTATATTTTAACAGATAATCCTTGAGTGTTTGGTGGGCTCGCTCCACAATCGCCTGACCTGTTGGTGAATGTGGGATACCTGTGATGTGTGTCACACCCCACTTCTGTAAGAACCTTTGGATCCTGCTGCTCACATATGCAGGGCCATTATCTGTCTTAATCTGTTCTGGCACCCCCATCACCGCAAAGCAAGTAGTTAGGTGTCGTACCACGTGGAGAACTTTCTCTCCCGGCTGCACTGAAGCCCAAATAAATTTACTGAAAGTATCAATTGTAATATGCACATATTTCAATCTACCAAAGGAGGATACGTGAGTTACATCCATTTGCCAGATGTGATTGGGTCCAAGGCCCCGTGGGTTTACTCCCATCCCTAGTCCAGGCCCATGCTGACTACAGAGAGGACAGGATCTGACAATACCACGGGCATCATTCAGAGATATGCGAAACTGTTTCTTTAGGCCTCGCGCATTCTGGTGAAAAGTCTCATGAGCAATACGTGCCTGCTGAAATCCGTCTTGTGGTACTGCAACAGAAACCAACTGATCAGCTATGGCATTACCCTGACCCAAACCTTCTGACCATTTGTGGCTTCGAATATGCAAAATCGCAAAAGGAGCTGAGCGCAGCCGAACAGCTTGCCTCAGCTGCCTCAAAAGTTCCCATAACCTGTCATTCTTTATATCCTTTATCAATGCATCCTCAATCCGCAGCACCACCCCTACTACGTATCATGAGTCTGTGACAATATTTACACCCTGATCAGGCCAATTCATAATGATCCAAAGGACAGCCCTTAATTCTAGCATCTGCAATGAGTCCTCAGTAGTCGAGTCCACGTGCCCTCCTCCATCCATCCAGATCAAGGCAGAGCGTTTGCTTTGTGATGTCAGGGCACGGTTGTCACGTGGTCGTGGTGACATCACAAGGTTGCCTTGGTGCACGGAAGGCCTCAGGGGTGTCAGAGCAGCTCTTGGCCTTGCTCAGTGCAGGAACTTGGTCCTGTGCTTGAGGCTTTTGTCAGGGGGCAGCTGCTGACTGACAGGAGACTTCTTTTAGCTAGCGTTAGAGCGCAGTCTGCAAACTTGCACAGCAGTTGCCACAATGATTGGGCAACTCGCCGCTGCAGTTTTCACTGTTTATGGAGTTGCCTATTCCTGCTATTTCCTAACTAACCTGGCAGGTAAGTAGAGGTTTTCCCTGAGTGTCACCTAACCTGGTTTTTGTGTCTTCCTGCTCTTTCTTAGTGACTGAGTTCATTTGGAAACAGAAAGGCCATCCAGATGCCGCTTGGGTAAAGCTCCTGCCAACATGTTCAGCTCCAAAGGGGGTGTGTGTAGCCACGGCCGTGCGGGCAGCATTTGCAAGGGAGCCTGCAGGGGTTGCGTTCCCTCTGTTGGAGAGTCTGTGGCAGCAGAGTTTGCCAATTCCTCCCTTGCTGGGTCAAGCAGGACAACTTTGAAAATGTAGACTGGGAGGCCTTGGAAGGTCTTCTAAAAATGCTCTGGTTGTCTCCAGTTTTCTCAAAGCATCTGCTTCATTTTCCCTTGCCCACTGCAGGTCACCTGAGCCGGGTATTCAGAGGTGCTGATCCCAAGGTGAGTAAGGAAAGAACATTTGATGTTCTTGGCGTTTAAGAATTGTGCAGCAAGCTGTGAGCTTGGCCTGTGGCAGTAGAGTGTAGAGGGCCAGCTGAGTAGGCTGCAAGAAAATCCATTTCCATGTCTACAGCAGCAAGAGCAAAGGCATCACTGCCTATTTCCTAATTTTCCATTTCAGAGCTTTAAAAGAACTAAAAGATAAGTTTTGCAGAGAGAATGTGCTTCCTGATAGTAGTCAGGGGGGAATATGTAATTTGGAGCAATTTGCAGTGTCCAGTTGAATCAGCCCATTAGAATTTAGTCTGAGGGACTTAGAATCCCCTTGCTCTGCAAGTTGATGATTTGTGCTTAGTAGAGCTGGTTCTAGAGCTGAAGAGAAAGAAGGTTCTAAATGATAGGTCATGGCCTGTGTCTAACGCTCCTGTCTGTCCACAGATCCCAGAACCAAGAGCAGACTCTCCTCTGGCTTCCTCTGCTCCTGGACGAGAAGGCAAAGAGGAGCCAAATGACCACAAGGCTCCAGCTGTGGTCACACCACAGCCGCAACTTTCCAAGACAGTAAGTGCCACTTCTGGAGGGTGCTGTCTTTAGTGCGAGGCAGAGCTGCAAGTTTCTGAGCAGCCAGCTCTTGCTGTTGGTGGCTGAGGATGCCGAGTGCTGCAGTCCTGCCAGACCTAGCCATTCCCCTCAGCCAGTGACAGCTGGAAAATGGGCTTTGAGCTGCCATGTTTAGGCCCCAGCTTGCTGGGATTCTGATAGAGGCCAGCCTGGAGCAGGAAGGTTCCCTGTCTGCAGAGGAGGGAGCATGTCAAAGGCACTGTGCTCAGCCTTGGTGGATACGTAGGGGACGCTGTGGTCTGGGGACACCTGTCCCCCTCCACAGACTCGCCAAGTACCCACAGGCACAAAAAGTATTGATGTGACAACACAAGCTTTTTGGGGCGGTTTGTCCCCACGAGCTTCTTGGCTGTGCTTACCTGGGAGCATTTCAGAGACACACTGGGGACGTGGAGTTTCTGCTTCAAGTCAGGGATTTTGGTGCCTTGGTTGCCAGGTTGTTCTTTTGGTAAAATGGAAGCAGAGGTGGGCAGGGAAGCAGAAAGAAGTGGCTGAATTAATGTGAATTGTGGGCAGAAAGGTGAAAAAGCTGAGCTTGACAGCAGCTCCCAGTCACTGGCTGACAGCACCTTCCTAAGGGCTTGCATTTAAAATGGGATCTGGGGCTAATCTCTGCCAGCCACTTTTCTGACACAAACTCTTTTGTTGTCTCAGATCTCCACAGGCTCTTCTATTGAAGCTGCAGCAGCAGGAGCAGCAGTGTCACCTGAAGGGGCCTGGCCTGCCCCAGCTGAGCAGTGGAGCCTGGGCAGTTCCTTCATCTCCAGCACTGACAAAGCTGCTGCTCAGCAACAGGAGATGGAGTATGAGGAGGATGACTTCCTGGGGTTCATGAGTACGTCTTGTGTCTTTCTTCTCTGAGGGACAGTGTATTGTGAGCATGTGTCAGCATAGCTGGACTCATTGATCCTCCTCATCTCAGTGCCCTTTGTGATTGTACAGCACAAGTCATTGAAGCTGCTTCTTGCCCAGAGCAGCTGCCCGTCCTGTGCCCTCAGATAAGACCTGGTGGGGCTGAGAAGAGAGCCCAGCTGACTCTCTGCCTCCCATCACCTGTTGGCACAAAAGGGCACTGGCGTGCACCTGGGTGTGTCTGCTCTCCAAGCCAATCCTGCCGTGTCCTCAGTGGGGGCAGCAGCTTGGAAGGGGCTGGGTGTGGCCGTGCCTTCTTGCCATTGCTTGTCAGTGCTGGTGCCTGGGCTTTGGCAGCTTTGTGGCGGTGGCTGCCCTGGCCCTGAGGGCTGGTGTGAGCGCCGAGGCTGGAGCCTTCCTTAGCTGGGAGAGTGCCGCTGCCGGCCGGCCGCTGCAGCGCGGAGCTGCCCCGAGGCAGCAGCCCCTGCTCTGGGCCGGCTCCTGCACGGCCTGGGCTGGGCTCACAGAGGGTCAGCATCTCCTCTGGGCAGCTGTCCGTGTCCCGCCGGCACCTGAGGAGCACTGCTGTCCTTGCTGCCCTTGCCCGCTGCGGGAAGGTGGGCACGTGTGCGGGGCTGAGAGGGCGAGTGCAATGGCAGGGTCTGATCCCTGCTGTCAGGGGGAGGAGAAGCAGTGTGGTTCTTCACGTGGGCCACGGGCAAGGGCGTCTTCCAGCTCAGCCTGCTCATCAAGGGTGAGGGTCCTGCTGCTGAAGGCCCCTTGGGGTTGTTTAGAGCATGAGCTGCTTGGGTTTACAAAGGGAAAGGCATTCCTTTGGGAAACTGCTGCAAGGTGGGGAAGATGCCCTCCTCTCCTGGGAATGCATCTCCCTGTGCTTTGTTTTCTGCCAAGGCATCTCTTCAAAGGACTGTAGAAAATCATTCTCTGTGCTGACCTGCTTGTACTGCAGAGCTGCCTGTCTTGTTGCAATTGTTGTTGTTGTTGTTGTTGTTGTTACCCAGCTGGCCACAAAGGACTCAGAAGGCCAGACTGTACAGCACCAGCAGGGCTGCCTTTTGTATCTCTTGGATAGTGGGATGTCTGCTTTCAAGTGAGCATTTTGCATTTTGTTTCCCTCAGGGCAAATGGTGAGCACAGAAAATCCCCGGAGGAAATACACCGAAAAGGAAATTGTTGGCAGAGGGTGAGTCCAACCACAGTTGCTTCTACACAGTCATGGGGCAGCTGATTTGCTGCTGGAATATCTGTCAAGTGTGAAGTCAGGCAAGCTGCAAACATATTCAGACACGCGGGTTAGTCTGCCCCATCTCTCAGTACCGGCCAGAATTTGGAAGTGTGGTCAGAAGGCATTATCAAAGACACTTCTATTTCATTGCCAGAAACAGCAACCTACCCCCTATCATAGCAGTCAGATAACACTTCTCAGGAGCATTTCTTCCCAAGAGTTTGCTGAAGGAAATAGTCTGTGGTGAGGATAAAAACCGCCCAGTTTAGAAACTGAAATCCACGATGAAAGAATCACCTGGCCTTTGGAGCTGAGGCACTAAACCCCAATGCTTCAGAAACAGGCCCAGTGCCCATGCACTGGAGAGGAACATGCATCATCTGCCTTCTGGCAGTGCCCTCCTGCATGCTGCAGGTTGGAGGCATTTCCAGCAGACATCTCCTGTCTGGGCTGGCTTTCACTCCAAGGTCTAAATGGCTTCTCCTTTCTTTGCTGCTGTTTTGTTTCTAGGGCTTTTGGAGAGGTTTGCAGAGCCATCGACACTGCCACGGGCGGAGAGGTAAATGTCAAGAGCCCCTGCAGATTCTGCTGCTCTCCAGGGCTTTCCTGTCTCGTGTCAGCTGCGGCTGCAGCTGTGGCTAGAGCTGTGCTGCAAAGGCACAAGAAGCACAGACTGGTGCCAGCCTGCCAACTGCATTTGGGGCAGTCTTTGTCCTGCTCAGCTGCCAGAAGGAAGGCAAGGAGGGCAGCGGTTCCTTTCAGAGAAGGATGCTCTCCCTGGCTCTCAGATGCTCCAACAAAGGAGCATCTCACTGCTTTCTGGGGCTACGGCTTCAGAGTCCTGAATTCTCATTTCTGGCTGCCAGCAAATACATCTGAATGTTCCTGGCAGTTCCTTAGCCACCTGCAGTGCTGCACTTGGGAACTGCACGTAGGGAGAGATCTGCAAGGTGTCCCTAAAAGCCCCAAGCCCTGCCTATAGCCCGAGATGTATCCACAGAGTACCAAGTCACGCATTACTTCTTCTCAAGTACAGACAGACAGAGAGTGTGCTCAGAGCTTTGGGGGGGTGAGAGTTGACACACCATTGCTAACAAGTGGACAAGGCAAAATGTGGTCAGTGGCCACGTGTCCTGGATCTGGCCCCCAAAGGAGCAGAGAAATGGGCTGTAGGAATGTCACTTCCTAATTACTCCTTTGTCTAATTACAAGGCACTTTGGCACGGCTTGGCGGTGTCATTGCAAAATCTCTCTCCCCATGTGTGTTTTGGTCTCATTCCTCCAACTTCTAAAGTTACTGATTTTCAATGTCATTCTAGGTGGCTATCAAGAAAATCTATCTTTGGGGACCGAGCGAGATGGAGGATATTGTTACTGAAATCACGGTCATGAAGAGGAATATGAGTCCCCATCTTGTCCATTATTTAGACGGGTGAGTGGTCATGGTCTCATCCCATGAAGGTTTGTTTACATAGTAAAAGTATGCAAGGTTAAAACCCCACTTTGGACACTAGCAGAAAAGAAAGCTGTTAATTATTGCTTCATTATTATTTCTCTACTCATCTCCAATGGATGGGAAGAGAGTGCAGTTTATCTCCGTGAGTCATCCCTGGCTTTCCAATACATAGTTGAAAAATTGTTCAAAAACCTGCATCAACTCTACCATAAGAAGTCAGTACCCTGTAAGTTGGCTGCCTCCATGTTGTCTCAGGATGGATTTTTTAAGGTTTCTTCAATGCTGATGAAGCATGCTAGGGAGGATTTCCCTTGGATTGTTGCCCCTCTTTTCCAGGGCTGGCCATGCCAGGAACACTAGGTGCTTCTTTCCAGAAATACCACGCGGGACAGGTTTTTCATCTTGGCTGTTACTAAACTGCACTTTTTGATTGCTGGCCATCAGAGACATCTCCTTTTGACAGATGTGCTGTTCTCCTTGAGACTGCACAGACTGCAAACAACCCACAGCCCGGAGGGAATGTCTTTAATTCTTTTAATTCTGTCCTTGTCACAAAGCAACCCGGAAACAAGAATCAAGCAAAGGAGCCAACGAATGCATGTTCATCTGCATGGCCTTGTTCCCTTCTTTCAGCTACCTTGTGCATGAAGAACTGTGGCTGGTGATGGAGTACATGGATGGAGGCAGTCTTTACGACACAATCCAAAAGACTCGCCTGACAGAAGACGAGATTGCCATCATCAGTCGGGAGGTCAGTCGGGGATCCCAGCTGTGCTTCCCAGAGCTTGGGCAGGATTGTCTGGGAAAGGGGCTCAGAGCAGGAGCGATTCCGTGAGCCAGGCTTTGTTTCTGTGTGGCTGATATGCTCTGGGCAAGCAAGAGCCTCTCAAATGAACTGCCTGCCAGTGCCCCTGCACTCACTGGACTCTGTTCTTGTCCTCTTGTCTCCTGCTGTTGCATTTTCACTCTGGCTCTTGTATTTGCTCTTCTCCATCTTGCCTCTCTAAACTTTGGTCTGTTGGCACTGCATTCCTTGCCTGTAAAAGCAAAGGTGGTGATGGTGGGAGCATTTGAAAGGAACAGCAAAGAAGAAAGAGAGACTCATTTCTCTGAGTCCTCAGCTGGAAAGGTTAGCAGTGCAGCCAGAGTGCTGTGTGCTTCTGAGCACATCCACTGCAGCAGCAGTCATCCTGGCTGGTTTGCAGGGCAGAGTCTACACCAGCAGTTGCTGTTGCTCTTTGGCAAGCTGACATGCCTTCCTTTAGAAAGGTGCTGCCCTGCCTGTGTTGGAGCAGCGAGCTCTTCCCCTCAGTGGCACTGTGTTCTGCCATTACTCCTCATTCCCCTGGAGAGGGAATCTTGGAGAGCTGTTTCCTTTCTTGTGTGATGAAATCACATCACTGATATTTGCCCTCCTGTTTCTGGTTTCTCTCTCAGTGCCTGCAAGGACTGCATTTTCTCCACGCCAACCATGTGATGCACAGAGATTTGAAAAGCCTCAACATCCTTCTCAAAACGGATGGCTCTGTCAAGACGGAGATCGGTGGTCGGGACTCTTCAGTGGATGGCACCTGAAGTGAACGGTGAACCCTATGGCCCCAAAGTGGACATATGGTCTTTGGGAATCGTGGTCATTGAAATGGTGGAAGGAGAAGCTCCTGACTGGGAGGAAAATTCTGCCATGGTAAGGTGTAAATACTCTCTGATCCCGCTGTCTTTCTCCCCCATCCCACTTTGTGTGTGCCACTGGACAAAATGCCATTGCCATCCGCTGGAACTACTTCCACCACAGTCCCTTTCTGAAAATGTCCCGGCAGCACATCAGCATCTGCTGGGGTTTTGGTTGCATCCGTGGGGGAACTCAAGCCTTAGCCCAGGCAAACAATCTCCCTTCTCAGGCAACACTGGGCTTTGGCTTAGAAGTCGTTCCAGCTCTTTTGGCTTTGTAGACAGCCCTAATAGCAGCAAACAAGCATCTTAGAAGTGGTGTTATCTTTCCTGAAATGAAGGAAAGTAACCCAAACCCGAGGATGTTTATAAAACAGTGGTTTGGAGAGAAGAAGTGCACCCCCATTCTTCTCACAAGGAAATTTGCCTGAAACCTTAACAAGAGGGTGTGAAGGCCACAGAGTCTCTTGTGCTTCTTGTGCGGTGCTGCTGAAACACTCAGTGACCGTCTTTCTTTCCTAACCCAAGCCGTCACCTCCATGTCACTAAGATGAAGCCTGGCCATGTGGAGAGCCGGCCAAACCCACCCCTTTGTTTCCAGGCACTTTCTAGGATGGCCATGCCATTAATGCATTGACTTGAGTGTCCAAATGAGCAGAGGGCTACCACATGGATGGCATTTCTCCCTCTTCTGCTTTGACCACCAAAATTTTCCTTTTGCTGCCTAAGGGAAGCTGAAATTTGCAGTCTGATGAGAGACGGAGGTGCAGGTGTTTCCTGTGTGCCCAAAGAGGCATTTTCGTCCCAAGACATTTGTGCATGCATCTTCATGTGTCTGTGTGGAAGATGAGATTCCAAATGTTTGTTTCCTTACCTGAGGAATAACTGAGGGATTTCCTTTCTTTGCTTGCAATTCCCATTGTTTTCAAGAACCAAGGAAAAAGCTTGATGACTTTGGTTTGATGGCAGCTGTGCTTAAGGGACCAACAAGAGCTGCAGAGATGCTTTTCATGTAATTATCTTTGGAAATAGTAGAGTGAGTTAGTAGAGCAAAGTCCCTCTTCCAAATAGCCTGTCAAGCTGCTCAGGTGAACCCTCAGAGAAGGAAACCTGCTTTTGCTGCTATTGTTTCCACTAACAAGGCCAGTCAATGAAATCAACTGCCAAGGCAAGAGCTGCTGGATGCTGGGAAAGCTGTGGCTGCATCGGGCTTTGGGTGTTTTGTTGGTCAGGAAAGTCATCTCTGCCTCTGTGCCACGGCAGAAAGTGCCACTGCAGAGTGCACCTGAAACAATGGGATCTGGGAGAGCAGTTCCAGACGTGAAAGAAGCGGGTGAGAAACTCGTGTTTCCTTTCTCTTCAGGCTCAACTCCTGAAAGCCACCAAAGGGATCCCAAAGCTGCAGCAGCCCAAGCTCCTCTCCCCTTTGCTGTGTGACTTCCTGAGCTGCTGCCTGCAGAGAGACGAGGCGCGGCGCTGGTCTGCCAAGGAGCTGCTGCAGGTAAAATGCCAAGGGGCTGCAGGGGAAACAGTGTCCCAGGGACGGGCTCCTCCTGCACTGAAGTGCAAGGCATCAGGGGAGCCTCCTCTTCCTCACCTCCACTCTTGGTGCTGTTCAAATGAGAACAGTCAGGAATCCTAGACTGGGCTGGGCTGGCAAGGGCCTGTAAGGGTCATCTGCTCCAAGTGCCCTGCAATATGACCAGGGACCTCTTTCAAGAGATCAGGATGCTCAGACCGGAGATATTTCCAGGCCTGGGGCACATAGCAGCTCTTGCAGCAAGCTGTGCCAATGTGGCCCCACTGTTGCTCCTTAGACGTACTCTGATTCAATCTCCTTTTCCTTTGAAAAATATTGCCCTGCCTTTGAGGCTCTTAGCTTGCAAAGTAATGGTTCATTCTTGTTTTTTTTTTTTTCTTTGTGCAGCATCCATTTGTAACATCAGCCAAGCCTGTGTCCAGCCTGGTGCCACTGATCACTTCAGTGAAAGAGTGGAAGGAGGAGACAGGAATCAGACAACTGTTTTCTCCAACACCAGTATAGAGAAGGATTGTAGAATAGGACTGTAGAGTAGGATTGCAGCTAGGACAGTGGAGTAGGATAGTAGCATAGGATTGGAAATAAAGTTTGTGAAACCTCAACTCTTTTCAAAGATTCCCCTCCTTCTGAGCCTCTGAGAAAGCTCAACATTTTCTTCTGAAGTGTCAGTTTTTTCTTAGAGGTGGAGAGTGACATTGATGGCTTCTTTGGTACAGTTGGAAAGTGGGGAAGGCTCTCCCGAGGGGAAGCGTGGCCGTGCAGGGCGCAGCACAGACCGGTGGCATCGGCCGTCCGGAGCGTGCACAGGAGCAGAGAAAGGCAAACCACAGCCGAGGGCTGCAGGCCTGGCTGAGGATTGCCACCCTTGTGCCGGCTGCCCTCTAACTCCTGGCCAAGGTGAGCAGTGTGTGCAGCGCTCTGGGCACAGGGGAGGGAGCCGGGCTGCTCCGCAGGCTCCGGCACAGGGCAGCCTCCTTCAGGCACGGCGCTTCTGCCGGGGGAAGCGAGGCCAGCGGCAGGCAGGGACAGCTTGTCAGCTCACATCTGCGGGAGCCGGGGCCTCACACGGCTCTGGGAGGAAGCGCCTGCAGTGCTGGAGTTGTGCACTGAGCCAGAGCAAAAGAGTGAAATGCAGAGTGTTCTGCAGAAATATTCCAGGGCGCCAGGCCAGCCTGCTTTGAGCTCTCTGGCACACAGCAAGCACTGTGCAATGCAGCCCTGAGCTGCTGGGAGATAGAGAGGTGTTAGAGAGGAGCCAACTGTCAGATGAAATTTAATGGGGTGACAACGTCATCAAAGCCAAAGAGAACTGTTTCTTAGGATGGATTCACCTGAGCTGGGTGTCTATCTCCCTCTCCCAAGAGCCAAACACACACACAACACACACACAGAAAATGCTGCTTTTTATTGCCTTTCCCAGCCCAGGGCGAACCGTGTCCCCTTTCCCTTTGGCCGGGAAATAGGAAACTTGTATTCTGTCCCCACCGCCTCCTTTTCTGTCCCCTCCCCTCTTCTCCTACTTCCCTTTTGGTTTGGTCTTCACGCTGGCCCCTCTCCCAGCTCACAGCAACACCCAACAAATCAACTAGAACAAACCCAAACCCTAAATAACAACCCCAAGAACCAACAGCTTTCGTTCTTTCTTCTCATAACCCTGCAGCTGCAGCAAAATATTACCTCCTATCTCACAGAGGGAATCGGGCAGGAGCCTGTGGCTCGTGCTTGAGCAGTGAACTGATTTGGAAGGGAGCAGAAGGGTTTCAGCAGGCAGTTTGTGTTTTTCTTCTGAATTGCTGAAGGAAAGACACAATGTGGCTTCAGTCAGCAAAAACATTTTCAAGGTGAATTAAAGAAATGCTTGTGAGCAATGCCCAGAGAAGGCAGGTTTTGAGAAAATATTGAACTGTAACAAATTGTGAATTCCCTTTGCATTAACAGACTGTTGAGCCCTCTATTCCTCCAGAGCAGTGATTGATGTGTGCAAGTGACTACCTTAGCCTTGAGAATAGTCTTCCCAAGAATGTAGCTGGAATGCATTCAGGGGGAAAAGAGTGGTTGTAGGAGGCTCTTGAGCATCAGAGGAGAATTGCAGCAATGGGATGTTCCCCAAATGACCACCCGAGACTCTCAAGAGAGCCCTACTCTCCTGTCAGTAACTTCTGAGAAGTGATTTAAATATGTCAACTAATTTGAGGGAATGTTTAGCCTGTGAGTTTCAGCAAAGTAATGAGTAGGTCTTATTTCCATGGTTACAAATGAGTAGGTGGGATTTCTGGCTGAGCACGTGTTAGGAAAGTGATTCCCCACGCACCCAGCACTGAAATAAAGTCATCTATTGACAGGTGAAAATGAAACCTTTTCCAGCTGTTCCCCTCGGGTTTGCCTTTCTGGGGGCCAAAGCTCTGTGCTGCAGGTGGCCCGGGTGTGTGCAGAGCAAGGCAGCCTCCACAAAGCCCTTGGTTTCCCCACAAGTCGTCATGATTTGTTGCCAGGTGTGCCCAGCTGTGGCAGGAGAAAGAGCCCGCAGTGCAGTGGGCGCCGTGCCCTGCCCGGCCAGGGCTCTCTGGCACAGAGGAGCAGCAGCAGCACCTTTCAACCCACTCCTGCCCTGGCCTCACCTGGGACACAGAAGCCTCTGGAAATCAGCACCACCTGGCCCCTTCCCAGCTTGGAGCAGCTCCTGCTGGTGGGCACATCCTGCACTTCTACTGCTTCCGAACAGGAATCAAGGCACAGGGGGAGACGGACATACAGAGAAGCCCTGGGCTAGTGCAATAAATGGGCAAATGCATGGGGGAATGTGTTAGGAATCATTTCAGCTGTCATGCCAATCCTGCCTTCTCTCCTTTTCTCCCTTCACATTTCCTGTTCTTTTCCCTCTCACATTTCCACCCCTTCCCCCTCTCGAGTCTCACAGTTTTCCTCTCATGTTTGCCTCCCAAGTTTTACTCATTTTCCCCACCCTTTTCAGCTCCCTTTCCTCACGCTTTGCCCCTCACATTTCCCCAACTTCCCGCTTTTTCCTGCTTTTTTGTTCTCTCACGATTCTCACAATTTTCCCCTCACTTATCCTGCCCTTTTCTCCCCTCATGCTTTTCTCCTTTCCTCAGTCATTTTTCTCCAAGTTGTCTCCTCATGTTTCTCACTTTTGCCCTCATGTTTCCCAGGCTTTCCCTCTTACATTTCTCCCACTTTTCCCCTCACGTTTATCATTCTTTCCCCCTCATGTTGCTTCTACTTTTCCTCTAGCATTTTCTGCCCTTTTTTCACTCCTGTTTTCTGCCACTTTTCCCATCCAACTTCCCCCCCTTTTTTTCCCCCTAATGTTTCCTGCCTTTTTCTGCCCTCTGGTTTCTCCCTCTTTTCCCCTCAGGATTCTCACCATGTTCCCCTCACATTTGCTGCCTGTTTCTCTCTCTCTGCCAGTAATTTTCTCACTCTCTTCCCCTCACATTTCCCTCCATTTTTTCCTCTATGTTTTTCAGCCTTCCCTGATCATGTTTCTTAGAATTTTCCCATCATATGTCCTGCCTTTTCCTCCTCTCACCTTCCTCTCCTATTTTCACTCACGTCTTCACCATTTTCCCCTCAGTTTTCTCAGCCTTTCCCACTCAGGTTTCCTTCCCTTTTCTTCCCTCACACTTCCCTCCTTTTTCCTCTCCCATTTCTCACACTTGTCACCTCATATTTTCTGCCTTTTTCCCCTCACATTTCTTAACCCACTGCTTCCTGTCAGTGACTCTTCCTCTTCAGTAGTTGATGAGCTTCTTTTCTTCTTTCCTGCAATCCCCTCCTCCAAAGAATGGGTGCCAGAGCTGCGCTCCAAGAAGCCCCTGCCCGTGTGTCTGCTGAACAGAATGGCTGTGCTCGACTTGAACAATCTCGTGAAGAACAACCTAAACTGCAGTGGACTTTCAATTCCCTCTAGTCTTCATAGTGTTCTAAAGAAATAGGTACCCTGAGGGATACACGTCGCAGGTGCGCAGCCGCTGCACCATCCGCCTCAAGCAGATCCCATCTCCGTTTTCATCACCTCACAGTCACTGTGACTCCTGCCTGGACGAAACCACTTGTGATGCTGCTTGATGCTAATTGAAGTCCATGTGGACATTCCCAGCACTTTTTCCTGCACTTTCTGCCCACCAAGCAGAAATGGAGCTTTTTAGAAGCTTCTTACAGTGACACCTGAAAGAGCAGTGCTGCCGTCAGCACGTTCCCAGCCTTTCTTCCCTGGCAATATTTCTTTCCCAGAGCCAGCCTCACACCCTGTGTGCCCCGTAGGAAAAGTGCTTTCCCTACAAAGCTGAAGGGATTTTCAGGGAGTCCCACCCAGCAGAAAATGCCTGAGAGGGGCTGTGGATGGTGTCCAGCAGCTCCTCGTGGCCCAGCAACCTTCCCCAAACGCCGAGCGCTTCCAGGAAATGGGAAAGAAACACACATCCCATGGGTCTGGGAAGAGGGCCTGGCTGAATCTCTGCTCCTCACACACATCTTCAGGGGAAGGAGGAAAAATAAACGGGCTCCAAACAGGATAAATGTCTCCCTGGGGGGCTTGGCTGGGGGTTTATCCTACAGCCACAGCATCCCAGTCCCAATGGATGCAGGGCCTGGCTCAATCCCAGTTTGGGGCTGGAAGAAAAGCACCAACAATCAGCTTTGCTGAGGCAGCAGCCTGTGGTGGAGCTGTGAGAAAACCTTTGTGCTGTTGCAATGTTTTCCTCGTTGCTTTTGTGCGCTCTGCAAACAGATTTGGCAAGCAGGCATTGTTACCCTGGGATCCTCCTCCAGGATTTATTGGGGGTGTTTAATACCTGCCACAACCACCCTGCATTTCCCTGAGCTGGCACTAAATGCTGGCCCTGAAGTGACAATTTATGGTTGGGTCTGTTGTCTCAGGATAAACCACAAAGCCAATAGTGGTTGTAAAAGTGCCACTCCCAAAGCGTCCCACTCCGAAAGAGTCCCGTTCCCAAACTGTCCCAAAATGTCCCATTCCCAGTGTCCCATTCCCAGTGTCCCATTCCCAAAGTGTCCCATTCCTAGTGTCCCATTCCCAAAGAGTCCCATTCCCAGTGTCCCATTCTCAAAGAGTCCCATTCCCAAAGAGTCCCATTCCCACAGTGTCCCCACTCCCAAAATGTCCCAATGTGTCCCATTCCCAGTGTTCCACTCTCAAAGTATCCCACTCCCAGTGTCCCACTCCCAGTGTCCCCTTCCCAGTGTCCCACTCCCAGGGCCTGGGGAAGCTCCTGCTGGTCGTTCCCATCACCTCCCAGCTGAGGGACAAGGAAGAAAACCCAGGGATAAAATGTCTGCAACTCCTGTTCTGATAACAGCTGGGAAGGTGCTTTAGCCCCCAGGCACTGCTGCCTCCAATCCAGGTTATCTTTGGGTTGGAATCATGGAATTTGGGATGGAAGGACCTTCAAGCCCCACCCTGCCACGGGCAGGGACACCTCCCACTGTCCCAGGGGCTCCAAGCTGGCCTTGGACACTCCCAGGGATTCAGGGGCAGCCACAGCTGCTCTGGGAATTCCAGCCCAGCCCTCCCCACCCTCCCAGGGAGGAATTCCTTCCCAAGATCCCATCTAAATCTCTCCTCCTGTAGTTTAAAGCCATTCCCCCTTGTCCTGGCTCTCCAGGTCCTTGTCCAAGGTCCCTCTGCAGCTCTTTCAGGCTCCCTTGTGGTCTTGGGAGGCCCCAATGAAATCTCCCCAGGTCTTTCTCTTCTCCAGGCTGGACAGCCCCAACCCCCAGTCTGAGCAAAGTCTCCTGCAGCCAGCTGCAGAAAAACGCAAAAATATCCAACAACTTCTCCAATTCTGCATTTGTAGTTAATGAAACAGATTGATGAGGGAAAACCCAAATTGCTTTATCAGCAAGGCTGAGCTGAACCAGCCCCTCCTAAACTCCTGCCCCTTCCTTGCTTTGGAAACACAGCAAATGGAAAGATGGATGCCTGCACTGAGCTGGCTTTGAAGTGAAAGTCTGACTTTGGTTGAAGACAATTATCAGCTGAGAGAAGGGAGGCCGTGCCAGCTTCTGCGGCAGGCCCCGTGCCCTTCCCGCTGCGGCTGCGTCGGCAGCCCTGGGGGCTCCTTCTGCCGCCCTGAGCCCGCAGAGCAGGGCAGCGGTTGCCGATGGCTCGAGCCATCAAATCGTTCAAGGTCCTGTTGGGCTCTCTTAGACACTTGGGCCGAGGGATTCCTTCCAACCTTGGCCACTTTGGGTGGAGCGGGGGCAGGGCCGGGGCAGGTGGCAGGGTGTGCATGGGCCCTTTGTGACACGGTGCAGCAGCGTGGTCACCGTGGCAGGGAAAGGCACAAGGTGTCCGAGGAGCCTTTGTGACACGCGGTGACATAGGTGCTGGCAACAACGCAGCCACGCCACAGTGCTCGGAGCACGCCACGGGACAGGACGCGCCAGAGAGGTGCTGTGAGGATTTCCCACACAGCCCGCTCGTTTGTGCCCGACCCGGAGCCTTTCCGAAGCGCTGCTCCTGCAGCTGACCTCGCGGCCAGACTGCGGGACTTGGTGACCTGAAGCACCACGAGGAGTCTCCTGTCGTTGTGGCAGGAGCCCTCAAGACCAGTGTGCAGGACTTGCTGTCCTGCAGCCTTCCTGAGGCTTCTTTGCCGCAGGTGCCTTCAAGGCACAACTGCACGACTTGTTGCCTCAGGGTTTTCCCTAGTTTCCTCAGAGGCATCTGTCTGAAGGTGCCCTCGAGGCCAGACGCTGACATGGCGGGCAGATTTCGCGACCTCTTCACAGTTTGCTGGAGGAGAAGAAATACAAGCCCTGGAGATGCTCCAGCACAACCCCCTCAAGAGCTGGAGCAGCTCCAGCCACAGCAGGATGGTGAGTGGCAGAGCCGGGCCACAAGGCCGATGGCTGCGGACAGCTTGGCCCCATCCCATCCCATCCCCATTCCCATTCCGCCCACTGACAGGATGGAAGAGGGGCCGAGGCTGCCCCTGCAGCAGCTGTGCTCCATCCCCTGGGGCATCCCGGGGCTGTCCCTGCCTGGGGAGAGCAGGGCTGGCTTCTCTGGCCTCTCCTGCAACCCCTCAGCTCTGGCTGCGCTCGCTCTTTGCCAGATGCAACCATGGAGCAGACACAGGAGAAGAAGCCCACCCGTGGCCACTTCCGCAGATCACTGAAGGTACGTGCAGCCATCCCCGCCTGGGCTGGGCCTGCTGTCACTGCTCGGCCGAGCTCCGCGCTTGGAGCACTCCATGGAACATGTCTCTCTTCCCTGTCCTTTGCTCTCCTGCAGATGTTCCGGAGGCTCGTGCCCATTCGACGTAGGAGGACCAGAAGCCGTTCAACAGCTGAGCCTGACCGCAGGCTGACTGAGCTCCAGGCAGAGCCCAATGTCAGCCCAGATTTGGCTCAGCGCTTGGATGCTGCAATCAGTGACGCAGCAAATACAGACATGGCAGTGACTGAGTCCGTGGCCTTCAGAAACACCGACACAAAAGAGACCCTGAGTCTTGGAGGCCAGGAGAGTGTGGCAGGAGGGGAAGCACTTCTTGGGGAAAGCTGCTCCCTTGGACAGCACTCCAGGTCTTCCCCATGTCTCCTCCAGGTGCCAGCCATGGTGAAGGACCTTCACCAGAGACTGGCGGCCTGTGTCACTTTGGATGCCAGGATGCGCTTGGACTTTCTGAGGCTGGCCGAAGAGCAACCTGCTGACGTTGTGCTGACCCTCCTGCGCTGTGCCCCAACGTGTGACAGGTATGGGGCCCACCTGCCTTGAGAGCTCAGGGCTCAGCAGCCTTTAGGGCCCATTGCCCTGCAGAGCCTGTCCAATGGGCTCTGCCAGACAGGCGGAGCGGTCCAGGACCCTTGGGCCCCTCTGTTCCACCAGCCTGCTGCCATGCTCCCTCCCTGCCCCTCAGGGCACCAGGGCTCTGTCACCTGGGCCTCCACAGCTGCACAGGGCATGCTACTGTGACTGAGACGGCCCTGACACAGAGCTCCAATCCCACAGAGCTGCTGCAAGCATGTGGAGAGCCATAGGCTCGTCGGCTGTGACAGCGGAGAAGGTGCTGCCAGCACTCATCCGCGTGATGGAGGATTGGCCTCTGCATACAACGACCACCTCCGATGGCGACGACGAGGACGTTTTTGCCCTGGCGGTGAGCTTCTGGAACCGGCCTCTGCTCGCTCCCCGGTCGCCTCTCCATCAGCTCTCTGTCCTCTCCCTGCCTCAGGCACTGGCTTAGGGCAGGCTCAGGGGGCTCCAGGCCCGTCGCTCCCCCTGCGTCTCCCCTCGGGCCCTGCCACACGGACATCTTAGCACTGAGCTCTGTCTCGGGCTGCTTCTTTTGCAGGCAACTCTGGGGCTGTGGCTGACTGTCCAGGTGCCCAAATGCCACAGGGCAGTGCTCCTTCATTCAGCCCGTCTGTTTGTTGCTCTCCTCTTCCACATTGTCATCACCACACAAGAGATGCCAGTGGAAGTTGCTGACTTCTGGAGAGCGTGCCAGGAGGAACACGGCCTTCCCAGCAACCCCAACAGGTGCCAGTCCTCCTGTCTTTTCAATGTCCTTGTGGCCGGCGCCAGCGCTCGCCGTGTGACCTGGGTTTTGCTCTGCACACAGGTTTGCAGTGCAGGCCATGAAGGCTCTGTTCAGCCAAATGTGGTGGAACACAGAGATGATGGCTATGGAGCGCAAGCGTGGCTGGGACACGCTGCTCTGTGCTGACACCCAGCACTATGCCGTGGGTCTGCTGGCCAGGTGAGAACCCCTTCTCTCCCACATTTGTCCCCTGTGCCCCACACAGTCCCTGTGCTCATGGCCTCGAGGGCCTCGTCACCGAGGGACGGCCAAGCCGACTGGAAAAGGCTGGCAGAGGAGGGTGCCCAGAAGGGGCCGCCTCCCAAAGCGCCCACATCCCCCTCCAGAGATACTGGGGAAAGACCGGACCTGTGAGTTAGACCTCCTGGGAGAAGACTGTCCCCCCCACCTCAGGCTCTTGCTGCCTTTTTCCCCCTGACAGGGAGATGCGCCGTCACTTGGGCCACACCTGTTCCCGCATTGGCTTCTACCTACTCCAGCCACTAAGCAGGGAGGAGCCACGCTGGGATCTGCCCTCCCTGGCATTCCTGGTGGAGGTGAGCCAGCGCTGCCTCGCTCAGCTGCCTCTCAGCCCTCTGCCCTCTCGTAGCTGCAGCTGCCTGGGCCGGTGCCCGAGCCCTGTGCTGCTGCTGCTGCTGCTGCCTGGGCCCGGCCCTGTGCGCTTCTGGGCTCCTGCTGTTCGCGTCACCTGTCACTGCCCTGTGCCTTTCAGGTCATCGAGTTCCTGGACCTGAGGGAATGCGCAGGCCGTGTCCTGGAGGAGATGTCAAGGCACCTGCGGGGCACCTGCAGGCAGAGACGTCACCTGGCGCTCAAAGGCCTTGTGCTGCTCAGCGAGGAGCCCTCGATGGTGAGAAGGGGGCAGCGGCTGAAGCTGCGCTGGGGAAAGCAGCCCCTTGGGCTGGCTGGGCTTCAGGAGCTGAGGCAGCTGCTCCCAGCTCTCCTGCCTCCTGCTCCAGCTGCTCGAGTGCTTCGGGACAGGCCTTTGGCCTCTGGGCCCAGCAGCGGCAGGGTGGGCTAGCAGAGCCAGGGCGGTGTTGGCGCTGCAGCTCTTGGTGGCTTCCCAGCACAGCCTTGTGTTCCATACAGGCCGGAGGTGTACGCAGCCTGCTTCCAAGCCTCCTGGAGCGGCTTGGTGATGCCGACGGAGAGGTGGTCGCCATGTCCCTCGCTGCGCTCACCAATGTGTGCCAGCGGAAAGACTCCGTGATCGGCAGCACCACTGCCCTGAAGCTAGCCGACCTCCTCCTGTCGCTCTTTGGAAACGTAAGGCTCTGCGTGCCACGGGCATTAGCTGCTGCCCAGAAACTTTGTGCCCTGGGGATTTTTAGGCTTTTGCCTGGCTGGGCTGGAGAAATTGGTGCTGAGGCCTCTTCCGCTTCCTTTCCTTCAGGACAACAGCCACGTGCAGCTGCTCTCCATTCAGCTTTTCCAAAAGGTGATGGGCTTGGTAGCGGATGAGGGCAAAGAGCCACTGAACACAGTTGTGAGCCAGAGCCTGCTCCCACTCTACTTGCACTGCCACGAGGTGAACGAGCGCGTGGCCAAGGTGAGGCGTTGTGTGATGCCGGTGCATCCCTGACAGGGGGCTCGGCTGCCTCCTGCCCGGGCACCTCTCCCGGCTCGCAGCCTCCTGCTGGCCCTGGCGCAGGGACGCAGGGCCCGTGCCCTGGGCTGGGCTGCGCTGCCAGCTCCCGTCTCTGCTGCTCTCCAGGCCTCTCGGGAAACGCTGCATTGTGCGGCCGGCTTCCTGAAGAGGAGCGACCTCGAGCACATGCTGAAGACAGAGAAGCTGTTCAAGTTCGCCGAGTGCGTGGTAAGGACGGCCTCTGGAGAAGCCCCCTGACGGCGGGGCTCGGTGTGCGGGGCTGGCAGCCGTGGCCCCTGCGCAGCGCCGCACGCAGGGGCTCCGGCCTGCGCCCCACACGCCGCTCCCTTCCGTGGGGCCGCGCGGGCTCTTCTCCAGGCTCCTGTGCCCCGAGTCGGGCGCCAACGGAGCGCCGGCCCAGCGGGGCCGTGGGGCGGGGCGGCACCGCGGCTCCCCGGGCAGCGCCCGGCCCTCCGCCCCCTCCGGAGCCCGGCGCCCGCTGGCCGGGCCTCGGGGCTGTGCGGGCAGCGCAGGCCGGGGCTGGGCGCCGGGAGCGCCCGGCCGAGGGGCTGAGCCCGCGCCAACCCTTCCCTCCCTCCTGCCGCTCTCTCCAGCTGGCAGACGACAAGAGCCGAGCGGCCGAACACCTGCGCCTGGCCCTGCCCTACCTGGAGCACCCACAGGAGCCCCTGCGAGAGGCGGCCATCAAGCTCATCGGTGAGCCACGAGCCCGGGCTCCCTCCCAGCCCCAGCCCCAGCCCCAGCCCCCGTCCCGGCAGCGGCATCCGCGCCCGGCGCCGTGGAGCCGCGCCTGCCCTCGGGGCTGCTGCCGCCCTCTGCGGCCGTGCCCTGGGGCGGCAGGATGCGGCAAGGGCCCGGGCCGAGCCCTGCCGGGGCAGGAGGCCGTGTGGCCACAGGGCTGGCAGCGCCGCTGGCAGGGCGCCGTGCCGCTGGGGCCCTGACAGGCTCTGTGTTCCCAGGGATCGCCGGGGTGCGCCTGAGGAGGCAGAAGGAAGAGCTCCAGGCCCTCAGCGAGGGTGAGTGAGGGCAGCGGGTTCTCAGCGGGGCTGCCGGGGGGAGCCGCAATGCTCGCGCAGGGGGCTGCAATCCCTGTCCTGCCTGCGGAGGGCCTGGCTCCCTGTGCGGACAAGGGCTGGCGTGCGCAGAACACGGAGAGATTTCGGGGACGTGGGCGGGGCGATTCGTGTTTAGCACCTTGCGGCGAATCCCGTTGGCCCCTCTCTCCTCTCTTGTGGCCACGGCAGGAGCTGGCTCGGATGGCCCTTGGCAGGAGGGTCTCCTTGGACTCCTGCACATCCGGGCTCTGACAGGGGCTCTGTGCCTGTCTCTTCCAGCTCTTCAGGCCCTGAGAGACGACGACAGCCCCTCTCGGATAAGCCTCTTTGTCCAGCTGATGTTCGAGGAGCGAATTGCAGAACTGCAGTCATCTGCTGGCTCAGAAAAACCGGTGGCCTTAGAAGACCTTCAGGGGCCACAGAAGATGAGACCGCCTGGAGACGGAGGAGCCGGAGCTCCAGGCACAGCTGATGATTGACGCAGCTGATGCCTGTGGGAAGCTCCCGTGCCTTCAACCCTCTCCCTGCCTTGCTACACCATCCGTCCCTTTTCCCTCCACCCTTCCTCCCTTTTGACAGCTCCATGTCTTCAGCCCTCAGACCATGCCCCTCCCCTTTTTTCCCTCCCAGCTCATCCCTTTGCTTTGCCTTCCATTAATAAACATTCAGAGAGAAGTTGATTGAAGGCACTGAGGTGCTTTTCCCAAAGACTGGACTCGGTTCCATGGGATCACAGACTGGTTTGGGCTGGAAGGACCTTCAAAATCACCTTCCACCATGCCAGGGTGCTCCAAACCCCAATGTCCAGCCCGGCCTTGGACACTGCCAGGGATGGACACCCCAGGATGGACACCTCGTGCCAGGACCAAGGCTGGTGCACATCAGGCACCCAAACAAGCCCCAGCAGCTGCAGCCTCGGTGGTTTTAATCCCAACCATCCAACATTCCCGAGCCGGCAGCGTGGCAGTGCTGACCTCTAGTGAGAGGTCCCTAGAAAAGGGAGGATTTCTTGGGATAAAGTTCCCTTCCCAAAGCCTCCGAAGGCAACACCAGAACCCTCAACAACCAAAAAAGCACGGGTGACAGTGTCCAACGAAAGGTTTTCTTTAAAAAACACCCCAAATTCACAAGGAAAGCGTCCAATCAAAGCCTCAGAGCTGGTCCCGAGGAGCCCAGAAAGGACCAGGACAGCTCAGGGGGACAGGGAGCTCCCAAACTGCTCCTTTGGGTCCCCTCATTGTCCTCCAGAATCCAGAACTTTCACCCAAAATGTCCCTCGGGAAGATGAGAATTTTCCAGGCACGTCAAAGAAATCTCCACTGCACAAAAATCTCTTTTAAAACCAAGCTTTAAGACTGGGAGTTCTGCTTAGATTGAAACGATGAAATTCAGGATATTCTACATCAAATGCAGCTTTTTGATTCTAACGGACTCCTCTCCCTGCAGCCAAACAAACGTCAAAGGCTCCTGAGCTTTTTGTGGCACACCAGGATTCCCTGGAGCCATCCCAGGAACATTTCCTGGAGTATCCCAGGAATATTCCCCATTCCTGGGGCTCCACAAACCTCCTGCCCCTCTACAGCAAGCTCAGCTCGGGTCAGAGATAATTGATCCAATTACCTCCAGGAGGAATGAAAGCAAAGCAAAGCGCACTCTGCAGGAGCCCTGGGAAGTACCTGTTCAGCAAGAAGCTTTCCACTGAAATGATGGGAAAATGATGAGTTCCAGCATAGAATTCAAGGCTTTTCCCTCTGGAAGCAAAATCCAGTCCTTGCATTACCTCTTTTTATTGGTTTTAGTCACGAAGTCTTAAAAAATAAATCGGTTTTCACATTGTTCAGGCTTGGAGAGGTTAGTGCTGTTCCTGAGCTGGGATAAATTCCTGAGGCTGGGCACTTTTTGTACTTCTGGAACTGGAGATTCCTCTGCAATATTCCCTGGGGAGCTTCTCCTCACCTTTTCCTCCCTCAGAAAAACGAAGCAGAGCAAGGAAGGTGTCCAAGAAGGAGAGGCTGGAGAAGCCCCACCTCCCTCCAGGCTCATTCCAGCACTTTCCTGATGGAATTTTCCCATTTCACAGCCAGAGAGCAACCCCTGGCCCCTGACTCAGCTACTCACGGAGTAATTAGAGCCAAGAGGCTGGAGCAGGTACTCAGAGGTTCCACCAGAGCCACAATCCCCCATCAGGATCCTCTGGATTGCCCAGGAAGGAGGAGTTTTTAGGCAATATTGGAAATCTAGGATCTAGGCTTGCAGCAAAGCATGGAGCATCTGCTGGCGCTGGGCTCTGCGTCCCAGGAAATTCAGTGGATTCCTGCTTCTCCACAGGGCCAAGCTGCTATTTCAACACACTTCTGTGGGCCAGGGTTGAGAAACAGGAGGAGTAATGAGCTGGGAGCTGCAAAAAAATAAAATTCAAGACATTCCTCAGCTTCTGAAATGGGCCAACCTTCGAATCCTTTTTCTTCATTAGATTTTTCATTACTGGGAGGTTTCTTCCTGAGAACAAATCCCAGGGATTTCACTCAGAGGTGGAGTTGCTGGCTGGTAAAAACCGCCAAATCCTTTAAATAAACCCCTCAGCATTCTGGTTTTTAATCAGTGATACCTGAGTTCCAAGTTTGGACAGGTATTTATTCCTTAAACTAACGGCATCAGCTTTTGGCAGCAATTTGGCCAAATCATCGTCCTTCTGTCTCCTGAGCCTCTCCTGCTCTTCTGCTCTGCAAAAGAAAAGCGGCAAAAGATGGTTTGCCCTGAGGGAGAAGCCTGCCAAAGCAGGGAACTGCTGTTATTTGAGTGTTAGTTCATATTTTAATGTTATTGTTGTTATTTGAACACCTAGGAAACGCTTTGGGGCAGCAGGTGAACGACCCTGAGAGGCGCAGGGCTCAGTAACTCAGTGTAAAGAAAGAGAGAGGCTGATTTCTGCAGGTTCCTTTTATTTCACTCCAAGTTTTCAGTAGAAAGAGAAACCTTTTGGTTTTTCCCCAGATTACAAGGTGCTCCTTTTAGGATTTTTTCAGATGTATCTCAGGAGGAAAGAGCATTTACCTCTCTCACCTGTGGAAGCAGCCTGGGTTTGTGCACACTGCCAGAAAGAGTCAAACATGCCCACAGGCTTTAGTGCGTGTTGCTTAAACACATGCTCTGGACATTTTCCTACTGGCAGCAGAAAGGATGATGGGGACAGTTACATCAATTGAACTGAACTCTAGAATTCCATATCTAGTTTTTTGAGTTCCTTTTTTTATGCATTTGCAAACCATCATCTTACCTTCTGCCCCTTCTCTTACTGTTATTGGATATTGTCTTGTTGGATGTAATGTTTTAGGGTAGCTCAAAATAAATTTTAACAGCTTGAGATTTCCTGACACCTTAATTATAGAGGTTGTAAGTCAGTCCATATTTTTTTTCTGACAGATGCCTCATTTTTATACCTCAAGCTTAGTGTATTAAAGTCTCTACTGTTTCAGAACCCACAGTTATCATGGATACAAAGAACAGTTTAAAATGCATCATTTAGTAATAGATACAAAGCTGAGGGGCAAATGGGCATCATGCACCCTTTGTGAGAAACCAACTCTAAAAGCTGTACAGACACATTGCCACTCACATCTCAGGGAAGGGATAGATTTTTTCATTTAGGTCAGCAGGAAATGGAAATTTTCTGGCAGTTTGAAACTTATCACCAGCTCCTGAAGTTTTGTGCAAAATCCCAGTGTGTAACATCTGGGTATTTTGCAAAGTCACCTGGCTGCAAACCTCAGCCTCCAACAAATGAAGTGCAGCTCAGCTGTGAGGATTTTTCTGTAACATCTTTAGAACATAAGAGGTAATTAAAACCAGTTCTGTTGCCTAGTGTTACAAAATTGATTACAACTGCATGCAGTAACTGCTTTAGGCTTGGGAGTTATTTTTAAAAGAAAAAAAGTCCACCACATAAAACATTGCCCAAAAAATCCCCTTGCAAGGTAGTTTTAATGAATCTTTCATGGTTCAATGAGCTATTGTATTAGGTCATTCTCCTGATGAAGCAATGCTCCAATCTCATTACATTTAGTCAGAAAGAAATAAGCTGCTAATGTTATTGGATTTCTTATAATTAGTTAAAAAGCAATTTTTTAGAATTTCCTTTCATAGGGTTGGGGGAGGAGGGAAGTTGAGACAAGTAATATTGTGCTGCATATAAGTAAAATATAGTGCTCCACACACAATAACCATTCCCAGCTGAGATGTACTTTAAGGTTTGGGTAAGTCAGCCTCTTTCTCCTGTATCCTTCCTTCCCGCTCCTGTCATCTCTGCTTTTCCAAACAGCAAACCTGAGAACGAGCTCAAAAGGCTGAAAGTCCAAAGAAAAAACACCAGGCAGTCCCCATAGCTGGTGGTAATTAATAGAAAGTGAATCAGTTGCTTTGTATAGCAGATAAAGGAAAAACCCAGCCAGAATAACCTGCCTCATCACCACATTGTGTTCCCAACAGAAATTAATTTTGTGAGCTGTGGGAGTTTGAAACAAACATGTGAGGGCTAAAAAGACCTAATGGATCATCCCAGCGTGGAGAGGAAGATTGGAAGGTGCTTTCAGGAGAACAGCTGCAGTCTCTGGGTAGGGACAATGTTTTTCCCCCTGTGGCCTTTATGAAAAAAGAGTAGAATAAATAGTGCCACATGTCTGCACAGCTGGAACATCTGTGACTGGTTGGCACAAATTTACAATCCTACCTGACCGCCTGAATCTGGCTGTAATTGACAGACACGGCCGTAATGGCAACATCCTATCGATCTTCCCTGGGACCAGAGCACCTCAGGCTTGAACGACTAAATTGTGGAAAAAGAGCACGAGATCCCTCAAACATTCACAGAGAAAAAAAGCATTCTCACATTTTAGAACGTACGCCTGATTTTTCATATGAGCCCAAAGGCAGCCTGCACAAGTTGATGTAAAGGCATCTGATGAAGGTTGCTAAATACACAGAAGCTCATTAAGTGCCTGCTTCAAAAGAGCTGGAGCCTGGAAAAACTTTTCAAAATACCAAGTATGCTTATCCGGCATCTGGGTAGAAATCTGCTGTCAACACAGCTAGAAACGGGCTCATTGAACTCCATGGAGTTCTCCTAAATCCTTGTTTGACACGAGATACAACGTATGTGATTGCAAGTCCTTGTATGTAGGTGATAAAGCAGCCCATCCACAACAAAATAAATGCTATTTTATAAAACTACAGCTTCTTATTCAACATGCTGAAGGCACCTAAAAGTTTTGCAGTGCAGCATGAACTATATTAGCCCAAGTAAACAGCATGAAAACACAACTGGTGCGAGCAAAAACCCTCTCAGGTTTTCAATACCTCCACTCTCCTCCCCACATTCAAGTTTCCTCTAGATTCAAGATTATTCTAGTATAGATTCCTAAAGACATGATTCCATCTTTATACTAGTTGGCGTTTTTATTTATTCCCACTAAAATGTGTTTTGCAGAAAAATATTTTCCAATACAAAACTCCAAAACATTTCACAGACATACTTCAGAAAAGAAGAAAATCATAGGTTTGCTAAGGAATTCACAGGCCTGCCGTGCATAACTACAAACCTCTTTCAGCTGTGATCAAGACACCTTCTGTATTTATAATTCTTAAAACTTAAGTCTTATTTACTGGATAGAAGCTTGGGGTTTTTTTGTTTTAGTTTTTTGGGGGCTTTGGGGGGGTTTTTTGCTTGGTTAGTTTTTGAGGTTTTTGGTTTTGGTTTGGTTGGTTTTTATTTTGATTATGTTGGTTTTATAAGAAAGAAAAAGCATGCTGTGATAAGACTGTGAGATTTTTTTTCCTGGGTTCATTTCTTGCTTTGGGAAGCACTGCCTTTTTAACAATATTTGCAAAAGAGGTTGAGGGATACACTGAAACACACTCTAAAATACTACAGAGATAAACAGGGATCCACCATCCCTGTGCCCTGGATTCCTATCCCTCATTCCCACTCCTGGAAATGCTTTTGATAACAATAAAACATGTTGAACTCTTTTTTGTACTCGCTGACACCACTGCTAAATCCCAATAAGATATAAAAGATTTGCAGCTTGCTTGGATTTACATCCAAAAGAAACAAAAGGCACAAGACTGGGAAAGGGTGAAAAGTCCTCCACAAAAGCAGTCATGCTTTGCAATGTCCAAATGAAGGAAGACACACAAATATTTTCAGGAAGACCGAATGTAGAATGGAAACACTTGGAGACGGGCAAAAATAAAAGAAAAGTGAGCAACCTGAAACTCCTGGCATGCCCAGAGACCTCCTGACACCACGCCAGCCTTAAAACAGAGCTACTGCTGCTCACAGAATAACCATTCTAGGGAGGCTATTTTGAATTATTTCACACAATTTCAGTTCCCAAAGGGGCTATAAAGCACTATTGGTAGTCATCTGTACTACAATCATTGATCTTAACTTTAATTATTATTAATGCAAAAATATTTATGAACCAAAGCTATTCCCTTCCATTTCTCTGTCCCTTTCAAAGCTGCTAAGAGCTGGATAACTAAGCAAAGGAGTGCCCTCTGGGAAGTCAGCGGTGATTGCCTCATCCTCAAACGGGAAATTGGAAATTCAGAGTAGGGCAAGAAGCTTAACTCCAGCTATTGAACAGCTGCCATAAAAGAAAGAGTTAAGTAGACAAGGGCACTTGTGTGGAGAAGAGGCAGCTGAAGAAAAGGTGAAAACCAGACAGCTGTGAATGCAGGCACTGGACAGAAAGCAATGATTCTTTTTTAGAAGAATATGGAAACATCAAACTAAACCAGCAGAATGAAGACCAGGATTCCTCGCAATGTGCAATGGGGACACTTTTGGACAATCCTATGTCCCAGGTGCACAGTTAGGGACTCTTCCAGAGCCAAAAGACTAGACTGGAAATCTCCTTAACTGGATTTAGCACACGCTTGCAGCTTCATTGTGTTCAGAGGAACACTCACCGTAAAGGTAAAAATCCCCAGGAAGCCACACACAGCACACTGTGGAACAAGCAATTTCCTCTTAACCCATTTTAGTTCCTTTGCCAAGACCCAAAACCAGAAGAATGCCAGCAAAGTGGATTTTTCCCCTGATATACCTAATCTTTCTATCAATTAAATGTATTCCCAAATCTTTTAATGGACGGGTTTTAATTATTACTTCTACCACTTAAAAAAGTAGTCTCAATAATTTCCTTAAAAATCGCTGAAGCAAGGCACCGTTCAAATGAAGGATACAATTAAATGGGGCTATTGATAAAAATTTTCTCCATATTCAGAATTTTTCCTGTGATTTACATGCATTAGCAAAAGCAGTATCAACTCTTCCCTGCCAGAGTAGTTGAGCATCTTCCTGCTACTAATTCAGCACACATATTTCAGCCATTACCCAGGGAACGCAGTGATTAGGCAGCTTTCCAGTAAACAGTCCTTAAAACAGTTCATAAAAATTCCATTTAGAAAAAGGTTTGTTTCCTGCTCGACAATTTGATAAGATGTTGCAATTACTGCTTAGGGATATGTTTCAAGTCCGCCAAGTGAGGTAAATTCCATTTCCACACACGCTATCATAGCGTTTGCAGGTTAAAATGCCATAAAGTAGTTCTTACGTACTCAGAAGATGAATTAATTTGGGTGCTGCTTTCTTATAAACACACGCTTAGAAAATCCTAAAAACTTGCAATGAAAAAAGTGAAAATACCCATAAAACAGGCCACAAAAGGCAGATTCTCAAGTAGAAATCTAGTGGCATTGTCTGAAACCCAACTTGCCCAGACCAAAAACTGTTCCTAGTAATGGAGAGAAAACAGCATCACAATCTATATATTCTTTTGACATCCCACCTGAGGTAAGACCCCTAGTTCAAAGGTCCCAGAATAACCAGAAACAGTCAGTTTTACAGGTTACAAGGAAATCAAAGAAATACTCAAATTTTGGCAGAGTAATTCCTAAACTTAGAGCATCAGTTTGTTATCCATAAATGGAAAGCATTTAGCTGGTTTTAACAACTTTCTAAAAAAAACAAGATTCAATTGCAACATTTATTATCTAAAAGTGTTCGGGTCAAAATAAAAATGAAACTCAAAATTATGAACCCTTTTTATGAAAATAGCTGATACTTATTAAGCAATAAACTCTTGCTCTCTCCTGTTTTCATTTCCTCAAAAAAGCAACATAAACTAAAAGAATGTAATCTCATGTGTTCAGGCTCCATATATGTTGTTTTGAGAAAAGGCTTTATAACAGCTTCATTGAGGGCTCTTTAAGAAACTAAATCTTTCTAGTTTAATAGAGTGACAAGGTGTATATGAGGGCATCAAATGAAAAGGGAAATGAGCTGTCACAATAAAGTACTACTGAAAGCCTCAGCACAAACTGCATGACAAGCTAAAAGAAAAAGAATTATTTTGTTCCTTTTGCTTTAACCAAAGTCCTAACACTTAGGACCTGCAAACCGCTGCCATTTTAGAGCCAATCTGTATTTTAAGTGGATGTAACTAGCCCTAGCAAACGTGTCAAAAAGTGAAATGTTCTCAAATTGGTCTTAGCATGTGCACTAATCCATCCACACCACATCAGATGTATCTTGTAGTTGATAATATTTTACATGCTTACAATAATTACTGTAATTCAGAACCTTGACACCCATTTTCCTAAGATAAATCAACGTAAGAAAAATTATTCAACCTCCCTTTTCTTCTAAGGGTAAATGCAAAGCAGTTTGAAGCTCACTGTAGGTTTAAATTTTAATCCAAGGGCTGATGGTCTGCAATATGATTACAGTCCTTCCAATGTCAAAAGTTAACAGAGGAGTGGAGTCTATTTCAAATGACTGGCTCTAAACATCTCATAATTACATTAGATAAATTACACTTTACACATAATTGCAACAAGTTTTTGCCGTATTAGGCACCGGTCTGAAATACTTGGCAGTTACACAGTGAAACACTATTCCTCTTGATGCATTTGGATGAGGTCCTTACCCTTCTACCATCACAGTCAGGGATCTGCCACTGGCATAAAATTCCAGATGGATAATGCCAGCAATCCTAACTACTTCACAAAACAACAGGTAAGGAGGGAAATAGATTAATATGCTGTTCTTATCCCCTTTCAACTGACAGAAGTTTTGCATGCTTAAAAAAAAACAATCCGGTTTTTCCATGACATCATTCGGCTTGAATACTAATGCTTTTCCTTAATGCAACTACATGTACATGGATGTACAACTTCTCTTTACACAGAAGCAACGCCCAACTTTACATGTTTTTCTTTACTCTGTTTCCCCTGATTATAATTCTAAGATCCTTTCTGATTTTTATGCCATTTCCCTGTCTTAATTCTTCAGTGTTGTTAAATGAAGTGCCCCTCTCCATTCTGTGAAGATAGAGTGATTTACAGCAGCTGAGAATCAGGGGATTGTCCAGTAATTACAGCTTTTCTCAGTAAAGTAGTAGTATTGGATTCATTAACAGTGTTTGGATTCATTAACAATTAAAGTTTATTTCACTGAACAACAAGAACAAAGCTGGGTCAAGCTCCCTTGTTAGGCTTTGACACTTCCTTCAGGAAGACTACAATTCAACCCAGGGTTTCATTTTCTGTTTGGCTGCTTGTAAAATAGAAGGCATCTTGAAAATGATACTTCCATTTAGGGCTCTTACTGTGGACCTTACAGGCACTGTAAATGTGGACTGGCTTTGTCTTAAACAGCCTAATCCTGCCCATTCCACAGAACAGACATTTGGAGTACAGCGACGATGGGAGCATGAAAACGCAGCATTAACAACTTCTTCATTGCAAAGAGTAAGCACAATCCAAGTCTTGCTATTTCCTTGGTAAGACCATAAGAAATGAGGCAGGGAAAGTGAATGTTTTGGGCTTGCAAGCCATTTTCCTTGAGCTGGGACATCTGCTGATTGCAAGGGGTTTCAGTTTGGAACTGAAGGCATGCTTTTTACACCGCTGCCATTAGACAGATTCTATCTGACACCCTACTTTAAAATTAAAACTGCAGGCAAGTGTGTAAATAGGAGCAAAAATGGAAATTTTCAGTACTTGCTCACCCCTTATTTTCAGATATTCTCCAAAATAGGGAGCAGCACCAGTGAAAAGCATGTTTGCATCAACAGGGCCTGGATGGACTATCCCAGGTGATACAACCACTAACCCACAGATGACGTGAGAGGTTTCACAGCACAGTGTTTAAAATTCAAGCAGCAGAAGCCCTTCCACCAGAATTTCACCCTGCTTTGGGAACAGATCTTCTGTCTGTATCATTAATTTCTTTGTTTTCCAACTGAGTTGCCGTGCAGCAAGTATTGCAGCATCACTAAAGAAACAGAGCTGGAGCACAGAGCAGCTCAGCTGAGTGAACTTGCAGCTCAAACCATCAGAACCACCAAGAAAAAAAAAGGCTGGGCCAGCTTTCTCAGCAGCCTGCTTGTGGCACTCAGACCTGAAATTACTCACTGCAAGTGTTCTCTCTAGGGTCTGACAGGACTTACATATATTGGAATATATATAACAAAATGATAATGCAGCTTCAAAGAGTGACTCACAGAAAACCTGTGCTGGAGCACTCAGAATTCATAAGGGACTTTAACCACAGTCACAACCCTCAGTTATTTGGTTGGCCTCCTTTATTCCTTTATTTTTGGGCTTTTCTTCCAGCTTTCTATCAACTGTGATATAAAACCATACTAATTAATCCAAACAAGCACATGTGCTATGTATTTCTTTCAAGATGGGATAACTACATACTCATCATTCCTGAAAACAAGCCCACAGTAACCAAAACCGGTCAAAGCAACACTGTTGTTATAAATTATAGCCCACAGCCATGGGTGTTCCTTGATGGAAGAAGAAGAAATATCAACCCAACCTCCTGGTCTGCTATGAGAACACTTGTTATAAATCATGTTTTTCCAGTGTTCTATTTCAACTGCATAGATCAGTATCCAATAGAGAGCTCCTTAAGTCACAGACAAACCCACAAAAACTGCTTAAGACCAACATTCCACAAAAACATGACAAAAAAATTCAAAGCAACCTTACAGTAGAGAAAATGCGGATTTAATAGGAGCTTAACATTAAGAATCCCATCCTCAAAACAATGCAAATTGATTTAAAGTGGATTTAGGTTTTTAAATGTTAAGAGCATAAAATTGAAGAATTATTGAATTTACTGTCGGTTCAACATTGCTAATGTAAATGATAGATAACTGTATCGGGTCATTCTTGACTAAATTAAGCGCTATCTACCATTATTACACGACTAAAGGCTTTAAAAAATTCTGTTGTTAAATGCAATCAACTTTAAATTAAACTATGTGCATTCAGTCAGTGTCTTAAGCAATGATGAGGCAGAGATGCCTTAAGGTGGTAGTAGGGATTTAGACCTCCACAACTTCTGATGTAAAATTTAAATAAGTTAGAATTTGAAAAAGCAAATTAACCTATACTGCATTTTGCCCACAAAGCTCTTCCTTCCATTTTGATTTACCACTGGTCTCCACTCATTAGATCAAAGCTCACAAAGTATTTTTGAGACCAACCAGCACTTTCAGCCCAATTTAAAAGTCACTGAAGGCAATGAAAATTACTTCTGTCGGCTTCAGTAAGGCCTTCCACAATCTCAGTACTCAGTAGCTACAAGGAGTAGGACTGAGAGGGCCTGACCAACTTTGCTGAGGATATCACTTGGCAATCAAACATCATTGGAAAAAATCAGAGATTACTATTTATATTGCTTCAGCACAGCCACTGCTGTTCTGAGATTACCTGCTGCACCATGGAAAAAGCAAAAAAAAGGATGTGAAAATACATATACCAACACCTGACTTATACACATCAGTATTCATCAATTAAAAGAGCCTGTGATGACTTCTCCAAACTGTCACTGGGGAATGACAAGCAACAGTCATTTCAGCCAAACTGGTACTCACATATCCTCTTGGCTGTGGGAATTCTGGGTCACACCCACTTCTTTTACCATTTTTTCCTGCAATGTAACTGAAAGTGACATTGACATTTGTCCCTTGGAAAAGTTACTGTTATCCTCCTTGTTGTCAGGATTATTCTACTGCCTGATGTTTTGTTTATTTTCTAAGCAATTGCCAAGAATACTGTCTGTGCCTGTCATCTGTCTACATGTTGACTGGTATCCACGCATCACACTGGAAGATCAGAATCCTTAAAAGAAACTTTCCTTCTCAACTCTTGAAAAGACATTCCCAACACCGCCGGTAGAATCTGAAGATGCCAGCTATTAGGAGACAGAATTGACCACAATTTAGTCAAAGTGCACCATCACACCTCCTACTAAGAAGGTTTTAAGAACTGGAAAGTCCGTTCTTGTGGGAAATCTGCAGCGGGAGAAATGTGGCACTCAATATGAGTGATCGGCAAATCTCGTTTATTGATAATTCACACAATGCTTTTAATAATAACACTAATAAGCTCATGCATATTGCAAAAGTTAAGCTCAGGATTGGTGCTCAGACTAAAAGTCAGCTACGCCTCTTTCTACATTTCTTTGTGGTTACATAGTTTGAGTAAGTTTTTGTTTTACCGTGCTTCTCCCTCATATCTTTCAGTTACAAGGCCTAACAATCCAGGCTCGTATCCCAGCTGTGCTCAAGGACATGCGAAGCTTGCCGCCTTGCTGGTTCTCATGAGAGTGCCTGTGTGCTCAGCAAAGCTCTCTCATGTCTACGTGACCTTTTGCAGCTAGCCAGTTATCAATCACACTCTCCACATGTTCTATTCCTACTGTACAAGTCCTTGACCACGTAATTCCCATCTCCTGCGCTGGCCACTGACAGCTTTTCTACACAAAGTACATTAAGCAATCATCAACTCATTCAAGTTTGACTGCTGAAAAGTGCCATTAAGTATTAGCAAACATTAGACACAATTAGTTTTGTCTGAGGGCAGGTAATGTTCCTAATCACATTTCCCTCACTCCCACATTTTAGGGATGAAAGTAGATCTTCTGACAGACCTGAGCTTGCTTCCATCATAAATCAAACGGGGTAAATTCCTGCAGCAATGGGTTCAGAGATCTCTTCCCTGCTTTGGAGGAAGGAGGAGGCTGGACAAGCCTGGATGGGGTTGCTGAGGATGCAAAGAGACTCTCCACAAACACTGTATGGACATGTCAGACCCCTGAATAGCTCCGCTCCTGTGAAATTCCCAAGCTCAAGGCATGATTCACTAATAAATTGTATGGATTATGCAGCATTTGCTTGAGGACAGATGTATCACTGCCTTCTGCAGGACAAACTGTCAGACCCTCTCTGTGCTCATCAGTTTACAACTTTCACACCTTCTAGTGGCTGATCTGGAAAACACATCAGCCATTACCACAATGGATATAAACAACTAATATCCAAAATTCTTGTGAGGCAGCCCCTTCAGTACAGCTTGATAGCACAGGACATAGGTAGCCTAGGATAAATGCCAAACAGAGCAGAGAATTTCACCCCTGAACTGACATTTAAGAGTACATTTCAATGGCTTATGCAGTGCAGACTTTCTAAAGTTCTTTCTCCATCATTTTGTTAAGATTACACGTCCAAACTTTCAAAGCACAGCATCCAAAATACAGAAATGCTCTCCCTAGACTGAATTTCTCCCCAGAGTTAATGTTAGGATCAGATCAGCTGCAAAGCTACTGGTATTCAGATGTAAAACTTTTCAATTGAAGCAGACTATTGTCTTGGACAAAATCAATTAAGTGCAATAAATTTCATACATAAGACCCCAAGGCTGGCAAGTGTCCCCTAATGTCACACTGAAGAAACCTGAGCCAAACAAATACCACCCTCCTCAGTCCTTTTCACGTACTCTTTTTGCTCATCAGTTGCACGAGAAAAGAAAATGCCCGTTTTTCCTGCTTGCTGGAGAATAGAGATACACATACCTTCAGTTAGACGTGGTTTTGGTAACACAAGTGATCTATAAAGTGTTCCTTTCGGGGTACAACAAAGAAAATAACACCTTCCAACAGTTTCCAACATAACCTTAACCAGCTGAGGAGACAATTCAGAGAGAAGAGCATTTAAATTACTGTACACGCTCAAATAGAACATTTTTGTTCCTCAGCACATTGCTAAGGTACAGACTGCTGCACCTTGTGACAACACCACGGAGACGGGCCGCTAAAAACCTACCCTTTATTTTTTACCTTCTATTAGTAAGGGTGTATGACTTTTCATATGCTCCCAGATAGATGCAAGATAACAGAAACCCACTCCATAAAATATTTCAAAACACACTCAAGAAATTTACATTCCAGAAGCTTGGATTCTTGATGCCTATTCCTGCTACCTCATGTAAAGACCTTTTAAGGAAAGCACACAGTAAGCAGTATTTCTGATTCTGTTTTGAAGAACTCCACCATTAAAAGGAATTATTTATCTGCTTTTTTCTACAACTTCCTAAGAAAGTATCATTTATATTACACACTTATATTATTTAGACTAAAAAGGACTGATTTCAGCATCAAGACTGTGTAGTGATCTCAGTTTCATCTTTCTATTCAATCCCTTTAAACTCACATTAAAAGAATATTTAAATGCATAGACAGAATATTTCAAATGCAAAAAAACTATGGCAAACACATGGATACAAATGTACAACTAAAACTTAGCCTGCCAGGCCCACATGCAATATTTTTCTCTTTCTCTTAGGTTAACCGTGCAATTTAACAAACACAAAAAATGGCACGCAAATTATGGATGTTGAATGTGAATGCTCTTGTAAATTAGGTGACACAGCAAACAAATCAAAACGAAAATACACTAAGAAAAAGAAAAATTGGAAATATTAACATAAAGCAGGCTTCACAAATGTATTCAGGAAATCCTAACAGTTGCTTAGGAAAAATGGGAAATTAGCAGCTGCATTTTTAAGGAACTACGTAGTATTTCAATAATGTATATATGTGTGTGTATATATATATATATATCTCAAAGATACAGAAACAAGAATGGGGGGAACAAATTTTGAAAACACCTTAATGTACCTTGATAATGTTGAAAGGCAGAAGTCATTTAAACAACAGGAAACCCACAAACCCAATAGCCAACATGAAAGAAACAATACTAACACTTAAGATACTGATAACAAATATTAGTTTTCATTAGGAATGTAAGTGTACCATCAGGCCCATAGTTCCATTTAACCCCATCAGAAGGGGTTAATTAACATTAACTTTTGGTAAATTTCTGCATAAGAGTTGAGCTAGTAAATGCTGAACCTCTCTGAGCAGAGGTGAGCAGGCAGGAGCAGTACAGCATTACTCAGATCACAAAGGCCATCGTGACCCCAAAGAGCTGTGACAAACCTGCAGCAAGCAGAGGGTATGGCTCTCAGATGTGGACACCAGGAGGATTAATGGTCAATTTAGTCGAAGACACAGGGTTCAGAGGGCTTTGCTCCCCAGACTGTCCTTTAAGCCCTACAGAATCTCCAGATTTATGAATTTATGCAGGGAGTCACAGAAAATACAACTCCCTTCTTTTAGAAGGTATATGGAAATGCAAAATACAACTCCCTTCTTGAAAAAGGTGTATGTAAATATATGGAAAACCTACACATGGACCCACCAATACAATCCAGTCATTTCAATGTTGGCCTGAATGTACCACCAACATGTAATTTTGGAATACATTCAAGTTACACTAGAAATGAGCATAAAAAACCACAGAAAATCCTGCCATATTTCTGACATTCCTTGAACGTTAGGAGACTACATTATTTTCCAACTTATTATCAACTGTATGAAAATAGAGAGTGACATTCCTTCTAGCTAGAAGAAAACATGTTTATATTTAGTTTACTCAGAACTGCAACACTGAAAGAACATTTATTCTCCCAAATGTGAAATAGCCTCCTACCTTGAATGATCTGTTCAGCGTGTTGCTTTTCAAATCAGCGAAATGATCTTTTTTTTTTGACAGACCACTAAATAAGCTGGAGAAGGCAGTGCATCAGCAGCACAGGACAGTTATTACCTCCGACACCTGGCTGCAGCAGAGGAATTCCTTTGCAATGGAATGGAGAGTAACTAACCCATGCCTCTGCTGACTCCAGCTGTCAGTCAGCACTGCCAGCTGGATGCATCACACACCTCAGAGATGGAACCAGAGCCCCACACTGGACAGACAGCAACATTACGGGACTGGATTTGGGCAGCCAGAGGAACACAAGTGGTGTTAGTGAGTTTTAGACACTCGAAAATACCGTGGGCTGTACACAGAGTTTGCCTTCCCGTTTTTGTTGCAAAGTTATGCTGGAGACATAAGCGTAGTGCTTGGGTCGGGCACGAATCCTACAAGCAGGGAATGCGTCCTGACAGTGTCTGACCCTCAGCAGGGACAATGCACAGCAGCGACCGAGGGAATTCCTCCGCCACGGCGCAGGAGTCAGGCCTCTGGATCTGGGCTCAGCACGGCCAAGTTGCCGTGTTTGGAGCGGCTCGGGGGCTGCCCCCGGGGAGCGCGGGGCTGGAGCGTGGAACGGACACGCGGACAAACGGCCCCAGGGCTCCAGTTGCAGCGGCGGCAGCAGCGAGTCTACGGAGTCTACGACCCCTCCCCGTCCCTCTCTTGTTCCTCCTCTCCCTCTCCCGCTGTGCCGCACTCTGTCTCGGTGTCCCGCAGCCTCTCCCGGTGTCCCTTTCCCGACCCCCCCGGCCCCTCTCGGCGTCCCCGTCCCGGCCTCTCCCTCTCCCCTCGCAGGGCTGGGCCACGCCCCGGGCCCGCCCCCGGCCCCGGGCGTCCCGCCGCGGTCTCGGCTCCGCCCGGCTCTGGCGGTGCTGGCTGTGGCGGTGCTGGGCGGGCATCAGTGCCTGGGGCCAGGGCGGCATCGCTGCGCTTTGGCTGCGCCTGTCCCGAGTCCGGCTCCGGCCCCGCCCCCGGCCCCGGCCCCGCCCCCGGCCCCGGACCGGCCCCGCCCCCGGCTCCGCCCCCGGCCCCGGCCCCGCTCCGTCCCCCGCCCCCGCCCGAGCCCCCGGCGCCGCCCCCAGCCCCGCGGCCCCGCCCCCGGCCCCGCCCCGGCTCCTCCCGGGCCCCGCGGAGGACACACGCGACGCGGCGCGGCCGCTCCCGCCGCCTCCGCCGCGGCTTGCCCGGCCCGAGCTCCGCCGCTCGGCAGCGCAGCCGCCGGCCTCGAGCCGCCGGGGCCCGGGGCGGGTGGGGATGGCCGGCCCGGGGCGCTCGGGGGGCGGTCGGGGGCCGTGTCTGGCCCCGGGCCGAGCGCTGAGGGCCGCGTGTCGCCCGCAGGGGAGGCGCGGGAGGCCCTGCAGGACCGGTCCCGGCTGGGTTCGCTGCCGGGGCGCGGAGGCTTCGGCAGCGTCTGCTCGGGGACGCGGCTCTCGGACGGCGCCCCGGTGAGCGGCGGGGCTGGCGGCGGGCGGAGGAGGAGGAGGAGGGCGGAGGAGGAGGAGGAGAAGATCGGGGCGCGGCGGGGCAGGCGGCGAGCTGAGCCCGCTGCTGGCCTTTGCTCGCAGGTGGCCATCAAATGCGTGCCCCGGGCCCGCATCCGGCACTGGGGCGAGCTGGTGAGTGAGCGGGGCCAGCGGGAGAAGCTGGGGCCCGGCATTGTGCAGGTTGCATTGTGATTTTTGTGTAGCATGAGGTGATGTTGAAAAGAGCAGTTGGAATAGAGTTTGCAAAGGCAGAAGTGTGATCTTAGAATTGTCAAACAGTATAGAATTCCTTCAATATCTTTATCCCCCATCAAGTTAAGGTGTGGTATTCAGTGGAGTTAGTGGAAATTGGAGGGATTTACTACTGTACAATCTCGTGCCTATTGCAATTAGAAGAATAATGAGATTTTAGTAAATCAAAAGGTAGTTTTCATTCAGTTTGGACTTGGATACGTAAATTACTCCTGTTGGAAAAAAATGGATTAGAGATTGTAAATGTTTAGAAGCTGAAGCATAATCCCTGCTTTGGCTATAAATAAGGAATATCATACACAGAATGGATTATTCTGAACCCCCGTCGGAGGCCTTCAGAGTCAACCTTACAGGTCTCATGGTATCAAAACTGGGAGGAACTATCCTGTATCTTTTCTCTTAATTCTTGCTCTTTAGAACTTTAATTATTCTGGATTACTCAAATAATCCACAGGAATAATAGAATAGGCATGATGATAGGATGATATGACAGTATATCTTTTTTTGGTAATTATTTAATTATGCTCCATGACTTGAGAAAGGAAAATATTTAAATGATCAATCATATTCTTGAGCTAAATCTTGATATCAATACAGAAGGTTACACATGATTTCCAATCTATAACCTTTGACTGTATGTTTAAAAGACATTAATTATAAGTACATAAAAATATTCCAATGACAATAAGCATGGTAATTGTAGTTTATGAATTCAGTCTTTTGGAGTGGATAAATTAAGCAAGCAGAGAGGCTCATGAGGAAGCATTCAGAGAATGCAGAAATTGTGCCTAATATGAAGTAAACAATGATAGGCCCTATCCTTTCTCGACTTTATAATTGTCAATAAGGCAAAAAGTTAAACCCAAGCATGATAATATAGCACAAAATTGATCTAATTAAATATTCTGAAGAGAAATTAGAAGGTGGGTTCAGTGGCACTCAAACTGGCACCAGGCAAACTAATAACAAGGCCAAAACCTCTGGGGAGAGTAGTGAAAGGCCCCAAGGTTTTTGGTGGAGAGTTGCAGTGAAAAGTGTGTTTACAAACTTCAGTCTCATGTTGGCAGCTGCTCTGATTCTCTAGACTCCATCCATTTCCCCAGTGCAGTGTTTTGGTGGACGCATGGTTATCTTCTAAATAATCTTGGACTTCCTCCTAATTGTTCTGACTTTTTTTCTGTGTGAGAGAGACAATTTTAGGCCAGGCATTGTTTGCCATGCTCTGGTTTTCATGGCTCTACTCTAGTACCTAGAGTACCTAGGTGTCCACTATAGCCAGAAGATCAGGCAAATGTCTTCTTTTTGGCAGTATTTCCTGGAGTGAATGTCTGTCATACATTGGTCGGGCAGAGCTGGAATTTATAAGACAGGATAGCCCACTTGGTTTGCCTAGTAGCTTGGAAGATAATAAAGGTGATGAACAAATCTCCAGTAACTCTAAATGGAGTTACCTAGATATACTAACTCTAAACTGAGTTACCTGGATATCCTGAGATGAGAACAAGTCTGAGGGGTTCAAGAAGAGACTGTAGGAAAAGCTCTTGAATGTTGACCTCTTAGATGTTGATGTGAAATGAGGAGACAGGGGAAGGAGGCAGCTCTTAGGAACAGAATTATTCCTTTTATCCTCTATATGCCTGTTGAAGTACTGCCTTCCCTTAGGGGGATAACTCAAGCAAACACCTGTTGGATGCCATTGTGTTTTCGTGGATGATTTAGGGATGGCTGCCCATTTCTAGTGATCCTGTTCAGAAGTGATTTAAGATGTGCGGTAGTGTAGACAGAAAGTCAAGCTAGAGCTGCTGTGACAGTGCTTCCAGCATGTGTCAGCATCCTGAGTGTTGTGAGCTAAACCTGAAATTTGATTTAAACTGCCTGATATCTGCCAAGGGGCAGGATATCATTGCTAGAGAGAAATCCTCTCATCTTCCGCGACTCCATCCCCAGTCAGATGGAAGAACAGGTTGGTATCCAGAGGTGAATGGCACTGGACCTTTGCGAGGCACAGAAATCATCCATATCCCCATGCTTTTAAGGAAAAGGATTCTGAGCAGAGGGCCCTTTGACTCTGCAGCAGAAACTGTTTGGAAAAACTTGCTTTAATAATAAGATTCTGACTGAAGACTTTTGCAGAGGATGGTTTGCTTATGGAAATGGTCAAGCGGTCGTTCTGGTATTTGGACACCAGGTTACAAAAAGAGGAAAACTACTGTATCGGTGTACATGAAGTGAATTGAAAAGTAGATTAAAGGAAAAGTTCAGAAGCCAAAGCTGGAGAGAGGTTCAGAGTAACCCAAAATTGCCATCCAAGATCTTGGGGAGGAGGGTTGTAACCTTTCTGAAATATTACTGCGCATGTACTCCCTAACTAATACATTGGGTGTGTTAGACCAAACCAGACAATTAATTTTTAACACAGAAGGACTTTGAGGACAACTCTGACACCCAGAGGAAAGAAAAGGCTTTATGGAAAGTTTCCATCTTTGAATCACTGCTAAAGTAGAAGTGGTGTTTTGTTAGTGGAAAATGTCAGTGAAATTTGCAATAATTGTGTCTTCCTGAGAGGTGTCACTACAGTAAATCCCCTTTGTGGAATGGTTAAGTCACAATTGAAATTTGGTGGTGTGCAGTAGTCCATTGTTCTGGTACTTAAACTCTTTGGGGAACAGTCCCCATAAGGGGTAATGATTTGCTGGTGGCCAAGAAGTGTATTTTCTGTATGATCCAGGTGGAGAAGTAAAGGAAGAAATGCTGTGAAATAGACACATTTTTTGTACACCTGAAAAGAGACTTGGATGTGATATGCAGGCAGATATCGGCTTTAAATTCGATGTAGTCAATGTTAATGGTATTAACATACAGATCTTTATCAGCAGAGGTGTATTCAGGCTTCTTCTATTTTCCTGTCCATTTGCTTCAGTGTAGCAGTGTGAGATGAAAGCCCAAGGCTTTGCAGACTGGCTCCTCCTTTGTGCCCCGGGTGTGTGATCATTGTTTGAGGCAGGGAACAGGTAGACCTGAGAAACAGTGAGAATGCCAGCACAGGGGCTCCTGCTGCATGTGCTGATACATCCCTTGTATGGGATGGAGACTGCCCACTTGGCTTGAGGATTTGCTTCCAGGCACCTAATTTCTCTGAGATGGTGTCATTTTCTCTGTAAATGTGCCTCTATGGCTATAGCTGCAAAGAGTTTAGTCTGAACAGTATTCATCGGTTTGATTGTTTCCTGCTCCCTCTGACTTTGTGGTGCACAAGTCGACCTAAATGTCTCAATAATGAATTATTGCTGGGTAATTAATCAGCTTCCCCTGCTTTAGAGAGTTGCCTCCTAGAACTTACCATAATTCACCTCCATCAGCCAATACATACAGACATTAATTGCCTCATAATATTGTCAGGAAGATGTCAGGTAGTACTGACAGGGTGTGAGTGCATCTCTTTGATCTAAGCAAATTTTGTTAGTGTTTTGCCCCTAATCTCATTCTACACATTTATCTTGCCAGTGCCATGAGCTGGACTGAGGACACATCATCAGGGTGCAGTCAGGAGCAATTTGTCCATATGAACAGTGATTTCAGATTTGCAATGGGAAGTGAGTAATTCCCCAGCAGGTAAGTCACAAAACCAGTTACTGACAGCTGGGCCAGTGGAAATTCTCCTTGTAGTGGCCTTGTTTTAAACACCAAGATGAAAATATGATGCATGCTTCGAAGGTGCAAACAATGTCTACTCTCATTTCACTCAGTGAAATTTGCTCAGCTTCATCTTGGAGCACTGGAGATATTTTAGTATTTCAAAGTGTATCAAACTATTTGCCCAGTATTTGGAAAAGCTACTCAGGTTTAGTGGAAATGTTTCTATTTCAGACCCAAACCACTTTGATATTTGTTAATTTTATTAGTGTATTGAAGTTGATTGACACTGGGAAAAGTGATCCTGTTTCTTCAATTGATAACACCACAGGAATTGCCTTTTTCTTAATCTTTATTTGGATGCCTCCCTGTCCCTATGGAACAATGGGTTTGAAGATGCAGTGAGGTAGACCACTGGAAGGAAAAGGCCAGGCTAAATATTCCTTGCAATAAATAGGCCTCTTTCCCTTGACTTCAAAGGAAAAAAAAAAAGCCTAATTAAATACAATTGAGGGGAAGAGGAAAAAAATGAGATCCTTTGATTTGAACACACTTTGGAGCAGAGCATGGAGAGATAGGAGAATGATCTCTGTGAGATGAATAAGTTGCCTCTCCTGCTGCATTTGTTTTGGGGTGGGTGAATCATTTCTTGAGGATTTTTTTTTTAAAGTTGGATTTGACTTGGTTGATATTCCTTTCAGCATCTAGATTTTCTATGTTGGCTTGTATTTTTCATACAAGAACCATGTTTTTAGAGCAGATAGCTGGTCCTGCAGTATAGGCAGATCTCATAAGGGCAGGAGGATAAGGAAATACACCGGAAAGGACAATATTGAAGATTTTATCAAGTTTGACCTCCTGGCAGTTGAAGCAAGTTGTCCCTCAAGGTCTTGTGGGAGCTGTTTCAAGTGAAGAGAGCACGAGTCACAAACACAGTGAAGATCTCTGACTAATTCTAAATCGGGTAAAGAATTAGCCCCTTCACCATCACGCCTGGATTTTTACCTGGGGAGAATGTCTATGGAAAAAGATTGTGGCTGTTGTGAAGGGATAATGTCCAAGGCAGCCGAAAATCTGCATTGGCTGATGTGTTGTGTGTCCTCCCTCCTCCCAGTGTTTTCAGTCAGTGTGTCAGAGCCTTTCCTGGCATGTGAGCCATTCCTTGAAGTGTTGAAATGGTTCCTTGGGACTCCCTCACTCTTGGCAAAAAAAGTAGGAGGAGGAAGGACAAATCTCGCTCCCTCCACTTCCAAGGAGTGTATGTTGTGTGTTGTATACTCCCTCGGGGTGTTTGCCACCTTTCCTGAGGGTGAACTTGTAGGATTTGTTGCAAACTTATTCACAAGAAATGTTGTGTGTACCTATTAGAGTTTTACAGTGAGTTAGGGATTTGGCAAAGGTGAATTGTTGAAGTTGAAAATAATTTTGGGGTGTAACAGATCAACCCCTGCATAACACAGATAAAAATACTTGCAAGAACCTTTCCCTTTTTCATTTATCATTATGCACACTGCTTCACTGGAAAAGGCCTCACAGGATGTGTTTGGAGAGGAGCCTGCTTTTCCATTAAACAACAAGGAATATTTTACTTTTGAAAGAAAGAGACAAAAACATGCCATTTTTTTTAATGGCATGTTCTTAGTTATCAGATTAACAACATTTCTGGAGGGGTATTCAAGCAAGTGTTAAGTGTAAAACATACAAATAAATGTACTCTTACTTTCAGCAATCCTTTAAGAACTAGAGACTTATCTTAAAGCAGGATCACTTTCCTTCTGGGTGGATCACCTTTAGGTATTCCTCCAAACAAGCTGCAGCTGTCCCATATGACACTGGCAGGGGCAGCTCTGGGCCGTGGTGCTTCCCCAGGAGTTTTTGGCGGCTGACTCTTGCTTAGGTAATTTAGTAATTGTGCTGCCACCTTCGGGATCCCCAAAAGGTCTGTCTCCCACGTGCCTGCATGTTGCAAGACTATATTTCTTTCCCATATGTTCCTCTTTTCTGTGCATGATTGGTCTTTGTACAGATAAAGGAGGGGTTTTAGCACTTGTTAATGAATTAACTAAATGGTGGATGTAGTGATGTAATCTATACAAAATGATTCTGTTAGATACTTTGGAGACTTCTGTTTTGCTTGTGTGATCTTTACTATTTGAGGGAAACTTTCAAACTCCTGATGGGCCTTGAGTGATTTTTACTTCTTGGACAGACCGTGCTTCTCTTGTCTTTCTACTTGTTGTCCCCTTAATTTTAGCCCCTAGAGGGCTAAACTTTCCAGTTTCATTAAATAAATCATAAATATTTCAGTTTCTAAATAATATAGATGTTCATTGTATATTTTTATATAATTTAATTTTGTCCCCTACAGGGTTAAAATTTGGAGGGTGAGTGCTACTCTTCAGGAAAACCTGGTGATGGAACAAATGAGGTGCAGCTGGCATCAATCAAGGTTGCAGTTAGACAGAGTGGAAACACTGCAGTTGGACCAAGTGCCTTCATCAGAGCAGCAAGTTCCAGAGCTCCTTCACTGTGGCACCTTCAGGCTTGGTGGAAGGAGAACCTGACACAGTGAGTGTAAAGCAACGACACCTGAGCTTGCAGAGTCTGTGGCTGAGTAAAATCTGGTCTAAGTTCTGTTGTTTTACAGAAGAAAAATGTTGTAGCTGATCTGTCAAACACGGTAGACTCAAAGTGAGGGCCTGGAAGTGACTCTGTAAGAAGAAATGGCTTATAAAAGAGGGTAAAAAAGTGTGAGCTGGCTGCTGAAGATTGATAGCAGAGATTTTTTTTTGTCTTGGTTGTCGCACTAGTGATTCCACGTGGTATGTTTGGATGCTTTTCAGTTTAGATTGCTATACAAGTATGAAGGTTGTCTTGCCCTCTCTTTGTTGGGCAGCTTTATGGCCATGATACTCAGTAAATGATGAGCTTTCTTTAGGTTGATTTATACTGTTGGCTGGGGATTATTTGTGGGTTTTTTTTCTGCTTGAGGTCTCAACCATTAACAAACAAACGTGTGCTGGACTTCAGCTTTGTGCATAAACCTCCAAAGTGGAAAAAGGCCTTTGATATTTCCTGCATTTCTGTTATAAAGTAGCTATAAGTGGTACAGTTTTGGGGGTGGGTGACTCACTTCTTGAGGATTTTATTTTTAGAAGTTGGATTTGACTTGGTTGATATTCCTTTCAGCATCTAGATTTTCTATTTGGGCATGTATTTTCCACGTTGACTTTAATGATCATAGTGTCAAAAAGTCAATATGCTGTTGTAGAAGTGAGAAGTTTGCCTGAGTGCTTGATTCCAGGGAGGAGAAATAGAAGAAAATAAGTAAATACTGTTGCAGTTTGTCTATTTAAAAGCTCTATTTAATATATTTTTTACCGTGTTGCTTGCTGAGTTTAATCAGAGTCCAAATAGATTTCAAAGCTTCTCTCCAGTTTTAGGAAGCTTGGAGATGGCAATTTCAAGATTATCTCATCTTGTTGGCGTGGTTTCTTTCTAGGAAGGCTAAATGGCACATCAGAATCTGCTTTGTTTTTCCAGAAGCATCAGTACTTCATGGTATTGTGGAAAAGTTCAAGTCATTACCGTGCCAGCCCGTCACAGTTAATTTTTTGGCAAAATGAATCCATAACAAGAAATGGTTTCAATCGATTTCTTCTGCAGATTCTGCAGTAGATGTGCAGATCTGTTGATTAGCTCAGCCTGTTGGAAGAGTGGGGTCTGCCCCATTTGTTGTCCTTGGGGACAGTCATGGCTGGGTTATTTCTGTGGGCCTGTCAGCTCACAAGGAAATGCCCTTCAGCTCTTACCCTGACTTAGATCAGCATGAGGAACATCATGACATAATAGTTATTTTTTAAAAATGTTTTTAATGTATTTGTCAACTTGTACTGCTGCTGCATAAATTCGTTAAGAGTCTTTATGGAATGCTGAGCACGGTTGTGGTCAGTGAGTTTTGCAGATGTGGACTGGTGGAATTGCAGTTTGCCCTGCAGTGTGTTTTAATCTCCTTTGTGAGTGTTTCCCCACCCCTCACCTGGCTGTAAGATGTATAAGTGCCTAAGTGAGCAGTTATTTACCTGTGGCAAGTCTGTTGAACCTAAACTCAGGAAATTGTGCACCTCCTGGCCCTATTTACCTTGATCTTATTCCATAAAATCTTCATGCTGATAATCTGTGCAGCTCAGAGGCACTGAAAGATGATCTGCAAACAGAGGGAATACTTGCTCTGAACTCTGTGGAGGCCCTCAGGAGTCATTCTGATTGATGTCTAGGGATTTCACAAGGATTTGACCTGCTTGATCTTGAGCTTGTAATTAATTGTCAGAGCTGCTATCAGCTTTAGAAATGGGTTTCTACTAACTGGCCCAAAATAGCGATGTTGGGCTTTGAAACTGTTGCCGTTTATGTGTGAAATCAATTGCACCAAGAGCATGTTGTTTTCATGAGTAACAAAAAGGATCCTGTTCTGTAATGTCATCCCATTTGTTAGAAAATGTTAGCACCTCTCATTTCACAAGGTTTTTTTTTTTTTTGTACACGGCAAGGATGCATTAAATTTAGTCACGTGCAGAAAGAAATCTGCAACTGGATACTCACTGTAAAGGCACTAGATATGTGTGATTTCTCTGTATTTTAACACTTATTTGAATACAATAGATGAAGCTGGTCAGATGATGAAAGGGCTCTTTGGCTATTGAAAGTCCTCTTGCCCTCTCATCTCTCCTACTGTCAGTGTATGCCTGCTAGTTAATAATAGCTTGACACTGGTATAGTTTCAAGCTATTTTTTCCCCATTTCCCTCTTGGTTGCAATAAAAAGAACAGGTTCTATTAGGGGAGCCTTTCTTCCTGCAAGTAAATGGGTGTTTAGTGAAGAGAAAATGCATGGCAGTGGTGGAAACTTAGCAGAGCTTCCTGCTCCTGCTGCACTGCTCATCATGCCATTTATCCATGGGGAAGGAGGGCAGTGTCTCTCTTTAGGATATCATGGCCGGACTCGGGGAGATTTACCTGGTGGTCCCACCCCAGAATGGTCCATAGGAAGCCTGGCAGGCTGCCAATTTCTTGCTTAGACCGAGGAATCTAAGGGACTAAAACCAGGAGAATATGTTCTGCCTGTGTTACATGGTAGACATGAGCAATGTGTTATCACAAAGATGTGACAGGGACCTCGTTAGGCCCAGCAGATGTTTTAGTCCTGGCTCTCACACTCTGAATGTGAGAGCTGGAAATATGCTGGAAGTGTAGTGCACATCCTCAGAGGACGGAAGGTAATTTGACAGCTCACTTCAACCCTCTTCAATAATGTTGACTCTTGTGGCATCTGTTTGTTGAGAATGTGGCTTCTCATGTGGAAAACCGAGACTTCTTGCAGTAAAAATAAGGATTTCTTTTCCTGATTTGGTTTTCTTTTTTTTCTGGCTTAGGTTAGAAGAGAGAAATATTTGAATGTAGCATTGATGTGTTTAATTTCTAAGCTTTATTTGGAGACTTTGAAAAGGTGAAAATATGTAAGCAGTATTGAGGGAAGAAAGTGTTCTTGTTTGATGCATTAAACTGTTTTCTTTCTGAGAGTCTGTGTTTTTAGAGATCCCAGGCAGTACTTTTTCCTTTAGCAGTACCAGAGTCCTGCTGTCTGTCTCAAGAGAAGCCAAAAAAGGTCAGATAAGAACTGTTTAGATAAGATAGGTGGCATTTCTGTCAGTTCTCACTAGCTGGTGAAGCAGATGAGGAGCTGCACAAAACTGAAAACAAACAAGTAATGTTGCTCTGTCCCTGTCCCCCAAGTCCAAAAACTCCTCTCAATGCCCTTAAGCGGCCGTCTTTGTGAAGGGAATCTTTTCTCTTGAGTGGAAGTTTAGAAAGTGTTTTGTTGTACTGGTTATGTTAATTCAGGCGATCTTTGTTTCACAAGACAGGAATTGAGAGGGCTGTCCTGCTCTGCATAATTACCTGTCACAGCAAAGAGAATATATTAAGCTGGGAAACTGAGATTGGTGTAAAATTCTGTCTTACCTGCAAGGTATATCAGCAGTGTGTTTGATAGAGCTTGATTGTATCCAAGATTCCAGGGGGCTCCTGGTGTCAGGTGAGAATCCTTCTTTATGGAAAGCACTTGGTCTTTTCCTGTTGATATTGGTGAGCCAAAAATACTATTTTTTGCTGCTTCTTGTAGCAAACCAAGTGTGAAATGTGAGATGTAACAGCGCTGCCTAAGGCTCTCTGGCAGCCTCATGCAGTAGCCTGCTTTTAATATTGTTTGGTAAGATGACAGCACTTTGCTGCCGGTCTGTGAGGTATCCATGTAAGGTGGGTTATCTTTGCTCAGGTGCCTGGAGACTTGTTCTTACAAGAGATACAAACAATGCATTCGAGAATTTGGCACATCTGGGACATTTTATCTTGCTCTTGGAGAAAAAGGTCAAATGCTCCACAGCCTGTTTCTCTTAAATAGCAGAAAATCCCAGCCTGGATTGAAGATTTGACCCCCATTAAAATACATCGCTTCATGTCTAACCTAGCTATGGGGTTTTAGCTGTGTACAGAAATACATAACTGCAGATGAATATTGAAGTACTCCTAGTGTAAATAGAAATACGCAGATGCACATGCTAGGCATACTCATGCATGCCTACAGCTGCAGAGAAAATGTACAGCAGGCAAAGGACTTTCTGATACAATGAAATGAATGGCTTTATTAAGATCTTAGTTCCTCATTAAAAATGCTGAGAAGTAGAACTTGTATGAAAGACTGAAGCTGGGATTTCAAATTAATGTGTATGATGGTCAATATGAACTCAATTCTGAAACGTAAGAGTGTCTGTGGAGATCTGTTGAACTGTGTTCATATATATCACTGTTTTTTCTTGTCCCAAGTTTTTTTTTTTTTAAATTTGGGTTTGCCATTGCAGTTTTAGGAAGGTTAATATTTCGTGCAATTCAGAAGTCCTAAAGAAAACAATTGTTTTAATACAAGACATTTCTCCCATTGTTTTAAGAGGAAAAAATGATCTCGTGTCAATGGTATGGACTCTTATCCTCCTGCTTCAGTATTCAATTCTTTTGATTCAGCATCACGTGCATATGAAATTGGTCTCTTAAGTGATAGGTATTTTTGGAAGGTTTGCTCAATTGTGCTTTCAGATTTTTCATTCACCTTCTGGTGGCTTGGCTGGGTCTGCATACACAAGTGCATGAACTGAACTATCATTAGCAAGTTCAGTTTTTCCTCTTGTAGTCTTTGTGGCCTCTAAGTTTTTCTTGTCTGCTGTCTTTGCAAACCAGTTTTTCTGCAGGGTCACTTTAAATCACCCGGTGTGACAAATGTGTGCATGAGGGAATGTGTCTTGCTGGTTGTGGCCATCAAAATAGGTTTCACATGGTAGAAATTTGATAGTGTATTTACAGTTCTCAAATCTTGCTTTTGCCGGTGTCCTTGAGTTCAGTTTTTTAACAGTCTCAATGAGTTACTGACTAGCTGGCATTGGAAAAATTTGACTTTATCCTCAGGGGCCACTGTAGGCTTTGTTCTGATAAATACTTGTCCAAACATCCCCATTATTTTTTCTTCAAGACAGAAAATGTGACACAGGGTGCTGTGCCTGTTATCTCCCACCTAGACTTGTTTGGTTGGTGTTTTTTTTTTTTTCCTTTGAGAGAAACTTCAACCTTTTTATTCATTGACCTGGTGAATAGTTTATCAATGTATTAAGGTCCTTTTATTAGTGTGGATTTTTTTTAAAGTTTAAAATAAAAATCAGGGAAATATTCTAATTGTATGATTTCTATGGTTGGTTCTACTCCAGAAGAAAGCTTAATTGTTGAAATATTTCTGAGTTCCTGTGTTCTGATTTTTTGAGTAGTCTGTGCTAAGTCTTGAGCAGAAGCTTGCAGAAGAGCTGCAGGATTGAAGGAGAGCAGAAGTGACACAAAGTAAAGCTCTCTTGGGAAATCTTATGGAGGTTAAGCAAGTGCAGCAGGATTTGAGCAATGCTGCTTAGTCCACTTGTTCATGTGTGGATGCCAGGGTGGAGGAGACTGGAATTGGGAGCCAAGATCGCTTAGAGGTGTGTCTGTGAGAGAAGCCAACTGCAATCTGCTGGTTTCTGGTGACTTTAGAGGTACCTGTCCAGTGTTAGTCTTGTCTCGTACTGGAGTAAACTATTGATCACTTGGCCAAAAATGTTGCTGCTTTAAAGAACTTCCCCAAACTTTAGGGAATAGTGGGACTGTCATTAAGAAAGAGATGTAATTCCAAGCACTTTTTCTTGGTTTTAAATGCTGACTTCATGGGGTTTTTTCCCTAAGAGTAGGAGAGCTTCATGTAAGTCTTGAAACTGCTGGTGGTTGATAGGCTTTTATTTATTTAATCAGGGCAGTGCATGTTACAGAACTGACAGCAAAGGGATCAGGACTAGAAATATTTTTTACTAGACATCAACATGCTGCTGTGCTGTTGGGAGAAAATGGAGATTGCTTTGCCAGCACCATCTGGGAGCCTCTGCTTGGCTGTATGGTAGGCAGACCTTTTGTGAATCAGAGAATTGCCTTTGGAATAAAGCCTCTTGGTGGCAGGTTTTTTTAATCTGCTGCACTGACAGAACTGCTCCATCTTGTCCTCTTAATGCAAGCGTGTGTGCCAAATCTGCCTGAAGGGCTCTGTATCCAGGAGAGAAGGAAATGGTGGTGCCTCTGAAAGGTGCTTGCCTTCTTTTGCGAGACAAAATAAACTTTTGGTGGCTTTGTGGGGCTGCAGCCGGCACTCTTGGGTTATATATTCTTCTTATATGAATGTAGTACACACTTCAAATTTATTGTTAGAGGAAAGAATAGAAAAGTTGGCTATAACTTACAGAGGCAAACAGCATATGCTGTGTGTATAATTGTCATTCTGCGCAAAAGATGTGTTGAAAATGTGCACTTTTTTTGTGTGGCGGTCAAAAAAAAAACCCCAACCAAACATTTGTTAATCTTTGTGCTTTATGGGAACGGGTTACTCAGTTGTCCTTAATAGTTGTGATGGAATGACCAAGCAGATTGTGGGTAAAGATACTTTTGGGTTGAGGTGGTTACACAATTAAATGAATAAAAGGTGATAGTTCTGCATTGCCAATACGTCAAAAACTTAGAGCTTTGGTAGCAGAATTTTAATTAAATCCATAAGACAGTCTCGGCCGAATTAAGAAAGCCAAAATTATGCATCACCACTACTTCTGTCCATGTAAGTATTATAATAAATGTAAAAAGAAAGTCATCACTATCATTCAGAATGCTAGGAATAGAAATTGGACAATAACCTGGCTGGCGTAAGCATTTATAGTTCTAAAAGAGCGGAAATAAATTTAAATCCTCTTCCAGGTTTAATGACCAGGCAAATATAGGGTAAAGTAAAACTTTGAAAGTTGTTATAAGTTGAGTTTTGTTGCGTCTTTTTAGTTCTTGAATATCTTTCAAAGAAAGTCAAATCTCAGAGCTCTGAGACCACCTGTAGCTACAAAGCCTTGAATCCTGTTTGCTGACTCCCAAATTCAAATCTCAAATTTGTGTGGACTGCCTGAAGCCACGAATGACACAGTGAGAGCATTCAGGCTCAAATACTGTCTGCTTTTCTCTAGCTCTAGGGGCAGATTAGGCAGCACTTCAAGTCATTTCTCTGGTTTCAGTCCTTCCACTCTTCTAAAACTGACTCTCCGTGCAAGTTGGCCACTTTGTTAATGACTCTATTGGAGTTCAGGCTGTCTTGTGGCAGTGAATGGTAGTATCTTCAGAGCACGAGCAATAAGGTTTTCTCTTCATCTTTTAAGTGTTTCAGAAAACATGTTGATTGAAATAAGCTCGTTGCCATCAGTGAGACAAGAGAGAGAATGGTGTGCTTGCAAAAGAAAGCAGTGCTCAAATTTTGTACTGTTCAGTAGGTGTTTTCTGCAATTCCCTTCTTCCAAGTGGCCAAGGATCAGAAGAGAGGTCCTGACCTTGTGCAGTTTTGCAATTCATAGATGTCCAGCATGATTTAGGATTTTGGAATTAAATGGCTTGAGTTTGCTAAGTTGTAATTGAGCTGTTGGATTTCATTCACAAAACATAGTCTGGTCAAACAACTGACCCGTATTTTGGTTGGTTATTTGATGTTCTGAAAAATAACCTGCCTTGTGAAATGCAAAATTGAGGTCAAGCCTTTCATGCGCCTCATTCAAAGGAGCTTTTCACTCAAAATCACTTGAATTGAGCCATGTCTTGGTACTGTGGGGAGTTTGTCTAGAGCTAAGGATTATGGTTTATTGTCTTTGAAATCTATTTTTCTGTTAAATTCTCAATGAATATTCTCATCTGAAAGTAGATGTAGTGGTGGTATTTACCGTTAAATTCCTACTTCTTGCTCAAAAGGTCTGTCTGAACTTCTCTATCTGGTATTGACAAAGTTTGCCTTTTTGTCTGAAAAGATCCTTCATAGCATTTGATTAGGTATTGTCCCTGCCCCATCCCAATATAAGCTTGCAAAAAAAGGAGGTCAGAGAGAGCTCTTAGGGATGTGTTTCTCCTCCCTTGGAGTACTACCGTGAGAACAGTTTTTCATGTTTTGCTTCATTGCAGGGAGGTACTCTTTTGGGTAGGTTGTACAATGTGTAAAACCTTTCACTTCCAGGTATAATAACTATGGTAAGGAAAGAGCAGTGAAAGGCAGCCCTGTTCAGTTCATGTCCTGGTCAGCACTGGCAGTTGTGCTTCATGCAGATTCTCACTGGGCTGATGGGCTTTGGTACCAAAGCACTGGGTCTCTCATCCTTGAACTATTGATTGTGTGACTGAACTACTCCCTGCTCTGGCTTTGCAGTTTGCTTTCTTGACAAATATCCCCTGCTCAGGAAAATGGGTACTTCTGAGGGAGCTGCTGCTGACAAAATAACTTCAGTTTCTTATCCTTTTGAAGTAAGGTTTCTTGAGAACCTCAAGGAAACAGTCTGTTTAACTTTTATCTCTTTGTAGACAGTAATGTTTAGTGGAGAGAAGTATTTCAGCCAGATGCCCAAGTGGTAGTAGTAGTTTAGGCTGTAAATTCATAAAAGTCACACCAAACCATGTGCTCTGTGTTGGTAACATCAATACCCTTGCTGGTTTCTAAAAAGTATTTGTATTTCTGGATAAAGAAAGAGCTTCTATGAAAGTTGACTCAGCTGCTTTAGAAATCTTGTTTTGCTTCCTTTGGATTCACTGTATGTTTTAGAAGCTCTTAGGAAGGGACATGGTACAATCTGGTCACGCTCATAAATAATTTGTAAATATACTTCAGGCGTAGAAGCTGGAGAATCACTTCCCTCTTTGGAGAGTGCATCTGATTTTGTATCAGGAGGTGGAAATAATCTGATGAGTGTGTTACTTGTGTGAAAAGGAAGTGTGCTGCCCTGTAGTGGAAAGATTGCTGTTCAAACATCTGAAGACCAGCCTTTCAAATGTTTGGAAAGTAAGATAAAGCAATTTTACAGAGATTTATGCACCTTGAGAAAAAGTAGATGTTGAAAAAGCACCATTAATATTCTATTACCTAGTAATCAGCAGTCATGAGGTAGAAAACCAATTTGTGATGCATTTTGTGGTCACAGTTTTTGCAAATGAGCCTTTAGTAGCAGAGCTGGATATAAACCATTTCTGTCAGTGTCTTGGAATTGAGATTTGTGAAGTTTTATCTGTGGTGGGTTTTGTTACTGTTTTCTTACTTCCTCTGGCAACTTTTGTAAATTTGTGCTACTCTAAGAGAAAGCACAGTTATCCCTATGTTTTCAAATGGACCAAGAGGCTTTTCGTTCATCTTTGAAAGGGTTACAGTAAAATGAATTTGATTGAATCTTTCAGGGTTTTTTTTGTATGCACAATTCAGCAAAAAAAAGTCTTGGTAATGAATTGCTATTTCTGATCCACAGGCTGTTTTTCTCCAGTCAGACGGTGGTTCAATACCTGCTTTAGATGTTTACAGATCAGTATATTAATGACACTCAACTGTGCATTTATTCTCACTGGAGCAGTGCCCATTCCTACAGAAATGCCAAGGAGAAACACCCAGCATAGAGCAAGCAAGACCAAATGTCAGTGGTCAGAAAGGGGGAACGCTTGAGAAACTGCTTAAAGCTTTCTCTCCGGTCCCTTAAAGTGTGGGAGTGCCTTCCTGTCCTTTCCCCAATTCCTTGGTGTTTCAGGCATTATTGAAATCACTGATTTGGGTTTCGTGGTGAGTGATGGATTTAAACCTCCTGCAAACTAAACCTAAATGTCAGTCTGGGATAATGCAGAGAACAAAGCAAGTGAATTGTGGGGACCGCCTCAAATTGCTGATGTCCGCCAACAGAACTAGTCAGAGGGAAAATGTTAATTACTTAAAAAATTTAGTAATTCTATAAGCATAAAGGAGAAGCTGTTTTCAGAAAGGATTAAGCCGGTCTTTGAGATAGGACAATTACTAGGATGCTCAACAAAAACAGCATTTGAAAGAATTGTTTGACGTAGCAATGGCACTTAGGGTAGAATGCAGTTTTCTCTCATTCTGACAGTATACTGGATGTAGGAGGAACAGTGAAATTAAATGTGGAAAAATTTAAGTTAGTCACCTTAGCAAAAACAGTTTTCTGCACCCAAACAGAGGAATTTGTAATTCTGCATGGAATCCATGAGGGACTTTGATCCCAGTACTTCCCCTTCTTAAAATGGGCGCAGATATCGGGTAATATGGGCGTTTTAAACACTGGCTGGGTAAATCATCACACTCTACACAGAGCAGCTCCTGTGCATCAGCTGCCTCATGGGAAGGGTCCCTGAGCAGCCACTGGCCTTTGTTCCTCACAGTTTGTGCTGTGGAGCTGCTGATGTGCAGATACACTTGTCTGGTTTTCTGTGAAATTCTTACAGATGTGGATCCTAGTGAGTTTGGATTACAAAAATGACTCGTTCCTTAAGCCATGTTGCAACTGATTTTAAACCTAACTGCTACCCTACATTGACATGTTTGTAAGGCAGCTGTATAGAGTACACTGAACAAGCAGAAAGGACGTCCAACTCCAGAATTGCCGTTGTTATGCCCAATGGCATCCATGTTCACGTGCATCAACATAGTGTACAGCAGGTAATTTTCCATCTTGCTTTCCTATGGTCTGTAAAAATATTACAGTTTCTGGTTGGGACTGAGACATTTGAAAGCATCCACGTGGTTAGTGGAAATGAACGGCAGCTTTAATGATTAAGCCACTCGGATACTTGCTGGCTGGCACACTTACTAACATTTTATAACCAGTTTTAGTCCACTTCTCTTTATGGGAGTTGGGAGGGAGAGTAAAATTCAGGTGTATATTTTTTAAGGAGAAATAACTGATCAATAGGGCAGTTCAGTCAGGAACTTGAGAGAATTGCTCACCTACAGTTAAATTAGTTCAATGTGATGCGTAAAGCTTCATATGCAGTGAATGTCTTCTACCAACACCAAACCAGGAGTGTTTCAGCTGGAGTATGAAACAGCTCAGTTACAATTATGTGCTGGTAAATTAGTGTCTCATCTTCAAAAACAGAGCTTTTGTTATTTATTTATTTATTGGTAATACTTGGATGCTGTGTCATCCTGAAGTTGTGACACAGTTTGGAAATCAATCCTTAGTGGACCTAGAGGTAGAACAGACTGCATGAGTTGTAGGACATGGCTGTGATTGAACTGAAGGGGGAGCAGTTTTTAGTGTAGCCTAATGACACCTGCAGTTGTTGGGTTTGGTGAAAATACACAGGTATAAATAAGCCCTTTTCTTAAGTAACTGCAAATTGCATAAATCTATATCTCCAAGTGTGCTGTATTATCCTACCACGAGTGATTTGAGGCTTGAAATAACAAGTATTTGTGAAATGGATTTAGAAAAGTTGCCTTATCACCGAATTTATATTTTTTTCTCAAAGCCTTTGACCTTTGGCATTGATATTTTATCACAGGGGAAGGTGTTTCCAGTAGGCAGTGCTGGTGTGGCTGTGCATGCGGGTGTGTGCACACAGCCTGGTGTGGACCCTTGTTTGTTTTGCAGGTGTCCTGTTAGCTTGGCTGTTTCCTTCTTCTTCAGCTGTAGGACAGAATTTTCTCGTTGGCTTGTTCCCTCCTTAAACTGTCTTTCTCCCTCCTCTGAGGTGCTGCTGTGCTGCAGTCTCCTTGTGAGGTTTAACAGGCTGCAATTAGCCCAGACACAGAAGTCGGGGTTGTCTGGGGCAGCATGATTCCAGTGATGAAAAGGCGTAATAATAATTCCCCCTCAGTTCACTTGCACTTAGTGCTGTTTGATCCTGCGACTCAATCAGGAGTGGACAACATAGCTGTATTTTCTGCTCACTTTGCCTGATTAGTGACTGATCTGATTTCCCCCAGGTTTGTAATTAATTTTCCCACAGAAGTATGCTTAGGTTTATGGCTTAAATAATAAGTGATGGTGACTTGTGCTACTGTCTACATGTTTTAATCCTTTTCCACGTCTAGATGGACTAAACAAATGCATAGTTGTTGCATCTGCCCTGCTGTAATGATTACTGTGGTGAAGACTCTTTTTTTTAATTTTTGTAAGCTGCTGTTTTATTTTGCAAGAAGTTATTGAATTACACCTCCAGAAGGCTACTAAAGTAAGAGGTTTATGGCTTTTATTGTCCTTCTGTTCTATGAACAGTTAATGGACAAGTAGGTAGAAAGTATTGAAAATTTGGGTTCTACTGTAAAAATGGCATCAAACCCAGTCTTTCCTGGATACAATTATTGAGGTGTATAGTCCTATGTAAAAAAATCCCAAGCATTAAAACCTGAAGCAAAATCCCCCAAGTCACGAGTAGATATTGAAGATAGAAGTGAAGGCAATTAATATTTGGGAGAGGCAATGAATGCAGCACGATGAGCGTGACAAAATGTCCTGGGAGTTGGGTGCGTGTAAGAGCCAAATCTGTGCTATTGATTTATACTCTGAGTTTTCTGGGTGAACTTGGAAAGAAAGGCAGTATTGTTGTTGGGAAATGTAAATTGCTGTATTTCATCTCTCTCTAAGGGAAAACTTGTCTCTTCAGGAATTTCCCATCCAGTATTTACAGCTGATTCTATCACTTCTGACTAAAGTTACTTTTCCAATTGTCTTCTTAGTCAATCTTTTTAAAAAAGTTGACTTTTTGCTAGAGTAGTTCAAGATGAAATGCTGTTTTGTGTGGTCAAAGATAGTTATGCTTGTTCTAGAAATTGTTTCATTTCCAAGGAAAACTTGTTGTAGGAGAATTTGAGTGAAATGGCTATTTAAAGCTACTTGTCACAAGAGGAATTAGCTAGAGATTAACCTGTTGGAGCAGGACTTTTTTTTCTCTCAACTTCCATTTAGACTTCAATTTTATTATCCCTTGTTTTGGCATGAGTTTGTTTTCTTGTGTGCTTGCAGTTAATAGTGACATCTGACTTCTCTCAAGACGCTTAACCTGCTGTGTTAGAAGGAAAGAGAAATCTCTCCTGTTTCCATCAATATTGTATGGCTGATGAAGAAAAAGCAGTGGATATGCTATATTAGGGGGATGTATTTTTGTTATGCTGTTTCGCTGTTGGACTCATGTCTCTGTTGCAGTGTAGTTGTGAAAGAGATATATATTTATCCTTAAAATAAATAACTTTTAATATGCTGAAGTAAAAGTGAATTCTCATGCTAGGTCGTATCTATTTATCAGGGATAATTTGGTTGGTAGAAATGCTGAACACTGATTATGTGGCTCCTCTAACTGCCAGTGGGTTTCTGTACCTTGTCCTATAAAGAAGGTAAAGCTGAGGATGCCCTGGTATATTTGAAATGCTACTGAAACTTAACAGGCTTCAGTCACAGCTTTTAGGAGTTGAAGGGAGGTACTTCTTTCCTAAAATGCCCTGTTCCATTTTACAAGTGGCATAAAGCATGAATGAGGCCAGGTCTGATAAAAAACCACCGTACTTAAAACTCTAGCAAGACCAAGTTCCTTTGCAAGTGAAGTTCTTGGATGTGGTACCAAGACCTGCATTTACATGCTTAGAAAAAATCCTTTTTTTAAATTTATTTTTCTGTGTTTAGAAACTACCCTTGTTTTGCCACCCTAGTCAACATAGAACGGTGTTTTGTGGGCTAGGTGATTTTGCTGTTAAAATCTCATGTTATTGTTTTAAATGTGTTGTATTGAACAAAATAAAGCATCTGGCTTTCAGCAGTAATTTAAATAACAAATAGTTTATATACAAAGAACATTTCTTAAAATGCCTCCCTGAAAGTAGATGTCCCTAAATATTCAGGGAGACCTTACATCCTTTGTGATTAAGTAGTGCTGAAATTATTTCAAAACCTAAATTTTTGAAATGCTGCTGTAATTAATGATTAATAGGGAGCTTAAATCCAGCTCAGTACCTGCCTGAGAAGTGCCAGTGCTGCGTGGTTTTCTGTGTTTGCCTCTCCTAGCAATGCTTTTTGTGTTCATGTCGAAACTTAAGGTAAACAGTTTACAGATAAAATGGAGCCTCCTCCATAAAACTGCGGCACTGGGGAGATGTCAGGATACATCCAGTTTGGAAACAAGCCCTTGACTGTTAACAAGAACAAACAAAGCGTGTGACCCATGCCGTGCAGCTGGCGAGGGGGCTCAGAGACTGTGCAGTGATTCTCCCAGCCTGATAGCTCTGGCAGCTGGGCTGCAGCACATTGTTGGTGTGGATTTCCTATAGGGCCACGTTTATGTTGGAGGCGGTGCACAAGCTGCTGTGTGGACATCAAATTATTCTACTGGTTTGAGGATCAATGAGGTTAAATTAGCTCAGTTGCTTACTGCACGTTTTGTTGAGGTTCAAGCTGTCCAGGCTGTTGCAGTTAATAGGAGCAGCCCAGAATGCTGCCGGTTAAATGTGAGTTACTCACCAGGGATCCAGAGTTCATTATTGGAAGGAATAGGACAACTTTACTCCTGAAAAAGTTCAGCTTGTTGGGAATACTCTTCCCTGTGTTGTTTGAGGGGCAGAACTGGAGAGCGTATCATTGATCAGCAGCACAACAGGATACCTTGATGATAGGTTTAGGGTGGATGTACTGCTCTCTTAATAGCTGTTGTACAGATAGAAGTATTGGTGATAAAATAAACTCCTTTGGGCCTTTGATTTGCATAAAAAATAATGTCCCGTTCACTAATGAAAAAATTATTTGGAGCTAGAGGGAAGTGAAGAGCTTGGAATGAGTATCTCTGCTTAAAAGCCAAACCAAGGTAAAGGCAGCCAACTGAAGCGTCTGTCAGAAGAGTTGGGCCCTGTTTGGGAACACCTGGAAGAGATGTTCTTTTTGTCTTAATCTTCTTCCCTTTCTTTTCAGAAATACTACTTTTAGAGCTGTCCTGATAATACTTCCTAAGCCTAAGTGCATTGTATAACACATGGCATAAGTGATGAGAACACAGGCCATGGATCTGGTTCGATATTAAGGAGAGATTCGTGAATATACCACATTGGGCAATTCTTTCCATTTCTGGATCCTTGGCTTCTGTTGAATGGCAGTGCTACAATTGAGTGCAATTATGTGGGATATGTCAAATAGAAACTTTGACTCTGTATCACTAAATTAGGAAGCCAGAATAATACTGTGTTTTAGACTCTGTAAGCTTTCCTAAGCATTAATTTGGTTGGCACTGGGTGCTTGCTATGGTTTTTTAACAACAATTTGCCTTCTTTTTTTTGAAGTTCAAAGACTCTCCACGGTTTGTTTGTGGTTTTTTTGTTTGTGTGTTTTAAATTTTTTATTGTAGCTTCTTTGCTTTCCCATTTCTGTGCCTATTAAAAAGTACTGAGAAGCTGCTGGAGAGCTTAGTGATCCATCAGGACAGTTGGTGCGGTCAGTGACAACAAAGCCATCACCTTTGCAGGTCAGACAGTTTGGAGAAGTGAGTTCAGGAAGCAACCTTGAACACAGGTTGTCCTCCTTATAAAAATGATGTTAGTGAGGCTGATGGAGCTGACAGGCAAAGTCTGCTGAAGGCTTTTTTTCAGGTGTTGTCCCTTTGTCACTTCTTAATTGATGCTCACGTGGGAGATGCTGTTAGTTATGTCTAACTCTTCAAATGGGTTGGGAAGGTCTTCCTTTACTAAGTCTCTGTGATCTCTTCTCTTACCTGTTTTACCTCATCAGTCCAGAGTGCTTCTGGACCAGAAAGCAGATATCCCATAGAATGGATGTACAAAAGGAGCTGAGCAGAGGTTTTCTGGTGAAATAGGATTTATCTGGAGTGGGGAAATGTGATTTCATAAAGATGGGAGCTTGTTTTGTAGACTTCATTTCAGTGAAACTTTAAAGAGTGCAATCCTGCCACTCTCCCAGTTCCAGACTGTCAAATGCAGGAGGAGGGAAAGGGGAAGAGATCAAATCTTACATGTCATGCTTCTAGTTAATGCTCTGGCTTATTAAACCGGACTCTTGCATATTTCCTGGGGGTACATGAGAAGCAACCTAAAAACTCTGCACTCCTTTGGGAATAGTGGCCTTTCTGTGACTCGTGGAACAACTTCTGATCCTCCTGAATTTCATTCCATGTGAATGAGGGCAAGATAAAATCTCGGGCAAAAACTTATGGAATGTTGGAACAGCTCTGTTAAAAGCTCAGTAATAAAAAGTAATAAAACCTTGGGAGCTTTAGTTACAGCTTTTCAAAAGTTGCTTAACACTGTTATATTTTAATTGATATTGACTTGGAAGGAAATGTTTTCTGAATAAAATTTAGCATATTCTTAATATTTGCAAAAGTCTGTTGGCCTTTGTAGCCACAAAGGCACAATGCTGGATCATGTTCAGCTGCTGTAACAAGCACCCCCAGGTCCCTTTTTGACTGGGCACTGTCCAGCAATTCTGCCCTTTTCCTGTAGTACTCCAGGAGGTTGTTGGGGGAAAAAAAAAAAAAAAAAGAAAAAGGAAAAATAAAAAGAAAAAAAAAAGAGGAGGAAAAAAAAAAGAAAAACAAGCAAACAAAAAAACACTGGCCCATGCAGCAACCCACTTGGATGTGTCTGCAGTCCTGGAAGCTTGAGTACCCTTTTTTCTCCTATGAGTACACCTTGAGCTTGTTTGGGGGTGGTCTCACTTCCACGTGTCTGCAGTCCTGAAGGTTTGACTACCCTTTTATCTCCTACAAATGGACCTTGAGCTTCTTTTTGGCAGTCTAACTTCCATTTGTCTGCAGTCCTGGAAGCTTGACCACCCTTTTTTCTCTAAAAATTGCACCTGCAGCTTCTTAGAGGGGTGGCACTTTCATGTGTCTGCTGTCAACAAGCTTATGGTCAATTTACAAATGGAAAAATGGTAGTCAAGCTTCCAGGACTGCAGACAGAGAAAAGTGACACCCCCCAAAAAAAGCTCAAGGTCCATTTGTATGAGAAAAAAGGGTAGTCAAGCTTCCAGGACTGCAGACACATGGAGGTGAGACCACCCCAAACAAGCCCAAGGTCCAATTTTTGGAGAAAAAAGGGTAGTCAAGCTTCTAGGACTGCAGACATATGGAAGGGAGACCCCCCCCTAAACAAGTTTAAGGCTTATTGTAGGAAAACATCAAGTAGTCAGGTTTTAGGATTGCAGACTCATGGAAGTGAGACCACCCCAAACAAGCTCAAGGTCCAATTTTTGGAGAAAAAAAGGATAGTCCAACCTCCTGAACTGCAGAGACATCAAAGTGAGAACACCCTGGAAGTTTTGCTCCCCGTTTTTCTCCTACAAATGGACCTTGAGCTTCTTGTTGGGGATCTCACTTCAATGTGTCTGCAGTCCTGGAAGCTTGACTACCCATTTTTCTTTTACAAATGGACCTTCAGCCTGTTTGGGGGTGGTCTCACCTCCATGTGTCTGCAGTCCTGGAAGCTTGACTACCCTTTTTTTTAATTATAAATGGACCTTGAGCTTGTTAGGGTTTTATGGGGAATAAAATCTCGAAACAGAAGGTTCATATGAAGTGTCTACTTAAGTAATCACAGTGTTCCGTGTTGTAAATGTTTGTATCAATTGTTAACGCTACGTCACACCTGTACCCTTGTTAATGCTCGTAGCTGCTCATGCCCCATTCCGTAGGGGCATAAGTTACTGTTCCACATTTACTAGGTTAAAGACATATTTAAAGACTTATTCATTTGTATCCGTTATTGTTCCCAGTTTGCATGTGAATAAGTTCATTTGTATACCTTTACCGCTCTCCCTCACCCCCCATTTCGTACCGGTGTCTATTTTGAAACTGTCTCCTTCCCGTGGGGCCGTGCTTCCGCTGCTCCCCTCACAGCCCTGACGGCGACACGCAAACCAGAGAACTCCCTGGGACTGCAGTGCCCACCGGAAGTGGAGTGGACACCTAAAAACCGGGGCAGCGGCTTGAAGCCAGCGCGCCCGTCCCGCCCGTCCGGCAGCGGCCGCGCCCTGGGGAGCTGCTGGGAGCCGCAGGGCGGGCGCCTGCGCCCCTCCCGCCCCGCCGCCGGCCGCTGCCTGTTGGCCGCGCTCCGGCGCCTGATGCGGAGCAGGAGGTCGGGGCGGTCGCGGCGAAACCAGGGGTTCGTGTAGTGGCGCCAGGCGCCGGCATCGCCAGGCCGGCCCGGCACCTAGCGGCAGCCGTAGCGGTTGAGCTGGCGCAGGAAGTTGCGCAACCGCGTGGCCCGGAAGGTGTGCGGGGCCGGCCCCTGGGAGCCGCCCGGGCCGAGCGGCTCCCGCTCCAAGAGGGAGCGCTCGATGAGCAGCCCCCGCGCCTGGCTGTCCCAGCGCACGGAGCGGACGCGGGGGCTGTTCGCCAGGCGCCACAGCTTGGCAGGGAAGGTGCCGGCGCTGAGCCCGGCGGGCAGCGGCAGCTCCGCCATGGCGTCCATCGCCGACTGTGGCCACAACGGCCGGAGGGCAATGGCCGCGGCTCGGCTCGGCTCAGCACAGCTCGGCTCGGCACGGTAGGGCACGGGAAGCCCGTGGCCAGGGCGGGCTCTGGGAGCAGTGGTGGACTCTGTCTCCACGCTGCATCCTGTACCTGAGTCACCGTCGGTGACGGAGGAAAAGGACATTGCTTTGTCTTGGCTGGGGAAAGGATGAAAAGGGGACATGAGAAAGCATTCTTTTGGTCACCTTTTCAGCAGACTAGCTGTTTTTTTCTCGCCATCTCTGCCTGTTTTTTGCAGAGTTGGAACATCTCTCATGATTTGGAGTCAGCAACAGCAGCAGGAAGGGGCAGTGATTTTGTCAGCATTGTCATCAAAACGCTAGTGCTGCCCCATGGATGGATGTTGCTTGATGCAAGGGATGAAAGGCCTTCACTTGTAGGGAGCTCACACCGGTGTCTTCCCAAAGGATGTTGCCATTTTCTTTCCTCAGGAATCGCTTCTTCTGTTTTTCCCCCCATCTGGGGAGATTTCCAATGCAAATGCCTCCTGCAGCCAGCTCCTGCCAATGCAGACTGACAAAGATCTTCAATGGACAGAGACTCCCTCGGCTGGTGTGGAGAGGTGAGGGGGCAAGGTTTGTCCTTTAGTCTTGAAGTTTTGTTGGGGAGCTGATTGTGCTTTGGGGGGCTGACAAAAATGATGTGTCCTGAAAGACCACAGAGACTTTGGGGTTGTCATGTTGGGGCAGAAATTTCTGTCTGAGAACTTTTTGAAATGCTTCATTTATATATATATATATAATTTTTTTTTTAATTTTTTTTTTTTTCCCCCTCTGCAGAGAACCTTTTTGTACCTTTTGGGGAACTTCCCTCTGCTGGTCTCCCAGATCCGGCCGTTTCCCAGGGTTCCTTCCCAAAGTGAGGAGTAGCCCATGGCCTCCACTCTCCAGCTGGAACAGAAAGAAGCACAGAGCTTGCTATTGCAGGAGAAGAGCTTCTCTTTCCTGCCGGCTTTCCCTTTGGGGCAGGTTGGTATGTGCTCATTTGATAAAGGGTGGTTTAACATCGGGAGGAGTTGCATTTCAAACTGCTCCATCCTCGAGCTCTTGTGTGGGTATCCTTGGACAAAAGGCCTCCCTGTGTGAGCTCCCAGTGGGCTGGTTCAGTAAGGAAGTTGATATTTCAGGCTTGTGACTGCTGAAAGCAGTTGGTTTCTGGAGGTGTCCGGAGCTGGGAGCGACGACTTTTCTCACCTGGCTGCAGAAAAGGTAGTTGGAAAGTGGGGATTGCACTTGCAGAGATGGCAATCAGGGGTGTTTTCCGAGAAATGGGCTGGCAGAGAGGCAGGTCTTGTGCTCAACTGGCTGTGTGTTTGTTTTGGTGGTGGGGAGATGTTGTAATGAATCAGCCGAGACTCCATATCCTTCATGCCGATAAAGCCAATTCTTTATTCACATCACTTATTTTATCCAGTTTTCAGGGACCTCATGTGCAGCACCCATTGACTGGTAGTTTTCTTACTGCCTCATTTATTGGTCAGAAGGTCATTTGTGTGTATGTGCTAAGTTTCAGGTTGTTTCCATTTTTCCTTGGTGGGTTCTGATGGAACAGAGCTAATATTTATGCAGATGCACTTGTTTTTCTCCCTAAGAATAGGTTGTTGTGTGAACAAACTTCTCTTTCTCTAAACAGTTTTCAACTGGGAGCTTGCAGGCTATTGCTAGCTGCTTAGCTGAAGTAGCATGGCCTCATCCATATTCCATAAGACCTTTCTTTAATAACATTTTTTACTTGTCTGCAACAGGGAGAGTCACAGACACAGACACAGACACCAGCTGAAGCAACAGTGTAATTTACTATCATGCAGGAGTGCAAAGGCAAATCAGAAAAGAAGAAGGTAAGCAATGCACCTTATCACTGGTACAAAAGGTTGCCTCTAGTGGTTAAGAAAGATACATCAGCAGACACCCTTTTTATTTATCCTTCATCCAGATCCACTCATCAGGTGGGGAAAGCTGTCCCAGCAAAGCTCGGGAAAGTCACTGCGAGGAACTAGGAAATCCTACACTGCCTCCCCCTTTCTTGGCCACCAGGCTTCTGACTGCACTGTGAGAGTAGCCCAGCTTTGACAGTGGTGAACGAGCAATCTGACAGACCTTCTGGGGCAGGAGATCTGATTTCCTTCTCCTCTTATTTTCTCCCTGAGCCTGTCCAGGGCTCAAGGAGGAAGCAAGGCCAGATGTAGCCTTGTCTGATTTCTTCATGCTGAAAGATAAAGATGTGTTTCACCAATGAATGAATGCATCGATCCTATTGATAGTAAGACTTGGTTAAGGAGCAGATCCATTGAACATTTGGTTGGAAGGGTCATCCAGAGGGCAGATTTAGCTCAGGACCTGTTGTTCAGGCCTTAGTCCTTCAGTATGTTGTGGTGCAAATCAATGCCCTGGAAAGCTGGAAACAAACAAATCCCCCTTGAGCACGTTTCAGACCGGGAGCAGGATTAGCCCTGCAAGGCCAGGCTAGGGCCGAGAGCAGAGGGCCAGCAGGCTGCATTTGCCCAGAGGCAGCCGTCCAGACCAAGAAGGCCACTGGTGCCCAGGGCCTGAGGTGCCCGAGGCTGCCTCCCCGCTGTGCAGCTCTGCAGAGCCCGTGGAGCGCAGGGTCCCGGGCAGCCAGGGCGGCCTGGCTGCCTTGGAGCACGAGGGGTGTCCCAGAGAAGCTGCGGCCCTTTGCTTTTTAACTGTTGCTCAGAGTCTTGTCATTAATCCACACTGTCTGATATGTTTTCCTTTCCTCTCACATATTGAAGAGAGCTTTTTGAGAAAAGTGGCTGATGTAGTTTCTGCTGGTGCTGGTGCTTTTGTCTGCAGGTCAGGGCAGGTGGTTTGAACCAAGGACGGAGTCCGCAGTTAGCACTGCAGTTTTGCCAAGTCAAGAAAACCGTTCACAACTGGGTGACCGATGCTGAGCCGCTTTGCTAGGTTTTGGAAAGTTATGACCTTAAAAAACCCAACAAATGTTCCTCCATGAGGGTAGCAGCAGTGTACCAAAGATCCCAACTTTTTCCACCTCTTTTCTGTGTCTTTGGTGTTTCTAAGTTCCCCATTCCCCAGCAGGAATGAAAGCATGGATGATAATGTGAGTGATTTGAGAGCTGTGTGTTGTGCCCTGCCACATCAGCGTTGATGACAGGCTGGACATGGACAGGTGTGTCGAGTTCAGTTCATCCCAGTTCTGTGCCAACAGCAGCCCCAAGATGCCGAGAAGAACAAGGACGGTGGGTGGGTGTGCACGCACAGCCCTGTGGGCTGGCTGCTGTGTGGGCAGAAGGTTCTCAACAGCAGTACATCTTCACTCCCCCAAGTGGGAAGAATATATCAAATCTATATGAAATGAAAATATTTATGAAAATGCACTCAATGGTACATATTTATATGTATCATATATGCAATTTATCAAATATAATGCTGCATATTATATATTTTGATATGCCATAATCAAAAGAATATATCAAATATATAGTTGATCTTTTCCTAAGCTATTGCCTGTGGGTCCTAGAGGCCATCTCCTAGTGTTACTACATTTGTGCCTTCTGGTACTAGTTCTTATAGCAGCAACTCCCCTGGGAGTTCCTCCAGGGAACTTCACAGCAAGGGCTTCCATCACTGTCGTGGCTGTGGGAACTTGTTGCTTGCCAGTTCTCCCCCAGAATCCTTGTGGATTCTGGGTCATGTCAGCACAAGTGTCCATGTGCTGGATTCTTGGAATCACTTGGTCCCTGTAGTGAGGGGACTATGCTTGGAGCTGTTGGGCCAAAAGGAAAAGCATCAGTAAAGCAAGGACTTGCTGACTGTTTGGGGGGAAAGGGAGGGGTAATGACTGAGGCAGGTTTGTCTTGGATGCTACCCAAGTTTTCTGCTTCTTGTACTGCCGGTTTTTTCACAGCTCCTTCAGTTATTGAGAAGATGTTACAATAATGTTCAATCTGAGCATGCCACTTTCTTACTGAGGCCATCTGGGCCACTCCGTCAGGTGGGGGAGTCCCAGTAGTGACTGACTTAAAAACTTGGAAATGCTCTCTCCAAACAACTGGTTGTTGTTGTACAATCTTCTCTACTTGTATGAGAGCTAGGCTAACCACAAACAAGCCTTTTTCCCAGGCAATATACCTCTTTTCAGCATCTCTGAAACCACGGGAATAAAAACCAACAGGCCATGTTGGACCACCAGGACCCCACTGCCATATGTGTACTGACAACCCTGAGGAAGCAAATCCCCATTCCCCCTGGAAAGGATCTATAGGATGAATAGGGCCAAGGGCTTGGTCAGCAGTTGCTTCAAAAATCAGTAATTGCATTGCTTCTTCTTGAGAAGCAGTCCGTTCCCATTTTACCCCTTTTCTCAGGAAGTTATTAAGAGGTCTGGCAATTATAGAAAAATCTGGAATGGGTTTTCTCCAAAACACTAATAATCCCAAGGCATGCTGTAAATCTTTCCTGGACTCAGGCACTTTAATTTGATCTAAGGAGGTTAGGGTGCCAGGTGGGCTGCATGTCATACCTCCTTTCCACCAGATACCCAAACATTTTACTTCTTGAGAAGGTTTTTGTCTTTTCTCTGAGGGGATCTGCAAACCAAGGCTTTCTAAGTGGGAAATTATTTTCTGTTGAACGCCCCCCACTTGCTGTGTCTTATTGTTTAAAACTTTTGCTAGGGAGTGCTGTGGCTTGTTGCCCAAGGTTTGTGGAAGAGGAGGTGCACTGGGTTATCACTCGGATGATTCCAACACAATAGGTTTGGGACAGGGCCAATTAGAAATTATTTTAGCCAATTTATCATAAGGCAAGTTATCCATTGCTTCTGGTGGCACTCCCCTTTTCAGCCCTAGCAACCACAGTTGCTGCTGGTTGGAAATTTGTTTTCCCTTTTCTGATTTTTCATTAGGAGAGGCAATGTGCCTGACTCCTCTGGGTTTTTCTGGTTTGTCCTCTGGGTACTTCACTGGTCCATATTTTCTACTGTAATTTACTAACTCCTCTGCTACCTCACTCCATGTCCAAAGTTTATAACTGCTGTTAGATTGTGTGCTAGGAGTTGTAAAAGGTGAGGAGTCAGTGGAGTCAGTGGAACCAGTTTGATCTCTTGTGTGTCCGAGAAATCTTTCAAGTCTATCTACTGAAGCGATAGATGCTATTGTTTTTGGAAGAAAAATTGCTGTTGGTTTAAGAGACTCTGGCAAACCTCGAATGAGGGGGGTCATAATCTCAGGTTTGACAGGCTGTTGCATTGGTGACTCACAGCCAGAGATTAATTTTCTTTCCTGTATCATTTGCAAGCATGCAGCTTTGTGTATGTTTTCTAGGAGTTGGTCCGAGGTGCCGACTATTGCCAGAGGGTCGCCCATCTCTAGGGGGTTTAACCCCCCTGCCCAGTGAGCTGCACACTGTGTCAGGGAGCATGGAGCATGTGTTCCTTTAAAGCCACCAGGAGTGCAGCCCCTCATTGACACAGTCTGTGGCCACACGGAAGGTGGAGAGAAACAAAATGTGAAATGGCACAAACAGTGACACTGCTTTGTGGACAATATTATAAAAGTAAAACAAAGGAAAAGAACCTCCAAAGTAAAGCAACAAGAGGTATCAAAAATGACTTTTATGACAAGTGATTTTGAGAAACTGGCCAGCAGTTTAATGTTTGTGAAACCATCCAGCCATCAGTCTTCCACACTGCAGCGTCGAGCTCCTGCTTCCTCAGGCTGTAGATGAGGGGGTTCACGGCTGGAGGCACCAGCGAGAACAGAACTGACAGGGCCAGATCCGGGGATGGGGAGGAGATTGGGGGGACTTCAGATAGGCAAACATGGCAGTGCTGAGGAATAGGGAGAGCACAGCCAGGTGAGGGAGGCAGGTGGAGAAGGCTTTGTGCCGTCCCTGCTCAGAGGGGATCCTCAGCACAGCCCTGATGATCTGCACATAGGAGAAAACAATGAACACAAAACAACGTAATCCTAAAGAGATGGAAAAACCAATGAACCCAAACTCCCTGAAGCAGTAGTTGGACTAGGAGAGCTTGAGGATCTGGTGAACCTCGTGGAAGAACTGGCCCAGCGCATTGCCATGGCACAGGGGCAGGGAAAATGTATTGGCCGTGTGCATGAGAGCATTGAGAAAGGCACTGGCCCAGGCAGATGCTGCCATGTGGGCACAAGCTCTGCTGCCCAGGAGGGTCCCGTAGTGCAGGGGTCTGCAGATGGACACAGAGCGGTCATAGCACATGATGGTCAGGAGCAAATACTCTGCTGACATGAAGAACAGAAAGAAAAAGAGCCGTGCAGCACCTCCCGTGTAGGAGATGGTCCTGGTGTCCCAGAGGGAATTGTGCATGGCTTTGGGGACAGTGGTGCAGGCCGCTGAGGGCCAGGTTGAGCAGGAAGAAGAACATGGGGCTGTGCAGGTGGTGGTCGCAAGCTATGGCGCTGATGACGAGGCCGTTGCCCAGGAGGGCAGCCAGGGAGATGCCCAGGAAGAGGCAGAAGTGCAGGAGCTGCAGCTGCCGCGTGTCTGCCAACGCCAGCGGGAGGAAGTGGCTGATGGAGCTGCTGTTGGACATTTGCTGTGGCTGCACATGGGGACATGTTCACGGATAAAGGACAGTGACAAGTCAGGACAGGCTGCTTTGAGCCAAATATGGGTCATTCCCTGTGGACTGTCCCACTGTGATTCACCCACCCTTGTTCCTGCTCTGGGAAAACCTTCACCCAGGTCCCTGCCTGAGCACCAGTTGTGCTGTCTGAGTGTGCCAGGAGCAGCCAGGCCTGTGCATGGGGGCTCTCCAGGAGCCGTCCCTGCCCCACTGCCCTGGGTTTTTGGCCATGTGGCAGAGGGACAAGCCTGGATATTCAGGATTTGTCAGTGGAATCACTCCTAATGCAGAAAGGCTTGTTGCCATCTTCACTCCCACTTCTAAAGGGCATGGAGAACAGGAAGGAATTATAGGCATTATTTTCCTGCCCACACATCATTCCTGGTTCTCTGAGGTCAGAAATCCCCAGCATTTCTGCTGCACCAGACCTTGCCCAGAGCAGAGGGATCCCTGAATGTCTCACCCTCTCCAAAGGTCTCTGGGCAAGGTCCTCAGCACCCCCTTCTGCCAAGGACACTCACAGCTCCCTTGGCAAACCCAACAGCATTTCCTCAGCTGTGGCATCTCTGCACTTCCCCGTGGCACATTCAGGGAACTGCCAGAGGCTCTGGCACAGATCTGCAGGCAGGAGGGCAGCTCAGAGCTTGGAAGGACGCAGCAAGGAGATCCCCGGGTGTGCCCATGGTGGGGTCTCAGGGAGGGGGCTCAGCTCATTCCCCTTTCCCATGGACTGCTTTGCCCACAGCCACACAGCTCACAGGGAAGCTCGGACACCCCATTCCCATGGACACAGCTGCCTGGCAAGAATCCCAAGGGCAGTGCCTGGCTCAGCTGCTGCAAATGCCAGAGCCTCCCTGAGAGCACCAGATGATAGTGACAGTATCAGGGGAGGGCAGAACCAAGAGAAGATGTTGTGGGGCTGTGCCTGGGAGGGCAGGGCAGACACAGCCAGGCACTCAGGACAGTGTTCCCGTGCCCAGCTGTGCACAGCACCTCCCACACACCCACAGTGCCCTCCTGCCCCCAGCACTGCTCTGTTCAGCCCCCTCTCCTTCCCTGAGCCTCTCCCTGGGCCTGGACATTTCCCTCCTGAGAGGAGCCTTGTCCCTGCCAGTGCTCACAGAGCCCATCCCACCCTCTGCGCCCTGGGCCCAGCCCTACAGAAACCTGCCTGTCTGCAGGGCCCGGCCTGGGGCAGGGTCTGTCTGCAGCTGGGCAAGGGCAGCTCAGGAGAGCCCTGCTGGGCCCTGCAAAGGGGATGCTGCTGCTGCTGCTGAGGGCTGAGGAGTGGCTGAAGGCCCTTTAGGAGGCTCCCAGCAGAGAGACTGACCACCCAAAGTTACAAATCAGGAGTCTCTGTAAATGATTAAACATGACTCTGATGCTCCTAGGTGTCCCTTTCAACTCAGAATGTTCTGTGGTTCTGTGATTACAATTCCTGTTCTGCTTCACTCATCCTCTTTTGCCTATAATCAGAAGAGAAATAAACCCCTTGCAACAGCGTTACAACAGTAAAGTAAAAACCAGACCTTTAGTGGAAACTTCCAGGTGTCTCAGTGGGAATGAGGAACACCCAGCCCCTGATTTCAACAATTGATTAGAGGTTGATTAATGAGGATATTTAACAGAAACATCGAATATGAAATTCAGTATCCACAGCTACAAACCCCTGGGTCAACCCATTGGAGTAGGTCCAAGGGCTTCTTTGTGCCACTTTTTTTTCTGACTGCTCACACTCTGGTTTAAAAACAAAATGTTCATCTTGTAGGTCCACTTCCTGACAATAAGACTGGGCAGTATTTCAGGAATATATTTTGAAGCTTATTGTTCTAAAATCTAAGACAAAGGGTAGGAAATGTTGTAGAGTTAATTAAAGATTATAGTAATACAAGTATATAAAAGTAGTTGAATAGAGTCATAGTAGTTGAATAGAGTTGATTAAAGATGATAGTTTTATAACTACATAATAGTAGTTAACAGTAGTTAACAGAGCTACGAATAAATGAAAAATGCATAAAAAGCCAAAATGTTTTTGTCATCACCCCAACTTTCCCATCCTTCTCCAAGCAGGAAATTGAAAACACTCTCAGGAAAGCTCCTGGTCTTTGCAGCAATACCAGGCTTAGCTTCCTTTGGCAAGTGTCCTCCGGAGCTGTGCCCAGGCTGGTCTGGAGCTGGGAGCAGCCCTGCCCCACACAGCCCCTCTCAGCAGCAGCACCTGCCCTGCTCAGGGTGGCTCCTTCCCCCCACAGCTTCTCCCCAGCGCTGGCAGCAGCTCCCCGGGCCAGCTGAGAGCTGTCCCTGGCAGGCAGCAGGGTCCCTGGCCCAGCGCAGCGCCCTGGGCTGCAGGACCCTGCTCTGCACGACAGCCCTGGGCACCCCTGGCTGCAGCCTCGGCTGCTCAGCCCTGCAGCAGAGCCCGGCAACAGGGAGCTGCCCTGTGCTGTGCCTCGGGTGCTGCAGCAGGGACACCCAGCCCTGCCCTGGGGCCACATGCCTGCTCTGCAGCCACGCTGAGAGTCCTCCTGGAAGGGCCTTAAAGCTGTGGGATGTGCCAGCTTCAGGAGATCCCTGCAGGAGCTGCAGCTTCTCTTCCCCCAGCCTGGGAGTGACTCTTCCTAATGCTGCGAGGATTTCTCCCCCAGTGAGCCCTCAGTGAGCTCTGCTCGGTGCTGCCAGCCCAGGCTGAGTTGAAGCCCTCTGTGCCTGTGTGCTGTGCCCGGGGTGGCTGCAGGCAGTGCCCCAGCCCTGCTGGGCTGGGCACAGGAGCTGCTCCTGGGCAGAGCTGTCTCTCTGCAGCGCTGCCCTTGCCAGGAGCTGCCTCTGTGCCAGGAGCCCGGCCCAGCTCAGCAGCACAGACACGGCACAAGGGCTTGAGTGACCCTCTCCAGGCTTGTGCTGAGGCCCTGAACATCAGTCCCTGAGAGGGAGCTGGAGAAACCTCTCAAGAATTCAAAGTCAGAATCCAGCTCCAAAGTTTCTTGAAGTTTTACTGGGTCCCGCTGAGGGACACGACAGAGAAAGTGTCCCCAGGCCCCAGGCAGAGCAGAGAAGTGCAGGCAGTGATGACACGTGGGGACAAAGAGAAGCCAAGTCTTGGTGCCCTGGGCCACAGCAGCCTCTGTGCCACCAAGGGCCGTGAGGAGTCACCTTGTCCTGAGGCCCTGGGGCCTCCTGGCACAGCCCCGGCAAGGCTGGGCACTGTCAGCCCCTTGTCCTGCCCTCAGCATCCCCCTCCCATCCCAGTGGCCTCAAGGATGTGCTGGAAGGAGTCCCTGGGGAGCCTTGGTCAGGAATGGCCCTGGGGGCTCCTTAATGCTCCCAGGGACTGCAGGCTTTTCAAAGGACTTAGGGCTTTGCTTTTGCCTTGGAGTCTCAGAGAGGTCTGTGCAATCACGGCCTCCAGTTATCTGCTTTAATTAGTCCCTTGAGAGGCTTTGTCAGTAATGACACTCAGTGCACTCATTAATGCTTCAAAGCACTTCAGGTTTTTAAAGGTACTTGATGCTTCCCTTTTAAAACTGACTTTGTGAAAGGTTTGTGCCATTGTTGCCCAAATTATCTACTTTAACAAGTCCTTTGAGATTCTCAATCAGTAAAAGCACTCAGTGGGGCTCGTCAGTAATTCCGGCTACTCAAGGTTTATACAAGGACTTTTTTTTGACACTGAGTCTGAGAGGTTTGTGCACTCGTGGCCTCCAATTATTTGCTCTAATCAGTCCCTTGAGATTTTTACTCAGTAACAACACTCGGTGGAGCTCATTCACGCTTCAAGGTAATCCGGGTCATTTAAGCACTTCTTTTTGCCACTGAGTCTCTGAGAGGTTTGTGCAATCATGGCCCCAATTATCTGCTTTAAGGAGTCCCTTGAGAGCTGTGCACTGACACTCAGTGGGGCTCATTCATGCTTTGAGATACTCAGGGTGTTTAAGGTACTTTGGGTTTTTCCTTCCCACACTGAGTCTCTGAGAGGTTTTGGTGCAATCCTGGCCTCCAATTCTCTCCTCCAAGGACTCCATGAGGAACCTGTGTTGGGGATGGACCTCAGGGTGACCCTTTAATGCTTCCAGACACTTTGGGTTTTTCCTCTGACTTTGACTCCTGGAAAGGTTTGTGCAATCTCTTCTCAGGCCCTGAGGTTCCAGGGCTCAGCACCAAATGCATCACTGGGCTCATTAGGAGAAAGCAAGTCCTGACAAACCACGGCTGTGCCTTGATTTCCTTCTGGCCTGGTGCAGTTCATTAGGAAGTCTTTTTTCCTAGAGTTATGGAGAAATATTTCAAAGAGCGTCGAAGGAATCAACACTCTTCTTTTCAAAGGGGGTATTTTTCTCTTGAGAGCAGAGGTCATTGCAGCATTCAAGTGACTGATACTGATCCAGGGTCTCTCCTAAGGAAGTCTGGCCTGGTCAGAGGAGCTGTGCCTTGAGGTCTGATCCACTTTGGACAACCATGCTCCACATTCCCTAACCCCATCCTGCCTCTCCTCACTCACCTGGGACCTGCTTTGCTCAGAGAACTGGGTTCACTCAGACAAAGAGAGGTTTTCTTCCTTTCTTAGCAATCAAAACCTCCTAAGTTCCAAACAATCTCCTCAATTTGTGGCAAGCCCAAGGTGTCACCAAGGAGGTTCCCCTTCCCCAAGGCAGAACCATGCAAGGAATGTTTTAGACACCAACGAAGATGTACAATAAACAAAAATTTAGAGTCGGCTGGAGGCAGAATTAGACCAACTCCTCAAGGACAGACAAGCTTTGAACTCTTTGCAAGTCAAAGCTCCAGGTGGGTTGTTGGGAGGTGTGTGAGTGAGGCAAGAGTGAGGGCAAGGGAAATGCAGAGAGCCCTGGAAGTGCTTCTGTGCACACAGGCTGTGGGGAAGGGCGCTGCAGCCCAGGCCTGGGCCAGGAGGGAGGCTGGATCATCATCCCAAGCTGCCCGGGGCCATGGCAAGGGGCTGTGGCCATGGACACTGGCCTGAGCCCAGTGCCTGGGCCCCTTGCCCAGGGCTGGTGTCAGTGGCCAGAGCCAGAGGGGATCCCTTGCTGGGGGCTGTGCCACGGCCACCTGCCCTGTGCCGCGCCGGCTGCTCAGGCGCCGCGGAACCAGCAGCAAACGCCGCTGCCAGGGCCAAAGGCAGCTCAGCCAGGCAGAAAGGGGCAGTGCTGGGCACTGGTTCCATGGCAACCCTCACTGGGACAGCACACCTGGGTCACCTGTCCTGGCAACTGCCACGGAAACCTGGCTCATTGGGAATGCAATGGTGGACAAAGGTTTTAGGAGGGCCTGTCCCAATAGGACAAAGGGTGCTGGTTTTAAACTGAAGGAAGGGAGGTTCAGATGCGGAGAGATAAGGAAGAAATTTTTGAGCATGAGGCTGGTGATCCATCAGGACAGGCTTTCCCAGAGAGCTGGTCAGTGCCCCCTCCCTGGAAACATTCAAGTCCAGCTGGAACAGGGCTCTGAACAACCTGATCTGGTGAAAGATGTCCCTGCTCATCGCAGGCCTTTGGATGAGATGAGCCCTGCAGAGCTCTTCCCATCCCAACCATTCCAGGATTGCATGGGGAGAAGGGGCTGCTGGCTGGACTCCATCCACTCCCTTGACTCCTCCTTGTCTCTGCTGGAGCCCACATCCAGCAGCCAAAGCCAGCCCCTTCTCTGGCCTTTCCCCCCCTGCCCCAGGGGCTGCCAGAGCCAGGGAGGCGCAGGTGACCTTGAGGCTTTGCAGGGCTCAGGCACAGCGGCTGTGCCAGAGTCAGGGCTGAGGTGTCACTCTGCGGGCTGGGGCAGAGCCCAGGCAGAAATGAGCCCTGAAGCAGCAGCTGTGCAGTGGGGGCCAGCAGGCCGGGCTGCCAAGGGAGGCTTCTGGCCATGGCCTGGAAGCAGCTGCTGCTGCCAAGGTGCCTTTGGTGCCTCAGGCTCTCCCTGGCACAGCTCCCAGCACGGCACTCTGCACTTGTGCCCGAGCCCTTCACTGTGTTGGGGCTGGCCTGGGGCTTTTCCTGCAGCGGGACCTGCCCTGGTCATGGCACAGGAAAGGCAGTTCCTCATGGAGCAGGAGGCTCTGCCTGGAATGGGCTCAAACAAGTCCAACAAGGCCCTGTTTACTTCAAAATTGCTTCCTAGAGCACTATATTCTATATAATTGTTACAGCTCCTATACTGTGGAGTAAATAACTCTCTTTTTTCTATTTGCTCTGTTGTGTAAATAAATCTTTCTGTCTAATCCTGATCAGAGTCAATCATAGCTGCATTTATGGAAATATATCTGGTATTGAATCGGTAATCCAGGGGGACAAATTGCATTGCAGTTCAATTCCACCTGTCCAGTCTTTTACACGTAAACCTTTGACAAAGTCTGGGACTAGGATTGGATCCAGCCACTCCCAGTCTCCTCTCTTAGATGGAATTTGAAAAGTCAGGCATCCTGGAGGGGTTTGAGGATCCATGGTGTCTGTTGGGTGTCATTTCTCCACCTCATGACTCAGCAGGAGTTTCTCCAATGAAGAAATGAAGCTTTTGCCTGGAGCTCCCACTCTGCCCATGACAGGAAGCTGTCAGAGCCTGTCCAAGGATGTGATATGCCTCACGACTGTCTCCAATGATTGAGGACTGAGACCCCAGACTCTGAAAGCAGCCCCTGGCCTGGCTGAGGTGGAACGCTTGCCAAGTCTCGGAGGACTGGTATGCATCTCCATGAGAGCGGAGTGCAAGAACAATGGAACTGGTCACAGCGGACTGAGCCAAGGCTGCCTGTCCAAACTGGGCTGTCCGTACTGGAGGTACGGTTTGCAGCTTGTTCCTGAGCACTCAGCCTTTACACAGCTGGTTCCTGCTTTGGCTCTGTGCCCCTTGCTTTGCTTCCCGCCTTGACCAACCTATAAAACCTCTGGAGACCCCCGCTCACTTTTGTGATCACCCCACTGGAGAAGATCGCGTCTATAGGCATCGTTAGGCGTCGAAGACTCGACCCTCCACGTTCACAGCTATAATCCCCGTCCCCTCTTTCTCTCTCTTTCCTACTATTTTTTATTTCTCTCCCCACTATGGCATTTGTTGGCACTAAATAAAGGTGCATTTTTGATGGAGTAAACTGAGTTGTTCCCTGCTGTGTCTTTTGCGCTCTGAGATCCCTAAAACAAACCATCAGGTTCCCTGCATATATTTGCGGACCCTGACATGAAATGGGCGTCACGGACAGGATCTTGATGGACAGAGGGGTTGCGGGTTTTGTATAGCTTGTAACAGGGGAAGGACCCTCGTCTCAGCCGCACCTAGCACGCCACTTCGGTGAGCGCTGTTAGAAAGCAAGGGGGGCCAGGGAAAATTCCCGCAAACTGTATACACCCAGGCGAATAGCACTCCCTGTCATCAGGATTTCACAAAAGGATCTCATTGTGGAAAAGATGGGACTGTAGTTAGTTTTTTTTGGGTTGGTTTTTTTGGGTTTTTTTTTTTTTTTTGTGTTTTGGGCTGCTTGGTGTAGTTGAGGAGACAACCATTTGTAACTAAGGTGAACCTCCCAGGCAGTTTTGGTCTCCTCGCCCATTCCAGGGAAGCAAAGGGAAACACAGTTTTAGCTGTGCCTTTGGTGTAACTTGAAGCGTACCTCCCTGAGAGTGGTTTTGGTCCCTGCACAAAATGAGTGAAAAAGATAAGAATGCATTTTATGCTTTGCTAGCAAAACATAGTGCTAGACCTTCTCCAGATGGAGAAAGGTGGGCACAGAATAATTGGTTTAACTTTGAAAACATTGTAGATAGAATATATTCTTTGCAACATGATGCTAGATACAAACTGGGCAGAAATAAAACCATTCTTTGCTCAGTTTTGGGGGCCTGTCTTTCGGCAGCCATAGAAACCCGTTTTGAATGGGTAAGTGAAGAAAAAGCAGTCATAGAATCCCTGCAGAATTTGGTAGAAGCTTTGCAAAAACAATCAGAACAGGAAAGAAATCAGATTTATTTGCTGCAGATTTCTCTTGAGGAAGAGCGAAGCAAAAAATTTAAAATCTGCAGATTTACCCACAGAAATAGAAGGAAAGGAGACATACAACATGAAACAAATATACCCTCAGAAAGAATTAGTACACATGCAAAATTGTGGGGAACACTGTTGCTCCAACTTGAGACCTCTCATCAAAACAGAATATAATTATATAAATGAAGAGGATCATGATCCCCACATAACCACCAAAGAAATACCATACACAGCCACTGCATTAGCTAAATTAAAGAAAGAATACTCCCGCCTCCCTAGTGAATCAGAGACGGAGTATGTTTTTAGAGTTTCCCTCACAGGGGGCGACCAAATTAAATTAAGTGAACAAGAAGCAAGTGGCTACTGGGGACATGGAGTTTTCTTAACAACAGGAAACACACATGCTCCATGCTCCCTGACACAGCGTGCAGCTCACTGGGCAGGGGGGTTAAACCCCCTAGAGATGGGCGACCCTCTGGCAATAGTCGGCACCTCAGACCAACTCCTAGAAAACATACACAAAGCTGCATGCTTGCAAATGATAAATGAAAGAAAATTAATCTCTGGCTGTGAGTCGCCAATGCAACAGCCTGTCAAACCTGAGATTATGACCCCTTTAATTCAAGGTCTGCCAGAGTCTCTTAAACCAACAGCAATTCTTCTTCAAAAAACAATAGCATCTATCACTCCGGTAGATAGACTTGAAAGATTTCTCAGACATACAAGAGATCAAACTGGTTCCACTGACTCCTCACCTTTCACAACTCCTAGCACACAATCTAACAGCAGTCATAAACTTTGGACATGGAGTGAGGTAGCAGAGGAGTTAATAAGTTACAGTAGAAAATATGGACCAGTGAAGTACTCAGAGGACAAACCAGAAAAACCCAGAGGAGTCAGGCACATTGCTTCTCCTAATGAAAAACCAGAAAAGGGAAAACAAATTTCCAGCCGGCAGCAGCTGTGGTTGCTAGGGCTGAAAAGGGGAGTTCCACGAGAAGTGATGGATAAATTGCCATATGATAAATTGGCTAAAATAATTTCCAATTGGCCCTGTCCCAAACCTATTGTGTTGGAATCATCCAACCAACAACCCAGTGCACCTCCTCTTCCACAAGCCTTGGGCAACCAGCCACAACATTCCCCAACACAGGTTTTAAGCAATGAGACACAGCATGCTCTCTCCCCGCTTCAGGGAAGTGAAACACACCAACCTCCTTTAAACTAGAAACTCCGTTTCTTGATAGTGAGCGAAGAAACGGAGACTGGATGTTTTTGAGGAAGCTCACAAAAGGACCCGAGAACAGGGGACATATTGATTACAGCAATAGTTGGCCCCAAACAAATATTAATAACTTTTGTTGTGGACACAGGGGCCCAAATCAGTGCATTGAAAATCACACATGCCCAAAAGTGTGGGCTTGTTCCCAGCAAAAAACGATGTTGTGTTTTAAATGCCCTGGGAACTACAGAGTCTATGAGTATGGCTCTAGTAAAACTCACACTGCCCGGAGAAGACAACCCAATAGCTGTCCAAATGGTCATTGGAAACATTCCTGACAGTTTGTTAGGGATGGATATACTTGCTGGGAGACAATGGGAAGACTCAGAAGGCTTTCTCTGGTCTTTCGGAGCTCCCAGCCTTAACATCAGGCTGCTACAAACAGCTCCTTCCCTACCGTTCAGCAAAATCCCTTCTGTGAAACAATATCCTTTACCCTCTGGTGCTAAAGATGGCATCAAGCCAGTCATTCAGGAATTGAAAGATCAAGGAGTAATTGTTAGCACTCACAGCACTTTTAACTCACCAATCTGGCCAGTTAAAAAACCCAATGGAAAGTGGAGACTGACAGTTGATTACAGACGGCTTAATGCCAACACAGACCCTCTTACAGCAGCGGTCCCAAATACAGCTGAATTAATAATATCAATTCAGGAAAAAGCTCACTCTATTACGGCAACAATAGATGTTAAAGACATGTTTTTCATGATACCCATACAACAAGAAGATAGGGACCGTTTTGCCTTTACATGGGAGGGACAGCAATATACCTTCACACGTCTACCCCAAGGGTAGCGACACTCCCCCACTTTAGCCCACCATGCTTTAGCCCAAGAATTAGAAGAACTATCTAAACCTGACACTGTAGCTGTTTACCAATCCATAGATGATATTTTAGTGGGAGGGGAAGAAAAAGAAGTAGTGGAGGATGTTCAACAGAAAATAATTTCCCACTTAGAAAGCCTTGGTTTGCAGATCCCCTCAGAAAAAATACAAAAACCTTCTCAAGAAGTGAAATTTTGAGGCATCTGGTGGAAAGGAGGTATGACATGCATCCCACCAGACACCCTAACTTCTTTAGATCAAATCAAGATGCCCGAATCTAGAAAAGAACTCCAACAAGCTCTAGGACTATTGCTATTTTGGAGAAAACACATACCAGATTTTTCAATTATTGCCAGACCTCTTGATGATATTTTGAGAAAGGGAGTAAAATGGGACTGGAGCCCTTCTCAGGAAGAAGCATTACAATTGTTGATTTTTGAAGCCACAGCTCATCAGGCCCTAGGCCCTATCCACCCAGCAGATCCTTTTCAGGTAGAATGGGGATTTGCTACCTCAGGATTGTCAGTACATATATGGCAGAGGGGTCCTGAAGGCCCAATCAGACCTTTTAGCTTCTACTCCAGTGGCTCGAAAGATGCTGAAAAAAAATATACAACTTGGGAGAAAGGCTTATTTGTTGTTACCCAAGCTCTCATAGAAGTAGAAAAAATCACAAGAAAACAACCAATTGTGTTGAGAGGTCCCTTTAAAGTCATTAAAATAGTGATCACAGGGACTCCACCTCCTGAAGGGGTAGCACAACGAGCCTCAGTAAGGAAATGGTATGCACAAATAGAGCATTATAATAACATCTTTTCAATTACTGAAGGCGCTGTGAAAAATTTACCAATACAAGACACAGAGAATCTGAATAGCAGCCAAGACAAACCTGCCTCAGTTCTTAAAATAGCCCCTCCCTTCTCCCCTGAGCAAACAGCACATTCATGGTTTACTGAGGCCTCAGCTAAGCGTGAAGGAAAAGTGTGGAAATACAGAGCTGTAGCTTTGCACACTTCTTCTGCAGAGCGGATCATTACAGAAGGGGAAGGCAGTGCCCAAATTGGGGAACTTAGAGCTGTTTGGAGTGTTTTCCAGAGGGAGGCACAAAACACCTCTCTTGTCTGTATTTACACTGACTCCTATGCTGTATAGAAGGGCTGCACTGAATGGCTGTCTTTCTGGCAACAGAATGATTGGGAAGTTAACAGAATTCCAGTGTGGCAGAAAGAAAAGTGGCAAGAAATTTTACAAATTGCAAGTCAAGGGAATTTTGCTGTAGGGTGGGTAGCCTCTCACCAGACAGATGATAATCCAGCAGGAGAATGCAATACAGAGCTGATGAATTAGCAAAATTAAGTCCTCTGAAAAAGGATGAAATCACTGAAGATTGGGAGCACTTATTAGAATGGCTGCATGTAAAACGACAACACACAGGTACAAAAGATTTATACAAGGAAGCTCATGCCCGGGCTTGGCCCGTTACCAGAGAAATGTGTAACACCTGCATTTCAGCCTGTGAGCAGTGTCGCAAACGGCTAGAAAGACATCCTTTAGAGGATGACCCACTACACTTGAGGACAGGTAAAGGCTTATGGGATGCATGGCAGGTAGATTACATGGGTCCCTTTAAGCAATCAGGAGGTAAACATTTTGTGTTAGTGGGGGTTGAGATTACATCTGGATCAGTTCAAGCCGAGGCATTTAAAAGGGCTACAGGGGAAAACACTGTTAAAGCATTGCAGATATGGTTCGGGACTTTCCCAAAACCACAGGAAATTCAATCTGATAATGGGTCACACTTTACTGCTAAAGTAGTACAGGAATGGGCAAAAGGTGAAGGGATAAAATGGACTTTTCACACTCCCTACTACCCTCAAGCTAACGGAATTGTAGAAAGGACTAACGGTCTTTTAAAACGACTTCTGAAACCACAAGAGGGAGGCTGGGATGGCCGGTTGCATAAAGCTGTGCAAAGTGAAAATGAAAGATGGGGGGTAAATGGGTGCCCCAAAATTACTGCTTTTTGCCCAAATCCTCTGAGCTTAATCTCCTCACAAAGAGGACCAAATGATCCCGAAAATCCAGTTCATGACCCGGGACACCCTGTTTTGGTAGACCTCCCTACGGTGGGAGAAGTACCACTTGTGTTGAAAACTTCTCTGAATAAAGTTGCGTGGATAGCATCTGATGCCTTAGGAAAAGAACATCGGATAAATACCCGCTGGATAATTCCATCGTTTTAATGTTTTGCCCTTAGGTGGCAGATTTTTCTGTGTTTTGCTATTGCAGGAGAACTCCGAGGGGACACTTCAAGTGACATGAAAACAAAATAACCATGTTAACATTATTAATACTTCTCTGTATCCTGCCACACTCCCATGGCCAGGAGCCAGCTGAGTGGCCGTGGTCTGAAGCCACTGTTAGATATACCAGTACTCAAGAATCACATCCCAGAAGTCGTCACCTGAACCTGGCAACCTCAGGGTATCATGGTGGTCCACGTGAGTGGGGATGGGATAAGAATGAACGGGTTACAACTCTAAATGGAACAGTTGGTTTGGGGATATTTTTGTGGGCGGATGTTGGGATCGGGACTGTGTGGGGCTGGGTGGGTGGGATGTGGTTTGATAGTAAATCAGACTTGGAGAGTTCTTGATCACATGGACTGGGATCACATGGACTGGGATTTCACAGGCTGGACCATCTGGATCAGAACCATAGAGACTGGGATCATCTGGACCGGGGTGGCCGCCTCGGAACGATGCGAACCGAGGCGGTCCCGCCCGGCCCAGGGCAACCTCCCCGTCCCTCCCAGTCCCGCCCGGCGGCGCGGCCAAAACTCCCCGCAGCGAACGCGGCGGTCCCGGAGCGATCCTGGAGCCGATCCCGGAGCGATTCCGGGTCCGATCCCGGTCCCTGTTTCGGCCTCGGTCTCAGTCTCGGTCCCGGAGCGCTCCCGGTGCTGATTCCGGTCGCGGTGCCGATCTCGATCCCGGAGCGGTGCCAGTCTCGGTGCCAGTGCCGGTTCCAGTTTCAGTCCTGGTCTCAGTCTCGGTGTCGGAGCGGTGCCGGTGCCGTTTTTGGTCCCGGAGTGCTCCCAGTGCCAATCCCAGTCTTGGTCCCGGAGCGGTGCCAGTCTCGGTGCTGGTTCCGGTGCCGGTCTCGATCCCGGAGCGCTCCCGGTCTGGGTTCTGGCCGCAGTCCTGGAGAAGTCCTGGTGCCGGTGCCGGTTCCGAAGCGCTCCCGGCGCCGGTCCCAGTGTCGGTGTCGGTCTCAGTCTTGGTTCCGGTACCAGTTCTGGTGCCGGTTTCGGTGTCGGTCCCACAGTGCCGGTCCCGGAGCGGTGCCGGTCTCGGTTCCGGTGTCGGTCTCGGTCTTGGTGCTTGTGCCGTTTCTGGTGCTGGTCTCGGTCTCGGTGCCGGAGATTTTAGGGTCTTGCGGGTGATTTTAAGCCAAACCGGGCCCTTTTAGGACCGCGCGTTCCCTTGACCCCGCCCATTCCCCCTCAGAATTCCCGCCGTTTCCTGGACCCCGCCCCTTTCCCCTCCCAGTTCCCGCCCTTTCTCTGACCTCGCCTCGTTCCATTCGTTCCCCGCCCTTCATTGGCCACGCCTCTTTTCCCTTGGGCCCCGCCTATCTGCTGGCGCGTTCCGTCCAGCGCATGCGCAGACGACCCAGAGGTGGCTCTCCCGGGCGCCGCCATCGTTGTTCCCGGTCCCCCGAGCCGGCTCCGGCGTGTCCGAGACCTGCGGTGGGGGAATGGGGGTCTATAGGGGATCTATAGGGGATCCATAGGGGATCTATAGGGGTCTGAGAGGACCTGGAAGTCTCCTTAGAGGATTTGGTGGGGGATCTGCAGGAGATTTGGGGCGGTCTGTAGGGGCTTTAGGGCGGTCTGGGGATCCCTAAAGGGGGCTGGGCGGGTCTCGGGGCTCTATCGGGGTCTGGGGCTCTGTAGAGGGTCCAGCGGGGTCCGTAAAGGGGCTCCGGGCGTCCCTAAATGGGGTCTGGGTGTCTGTGGGGGATTTGGGGGGTCTCTGTGGCGTTTTGGGGGGTTGGGGGGTCTGTAGGGGATCTCTAGGGGTCAGCGGGAGCCTGTAGCGGGTCCGGAGAGGTCTGGGGGTGTCTGTGGGTCCCTGTGGGGGATTTGGGGGGTCTGGAGGTCCCCAGGGGGGTCTGAGGGGATATGTAGGGGCTCGATAGAGGGTCCGGGGGCGCCTGGGGGACCCTATAGGGGATCTGGGGTTCTCTGCATGGGATGTGAGGGGGTCTGGGGGAGTCTTGGCATCTCCATAGTGGAGTTTTGGGGCCCATAAAGGAAATTTTTGTGAATTTTTGGCTCTGTACAGCTAATTCTTGGAAATTTGGGGTCCAAATTGGGCAATTTTGGGCGCTCTGTTGGGATTTTTTTTTTTTTGAATTTTGGGGCCTCTGTTAGTAATTTTGGAGGAATTTTGGAGGAATTTTGGGTCCAAACGCAGGAACTTGTGGAATTTCGGGTCAAAGGGTGGGAATTTTGGGTAATTTTGGGTCCTAACTTGGGAATTGGGGGAATTCTTTTTCCTAGATATCCTCTTCAAGTTCTCGGTGAGTGGCAGCACGGCACGGGCAAGTCCTGCCTCCTGCACAACTTCATTGAGAGCAAGTGTAGGAATTTCTGTGAATTTTCAAGGATTTTGGCAGTTCTAGGGGGTTGTGGGATTTTGGGGAATTTTGGAGGGATTTTTTTTCATTTTGGGGGACGTCTTGTGTATTTTGAGGGGATTTTTGAGGTATTTTTAGGACTTTTGGGGTGGTGTTTTTGCATTTTTAGAGTGTTTTCTGTTGCTGTTTGCAGGCTTTGGGGAATAATATATTGGGAATTTTGAGAAATCTGAGGAGTTGGGGGATTTTTAGATAATTTTGGAGATTTTTTGGGGAGTTTGGGGGGTTTTTTAAATATTTCTGGACATTTTTAGGGTTTGGGGGTTTTTTTATTTATTTTATTTTCTGGGTGATTTTTGTTGGTGTTTAGGGAAATTTTTGGACATTTTTTGGAATTTGGGAAATTCTGGGTAGTCTGGGAAATTTTGGGAATATTACTGGAATTTTTGCAGGCATTTTCTGGTTTTTTTTCTTTTTTGAGCTATTTTGAGGCTTTTTTCAGTTTGTTTTTTTCCTATAGTTTTCCTTTTGTATGCAATTTTGGGGGGATTTTTTTTTTTAATTTTTTGGGAATTCTGTGTCTCCGGGCGCTCCCCCATCCTGCGGCATTTTGGGGAATTTTCTGTCACTCTTGGGTCATTTTTGGTCACGCTTTGGGTCATTTTCAGCCATATTTTGTAATTTCAGTGGCATTTCTAGTCAGTTGTGGGTCATTTGGGGGCCATTTTGTGGCCATTTTCTGTCACTTTTCGGGCATTTTTGGTCTCTTCAGGGGCGTTTTTGGTGCCGTTCGAGCCATTTTTTGCCGGTCTCAGTCCCGGTCTCCGGGCGGTGCCGGTCCCGGTGCCGGTCCCGGTGCCGGTCTTGGTCCCGGAGCGCTCCCGGCGCCAATCTCGTTCTCAGTCCCCGTCCCTGGGCGCTGCCAGTCTCGGGGCTGGTTCCGCTGCCGCTCTCGGTCCCGCTCTCGGTCCCAGTCCCGGAGATTTTAGGCGGGTTTGGGTAATTTTAGGCCAAACTGGGCAGGTTTAGGGTGGATTTTCGGCCCCTTTGGATGATTTTAGGCCAAATCTGGTGGGTTTTCGGGTGGGCTTTAGGTACATTTCATTGATTTTAAGCCAAACTAGGTCTTTTCAGGGTTGATTTGACGCCCTTTTTAGGAGTTTTAAGGGGATTTTTTGCCATTTTGTGTGGATTTAAACCAGTCTGGGCAATTTTAGACGACATTGGTTGGTTTTAGACCGAACCCTGTGGCTATAGGGTGGCTTTTAGTGCCCTTTGGGTGATTTTAGGCCACTTTGTGGGGATTGCAGGCCTCTTAGGGTGATTTGAGGCCAAACCTGATCCGTGTTAGGGTGGATTTTAGGCCCTTTTGGAGACATTTAGGCGCTTTTTGGTGATTTTAAGCGAACCCGGGCGGTTTTAGGACCGCGCGTCGCCGTCGCCCCGACTCTTTCCCCTCACGATTCCCGCCCTGTCCCTGACCCCGCCCCTTTCCCGTCCCGGTTCCCGCCCTTTCCTTGGCCCCGCCCTCCCAGGCCGGGCCCGGGCCCGGGGGAGGAGGAGGAGGGAGGGAGGAAGAGGCGCAGCGGCGGCAGGAGCGGGAGGAGAAGACGAGCGGAGGGAGCGGCGGCTCCAGCGCTCCCTGAACTGGCGGCACCGCCGGGATCATCGCCCCCCATCCCGCAGGTGGCCGGGGAGGGGGAGCTCGCCCCAAATATCCCGGGGGGTCCCTGGGTTTGGGGTTTTTGGGGTTTTTGGGGTGTCCCGGTGTCGGCAGAGCCCCTGGAATTGCCGGGACCCCGCTGGGGCTGGAGGGGCGGGATGGGCGGGAAAGCGGTTCGGGGTCCCGGTGCCGGCAGTGTCTGCTCCCAGTATGAGCCTAGTCAGTCCCAGTATGAGCCCGGTCACTCCCAGTATGAGCCTGGTCACTCCCACTATCCGTAGGTGGGGAGACAGAAGAGGGGGGAGCTTTAAGGGTTCCTGGGACTCGCCGCAGCCCGGGGAGGGCAGGCACCGAGCAGACGGGGGATCTCCTTCCCCTTCCCTGTGACACGGAGGCAAATCCCATCCTGTCCTTGTCCTTCCTCCCCCAGACAAGGAGCCGAGCATGGAGAGCAGGGAGGACAAATCCCCGCGGCAGAAGCTCGTGGCAGAGGCCGTTTTGAGCGGCTCCACGGGGCAGGAATGCAACGGAGAGGAAAAGGGCCGGAGATCCCTGAGGAGGAGGGGCTGCAAGCGCAGCTGGCGAGGATGTGAGGAGGAAAGAGCCCGGCCGGGCCGGGAAGGCGGCCGGAGATGGAGCCAGAGCTCAGAGCTGGTGGTCCATGAGCAGCTTCGTGATGGGGAGAAGCCCCACAAGTGCTCCGAGTGTGGGAAGAGCTTCAGCCAGGCCAACAGCCTGATCTGCCACCAAAGCATTCACACAGGTGAACGGCCCTACGAGTGCAGGGAATGTGGGAAGAGCTTCAGACAGAGAATCAACCTGATCCAGCACCAGAACATCCACACTGGGGAAAGGCCGTACAAGTGTGGGGAGTGTGGGAAGGGCTTCAGGTACAGAGCCAACCTGAACTTCCACCAAAGGATCCACACTGGGGAGAAGCCCTACGAGTGTGGGGAATGTGGGATGAGCTTCAGCCAGAGGTCCAGCCTACTCCGCCACCAGATGTTCCACACAGGGGAACGACCCTACGAGTGTGGGGAATGTGGGAAGAGCTTCACAGAGAGAGCCACCCTGACTGAACATCAGAACATCCACACTGGGGAAAGGCCGTACACGTGTGGGGAATGTGGGAAGGGCTTCAGGCAGAGAGCCAACCTGAGGCTACACCAAAAGATCCACACTGGGGAGAGGCCCTATGAGTGTAGGGAATGTGGGAAGAGTTTCATCCAGAGTTCAAGTCTGATCAGCCACCAAAGCATCCACACCGGAGAGAGACCCTATGAGTGTGGGGAATGTGGGAAGAACTTCAGTCTGAGGTCCAGGCTGATCTTTCACCATAGAATCCACACTGGGAAAAGGCCCTACAAGTGTGGGGAATGTGGGAAGAGCTTCAGCCAGAAAATCAACCTGATCCAGCACCAGAACATCCACACTGGAGAAAGGCCGTACAAGTGTGGGGAATGTGGGAAGGGCTTCAGCCACAGAGCCAGCCTGAGCTTGCATCTAAAAATCCACACTGGGGAGAGGCCCTACAAGTGTTGCCAGTGTGGAAAGGGGTTTCGGGTCAGCAGCAAGCTCCTTGAACACCAGCAGACACACACAGAGGAGAGGCCCTTCCGCTGCCCTGACTGCGGGAAGGGCTTCAGGCACAACCCCAACCTCATCATCCACCGGCGCATCCACACTGGGGAGAGGCCCCAAGAGTGTCCCCAGTGTGGGAAGAGCTTCTCACAGAGCTCAGCCTTGACCCAACACCAACCAAGGCACCATCAGGAAAGCCCTGCCAGTGCCCCCGGTGCAGAAAGAGCTTCGAGCTCTGCTCCAGCTCCAGCCCCCACTGGAGGAGCCACATTGGGCAGAGCCCCGGTGACCCACATTCCCTGTGTTCCGTGTTGGGAAGTCACCTTGCCGATTATCCTTTTGATTAGACCTTAGTTATTTTCTCTTCTCCCTCTCTTTGTACTGCAAAAGCCAAGAGAGATTGTAGCCCTGCTTTCATGCCTGAGATCTTTTGGTTTTGTGAAATTCTTTTCTCAGGGAATTTTCTGTAAACAAGAGGAGTGTTTTTCTAAAAACTGTAGCATTGTTTTTCATTCCTTTTCCTAGGAGAGACTTCTTGATGTCCCTCTGGTCTGACCAGTGTGATTGATGAGGTTTGTCTTTTTTTGTCACCAATCAGATTGGTCTGTGTAAAATACTAAGGGAGACACATTCGAAAATCTAAAGGAGTCATTTTCAGCCTTGGGAAGCTCCGAGTCTCCCAGCTCGGTCCCGCCCAGTCCCGCCCGGAGGCGCGGCCAAAACTCCCCGGAGCGATCGCGGCGATTCCGGGTCCGATCCCCGTCCCGGTTTCGGGCTCGGTCTCAGTCTCGGTCTCGGATCAGCGCCAGTGTCGGTGCTGGTTCCGGTGCCGGTCTCGGTCTGTCCCGGAGCGCTGCCGGTCTCGGTTCTGGCCGCAGTCCTGGAGCCTTCCCGGGGCCGGTTCCGAAGCGCTCCCGGTGCCGGTCGCAGTGTCGGTCGTGGTCTCAGTCTTGGTCCCGGTACCAGTTCTGGTGCCGGTTTTGGTCTCGGTCTCGATGTCGGTCCCAGTGCCGGTGCCTGTGCGGGGCCGGTCTCAGTTGCGGTGACGGTCTCAGCCTTGGTGTTGCTGCGGGTTCGGGTGCTGATCTTGTCTCGGTCTTGGTCCCATTCCCGGAGATTTTTGGCCCATTTGGATGATTTGAAGCTAAACCTGGTGGATTTACGGTGGATTTTCGGCACAATTGGCGATTTTAGGCGAAACCGGGCGGTTTTAGGACCGCGCGTTCCCTTGACCCCGCCCCTTTTCTGTCCCAGTTCCCGCCCTTTCCTTGGCCCCGCCCTCCCAGGCCGGGCCCGGGCCCGGGGGAGGAGGAGGAGGGAGGGAGGAAGAGGCGCAGCGGCGGCAGGAGCGGGAGGAGAAGACGAGCGGAGGGAGCGGCGGCTCCAGCGCTCCCTGAACTGGCGGCACCGCCGGGATCATCGCCCCCATCCCGCAGGTGGCCGGGGAGGGGGAGCTCGCCCCAAATATCCCGGGGGGTCCCTGGGTTTGGGGTTTGTTGGGGGGATGTTTGGAGCTCGCGGGGATCCAAAGCCGAGCAGCAGATGCCCCTCGGGGGGACATCGGGGGCTCCCCGGGAGGTGTTTTTGGGGGGTCCCGGTGCCGGCAGTGGCTGCTCCCAGTATGAGCCCGGTCAGTCCCAGTATGAGCCCAGTCTGTGAAAAACAAGGTTCACTTTCTATGTAAATTTTCAGAAACAGGTTTAATAGAAAATGAGTCAGTTAGGAGATTAAAAAAAAGCTAAGTACGTTTGGCCGGTTGACTTGGCATTTAGCCAAGTCCACACTCTGCTGTATCAGAGTCATTCTTTAAATACCATTTCCATTGTATCAACCTGTTGAATGTTCATATTTTTCCATAAACTAGTTTCCATATTCCGGGAACTGTTTTGCATGGTCCCTCCTTGGGTCCGCTGTTTTAGGGCATGCGTGTTTCTTGGCTGTGTCTTCATTATCACCTCCAGCTTGGGCCTTGGTCCATACTTTCTTCAGATGGTAGATGCTGATAGTTGGTATCTCAATAGCAGAGTCTCCTTTACATGTTCACTAGATGTTATCCCGACCAAACAGACAGTTTAAGCATACTATATCATCTAGTACCTCTATGCCTAATTTTCTTTACTAATAGCAGAACTAAAAAAAACTTATATCATTACACAATATTCTTAACCATATAGAACACATCTTGCAAAAAGCCAAGTTTATAATATGCATTTATAACACCGGTCACTCCCAGTATGAGCCCAGTCAGTCCCAGTACCCGTAAGTGGGGAGACAGAAGAAGGGGGAGCTTTTTGGGTTCCTGGGACTCCCAGCAGCCCGGGGAGGGTGGGGACTGAATAGATGAGGGACCCCAATAAAAGTGTGACCCCCCAACAGCTGGGACAGGGGGGAACCAGTTTGGGCCTTGGAGCTGCAGGTGGACACAGGCAGCTGCTTCTGCTCCCTCTGTGTGTCCCCGTGTTCAGCAGTGCTGCTCCATCAGTCTGTGCCCAGCAACGGGGAAAAGCCTCAGCCCTGCAGGGCCAGTGGGAAGGGAGCTGCTCCATACAGGAACAGGAAACAAAGGAAGCACATTCTTTAGGATGTGTTTTCTGTTAAAAAAAAAAAAAAAAAAAAAAAAAAAGAAAGAAAGAAAGAAAGAAAAAAAAAAAGAGAAAAGAGAAAACCGGAAAAAATACAAAAGATAAAAACTGCCCCAAAACCGTGTAGTTAAAAGTCTTCCATAAGTGTGGATTAAAAAGATGTAAGTGATGTTTTGAAATGAGAACTCAGTTGCTTTGTAAATGTGCTCGTGGCAAGGATTCATCAGCTGCATTCTTTTGCAGATGTTGGAATTATTTCCTAATATGAAGTAAATTTAAACTTAAAGCAATAGGAAATTGAAAGATGGATTGTGTACGACTGCATCTTGAGTGTAAAACTTTGGCAGTTTGAAACTTGGAGCAAAAGTGTTGCAAATGAAAGTTTTAAATCCCAATGTATTGTGTGACAGCAGTTTTTCCTATACGATGTGTAGCAGCCCAAGGATTTCATCAGTGGGGTGGTGGGTGCTTTTAGCTTTGTCCTGTGCCACTCTGGGATGTCATGAAACAGGACTTCACCTGCCACCAGCCCGCGTTTCCCTCTGCCACCCCAGCTCCGTGGACCTTGTGTCCCCCAAAGCAGACACAAAGTTTTCCTGCTGCTCTCCCTTTGCACAAATCCACAGAGAGCTGGGATTGTTCCAAGTCTTGTCTCTCCATTGTGCCATATTCCTAAAGAACCAGCAGCCCATCCCAATAAATACAGCGAGTTACACCGATGGTTGTCAGCTCCATTTCCTGCCTAGAAATCCTGAAACTGCTTCTAAATGCTGCTCTCCTCAGCTCTTAGACACCTACTCACACAAAGCTGGGAAAAAATCCCCTGGCTTCCGGCTTACAAGTGAGCCAAAGTTAGAGCTCTGTGGAAAATCTCTATCCATCCCTATCCTTTTAATACATCTGTATGTGAGGTGTGCATGGATGTGTCTTGTATAGAAAGGAAGGAGTGCACAAGCACCGTGCCCGACACTTTCCCTCTCTGTGTTCATTCCATACCCATGGGTACAAAGACATTATGGAAACCCTGGCGCAGACAGAGCCTTCTGTGCATGGATACAGAGACATCCAAGAGCCCCTTGGTCATCCTGCTGGAAGGACGACAAAAAGGGAGTGGGAACTCAGCAGTGAGGAGAGCTGAGGGCTGGAGAGCAGCTCTGAATGACACTAAAATGTCTCTGGGCCACTGAGACATTGCTACTCTTCAGCCAGTGACAGTCCCTAAGCCTGGGACTCAGTCTTCCTCATGCTGAGGGGCACCAAGGAAGGCAACAGTGTGATGGAGACTGGCATGGGCTGGGAACTCACTGGGGAAAAATAGAGAGCATTGTGAAGGAAAAGGCAGGTGGAGGACAGAACTGTTCAGAGAAGAGCTGAGCTACAGCTTGAGCAAGCTTAAAAATGTCATTTGGGGCCATCCCAGATTGATTTCATTTCAGAAGGTATTGAAGAAGTTTATTTTTTGGGCGGTATCATGTTTTCTCTTGGAGATGTACACTCTGCAAACTTGAGCCGCATTGCCAAAATGCTCAAGGCAAGTCTCTGCTGCAGGGCACACCGTTTCTTCTTTGGCTGATTCCGGCCCGGTGCTGAGCCCAGCAGAGCCCTGGCAGAGCCCAGAGCAGCCTCAGCACCCGCAGAGCCCGGCTGCAAGGACAGAAACCAGAAACCGCCCGTCAGCTGAAGGCTCCTGTGCCCTTGTCCCAGCCGCCCGCGGTGCCCAGGCCACGCTGGCCGTGCTCAGGGCTGGGCCCAAAGCTGCCCATCATTGCTGGCAGGACGTGTGCCCAGCCTGCAGCCAGCCACGGCGCATCCAGCCCTCAGCAGCTGCCCAGAGCAAGATGCTCCTGTGCTGGCTGCCATCTCCCAAAAGCTCTTACCCCACCCGTGCCAAGAAGACGGGGACCCACCTCACGCCATCCGCCGCTGGAAGAAAAGCTGCTCCCAAACCACGTCCTCAGCCTTCTCCAAGGGCGCGGCCCATCCACGCCACAGCTGGTCCCAAGCACTTCCCAATCCAAACTGGACACCACCTAGAACACTTCCTTTAGAAAAACAAGCAACAAATTAACAGACAAAAAGGGGAAACAAGGGAAAAGGTAAAAGATGTGATCTCTGTCAGGGGCTTGAGGAAGGGCCAATTCCGACATGCTTGGGAAAAACCCACCCACCAGTGAGGGAAGCCCATGCTTTCACTCTTCCCCCCTGCACTGCCCCCCAAAATAATGGTGATCCCAAAGCAAACAAGGGCAGTGGAGCAGCCCAAGCCCTTCCTTGCCTGCAAAGCAAAGCAGCCCATGGACAGGCTCTGGAGTCCCACCTCTGCTCCCACCTTGGGGGTTTGTTTGTGCCGGGCTGGCTGCCCCAGCCCCAGCCCAGGGCACGGTGGGTGGTGGGGGCTGTTGGCAGGGCCAGGAGCCAACTCCCATTTCGTAACCACCCCAGCCTGTGCCCCCAGCCCTGCCAAAAAGCAGCTTGGCAGCCCACTGAACAAACAGTTGGACCTGCCCCAGCAAAGGGAGGAACCTGTGGTTCCTGGACAGGCCGTGCAATGCCCAAATCTGGGAGCATCCCCCTGTGCGTGGACTCATCTGCAAATTGGCTGTGGAGCCTGGCTTTGAAGAAGGTGCCAGAATCGAAGTCAATCATCTTCACCTTTGTGGTGGCCAGGTCCCAGAAGAGGTTTTCATCCTTGATGTTGTCCTCGCTGTCTCCAGCAGCAGCAGCCCCACCTTGTCCAGCTTCTCCAGGGGCTCCTTCTCGTTCCCTGGGGGTGAGACCAGGCTCTCAGGGCTCTGCCCAGGGCCCCAGCTGTCAGTGAACCAGGACGAGCAAAACCAGCCTGGATGGCAGCCACCAGTGCTGGGCAGAGCAGCTCGGCTCCAGCACGAGGGCTGCCTGTGCCCATCCCATGAGCCCTGCGCAGTGACACAGGCAGGACAAAAAGTCTGGCTTGCTCTGCTTCTGATCACCAAGGCATGTGTGCAGCTGGAACTTACCAGGGCCCTGCATCAAAGTGTGCCTGTGGCTCTCTCCCTTCTTCTAGGGCAGATGAGTATCCTGCATCCAAGGATCACAGAACAGGTCTTCTAATGAGGGCCTGTCCAAGGAGTGCACTGATAAACGCCACCTGATCAGATCTTGGCAATCTGGGGAGAGAAACCAGAAGCCACCAGTCAGTTGGAGAAAGCTCCTGTCCCACTATTTCCATGCCCAGGCCATGCTGCATGTGCTCAGAGCTGGGCCCAAACCTTCCCACCAATTCCCTGTTTTGGAGGAGATAAGGAGAGCAGGACATGTGCCACCTCCTCAGCAGCTGCCAAAGCAGGATGCTCACAAGCCAACTGCTGTTTCCCAGCACTGGTATTCCCCCCGTGCCCAGAGATGAGCATCCACCTTGAGAGAGCCGTTGTGGCAGGGAGAGCTGATGGTCCCAGCTGATCTTCTGACCCCTCCTGAAAGGGTGTCTTCCACAGACCATCTGGTGCAGCAGGATGCCCAGGGACCAGATGGTAGCTGGCTCGCCATAGTACCAGCCACAGTGGGTCCATTCCGGGGGGCTGTAGGATGGTGTTCCTATGGAATACAGATGGAGTTCATCAGGGGGATGCTGCTGCTCCCAGAGCCTGGCCCCAGCATCCCTGGGCATGCGGGGGCTGCACCAGTGGCACGTGGGGTGACCTGCTGCTCTCTCACCAGCACCAGTGACTTGTTTACAAACTCAGGGTTGCAAAAAAAGCTACTAGTGTCGGAAGGGGGCAGCGGAAGCCGTGGCAAGGCCTGGCCATGACATCCAAAGGAAAAACCCACCCAGCGCCGGGGAAAAACCATGCCCTCATCCTCCCTGCCTGCATTGCCCCAAAAACATTATGAAGCCAGGGTAAATAAGGCAGGCAGAGCAGCCCAAGCCCATTCTTGCCTGCACACCAAACTGGCTGCTGCACTGCTTCTAGCCCCCGCTTCTCTGCTACTCTCACCCACAGGTGTTTTTGTCGAGCTGCCTGCCCCAACCCCAGCGCCAGTCCTGGGCAGAGTGGCTGGCAAAGGCTGCCAGCAGGGCTGGAAGCTGGCCCCCCACACACCCCTGCTCAAAAGCCACTTGGCTGAAGACTCAGTGCCGTGTCTGGCAGCAAAAGGGAGAGTCCCTGCTGCCACACCCAGGCTGGGCCATGAGATGCTGGGACCGGGAGCACACCCCTGCGTGGGCTCACCTGCAAATTGAGTGTATGCTGTCTTTTGCAGGTAGGTGCCACAGCCAAAGTCAATCAATTTGGCCTGCCCGGTAGCCAGGTCAACCAAGATGTTCTGGGGTTTGATGTCCCTGTGCAGGACCCCGCAGCTGGTGCAGTGCCGCACGGCTTCCAGGACCTGGCGGAACAGCTCCCGCGCCACCTCCTCGGACAGGAACCTCCGTGCCCGAATGAAATGCTGGAGGTCCTGACACCGCTCCGGGCGCTCCAGCACCATCACGATGTCATTGGAGAACTCCACCCACTCCAGCAGCTGGACCACACCAGGGAAGCCAGTGGAGACCCTGTCCAGCAGCACGATCTCCAGCGGTGCGCTGGTGCCGTTGGGCTGTGGGAGGACCACGATGCCGTCAGTGGGGCTGAGGCCCTGCCAGGGGTGGGGAAGCGCTCACCCTGCCCGGGATGTTCTGCACCCTCCAGTGGCCGCACGCCCGCTCTCCCTCGAGGCGTCCTGGCGGATTCCACCCTGCCGGGCCTCGGCTCGTCCCCGCCCGGCACGCCCCGGCTTCTCCCGCTGGCCCCCGCTCACTCACCAGCTCTCCCCAGTGCCGGACGCGGTTCCGTGGCACCCTTTTGATGGCCACCTGCAAGGCAAGGGGAGCAGCGGGCTGAGCTCACCGCCCGCCCTGCCCAGCCCCATCCTCTTCCTCCTCCTCCGCCCTTCTCCTCCTCCTCCTGCACCCCCTCCTCCTGCGCCCGCCGCTCACCGGGGCGCCATCCGAAAGCCGCGTCGCCGCGAAGACAGTTCCGAAGCCGCCGCGCCCCAGCAGCGAACCCAGCCGGTACTGCTCCTGGAGGCCCCGCTGCGCCTTCCCTGCCGGAGAGACGCGGCTGTCAGCGCTCGGCCTGGGGCCAGGAACGGCCCCTGAGCGCCCCTCAACCACCCCAGGCCGGGCATCCCCAGGCGTTCGCTCCTGGGAAGGCGACACTGGCGGCTCGGGGCCGGCGGCCGCGCTGGCCAGCGGCGGAGCTCGGGCCGGGGAAGGCGCAGCGCAGGCGGCGGGAGCGGCCGCGCCGCGTGTGTCCGCGGGGCCCGGGAGGGGCCGGGGCCGGGCTCGGAACAGGCGGAGGCAAAGCGCGGCGATACTGTCCCTGGCCCAGGCACCGATCCCCGCCCAGCACCGCCATCGCCAGGACAGCCAGAGGCGGGCGGAGGCGAGAGCGCGGTGGGAGGCCCGGGGCCGGGGACGGGGCAGCCCCGCCCGGGGCCGGGGGCGGGCCGGGGGCATGGCCCGGCCCTGCAGGGGAGAGGGACACTGGGAGAGGAGGGGGACACCGGGATAGGGAGACTGGGAGCGGGTGTGGGACTGCAGGAGAGGGAGAGGAGAAGCAGGAGGGAGTCGCAAGAGTAGCTTTTTTTTTTTTTTTGCTGCTGCTGCTGCTGCTGCTGCCGCTGCTGCCGCTGCTGCCGCTGCTGCCGCTGCAACTGAAGCCCCGGGGCCGTTTTTCCCCGGGGCCGTTTGTCCGTCGCCCGCTCAGCGCCACGCCGAGCCCCGTGCGCCCGGGGGCAGCCCCTGAGCCTTCCAAACGCGGGAACTTTGCCCCGTTGAGCCAAGACCCAGAGCCTTGACTCCTGCACTGTGGCAGAGCAATCCCCTTGGCTGCTGCTATGCATTGTCCCTGCTGAGGGTCACACACTGTCAGAGAACATTCCTTGAATGCAGAATTCGTACCTGGCCCAAGCACTGCACTTGCGTCTCCAGCATTGCTTTCCAAGAAAAACGGGGGTAGGCAAATTGTGTGTAGCTCATGGTATTTTACAGTGTCTAAAACTTGCCAAGTCATGGATCTTAGAGGTGAGATCCATTTGTAGTTAATGAGATGGAGAAGTAGTGCAAAATGGAAAAGGGGAGCATAGAAATAAATAGAGAAAACCATCTTGGATTGGTTCTTTCCATTTTTGTTTCATTTTTTAAAAGCTGTTTCAGCTGTCCCAGAATCTTCTCCACAGTACTGTCTGCTCTTTCCAAGAACCCTTCCTGGAGAACAAGCTGCAGCTTCTGTCACTAAATGTCCTACCAACGGCAGCAAGTTTGTGAAGGAAAATAAAAAATGGTTTTACAAATATATTAACGGCAAAAGGAAGGCTAAAAACCGACCTTTGTTCTCTGCTGGATGTGGGAGGGAACTTAGGAACTGCAGATGAGGAGATGGCAGAAGTGCTTAACGCCTTCTTTGCCTCAGTCTTTAGTGGAAATATGGCTTTTCCTCAGGACAGCTGCCCTCCTGGGCTGGTAGATGGTGTCAGGGAATAGAATGGTGCCCCTGTTATCCAGGAGGAGGCAGCCAGAGAACTGCTGAGCCAAATGGATGTTCACAGATCTGTGGGCCCAAGTGGGATCCACCACAGGGTGATGAGGGAGCTGGCAGATGAGCTTGTGAAGCCGCTCTCCATCATTTACCAACAGTCCTGGCTCACTGGTGAGGTTCCGGAGGACCGGAAACTGGCCAATGTGACAGCCATTCACACAAAGGGTGGGAAGGAGGAACTGGTAATTAGAGGCCAGTTAGCCTGACCTCAGTACCCGGTAAGGTCACGGAGCAGTTTATATTGAGTGTCATCATGCAGCACCTACAGGACGGCCCGGGGATCAGAGCCAGCCAGCACGGGTTTAGGAGGGGCAGGTGTTGTTTGACCAACCTGCCTCTTCTATGAACAGGTGACCTGCGTGGTGGATGTGGGAGAGGCTTTGGATGTTGTCTGTTTGGACTTCAGCAAGGCCTTTGACACTGTCTCCCACAGCACACTCCTGGAAAAGCTGGCGGCCCACGGCTTGGACAGGAGCACTCTTTGCTGGGGAGGCAAAGGCAGAGGGTGGTGGGGAATGGCGCTGCATCCAGCTGGCAGCCGGTCACCAGTGGTGTTCCTCAGGGGTCTGTTCCTCGGGGCTCCTGGACTCAGCCCCAAATCCACCGGATAAAAAACCACCGAAATCCCTGCGGAGCTCTTTGTCTTCCTTCAGTTGTCTTCAAGTCTCCATGGCTTGTGCAGCTGCTTGGAATCAGTTCGGAATTCTCTTAAGGAGGAAGATATCAAAGCGCACCTCGTGATTTTTGGTTTTTTAATTGCAGGAGTATTTTTTTTATTTTTCATTTCATTGAAGAGTTGACTGAAGCGTTCTTTAGGAGATCTTGGTGCTGAATGTCTCCTTAGGAGTTCTGAGCACAGCGAAGAATGAGCCCCTTGCAGGCTGACCCTGTTTGGACAACCTGCTTCTCACCCAACCTCACCACGTGTGACATCACCCACCTTGGACTGCGCTCCCAAAACATAAAAGAAAATTCAGCATTTTTTAATAAAAAGAAACATGTAAATAATAAAATTAGAAATTTATTTTTCAGTTTTATAATAACATTTTTCCATATTTTATTAGCTAATTTTTATATTGACATTAAAAAATCAATATATTTTTAGCAACGAAGAAAGTTATTGGTCATTGGTTCTAAGTAACACACTTCCCTTCATGAATTGCTTGACCACTACTGGCTATTGAATTCTTCTTCTTCATGCTGATTTGCTCTATTTTTAGTCCTTTTGTCATCTTCTTTAGCATTTTCTCAGACAGGGTAAAAGGGGCAACTTTGGGGTTCGTGGAGACATTTCTGGGGCACATTTTGGGCAGGGAATTTGGAGAGAACTTGAGGGTCTGGAGGACACATTTGGGAAGCGGGTGGACACTTGGAGGGGCACTTAGGGATTCTGTCGGACAATTCGGGGTCCAGGGGGGCACTTGGAGGTCAGGGAGGGGAATCCGGGGCCCTTCGGGGTCCGGGCGGGCACCTGGGGGGCTCTGAGGGGACTCTCTGGGGCGCGGGGGATGATGGGAGTTGTAGGCGCGGGTAGAACAGGGTTGAACGGCGCCGCGGAGCATCACGGGAGGTGGAGGCGCAGCTCCAACGGCTGTCGGCGGGGCGCGGGGCATGATGGGAGATGGAGTCACGGCTGGAGTAGCGCTCCAAGTGCGCCGCGGAGCATGCTGGGAGCTGTAGTCCCGGAAGTGGCTCGAACGCGGCGTCTGGGGCTCCGGGAAGGCGCTTTGGGGACACTTTTGTGTCCGAGCCGCGATTTGAGGTCCTCGGGGGGAACGTGTACGGCTCGGGAGCACTTGCGGGGAGCTTGGGGAGCTGTAACCGAGCTCTCTAGGGCGCGGGGCGGGGCAGGAGTTTTTAGGCGCAGAACCGTGTTACGAGGGGCTCCGAGGCCAGGGGGGATGATTGGAGATGAATTCCCTGAAGTCGCTCTAAGGGGAATCTGTGGGGTCGGAGCGTTCAAGGGATCCGGGGACGCTTTGGGGGCGGGCGAATGGGCGCTGAGGGAACAGTTAGGGATCCTGGAGGGGCTGGGGGACACTTGTTTAGTTCAACGTGGTTTTTTTCTCATGAAACGTACGTATTGTATTTAAAACTTAATATTCCATAGGTATGGGTTCTATAGGCGTAGATATCAATTAGCCTAAGTGCAAAACCTAATATTCCATGTAAGAATGATGTTCTCTACTGTTAAAAGCAAAATTAACCAAAGCAAACAAAAAGGAGAGAGTTAACAATTAATGAGAAAGGAACAGAAAAGGTTGTTATGCCACTGTAAACTTTCACTCTGAGTCTACATTTCAAATAATACAGGTGACCCATCTGAAGGAGGATTTCTCCTCAGGGGAAATGTCTTTCTAAAAGTTTCCTTTGTTGCCAGGAGCTGCCTCTGTGCCAGGAGCCCGGCCCAGCTCAGCAGCACAGAAACAGCACAAGGACTTGAATGACCCTCCCGTGGATTTGGTGTTTCCATTCAACTCTGTCCCTGAAAGAGTGTTCCAAAAACTTCTCAAGAACTCAAAGGTAAATTAAAACACTGAAGTTTTTTGCAGTTTTAATGGGACACACAGAGAGACCCAATGGAGAAAGTGTCCCCAGGTTCCATCACTGCAGGCACTGATGACAGGTGGGGACAGACAAGGCAAAGGTGTCTCTGGTGCTGAGCAAACCTGGATGTGTTCCATGAATCCAAAAGGGCAAGGCCTGAGCCCCGGCCCCTGGCAGGGCAGGAATCTGTGGGGCAGGGATCTGTGGGTCAGGGCTCTGTGGGTCAGAGATCTGTGGGGCAGGGCTCAGCCGTGGGTCACAGTTCTATGGGTCAGGGCTCTGTGGGTCAGGGCTCTGTGGGTCAGGGCTCAGCCATGGGTCAGAGATCTGTGGGTCAGGGCTCTGTGGGTCAGGGCTCAGCCGTGGGTCACAGATCCGTGGGTCAGGGCTCAGCCGTGGGGCTCACCGTGGCAGGGGTTGCTCAGGAGGTCACTCGGGGGGTGCCAGATCCTGTGGGGCGGCTCCAGCGGCTCCTGTGGGGCAGAGACGGGGGCGGGACAATCTGTGGGGCAGGAGCCATCTGTGGGGCGGGGATGGGATCTGTGGGGCGGGGTTTGGGATTCGGGCTCTATGGGGCAGAGCGGGGATCCCTCAAAATTCCCACAAAAATCCCCAAATTTCCCAAAAACTCCAAATTTCCCCCCCAAAAAATTCCAATTTTTTTCCTCGAAAAAATTCCCAAAATTTTCCCCCATTTTTCCCAATTTTTTCCCAATTTTTCCCCATTTTTCCCAATTTTTTCCCAATTTTTCCCCATTTTTCTCAATTTTTCCCAATTTTTTATAATATTCCGAAAGTTTCCCACAGAATCCTCAAAAAATTCCCTCAAAATTCCCCAAAATTTTCCACAAAAATTCCCAAATCTTTCAAATCCCCCCAAATGTTCCCATTTTTTTCCCAATTTTCCCAAATTTTGGGGGCTTTCCCCCAAATTTTCCCCAAAAATCCCCTTAAAAACGACCCCAAACCATCAAAAAATCCCAAAATTTTCCCGATTTTCCCCCAAAATCACCTAAAAATTCCCCCCAAAATTCCCAAATTCCCAATTTTCACTCCAAATCTCCCAAAATTTCCCCAAAATTCTCCCAGATTTTCCAAATCCTCCATTTTCCCCCCAGAATTCCCCTAAAAACGACCCCAAAAATCCCAAATTTCCCCCAAATTCTCGAATTTTCACCCCAAATTTCGGGTTTTTTCCCCCAAAACTTTCCAACCTCGAGGGCCACCAGTGGGCGCTCTGCAGGGAGAGAATTTGGCAGATTTTGGGAAAATTTGGGGGAATTTTGGAGAGTTTTGAAGGAATTTTGGGAGAATTTTGATGATTTGGGGTCATTTTGGGGCAAATTTGGGGGAATTTTTTGGGAAATTTGGGAGAATTTGGGGGAAAATTTGGGTAATTTGGAAAAAATTGGGGGAATTTTGGGGATTTTGGGAAAATTCAGGGGATTTGGGGGGAAATTTTGGGGGATTTTGGGAGGAATTTGGGAAAAAATTTGGGACTTTTGGGGGGAAATTTGGTTTTTTTTTCTGGAAATTTCAGGGTTATTTGGGGGAATTTTGGGAAAATTTGGGAATTTTAGGGGGAAATCCGGGGGATTCGGAGGAATTCAAAGAAGGAATGGTGAAATCCTGGGAATTTTTGGACCATTTTGGGTCATATCGGGGGAAATTTTGGGTGATTTGGGAGGGAAATTTTGGGAATTTGGGGGGATTTTTGCAGAAATTTTGGGATTTTTTTTAGATTTTGGTGAAATTTGGGAGAATTTGGAGGATTTTTGAAAAAAATTTTGATAATTTTGGGGAATTTGGGGGGATTTTTGACACAATTTTGGGAATTTTTTTTGGATTTTGGTAAAATTTGGGGAATTTTTGAGGAAATTTTGGGAATTTTTGTGGGCTGTTTTTGGGGGGAATTTCGGGAGAATTTTGGTCGATTTTGGGGGGATTTGGGGACAATTTTGCGGGAGATATTTGTGGAATTTTGAAGAATTTTGGGGGATTTTTGAAGAAATTTTGGGAATATTTTGTGACTTTTGAGGAAATTTTGGGAATTTTTTTACATTTTGGGGAAATTTGAGGGGAAGTTTGGGGATTTTTGGGGAAATTTGGGGCGGATTTTTTGGGGGGGAAATTCGGGACAATTTTGGGGTCATTTGGGGCCTCGGTGTATCCCGTCATGCCCCACGCCGCTTTGCGCCTCGGTGTATCCCGTCATGCCCTGCGGTGCCGCTTTGCGCCTCGGTGTATCCCGTCATGCCCCGCGCCGCTTTGCGCCTCGGTGTATCCCGTCATGCCCCGCGCCGAATTACACCTCGGTGTATCCCGTCATGCCCTGCGGCGGCGCTTTGCGCCTCGGTGTATCCCGTCATGCCCCGCGGTGCCGCTTTGCGCCTCGGTGTATCCCGTCATGCCCTGCGGCGCCGCTTTGCGCCTCGGTGTATCCCGTCATGCCCCGCGCCGCTTTGCGCCTCGGTGTATCCCGTCATGCCCTGCGGCACTCTGTGCCTCGGTTTATCCCATCATTCCCCCGGCGCCGCTTTGCTCCTCGGTGTACAATTGACGTCACCCGCATTTATTTCGCCTCTCATTTGCATAAATTTACATAAGGCTGGCGCATCAGTGAGGTGGGTGGGGTCAGAGCCACGCCCAGGCCCCTCCCAGTACAAACCAGCAACTCCCAGTCCCTGTGGTAAGTGATGTCATTCGCATTTATTTGTGCTCTCATTTACATAAATTTGCATCTCGGCGCGGTGGGCGGGGTCAGAGCCGCGTTGGCCCCTCCCACTCCCTCCCAGTACAACCCAGTAACCCCCAGGCCCCGCCCAGTTTGTCCTGCCCTTGTCGCTCCATATAAGGGAAGGGGGCGTGGCCTGACAAAGGGCGTAAGCGGTTCACCTGTGGGGGGAGGGGCAAAGGTTACACCACGCCCAGAAATCCCGAAACCAGTTTAAACCAGAATAAACCAGTAACCCCCAAACCCACTCCCAGTCCATCCCAGTATAAACCAGTGACCCCAAACCCACTCCCAGTCCATCCCAGTATAAACCAGTGACCCCCAGTCCCCGTCCCAGTGCCCTCACCTGTCCGTACTGGTTTGAACTGGGATCTCTCGATGCTCGGTGGCCTCCAGGGAGCGGCTCAGGGCCAGGGCCCGGCGCTGGGGGATACTGGGAGTTACTGGTTTATACTGGTTTCTACTGGTTTGTACTGGGTTATACTGGTTTGTACTGGTTTGGGGGTTTTCCTTACTGGTTTGTACTGGGACAGGGTTTAGGGATCACTGGGATGAAGTGGGATGAACTGGGAAGGGATTTGGGGTGACTGGTTTGTACTGGTTTATACTGGTTTGGGGTTTTTCTTTACTGGTTTGTACTGGGAGGGGGTTTGGGGGTTTTTGGGGATTTTTGGGGAGAATTTTGGGGATTTTGGGGCATCAAAAATCCCAATTTTCAGTCGGAATTTTGGGTGAATTTGGGGGATTTGGGGGCTTTAAAAATCCAAATTTTTAGTGGGAATTTTGGGGTGAATTTTGGGGGTTTTGGGACTTCAAAAATTCCAATTTTTGGGTGAATTTTGGGGATTTTGGGGCTCCTAAAAATTCCAATTTTTAGTGGGAATTTTGGGGTCATTTTTGGGGATTTGGGGCCTCCAAAAATCTCAATTTTAGTGAGAATTTTGGGGGATTTTGGGTGGGAATTTTGGGGTGAATTTGGGTAATTTTGGGGCTTCAAAAATCCCATTTTTCAATCAGAACTTTGGGGTCATTTTTGGGGATTTTGGGGCTCTGAAATCCTGATTTTTGGGGCGAATTTTTAGGTCAATTTTTGGGATTTTGGGGCTCTGAAATCCCGATTTTTAATGGGAATTTTTGGGGTCATTTTTGGGGCATTTTGGGTGAATTTTGGGGGATTTTGGGGCTCTAAAAGTTCCAATTTTTAGTGGGAATTTTGGGGTGAATTTAGGGGATTTTGGGTGGAAATTTTGGGGTGAATTTAGGGGATTTTGGGACTTTAAAAATTCCAATTTTTGGGTGAATTTTTGGGATTTTGGGGGCTCTAAAAATCCCAATTTTTAGTGGGAATTTTGGGGTTTTTTGAGGGATTTTAGGTGGGAATTTTGGGGGGAATTTTGGGGATTTTGGGGCTTTAAAAATTTCCACTTTCAGCAGGAAATTTTGGGGTGAATTTTGGGGATTTTTGGGCTCTAAAAAATCTCAATTTTAGTGGGAATTTTGGGTGGGAATTTTGGGGTGATTTTGAGGGATTTTGGGGCTTAAAAAAATCTCAGTTTTCAGTCAGGATTTTGGGGTCATTTTTTGGGATTTTGGGGCTCTGAAATCTCGATTTTTAGTGGGAATTTTTTGGGGTCATTTTTGGGGCATTTTGGGTGAATTGTGGGGGATTTTGGGGCTCTAAAAGTTTCTATTTTCTATTCCTATTCCTATTCCTCTTGGGTCTCACACTGCCGTCTTCGGCTCGTCTGCCGTGCCCTCAGCGCTACAACAACGCTGCTACCTACAGCCGCCGCTTTGCCTGACTTAACGTCTGTGCTGCGGCAGTCCCTTGGGGTGTTGGATTAACATTTTCGGCTGCAGCAGTCTCATTGCAGTTTGGGTCTTTTCTGGACGGTAGCAACAGACTCCCTTGCACTCCTGTGCAGGGCTCGTTGCTGTACCTTCTAGACAGATCTGTAATGCATACATGTTGAAGAAACACACTGTCTTCCGTATGAAGTGCCAGGAGTTAAAATGAGTCCGTGAAAGATGGAAACCTTTATAATTCACTAACTCAGTTTCTCAAAGCATTTGTGACCATGTTGGGCTTTGCGTGGTGACCACGAGCACATGAAAGTGTATAGCAGTTTCAGAACATCATGTAGACTTGCCTAATTTTTGTTCTACAGACTGAACCATCCCAATGTGGTGGCTGCCCGCGATGTCCCTGAAGGGATGCAGAAGCTTGCACCAAATGACTTGCCATTGTTGGCCATGGAGTACTGCCAAGGTGGAGACCTCCGCAAGGTGGGGTCCCTAGAATGGTAACCTAGGAATGGATCACCTTCTGATCTGATCCTAGGTTTTCTACCGAAGTTTTCCCTTCAAACCTTTGCTTTCATACCCTGATGTTTCCTATTTCTAGTCATGGCATCAACAAGTGTTGGTGGCTTGGTCCTTGGTATTATGTTCAGCTTTTGAAGACTTAAGTGCTTTGTATTTTTTTAGGTGCAAGTGACACTGTGAGGAGTTTGCACACAGAGAATGAGGGCAAGTGTAGGGGACGTGCAACAGTATTTGAGTATGGCCAAGACCATTGTAGGGTAGGTGCATCTGTAGGCTGTACCCTTCCTGAAAGTGATGAACTCTTGTCTGTCACAGGAAGAGATAACACATGGTAGTTCTAATCCTAAGGCTTTCCTGACCTTGTCTATAATCTGCCCATAGCTAAAACACAGACCTTAGGCCTCAGATTGGAGTTGATAGTGTCAGGCAAAGAGGGATGGAACAAATAGGAGGATGAAAACGGGATGACAGTGACTTCTTTCATCTTCTTTCCCATGCAATTAAACCAAGGCACAAAGCTGTAATTGCTGCTACCGCAGGTCACAGTCCATAGAGTTTTGTGCTTCTGGAGAATTTAATTGCTGTTGCTGAAACTTCTTGCATCCCTGAGAATTTGTGGAACTCTGGAGTTCACTCGGGATAGAGAAGGGAAAGACTCCATTCTGTGTTCCTTACTTGCAGTACCTGAACCAGCTGGAGAATTGCTGTGGCTTGCGGGAAGAAGCTATTCTTATCTTGTTATCTGACATTGGTAAGTGGTGGCAGTACCTTCAGTTGTGTGAACTATGGAAACCCTTTTAGTCCTGAGTCCACTCTCCAAATATACAGTAGTGACCTTAGTGACTCCATTTCAGATTGACCTTTTATGATCTTGATCATCTCCCAAAAGTGTTGGGAGTCTGGGGAGGTTCTTGCCTGCTGGAAGCTAGCCAGCATTACTACAGTTTACAGGAAGGATGTGAGGGAACATCCAGAGAGAGAACTCAATTTGTGTTCAGAGTTCTATGGTGCTGACTTTACCCCTTACACTCAGCGTTTCATTGTATGTTTGATTGTACAAGGTCTGATGTGAAAGCCATGCTTATTACTAGATAGAGTAGATGAATCCTTACTGAGCTCATGCTAGGTACTGTTACTTAGCTCTAACAACTGGCTTTTTCTGTCTCAGCTTCTGCTCTCAGATACCTTCATGAGAACAGGATCATCCATAGAGACTTGAAGCCAGAGAACATTGTGCTGCAGCAAGGAGAGCAAAGGGTAAGCAGGAAGCCGTCGTCTCTACCTGCACAGACAAGTAAACTTACAAGGAACCTGCATGTGCTTCATGCAGTTACATGGTCCCTCTGCAAGAGCACTCAGCCCAGGATAACAACTGTCTCAGGTCACTGTCACATAGTATTCTGTGTGCAGCTGAGGTGAGACATTGTATTAGACGTCTGTTAACACCTGACATTTTGACTTTCAACTATTAAGGAAAGAAGCAGACTGTACTGATTGACCAAAGATCGGAAGGAGCTAGAGGCGTAACTGCTAAGTGTGCTACAACACCTTCAAATTCATTGTGGTTTTAGAAATCTACAGTGGCCTCCCATTTCTGCTTCTATCTCTTCACTGGCACCTTTCCTGCATAGCTTTGAAGAGCCAGACCTTTTCTTTCTGCTGTATGATGTGCTTTTAACAGGACTTCAGTCTGGCATTCTTATTCTCTGTTGTGTGTTTCAGTTAATACACAGAATCATTGACCTTGGTTATGCTAAGGAGTTGGATCAGGGGAGCCTGTGCACATCCTTTGTTGGGACTCTGCAGTACTTGGTAAGAAAGGAATTCAGCTAGAAGAGCAGCTACTGCTTTCTAGAGGGATAGAATTAACTGTTACCAAGCTTTGGGCTGGGATTAGGTACTTGCACGGTATGGGGTGTGTTTGTGGTGCTGAAGCTAGCAAAGGTGACTGCTTTTTTGCTGACGCTGGGTTTTGCTGAGACTGGATTTTGTGCTACCTGCATCTGTTATAAATAAGCAGGAGTGCCAGTAACCTATGCTACTCACTCCAGGAGGGTCTTAAAGCACGTGAGAGGCAGTGTTCGGTAATGTCTTTAATTATTTGCACAATTGTTAATGAGATGTTAAGGGACAGAGAAAGCTAAGAGCTTTCTGGCCAAAGCCATCTGGCTTTGTCTCATGCGTGTAAACTGTATCAGGCTCCAGAGCTGCTGGAACAGCAGAAGTATAGGGTGACAGTGGATTCCTGGAGCTTTGGCACGCATTGAGTGCCAAATGCCTCCTTTGAGTGCATTACAGGCTTCCGACCATTCCTACCCAACTGGCAGCCAGTGCAATGGTGAGTGAACCGTGGCTGGGTGGTAAGTGGGCATGATGTGACTTTCCTGTTTACAGGAAGCAGAAGTGTGGTCCCTTGATTCTGAGGATAATATCCCTATGTTTCTTGCCCTTTTGGAAAGTGACCCCTTTCACAGGGGCTTGACTCACCTGAGCAAGTTCAGCATTCCTGAGACTTGCTCTATGGGATAAGGGCTGACTCCCGCAGGGCAGGTAACAGAAACCAAAGTGGCATCTGTATTATATGTCAAGAGTAGCTTTTAAGAGCCTACTAGCATGCAGGCTGGGAAAGGCGGGCAATTTTTTCACCATTGTACTCGCTTACATTAGGCATGCAAAAGTGCGTCAGAAGAGTGAGCTGGATATTGTTGTTTCAGAAGACTTATCCGGAGAAGTCAAGTTTTCTAGCAGTTTGCCCTGTCCCAACAATCTAAACAGGTGAGTACTAGAAATTGCTGTGCTGAGATAAACTGATTCTTCTGCAAAAGGACCAAGTTTGTGTTGTATGCCTTACTGTGTTAATCTGTGAATACATTGAGTGCGTGACACAGGCAGTACTACTGTCGCTTGTCAGACTTGTGTAGTCTTGGTTTCTGCCTTCTAAACGCTGCGTTTGTGATGGGGAGAGGTGGAGTGCTGGAGGGAGAAGGAGGGGGGCAGTTCTGTCAGTCCTCCCACACAGAACAAGCCGTATCGTTACTGCCAATGCACTTTTACCTTTTCTGATCTCCTGGTTTTTGTTGCTCAGTGTTTTGTCTGGGAGGCTGGAGAAATGGCCGCAACTCATGTTAATGTGGCACCCACGTCAGAGAGGTACAGATCCTACCTATGGACCCAATGGGTGTTTCAAAGCATTGGATGGCATTTTGAACTTGAAGGTAAGCAATATGTCTGTATTAGCCTAAAAAGTTTTCCAGAGAGCAGTTTCCTGAGCCTCTGAATCCTAGACTTAGGAGGAAGAGTGAGGCAGAAACTCATAGAACTGTCTCCTGACCGTTAGTGACAGGTGCTTTCCTCTTGCTTCTTTGAGGACAAATACTCCCTGAGCTTGTTGGGAGTAGTGAAGAGCTTCTGTGCATGCTTGGTTCCATATTCTGAGAGAGGATTCTACAGGTATTTAACTGCCATGTGGCCTCTCTTCCACTGGATGGAGGACAAGAACTTTGCCATAATGTTAGGAAGTAGCTGTAAAGTGACTTCTTGATTCTGACAAGTGCTTTGAAGAGTTTCTTGGTGGTCATTTTTTCGGTCCCTCAATCTCTGCTCTAAGATGACCAATGTATCTTCAGCCTTTCTCATGCCATGCTACTCTTCTGGTAGTTGCTTCACGTTTTGAACATGGTTACGGGAACTGTGCACACCTACCCTGTGACAGAGGAAGAGACTCTGCAGAGTGTGAAGGCCAGGATTCAGTCAGATACAGGAATTCCAGAACAGGACCAGGAACTACTGCAGGAAGCAGGACTTGAATTGTTTTCTCAGAAGTTGGTCACTAAACATACAGCTGATGGCAAGGTGAGTCTCGGTATTTCCTTTCTTGAGTTTGAGTGAATCAGAAGTCACTGCACTCGCTTTGGGATCACAGCACTCCCTGCTGTTGTGGCATGCTTTTGTCATGGTAACCTCACAGACCTAACAGCCACTGTAGCGTAGGCAGCCTGTTGCCTTTGGTGCTCTGTGTTTGGTTGAGGAGGACTCTTCTGTTTGTGGTGTTGCCAAGGCTTGCTCTTCCCAAGAAAACCTGGTTGGGTCTTTTGTCTTCTGCAGGTGAATGATACTGCAGCAGCAGACACAGACCTTCTCTTCCTCTTTGATAACAAGAAAGTTTCCTGAGGCTCAGGTGGCCTTGCGTCCTCATCCAGAAAGTGTTGGCTGCATCCGTAAGGACTCCTCTGGCATGAATATGAAGGGCGGGCCGGGGTCAGTGTTGAGAGGGGCGTCTGTGTTTTGTGGTCTGTATCATGCACAAAGAGTAGAGGGAGCTTTTGTGTTTTGGGACTGAAGAAGCGGTAAAATGGACTGTCATTCATTCAGTTTATCAGAATAACTAAAAAAGGGAGGTGTTTGATTTTGACATGCTAGGGGAGCTGCACAGGGGTTATCCAGCTCTAGGCTTTGCAGGCAGTAACATGCCCCTCAAAGGAGCAGTGTTTTGGTCTGTTTTGTGATAACACAGTATTCCTGCTTCACGCTGATATGTCCATTTCCCTTTCTCCCACCTCCTTTGTTTTCAGTTCAGGATCCAAAGAAGAATCTCCACTTTTTCCAGTTGCGGGAAGTGTGGGGTCAGATCTGGCAGACGATGCTGATGCTGAAAGAGGACTGTAATTGGCTTCAGCAGGGGCAGCGAGCAGCCATGTACGGTGGCCGTTTCTCCACAATACTTATCTCTGTCTTTGTGCGCTGGTGGAAGGGAAGACAGAAATGGGACCCTGTTGGAATGGGGAAGCCCGTGATTGGAGCTGTATGCAATTCATGAAAAGTGGAGAGTTAGCCCTTTGGCACAACTGCATTTGTCCTCACCGCTGTCTCAAGTATCTGTTTTGGATGTAAATGAAAGCCTGGTGGATTTCTACTTTCAGAGGCTAATAGGACCTTCTTGTCCTTGCAGGATGAATCTGTTGCGTTACAATAGTACCCTCTGGAAGATGAAGAATTCTGTGGCCTCCCTTTCTCAGCAGCTGAAAGCAAAGCTGGACTTCTTTAAAACAAGCATCCAAATTGACCTGGAAAAGTATAAAGAGCAGATTGAGTTTGGAATTAGTGAGTATAGCATCTGGCAAACGGGTCTTTTCATGACTCTTATCCTCACAAAAACACCTGCCTCTTTCTCTGTGAACCTGAGAAAGCCAGTCACTCTTCTTTGATTCCTGTAGCTTCTGAGAAGCTGCTGTTTGTCTGGAAAGGGATGGAGCAAGCTGTGGAACTTTGTGGGAGGGTATGTTTCTAAATCTAACTGCTAGTCATAAAAAGGTTTGTTTTTGTTATCTCTCCCCTCCTCCCCCTTTAGCTTCATTGTCCCTGCCTTAAATAGAAGCCCCTTGTATCTGCACTGATGTCAGATTTCACATTGCCTCGGTTTGTGTGGCACAATTTTTGTCCATTATTAGTACTACATGAAGCTCGTTCTGTTGTAAGGCTTAGGGGGAAACGGGAGATCTTGGCGAAGCCCCAGAAACGTCTTGGAATTTCCTTGAATTGAAACGACTCATTTGTCTTTGGCCAAGGCTGCTGTTTGCATCTTGTTGGTTTGTTTAGAATTAAGAATGAGAAAGGAAGAACCAGTGTGAGTGTGTGTGGTAGTGTCTCTAGGTATGAGACTGTTGTGTTGCTTATGTTCTACCCTGCTTTCAGGAAGATGATGTGGAGCAGGTAGTGAAGAGGATGATGGCCCTGCAGACAGACATCGTGGACCTGCAGAGAAGCCCGCTAGGTCGTAAACAAGGAGGAACACTGGAGGATTTGTGAGTTGAACTACCTTGAGCTTCAGATGCAGGAGTGTTTCTGGCTAAGCTTACTCACTAGAGGACAGTGAAAGGGCTGTTTCTTCCACCCAAATTGTGGGGGACTGGGAGCACTTTAACACTAAAGATGTTTTTTGACTCATCTGTCATTGTTCTGAAATGGCAGACAGGTATAGAAAAGATTTGAGTTCTCAAACTATTTGTTCCATGTTTTGGTTCTTTGGAAATCCTTTTCTTTCCTGCTTTTTTCTTCTAGAGAAGAACATGCCAGAGAGCTGTACTGAAGACTCAGAGAGAAGCCAAGAGGTAAAAGATGCTTTAGCTCGAGGTCAGCTTGCTTTGTGTGTAACTTTGGAGATGTAGTAAGGATCATTGAGAAAACCATCTGACTTCTAGACGTGCCCAGACACTAGCAGCACATGGGCTCTCCTGGATTGCCTTTTCTTGAGAGGGAAGTCAGGGAGTCAGTTTCACACTAGGCCAGCCTTCCTTTCTTGGTGCTTTGTGAGCTGTTCTCGAAACTCCTCTGGAGCTCTTCTCAGAGCAGGCTGTTGCCACAAGCAACAACCAACCTTTCTGGGTAGAAAGGATGAAAGACACGACTGTTCCTTTGATCCAGTCCCAACTCTCCTTTTCAAGTTCTTTAAATTTTGAAGAAGGTGGCTAAAATTCAGTGTAATTCATCCCACTCAAACTCACATATCCTGAACTTTGGCTGTTTCAGGATTAAAGCAGTAGTGGAAATGAGCCGCTAAGAATCTTCTCACTCTGTCCTATAAACCGACCTTTCTGTGTAATATTGGCTCTCATTCCAGATCAGAGGAGAGGCGGTGACAGCCAGGAAATAGTACGACTGCTTCTACAGGCAATCCAGACCTTTGAAAAAGAAGTTTGAGTCATTTATGCTCAGCTCAGGTGAGCTTTGCACATTTTATTCAGAGTTGAGAGAAGGTATTTTCTCTTCCAGCAAGAGAAGGTTTAAAACTCATTGCATATGGCTCTTGAGATCTTGCAGTGTTAACAGAAAATAATTAACTTCAGAACTGTTCTCCTACTGCAGTGGCCCATGTGTGATCTGATTAGTTTTTTTTTTTTTTAATAGTAAAACTGTAGTTTGCAAACAGAAGGCATTGGAATTGTTCCCCAGAGTGGAGAAAGTGATGAATCTGATGAGTGAAGATGAGGAAACAGTTGTTAGGCTTCAGGAGAAACGACAGAAAGAACTGTGGAACTTGCTGAAAATTGCTTGTGTAAGTAAAATAAGAACTCCCCTTTAACCTGAGAATATGGTTTGTAGCACAGGCTACTGAAACAATAGTAAATTGAGTGTATCCTATGGTTCTTTTCTTTATTTTGAACCAGTATGAAAGCCAAGTTCCAGGTTGTCTCATATTCCCGGCTGCTGAAAACTAGTGGGAACAATTGCACTCTGAATATTCTGTGTTTTCTTCAGAGTAAAGTGCGTGGTCCTGTTACTGGCAGTCCAGAGAGCGTGAACACATCCCGTCTTGGTAGCTCAGGTCAACTGCTGCTGCAAGTCCCTTCTGGAACATTCAATTTATCAGAATCTGTAAGAAAAAGGTGAGGCAAAGTCTGGAGTTCTTCGGCTGCTAATGCCACCACTACAAAGCTAGGCTTCCTGCTTTGTGAAATAATGGCCCACAGGGTTTCTCATATTTTACACTTTGTGTTCAGCTTGCATTGTCAGCAGCCTTAGTTTACTTGGTAGTTAAGACTTCCTGGGGCTTTCAGATCTTCCATATGAAAATTGGGTATCATGTATGGCTTCACTTCCCCCAGCCTCAGTAACAAAAGTGGTTTTTTGGTTTTCTTCCTTTAATCTGAGATGGTTGGGCTCACTTGGAAGTACACTGCCAGCAAGAACTGTTGAAGTATTGTCATGTAAGGTCACAGTAGCTGAGCTGTGTCATTGAGACTGCTGCATGCGTAGTTCCGGCTTGCTTAAATGAACTGGGTTACCACTTGGAATGAAAGACCTTGGTTTGTTTCTTTGCCTGTTGCCCCATCCTTAAGTTTATAGGCTACTCAGCTTTTCCTCTAGCAACAGTGGTTCCACCTAATAAGAACCCAGATCCATCTTGGAATACATTTCCTTTCCCCCATTTAGTAAATCAGGGGCTGCCACCAACTTTTCAAGTTGCAGTATGAATTACAAGCCTATGACCTGACTAACTTCAGTGTTCTGCAGCGTATCTGCCAGAAGTATTTCTTGATGACAGAGGCAGCATCTCTTTAAACTGCCACAGAAATTAATAGTGTAATAATTGCCCCTTTCAGTGAGGAGCTGCTGCTGGAATCTCGGGAACTTTGTAGCCAAGTAGAAAATGTGATGCGTGACACAATGAAGGATCAAGAGCAGAGTTTCTTGGTAATGTATTCACTCTTCTGTAAATGGACTAAGGAAGTGCCTGGCTTCGAAGTTCTGAATGTGCAACTTTGCCACCACTAACACAGCTAAATGAAATCTGCATTTTACTCATGGGCAAGGGGGAGAGTAGGAGATGCACAGAGATAGGAAGCACCGGTTCCCTCATAATCTGCCGCCTGACTTACTCTGCTTGCCAAAACTGGGAGCCACATGCTGGGAACTTGCTGCGCTAAACAGTAAAGGATGGGGCAAAGCACTTGGCTGTTGTACAAAACTACTGCAAAACTGCACACAAATTTGGGATGAGCGGGTGTCAGGGATCCTTAATTTAACAATGCAGAATATTGAAGAGAGAGTAAAATACTGGAGAGTGCAAATAGGTTGTTTCCTTAACAGCAGTCACGTGGCTCATCATGAAATTGACCAACTTGTTCCCAGTAAATTTTTTATAACTCTTAGCACACTTTACCTTTATTTTAGAAAAAGCTCAACTGTAGCCTGGTGTTGAATTTCATTTATTCTTTCGGCTCTAGACTGGAGCTGGCTGCAGCTTCAGGTAGAAGAAACAAACAATCCAGAACAAACCCAGATGTAGAATCACTCTGGTTGCCTCTGAAGCCATGCTGCCTTGGGAAGCCAACTGTGAAAAGCTGCTGCCTCTGAGAAGGGAATATCAACTGCCTTCTACTGTCACCAGCTGCTTATGTGATACATATGGCTTAGCTTTTAGTATCCACTTCTCAGACACTTTTTCACAAAGATACACTAGGGAATGCCTGTTCTAACTGCTTGGAGAATGTTCTTAATTGTGCCTTAAGACAGCAGATCTCTGTCCTGATACGTCTTCCCTTGGGCATCGCCTGTGGCTGTTTTGCTGCATTTTGGGCTTTCTAATGAACAATGGACAAGGTATACCCAGTCACTGGTAGATGTCACCTTCCTAATGAACTGTGAACTTAATTGCTTAACTTTGCTGATTTGCACTTTTTTTCTTTAAGTGTAATGGTTGTACTTACCTAATACTTGTTTCCTGTATGGGAACAAAATTATCTAAAACATGTAAACTTTTGGTTTGCTCTTGTTGATGCGCTCAATAACACTATAATGGAAAAAGCTGCTTTCACTGTGCAGGTCTCTAAAACGTGAGAGGTGTAAGAATGTTAGCCTAGAAACCAAAGAAGGAAATCTTCAGTGTACAGGTATCGTGTAACAAAGCATTTGCAGATTATCTATTAACCATGCTTAAAGTTGCATGAAAAGATGAAAAAAAGACCAAAAACCCCAGCTGGATGAAACCTTGGTGAGAGTCAACACACCAACCTTGTGTTCTGACTGTGACCAATTTATTTCATTCTGTTCTAACCCCAAATTTCCACTACAACACAGAGACCTCCTTTTATAAAAGGCTGTGAAGTATAGGACATGCAAAATGCAATACAATAATGGGGAGAGGTTGGATTTTCTTTTGGTTTTTTTGGAACAGATTTAAAATACAGGAAACTGAAATGTGGCACAAACATCACAACTTCCATGCATGCCTTCAAGTGTCTTCCTTTGTTGTGCTGGCACACTCTGGACTTCAGCATTGGGTTAAAGTCATTCTTGGGCAGAGTAGAAAGTTCACACTTCTTCAAATTTTTGAGTAATATTAAGGCTGAAATGCACCGGGTACACTTTTCCTTCATCTTCCAGAGCACCACCAGTTGTTTTACTTAAAGCTGTGTTAGGCTTCCAGCTCAAATCCCAGCCCAATTTTGTGACCTCCAGCACTGAAATTCTTGCCATCAATCAAGCCCGAGAGGGTCAGCTTTACACCTACAAAAGCAAGTCACGAGAACCATCATGCACTGACATCCCAGTACAGTGCTCTTCCTCAGGTCCTTGACCTCACTAATGTGGCTTAGTTGCCACAGGAACTTGCATCCATAGACATCCTTTAGTTCTCTGAGTCTGCGTAGACTTCTAGCTCCTTTGTTCATCTAGTCTGTTCTTAAGATGACAGTGAATTAAACCGTAGTGTAGTACTTAACACCATTTGCTGTTACCAGTGAGAACTGCGTACCAGGTCGAAGGGCATGAGTGTAACCAATTCCAGTGAGGCTGGCATTGTTCACTTTAGCCTATAGGAAAAAAAAAATCACAGTATTTATAAACTGTGTAAGTATTCATACAGAAGTATCCCAGTCCCCTGAGAAGGTGGCCTATGCATTAACACTCTTGAGCTACTTGGAGACCAACCTCTCTTAGAAGCATGTTCCAATCTTTTCCTTTTCTCAGGAGTTTTCAGCTTAAGCAAATGGTGCGAATTCTGCCTTCAGAGAATGCCATGCTGTTTTTCACTGCCTCCTCTATTATGTCTTTATATATTTTAAAGAGCTACTTACTGCAGTCCCTCAGAGCCTGTCTTGTTCACATCACTCAGGAGTGATTTTCTTTTTTCTTCTAATGAGCAAGAAATACATGAATATGCAATCCCCTTTTTGCATTACTAAGTTTTGAGCTCTTAACAACAGTATTTCTCATTTTCAATTTTGGTTCAGTGGTCCTGGAACTAATTGTTGTTTTGAAACATAAATGCTTGCTACTTCAGTTCTTGGTCTTAAAACACACACGTCAGCTAACTTTCAGCGGTTAACTTACTGTTAGGAGAAGGCTGTAAGCTCAGGTAAACTTCCACCATTGTAATTATAATATGGTTTTACATTATGGATTTAAGAATTCAAAGGACACTTTCATTGTCTTTTAAAAGACATTTTTCAGCACAGTAGCATGCTATTCCAAGCACACTAGTCAGACTATTTCACTATGGACAAAATTATATTTAAGATTTCTTTTCCTCCATAAGTTCACAAGTACGATGTGTGAGGTCCCAATTTAAATTTGAACCACAACAGAAGCCACAGTTCGCAATCTACCATACTTCCTCAGTAACTAGTTCAGGCAACTGCTTCATTACAAATTTTCAGTATTTAGGGGAGCTTGAAATACTCATTTCTGTAACAAAATTCTTACCACAACGGAAGTCTTCTCATCCATTTGGTACTTTCCAGCAATACCAAAACATGTGTTGTTACTGCCAGCAGTCCATGCAAGATTGACTGATGTCTCAACCTTATTAGTAACCTTCTGATAAACAGACCCACCAAACTCAGTGCCGTCATTCCTGTTTGTAATAGATGCAAGTGTGTCAGGCCTTGCTTTGTTTAGTAACTCTTTAGATTAACCCTTCCCCACAATGATTTGACATTATCTCCTAAAATGAACCAAGAGATCCAATACTTCCCTGAACCCAGGCTCACTACTTCCTAGCTGGAGCTGGCAGACTCCTGCTCCTATTTTTTTTTGCACAAAACATGTTTTGCTTGCAGAATGGAACAAGACTTGCCAGAGACCTACAGTTTAAGGTTCTGACAAAAAAAACCAAACCAAGCAAACCAAAACCAAAACCAACCCACCCAGATAACCTGGTTGCTTGTCTCAAGTAAGCCAGTGTGCAGTAACACATAAAGGAGACTTCAGTTATGAGAATAAGACTGAAAACAATGTTGTTGAGTTATAATCGTTTAAATACACCATCTTCAAAGCGTCTCAGGCCACCTGAATGCCAAGATTAGGGCTACGCAGCGATGACAGCTGGAAACAAACACAATGCCACGCATGCCTTTCTCCTTCATCTTGGGCATTTCTGAGGGAGAAAGTTTCTGTGTGGAGAGTGTGATTGATAACTGGCTAGCTGCAAAAGGTCACGTAGACATGAGGGAGCTTTGCTGAGCACACAGGCACTCTCATGAAAACCAGCAAGGCAGCAAGCTTCGCATGTCCTTGAGCACAGCTGGGATACGATAACAAGACCTTGTAGCTGAAAGATATGAGGGAGAAGCACGGTAAAACAAAAACTTACTCAAACTGTGTAACCACAAAGAAATGTAGAAAGAGGCGTAGCTGACTTTTAGTCTGAGCACCAATCCTGAGCTTAACTTTTGCAATATGCGTGAGCTTATTAGTGTTATTATAAAAGCATTGTGTGAATTATCAATAAACGAGATTTGCCGATCACTCATATTGAGTGAACATTTCTCCCGCCGCGGATTTCCCACAAGAACAGACTTTCCAGTTCTTAAAATCTTCTTAGTAGGAGCTGTGATGGTGCACTTTGACTAAATTGTGGTCAATTCTGTCTCCTAATAGCTGGCATCTTCAGATTCTACTGGCGGTGTTGGGAATATCTTTTCAAGAGTTGAGAAGGAAAGTGTCTTTTAAGGATTCTGATCTTCCAGTGTGATGCGTAGATACCAGTCAACATGTAGACTGATGACAGGCACAGACAGTATTCTTGGCAATTGCTTAGAAAATAAACAAAACATCAGGCAGTAGAATAATCCTGTCAACAAGGAGGATAACAGTAACTTTTCCAAGGGACAAATGTCAATGTCACTTTCAGTTACATTGCAGGAAAAAATGATAAAAGAAATGGGTGTGACCCAGAATTCCCACAGCCTAGAGGATATGTGAGTACCAGTTTGGCTGAAATGACTGTTGCTTGTCATTCCCCAGTGACAGTTTGGAGAAGTCATCACAGGCTCTTTTAATTGATGAATACTGATGTGTATAAGTCAGGTGTCGGTATATGTATTTTCACATCCTTTTTTTTGCTTTTTCCATTGTGCAGCAGGTAATCTCAGAACAGCAGTGGCTGTGCTGAAGCAATATAAATAGTAATCTCTGATATTTTCCAATGATGTTTGATTGCCAAGTGATATCCTCAGCAAAGTTGGTCAGACCCTCTCAGTCCTACTCCTTGTAGCTTCTGAGTACTGAGATTGTAGAAGGCCTTACTGAAGCTGACAGAAGTAATTTTCATTGCCTTCAGTGACTTTTCAATTGGGCTGAAAGTGCTGGTTGGTCTCAAAAATACTTTGTGAGCTTTGATCTAATGAGTGGAGACCAGTGGTAAATCAAAATGGAAGGAAGAGCTTTGTGGGCAAAATGCAGTACAGGTTAATTTGCTTTTTCAAATTCTAACTTATTTAAATTTTACATCAGAAGTTGTGGAGGTCTAAATCCCTACTACCACCTTAAGGTATCTCTGCCTCATCATTGCTTAAGACACTGACTGAATGCACATAGTTTAATTTAAAGTTGATTGCATTTAACAACAGAGTTTTTTAAAGCCTTTAGTCATGTAATAATGGTAGATAGCGCTTCATTTAGTCAAGAATGACCCGATACAGTTATCTATCATTTACATTAGCAATGTTGAACCGACAGTAAATTCAATTAATTCTTCAATTTTATGCTCTTAATATTTAAAAACCTGAATCCACTTTAAAATCAATTTGCATTATTTTGAGGATGGGATTCTTAATGTTAAGCTCCTATTAAATCCGCATTTTCTCTACTGTAGGGTTGCTTTGAAATTTTTTGTCATGTTTTTGTGGAATGTTGGTCTTAAGCAGTTTTTGTGGGTTTGTCTGTGACTTAAGGAGCTCTCTATTGGATACTGATCTATGCAGTTGAAATAGAACACTGGAAAAACATGATTTATAACAAGTGTTCTCATAGCAGACCAGGAGGTTGGGTTGATATTTCTTCTTCTTCCATCAAGGAACACCCATGGCTGTGGGCTATAATTTATAACAACAGTGCTGCTTTGACCGCTTTTGGTTACTGTGGGCTTGTTTTCAGGAATGATGAGTATGTAGTTATCCCATCTTGAAAGAAATACATAGCACATGTGTTTATTTGGATTAATTAGTATGGTTTTATATCACAGTTGGTAGAAAGCTGGAAGAAAAGCCCAAGAGTAAAGGAATAAAGGAGGCAAACCAAACAACTGAGGGTTGTGACTGTGGTTAAAGTCCCTTATGAATTCTGAGTGCTCCAGCACCGGTTTTCTGTGAGTCACTCTTTGAAGCTGCCTCATCATTTTGTTATATATATTCCAATATATGTCAGTCCATTCAGACCCTAGAGAGAACACTTGCAGTGAGTAATTTCAGGTCTGAGTGCCACAAGCAGGCTGCTGAGAAAGCTGGCCCAGCCTTTTTTGTTCTTGGTGTTTCTGATGGTTTGAGCTGCAAGTTCACTCAGTTGAGCTGCTCTGTGCTCCAGCTCTGTTTCTTTAGTGATGCTGCAATACTTGCTGCACGGCAACTCAATTGGAAAACAAAGAAATTAATGATACAGACAGAAGATCTGTTCCCAAAGCAGGGTGAAATTCTGGTGGAAGGGCTTCTGCTGCTTGAATTTTAAACACTGTGCTGTGAAACCTCTCACATCATCTGTGGGTTAGTGGTTGTGTCAACTGGGATAGTCCATCCAGGCCCTGTTGATGCAAACGTGCTTTTCACTGGTGCTGCTCCCTATTTTGGAGAATATCTGAAAATAAGGTGTGAGCAAGTACTGAAAATTTCCATTTTTGCTCCTATTTACCCACTTGCCTGCAGTTTTAATTTTGAAGTAGGGTGTCAGATAGAATCTGTCTAATGGCAGTGGTGTAAAAAGCATGCCTTCAGTTCCAAACTGAAACCCCTTGCAGTCAGCAGATGTCCCAGCTCAAGGAAAATGGGTTACAAGCCCAAAACATTCACTTTCCCTGCCTCATTTCTAATGGTCTTACCAAGGAAATAGCCAGACTTGGATTGTGCTTACTCTTTGCAATGAAGAAGTTGTTAATGCTGCGTTTTCATGCTCCCATCGTCGTTGTACTCCAAATGTCTGTTCTGTGGAATGGGCAGGATTAGGCTGTTTAAGACAAAGCCACTCCACATTTACAGTGCCTGTAAGGTCCATAGTAAGAGCCCTAAATAGAAGTATCATTTCCAAGATGCCTTCTATTTTACAAGCAGCCAAACAGAAAATGAAACCCTGGGTTGAATTGTAGTCTTCCTGAAGGAAGTGTCAAAGCCTAACAAGGGAGCTTGACCCAACTTTGTACTTGTTGTTGAGTGAAATAAACTTTAATTCTTAATGAATCCAAACACTGTTAATGAATCCAATACTACTACTTTACTGAAAAAAGCTGTAATTACTGGACAATCCCCTGATTTTCAGCTGCTGTAAATCACTCTATCTTCACAGAATGGAGAGGGGCACTTCATTTAACAACACTGAAGAATTAAGACAGGGAAATGGCATAAAAATCAGAAGGGATCTTAGAATCAGGGGAAACAGAGTAATGAAAAACATATAAAGTTGGGCGTTGCTTCTGTGAAAAGACAAGTTGTACATCCATGTACATGTAGCTGCATTAAGGAAAAGCGTTAGTATTCAAGCCGAATGATGTCATGGGAAAACCGATTTGTTTTTTTTAAGCATGCAAAACTTCTGTCAGTTGAAAGGGGATAAGAACAGCATGTTAATCAATTTGCCTCCTTACCTGTTGTTTTGTGAAGTAGTTAGGATTGCTGGCATTTGCCATCTGGAATTTTATGCCAGTGGCAGATCCCTGACTGTGATGGTAGAAGGGTAAGGACCTCATCCAAATGCATCAAGAGGAATAGTGTTTCACTGTGAAACTGCCAAGTATTTCAGACCGGTGCCTAATACGGCAAAACCTTGTTGCAATTATGTGTAAAGTGTAATTTATCTAATGTAATTATGAGATGTTTAGAGCCAGTCATTTGAAATAGACTCCACTTCTCTGTTAACTTTTGACATTGGAAGGACTGTAATCATGTTGCAGACCATCAGCCCTTGGATTAAAATTTCAACCTACAGTGAGCTTCAAACTGCTTTGCATTTACCCTTAGAAGAAAAGGGAGGTTGAATAATTTTTGTTACGTTGATTTATCTTAGGAAAATGGGTGTCAAGGTTCTGAATTACAGTAATTATTGTAAGCATGTAAAATATTATCAACTACAAGATAGATCTGATGTGGTGTGGATGGATTAGTGCACATGCTAAGACCAATTTGGGAACATTTCAATTTTTGCTACATTTGCGAGGGCTAGTTACATCCACTTAAAATACAGATTGGCTCTAAAATGGCAGTGGTTTGCAGGTCCAAAGTGTTAGGACTTTGGTTAAAGCAAAAGGAAGAAAATAATTCTTTTTCTTTTAGCTTGTCATGCAGTTTGTGCTAAGGCTTTCAGTAGTACTTTATTGTGACAGCTCATTTTCCTTTTCATTTGATGCCCTCATATACACCTTGTCACTCTATTAAACTAGAAAGATTTAGTTTCTTAAAGAGCCTTCAATGAAGCTGTTATAAAGCCTTTTCTCAAAACAACAAATATGGAGCCTGAACACATGAGATTACATTCTTTTAGTTTATGTTGCTTTTTTGAGGAAATAAAAACAGGAGAGAGCAAGAGTTTATTGCTTAAGAAGTATCAGCTATTATCATAAAAAGGGTTCATAATTTTGAGTTTCATTTTTATTTTGACCCGAACACTTTTAGATAATAAATGTTGCAATTGAATCTTGTTTTTTTTAGGAAGTTGTTAAAACAAGCTAAATGCTTTCCATTTATGGATAACAAACTGATGCTCTAAGTTTAGGAATTACTGTGCCAAAATTTGAGTATTTCTTTGATTTCCTTGTAACCCATAAAACTGACTGTTTCTGGGTATTCTGGGACCTTTGAACTAGGGGTCTTACCTCAGGTGGGATGTCAAAAGAATATATAGATTGTGATGCTGTTTTCTCTCCATTACTAGGAGCAGTTTTTGATCCGGGCAAGTTGTGATTCAGACAATGCCGCTAGATTTCTACTTGAGAATCTGCCTTTTGTGGCCTGTTTTATGGGTATTTTCACTTTTTTCATTGCAAGTTTTTAGGATTTTCTAAGTGTGTGTTTATAAAAAAGCAGCACCCAAATTAATTGCATCTTATCAGTACGTAAGAACTACTTTATGGCATTTTAACCTGAAAATGCTATGATAGCGTGTGTGGAAATGGAATTTAACTCACTTGGCGGACTTGAAATATATCCCTAAGCAGTAATTGCAATATCTTTTCAAATTCTCGAGCAGGAAACCAACCTTTTTCTAAATGGAATTTTTATGAACTGTTTTAAGGACTGTTTACTGGAAAGCTGCCTAATCACTGCATTTCCTGGGTAGTGACTGAAATATGTGTGCTGAATTAGTAGCAGGAAGATGCTCAACTACTCTGGCAGGGAACAGTTGATACTGCTTTTGCTAATGCATGTAAATCACAGGAAAAATTCTGAATATGGAGAAAATTTTTATCAATAGCCCCATTTAATTGTATCCTTCATTTGAACGGTGCCTTGCTTCAGCGATTTTTAAGCAAATTTTTGAGACTATTTTTTTAAGTGGTAGAAGTAATAATTAAAACCCGTCCATGAAAAGATTTGGGAATACATTTAATTGATAGAAAGATTAGGTATATCAGGGGAAAAATCCACGTTGCTGGCATTCTTCTGGTTTTGGGTCTTGGCGAAGGAACTAAAATGGGTTAAGAGGAAATTGCTTGTTCCACAGTGTGCTGTGTGTGGCTTCCTGGGGATTTTACCTTTACGGTGAGTGTTCCTCTGAACACAATGAAGCTGCAGGTGTGTGCTAAATCCAGTTAAGGAGATTTCCAGTCTAGTCTTTTGGCTCTGGAAGAATCCCTAACTGTGCACCTGGGACATAGGATTGTCCAAAAGTGTCCCCATTGCACATTGCGAGGAATCCTGGTCTTCATTCTGCTGGTTTAGTTTGATGTTTCCATATTCTTCTAAAAAAGAATCATTGCTTTCTGTTCAGTGCCTGCATTCACAGCTGTCTGGTTTTTACCTTTTCTTCAGCTGCCTCTTCTCCACACAAGTGCCCTTGTCTACTTAACTCTTTCTTTTATGGCAGCTGTTCAATAGCTGGAGTTAAGCTTCTTGCCCTACTCTGAATTTCCAATTTCCCGTTTGAGGATGAGGCAATCACCGCTGACTTCCCAGAGGGCACTCCTTTGCTTAGTTATCCAGCTCTTAGCAGCTTTGAAAGGGACAGAGAAATGGAAGGGAATAGCTTTGGTTCATAAATATTTTTGCATTAATAATAATTAAAGTTAAGATCAATGATTGTAGTACAGATGACTACCAATAGTGCTTTATAGCCCCTTTGGGAACTGAAATTGTGTGAAATAATTCAAAATAGCCTCCCTAGAATGGTTATTCTGTGAGCAGCAGTAGCTCTGTTCTAAGGCTGGCGTGGTGTCAGGAGGTCTCTGGGCATGCCAGGAGTTTCAGGTTGCTCACTTTTCTTTTATTTTTGCCCGTCTCCAAGTGTTTCCATTCTACATTCGGTCTTCCTGAAAATATTTGTGTGTCTTCCTTCATTTGGACATTGCAAAGCATGACTGCTTTTGTGGAGGACTTTTCACCCTTTCCCAGTCTTGTGCCTTTTGTTTCTTTTGGATGTAAATCCAAGCAAGCTGCAAATCTTTTATATCTTATTGGGATTTAGCAGTGGTGTCAGCGAGTACAAAAAAGAGTTCAACATGTTTTATTGTTATCAAAAGCATTTCCAGGAGTGGGAATGAGGGATAGGAATCCAGGGCACAGGGATGGTGGATCCCTGTTTATCTCTGTAGTATTTTAGAGTGTGTTTCAGTGTATCCCTCAACCTCTTTTGCAAATATTGTTAAAAAGGCAGTGCTTCCCAAAGCAAGAAATGAACCCAGGAAAAAAAATCTCACAGTCTTATCACAGCATGCTTTTTCTTTCTTATAAAACCAACATAATCAAAACAAAAACCAACCAAACCAAAACCAAAACCAACAAAAAACCTCAAAAACTAACCAAGCAAAAAACCCCCCCAAAGCCCCCAAAAAACTAAAACAAAAAAACCCCAAGCTTCTATCCAGTAAATAAGACTTAAGTTTTAAGAATTATAAATACAGAAGGTGTCTTGATCACAGCTGAAAGAGGTTTGTAGTTATGCACGGCAGGCCTGTGAATTCCTTAGCAAACCTATTATTTTCTTCTTTTCTGAAGTATGTCTGTGAAATGTTTTGGAGTTTTGTATTGGAAAATATTTTTCTGCAAAACACATTTTAGTGGGAATAAATAAAAACGCCAACTAGTATAAAGATGGAATCATGTCTTTAGGAATCTATACTAGAATAATCTTGAATCTAGAGGAAACTTGAATGTGGGGAGGAGAGTGGAGGTATTGAAAACCTGAGAGGGTTTTTGCTCGCACCAGTTGTGTTTTCATGCTGTTTACTTGGGCTAATATAGTTCATGCTGCACTGCAAAACTTTTAGGTGCCTTCAGCATGTTGAATAAGAAGCTGTAGTTTTATAAAATAGCATTTATTTTGTTGTGGATGGGCTGCTTTATCACCTACATACAAGGACTCGCAATCACATACATTGTATCTCGTGTTAAACAAGGATTTAGGAGAACTCCATGGAGTTCAATGAGCCCATTTCTAGCTGTGTTGACAGCAGATTTCTACCCAGATGCCGGATAAGCATACTTGGTATTTTGAAAAGTTTTTCCAGGCTCCAGCTCTTTTGAAGCAGGCACTTAATGAGCTTCTGTGTATTTAGCAACCTTCATCAGATGCCTTTACATCAACTTGTGCAGGCTGCCTTTGGGCTCGTATGAAAAATCAGGCGTACGTTCTAAAATGTGAGAATGCTTTTTTTCTCTGTGAATGTTTGAGGGATCTCGTGCTCTTTTACCACAATTTAGTCGTTCAAGCCTGAGGTGCTCTGGTCCCAGGGAAGATCGATAGGATGTTGCCATTACGGCCGTGTCTGTCAATTACAGCCAGATTCAGGCGGTCAGGTAGGATTGTAAATTTGTGCCAACCAGTCACAGATGTTCCAGCTGTGCAGACATGTGGCACTATTTATTCTACTCTTTTTTCATAAAGGCCACAGGGGGAAAAACATTGTCCCTACCCAGAGACTGCAGCTGTTCTCCTGAAAGCACCTTCCAATCTTCCTCTCCACGCTGGGATGATCCATTAGGTCTTTTTAGCCCTCACATGTTTGTTTCAAACTCCCACAGCTCACAGAATTAATTTCTGTTGGGAACACAATGTGGTGATGAGGCAGGTTATTCTGGCTGGGCTTTTCCTTTATCTGCTATACAAAGCAACTGATTCACTTTCTATTAATTACCACCAGCTATGGGGACTGCCTGGTGTTTTTTCTTTGGACTTTCAGCCTTTTGAGCTCGTTCTCAGGTTTGCTGTTTGGAAAAGCAGAGATGACAGGAGCGGGAAGGAAGGATACAGGAGAAAGAGGCTGACTTACCCAAACCTTAAAGTACATCTCAGCTGGGAATGGTTATTGTGTGTGGAGCACTATATTTTACTTATATGCAGCACAATATTACTTGTCTCAACTTCCCTCCTCCCCCAACCCTATGAAAGGAAATTCTAAAAAATTGCTTTTTAACTAATTATAAGAAATCCAATAACATTAGCAGCTTATTTCTTTCTGACTAAATGTAATGAGATTGGAGCATTGCTTCATCAGGAGAATGACCTAATACAATAGCTCATTGAACCATGAAAGATTCATTAAAACTACCTTGCAAGGGGATTTTTTGGGCAATGTTTTATGTGGTGGACTTTTTTTCTTTTAAAAATAACTCCCAAGCCTAAAGCAGTTACTGCATGCAGTTGTAATCAATTTTGTAACACTAGGCAACAGAACTGGTTTTAATTACCTCTTATGTTCTAAAGATGTTACAGAAAAATCCTCACAGCTGAGCTGCACTTCATTTGTTGGAGGCTGAGGTTTGCAGCCAGGTGACTTTGCAAAATACCCAGATGTTACACACTGGGATTTTGCACAAAACTTCAGGAGCTGGTGATAAGTTTCAAACTGCCAGAAAATTTCCATTTCCTGCTGACCTAAATGAAAATATCTATCCCTTCCCTGAGATGTGAGTGGCAATGTGTCTGTACAGCTTTTAGAGTTGGTTTCTCACAAAGGGTGCATGATGCCCATTTGCCCCTCAGCTTTGTATCTATTACTAAATGATGCATTTTAAACTGTTCTTTGTATCCATGATAACTGTGGGTTCTGAAACAGTAGAGACTTTAATACACTAAGCTTGAGGTATAAAAATGAGGCATCTGTCAGAAAAAAAATATGGACTGACTTACAACCTCTATAATTAAGGTGTCAGGAAATCTCAAGCTGTTAAAATTTATTTTGAGCTACCCTAAAACATTACATCCAACAAGACAATATCCAATAACAGTAAGAGAAGGGGCAGAAGGTAAGATGATGGTTTGCAAATGCATAAAAAAAGGAACTCAAAAAACTAGATATGGAATTCTAGAGTTCAGTTCAATTGATGTAACTGTCCCCATCATCCTTTCTGCTGCCAGTAGGAAAATGTCCAGAGCATGTGTTTAAGCAACACGCACTAAAGCCTGTGGGCATGTTTGACTCTTTCTGGCAGTGTGCACAAACCCAGGCTGCTTCCACAGGTGAGAGAGGTAAATGCTCTTTCCTCCTGAGATACATCTGAAAAAATCCTAAAAGGAGCACCTTGTAATCTGGGGAAAAACCAAAAGGTTTCTCTTTCTACTGAAAACTTGGAGTGAAATAAAAGGAACCTGCAGAAATCAGCCTCTCTCTTTCTTTACACTGAGTTACTGAGCCCTGCACCTCTCAGGGTCGTTCACCTGCTGCCCCAAAGCGTTTCCTAGGCGTTCAAATAACAACAATAACATTAAAATATGAACTAACACTCAAATAACAGCAGTTCCCTGCTTTGGCAGGCTTCTCCCTCAGGGCAAACCATCTTTCGCCGCTTTTCTTTTGCAGAGCAGAAGAGCAGGAGAGGCTCAGGAGACAGAAGGACGATGATTTGGCCAAATTGCTGCCAAAAGCTGATGCCTTTAGTTTAAGGAATAAATACCTGTCCAAACTTGGAACTCAGGTATCACTGATTAAAAACCAGAATGCTGAGGGGTTTATTTAAAGGATTTGGCGGTTTTTACCAGCCAGCAACTCCACCTCTGAGTGAAATCCCTGGGATTTGTTCTCAGGAAGAAACCTCCCAGTAATGAAAAATCTAATGAAGAAAAAGGATTCGAAGGTTGGCCCATTTCAGAAGCTGAGGAATGTCTTGAATTTTATTTTTTTGCAGCTCCCAGCTCATTACTCCTCCTGTTTCTCAACCCTGGCCCACAGAAGTGTGTTGAAATAGCAGCTTGGCCCTGTGGAGAAGCAGGAATCCACTGAATTTCCTGGGACGCAGAGCCCAGCGCCAGCAGATGCTCCGTGCTTTGCTGCAAGCCTAGATCCTAGATTTCCAATATCGCCTAAAAACTCCTCCTTCCTGGACAATCCAGAGGATCCTGATGGGGGATGGTGGCTCTGGTGGAACCTCTGAGTACCTGCTCCAGCCTCTTGGCTCTAATTACTCCGTGAGTAGCTGAGTCAGGGGCCAGGGGTTGCTCTCTGGCTGTGAAATGGGAAAATTCCATCAGGAAAGTGCTGGAATGAGCCTGGAGGGAGGTGGGGCTTCTCCAGCCTCTCCTTCTTGGACACCTTCCTTGCTCTGCTTCGTTTTTCTGAGGGAGGAAAAGGTGAGGAGAAGCTCCCCAGGGAATATTGCAGAGGAATCTCCAGTTCCAGAAGTACAAAAAGTGCCCAGCCTCAGGAATTTATCCCAGCTCAGGAACAGCACTAACCTCTCCAAGCCTGAACAATGTGAAAACCGATTTATTTTTTAAGACTTAGTGACTAAAACCAATAAAAAGAGGTAATGCAAGGACTGGATTTTGCTTCCAGAGGGAAAAGCCTTGAATTCTATGCTGGAACTCATCATTTTCCCATCATTTCAGTGGAAAGCTTCTTGCTGAACAGGTACTTCCCAGGGCTCCTGCAGAGTGCGCTTTGCTTTGCTTTCATTCCTCCTGGAGGTAATTGGATCAATTATCTCTGACCCGAGCTGAGCTTGCTGTAGAGGGGCAGGAGGTTTGTGGAGCCCCAGGAATGGGGAATATTCCTGGGATACTCCAGGAAATGTTCCTGGGATGGCTCCAGGGAATCCTGGTGTGCCACAAAAAGCTCAGGAGCCTTTGACGTTTGTTTGGCTGCAGGGAGAGGAGTCCGTTAGAATCAAAAAGCTGCATTTGATGTAGAATATCCTGAATTTCATCGTTTCAATCTAAGCAGAACTCCCAGTCTTAAAGCTTGGTTTTAAAAGAGATTTTTGTGCAGTGGAGATTTCTTTGACGTGCCTGGAAAATTCTCATCTTCCCGAGGGACATTTTGGGTGAAAGTTCTGGATTCTGGAGGACAATGAGGGGACCCAAAGGAGCAGTTTGGGAGCTCCCTGTCCCCCTGAGCTGTCCTGGTCCTTTCTGGGCTCCTCGGGACCAGCTCTGAGGCTTTGATTGGACGCTTTCCTTGTGAATTTGGGGTGTTTTTTAAAGAAAACCTTTCGTTGGACACTGTCACCCGTGCTTTTTTGGTTGTTGAGGGTTCTGGTGTTGCCTTCGGAGGCTTTGGGAAGGGAACTTTATCCCAAGAAATCCTCCCTTTTCTAGGGACCTCTCACTAGAGGTCAGCACTGCCTCGTTGCCGGCTCGGGAATGTTGGATGGTTGGGATTAAAACCACCGAGGCTGCAGCTGCTGGGGCTTGTTTGGGTGCCTGATGTGCACCAGCCTTGGTCCTGGCACGAGGTGTCCATCCTGGGGTGTCCATCCCTGGCAGTGTCCAAGGCCGGGCTGGACATTGGGGTTTGGAGCACCCTGGCATGGTGGAAGGTGATTTTGAAGGTCCTTCCAGCCCAAACCAGTCTGTGATCCCATGGAACCGAGTCCAGTCTTTGGGAAAAGCACCTCAGTGCCTTCAATCAACTTCTCTTTGAATGTTTATTAATGGAAGGCAAAGCAAAGGGATGAGCTGGGAGGGAAAAAAGGGGAGGGGCATGGTCTGAGGGCTGAAGACATGGAGCTGTCCAAAGGGAGGAAGGGTGGAGGGAAAAAGGACGGATGGTGTAGCAAGGCAGGGAGAGGGTTGAAGGCACGGGAGCTTCCCACAGGCATCAGCTGCGTCAATCATCAGCTGTGCCTGGAGCTCCGGCTCCTCCGTCTCCAGGCGGTCTCATCTTCTGTGGCCCCTGAAGGTCTTCTAAGGCCACCGGTTCTTCTGAGCCAGCAGATGACCGCAGTTCTGCAATTCGCTCCTCGAACATCAGCTGGACAAAGAGGCTTATCCGGGAGGGGCTGTCGTCGTCTCTCAGGGCCTGAAGAGCTGGAAGAGACAGGCACAGAGCCCCGGTCAGAGCCCGGATGTGCGGGAGTCCAAGGAGACCCTCCTGCCAAGGGCCATCCGAGCCAGCTCCTGCCGTGGCCACCACAAGAGAGGAGAGAGGGGCCAACGGGATTCGCCGCAAGGTGCTAAACACGAATCGCCCCGCCCGCGTCCCTGAAATCTCTCCGTGTTCTGCGCACGCCAGCCCTTGTCCGCACAGGGAGCCAGGCCCTCCGCAGGCAGGACAGGGATTGCAGCCCCCTGCGCGAGCATTGCGGCTCCCCCCGGCAGCCCCGCTGAGAACCCGCTGCTCTCACTCACCCTCGCTGAGGGCCTGGAGCTCTTCCTTCTGCCTCCTCAGGCGCACCCCGGCGATCCCTGGGAACACAGAGCCTGTCAGGGCCCCAGCGGCACGGCGCCCTGCCAGCGGCGCTGCCAGCCCTGTGGCCACACGGCCTCCTGCCCCGGCAGGGCTCGGCCCGGGCCCTTGCCGCATCCTGCCGCCCCAGGGCACGGCCGCAGAGGGCGGCAGCAGCCCCGAGGGCAGGCGCGGCTCCACGGCGCCGGGCGCGGATGCCGCTGCCGGGACGGGGGCTGGGGCTGGGGCTGGGGCTGGGAGGGAGCCCGGGCTCGTGGCTCACCGATGAGCTTGATGGCCGCCTCTCGCAGGGGCTCCTGTGGGTGCTCCAGGTAGGGCAGGGCCAGGCGCAGGTGTTCGGCCGCTCGGCTCTTGTCGTCTGCCAGCTGGAGAGAACGGCAGGAGGGAGGGAAGGGTTGGCGCGGGCTCAGCCCCTCGGCCGGGCGCTCCCGGGGCCCAGCCCCGGCCTGCGCTGCCCGCACAGCCCCGAGGCCCGGCCAGCGGGCGCCGGGCTCCGGAGGGGGCGGAGGGCCGGGTGCTGCCCGGGGAGCCGCGGTGCCGCCCCGCCCCGCGGCCCCGCTGGGCCGGCGCTCCGTCGGCGCCCGACTCGGGCCACAGGAGCCTGGAGAAGAGCCCGCGCGGCCCCACGGAAGGGAGCGGCGTGTGGGGCGCAGGCCGGAGCCCCTGCGTGCGGCGCTGGGCAGGGGCCACGGCTGCCAGCCCCGCACACCGAGCCCCGCCGTCAGGGGGCTTCTCCAGAGGCCGTCCTTACCACGCACTCGGCGAACTTGAACAGCTTCTCCGTCTTCAGCACGTGCTGGAGGTCGCTCCTCTTCAGGAAGCCGGCCGCACAATGCAGCGTTTCCCGAGAGGCCTGGAGAGCAGCAGAGACGGGAGCTGGCAGCGCAGCCCAGCCCAGGGCACGGGCCCTGCGTCCCTGCGCCAGGGCCAGCAGGAGGCTGCGAGCCGGGAGAGGTGCCCGGGCAGGAGGCAGCCGAGCCCCCTGTCAGGGATGCACCGGCATCACACAACGCCTCACCTTGGCCACGCGCTCGTTCACCTCGTGGCAGTGCAAGTAGAGTGGCAGCAGGCTCTGGCTCACAACTGTGTTCAGTGGCTCTTTGCCCTCATCCGCTACCAAGCCCATCACCTTTTGGAAAAGCTGAATGGAGAGCAGCTGCACGTGGCTGTTGTCCTGAAGGAAAGGAAGCGGACGAGGCCTCAGCACCAATTTCTCCAGCCCAGCCGGGCAAAAGCCTAATAATCCCCAGGGCACAAAGTTTCTGGGCAGCAGCTAATGCCCGTGGCACGCAGAGCCTTACGTTTCCAAAGAGCGACAGGAGGAGGTCGGCTAGCTTCAGGGCAGTGGTCCTGCCGATCACGGAGTCTTTCCGCTGGCACACATTGGTGAGCGCAGAGAGGGACATGGCGACCACCTCTCCGTCGGCATCACCAAGCCGCTCCAGGAGGCTTGGAAGCAGGCTGCGTACACCTCCGGCCTGTATGGAACACAAGGCTGTGCTGGGAAGCCACCAAGAGCTGCAGCGCCAACACCGCCCTGGCTCTGCTAGCCCACCCTGCCGCTGCTGGGCCCAGAGGCCAAAGGCCTGTCCCGAAGCACTCGAGCAGCTGGAGCAGGAGGCAGGAGAGCTGGGAGCAGCTGCCTCAGCTCCTGAAGCCCAGCCAGCCCAAGGGGCTGCTTTCCCCAGCGCAGCTTCAGCCGCTGCCCCCTTCTCACCATCGAGGGCTCCTCGCTGAGCAGCACAAGGCCTTTGAGCGCCAGGTGACGTCTCTGCCTGCAGGTGCCCCGCAGGTGCCTTGACATCTCCTCCAGGACACGGCCTGCGCATTCCCTCAGGTCCAGGTACTTGATGACCTGAAAGGCACAGGGCAGTGACAGGTGACCCAAACAGCAGGAGCCCAGAAGCGCACAGGGCCGGGCCCAGGCAGCAGCAGCAGCAGCAGCACAGGGCTCGGGCACCGGCCCAGGCAGCTGCAGCTACGAGAGGGCAGAGGGCTGAGAGGCAGCTGAGCGAGGCAGCGCTGGCTCACCTCCACCAGGAATGCCAGGGAGGGCAGATCCCAGCGTGGCTCCTCCCTGCTTAGTGGCTGGAGTAGGTAGAAGCCAATGCGGGAACAGGTGTGGCCCAAGTGACGGCGCATCTCCCTGTCAGGGGGAAAAAGGCAGCAAGAGCCTGAGGTGGGGGGGACAGTCTTCTCCCAGGAGGTCTAACTCACAGGTCCGGTCTTTCCCCAGTATCTCTGGAGGGGGATGTGGGCGCTTTGGGAGGCGGCCCCTTCTGGGCACCCTCCTCTGCCAGCCTTTTCCAGTCGGCTTGGCCGTCCCTCTGTGACGAGGCCCTCGAGGCCATGAGCACAGGGACTGTGTGGGGCACAGGGGACAAATGTGGGAGAGAAGGGGTTCTCACCTGGCCAGCAGACCCACGGCATAGTGCTGGGTGTCAGCACAGAGCAGCGTGTCCCAGCCACGCTTGCGCTCCATAGCCATCATCTCTGTGTTCCACCACATTTGGCTGAACAGAGCCTTCATGGCCTGCACTGCAAACCTGTGTGCAGAGCAAAACCCAGGTCACACGGCGAGCGCTGGCGCCGGCCACAAGGACATTGAAAAGACAGGAGGACTGGCACCTGTTGGGGTTGCTGGGAAGGCCGTGTTCCTCCTGGCACGCTCTCCAGAAGTTAGCAACTTCCACTGGCATCTCTTGTGTGGTGATGACAATGTGGAAGAGGAGAGCAACAAACAGACGGGCTGAATGAAGGAGCACTGCCCTGTGGCATTTGGGCACCTGGACAGTCAGCCACAGCCCCAGAGTTGCCTGCAAAAGAAGCAGCCCGAGACAGAGCTCAGTGCTAAGATGTCCGTGTGGCAGGGCCCGAGGGGAGACGCAGGGGGAGCGACGGGCCTGGAGCCCCCTGAGCCTGCCCTAAGCCAGTGCCTGAGGCAGGGAGAGGACGGAGAGCTGATGGAGAGGCGACCGGGGAGCGAGCAGAGGCCGGTTCCAGAAGCTCACCGCCAGGGCAAAAACGTCCTCGTCGTCGCCATCGGAGGTGGTCGTTGTATGCAGAGGCCAATCCTCCATCACGCGGATGAGTGCTGGCAGCACCTTCTCCGCTGTCACAGCCGACGAGCCTATGGCTCTCCACATGCTTGCAGCAGCTCTGTGGGATTGGAGCTCTGTGTCAGGGCCGTCTCAGTCACAGTAGCATGCCCTGTGCAGCTGTGGAGGCCCAGGTGACAGAGCCCTGGTGCCCTGAGGGGCAGGGAGGGAGCATGGCAGCAGGCTGGTGGAACAGAGGGGCCCAAGGGTCCTGGACCGCTCCGCCTGTCTGGCAGAGCCCATTGGACAGGCTCTGCAGGGCAATGGGCCCTAAAGGCTGCTGAGCCCTGAGCTCTCAAGGCAAGTGGGCCCCATACCTGTCACACGTTGGGGCACAGCGCAGGAGGGTCAGCACAACGTCAGCAGGTTGCTCTTCGGCCAGCCTCAGAAAGTCCAAGCGCATCCTGGCATCCAAAGTGACACAGGCTGCCAGTCTCTGGTGAAGGTCCTTCACCATGGCTGGCACCTGGAGGAGACATGGGGAAGACCTGGAGCGCTGTCCAAGGGAGCAGCTTTCCCCAAGAAGTGCTTCCCCTCCCGCCACACTCTCCTGGCCTCCAAGACTCAGGGTCTCTTTTGTGTCGGTGTTTCTGAAGGCCGCGCACTCAGTCACTGCCATGTCCGTATTTGCTGCGTAATTGATTGCAGCATCCAAGCGCTGAGCCAAATCTGGGCTGACATTGGGCTCTGCCTGGAGCTCAGTCAGCCTGCGGTCAGGCTCAGCTGTTGCACGGCTTCTGGTCGTCCTACGCCGAATGGGCACGAGCCTCCGGAACATCTGCAGGAGAGCAAAGGACAGGGAAGAGAGACGCGTTCCATGGAGTGCTCCAAGCGCGGAGCTCGGCCGAGCAGTGACAGCAGGCCCAGCCCAGGCGGGGATGGCTGCACGTACCTTCAGTGATCTGCGGAAGCGGCCACGGGTGGGCTTCTTCTCCTGTGTCTGCTCCATGGTTGCATCTGGCAAAGAGCGAGCGCAGCCAGAGCTGAGGGGTTGCAGGAGCGGCCAGAGAAGCCAGCCCTGCTCTCCCCAGGCAGGGACAGCCCCGGGATGCCCCAGGGGATGGAGCACAGCTGCTGCAGGGGCAGCCTCGGCCCCTCTTCCATCCTGTCAGTGGGCAGAATGGGAACGGGGATGGGATGGGGCCAAGCTGTCCGCAGCCATCGGCCTTGTGGCCCGGCTCTGCCACTCACCATCCTGCTGTGGCTGGAACTGCTCCAGCTCTTGAGGGGGTTGTGCTGGAGCATCTCCAGGGCTTGTATTTCTTCTCCTCCAGCAAACCGTGAGGAGGTCGCGAAACCTGCCCGCCATGTCAGTGTCTGGTCTCGAGGGCACCTTCAGACAGATGCCTCTGAGGAAACCAGGGAAAACCCTGAGGCAACAAGTCGTGCAGTTGTGCCTTGAAGGCACCTGCGACAAAGAAGCCTCAGGAAGGCTGCAGGACAGCAAGTCCTGCACACTGGTCTTGAGGGCTCCTGCCACAACGACAGGAGACTCCTTGTGGTGCTTCAGGTCACCAGATCCTGTGGTCTGGCCGCGAGGGCACCGACCGCAGGGTTGGGAGATGCCTCGGGAAAGCTCCGAGTCACCAAGTCCCGCAGTCTGGCCGCGAGGTCAGCTGCAGGAGCAGCGCTTCGGAAAGGCTCCGGGTCGGGCACAAACGAGCGGGCTGTGTGGGAACTCCTCACAGCACCTCTCTGGCGCGTCCTGTCCCGTGGCGTGCTCCGAGCACTGTGGCGTGGCTGCGTTGTTGCCAGCACCTATGTCACCGCGTGTCACAAAGGCTCCTCGGGCACCTTGTGCCTTTCCCTGCCACGGTGACCACGCTGCTGCACCGTGTCACAAAGGGCCCATGCACACCCTGCCACCTGCCCCGGCCCTGCCCCCGCTCCACCCAAAGTGGCCAAGGTCGGAAGGAATCCCTCGGCCCAAGTGTCTAAGAGAGCCCAACAGGACCTTGAATGATTTGATGGCTCGAGCCATCGGCAACCGCTGCCCTGCTCTGCGGGCTCAGGGCGGCAGAAGGAGCCCCCAGGGCTGCCGACGCAGCCGCAGCGGGAAGGGCACGGGGCCTGCCGCAGAAGCTGGCACGGCCTCCCTTCTCTCAGCTGATAATTGTCTTCAACCAAAGTCAGACTTTCACTTCAAAGCCAGCTCAGTGCAGGCAAACCCTTGGGCAGCTAAGATCTCCAAAAGGCTGCTCGATCCAAAATGACCAATTCTTCTTTAATTTCTCTTTTTGGGTCACTGCTGATCCTCTCCTCCTCTTCCCCCTTCCACTCAGCTGAGTTGGCAAAGGCTGGATTAGCCACTTTATCCTTATGGATGAGCATGGCAACTTGTTTTGGTTTGGGAAGACAGGTATTTGCTAGGTAAAAGTTGGAGGTTTTTTTTGGAATGGAGAGCGTAAACTTTTTTTTTGCTAAATTATAAATTTACAATTAGAGGTTTTTAGGCAAAGATTTGGGAAATAGGAATAGCAGTTTTTTATTAGTATGTATTACAAAGCAAACAAAAAACCCCCTTCAAATAACTACAGTGTTAATAACAAAAGAAAAACAGTATTAAGAACTTTGAGGGCTTTGTCTTACAAAACTTAGGGCAGTTTGGTTTGGGTGTTCTTGCAGGATTTTTAGAGCAGCAAGCTGAAAGAGTGGAAAGTTTCGGGCTGGTAGCTGGGATGGCAGGGTGTCCCGGCAGCGCGGGGCTGCAGGGTCACTCTGCAGCAAGAGGAGCAGCGCTGAAGAAGCCGAAGGCGGGGCAGGGCTGGCTTAACTCCTGCGGGTGGCAGAGAAGGCTCCGGATTCCGGCTGAACTGGCCAGAGTAGATTTTTGAGGACTGGATTTTTTTTGGCTACAGTGAAACTTTTCCAGTTAGCAACAGTTTAGCCCGTGTTTTTCTTTTTTTTTTTGAACGTCGGGAAAAAAAAAAAAAAAAAAAAAAAAAAAAGGACAGCTTCTAGCTGCTTTAAGCTTTGTTTTTTACTTGCGTGGGGGTTTTTTGTTACTTTGTTTCTGTTTTTGTTTCGGCTAAGTATTTTGAAGTGTTTAACATTTGGTCTCTTTGGTAACTTATGGGGAAAAAATTCTTTAGAGAAAGAAGGAACAAACCTAACTCCCAACATTATCTACTTTGAATTTTTTTTTATACTAACATATTATATTGAGTTTAAACTGTTAAAATATATATATATATTTATATATATATACATGCAAATATGGATACAGTCACATTGTCATGGGTAGTTTACTTTAAGACAAGGTTTTTTTGAGGTATGCATTGGGGGTTTTTTATTATTTTTTTGCATTATTTGCCAGGTGCAACTTGGTTTCTGAGCGAAGACAATTTCACGGATGGGACTGTTTTTGCTGGAGGCAGGATTAATTTAAACAGTTTTTCTCAGTATACTTTTCATGTGTACTATTGGAACTTTATTTTTTGTTGTTGTTTGCATGGGCTTAGATTGGGCAGGATTTGCTCGGTTGGTGGAACTTTGAGTGTTTACTAGCTATGTGGCTTTTGCTAAATTAATACTTTAGTTTTTGAAAGTTTTTTTACTTAGTGCTTTTAAGGTAGCTTTAAGCAGGTTATTGCACTGTTTAATTTTTTCGACCGCTGGTGCATGATAAGGAATATGGCATACTTACTTAATGCTATGTTTTTTAGCTTAGGTGCTTATAAGACAATTTTTGAAATGGGTTTTATTGTTTGATTTGATTTTTTCAGGGGTGCTGTGTTTTCACAGGACTTGTTTTTTTAGGCTCAGGATGGTGTTTTGGACAGTAGCATGAGGCACAGGGTAGGTTTTTAACTATTTAGTGATGACTTTTCCTGTGGTTAGTACATAGCACCTGCCCTGGCGGGTTTGGGGAAGGCTGATGTAGTTAATTTGTTAGGGTTTTTTATATTTATATTTGGACTACTGCTTACTATACCATAAGGGCTTTACTTGCTTGGCTTGCTTGATTGCAGCACGTGTTTTATAGTTATGGATAACTTGAGAAATGCTGTCTATGGTTAAATTTACTTCTTGGTTTTGGGCTCACTTAGAGGTGGCATTTCTGCTTGGATGATTCAAGGCATTATGGGCTTATTGAGCTAGGAACAACTTTTTTCTGTCTTGCTAATTGAAATTTTGATACTTTTATTTTGGCAGCTTGATTGACTTGCTTATTATTTTGGTGGTTTTTATTAGCTTGATTCTTGGGAACATATGGGAATTACGTGGCGGATTTTTACAGGTAGTTTTTTACGCGAGTGGCAATGTTTTTTTTTTCATCAGCAGCCTAGATTTTTTTTTTTTTTATGTTGCAAGTTGGCCTTTTTCTACTTTTTTAGCCAACTCTACGGAGCATTGGCTACTACTTACGAATTAGTGTAGAGGTAGAGCTTTGGCTACTCTTTGTTTTTAGCAATGTCAAGGGTTAATTGGACAGCTTTGAGTTTAGCAAGCTGACTTGATTTTTTTTTTTTCCTTTCAGTGGCTTTTGCAACTTGTTGTGTGGGGTTTTATACGGCTGCTTTCTACTTATGGTTCATTTTTACGATGCAACAGGAATCGTCAATGAAAAGGGCGTAGCGTGGTTTTTTCGCCGGCAGTTGGTTGTACGGGGGAGCTTTTTTTGCTTGTGTCACTTGTTCTTGCTTTTCTTTGTCTGTGAGACTAAAGTTGTTTTTTTTTTTCTTTTCTGGTCAGTTTGTAATTATTTTTAAAATTTATGGGTGATTTGTGTTTTTAATACGGGCGCGCTGTGTGATGAGGGCAGTCTATTTGCTCTATGTGGCGTCGGTGGCATGGTGGGTGGAGGCAAATGAGGATTCGGTACCTTCAAATGTTCACAGAACCATGGAATTCCACGCTGGATGGGTTGGAAGGGACCTTAAATCTCTCATTCCCAAGCCCTGCCATGGGCAGGGACACCTCCCACTGTCCCAGGCTGCTCCAGTCTAGCCTGGGACACTTCCAGGAATCCAGGGGCAGCCACAGCTTCTCTGGGAATTCCATCCCAGCCCTCACCACCGTCCCAGGGAGGGATTTGGGTTATAATATTTGGGTTTGGCTTAGGATATAAAAGCATGTCCAGGACGGGTTAGGTAATTTGGGTTTTTTTCCAAAACAAAAATCCCTTCAGAATTGTGGAATTTTATTCTTCCAGGTTCTAGAATGTGCTGAACTATTTGTATGGATGAAATGAATGAAATTATCCCAGATGAAATAATTTGCTGCCAGTTAAGAGCCTGCTGCTATAATTATTTATTAAGCATAGATCTCTTTAGATTGGTGATGTGTTAACCAACACCACAGTGCCACATCTACATAAATTATAAATAAATACATCTATATACGTAGTGTAACCCATGATTGAAGTGATGTTGTGCCTGAATCCCTGATATCACCCACCTTTCCCTCTGGAAGGATTTTTAATTTGAGTATTTCAGGGAGAACTTTCCCCTTTCTGTGTGTGTTAGCCATTGCAGAGTTTCCCTGCAGAAAGCTCCAACCTGTGCTGACATTTTGCTTTCCTTTTTTCCCCTGATCCTGCCTGCCCTTGATTCCAGAGGAGAACAATGGGAGGGGAGTGAGTGCTGAGGGTATTTACAGCACAATCGTGGGAAACGCTCCCATCACCACCGAGCCCTTTTCCTTCCCCTGGCAAATCCTCTGGCTCTGCTCCAGCCTCGGGATCCATGAGCCTCTTCCCTGAGGGAATTGTTATCAACCTGGAAAACTCCTGTATTCCAGTGGCACAAGGAGACATCCGAGATCCACCTTCCTGGTGCATTCAGAAGGTGCTGCTGGGGGAGTTACACTGATCTGAACAGCTCCAAAGGTCAGAGATTTCTTTGTAATCAATTCCTTTTCCCAGCCTTCTGAAGTCTAATGATCAGCTTTCCATGTTTGTTGTGGTGGTTGCAGGGTTTGAGGGGCAGCAGAGTAAATTGGATTTAGGGATAAATTGCCATTTCTTCACAAGACTCTGAAAAGGGAGGGGAGGGATGTTAATATTTCATGTGGCTGGGAGAGAAAACGCCTGGCAGTGCCAGGGGAAGAGTCACAGCACCTGGGCTGAATTCACCCAGGTTTTTTTGGCAGCAATGATCTCATTGCTCATCATGAACGGAACAGAAAACAATTCTGCCCCAGGGCAAGAGAAGCCTGGCTCAGGAGGGGCCATCACTGCAGTCACAGAAGGTTTCAGTGAGCTGGAGAAGGCAACAGAAATGGGATGTGTGCTAAAAGAAATGTGAGGGGGTAGAAGGTCAATACCAAAAAATCAAACCAAATTAATCCTTCCTTCTTTTGTTTTTGCTGTGTTTCCATCTGTTTCCATCTTTCCATTTGCTGTGTTTCCAAAGCAAGGAAGGGGCAGGAGTTTAGGAGGGGCTGGTTCAGCTCAGCCTTGCTGATAAAGCAATTTGGGTTTTCCCTCATCAATCTGTTTCATTAACTACAAATGCAGAATTGGAGAAGTTGTTGGATATTTTTGCGTTTTTCTGCAGCTGGCGGCAGGAGACTTTGCTCAGACAGGGGGTTGGGGCTGTCCAGCCTGGAGAAGAGAAAGACCTGGGGAGATTTCATTGGGGCCTTCCAAGACCACAAGGGAGCCTGAAAGAGCTGCAGAGGGACCTTGGACAAGGACCTGGAGCACCAGGAGAAGGGGGAATGGCTTTAAACTACGGGAGGAGAGATTTAGATGGGATCTTGGGAAGGAATTCCTCCCTGGGAGGGTGGGGAGGGCTGGGCTGGAATTCCCAGAGCAGCTGTGGCTGCCCCTGGATCCCTGGGAGTGTCCAAGGCCAGCTTGGAGCCCCTGGGACAGTGGGAGGTGTCCCTGCCCGTGGCAGGGTGGGGCTTGAAGGTCCTTCCATCCCAAATTCCATGATTCCAACCCAAAGATAACCTGGATTGGAGGCAGCAGTGCCTGGGGGCTAAAGCACCTTCCCAGCTGTTATCAGAACAGGAGTTGCAGACATTTTATCCCTGGGTTTTCTTCCTTGTCCCTCAGCTGGGAGGTGATGGGAATGACCAGCAGGAGCTTCCCCAGGCCCTGGGAGTGGGACACTGGGAAGGGGACACTGGGAGTGGGACACTTTGGGAATGGGATACTTTGGGAGTGAGACACTGGGAATGGGACACTGGGAGTGGGACACTGGGAGTGGGACACTTTGGGAGTGGGACACTTTGGGAATGGGACACTGGGAGTAGGAGACTGGGAATGGGACTCTTTGGGATACTGTGGGAATGGGACACTTTGGGAATGAGACACTGGGAATGGGACATTTTGGGACAGTTTGGGAAGGGGACTCTTTGGGGGCGGGTGTGGAGAGTGTGATCAGGCGGGACGCTTTGGGAGTGGCACTTTTACAACCACTATTGGCTTTGTGGTTTATCCTGAGACAACAGACCCAACCATAAATTGTCACTTCAGGGCCAGCATTTAGTGCCAGCTCAGGGAAATGCAGGGTGGTTGTGGCAGGTATTAAACACCCCCAATAAATCCTGGAGGAGGATCCCAGGGTAACAATGCCTGCTTGCCAAATCTGTTTGCAGAGTGCACAAAAGCAATGAGGAAAACATTGCAACAGCACAAAGGTTTTCTCACAGCTCCACCACAGGCTTCTGCCTCAGCAAAGCTGATTGTTGGTGCTTTTCTTCCAGCCCCAAACTGGGATTGAGCCAGGCCCTGCATCCATTAGGACTGGGATGCTGTGGCTGTAGGATAAACCCCCAGCCAAGCCCCCCAGGGAGCCATTTATCCTGTTTGGAGCCCGTTTATTTTTCCTCCTTCCCCTGAAGATGTGTGTGAGGAGCAGAGATTCAGCCAGGCCCTCTTCCCAGGCCCATGGGATGTGTGTTTCTTTCCCGTTTCCTGGAAGCGCTCGGTGTTTGGGGAAGGTTGCTGGGCCACGAGGAGCTGCTGGACACCATCCACAGCCCCTCTCAGGCATTTTCTGCTGGGTGGGACTCCCTGATAATCCCTTCAGCTTTGTAGGGAAAGCACTTTTCCTACGGGGCACACAGGGTGTGAGGCTGGCTCTGGGAAAGAAATATTCCCAGGGAAGAAAGGCTGGGAACGTGCTGACGGCAGCACTGCTCTTTCAGGTGTCACTGTAAGAAGCTTCTAAAAAGCTCCATTTCAGCTTGGTGGGCAGAAAGTGCAGGAAAAAGTGCTGGGAATGTCCACGTGGACTTCAATTAGCATCAAGCAGCATCACAAGTGGTTTCGTCCAGGCAGGAGTCACAGTCACTGTGAGGTGATGAAAACGGAGATGGGATCTGCTTGAGGCGGATGGTGCAGCGGCTGCGCACCTGCGATGTGTATCCCTGTAAGAGACGGTCCGAAGATCCCTCATTTGCCTCACGACCATCGTCAAGGACAGAGACTGAAACCCCTAAAAGGGACTTTAAAATCTCCATACAGGAGTTCTGGCCTGGCTGAGGTGGGATGTTGGCCAAGTGCTGCCTGCAGGTGTGTTTGATGGAAAACACCCAGCACCCATATCGGAACATCAGAATCTGAGCAGAAACAATGGGCAAGTCACGGTGAAGTGACTGTGCCTACTGACACTGCACCTGCTGACTTGTACTGGTTGACACTGTACCTGCTGACGACCGACTTGTTCTGGGTTCTCTAAATGAACACACTGCAATGATTTCCCCCACCTGTTTGGCCAACTGCCTGTCGCTTCGGAGAGGACTATAAAAACCCTGGAGACCCCCGCTCACTTTTGAGATCTCCCCACTGGAGAAGACCGCGTCTATAGGCATCTTCAAAAGCCTCGAGGACTCGACCCTCCATGTTGGTAGCTATAATCCCCTTCCCCTCTTTTCTGTTTTTCTAACTATTCTCTTTTTCTCTCCCCACTATCGCATTTGTTGGCACTAAATAAAGGTGCATTTGTGATTGAGTAAAACTGAGTTTGTCCCCCGCTGTGTCTTTTGTGCTCTGAGATCCCTAAAACGAACCATCACGAACCCCGCTTGTGTGAGCGGATCGTGACATTAAATTGGCGTCACGGACAGGATCTTGATGGACAGAGGGGTTGCGGGTTTTATATAGTTTGTAACAGGGGAAGGACCCTCGTCTCAGCCGCACCTAGCACGCCACTTCGGTGAGCGCTGTTAGAAAGCAAGGGGGGCCAGGGAAAATTCCCGCAAACTGTATACACCCAGGCGTGTAGCACTCCCTGTCATCAGGATTTCACAAAAGGATCTCGTTGTGCAAAAGATGGGACTGTAGTTAGGTTTTGGTTTTTTTTTTTGTGTTTTGGGCTGCTTGGTGTAGTTGAGGAGACAACCATTTGTAACTAAGGTGAACCTCCCAGGCAGTTTTGGTCTCCTCGCCCATTCCAGGGAAGCGAAGGGAAACACAGTTTTAGCTGTGCCTTTGGTGTAACTTTAAGCGTACCTCCCTGAGAGTGGTTTTGGTCCCTTCACAAAATGAGTGAAAAACATAAGAATGCATTTTATGCTTTGCTAGCTAAACATAGTGCTAGACCTTCTCCAGACGGAGAAAGGTGGGCACAGAATAATTGGTTTAACTTTGAAAACATTGTAGATAGAATATATTCTTTGCAACGTGATGCTAGATACAAACTGGGCAGAAATAAAACCATTCTTTGCTCAGTTTTGGGGGCCTGTCTTTCGGCAGCCATAGAGACCCGTTCTGAACGGGTAAGTGAAGAAAAAGCAGTAATAGAATCCCTGCAGAATTTGGTAGAAGCTTTGCAAAAACAATTAGAACAGGAAAGAAATCAGAATTATTTGCTTCAAATTTCTCTTGCAGAAGAGCGAAGCAAAAACTTAAAATCTGTAGATTCACCCACAGAAATAGAAGGAAAGGAGACATACAACATGAAACAAATATACCCTCAGAAAGAATTAGTACACATGCAAAATTGTGGGGAACACTGTTGCTCCAACTTGAGACCTCTCATTAAAACAGAATATAATTATATAAATGAAGAGGATCATGATCCCCACATAACCACCAAAGAAATACCATACACAGCCACTGAATTAGCTAAATTAAAGAAAGAATACTTCCGCCTCCCTAGTGAATCAGAGACGGAGTATGTTTTTAGAGTTTCCCTCACAGGGGGCGACCAAATTAAATTAAGTGAACAAGAAGCAAGTGGCTATTGGGGACATGGAGTTTTCTTAACAACAGGAAACACGCGTGCTCCATGGTCCCTGACACAGCATGCAGCCTACTGGGCAGGGGGGTTAAACCCCCTTGAAAGGGGTGACCCTCTGGCAATAGTCGGCACCTCAGACCAACTCCTAGAAAACATACACAAAGCTGCATGCTTGCAAATGATACATGAGAGAAAATTAATCTCTGGCTGTGAGTCACCAATGCAACAGCCTGTCAAACCTGAGATTATGACCCCTTTAATTCGAGGTCTGCCAGAGTCTCTTAAACCAACAGCAATTCTTCTTCAAAAAACAATAGCATCTATCACTCCGGTAGATAGACTTGAAAGATTTCTTGGCCATACAAGAGATCAAACTGGTTCCACTGACTCCTCACCTTTCACAACTCCTAGTACACAATCTAACAGCAGTCATAAACTTTGGACATGGAGTGAGGTAGCAGAGGAGTTAATAAGTTACAGTAGAAAATATGGACCAGTGAAATACTCAGAAGACAAACCAGAAAAACCCAGAGGAGTCAGGCACATTGCTTCTCCTAATGAAAAACCAGAAAAAGGAAAACAGATTTCCAACCGGCAGCAGTTGTGGTTGCTAGGGCTGAAAAGGGGAGTTCCACGAGAAGTAATGGATAAATTGCCGTATGATAAATTGGCTAAAATAATTTCCAATTGGCCCTGTCCCAAACCTATTGTGTTGGAATCATCCAACCAACAACCCAGTGCACCTCCCCTTCCACAAGCCTTGGGCAACCAGCCACAACATTCCCCAACACAGGTTTTAAGCAATGAGACACAGTATGCTCTCTCCCCACTTCAGGGAAGTGAAGCACACCAACCTCCTTTAAACTAGAAACTCCGTTTCTTGATAGTGAGCGAAGAAACGGAGACTGGATGTTTTTGAGGAAGCTCACAAAGGACCCAAGAACAGGGGACATATTGATTACAGCAATAGTTGGCCCCAAACAAATATTAATAACTTTTGTTGTAGACACAGGGGCCCAAATCAGTGCATTGAAAATCACACACGCTCAAAAGTGTGGAGTTGTTCCCAGCAAAAAACGATGTTGTGTTTTAAATGCCCTAGGAACTACAGAGTCTATGAGTATCGCTCTAGTAAAGCTCACACTGCCCGGAGAAGACAACCCAATAGCTGTCCAAATGGTCATTGGAAACATTCCTGACAGTTTGTTAGGGATGGATATACTTGCTGGGAGACAATGGGAAGACTCCGAAGGCTTTCTCTGGTCTTTCGGAGCTCCCAGCCTTAACATCAGGCTGCTACAAACAGCTCCTTCCCTACCGTTCAGCAAAATCACTTCTGTGAAACAATATCCTCTACCCTCTGGTGCTAAAGATGGCATCAAGCCAGTCATTCAGGAACTGAAAGATCAAGGAGTAATTGTTAACACTCACAGCCCTTTTAACTCACCAATCTGGCCAGTTAAAAAACCCAATGGAAAGTGGAGACTGACAGTTGATTACAGACGACTTAATGCCAACACAGACCCTCTCACAGCAGCGGTCCCAAATATAGCTGAATTAATAATATCAATTCAGGAAAAAGCTCACTCTATTATGGCAACAATAGATGTTAAAGACATGTTTTTCATGATACCCATACAACAAGAAGATATGGACCGTTTTGCCTTTACATGGGAGGGACAGCAATATACCTTCACACGTCTACCCCAAGGGTACCGACACTCTCCCACTTTAGCCCACCATGCTTTAGCCCAAGAATTAGAAGAACTATCTAAACCTGACACTGTAGCTGTTTACCAATACATAGATGATATCTTAGTGGGAGGAGAAGAAAAAGAAGTAGTGGAGGGTGTTCAACAGAAAATAATTTCCCACTTAGAGAGCCTTGGTCTGCAGATCCCCTCAGAAAAAATACAAAAACCTTCTCAAGAAGTGAAATTTTTAGGAATCTGGTGGAAAGGAGGTATGACATGCATCCCACCAGACACCCTAACTTCTTTAGATCAAATCAAGATGCCCGAATCTAGAAAAGAACTCCAACAAGCTTTAGGACTATTGGTATTTTGGAGAAAACACATTCCAGATTTTTCAATTATTGCTAGACCTCTTTATGATTTGTTGAGAAAGGGAGTAAAATGGGACTGGAGCCCTTCTCAGGAAGAAGCATTACAATTGTTGATTTTTGAAGCCACAGCTCACCAGGCCCTAGGCCCTATCCACCCAGCAGATCCTTTTCAGGTAGAATGGGGATTTGCTACCTCAGGGTTGTCAGTACATATATGGCAAAGGGGTCCTGAAGGCCCAATCAGACCTGTTAGCTTCTACTCCCGTGGCTTTAAAGATGCTGAAAAAAGATATACAACTTGGGAGAAAGGCTTATTTGTTGTTACCCAAGCTCTCATAGAAGTAGAAAAAATCACAAGAAAACAACCAATTGTGTTGAGAGGTCCCTTTAAAGTAATTAAAATAGTGATCACAGGGACTCCACCTCCTGAAGGGATAGCACAACGAGCCTCAGTAAGGAAATGGTATGCACAAATAGAGCATTATAATAACATCTTTTCAATTACTGAAGGCGCTGTGAAAAATTTACCAATACAAGACACAGAGAATCTGAATAGCAGCCAAGACAAACCTGCCTCAGTTATTAAAATAGCCCCTCCCTTCTCCCCTGAGCAAACAGCATATTCATGGTTTACTGATGCCTCAGCTAAGCGTGAAGGAAAAGTGTGGAAATACAGAGCTGTAGCTTTGCACACTTCTTCTGGAGAGCGGATCATTACAGAAGGGGAAGGCAGTGCCCAAAGTGGGGAACTTAGAGCTGTTTGGAGTGTTTTCCAGAGGGAGGCACAAAACACCTCTCTTGTCTGTATTTACACTGACTCCTATGCTGTATATAAGGGCTGCACTGAATGGCTGCCTTTCTGGCAACAAAATGATTGGGAAGTTAACAGAATTCCAGTGTGGCAGAAAGAAAAGTGGCAAGAAATTTTACAAATTGCAAGTCAAGGGAATTTTGCTGTAGGGTGGGTAGCCTCTCACCAGACAGATGATAATCCAGCAGGAGAATGGAACAACAGAGCTGATGAATTAGCAAAACTAAGTCCTCTGAAAAAGGATGAAATCACTGAAGATTGGGAGCACTTATTAGAATGGCTGCATGTAAAACGACAACACACAGGTACAAAAGATTTATACAAGGAAGCTCATGCTCGGGGTTGGCCCGTTACCAGAGAAATGTGTAACACCTGCATTTCAGCCTGTGAGCAGTGTCGCAAACGGCTAGAAAGACATCCTTTAGAGGATGACCCACTACACTTGAGGACAGGTAAAGGCTTATGGGATGCATGGCAGGTAGATTACATAGGTCCCTTTAAGCAATCAGGAGGTAAACATTTTGTGTTAGTGGGGGTTGAGATTACATCTGGATTAGTTCAAGCCGAGGCATTTAAAAGGGCTACAGGGGAAAACACTGTTAAAGCATTGCAGATATGGTTCGGGACTTTCCCAAAACCACAGGAAATTCAATCCGATAATGGGTCACACTTTACTGCTAAAGTAGTACAGGAATGGGCAAAAAGTGAAGGGATAAAATGGACCTTTCACACTCCCTATTACCCTCAAGCTAATGGAATTGTAGAAAGGACTAACGGTCTTTTAAAACGACTTCTGAAACCACAGGAGGGAGGCTGGGATGGCCGGTTGCATAAAGCTGTGCAAAGTGAAAATGAAAGATGGGGGGTAAATGGGTGCCCCAAAATTACTGTTTTTTGCCCAAATCCTCTGAGCTTAATCTCCTCACAAAGAGGACCAAATGATCCCGAAAATCCAGTTCATTACCCGGGGCAACCTGTTTTGGTAGACCTCCCTACGGTGGGAGAAGTACCACTTGTGTTGAAAACTTCTCTGAATAAAGTTGCGTGGATAGCATCTGATGCCTTAGGAAAAGAACATCGGATAAATACCCGCTGGATAATTCCATCATTTTAATGTTCTGCCCTTAGGTGGCAGATCTTTTTTTTTTTTTCTGTGTTTTGCTATTGCAGGAGAACTCCGAGGGGACACTTCAAGTGACATGAAAACAAAATAACCATGTTAACATTATTAATACTTCTCTGCATCCTGCCACACTCCCATGGCCAGGAGCCAGCTGAGTGGCCGCGGTCTGAAGCCACTGTTAGATATACCAGTACTCAAGAACCACATCCCAGAAGTCGTCACCTAAACCTGGCAACCTCAGGGTATCATGGTGGTCCACGTGAGTGGGGATGGGATAAGAATGAACAGATTACAACTCTAAATGGTATAGTTGGTGAACCAATTAAGGCAACATGCAAAAAAGCAGGATCTTCTCAAGAGAAAGCTGCCTCCATTACAATAACGGGAAACCTTTTGGAACCAGACATAACAAGCAGTTTGCACCCTAACATCACAGCAGAACTTTGTCCCACTGAAAAGTGGAAATGCAAAAAGCATGCCCCCTTTGTATTGTGTTGTCGCCAGAAAAATATTGGAAATTATACACTAAGCCCTAACACTAACAACGCTAAAATTACAAAGCTGTGTAAAAATGAACCTATTGACTGTAGTCATAACTTTACCTTAACCAAATCATCCTATGTGATATGCAGCTGGCGAAATGACTCGGCAGGTCAGTCAGGTTCGAAAAGCTTGGTTTACACGTTTAAAATCAATGCCGTGGCAAGACCTATGCTGACAGTAGTGATCGTACAACCTGGTGTGCAAACTCCCCTAGTGCTAAATAGCAAAAATCATGTTTTTCCTCCCTTTATGGTAACACAAGGTAATGATATAGCAATTCGATGTGAATTAATTGTTGGATCCCTTATTGAACCCATACACAGCTTTGTCATAGGACCGCACGACCGTGCTTTACACTGTGAGACTCAAAATCAAAATTGTTGGTTGAATTTGACTAATGTGCAATCTTCCCACGAAGTGGTATGTGGTGAAAACCATACTAAGTACTGGGGAAAACTTGATGTTAATGTGGTAAAGCCTACACCGCCCACTACCCAACCACCGGTTATGCTAAGGCCACAGATTTTTCAAATTGGACCATATATAATCAGGAGAATTGGCCAACAACAAATATTGTTTAATCCTGAGTGGTCCCTCAAAAAGGTCAAATTACTGATGCAGAATAATGTTTCAGAAATTCAGCCAAGCTGTTCACCCTTTTTGCAAACTTCTTTTCAGGGATGGAATACCTGGCTGCGGAAACGGAACCCTTCTAAGAAAAGAATGGCAAGAGATATAACCGGTGTTTTGGGGACAGGATTGGGAATCCTAAATAGCATTGATTCTGAAGTATTATTGAATAAGTTAGTTACCACCACGACGGATCTGACAAAATTACAACAACCCCTGCAGTCCTCTTTGTCTGCCTTAGGGACACATCAGTGGTTATTATCAAACATATTACCAAATTGGGAAAAGATAAATGTGAATGATCACAAATTGATAATTGATACACTTGGTGCCACACAAAGCAATGTCTCTTTGGCTCTTAGCTGCATCCAGGCACAGTTATAGATGCAAACAGTTGTTGCCTCAATCATAAGGGAAGGAGAAGAAGGCACTTTTCCTACTGAAATTCGGAAAATAATTTGGGATAATGCAAATGATTTTGAAAAGGAATTCCAATCCTGGTGGAAACTAGTAAACTTTACCTATAACCCCAATACTAACACAGTTACAGCTTTTGTGTTAACCATATGTAATGCCTCTGTACACTCGATATTTCCTATCATTGCATTAGGACTGAATCATGATGGAACTATTCTCTATCCTTTTGAGCACAGAGAATGGGCCCGTCAAAATGGCGAGAGATGGCAAACTGTCAATTTAGACTCATGTATTGTTCGGGAACAGCAAGGTTTCATCTGTGAAAGTAATGCAATCATAGCTCAAGACATTTGTTTAGACACAGAGCAAAATATTTGTCATTTTGAAGTACACCCTAACGAAACTCCTAAAACAGTGCTTGTGTATATAGGCAATGGATGTGCTTGTATAAGGACTGCTTGTGATGTAGTGTTTGTAGGAGAAATAGTAGTGAATCCTAAAAATCACTCAAATTTTTGTGTTTGCAATTTTACCACAATTACAGGGTGTGACTTTTCTTACTCAGCCCCAGTTACATCCTATCACCTTTTACAATCAAATTTTACCCTGTTTCACCAAATAACATCTGCCCCCATTGGAATGAATCTGACTTTAATCAAGCAATTGTTGCTTCACGAAGACTTAGTAGGGATTTTAAAAAGGGTTAAGAAAAATGGACAAAAAACTTTGGTGACAGTCCATCATGATGTGAAAGAAATACATCATGTTTTAGAAAGGATCAAAAAGGATGCTGAATACAGGTGGTGGGATACCCTTTTTGGGTGGTCACCTACGGCTACAGGTATCCTGAACAAAGTGTGTCATCCCATTGTTGTTCTTTTGATTTTGGTTTTGATTGGTTTTGTCTTACCAGTCATTTTATACATCCTAAATTGGAAAATGATGAAGAAGTTGACACACTTGGCATCTATAATGGAAGCACACAGTTTAATCAATACCCCTTTTGCAAAAGACACCCCCAAAGTTATTGACACGAGACGTACTACCCCAACAGTAAAAATTAGGCCTCCAACAGCAGATTAATTTGAAAATGTTAATGGCTTGTTTTGATTATTGTTATTTGTTTTAACTATGTTATATTGTAATCAAAATTAAGCTGTTGTTTGTAAATTGTTATAACTTTAAGAAATTTGATGATTTGTTCTGATTATTTTGATGAAATTGTTTTAATCAATATTGATTGATTTTGTTTTGTTTTTATTTCCTTTTCCTATTTCTCTCTCTCTCTCTCTCTCCCCCTCTCTCTCTCTTTCACACACACCCTCTACTGCCTCTGTTTTTCCGGGATATGCTACTGACATGGACGAGTCCTCAAGACTTCGCAAGACTACGGAATCCTGCAGAAGGAGCTCTCTTGACGACAATCGTGAGTCACGGGGTGGTGTAAGAGACGGTCCGAAGATCCCTCATTTGCCTCACGACCATCGTCAAGGACAGAGACTGAAACCCCTAAAAGGGACTTTAAAATCTCAACACAGGAGTTCTGGCCTGGCTGAGGTGGGATGTTGGCCAAGTGCTGCCTGCAGGTGTGTTTGATGGAAAACACCCAGCACCCATATCGGAACATCAGAATCTGAGCAGAAACAATGGGCAAGTCACGGTGAAGTGACTGTGCCTACTGACACTGCACCTGCTGACTTGTACTGGTTGACACTGTACCTGCTGACGACCGACTTGTTCTGGGTTCTCTAAATGAACACACTGCAATGATTTCCCCCACCTGTTTGGCCAACTGCCTGTCGCTTCGGAGAGGACTATAAAAACCCTGGAGACCCCCGCTCACTTTTGAGATCTCCCCACTGGAGAAGACCGCGTCTATAGGCATCTTCAAAAGCCTCGAGGACTCGACCCTCCATGTTGGTAGCTATAATCCCCTTCCCCTCTTTTCTGTTTTTCTAACTATTCTCTTTTTCTCTCCCCACTATCGCATTTGTTGGCACTAAATAAAGGTGCATTTGTGATTGAGTAAAACTGAGTTTGTCCCCCGCTGTGTCTTTTGTGCTCTGAGATCCCTAAAACGAACCATCACGAACCCCGCTTGTGTGAGCGGATCGTGACAATCCCTCAGGGTACCTATTTCTTTAGAACACTATGAAGACTAGAGGGAATTGAAAGTCCACTGCAGTTTAGGTTGTTCTTCACGAGATTGTTCAAGTCGAGCACAGCCATTCTGTTCAGCAGACACACGGGCAGGGGCTTCTTGGAGCGCTGCTCTGGCACCCATTCTTTGGAGGAGGGGATTGCAGGAAAGAAGAAAAGAAGCTCATCAACTACTGAAGAGGAAGAGTCACTGACAGGAAGCAGTGGGTTAAGAAATGTGAGGGGAAAAAAGGCAGAAAACATGAGGTGACAAGTGTGAGAAATGGGAGTGGAAAAAGGAGGGAAGTGTGAGGGAAGAAAAGGGTAGGAAACCTGAGTGGGAAAGGGTGAGAAAACGGAGGGGAAAATGGTGAAGATGTGAGTGAAAGTAGGAGAGGAAGGTGAGAGGAGGAAAAGGCAGGACATATGATGGGAAAATTCTAAGAAACATGATCAGGGAAGGCTGAAAAACATAGAGGAAAAAATGGAGGGAAATGTGAGGGGAAGAGAGTGAGAAAATTACTGGCAGAGAGAGAGAAACAGGCAGCAAATGTGAGGGGAACATTGTGAGAATCCTGAGGGGAAAAGAGGGAGAAACCAGAGGGCAGAAAAAGGCAGGAAACATTAGGGGGGAAAAAAGGGTGGGAAGTTGGATGGGAAAAGTGGCAGAAAACAGGAGTGAAAAAAGGGCAGAAAATGCTAGAGGAAAAGTAGAAGCAACATGAGGGGGAAAGAATGATAAACGTGAGGGGAAAAGTGGGAGAAATGTAAGAGGGAAAGCCTGGGAAACATGAGGGCAAAAGTGAGAAACATGAGGAGACAACTTGGAGAAAAATGACTGAGGAAAGGAGAAAAGCATGAGGGGAGAAAAGGGCAGGATAAGTGAGGGGAAAATTGTGAGAATCGTGAGAGAACAAAAAAGCAGGAAAAAGCGGGAAGTTGGGGAAATGTGAGAGGCAAAGCGTGAGGAAAGGGAGCTGAAAAGGGTGGGGGAAATGAGTAAAACTTGGGAGGCAAACATGAGAGGAAAACTGTGAGACTCGAGAGGGGGAAGGGGTGGAAATGTGAGAGGGAAAAGAACAGGAAATGTGAAGGGAGAAAAGGAGAGAAGGCAGGATTGGCATGATAGCTGAAATGATTCCTAACACATTCCCCCATGCATTTTCCCATTTATTGCACTAGCCCAGGGCTTCTCTGTATGTCCGTCTCCCCCTGTGCCTTGATTCCTGTTCGGAAGCAGTAGAAGTGCAGGATGTGCCCACCAGCAGGAGCTGCTCCAAGCTGGGAAGGGGCCAGGTGGTGCTGATTTCCAGAGGCTTCTGTGTCCCAGGTGAGGCCAGGGCAGGAGTGGGTTGAAAGGTGCTGCTGCTGCTCCTCTGTGCCAGAGAGCCCTGGCTGGGCAGGGCACGGCGCCCACTGCACTGCGGGCTCTTTCTCCTGCCACAGCTGGGCACACCTGGCAACAAATCATGACGACTTGTGGGGAAACCAAGGGCTTTGTGGAGGCTGCCTTGCTCTGCACACACCCGGGCCACCTGCAGCACAGAGCTTTGGCCCCCAGAAAGGCAAACCCGAGGGGAACAGCTGGAAAAGGTTTCATTTTCACCTGTCAATAGATGACTTTATTTCAGTGCTGGGTGCGTGGGGAATCACTTTCCTAACACGTGCTCAGCCAGAAATCCCACCTACTCATTTGTAACCATGGAAACAAGACCTACTCATTACTTTGCTGAAACTCACAGGCTAAACATTCCCTCAAATTAGTTGACATATTTAAATCACTTCTCAGAAGTTACTGACAGGAGAGTAGGGCTCTCTTGAGAGTCTCGGGTGGTCATTTGGGGAACATCCCATTGCTGCAATTCTCCTCTGATGCTCAAGAGCCTCCTACAACCACTCTTTTCCCCTTGAATGCATTCCAGCTACATTCTTGGGAAGACTATTCTCAAGGCTAAGGTAGTCACTTGCACACATCAATCACTGCTCTGGAGGAATAGAGGGCTCAACAGTCTGTTAATGCAAAGGGAATTCACAATTTGTTACAGTTCAACATTTTCTCAAAACCTGCCTTCTCTGGGCATTGCTCACAAGCATTTCTTTAATTCACCTTGAAAATGTTTTTGCTGACTGGAGCCACATTGTGTCTTTCCTTCAGCAATTCAGAAGAAAAACACAAACTGCCTGCTGAAACCCTTCTGCTCCCTTCCAAATCAGTTCACTGCTCAAGCACGAGCCACAGGCTCCTGCCTGATTCCCTCTGTGAGATAGGAGGTAATATTTTGCTGCAGCTGCAGGGTTATGAGAAGAAAGAACGAAAGCTGTTGGTTCTTGGGGTTGTTATTTAGGGTTTGGGTTTGTTCTAGTTGATTTGTTGGGTGTTGCTGGGAGAGGGGCCAGCCTGAAGACCAAACCAAAAGGGAAGTAGGAGAAGAGGGGAGGGGACAGAAAAGGAGGCAGTGGGGACAGAATACAAGTTTCCTATTTCCCAGCCAAAGGGAAAGGGGACACGGTTCGCCCTGGGCTGGGAAAGGCAATAAAAAGCAGCATTTTCTGTGTGTGTGTTGTGTGTGTGTTTGGCTCTTGGGAGAGGGAGATACACACCCAGCTCAGGTGAATCCATCCTAAAAAACAGTTCTCTTTGGCTTTGATGACGTTGTCACCCCATTAAATTTCATCTGACAGTTGGCTCCTCTCTAACACCTCTCTATCTCCCAGCAGCTCAGGGCTGCATTGCACAGTGCTTGCTCTGTGCCAGAGAGCTCAAAGCAGGCTGGCCTGGCGCCCCGGAATATTTCTGCAGAACACTCTGCATTTCACTCTTTTGCTCTGGCTCAGTGCACAACTCCAGCACTGCAGGCGCTTCCTCCCAGAGCCGTGTGAGGCCCCGGCTCCTGCAGATGTGAGCTGACAAGCTGTCCCTGCCTGCTGCTGGCCTCGCTTCCCCCGGCAGAAGCGCCGTGCCTGAAGGAGGCTGCCCTGTGCCGGAGCCTGCGGAGCAGCCCGGCTCCCTCCCCTGTGCCCAGAGCGCTGCACACACTGCTCACCTTGGCCAGGAGTTAGAGGGCAGCCGGCACAAGGGTGGCAATCCTCAGCCAGGCCTGCAGCCCTCGCCTGTGGTTTGCCTTTCTCTGCTCCTGTGCACGCTCCGGACGGCCGATGCCACCGATCTGTGCTGTGCCCAGCACGGCCACGCTTCCCCTCGGGTGAGCCTTCCCCACTTTCCAACTGTACCAAAGAAGCCATCAATGTCACTCTCCACCTCTAAGAAAAAACTGACACTTCAGAAGAAAATGTTGAGCTTTGTCAGAGGCTCAGAAGGAGGGGAATCTTTGAAAGGAGTTGAGGTTTCACAAACTTTATTTCCAATCCTATGCTACTATCCTACTCCACTGTCCTAGCTGCAATCCTACTCTACAGTCCTATTCTACAGTCCTTCTCTATACTGGTGTTGGAGAAAACAGTTCTCTGATTCCTGTCTCCTCCTTCCACTCTTTCACTGAAGTGATCAGTGGCACCAGGCTGGACACAGGCTTGGCTGATGTTACAAATGGATGCTGCACAAAGAAAAAAAAAAAAACAAGAATGAACCATTACTTTGCAAGCTAAGAGCCTCAAAGGCAGGGCAATATTTTTCAAAGGAAAAGGAGATTGAATCAGAGTACGTCTAAGGAGCAACAGTGGGGCCACATTGGCACAGCTTGCTGCAAGAGCTGCTATGTGCCCCAGGCCTGGAAATATCTCCGGTCTGAGCATCCTGATCTCTTGAAAGAGGTCCCTGGTCATATTGCAGGGCACTTGGAGCAGATGACCCTTGCAGGCCCTTGCCAGCCCAGCCCAGTCTAGGATTCCTGACTGTTCTCATTTGAACAGCACCAAGAGTGGAGGTGAGGAGGAGGAGGCTCCCCTGATGCCTTGCACTTCAGTGCAGGAGGAGCCCGTCCCTGGGACACTGTTTCCCCTGCAGCCCCTTGGCATTTTACCTGCAGCAGCTCCTTGGCAGACCAGCGCCGCGCCTCGTCTCTCTGCAGGCAGCAGCTCAGGAAGTCACACAGCAAAGGGGAGCGGAGCTTGGGCTGCTGCAGCTTTGGGATCCCTTTGGTGGCTTTCAGGAGTTGAGCCTGAAGAGAAAGGAAACACGAGTTTCTCACCCGCTTCTTTCACGTCTGGAACTGCTCTCCCAGATCCCATTGTTTCAGGTGCACTCTGCAGTGGCACTTTCTGCCGTGGCACAGAGGCAGAGATGACTTTCCTGACCAACAAAACACCCAAAGCCCGATGCAGCCACAGCTTTCCCAGCATCCAGCAGCTCTTGCCTTGGCAGTTGATTTCATTGACTGGCCTTGTTAGTGGAAACAATAGCAGCAAAAGCAGGTTTCCTTCTCTGAGGGTTCACCTGAGCAGCTTGACAGGCTATTTGGAAGAGGGACTTTGCTCTACTAACTCACTCTACTATTTCCAAAGATAATTACATGAAAAGCATCTCTGCAGCTCTTGTTGGTCCCTTAAGCACAGCTGCCATCAAACCAAAGTCATCAAGCTTTTTCCTTGGTTCTTGAAAACAATGGGAATTGCAAGCAAAGAAAGGAAATCCCTCAGTTATTCCTCAGGTAAGGAAACAAACATTTGGAATCTCATCTTCCACACAGACACATGAAGATGCATGCACAAATGTCTTGGGACGAAAATGCCTCTTTGGGCACACAGGAAACACCTGCACCTCCGTCTCTCATCAGACTGCAAATTTCAGCTTCCCTTAGGCAGCAAAAGGAAAATTTTGGTGGTCAAAGCAGAAGAGGGAGAAACGCCATCCATGTGGTAGCCCTCTGCTCATTTGGACACTCAAGTCAATGCATTAATGGCATGGCCATCCTAGAAAGTGCCTGGAAACAAAGGGGTGGGTTTGGCCGGCTCTCCACATGGCCAGGCTTCATCTTAGTGACATGGAGGTGACGGCTTGGGTTAGGAAAGAAAGACGGTCACTGAGTGTTTCAGCAGCACCGCACAAGAAGCACAAGAGACTCTGTGGCCTTCACACCCTCTTGTTAAGGTTTCAGGCAAATTTCCTTGTGAGAAGAATGGGGGTGCACTTCTTCTCTCCAAACCACTGTTTTATAAACATCCTCGGGTTTGGGTTACTTTCCTTCATTTCAGGAAAGATAACACCACTTCTAAGATGCTTGTTTGCTGCTATTAGGGCTGTCTACAAAGCCAAAAGAGCTGGAACGACTTCTAAGCCAAAGCCCAGTGTTGCCTGAGAAGGGAGATTGTTTGCCTGGGCTAAGGCTTGAGTTCCCCCACGGATGCAACCAAAACCCCAGCAGATGCTGATGTGCTGCCGGGACATTTTCAGAAAGGGACTGTGGTGGAAGTAGTTCCAGCGGATGGCAATGGCATTTTGTCCAGTGGCACACACAAAGTGGGATGGGGGAGAAAGACAGCGGGATCAGAGAGTATTTACACCTTACCATGGCAGAATTTTCCTCCCAGTCAGGAGCTTCTCCTTCCACCATTTCAATGACCACGATTCCCAAAGACCATATGTCCACTTTGGGGCCATAGGGTTCACCGTTCACTTCAGGTGCCATCCACTGAAGAGTCCCGACCACCGATCTCCGTCTACTCTGCTCAGGGGTGAGTTGAGCAGAGAGGCCAAAATCAGCTGGGGAGAGAGCAAAAGACCGTTTTTATTTGAATCCTGTGCAATTAGGAAAGCACGCAAAAGAATTTCCCGGTAGAAGTTTGAGAATGTGCTCTTGAATCTCCTGGACAACCGTCCCTGCCTTGTTTCCTCAGGACTTTAGCCAAGGAAATATGGTGCTGGCTGCTTCAGAAATCCCCACATTTTTTACACTGCCTCCAGCAGGGGCTTTTCAAACTTTAGACATGTAGCTCCCTCCCTCTGGAAGGGACACGCACAGAGCAATGCCACTGTGGACTGCTCGAGCCTTGCCATAGGTCTGTGCACGTTGCCACCGCGTGGTCAGCTCACAACAGGCTCCCTGCACTGCCACCAGCGCCATTTTGGGGGGGCTGGCACTCACTCAAAAGCAGCCCCACAGCCCACATATCCCTGGAACGCTGCACCTGCCCAAGAATATACTGACCCAGCTTGACAGAGCCATCCGTTTTGAGAAGGATGTTGAGGCTTTTCAAATCTCTGTGCATCACGTGGTTGGCGTGGAGAAAATGCAGTCCTTGCAGGCACTGAGAGAGAAACCAGAAACAGGAGGGCAAATATCAGTGATGTGATTTCATCACACAAGAAAGGAAACAGCTCTCCAAGATTCCCTCTGCAGGGGAATGAGGAGTAATGGCAGAACACAGTGCCACTGAGGGGAAGAGCTCACTGCTCCAACACAGGCAGAGCAGCACCTTTCTAAAGAAAGGCATGTCAGCTTGCCAAAGAGCAACAGCAACTGCTGGTGTAGACTCTGCCCTGCAAACCAGCCAGGATGACTGCTGCTGCAGTGGATGTGCTCAGAAGCACACAGCACTCTGGCTGCACTGCTAACCTTTCCAGCTGAGGACTCAGAGAAATGAGTCTCTCTTTCTTCTTTGCTGTTCCTTTCAAATGCTCCCACCATCACCACCTTTGCTTTTACAGGCAAGGAATGCAGTGCCAACAGACCAAAGTTTAGAGAGGCAAGATAGAGAAGAGCAAATACAAGAGCCAGAGTGAGAATGCAACAGCAGGAGAGAAGAGGACAAGAACAGAGTCCAGTGAGTGCAGGGGCACTGGCAGGCAGTTCATTTGAGAGGCTCTTGCTTGCCCAGAGCATATCAGCCACACAGAAACAAAGCCTGGCTCATGGAATCGCTCCTGTTCTGAGCCCCTTTCCCAGACAATCCTGCCCAAGCTCTGGGAAGCACAGCTGGGATCCCCGACTGACCTCCCGACTGATGATGGCAATCTCGTCTTCTGTCAGGCGAGTCTTTTGGATTGTGTCGTAAAGACTGCCTCCATCCATGTACTCCATCACCAGCCACAGTTCTTCATGCACAAGGTAGCTGAAAGAAGGGAACAAGGCCATGCAGATGAACATGCATTCGTTGGCTCCTTTGCTTGATTCTTGTTTCTGGGTTGCTTTGTGACAAGGACAGAATTAAAAGAATTAAAGACATTCCCTCCGGGCTGTGGGTTGTTTGCAGTCTGTGCAGTCTCAAGGAGAACAGCACATCTGTCAAAAGGAGATGTCTCTGATGGCCAGCAATCAAAAAGTGCAGTTTAGTATACGCCAAGATGAAAAACCTGTCCCGCGTGGTATTTCTGGAAAGAAGCACCTAGTGTTCCTGGCATGGCCAGCCCTGGAAAAGAGGGGCAACAATCCAAGGGAAATCCTCCCTAGCATGCTTCATCAGCATTGAAGAAACCTTAAAAAATCCATCCTGAGACAACATGGAGGCAGCCAACTTACAGGGTACTGACTTCTTATGGTAGAGTTGATGCAGGTTTTTGAACAATTTTTCAACTATGTGTTGGAAAGCCAGGGATGACTCACGGAGATAAACTGCACTCTCTTCCCATCCATTGGAGATGAGTAGAGAAATAATAATGAAGCAATAATTAACAGCTTTCTTTTCTGCTAGTGTCCAAAGTGGGGTTTTAACCTTGCATACTTTTACTATGTAAACAAACCTTCATGGGATGAGACCATGACCACTCACCCGTCTAAATAATGGACAAGATGGGGACTCATATTCCTCTTCATGACCGTGATTTCAGTAACAATATCCTCCATCTCGCTCGGTCCCCGAAGATAGATTTTCTTGATAGCCACCTAGAATGACATTGAAAATCAGTAACTTTAGAAGTTGGAGGAATGAGACCAAAACACACATGGGGAGAGAGATTTTGCAATGACACCGCCAAGCCGTGCCAAAGTGCCTTGTAATTAGACAAAGGAGTAATTAGGAAGTGACATTCCTACAGCCCATTTCTCTGCTCCTTTGGGGGCCAGATCCAGGACACGTGGCCACTGACCACATTTTGCCTTGTCCACTTGTTAGCAATGGTGTGTCAACTCTCACCCCCCCAAAGCTCTGAGCACACTCTCTGTCTGTCTGTACTTGAGAAGAAGTAATGCGTGACTTGGTACTCTGTGGATACATCTCGGGCTATAGGCAGGGCTTGGGGCTTTTAGGGACACCTTGCAGATCTCTCCCTACGTGCAGTTCCCAAGTGCAGCACTGCAGGTGGCTAAGGAACTGCCAGGAACATTCAGATGTATTTGCTGGCAGCCAGAAATGAGAATTCAGGACTCTGAAGCCGTAGCCCCAGAGAGCAGTGAGATGCTCCTTTGTTGGAGCATCTGAGAGCCAGGGAGAGCATCCTTCTCTGAAAGGAACCGCTGTCCTCCTTGCCTTCCTTCTGGCAGCTGAGCAGGACAAAGACTGCCCCAAATGCAGTTGGCAGGCTGGCACCATGTAAGAGACGGTCCGAAGATCCCTCATCTGCCTCACGACCATCGTCAAGGACAGAGACTGAAACCCCTAAAAGGGACTTTAAAATCTCAACACAGGAGTTCTGGCCTGGCTGAGGTGGGATGTTGGCCAAGTGCTGCCTGCAGGTGTGTTCGATGGAAAAACCCAGCACCCATATCGGAACATCAGAATCTGAGCAGAAACAATGGGCAAGTCACGGTGAAGTGACTGCGCCTGCTGACTTGTACTGGTTGACACTGTACCTGCTGACGACCGACTTGTTCTGGGTTCTCTAAACGAACACATTGCAATGATTTCCCCCACCTGTTTGGCCAACTGCCTGTCGCTTCGGAGAGGACTATAAAAACCCTGGAGACCCCCTCTCACTTTTGTGATCACCCCACTGGAGAAACTCGCGTCTATAGGCATCTTCAAAAGCCTCGAGGACTCGACCCTCCATGTTGGTAGCTATAATCCCCTTCCCCTCTTTTCTGTTTTTCTAACTATTCTCTTTTTCTCTCCCTACTATCGCATTTGTTGGCACTAAATAAAGGTGCATTTGTGATTGAGTAAAACTGAGTTTGTCCCCCGCTGTGTCTTTTGTGCTCTGAGATCCCTAAAACGAACCATCACGAACCCCGCTTGTGTGAGCGGATCGTGACATTAAATTGGCGTCACGGACAGGATCTTGATGGACAGAGGGGTTGCGGGTTTTATATAGTTTGTAACAGGGGAAGGACCCTCGTCTCAGCCGCACCTAGCACGCCACTTCGGTGAGCGCTGTTAGAAAGCAAGGGGGGCCAGGGAAAATTCCCGCAAACTGTATACACCCAGGCGTGTAGCACTCCCTGTCATCAGGATTTCACAAAAGGATCTCATTGTGCAAAAGATGGGACTGTAGTTAGGTTTTGTTTTTTTTTTTTGTGTTTTGGGCTGCTTGGTGTAGTTGAGGAGACAACCATTTGTAACTAAGGTGAACCTCCCAGGCAGTTTTGGTCTCCTCGCCCATTCCAGGGAAGCGAAGGGAAACACAGTTTTAGCTGTGCCTTTGGTGTAACTTTAAGCATACCTCCCTGAGAGTGGTTTTGGTCCCTTCACAAAATGAGTGAAAAACATAAGAATGCATTTTATGCTTTGCTAGCAAAACATAGTGCTAGACCTTCTCCAGACGGAGAAAGGTGGGCACAGAATAATTGGTTTAACTTTGAAAACATTGTAGATAGAATATATTCTTTACAACATGATGCTAGATACAAACTGGGCAGAAATAAAACCATTCTTTGCTCAGTTTTGGGGGCCTGCCTTTCGGCAGCCATAGAGACCCGTTCTGAGCGGGTAAGTGAAGAAAAAGCAGTAATAGAATCCCTGCAAAATTTGGTAGAAGCTTTGCAAAAACAATTAGAACAGGAAAGAAATCAGAATTATTTTCTGCAGATTTCCCTTGCAGAAGGGCGAAGTAAAAACTTAAAATCTGTAGATTCACCCACAGAAATAGAAGGAAAGGAGACATACAACATTAAACAAATATACCCTCAGAAAGAATTAGTACACATGCAAAATTGTGGGGAACACTGTTGCTCCAACTTGAGACCTCTCATCAAAACAGAATATAATTATATAAATGAAGAGGATCATGATCCCCACAAAACCACCAAAGAAATACCATACACGGCCACTGAATTAGCTAAATTAAAGAAAGAATACTTCCGCCTCCCTAGTGAATCAGAGATGGAGTATGTTTTTAGAGTTTCCCTCACAGGGGGCGACCAAATTAAATGAAGTGAACAAGAAGCAAGTGGCTACTGGGGACATGGAGTTTTCTTAACAACAGGAAACACACATGCTCCATGCTCCCTGACACAGCGTGCAGCTCACTGGGCAGGGGGGTTAAACCCCCTTGAGAGGGGCGACCCTCTGGCAATAGTCGGCACCTCAGACCAACTCCTAGAAAACATACACAAAGCTGCATGCTTGCAAATGATACAGGAAAGAAAATTAATCTCTGGCTGTGAGTCACCAATGCAACAGCCTGTCAAACCTGAGATTATGACCCCTTTAATTCGAGGTTTGCCAGAGTTTCTTAAACCAACAGCAATTCTTCAAAAAACAATGGCATCTATCTCTCCGGTAGATAGACTTGAAAGATTTCTTAGACATACAAGAGATCAAACTGGTTCCACTGACTCCACTGACTCCCCACCTTTTACAACTTCTAGCACACAATATAACAGCAGTCATAAACTTTGGACATGGAGTGAGGTAGCAGAGGAGTTAATAAGTTACAGTAGAAAATATGGACCAGTGAAGGACTCAGAGGACAAACCAGAAAAACCCAGAGGAGTCAGGCACATTGCTTCTCCTAATGAAAAATCAGAAAAGGGAAAACAAATTTCCAACCGGCAGCAACTGTGGTCACTAGGACTGAAAAGGGGAGTGCCGCAAAAAATTATGAATAAATTGCTTTATGATAAATTGGCTAAAATAATTTCTAATTGGCCCTGTCCCAAACCCATTGTGTTGGAATCATCCAACCAACAACCCAGCGCACCTCCTCTTCCACAAACCTTGGGCAACAAGCCACAGCACTCCCTAGCACAAATTTTAAACAATGAGACACAGCAAGTGGGGGGTGTTCAACAGAAAATAACTTCCCACTTAGAAAGCCTTGGTTTGCAGATCTCCTCAGAGAAAATACAAAAACCTTCTCAAGAAGTAAAATTTTTGAGTATCTGGTGGAAAGGAGGTATGACATGCATCCCACCTGACACCCTAACCTCCTTAGATCAAATTAAAGTGCCTGAGTCCAGGAAAGATCTACAGCATGCCTTGGGATTATTAGTGTTTTGGGGAAAACACATTGCAGATTTTTCAATTTTTGCCAAGCCTCTTTATGATTTGTTGAGAAAGGGAGTAAAATGGGACTGGAGCCCTTCTCAGGAAGAAGCATTACAATTGTTGATTTTTGAAGCAACAGCTCATCAGGCCCTAGGCCCTATCCACCCAACAAATCCTTTTCAGGTAGAATGGGGATTTGCTTCCTCAGGGTTGTCAGTACACATATGGCAGTGGGGTCCTAAGGGTCCGACACGGCCTGTTGGTTTTTATTCCTGTGGTTTCAGAGATGCTGAAAAGAGGTATACTACCTGGGGAAAAGGCTTGTTTGTGGTTAGCCTAGCTCTCATAGAAGTAGAGAAGATTATACAACAACAACCAGTTGTTTGGAGAGGGCCTTTCCAAGTTTTTAAGTCAGTCACTACTGGGACTCCCCCCCCTGACGGAGTGGCCCAAACAGCCTCAGTAAGAAAGTGGTATGCTCAGATTGAACATTATTGTAACATCTCAATAACCGAAGGAGCAGTGAAAAAACTGGCAGTACAAGAAGCAGAAAACTTGGATGGCATCCAAGACAAACCTGCCTCAGTCATTACCCCTCCCTTTTCCCCCGAACAGTCAGCAATTCCTTGGTTTACTGATGCTTTTCCTTTTGGCCCAACAGCTCCAAGCATAGTTCCCTCACTACGGGGACCAAGTGATTCCAAGAATCCAGCACGTTACCCTAGACAACCTGTTTTGGTGGACCTCCCCACGGTGGGAGAGGTACCACAAGTGCTAAAACCCCCTCTGAATAAATACACATGGGTAACCTTTGATGCTCTAGAGAAAGAGTATCGAATAAATGCACACTGGAGAATTTCCATCATTCTAACTTTCTGCCTTCTGGTGGCAGATTCTGTTGTGCTTACTTTTTGCAGGAGAACTCCGAGGGACATGAAGGCCATATAAACCATGATAAATATTTTAAATTGGGAATTTTTAGAAGTATTAATGAAAAAATTGGCTGCCAAAACTAGAGATTTGACCAAATTACAACAACCATTGTAGTTATCCTTATTGGCTTTGAGGACACATCAGTGGTTGCTATCAAACATATTACCAAATTGGGAAAAAGTGAATGTGAATGATCACAAATTGATAATTGATACACTTGGTGCCACACAAAGCAATGTCTCTTTGGCTCTTGGCTGCATCCAGACACAGCTTTGGATGCAGACAGTTGTTGCCTCAATCATAAGGGAAGGAAAAGAAGGCATTTTTCCTACTGAAATTCAGAAAATAATTTGGGACAATGCAAATGATTTTGAAAAGGAATTCCAATCCTGGTGGAAATTAGTAAACTTTACCTATAACCCCAATACCAACACAGTTACAGCTTTTGTGTTAACCATATGTAATGCCTCTGTACACTCGATATTTCCTATCATTGCATTAGGACTGAATCATGATGGAGCTATTCTCTATGCTTTTGAGCACAGAGAATGGGCCCGTCAAAATGGCGAGAGATGGCAAACTGTTAATTTAGAATCATGTATTGTTCAGGAACAGTAAGGTTTCATCTGTGAGAGTAATGCAATCATAGCTCAAGACATTTGTCTGGACACTGAACAAAATATCTGCCACTTTGAAATTCACCCTAACCAGACTTCTGAAACAGTGCTAGTATATATAGGCAATGGCTGTGCATGCTTTAAAACTGCTTGTAATGTAGTGTTTGTAGACGAAATAGTAGTGAATCTTAAGAATCACTCAAATTTTTGTATTTGTAACTTTACCACAATTACAAGATGTGACTTTTCTTACTCAGCCCCAGTTACCTTTTATCACCTTTTACAATCTGATTATACAGTGATGCACAAATTATTGCCTCCCCCTATTGGGATGAATCTTATTTTGGTGAAGCAATTGTTGCTTCATCAGGATTTAATTGAGATTTTGGAAAAGATCAAGAAAAACAGACAGAAAACCCTGGTAACTATTCCTTACAAAGTGAGAAAAATACATCATGTCATGGAAAGGGTAAGAAAAGATGCTGAACACAGGTGGTGAGATACCCTTTTTGGGTGGTCACCTACGGCTACAGGTATCCTGAACAAAGTGTGTTATCCCATTGTTGTTTTTTTTTTATTTTGGTTTTGTTTAGTTTTGTCTTATCAGTCATTTTATACATCCTAAATTGGAAAATGATGAATTAATACCCCTTTTGCAAAAGACCCTCCCAAAGTTATTGACACGAGATGTACTACCCTAACAGTAAAAATTAGGCCTCCAACAGCAGATTAATTTGAAAATGTTAATTGCTTGTTTTGATTATTGTTATTTGTTTTAATTATGTTATATTGTAATCAAAATTAAGCTTTTGTTTGAAAATTGTTATAACTTTAAGAAATTTTATGATTTGTTCTAATTATTTTGATGAAATTGTTTTAATCAATATTGATTGATTTTGTTTTGTTTCTATTTCCTTTTCCTATTTCTCTCTCTCTCTCTCTCTCTCCCTCTCTCTCTCTTTCACACACACTCTCTACTGTCCCTGTTTTTTCCGGGATATGCTACTGACATGGACGAGTCCTGAAGACTTCGCAAGACTACGGAACCCTGCAGAAGGAGCTCTCTTGACGACAATCGTGAGTCACGGGGTGGTGTAAGAGACGGTCCGAAGATCCCTCATCTGCCTCACGACCATCGTCAAGGACAGAGACTGAAACCCCTAAAAGGGACTTTAAAATCTCAACACAGGAGTTCTGGCCTGGCTGAGGTGGGATGTTGGCCAAGTGCTGCCTGCAGGTGTGTTCGATGGAAAAACCCAGCACCCATATCGGAACATCAGAATCTGAGCAGAAACAATGGGCAAGTCACGGTGAAGTGACTGCGCCTGCTGACTTGTACTGGTTGACACTGTACCTGCTGACGACCGACTTGTTCTGGGTTCTCTAAACGAACACATTGCAATGATTTCCCCCACCTGTTTGGCCAACTGCCTGTCGCTTCGGAGAGGACTATAAAAACCCTGGAGACCCCCTCTCACTTTTGTGATCACCCCACTGGAGAAACTCGCGTCTATAGGCATCTTCAAAAGCCTCGAGGACTCGACCCTCCATGTTGGTAGCTATAATCCCCTTCCCCTCTTTTCTGTTTTTCTAACTATTCTCTTTTTCTCTCCCTACTATCGCATTTGTTGGCACTAAATAAAGGTGCATTTGTGATTGAGTAAAACTGAGTTTGTCCCCCGCTGTGTCTTTTGTGCTCTGAGATCCCTAAAACGAACCATCACGAACCCCGCTTGTGTGAGCGGATCGTGACACACCAGTCTGTGCTTCTTGTGCCTTTGCAGCACAGCTCTAGCCACAGCTGCAGCCGCAGCTGACACGAGACAGGAAAGCCCTGGAGAGCAGCAGAATCTGCAGGGGCTCTTGACATTTACCTCTCCGCCCGTGGCAGTGTCGATCGCTCTGCAAACCTCTCCAAAAGCCCTAGAAACAAAACAGCAGCAAAGAAAGGAGAAGCCATTTAGACCTTGGAGTGAAAGCCAGCCCAGACAGGAGATGTCTGCTGGAAATGCCTCCAACCTGCAGCATGCAGGAGGGCACTGCCAGAAGGCAGATGATGCATGTTCCTCTCCAGTGCATGGGCACTGGGCCTGTTTCTGAAGCATTGGGGTTTAGTGCCTCAGCTCCAAAGGCCAGGTGATTCTTTCATCGTGGATTTCAGTTTCTAAACTGGGCGGTTTTTATCCTCACCACAGACTATTTCTTCCAGCAAACTCTTGGGAAGAAATTCTCCATAGAAGTGTTATCTGACTTCTATGATAGGGGGTAGGTTGCTGTTTCTGGCAATGAAATAGAAGTGTCTTTGATAATGCCTTCTGACCACACTTTCAAATTCTGGCCGGTACTGAGAGATGGGGCAGACTAACCCCAGTGTCTGAATATGTTTGCAGCTTGCCTGACTTCACACTTGACAGATATTCCAGCAGCAAATCAGCTGCCCCATGACTGTGTAGAAGCAACTGTGGTTGGACTCACCCTCTGCCAACAATTTCCTTTTCGGTGTATTTCCTCCGGGGATTTTCTGTGCTCACCATTTGCCCTGAGGGAAACAAAATGCAAAATGCTCACTTGAAAGCAGACATCCCACTATCCAAGAGATACAAAAGGCAGCCCTGCTGGGGCTCTACAGTCTGGCCTTCTGAGTCCTTTGTGGCCAGCTGGGTAACAACAACAACAACAACAACAACAACAATTGCAACAAGACAGGCAGCTCTGCAGTACAAGCAGGTCAGCACAGAGAATGATTTTCTACAGTCCTTTGAAGAGATGCCTTGGCAGAAAACAAAGCACAGGGAGATGCATTCCCAGGAGAGGAGGGCATCTTCCCCACCTTGCAGCAGTTTCCCAAAGGAATGCCTTTCCCTTTGTAAACCCAAGCAGCTCATGCTCTAACCAACCCCAAGGGGCCTTCAGCAGCAGGACCCTCACCCTTGATGAGCAGGCTGAGCTGGAAGACGCCCTTGCCCGTGGCCCACGTGAAGAACCACACTGCTTCTCCTGCCCCTGACAGCAGGGATCAGTCCCTGCCATTGCACTCGCCCTCTCAGCCCCGCACACGTGCCCACCTTCCCGCAGCGGGCAAGGGCAGCAAGGACAGCAGTGCTCCTCAGGTGCCGGCGGGACACGGACAGCTGCCCAGAGGAGATGCTGACCCTCTGTGAGCCCAGCCCAGGCCGTGCAGGAGCCGGCCCAGAGCAGGGGCTGCTGCCTCGGGGCAGCTCCGCGCTGCAGCGGCCGGCCGGCAGCGGCACTCTCCCAGCTAAGGAAGGCTCCAGCCTCGGCGCTCACACCAGCCCTCAGGGCCAGGGCAGCCACCGCCACAAAGCTGCCAAAGCCCAGGCACCAGCACTGACAAGCAATGGCAAGAAGGCACGGCCACACCCAGCCCCTTCCAAGCTGGTGCCCCCACTGAGAACACAGCAGGATTGGCTTGGAGAGCAGACACACCCAGGTGCACGTCAGTGCCCTTTTGTGCCAACAGGTGATGGGAGGCAGAGAGTCAGCTGGGCTCTCTTCTCAGCCCCACCAGGTCTTATCTGAGGGCACAGGACGGGCAGCTGCTCTGGGCAAGAAGCAGCTTCAATGACTTGTGCTGTACAATCACAAAGGGCACTGAGATGAGGAGGATCAATGGGTCCAGCTATGCTGACACATGCTCACAATACACTGTCCCTCAGAGAAGAAAGACACAAGACGTACTCATGAACCCCAGGAAGTCATCCTCCTCATACTCCATCTCCTGTTGCTGAGCAGCAGCTTTGTCAGTGCTGGAGATGAAGGAACTGCCCAGGCTCCACTGCTCAGCTGGGCCAGGCCAGGCCCCTTCAGGTGACACTGCTGCTCCTGCTGCTGCAGCTTCAATAGAAGAGCCTGTGGAGATCTGAGACAACAAAAGAGTTTGTGTCAGAAAAGTGGCTGGCAGAGATTAGCCCCAGATCCCATTTTAAATGCAAGCCCTTAGGAAGGTGCTGTCAGCCAGTGACTGGGAGCTGCTGTCAAGCTCAGCTTTTTCACCTTTCTGCCCACAATTCACATTAATTCAGCCACTTCTTTCTGCTTCCCTGCCCACCTCTGCTTCCATTTTACCAAAAGAACAACCTGGCAACCAAGGCACCAAAATCCCTGACTTGAAGCAGAAACTCCACGTCCCCAGTGTGTCTCTGAAATGCTCCCAGGTAAGCACAGCCAAGAAGCTCGTGGGGACAAACCGCCCCAAAAAGCTTGTGTTGTCACATCAATACTTTTTGTGCCTGTGGGTACTTGGCGAGTCTGTGGAGGGGGACAGGTGTCCCCAGACCACAGCGTCCCCTACGTATCCACCAAGGCTGAGCACAGTGCCTTTGACATGCTCCCTCCTCTGCAGACAGGGAACCTTCCTGCTCCAGGCTGGCCTCTATCAGAATCCCAGCAAGCTGGGGCCTAAACATGGCAGCTCAAAGCCCATTTTCCGGCTGTCACTGGCTGAGGGGAATGGCTAGGTCTGGCAGGACTGCAGCACTCGGCATCCTCAGCCACCAACAGCAAGAGCTGGCTGCTCAGAAACTTGCAGCTCTGCCTCGCACTAAAGACAGCGCCCTCCAGAAGTGGCGCTTACCGTCTTGGAAAGTTGCGGCTGTGGTGTGACCACAGCTGGAGCCTTGTGGTCATTTGGCTCCTCTTTGCCTTCTCGTCCAGGAGCAGAGGAAGCCAGAGGAGAGTCTGCTCTTGGTTCTGGGATCTGTGGACAGACAGGAGCGTTAGACACAGGCCATGACCTATCATTTAGAACCTTCTTTCTCTTCAGCTCTAGAACCAGCTCTACTAAGCACAAATCATCAACTTGCAGAGCAAGGGGATTCTAAGTCCCTCAGACTAAATTCTAATGGGCTGATTCAACTGGACACTGCAAATTGCTCCAAATTACATATTCCCCCCTGACTACTATCAGGAAGCACATTCTCTCTGCAAAACTTATCTTTTAGTTCTTTTAAAGCTCTGAAATGGAAAATTAGGAAATAGGCAGTGATGCCTTTGCTCTTGCTGCTGTAGACATGGAAATGGATTTTCTTGCAGCCTACTCAGCTGGCCCTCTACACTCTACTGCCACAGGCCAAGCTCACAGCTTGCTGCACAATTCTTAAACGCCAAGAACATCAAATGTTCTTTCCTTACTCACCTTGGGATCAGCACCTCTGAATACCCGGCTCAGGTGACCTGCAGTGGGCAAGGGAAAATGAAGCAGATGCTTTGAGAAAACTGGAGACAACCAGAGCATTTTTAGAAGACCTTCCAAGGCCTCCCAGTCTACATTTTCAAAGTTGTCCTGCTTGACCCAGCAAGGGAGGAATTGGCAAACTCTGCTGCCACAGACTCTCCAACAGAGGGAACGCAACCCCTGCAGGCTCCCTTGCAAATGCTGCCCGCACGGCCGTGGCTACACACACCCCCTTTGGAGCTGAACATGTTGACAGGAGCTTTACCCAAGCGGCATCTGGATGGCCTTTCTGTTTCCAAATGAACTCAGTCACTAAGAAAGAGCAGGAAGACACAAAAACCAGGTTAGGTGACACTCAGGGAAAACCTCTACTTACCTGCCAGGTTAGTTAGGAAATAGCAGGAATAGGCAACTCCATAAACAGTGAAAACTGCAGCGGCGAGTTGCCCAATCATTGTGGCAACTGCTGTGCAAGTTTGCAGACTGCGCTCTAACGCTAGCTAAAAGAAGTCTCCTGTCAGTCAGCAGCTGCCCCCTGACAAAAGCCTCAAGCACAGGACCAAGTTCCTGCACTGAGCAAGGCCAAGAGCTGCTCTGACACCCCTGAGGCCTTCCGTGCACCAAGGCAACCTTGTGATGTCACCACGACCACGTGACAACCGTGCCCTGACATCACAAAGCAAACGCTCTGCCTTGATCTGGATGGATGGAGGAGGGCACGTGGACTCGACTACTGAGGACTCATTGCAGATGCTAGAATTAAGGGCTGTCCTTTGGATCATTATGAATTGGCCTGATCAGGGTGTAAATATTGTCACAGACTCATGATACGTAGTAGGGGTGGTGCTGCGGATTGAGGATGCATTGATAAAGGATATAAAGAATGACAGGTTATGGGAACTTTTGAGGCAGCTGAGGCAAGCTGTTCGGCTGCGCTCAGCTCCTTTTGCGATTTTGCATATTCGAAGCCACAAATGGTCAGAAGGTTTGGGTCAGGGTAATGCCATAGCTGATCAGTTGGTTTCTGTTGCAGTACCACAAGACGGATTTCAGCAGGCACGTATTGCTCATGAGACTTTTCACCAGAATGCGCGAGGCCTAAAGAAACAGTTTCGCATATCTCTGAATGATGCCCGTGGTATTGTCAGATCCTGTCCTCTCTGTAGTCAGCATGGGCCTGGAATAGGGATGGGAGTAAACCCACGGGGCCTTGGACCCAATCAGATCTGGCAAATGGATGTAACTCACGTATCCTCCTTTGGTAGATTGAAATATGTGCATGTTACAATTGATACTTTCAGTAAATTTATTTGGGCTTCAGCGCAGCCGGGAGAGAAAGCTCTCCACGTGGTACGACACCTAACTACTTGCTTTGCGGTGATGGGGGTGCCAGAACAGATTAAGACAGATAATGGCCCTGCATATGTGAGCAGCAGGATCCAAAGGTTCTTACAGAAGTGGGGTGTGACACACATCACAGGTATCCCACATTCACCAACAGGTCAGGCGATTGTGGAGCGAGCCCACCAAACACTCAAGGATTATCTGTTAAAATATAAGGAGGAGGTGGATGCGCAGACCATGCTATCAAAAACACTATTTGTATTAAACTATCTGTGTGTAATGGGGGACCACTCGGAGCCCCCTGCGGTCATCCACTCAGGCGGAGTAAAGGAGGAAGCAACTAAGCCATTGTTTAAAGTCATGTACCGAGATCCCAAAACTGGAGTATGGGAAGGTCCCGCAGAGGTTCAGTACATGGGTAGAGGTTATGTTTGTGTTCTTACCCCCACAGGGCCCCAATGGATACCTAGTAAATGGATCCGTCCTGCTAATGACCCTGCAAGAGCGACATCGATACTGGACAGCCAGGGTTAGAGGGGGTACACTTAATTGAAGACTTAAGGGCAAGAGAAAACCTACAACTGCTCTGGCAGTTTGACAAGGTAGTACAGAGAGATCACTCCATGTCAATTCATACCCAAATAGCTAAGTTGTAAGAACTCACTAGTCATTTGCAGCAAGACACAGGCTTGGGTTTAACAGATTGGCTATGATCTTTCGGGCTAGGGCCTTGGATAACCTCCCTACTGCAACATGTAATCAATATTGTGATTGTTATTATACTGCTTGTACTTTTTGTATCTTGCTTTTTTTGCTGCTTGCAACAGATGATGTATCGCATAGCAGAAACAGTAACTACTCGACACGCTGCGTTTGCTGCACAAAATAAAAAAGAGGGAATTGTTGAAGAATGGTTAGCAGAGCAAGGCCACGGATCATTAGAGGCCTCATGGCCCGATACCAAGTGCTAGCAGCCTACGCGCTGCTAAGATAAGCTGTCCTTGGGACAGCAGTAAGCACAGATACAGGCCAAAGATAAAAGAACTTGTGCTTAATAGAGCGTAGCAGTAAGCACGTATACAAAGTTTTCAGCATGCCAAGGGGAGGAACCTTCTCACGCTTGATATAGCCAATCAAGTATAGATGAGTAGTGTATGCTAACCAATTATAATTTGACAAGTATGCTGAATGCTTGGGGCAAAAGTATAAGAACGGATGTTATGAGCAATAAAGTTGAACAATGCTTTACCAATCATATTGATTGATTGCATTCTTCCCTCGCCGAAATCCTCCGCAGTGCAGCACATCCTGCGTAGGAGATGGTCCTGGTGTCCCAGAGGGAATTGTGCATGGCTTTGGGGACAGTGGTGCAGATGGAGCCCAGGTCGCTGAGGGCCAGGTTGAGCAGGAAGAAGAACATGGGGCTGTGCAGGTGGTGGCCGCAGGCTACGGCGCTGGTGACAAGGCCGTGGCCCAGGAGGGCAGCCAGGGAGATGCCCAGGAAGAGGCAGAAGTGCAGGAGCTGCAGCTGCCGCGTGTCTGCCAACGCCAGCGGGAGGAAGTGGCTGATGGAGCTGCTGTTGGACATTTGCTGTGGCTGCATATGGGCACGTGTTCATGGATAAAGGACAGTGACAAGTCAGGGCTGGCTGCTTTGAGCCAAACCCGTGCCATTCCCTGTAGCCTGTCCTGCTGGTGTTGGTGTCTTTGGGGCGGACCCTGACTGCCGACAAAACAGCAACACATTCGCTTAAGAGCTGGACTAGGTCAGTGCAAAAGATGGCGGCCAGGGCTGAGGGAGCCACACACAAGATGGCGGCCGGGGCTGGAGAGCCACACACAAGATGGCGGCTGGGGCTGGGCTGCCAGGGCGGCTGATCTCACTAGGAGGCGCAGCCTCAGCCCTCTGGCTGCCATCCTGTGTGGGGCAGGCTGAGCCCCCCTGCAGTGCCTGTTGAAATGGACATTAACGGACACCCGGGAAAAGGACACGGTCTGGCACCTTTGCTCTGTGCACACAAACATAGACCAGCCAGTTTGGAACGCCAACTGGCAGTACTTTGATGTCAAGGCAATTCAAATAGGTGAAAATACGAAACTCCAGGCATTGAACGTTTTAAAATAAAAACTTTTTTTTTTTTTTTTTTTTTTTTTTTTTTTTTGAAAGAGGGCTAAAAGCACTCCTTGTGCACATGGACTCCAATTAGCATCAAGCAGCATCACAAGTGGTTTCGTCCAGGCAGGAGTCACAGTCACTGTGAGGTGATGAAAACGGAGATGGGATCTGCTTGAGGCGGATGGTGCAGCGGCTGCGCACCTGCGACGTGTATCCCTCAGGGTACCTATTTCTTTAGAACACTATGAAGACTAGAGGGAATTGAAAGTCCACTGCAGTTTAGGTTGTTCTTCACGAGATTGTTCAAGTCGAGCACAGCCATTCTGTTCAGCAGACACACGGGCAGGGGCTTCTTGGTGCGCTGCTCTGGCACCCATTCTTTGGAGGAGGGGATTGCAGGAAAGAAGAAAAGAAGCTCATCAACTACTGAAGAGGAAGAGTCACTGACAGGAAGCAGTGGGTTAAGAAATGTGAGGGGGAAAAAGACAGAAAACATGAGGTGATAAGTGTGAGAAATGGGAGAGGAAAAAGGAGGGAAGTGTGAGGGAAGAAAAGCGTAGGAAACCTGTGTGGGAAAGGGTGAGAAAACGGAGGGGGAAATGGTGAAGATGTGAGTGAAAGTAGGAGAGGAAGGTGAGAGGAGGAAAAGGCAGGACATATGATGGGAAAATTCTAAGAAACATGATCAGGGAAGGCTGAAAAACATAGAGGAAAAAATGGAGGGAAATGTGAGGGGAAGAGAGTGAGAAAATTACTGGCAGAGAGAGAGAAACAGGCAGCAAATGTGAGGGGAACATTGTGAGAATCCTGAGGGGAAAAGAGGGAGAAACCAGAGGGCAGAAAAAGGCAGGAAACATTAGGGGGGAAAAAAGGGTGGGAAGTTGGATGGGAAAAGTGGCAGAAAACAGGAGTGAAAAAAGGGCAGAAAATGCTAGAGGAAAAGTAGAAGCAACATGAGGGGGAAAGAATGATAAACGTGAGGGGAAAAGTGGGAGAAATGTAAGAGGGAAAGCCTGGGAAACATGAGGGCAAAAGTGAGAAACATGAGGAGACAACTTGGAGAAAAATGACTGAGGAAAGGAGAAAAGCATGAGGGGAGAAAAGGGCAGGATAAGTGAGGGGAAAATTGTGAGAATCGTGAGAGAACAAAAAAGCAGGAAAAAGCGGGAAGTTGGGGAAATGTGAGAGGCAAAGCGTGAGGAAAGGGAGCTGAAAAGGGTGGGGAAAATGAGTAAAACTTGGGAGGCAAACATGAGAGGAAAACTGTGAGACTCGAGAGAGGGAAGGGGTGGAAATGTGAGAGGGAAAAGAACAGGAAATGTGAAGGGAGAAAAGGAGAGAAGGCAGGATTGGCATGACAGCTGAAATGATTCCTAACACATTCCCCCATGCATTTGCCCATTTATTGCACTAGCCCAGGGCTTCTCTGTATGTCCGTCTCCCCCTGTGCCTTGATTCCTGTTCGGAAGCAGTAGAAGTGCAGGATGTGCCCACCAGCAGGAGCTGCTCCAAGCTGGGAAGGGGCCAGGTGGTGCTGATTTCCAGAGGCTTCTGTGTCCCAGGTGAGGCCAGGGCAGGAGTGGGTTGAAAGGTGCTGCTGCTGCTCCTCTGTGCCAGAGAGCCCTGGCCGGGCAGGGCACGGCGCCCACTGCACTGCGGGCTCTTTCTCCTGCCACAGCTGGGCACACCTGGCAACAAATCATGACGACTTGTGGGGAAACCAAGGGCTTTGTGGAGGCTGCCTTGCTCTGCACACACCCGGGCCACCTGCAGCACAGAGCTTTGGCCCCCAGAAAGGTAAACCCGAGGGGAACAGCTGGAAAAGGTTTCATTTTCACCTGTCAATAGATGACTTTATTTCAGTGCTGGGTGCGTGGGGAATCACTTTCCTAACACGTGCTCAGCCAGAAATCCCACCTGCTCATTTGTAACCATGGAAACAAGACCTACTCATTACTTTGCTGAAACTCACAGGCTAAACATTCCCTCAAATTAGTTGACATATTTAAATCACTTCTCAGAAGTTACTGACAGGAGAGTAGGGCTCTCTTGAGAGTCTCAGATGGTCATTTGGGGAACATCCCATTGCTGCAATTCTCCTCTGATGCTCAAGAGCCTCCTACAACCACTCTTTTCCCCTTGAATGCATTCCAGCTGCATTCTTGGGAAGACTATTCTCAAGGCTAAGGTAGTCACTTGCACACATCAATCACTGCTCTGGAGGAATAGAGGGCTCAACAGTCTGTTAATGCAAAGGGAATTCACAATTTGTTACAGTTCAACATTTTCTCAAAACCTGCCTTCTCTGGGCATTGCTCACAAGCATTTCTTTAATTCACCTTGAAAATGTTTTTGCTGACTGAAGCCACATTGTGTCTTTCCTTCAGCAATTCAGAAGAAAAACACAAACTGCCTGCTGAAACCCTTCTGCTCCCTTCCAAATCAGTTCACTGCTCAAGCACGAGCCACAGGCTCCTGCCCGATTCCCTCTGTGAGATAGGAGGTAATATTTTGCTGCAGCTGCAGGGTTATGAGAAGAAAGAACGAAAGCTGTTGGTTCTTGGGGTTGTTATTTAGGGTTTGGGTTTGTTCTAGTTGATTTGTTGGGTGTTGCTGTGAGCTGGGAGAGGGGCCAGCGTGAAGACCAAACCAAAAGGGAAGTAGGAGAAGAGGGGAGGGGACAGAAAAGGAGGCGGTGGGGACAGAATACAAGTTTCCTATTTCCCAGCCAAAGGGAAAGGGGACACGGTTCGCCCTGGGCTGGGAAAGGCAATAAAAAGCAGCATTTTCTGTGTGTGTGTTGTGCGTGTGTTTGGCTCTTGGGAGAGGGAGATAGACACCCAGCTCAGGTGAATCCATCCTAAAAAACAGTTCTCTTTGGCTTTGATGACGTTGTCACCCCATTAAATTTCATCTGACAGTTGGCTCCTCTCTAACACCTCTCTATCTCCCAGCAGCTCAGGGCTGCATTGCACAGTGCTTGCTGTGTGCCAGAGAGCTCAAAGCAGGCTGGCCTGGCGCCCCGGAATATTTCTGCAGAACACTCTGTATTTCACTCTTTTGCTCTGGCTCAGTGCACAACTCCAGCACTGCAGGCGCTTCCTCCCAGAGCCGTGTGAGGCCCCGGCTCCTGCAGATGTGAGCTGACAAGCTGTCCCTGCCTGCCGCTGGCCTCGCTTCCCCCGGCAGAAGCGCCGTGCCTGAAGGAGGCTGCCCTGTGCCGGAGCCTGCGGAGCAGCCCGGCTCCCTCCCCTGTGCCCAGAGCGCTGCACACACTGCTCACCTTGGCCAGGAGTTAGAGGGCAGCCGGCACAAGGGTGGCAATCCTCAGCCAGGCCTGCAGCCCTCGCCTGTGGTTTGCCTTTCTCTGCTCCTGTGCACGCTCCGGACGGCCGATGCCACCGGTCTGTGCTGTGCCCAGCACGGCCACGCTTCCCCTCGGGAGAGCCTTCCCCACTTTCCAACTGTACCAAAGAAGCCATCAATGTCACTCTCCACCTCTAAGAAAAAACTGACACTTCAGAAGAAAATGTTGAGCTTTGTCAGAGGCTCAGAAGGAGGGGAATCTTTGAAAGGAGTTGAGGTTTCACAAACTTTATTTCCAATCCTATGCTACTATCCTACTCCACTGTCCTAGCTGCAATCCTACTCTACAGTCCTATTGTACAATCCTTCTCTATACTGGTGTTGGAGAAAACAGTTGTCTGATTCCTGTCTCCTCCTTCCACTCTTTCACTGAAGTGATCAGTGGCACCAGGCTGGACACAGGCTTGGCTGATGTTACAAATGGATGCTGCACAAAGAAAAAAAAAAAAAAACAAACAAGAATGAACCATTACTTTGCAAGCTAAGAGCCTCAAAGGCAGGGCAATATTTTTCAAAGGAAAAGGAGATTGAATCAGAGTACGTCTAAGGAGCAACAGTGGGGCCACATTGGCACAGCTTGCTGCAAGAGCTGCTATGTGCCCCAGGCCTGGAAATATCTCCGGTCTGAGCATCCTGATCTCTTGAAAGAGGTCCCTGGTCATATTGCAGGGCACTTGGAGCAGATGACCCTTACAGGCCCTTGCCAGCCCAGCCCAGTCTAGGATTCCTGACTGTTCTCATTTGAACAGCACCAAGAGTGGAGGTGAGGAGGAGGAGGCTCCCCTGATGCCTTGCACTTCAGTGCAGGAGGAGCCCGTCCCTGGGACACTGTTTCCCCTGCAGCCCCTTGGCATTTTACCTGCAGCAGCTCCTTGGCAGACCAGCGCCGCGCCTCGTCTCTCTGCAGGCAGCAGCTCAGGAAGTCACGCAGCAAAGGGGAGCGGAGCTTGGGCTGCTGCAGCTTTGGGATCCCTTTGGTGGCTTTCAGGAGTTGAGCCTGAAGAGAAAGGAAACACGAGTTTCTCACCCGCTTCTTTCACGTCTGGAACTGCTCTCCCAGATCCCATTGTTTCAGGTGCACTCTGCAGTGGCACTTTCTGCCGTGGCACAGAGGCAGAGATGACTTTCCTGACCAACAAAACACCCAAAGCCCGATGCAGCCACAGCTTTCCCAGCATCCAGCAGCTCTTGCCTTGGCAGTTGATTTCATTGACTGGCCTTGTTAGTGGAAACAATAGCAGCAAAAGCAGGTTTCCTTCTCTGAGGGTTCACCTGAGCAGCTTGACAGGCTATTTGGAAGAGGGACTTTGCTCTACTAACTCACTCTACTATTTCCAAAGATAATTACATGAAAAGCATCTCTGCAGCTCTTGTTGGTCCCTTAAGCACAGCTGCCATCAAACCAAAGTCATCAAGCTTTTTCCTTGGTTCTTGAAAACAATGGGAATTGCAAGCAAAGAAAGGAAATCCCTCAGTTATTCCTCAGGTAAGGAAACAAACATTTGGAATCTCATCTTCCACACAGACACATGAAGATGCATGCACAAATGTCTTGGGACGAAAATGCCTCTTTGGGCACACAGGAAACACCTGCACCTCCGTCTCTCATCAGACTGCAAATTTCAGCTTCCCTTAGGCAGCAAAAGGAAAATTTTGGTGGTCAAAGCAGAAGAGGGAGAAACGCCATCCATGTGGTAGCCCTCTGCTCATTTGGACACTCAAGTCAATGCATTAATGGCATGGCCATCCTAGAAAGTGCCTGGAAACAAAGGGGTGGGTTTGGCCGGCTCTCCACATGGCCAGGCTTCATCTTAGTGACATGGAGGTGACGGCTTGGGTTAGGAAAGAAAGACGGTCACTGAGTGTTTCAGCAGCACCGCACAAGAAGCACAAGAGACTCTGTGGCCTTCACACCCTCTTGTTAAGGTTTCAGGCAAATTTCCTTGTGAGAAGAATGGGGGTGCACTTCTTCTCTCCAAACCACTGTTTTATAAACATCCTCGGGTTTGGGTTACTTTCCTTCATTTCAGGAAAGATAACACCACTTCTAAGATGCTTGTTTGCTGCTATTAGGGCTGTCTACAAAGCCAAAAGAGCTGGAACGACTTCTAAGCCAAAGCCCAGTGTTGCCTGAGAAGGGAGATTGTTTGCCTGGGCTAAGGCTTGAGTTCCCCCACGGATGCAACCAAAACCCCAGCAGATGCTGATGTGCTGCCGGGACATTTTCAGAAAGGGACTGTGGTGGAAGTAGTTCCAGCGGATGGCAATGGCATTTTGTCCAGTGGCACACACAAAGTGGGATGGGGGAGAAAGACAGCGGGATCAGAGAGTATTTACACCTTACCATGGCAGAATTTTCCTCCCAGTCAGGAGCTTCTCCTTCCACCATTTCAATGACCACGATTCCCAAAGACCATATGTCCACTTTGGGGCCATAGGGTTCACCGTTCACTTCAGGTGCCATCCACTGAAGAGTCCCGACCACCGATCTCCGTCTACTCTGCTCAGGGGTGAGTTGAGCAGAGAGGCCAAAATCAGCTGGGGAGAGAGCAAAAGACCGTTTTTATTTGAATCCTGTGCAATTAGGAAAGCACGCAAAAGAATTTCCCGGTAGAAGTTTGAGAATGTGCTCTTGAATCTCCTGGACAACCGTCCCTGCTCTGTTTCCTCAGGACTTTAGCCAAGGAAATATGGTGCTGGCTGCTTCAGAAATCCCCACATTTTTTACACTGCCTCCAGCAGGGGCTTTTCAAACTTTAGACATGTAGCTCCCTCCCTCTGGAAGGGACACGCACAGAGCAATGCCACTGTGGACTGCTCGAGCCTTGCCATAGGTCTGTGCACGTTGCAACCGCGTGGTCAGCTCACAACAGGCTCCCTGCACTGCCACCAGCGCCATTTTGGGGGGGCTGGCACTCACTCAAAAGCAGCCCCACAGCCCACATATCCCTGGAATGCTGCACCTGCCCAAGAATATACTGACCCAGCTTGACAGAGCCATCCGTTTTGAGAAGGATGTTGAGGCTTTTCAAATCTCTGTGCATCACGTGGTTGGTGTGGAGAAAATGCAGTCCTTGCAGGCACTGAGAGAGAAACCAGAAACAGGAGGGCAAATATCAGTGATGTGATTTCATCACACAAGAAAGGAAACAGCTCTCCAAGATTCCCTCTGCAGGGGAATGAGGAGTAATGGCAGAACACAGTGCCACTGATGGGAAGAGCTCGCTACTCCAACACAGGCAGAGCAGCACCTTTCTAAAGAAAGGCATGTCAGCTTGCCAAAGAGCAACAGCAACTGCTGGTGTAGACTCTGCCCTGCAAACCAGCCAGGATGACTGCTGCTGCAGTGGATGTGCTCAGAAGCACACAGCACTCTGGCTGCACTGCTAACCTTTCCAGCTGAGGACTCAGAGAAATGAGTCTCTCTTTCTTCTTTGCTGTTCCTTTCAAATGCTCCCACCATCACCACCTTTGCTTTTACAGGCAAGGAATGCAGTGCCAACAGACCAAAGTTTAGAGAGGCAAGATGGAGAAGAGCAAATACAAGAGCCAGAGTGAGAATGCAACAGCAGGAGACAAGAGGACAAGAACAGAGTCCAGTGAGTGCAGGGGCACTGGCAGGCAGTTCATTTGAGAGGCTCTTGCTTGCCCAGAGCATATCAGCCACACAGAAACAAAGCCTGGCTCATGGTATCGCTCCTGTTCTGAGCCCCTTTCCTAGACCATCCTGCCCAAGCTCTGGGAAGCACAGCTGGGATCCCCGACTGACCTCCCGACTGATGATGGCAATCTCGTCTTCTGTCAGGCGAGTCTTTTGGATTGTGTCGTAAAGACTGCCTCCATCCATGTACTCCATCACCAGCCACAGTTCTTCATGCACAAGGTAGCTGAAAGAAGGGAACAAGGCCATGCAGATGAACATGCATTCGTTGGCTCCTTTGCTTGATTCTTGTTTCCGGGTTGCTTTGTGACAAGGACAGAATTAAAAGAATTAAAGACATTCCCTCCGGGCTGTGGGTTGTTTGCAGTCTGTGCAGTCTCAAGGAGAACAGCACATCTGTCAAAAGGAGATGTCTCTGATGGCCAGCAATCAAAAAGTGCAGTTTAGTATACGCCAAGATGAAAAACCTGTCCCGCGTGGTATTTCTGGAAAGAAGCACCTAGTGTTCCTGGCATGGCCAGCCCTGGAAAAGAGGGGCAACAATCCAAGGGAAATCCTCCCTAGCATGCTTCATCAGCATTGAAGAAACCTTAAAAAATCCATCCTGAGACAACATGGAGGCAGCCAACTTACAGGGTACTGACTTCTTATGGTAGAGTTGATGCAGGTTTTTGAACAATTTTTCAACTATGTGTTGGAAAGCCAGGGATGACTCACGGAGATAAACTGCACTCTCTTCCCATCCATTGGAGATGAGTAGAGAAATAATAATGAAGCAATAATTAACAGCTTTCTTTTCTGCCAGTGTCCAAAGTGGGGTTTTAACCTTGCATACTTTTACTATGTAAACAAACCTTCATGGGATGAGACCATGACCACTCACCCGTCTAAATAATGGACAAGATGGGGACTCATATTCCTCTTCATGACCGTGATTTCAGTAACAATATCCTCCATCTCGCTCGGTCCCCGAAGATAGATTTTCTTGATAGCCACCTAGAATGACATTGAAAATCAGTAACTTTAGAAGTTGGAGGAATGAGACCAAAACACACATGGGGAGAGAGATTTTGCAATGACACCGCCAAGCCGTGCCAAAGTGCCTTGTAATTAGACAAAGGAGTAATTAGGAAGTGACATTCCTACAGCCCATTTCTCTGCTCCTTTGGGGGCCAGATCCAGGACACGTGGCCACTGACCACATTTTGCCTTGTCCACTTGTTAGCAATGGTGTGTCAACTCTCACCCCCCCAAAGCTCTGAGCACACTCTCTGTCTGTCTGTACTTGAGAAGAAGTAATGCGTGACTTGGTACTCTGTGGATACATCTCGGGCTATAGGCAGGGCTTGGGGCTTTTAGGGACACCTTGCAGATCTCTCCCTACGTGCAGTTCCCAAGTGCAGCACTGCAGGTGCCTAAGGAACTGCCAGGAACATTCAGATGTATTTGCTGGCAGCCAGAAATGAGAATTCAGGACTCTGAAGCCGTAGCCCCAGAGAGCAGTGAGATGCTCCTTTGTTGGAGCATCTGAGAGCCAGGGAGAGCATCCTTCTCTGAAAGGAACCGCTGTCCTCCTTGCCTTCCTTCTGGCAGCTGAGCAGGACAAAGACTGCCCCAAATGCAGTTGGCAGGCTGGCACCAGTCTGTGCTTCTTGTGCCTTTGCAGCACAGCTCTAGCCACAGCTGCAGCCGCAGCTGACACGAGACAGGAAAGCCCTGGAGAGCAGCAGAATCTGCAGGGGCTCTTGATATTTACCTCTCCGCCCGTGGCAGTGTCGATGGCTCTGCAAACCTCTCCAAAAGCCCTAGAAACAAAACAGCAGCAAAGAAAGGAGAAGCCATTTAGACCTTGGAGTGAAAGCCAGCCCAGACAGGAGATGTCTGCTGGAAATGCCTCCAACCTGCAGCATGCAGGAGGGCACTGCCAGAAGGCAGATGATGCATGTTCCTCTCCAGTGCATGGGCACTGGGCCTGTTTCTGAAGCATTGGGGTTTAGTGCCTCAGCTCCAAAGGCCAGGTGATTCTTTCATCGTGGATTTCAGTTTCTAAACTGGGCGGTTTTTATCCTCACCACAGACTATTTCCTTCAGCAAACTCTTGGGAAGAAATGCTCCTGAGAAGTGTTATCTGACTGCTATGATAGGGGGTAGGTTGCTGTTTCTGGCAATGAGATAGAAGTGTCTTTGATAATGCCTTCTGACCACACTTCCAAATTCTGGCCGGTACTGAGAGATGGGGCAGACTAACCCGCGTGTCTGAATATGTTTGCAGCTTGCCTGACTTCACACTTGACAGATATTCCAGCAGCAAATCAGCTGCCCCATGACTGTGTAGAAGCAACTGTGGTTGGACTCACCCTCTGCCAACAATTTCCTTTTCGGTGTATTTCCTCCGGGGATTTTCTGTGCTCACCATTTGCCCTGAGGGAAACAAAATGCAAAATGCTCACTTGAAAGCAGACATCCCACTATCCAAGAGATACAAAAGGCAGCCCTGCTGGGGCTCTACAGTCTGGCCTTCTGAGTCCTTTGTGGCCAGCTGGGTAACAACAACAACAACAACAACAATTGCAACAAGACAGGCAGCTCTGCAGTACAAGCAGGTCAGCACAGAGAATGATTTTCTACAGTCCTTTGAAGAGATGCCTTGGCAGAAAACAAAGCACAGGGAGATGCATTCCCAGGAGAGGAGGGCATCTTCCCCACCTTGCAGCAGTTTCCCAAAGGAATGCCTTTCCCTTTGTAAACCCAAGCAGCTCATGCTCTAACCAACCCCAAGGGGCCTTCAGCAGCAGGACCCTCACCCTTGATGAGCAGGCTGAGCTGGAAGACGCCCTTGCCCGTGGCCCACGTGAAGAACCACACTGCTTCTCCTGCCCCTGACAGCAGGGATCAGTCCCTGCCATTGCACTCGCCCTCTCAGCCCCGCACACGTGCCCACCTTCCCGCAGCGGGCAAGGGCAGCAAGGACAGCAGTGCTCCTCAGGTGCCGGCGGGACACGGACAGCTGCCCAGAGGAGATGCTGACCCTCTGTGAGCCCAGCCCAGGCCGTGCAGGAGCCGGCCCAGAGCAGGGGCTGCTGCCTCGGGGCAGCTCCGCGCTGCAGCGGCCGGCCGGCAGCGGCACTCTCCCAGCTAAGGAAGGCTCCAGCCTCGGCGCTCACACCAGCCCTCAGGGCCAGGGCAGCCACCGCCACAAAGCTGCCAAAGCCCAGGCACCAGCACTGATAAGCAATGGCAAGAAGGCACGGCCACACCCAGCCCCTTCCAAGCTGCTGCCCCCACTGAGGACACAGCAGGATTGGCTTGGAGAGCAGACATACCCAGGTGCACGTCAGTGCCCTTTTGTGCCAACAGGTGATGGGAGGCAGAGAGTCAGCTGGGCTCTCTTCTCAGCCCCACCAGGTCTTATCTGAGGGCACAGGACGGGCAGCTGCTCTGGGCAAGAAGCAGCTTCAATGACTTGTGCTGTACAATCACAAAGGGCACTGAGATGAGGAGGATCATTGGGTCCAGCTATGCTGACACGTGCTCACAATACACTGTCCCTCAGAGAAGAAAGACACAAGACGTACTCATGAACCCCAGGAAGTCATCCTCCTCATACTCCATCTCCTGTTGCTGAGCAGCAGCTTTGTCAGTGCTGGAGATGAAGGAACTGCCCAGGCTCCACTGCTCAGCTGGGGCAGGCCAGGCCCCTTCAGGTGACACTGCTGCTCCTGCTGCTGCAGCTTCAATAGAAGAGCCTGTGGAGATCTGAGACAACAAAAGAGTTTGTGTCAGAAAAGTGGCTGGCAGAGATTAGCCCCAGATCCCATTTTAAATGCAAGCCCTTAGGAAGGTGCTGTCAGCCAGTGACTGGGAGCTGCTGTCAAGCTCAGCTTTTTCACCTTTCTGCCCACAATTCACATTAATTCAGCCACTTCTTTCTGCTTCCCTGCCCACCTCTGCTTCCATTTTACCAAAAGAACAACCTGGCAACCAAGGCACCAAAATCCCTGACTTGAAGCAGAAACTCCACGTCCCCAGTGTGTCTCTGAAATGCTCCCAGGTAAGCACAGCCAAGAAGCTCGTGGGGACAAACCGCCCCAAAAAGCTTGTGTTGTCACATCAATACTTTTTGTGCCTGTGGGTACTTGGCGAGTCTGTGGAGGGGGACAGGTGTCCCCAGACCACAGCGTCCCCTACGTATCCACCAAGGCTGAGCACAGTGCCTTTGACATGCTCCCTCCTCTGCACACAGGGAACCTTCCTGCTCCAGGCTGGCCTCTATCAGAATCCCAGCAAGCTGGGGCCTAAACATGGCAGCTCAAAGCCCATTTTCCAGCTGTCACTGGCTGAGGGGAATGGCTAGGTCTGGCAGGACTGCAGCACTCGGCATCCTCAGCCACCAACAGCAAGAGCTGGCTGCTCAGAAACTTGCAGCTCTGCCTCGCACTAAAGACAGCGCCCTCCAGAAGTGGCACTTACCGTCTTGGAAAGTTGCGGCTGTGGTGTGACCACAGCTGGAGCCTTGTGGTCATTTGGCTCCTCTTTGCCTTCTCGTCCAGGAGCAGAGGAAGCCAGAGGAGAGTCTGCTCTTGGTTCTGGGATCTGTGGACAGACAGGAGCGTTAGACACAGGCCATGACCTATCATTTAGAACCTTCTTTCTCTTCAGCTCTAGAACCAGCTCTACTAAGCACAAATCATCAACTTGCAGAGCAAGGGGATTCTAAGTCCCTCAGACTAAATTCTAATGGGCTGATTCAACTGGACACTGCAAATTGCTCCAAATTACATATTCCCCCCTGACTACTATCAGGAAGCACATTCTCTCTGCAAAACTTATCTTTTAGTTCTTTTAAAGCTCTGAAATGGAAAATTAGGAAATAGGCAGTGATGCCTTTGCTCTTGCTGCTGTAGACATGGAAATGGATTTTCTTGCAGCCTACTCAGCTGGCCCTCTACACTCTACTGCCACAGGCCAAGCTCACAGCTTGCTGCACAATTCTTAAACGCCAAGAACATCAAATGTTCTTTCCTTACTCACCTTGGGATCAGCACCTCTGAATACCCGGCTCAGGTGACCTGCAGTGGGCAAGGGAAAATGAAGCAGATGCTTTGAGAAAACTGGAGACAACCAGAGCATTTTTAGAAGACCTTCCAAGGCCTCCCAGTCTACATTTTCAAAGTTGTCCTGCTTGACCCAGCAAGGGAGGAATTGGCAAACTCTGCTGCCACAGACTCTCCAACAGAGGGAACGCAACCCCTGCAGGCTCCCTTGCAAATGCTGCCCGCACGGCCGTGGCTACACACACCCCCTTTGGAGCTGAACATGTTGACAGGAGCTTTACCCAAGCGGCATCTGGATGGCCTTTCTGTTTCCAAATGAACTCAGTCACTAAGAAAGAGCAGGAAGACACAAAAACCAGGTTAGGTGACACTCAGGGAAAACCTCTACTTACCTGCCAGGTTAGTTAGGAAATAGCAGGAATAGGCAACTCCATAAACAGTGAAAACTGCAGCGGCGAGTTGCCCAATCATTGTGGCAACTGCTGTGCAAGTTTGCAGACTGCGCTCTAACGCTAGCTAAAAGAAGTCTCCTGTCAGTCAGCAGCTGCCCCCTGACAAAAGCCTCAAGCACAGGACCAAGTTCCTGCACTGAGCAAGGCCAAGAGCTGCTCTGACACCCCTGAGGCCTTCCGTGCACCAAGGCAACCTTGTGATGTCACCACGACCACGTGGCAACCGTGCCCTGACATCACAAAGCAAACGCTCTACCTTGGTCTGTGAGTTGATACAGATGGAGAGACTGATGTTTGTGTAGGCCTAGGCTGCATTTTTACCTCTTTCCCCGCTCAGCTGCCTGTTTCAGCTCTTGTTTCTCCCCCTGTGCCCCCTGTGTCCCCTGTGGCTGTGCTGGGTCCGAGCTGGCGGCCGGGCCGGGCGGAGCAGCAGTTCCAGCCCCGGGTGTCCCTGGAGCGCTGGGAGCTGCCGGTGGCCCCAGGCACTGTCCCCTGAGGAGCTGCTGAAGGACGGGGAGACACAGGGGGCTGAGGGGGCCGAGGAGGCGCTGACGCTGCAGGGACGGTGACCTTGAGCTGCTGGGGGACTGAGGGCTGTGGGGGAGCAGAGGGCCATGGTGGCACTGAGGTGACAGGGAAGGGGCGCAGGCTGAGGGGGGTCTAAGGGGCCGGGATGGGTCAGAAGGGATTGAGTGGGGTGAGAGGACTGGCAGGGGCTGAAGAAACCCAAGGGGGCCGGGGGTTTGCCGAGGGGACGGTGGGGCTGAGGGGATGGAGGGGGCCAGCAGGGAGCACAGAGGGCTGCGGGCCTGCAGCTCTGCCAGGCCTTGGAACCAATTCCAGAGGCTCCACTTTTGCCACGGCTGCCCTGCAGACCTTGAGGACAGGCAGAGAGTGACAGGAGGCAGCAGGGAGAAGCTGAAGGCCACCAGCTCCAGCAGGGACCAGGGAGCTGCTGCTGCCAGCCCCGAGCCCGGCTGAGGCTGCAGGGCCGGTGAGGCAGCTGGGGGTGAGGGTGGCCTGGGCTTTGGCCGTGGGCTTTGGCCAAATTTTTTCTTTCTCACCCTCCTGGGGAGGCGCTGAGATTTTCCCTTCCCTGACTGAAGGGCAGGTGCTGCCAAGGGAAACATCTGGATTCTTACTCAGTGTTCCCTTTGCTTTCGCACATGTGCCATCTGCTGTCCTTGTCCAGGGGTGCTGCTCTGCAGGGGAGGAAGCAAGAACAGAGTGAAAGGCTTTGAAGATGGGGTGAATGGAATACCTCTGCTTAGATTTCTGTTTAAAGATATATGGACTGTAGCATAGAGAGGAATAATTACATGGATATTTATATATGCAAGTTACTATTTGTATAGGATTATTTCTGTATGTATCTTGGTATATTTATAAATGTATGCTACATATATATGTGTCTGTACATATGCATACATCTTTGTAATAACATATGTATATATGGATGTAAGTATATGTATATGTAAGTACGCTGTTCTATGTGTGTTTTAATTCTATTTCCTATGAATACAGTTGTGTAGGTATTTCTATTTATGCAGTTGGAGTTATATGGCTCTTTAAATAGGTATATTTGTATTCCTAGAAGTAAATGTATCTAGTTTTCTATTTACATATGTGTATTGACTTCTGTATTTTGAGGTGGGTGTATCTGGGTGTATCTTTCTATTTAAACATGTATGGAGATGTATAGTTGTGTCATTGTATCGATTGAGATCTTTGTAGATGACTGTTTAGATAGAAATACTGATATTTTTGTATTCCTAGATGGGCTTTAGGCTTGCAGTAATATGTAATAAATTAAGTTGCTAAACACCTAATTGATCTTTGTGTCTAGTGAGTTGTTGTAGATGTTGGCAATAAATTAAGGTTTTCTTAACTGAAGTGGATATTTCTATATTTTTACATAGCATTGTTGTAAAAATCTAATAAATTCCTTTTTTTAAACTTAAATTGACATCAGCATAGTTCTGTATTGTCAGCACGGGTGTAGCGATTTGTAATAAATGACATTTTCCATGTGAAATCAATTCTGGTGTATTTGTTGATCAGCAGCGCAGCTGTAGGAATCTGCAAGAAATTACAATTGTCAACTGTGATGGGTGTTTTGTGATTTGTGCTGTCCGGAGCAATGAGCAGTTGTAAATCCTGGAGGATTTTGGCCGTGGAAATCTTCATCCATGCCCAGCACATGCCCCACTTGCACTCAGGCTGGGCAGGGCAGGTGCAGATTTGGGATGGCAGCAGAGCCACACCTTGGCTGAGAACTCGCTGCAAAGGCAGCTGAGAAAACTCTGGGACTCCACGGAGCATCCAGCTCCAACCAGAGCCACCCAGGGAGGGCAAATCCACCCACCATGCCACGGGCAGCTCTTCAGGAAGCGCTCCAAGTGTCCCTCTGAAGGTCATCCTGGAGCCCAGGAGCCAACAGGGATCCTGAGCCAGCTCCGCTGCCTTTGGCAGCACTTTGCAAATGAGCTGCAGCAAGGGGGAGGCCGCAGGGGCTGTGAGTGCTGCAGGCTGGCGATGAAGGAAGGGCCATGGACACCTGTGTTGACATGCTCAGAAATCCACAAGGATGGTGAAGAACTGGCAAGCAACAAGTTCCCACAGCCACAACAGTGATGGAAGCCCTTGGTGTGAAGTTCCCTGGAGGAACTCCCAGGGGAGTTGCTGCTCGGATCAGCAGCAGCAGAAGCCAGCAGGATCTGCTGCTTTTCCTGGCTCTGTGTGCAGGGCACAGGCTGTGATGGCCCCTGCCCCACAAAGCCCTTGCCCATGGAGGCTGCAGGCTCAAAGCAATCCCATTGCAGAGAGAGGCTTTGCAGTTGAAGTCCACTGCCCTTGTGTTTCGGGCTGGAATGGCTCTCGTGCCAAAGCACAGCAGGTAACCAGGGCTTTGGGAGGCAGAGCCTTTAGAGGGAAAGAGAGGTCAGGCACTCACATGCCTGAAACTCCTTCAGCTCTCTTCTTTTATAGAATGAGAAAGAAGCAAGCTGGGGGGAGGCACATGCAGTCCTTTGAAAAAACACGGTGTCTAACATATCCTGTGGCAGAAGAAAAATAGCTGGCAATCTTGCCTTGTTTTCATAGCCTGCATCTTCTGCAGAGGAGACAATGGGATGGGCAGGAGGAAGGGAAGGGCAGGGGAGGAATGACTGTGCTAACCCAGTCTGCCTTGCTGTGTCCTGCTCTACTTTGTAGCAGTGAACATTAGAGGTAATGCCAAATTCCTATTTAGCACCATGACACGCTGCTGCTTCATTGCAAAACTGCCTCAGTGTTGTTATAAATACATACTAAGTGTTTGGCTTTTTACAAATATGAAAATGAATCTTATATGCGTTATGGTAGAAAGTTATGCTACAGTAATATACCCTCTTGTAGTAGTGGGATAAATACAGTTTTTAGGCTATAGCAGATGCTTTTTGTAACTAGCTCAAAAAATAAAAATAAAAGAACCAAAACCAACAAACAAACAAACAAACAAAACAAATGGGAGAAGCAATTAAGAAATTACTCACAGCCTCTCATGTGGATAGACATAACAGCAAGGACACCAAGGACTCCAACAAGAAGAATTTATTGCCTTCGTTATCAAGAGATTTGCGACTTTGTGAAGCCACAAAAACTTTATGTGCAGGAAAGAATGGTGGGGGAGAGAAGTTGCAATTAAGGAGAAACACCTAAAGTCAAAAGGAATGTTTAAATCGCGGATGAAATGTATGAATATGCCATACCTATGGTATTTAAAGGTCCTTTGTTGGCAAGCCGTGCCTTGAGTGGAAACACCAGGCACCCAGATGTCTGTCATTTTGCTTTTCTTATGTCTCTTCTTGTCTTATTGTTTATTATTAAACTTTTAAGATTTTAACAAAAACTGAACTGTGTTTTTCACAGAGAAAATCAGCTGAATTTCTTGTTAGTTACATTAGGTGTGGTGAGAAACAGTGACAGTGATTCAAACAGGTTTTCTAACCTCATCATCCAAAGGGAATTTAGTGTTCCCTTTTCTTCATTGTATGCACAACATTTTGGAGTTGTTCTGGATTCTTCAAGGGGGTATCCACTACAGACCAAAAAAGAAAAGGGGGATTATTGCATTCATTCTCTTTTAACACCTATTTGCACTAAGCTGTAGCTTCAACTTAGTAAGGAAAAGGAGAGATTTTCTTTAGTCATGCAGTGTGGAATCAATGGTGTAGAACAGCCACCATCCCAGCTGTAAGAACAGCGTGTTCTTGCTCTTAACAGCACATTGTGGACAAAAAAGCACCACAATGCTCATGATTCACATCTTAGGTAAAACCAGAATGGTTCATGGTGTCAAACTAGCAGGTGATAGAAATAACAAATGCCCCTGGGCTGGGGCAGAAGCAGAAGTTTCCCTCTTTTCCCCCGTTGCCTGAGGTACTTGAGAGTTACATACTTCCCAGAGTGCCCAATACCCAAAATTCCTCCTTAACATACAACCCCCTTTAAACTTTGAATTTTTATGGAATTTATGGGGTTTCCCCATTGTTTCTTTCATCTTTCAACATCCATTTTCATTTATCAGCAAACCCACCGTTTGTTTGTGAAGGCAAACGTCTTCTTTTCCATTCATCAATCAGTGGGATCCTTCCCATTGTTTCTTTTCTCTCTCAGTGCTGGTTTTATCCACCAGCAGACCCAGAGTTTGTTTGTAAAGACTAACCTGTCATTCCTCTCAGAAGTGTCAATGTAAAGATAAATGTCAATCTTTAGAAAGCTGATGAGTTATTTTCTGATTGGGACAGAGTGTGAATAGCAGAAAAATTCATTTTTTTCTTTGTGACATCTGAGAGTGACCAAGCCAACAATTATGAGGGAGAGGTCATCACCCTACATAAAAGCTGCTGGATTTCTAGTTTCTCTATCAAAATAAAACCAGCCAAAACCCATGTTACCAAACACAATAAAAAGGCCCACAAACAAATCGATCAAATAAGATAATTAGCAAAACTTAAAACAAGCAAACAAAAGGTTTTAATATCTATTGAATATGTCAAACAGCAATCCTTAAAAACACAGCCATTGAAAAGAGAAGGGCGTTGCTTTCTGGTGAGGCACCCCAGCTGAAACGTTTGCTCTTATGTCTCCTAATTGTCTGTCTTTAATTTTTCTTAAACTCATAAACATTTGAAAAGAGAGTGGAGCTCGTTTTTCACACAGTGGAAATGAATTCCCTCCTGTCCTGGCAGTCCCTGATGAACACTCCCACTCCGGTTTCCCTGTAGCTCCTTCAAACACTGGAAGTTTTCTCTTCTCCAAAGTCATTTTGTTCTTGAGCTCTTTGCTCCAAAAGGTTCTTGCCATATTATTCAAACCCTTGAAAAAGCTATTTTTTTTTTACTGTGAAAAGCTCCAGTCTGCTATCAAATTTCATCGCCTTACACCAAAAACGACCTGAATCCTGTGTGCCCATCAATTGCTTTCTGATTAAAAGATGTTCTTCTTAAATAAAATGTGCTTTTAACGAGGCAAAACCACGTTAAAAAACTTCTGGATTGAAGCCAGAGGATTTATTTACCTCTTCAAGGTGTAGAAAGCAAAGGGCTGAGTTTTACCTGAGATGTTGAACAACACGTTCACTTTCCAGCGACTCAGGCATGAATTTGAGAAGGAACCACAGAAGAAAAAAAAAAAAGGTCAAAACAACTTCTCACAACACGCAGGTATCATGTTGGGAATCAGCTGCAAACTCCTCTTGGACATAAAACGCTTCATTTCCCTTGATCCGTGTCTTTTCAGAGATCTGTCAGAAGAGAACTGTGTTATTAAATGGATCGCCTTCAACTGCTCTGAAGTGGTTTCGATTCCTGGAAACCCGAGCATCTCCGTTTGCTACAGCTGCTGTGAAAAACACGGGCTCAAATGACAGGGCTTCGTTAGGAAAGGAATTGTGCAACAAATTGGGAAGTTTCAGGGACCAGCTCAAGGATTTCAGTGACAAACTCGAGGGGTTTTGTACAAAACTCGAGGGTTTCTGTGACAAAGTTGAGGATTGCAGTGACAAACTCGGGGATTTCTATTGCAAACTCCAAGATTTCTATGACAAACTCGAGGATTTTTATGACAAACTCCAGGATCTCTATGACAAACTCGAGAATTTCTATGACAAACTCGAGGATTTTTTGTAAGAAACTCGAAGATTTCTGTGACAAACCCCAAGGTTTCAGTGCCACTTGAGGGAGCTCAAGGATAATTGACCTCGCAGAGCCACCTGGAGTTTCCCAATTCCAGGGAAACAATTTCTGTCCACAGATAAAACGCATAACTTTGGAAAGCTAAAGCTAAACCAAGCCTGGGGTTGTCTTTTTCTTGTTCTGTGTAACACCAGGCTCTTTATCAGAGAGGAAGAAATCTCAGCTACGTATCCGGAATATTTACCAGGAGAAAAGGACGGTTTTCCATTTGCTAATTCCCAAGATTTGCCTTTCTCCCCTGTCACCTTCACCTGGGCTGTGACCTTGCTGTGCCCGTGATGTTCCCGTGAGTTCAGGCACATGCATTGCAGGGGAGTGTTTATGTACCAAATAAATACAGTGGATCGCTCTTAAACTCAGCTTTAGGATGTTTGTTACAGATGGAGTTGCTGCCTCTCTGTAAATCAGAGCACTTAAAGTGCCATATGATCCCACAAAGGCTGTGTTTAGCAGCAGTAAATGCAGGAAAAGCTGTGTACAGGACTTTCGAGGGGCCATAAAATCCTGCCCTCCTTGCAGTGCAGGTGCAGGGAGCACTGAGGGCAGTAAAAACTCCCAGGAGACAAGGATGAGTCTCAGGGTTCAGCTCCTCAGAGTTATTGCTGTCTTTGGGAAGGTGCTTCAAAACTGCAGCCAAGCAGGAGCTGTATTTCACGTGATCAAATTGACTCCACCATCAGTACCCCATTATCCAGTTTCTGGAGGAAAAATCTCACGTTTTCCCCTCAGAGGATGAAGGATCTGTCCCACACAGGCATGCAAACAGTTCTGAATCACTCCGTGTGCTGAGGAATGGGTTATTACAAACCTCTCTGTGTCACTCGAATGTTATTGGGCCTTTATGCACCATCCCAAGACAAGTCTGATGTCTTCAGAGTGCTGGGAAGAGGCTGACAGAGCTTTTCTGCCCCACAAATCTCAGTGAGAGCAAAGATCCTGGCCTGAGGAAGCTCCTGTGCCAAAGCAAACAGCTCCTGCCTCTGCTGAGTCACACCAGCAGGGTGGCTTTATGGCTGTCCCACACTGTTAAATGCTGTTCTGCATCCTCCCCAAAATTCACAGCTTTTCCCAAGGGCAGCTGGTGCCAGGCTCCTTCTCCAGCAGCCAGCTCAGGGAATGGAGTGAAAAACACCCCCTGGGAGAGTGCAGGAGCACCAATAATGATGTGCAGCTTCTCAGCTGAGCCAGGACTTCCAGGAGGAATTTTTTTTTTTTTCTTTTTTTTTTTTTGATGCTCCAGGTCAGGTTGGACAGGGCTTGGAGCAGCCTGGTCCAGTGGAAGGTGTGGGGAATGGTTTGAAGGTCACTTCCCACCCAAACCAGTCTGGGGTTCCTTGATCCTGGGAATTCAGAGCTTTGGGCTCTGGGGACCAGAATTGAATTTCTAGGTAACACCTGAACTTGGCTCCATGCACAAACTTTCCTGTTGTGCCTGTTTTCCTCAGGATACACAAACTCCTGGAGGATCTTCCAGGTTATTTGGTGGAAATCCTGAACAACTGCAGCTGCCTGAGAGCCACTGAAGCAAAGCATTTCCTGGGTAGTTCACCTTTGAAAAGATGCATTCTGAAAAGATTTAAACTCCTTCAAACTCTGCTGTTTCTTCCAGCGGGATGGACACGAAGGATTGCGTCGCTAAGGGCTGGAATTGCAGGAGGAAGCTTTGATCCTGAATCAGATGCTGGAGGTTGGTGTCACCCAGGCTGGGAGTGAAGGAAGTTCCCAGCCTGGGCAAGGGCTCTGCTTCCCTTCTCTGGCTGAGGGCCGAGGAGAGCTGGTTGTCACCAGGGCTCCTCATCCTCTGGGAGCACAGAATGGATGGGACAGGGAACTGCTCCCCACGTGGCAGGGCTGACACAGAAACCATCCTGTTCCCAAATCCAGGGCTGTGGGACAGACCTCCAGGAGCATCAGCCTAGCTGTTAACCCAGCACATCCACAGGATTGTGAAACACTTTCAGGGCTGGGGCCTCCACCACTCCCTGCATGGAAACCAGGAGATGAAGTCAGATTAGAAGAAACTGAAGAAAAAAGGAATGAATTTTTCCTTTTTTTTTCCTTATCTGGAACGTAAATACTGTTTGTTGTTGTTGTTGTTGTTGGGTTTGTTTTTTTGTTTGTTTGGTGGTGGTTTTTTTTTTCCTGGAAATTTGAGATCCACATCACAAAACATTCATAGAAAACACAACTCCAAGTCGAAATATCTGACATTTGCCAACCAGTGCCAAGGGTATGGCTCTGGAAAGCGATAGGGCGGGGAAAATGGGGAGAGAAAAGTGACCTCAGGAAAGGGAACAGATAAAAATCCCGCTTTAGAGAGCCACGCCAAGTCAGAACATCCCAGCCTGCAGTGGGGTGTTTGCTGCCTTGTTTAAGCTGCCTGGCAAACTGGGAACTCACACTTCTTATGTTTCAGCCCAGCAAGAAAAGCTTTGGGGCAGGCCTTGGCTCCAGGATGTCCAGCTGAATTCCCTGGATCCAACTGAACATGGAGCCTGCTGGGGAACAGACTCCTCATTCCTTTGGGAATTGACCCCTGGGGCTCTGCCCAAGCCCTGTGAAGCACTGGGCTCTTTTCCTTGGATTCTCTGAGTTTACATCCCCACCAAAAGAGGAGAAACAACCGATGAGGGCTTTTGTCACTCCTTCAAATCTGATTCTTGCGGGGAATTGGAGCCAGCAGATGCACCGGAGATAAGGGGTGGGATGAGGCCCAGCTGAGCCCTGCTCTGGGGGTGCTGGGGAGAAGGGGATGGCACCACCACAAAATTCACAGCACAGCTCTGACAGTCAGGGACCCCAAATCTGTGTCTTCAGGAGCCCAAACACGCTGCGAATCGGTCATAATTCATCAGCTCTGTATAAATTCTTTTGTCTAGAATTCACATGTTCAAGCTTTCTCTTCCTTTTAAGGCTGCCTGTTCCTTCCCTCCTGAGCATTCCTGCCTCCAGCCCGAGCTGTCTCAACATCATTTCAGCTCCTACTCCACACATTCCCAGCACTTTTTCCTGCACTTTCTGCCCACCAAGCAGAAATGGAGCTTTTTAGAAGCTTCTTACAGTGACACCTGAAAGAGCAGTGCTGCCGTCAGCACGTTCCCAGCCTTTCTTCCCTGGGAATATTTCTTTCCCAGAGCCAGCCTCACACCCTGTGTGCCCCGTAGGAAAAGTGCTTTCCCTACAAAGCTGAAGGGATTATCAGGGAGTCCCACCCAGCAGAAAATGCCTGAGAGGGGCTGTGGATGGTGTCCAGCAGCTCCTCGTGGCCCAGCAACCTTCCCCAAACACCGAGCGCTTCCAGGAAACGGGAAAGAAACACACATCCCATGGGCCTGGGAAGAGGGCCTGGCTGAATCTCTGCTCCTCACACACATCTTCAGGGGAAGGAGGAAAAATAAACGGGCTCCAAACAGGATAAATGGCTCCCTGGGGGGCTTGGCTGGGGGTTTATCCTACAGCCACAGCATCCCAGTCCTAATGGATGCAGGGCCTGGCTCAATCCCAGTTTGGGGCTGGAAGAAAAGCACCAACAATCAGCTTTGCTGAGGCAGAAGCCTGTGGTGGAGCTGTGAGAAAACCTTTGTGCTGTTGCAATGTTTTCCTCATTGCTTTTGTGCACTCTGCAAACAGATTTGGCAAGCAGGCATTGTTACCCTGGGATCCTCCTCCAGGATTTATTGGGGGTGTTTAATACCTGCCACAACCACCCTGCATTTCCCTGAGCTGGCACTAAATGCTGGCCCTGAAGTGACAATTTATGGTTGGGTCTGTTGTCTCAGGATAAACCACAAAGCCAATAGTGGTTGTAAAAGTGCCACTCCCAAAGCGTCCCGCCTGATCACACTCTCCACACCCGCCCCCAAAGAGTCCCCTTCCCAAACTGTCCCAAAATGTCCCATTCCCAGTGTCTCATTCCCAAAGTGTCCCATTCCCACAGTATCCCAAAGAGTCCCATTCCCAGTCTCCTACTCCCAGTGTCCCATTCCCAAAGTGTCCCACTCCCAAAGTGTCCCACTCCCAGTGTCCCACTCCCAGTGTCCCATTCCCAGTGTCTCACTCCCAAAGTATCCCATTCCCAAAGTGTCCCACTCCCAGTGTCCCCTTCCCAGTGTCCCACTCCCAGGGCCTGGGGAAGCTCCTGCTGGTCATTCCCATCACCTCCCAGCTGAGGGACAAGGAAGAAAACCCAGGGATAAAATGTCTGCAACTCCTGTTCTGATAACAGCTGGGAAGGTGCTTTAGCCCCCAGGCACTGCTGCCTCCAATCCAGGTTATCTTTGGGTTGGAATCATGGAATTTGGGATGGAAGGACCTTCAAGCCCCACCCTGCCACGGGCAGGGACACCTCCCACTGTCCCAGGGGCTCCAAGCTGGCCTTGGACACTCCCAGGGATCCAGGGGCAGCCACAGCTGCTCTGGGAATTCCAGCCCAGCCCTCCCCACCCTCCCAGGGAGGAATTCCTTCCCAAGATCCCATCTAAATCTCTCCTCCCGTAGTTTAAAGCCATTCCCCCTTCTCCTGGTGCTCCAGGTCCTTGTCCAAGGTCCCTCTGCAGCTCTTTCAGGCTCCCTTGTGGTCTTGGAAGGCCCCAATGAAATCTCCCCAGGTCTTTCTCTTCTCCAGGCTGGACAGCCCCAACCCCCTGTCTGAGCAAAGTCTCCTGCCGCCAGCTGCAGAAAAACGCAAAAATATCCAACAACTTCTCCAATTCTGCATTTGTAGTTAATGAAACAGATTGATGAGGGAAAACCCAAATTGCTTTATCAGCAAGGCTGAGCTGAACCAGCCCCTCCTAAACTCCTGCCCCTTCCTTGCTTTGGAAACACAGCAAATGGAAAGATGGAAACAGATGGAAACACAGCAAAAACAAAAGAAGGAAGGATTAATTTGGTTTGATTTTTGGTATTGACCTTCTACCCCCTCACATTTCTTTTAGCACACATCCCATTTCTGTTGCCTTCTCCAGCTCACTGAAACCTTCTGTGACTGCAGTGATGGCCCCTCCTGAGCCAGGCTTCTCTTGCCCTGGGGCAGAATTGTTTTCTGTTCCGTTCATGATGAGCAATGAGATCATTGCTGCCAAAAAAACCTGGGTGAATTCAGCCCAGGTGCTGTGACTCTTCCCCTGGCACTGCCAGGCGTTTTCTCTCCCAGCCACATGAAATATTAACATCCCTCCCCTCCCTTTTCAGAGTCTTGTGAAGAAATGGCAATTTATCCCTAAATCCAATTTACTCTGCTGCCCCTCAAACCCTGCAACCACCACAACAAACATGGAAAGCTGATCATTAGACTTCAGAAGGCTGGGAAAAGGAATTGATTACAAAGAAATCTCTGACCTTTGGAGCTGTTCAGATCAGTGTAACTCCCCCAGCAGCACCTTCTGAATGCACCAGGAAGGTGGATCTCGGATGTCTCCTTGTGCCACTGGAATACAGGAGTTTTCCAGGTTGATAACAATTCCCTCAGGGAAGAGGCTCATGGATCCCGAGGCTGGAGCAGAGCCAGAGGATTTGCCAGGGGAAGGAAAAGGGCTCGGTGGTGATGGGAGCGTTTCCCACGATTGTGCTGTAAATACCCTCAGCACTCACTCCCCTCCCATTGTTCTCCTCTGGAATCAAGGGCAGGCAGGATCAGGGGAAAAAAGGAAAGCAAAATGTCAGCACAGGTTGGAGCTTTCTGCAGGGAAACTCTGCAATGGCTAACACACACAGAAAGGGGAAAGTTCTCCCTGAAATACTCAAATTAAAAATCCTTCCAGAGGGAAAGGTGGGTGATATCAGGGATTCAGGCACAACATCACTTCAATCATGGGTTACACTACGTATATAGATGTATTTATTTATAATTTATGTAGATGTGGCACTGTGGTGTTGGTTAACACATCACCAATCTAAAGAGATCTATGCTTAATAAATAATTATAGCAGCAGGCTCTTAACTGGCAGCAAATTATTTCATCTGGGATAATTTCATTCATTTCATCCATACAAATAGTTCAGCACATTCTAGAACCTGGAAGAATAAAATTCCACAATTCTGAAGGGATTTTTGTTTTGGAAAAAAACCCAAATTACCTAACCCGTCCTGGACATGCTTTTATATCCTAAGCCAAACCCAAATATTATAACCCAAATCCCTCCCTGGGACGGTGGTGAGGGCTGGGATGGAATTCCCAGAGAAGCTGTGGCTGCCCCTGGATTCCTGGAAGTGTCCCAGGCTAGACTGGAGCAGCCTGGGACAGTGGGAGGTGTCCCTGCCCATGGCAGGGCTTGGGAATGAGAGATTTAAGGTCCCTTCCAACCCATCCAGCGTGGAATTCCATGGTTCTGTGAACATTTGAAGGTACCAAATCCTCATTTGCCTCCACCCACCATGCCACCGACGCCACATAGAGCAAATAGACTGCCCTCATCACACAGCGCGCCCGTATTAAAAACACAAATCACCCATAAATTTTAAAAATAATTACAAACTGACCAGAAAAAAGAAACAACTTTAGTCTCACAGACAAAGAAAAGCAAGAACAAGTGACACAAGCAAAAAAAGCTCCCCCGTACAACCAACTGCCGGCGAAAAAACCACGCTACGCCCTTTTCATTGACGATTCCTGTTGCATCGTAAAAATGAACCATAAGTAGAAAGCAGCCGTATAAAACCCCACACAACAAGTTGCAAAAGCCACTGAAAGGAAAAAAAAAAAATCAAGTCAGCTTGCTAAACTCAAAGCTGTCCAATTAACCCTTGACATTGCTAAAAACAAAGAGTAGCCAAAGCTCTACCTCTACACTAATTCGTAAGTAGTAGCCAATGCTCCGTAGAGTTGGCTAAAAAAGTAGAAAAAGGCCAACTTGCAACATAAAAAAAAAAAAAATCTAGGCTGCTGATGAAAAAAAAACATTGCCACTCGCGTAAAAAACTACCTGTAAAAATCCGCCACGTAATTCCCATATGTTCCCAAGAATCAAGCTAATAAAAACCACCAAAATAATAAGCAAGTCAATCAAGCTGCCAAAATAAAAGTATCAAAATTTCAATTAGCAAGACAGAAAAAAGTTGTTCCTAGCTCAATAAGCCCATAATGCCTTGAATCATCCAAGCAGAAATGCCACCTCTAAGTGAGCCCAAAACCAAGAAGTAAATTTAACCATAGACAGCATTTCTCAAGTTATCCATAACTATAAAACACGTGCTGCAATCAAGCAAGCCAAGCAAGTAAAGCCCTTATGGTATAGTAAGCAGTAGTCCAAATATAAATATAAAAAACCCTAACAAATTAACTACATCAGCCTTCCCCAAACCCGCCAGGGCAGGTGCTATGTACTAACCACAGGAAAAGTCATCACTAAATAGTTAAAAACCTACCCTGTGCCTCATGCTACTGTCCAAAACACCATCCTGAGCCTAAAAAAACAAGTCCTGTGAAAACACAGCACCCCTGAAAAAATCAAATCAAACAATAAAACCCATTTCAAAAATTGTCTTATAAGCACCTAAGCTAAAAAACATAGCATTAAGTAAGTATGCCATATTCCTTATCATGCACCAGCGGTCGAAAAAATTAAACAGTGCAATAACCTGCTTAAAGCTACCTTAAAAGCACTAAGTAAAAAAACTTTCAAAAACTAAAGTATTAATTTAGCAAAAGCCACATAGCTAGTAAACACTCAAAGTTCCACCAACCGAGCAAATCCTGCCCAATCTAAGCCCATGCAAACAACAACAAAAAATAAAGTTCCAATAGTACACATGAAAAGTATACTGAGAAAAACTGTTTAAATTAATCCTGCCTCCAGCAAAAACAATCCCATCCGTGAAATTGTCTTCGCTCAGAAACCAAGTTGCACCTGGCAAATAATGCAAAAAAATAATAAAAAAACCCCAATGCATACCTCAAAAAAACCTTGTCTTAAAGTAAACTACCCATGACAATGTGACTGTATCCATATTTGCATGTATATATATATAAATATATATATATATTTTAACAGTTTAAACTCAATATAATATGTTAGTATAAAAAAAAATTCAAAGTAGATAATGTTGGGAGTTAGGTTTGTTCCTTCTTTCTCTAAAGAATTTTTTCCCCATATGTTACCAAAGAGACCAAATGTTAAACACTTCAAAATACTTAGCCGAAACAAAAACAGAAACAAAGTAACAAAAAACCCCCACGCAAGTAAAAAACAAAGCTTAAAGCAGCTAGAAGCTGTCCTTTTTTTTTTTTTTTTTTTTTTTTTTTTTTTCCCGACGTTCAAAAAAAAAAAGAAAAACACGGGCTAAACTGTTGCTAACTGGAAAAGTTTCACTGTAGCCAAAAAATCCAGTCCTCAAAAATCTACTCTGGCCAGTTCAGCCGGAATCCGGAGCCTTCTCTGCCACCCGCAGGAGTTAAGCCAGCCCTGCCCCGCCTTCGGCTTCTTCAGCGCTGCTCCTCTTGCTGCAGAGTGACCCTGCAGCCCCGCGCTGCCGGGACACCCTGCCATCCCAGCTACCAGCCCGAAACTTTCCACTCTTTCAGCTTGCTGCTCTAAAAATCCTGCAAGAACACCAAAACCAAACTGCCCTAAGTTTTGTAAGACAAAGCCCTCAAAGTTCTTAATACTGTTTTTCTTTTGTTATTAACACTGTAGTTATTTGAAGGGGGTTTTTTGTTTACTTTGTAATACATACTAATAAAAAACTGCTATTCCTATTTCCCAAATCTTTGCCTAAAAACCTCTAATTGTAAATTTATAATTTAGCAAAAAAAAAGTTTACGCTCTCCATTCCAAAAAAAACCTCCAACTTTTACCTAGCAAATACCTGTCTTCCCAAACCAAAACAAGTTGCCATGCTCATCCATAAGGATAAAGTGGCTAATCCAGCCTTTGCCAACTCAGCTGAGTGGAAGGGGGAAGAGGAGGAGAGGATCAGCAGTGACCCAAAAAGAGAAATTAAAGAAGAATTGGTCATTTTGGATCGAGCAGCCTTTTGGAGATCTTAGCTGCCCAAGGGTTTGCCTGCACTGACCTGGCTTTGAAGTGAAAGCCTGACTTTGGTTGAAGACAATTATCAGCTGAGAGAAGGGAGGCCGTGCCAGCTTCTGCGGCAGGCCCCGTGCCCTTCCCACTGCGGCTGCGTCGGCAGCCCTGGGGGCTCCTTCTGCCGCCCTGAGCCCGCAGAGCAGGGCAGCGGTTGCCGATGGCTCGAGCCATCAAATCATTCAAGGTCCTGTTGGGCTCTCTTAGACACTTGGGCCGAGGGATTCCTTCGGACCTGGGCCACTTTGGGTGGAGCGGGGGCAGGGCCGGGGCAGGTGGCAGGGTGTGCATGGGCCCTTTGTGACACGGTGCAGCAGCGTGGTCACCGTGGCAGGGAAAGGCACAAGGTGCCCGAGGAGCCTTTGTGACACGCGGTGACATAGGTGCTGGCAACAACGCAGCCACGCCACAGTGCTCGGAGCACGCCACGGGACAGGACGCGCCAGAGAGGTGCTGTGAGGAGTTCCCACACAGCCCGCTCGTTTGTGCCCGACCCGGAGCCTTTCCGAAGCGCTGCTCCTGCAGCTGACCTCGCGGCCAGACTGCGGGACTTGGTGACTCGGAGCTTTCCCGAGGCATCTCCCAACCCTGCGGTCGGTGCCCTCGCGGCCAGACCACAGGATCTGGTGACCTGAAGCACCACAAGGAGTCTCCTGTCGTTGTGGCAGGAGCCCTCAAGACCAGTGTGCAGGACTTGCTGTCCTGCAGCCTTCCTGAGGCTTCTTTGTCGCAGGTGCCTTCAAGGCACAACTGCACGACTTGTTGCCTCAGGGTTTTCCCTGGTTTCCTCAGAGGCATCTGTCTGAAGGTGCCCTCGAGACCAGACACTGACATGGCGGGCAGGTTTCGCGACCTCCTCACAGTTTGCTGGAGGAGAAGAAATACAAGCCCTGGAGATGCTCCAGCACAACCCCCTCAAGAGCTGGAGCAGTTCCAGCCACAGCAGGATGGTGAGTGGCAGAGCCGGGCCACAAGGCCGATGGCTGCGGACAGCTTGGCCCCATCCCATCCCATCCCCATTCCCATTCCGCCCACTGACAGGATGGAAGAGGGGCCGAGGCTGCCCCTGCAGCAGCTGTGCTCCATCCCCTGGGGCATCCCGGGGCTGTCCCTGCCTGGGGAGAGCAGGGCTGGCTTCTCTGGCTGCTCCTGCAACCCCTCAGCTCTGGCTGCGCTCGCTCTTTGCTAGATGCAACCATGGAGCAGACACAGGAGAAGAAGCCCACCCGTGGCCGCTTCCGCAGATCACTGAAGGTACGTGCAGCCATCCCCGCCTGGGCTGGGCCTGCTGTCACTGCTCGGCCGAGCTCCGCGCTTGGAGCACTCCATGGAACGTGTCTCTCTTCCCTGTCCTTTGCTCTCCTGCAGATGTTCCGGAGGCTCGTGCCCATTCGACGTAGGATGACCAGAAGCCGTGCAACAGCTGAGCCTGACCGCAGGCCGGCTGAGCTCCAGGCAGAGCCCAATGTCAGCCCAGATTTGGCTCAGCGCTTGGATGCTGCAATCAATGATGCAGCAAATACGGACATGGCAGTGACTGAGTCCGTGGCCTTCAGAAACACCAACACAGAAGAGACCCTGAGTCTTGGAGGCCAGGAGAGTGTGGCAGGAGGGGAAGCACTTCTTGGGGAAAGCTGCTCCCTTGGACAGCGCTCCAGGTCTTCCCCATGTCTCCTCCAGGTGCCAGCCATGGTGAAGGACCTTCACCAGAGACTGGCGGCCTGTGTCACTTTGGATGCCAGGATGCGCTTGGACTTTCTGAGGCTGGCCGAAGAGCAACCTGCTGACGTTGTGCTGACCCTCCTGCGCTGTGCCCCAACGTGTGACAGGTATGGGGCCCACTTGCCTTGAGAGCTCAGGGCTCAGCAGCCTTTAGGGCCCATTGCCCTGCAGAGCCTATCCAATGGGCTCTGCCAGACAGGCGGAGCGGTCCAGGACCCTTGGGCCCCTCTGTTCCACCAGCCTGCTGCCATGCTCCCTCCCTGCCCCTCAGGGCACCAGGGCTCTGTCACCTGGGCCTCCACAGCTGCACAGGGCATGCTACTGTGACTGAGACGGCCCTGACACAGAGCTCCAATCCCACAGAGCTGCTGCAAGCATGTGGAGAGCCGTAGGCTCGTCGGCTGTGACAGCGGAGAAGGTGCTGCCAGCACTCATCCGCGTGATGGAGGATTGGCCTCTGCATACAACGACCACCTCCGATGGCGACGACGAGGACGTTTTTGCCCTGGCGGTGAGCTTCTGGAACCGGCCTCTGCTCGCTCCCCGGTCGCCTCTCCATCAGCTCTCCGTCCTCTCCCTGCCTCAGGCACTGGCTTAGGGCAGGCTCAGGGGGCTCCAGGCCCGTCGCTCCCCCTGCGTCTCCCCTCGGGCCCTGCCACACGGACATCTTAGCACTGAGCTCTGTCTCGGGCTGCTTCTTTTGCAGGCAACTCTGGGGCTGTGGCTGACTGTCCAGGTGCCCAAATGCCACAGGGCAGTGCTCCTTCATTCAGCCCGTCTGTTTGTTGCTCTCCTCTTCCACATTGTCATCACCACACAAGAGATGCCAGTGGAAGTTGCTAACTTCTGGAGAGCGTGCCAGGAGGAACACGGCCTTCCCAGCAACCCCAACAGGTGCCAGTCCTCCTGTCTTTTCAATGTCCTTGTGGCCGGCGCCAGCGCTCGCCGTGTGACCTGGGTTTTGCTCTGCACACAGGTTTGCAGTGCAGGCCATGAAGGCTCTGTTCAGCCAAATGTGGTGGAACACAGAGATGATGGCTATGGAGCGCAAGCGTGGCTGGGACACGCTGCTCTGTGCTGACACCCAGCACTATGCCGTGGGTCTGCTGGCCAGGTGAGAACCCCTTCTCTCCCACATTTGTCCCCTGTGCTCCACACAGTCCCTGTGCTCATGGCCTCGAGGGCCTCGTCACCGAGGGACGGCCAAGCCGACTGGAAAAGGCTGGCAGAGGAGGGTGCCCAGAAGGGGCCGCCTCCCAAAGCGCCCACATCCCCCTCCAGAGATACTGGGGAAAGACCGGACCTGTGAGTTAGACCTCCTGGGAGAAGACTGTCCCCCCCACCTCAGGCTCTTGCTGCCTTTTTCCCCCTGACAGGGAGATGCGCCGTCACTTGGGCCACACCTGTTCCTGCATTGGCTTCTACCTACTCCAGCCACTAAGCAGGGAGGAGCCACGCTGGGATCTGCCCTCCCTGGCATTCCTGGTGGAGGTGAGCCAGCGCTGCCTCGCTCAGCTGCCTCTCAGCCCTCTGCCCTCTCGTAGCTGCAGCTGCCTGGGCCGGTGCCCGAGCCCTGTGCTGCTGCTGCTGCTGCTGCCTGGGCCCGGCCCTGTGCGCTTCTGGGCTCCTGCTGTTCGGGTCACCTGTCACTGCCCTGTGCCTTTCAGGTCATCAAGTTCCTGGACCTGAGGGAATGCGCAGGCCGTGTCCTGGAGGAGATGTCAAGGCACCTGCGGGGCACCTGCAGGCAGAGACGTCACCTGGCGCTCAAAGGCCTTGTGCTGCTCAGCGAGGAGCCCTCGATGGTGAGAAGGGGGCAGCGGCTGAAGCTGCGCTGGGGAAAGCAGCCCCTTGGGCTGGCTGGGCTTCAGGAGCTGAGGCAGCTGCTCCCAGCTCTCCTGCCTCCTGCTCCAGCTGCTCGAGTGCTTCGGGACAGGCCTTTGGCCTCTGGGCCCAGCAGTGGCAGGGTGGGCTAGCAGAGCCAGGGCGGTGTTGGCGCTGCAGCTCTTGGTGGCTTCCCAGCACAGCCTTGTGTTCCATACAGGCCGGAGGTGTACGCAGCCTGCTTCCAAGCCTCCTGGAGCGGCTTGGGGATGCCGACGGAGAGGTGGTCGCCATGTCCCTCGCTGCGCTCACCAATGTGTGCCAGCGGAAAGACTCCGTGATCGGCAGGACCACTGCCCTGAAGCTAGCCGACCTCCTCCTGTGGCTCTTTGGAAACGTAAGGCTCTGCGTGCCACGGGCATTAGCTGCTGCCCAGAAACTTTGTGCCCTGGGGATATTAGGCTTTTGCCCGGCTGGGCTGGAGAAATTGGTGCTGAGGCCTCTTCTCCTTCCTTTCCTTCAGGACAACAGCCAGGTGCAGCTGCTCTCCATTCAGCTTTTCCAAAAGGTGATGGGCTTGGTAGCGGATGAGGGCAAAGAGCCACTGAACACAGTTGTGAGCCAGAGCCTGCTCCCACTCTACTTGCACTGCCACGAGGTGAACGAGCGCGTGGCCAAGGTGAGGCGTTGTGTGATGCCGGTGCATCCCTGACAGGGGGCTCGGCTGCCTCCTGCCCGGGCACCTCTCCCGGCTCGCAGCCTCCTGCTGGCCCTGGCGCAGGGACGCAGGGCCCGTGCCCTGGGCTGGGCTGCGCTGCCAGCTCCCGTCTCTGCTGCTCTCCAGGCCTCTCGGGAAACGCTGCATTGTGCGGCCGGCTTCCTGAAGAGGAGCGACCTCGAGCACATGCTGAAGACAGAGAAGCTGTTCAAGTTCGCCGAGTGCGTGGTAAGGACGGCCTCTGGAGAAGCCCCCTGACGGCGGGGCTCGGTGTGCGGGGCTGGCAGCCGTGGCCCCTGCCCAGCGCCGCACGCAGGGGCTCCGGCCTGCGCCCCACACGCCGCTCCCTTCCGTGGGGCCGCGCGGGCTCTTCTCCAGGCTCCTGTGCCCCGAGTCGGGCGCCGACGGAGCGCCGGCCCAGCGGGGCCGCGGGGCGGGGCGGCACCGCGGCTCCCCGGGCAGCGCCCGGCCCTCCGCCCCCTCCGGAGCCCGGCGCCCGCTGGCCGGGCCTCGGGGCTGTGCGGGCAGCGCAGGCCGGGGCTGGGCGCCGGGAGCGCCCGGCCGAGGGGCTGAGCCCGCGCCAACCCTTCCCTCCCTCCTGCCGCTCTCTCCAGCTGGCAGACGACAAGAGCCGAGCGGCCGAACACCTGCGCCTGGCCCTGCCCTACCTGGAGCACCCACAGGAGCCCCTGCAAGAGGCGGCCATCAAGCTCATCGGTGAGCCACGAGCCCGGGCTCCCTCCCAGCCCCAGCCCCAGCCCCAGCCCCCGTCCCGGCAGCGGCATCCGCGCCCGGCGCCGTGGAGCCGCGCCTGCCCTCGGGGCTGCTGCCGCCCTCTGCGGCCGTGCCCTGGGGCGGCAGGATGCGGCAAGGGCCCGGGCCGAGCCCTGCCGGGGCAGGAGGCCGTGTGGCCACAGGGCTGGCAGCGCCGCTGGCAGGGCGCCGTGCCGCTGGGGCCCTGACAGGCTCTGTGTTCCCAGGGATCGCCGGGGTGCGCCTGAGGAGGCAGAAGGAAGAGCTCCAGGCCCTCAGCGAGGGTGAGTGAGGGCAGCGGGTTCTCAGCGGGGCTGCCGGGGGGAGCCGCAATGCTCGTGCAGGGGGCTGCAATCCCTGTCCTGCCTGCGGAGGGCCTGGCTCCCTGTGCGGACAAGGGCTGGCGTGCGCAGAACACGGAGAGATTTCGGGGACGCGGGTGGGGCGATTCGTGTTCAGCACCTTGCGGCGAATCCCGTTGGCCCCTCTCTCCTCTCTTGTGGTGGCCACGGCAGGAGCTGGCTCGGATGGCCCTTGGCAGGAGGGTCTCCTTGGACTCCCGCACATCCGGGCCCTGACCGGGGCTCTGTGCCTGTCTCTTCCAGCTCTTCAGGCCCTGAGAGACGACGACAGCCCCTCCCAGATAAGCCTCTTTGTCCAGCTGATGTTCGAGGAGCGAATTGCAGAACTGCAGTCATCTGCTGGCTCAGAAGAACCGGTAGCCTTAGAAGACCTTCAGGGGCCACAGAAGATGAGACCGCCTGGAGACGGAGGAGCCGGAGCTCCAGGCACAGCTGATGATTGACGCAGCTGATGCCTGTGGGAAGCTCCCGTGCCTTCAACCCTCTCCCTGCCTTGCTACACCATCTGTCCCTTTTCCCTCCACCCTTCCTCCCTTTTGACAGCTCCATGTCTTCAGCCCTCAGACCATGCCCCTCCCCTTTTTTCCCTCCCAGCTCATCCCTTTGCTTTGCCTTCCATTAATAAACATTCAAAGAGAAGTTGATTGAAGGCACTGAGGTGCTTTTCCCAAAGACTGGACTCGGTTCCATGGGATCACAGACTGGTTTGGGCTGGAAGGACCTTCAAAATCACCTTCCACCACGTCAGGGTGCTCCAAACCCCAATGTCCAGCCCGGCCTTGGACACTGCCAGGGATGGACACCCCAGGATGGACACCTCGTGCCAGGACCAAGGCTGGTGCACATCAGGCACCCAAACAAGCCCCAGCAGCTGCAGCCTCGGTGGTTTTAATCCCAACCATCCAACATTCCCGAGCCGGCAGCGCGGCAGTGCTGACCTCTAGTGAGAGGTCCCTGGAAAAGGGAGGATTTCTTGGGATAAAGTTCCCTTCCCAAAGCCTCTGAAGGCAACACCAGAACCCTCAACAACCAAAAAGCACGGGTGACAGTGTCCAACGAAAGGTTTTCTTTAAAAAACACCCCAAATTCACAAGGAAAGCGTCCAATCAAAGCCTCAGGGCTGGTCCCGAGGAGCCCAGAAAGGACCAGGACAGCTCAGGGGGACAGGGAGCTCCCAAACGGCTCCTTTGGGTCCCCTCATTGTCCTCCAGAATCCAGAACTTTCACCCAAAATGTCCCTCGGGAAGATGAGAATTTTCCAGGCAAGTCAAAGAAATCTCCACTGCACAAAAATGTCTTTTAAAACCAAGCTTTAAGACTGGGAGTTCTGCTTAGATTGAAACGATGAAATTCAGGATATTCTACATCAAATGCAGCTTTTTGATTCTAACGGACTCCTCTCCCTGCAGCCAAACAAACGTCAAAGGCTCCTGAGCTTTTTGTGGCACACCAGGATTCCCTGGAGCCATCCCAGGAACATTTCCTGGAGTATCCCAGGAATATTCCCCATTCCTGGGGCTCCACAAACCTCCTGCCCCTTTACAGCAAGCTCAGCTCGGGTCAGAGATAATTGATCCAATTACCTCCAGGAGGAATGAAAGCAAAGCAAAGCGCACTCTGCAGGAGCCCTGGGAAGTCCCTGTTCAGCAAGGAGCTTCCCACTGAAATGATGGGAAAATGATGAGTTCCAGCATGAAATTCAAGGCTTTTCCCTCCGGAAGCAAAATCCAGTCCTTGCATTACCTCTTTTTATTGGTTTTAGTCACTAAGTCTTAAAAAATAAATCGGTTTTCACATTGTTCAGGCTTGGAGAGGTTAGTGCTGTTCCTGAGCTGGGATAAATTCCTGAGGCTGGGCACTTTTGTACTTCTGGAACTGGAGATTCCTCTGCAATATTCCCTGGGGAGCTTCTCCTCACCTTTTCCTCCCCCAGAAAAACGAAGCAGAGCAAGGAAGGTGTCCAAGAAGGAGAGGCTGGAGAAGCCCCACCTCCCTCCAGGCTCATCCCAGCACTTTCCTGATGGAATTTTCCCATTTCACAGCCAGAGAGCAACCCCTGGCCCCTGACTCAGCTACTCACGGAGTAATTAGAGCCAAGAGGCTGGAGCAGGTACTCAAAGGTTCCACCAGAGCCACCATCCCCCATCAGGATCCTCTGGATTGCCCAGGAAGGAGGAGTTTTTAGGCAATATTGGAAATCTAGGATCTAGGCTTGCAGCAAAGCACGGAGCATCTGCTGGCGCTGGGCTCTGCGTCCCAGGAAATTCAGTGGATTCCTGCTTCTCCACAGGGCCAAGCTGCTATTTCAACACACTTTTGTGGGCCAGGGTTGAGAAACAGGAGGAGTAATGAGCTGGGAGCTGCAAAAAAATAAAATTCAAGACATTCCTCAGCTTCTGAAATGGGCTAACCTTCGAATCCTTTCTCTTCATTAGATTTTTCATTACTGGGAGGTTTCTTCCTGAGAACAAATCCCAGGTTTCATTCAGAGGTGGAGTTGCTGGCTGGTAAAAACAACCAAATCCTTTAAATAAACCCCTCAGCATTCTGGTTTTTAATCAGTGATACCTGAGTTCCAAGTTTGGACAGGTATTTATTCCTTAAACTAAAGGCATCAGCTTTTGGCAGCAATTTGGCCAAATCATCGTCCTTCTGTCTCCTGAGCCACTCCTGCTCTTCTGCTCTGCAAAAGAAAAGCGGCAAAAGATGGTTTGCCCTGAGGGAGAAGCCTGCCAAAGCAGGGAACTGCTGTTATTTGAGTGTTAGTTCATATTTTAATGTTGTTGTTGTTGTTTGAACACCTAGGAAACGCTTTGGGGCAGCAGGTGAACAACCCTGAGAGGCGCAGGGCTCAGTAACTCAGTGTAAAGAAAGAGAGAGGCTGATTTCTGCAGGTTCCTTTTATTTCACTCCAAGATTTCAGTAGAAAGAGAAACATTTTGGTTTTTCCCCAGATTACAAGGTGCTCCTCTTAGGATTTTTTCAGATGTATCTCAGGAGGAAAGAGCATTTACCTCTCTCACCTGTGGAAGCAGCCTGGGTTTGTGCACACTGCCAGAAAGAGTCAAACATGCCCACAGGCTTTAGTGCGTGTTGCTTAAACACATGCTCTGGACATTTTCCTACTGGCAGCAGAAAGGATGATGGGGACAGTTACATCAATTGAACTGAACTCTAGAATTCCATATCTAGTTTTTTAGTTCATTTTTTTATGCATTTGCAAACTATCATCTTACCTTCTGCCCCTTCTCTTACTGTTATTGGATATTGTCTTGTTGGATGTAATGTTTTAGGGTAGCTCAAAATAGATTTTAACAGCTTGAGATTTCCTTACACTTTAATTAAATAGGTTGTAACTCAGTCCGTACTTTTTTCTGACAGATGCCTCATTTTTATACCTCAAGCTTAGTGTATTAAAGTCTCTACTGTTTCAGAACCCACAGTTATCATGGATACAAAGAACAGTTTAAAATGCATCATTTAGTAATAGATACAAAGCTGAGGGGCAAATGGGCATCATGTACCCTTTGTGAGAAACCAACTCCAAAAGCTGTACAGACACATTGCCACTCACATCTCAGGGAAGGGATATATTTTTTCATTTAGGTCAGCAGGAAATGGAAATTTTCTGGCAGTTTGAAACTTATCACCAGCTCCTGAAGTTTTGTGCAAAATCCCAGTGTGTAACATCTGGGTATTTTGCAAAGTCACCTGGCTGCAAACCTCAGCCTCCAACAAATGAAGTGCAGCTCAGCTGTGAGGATTTTTCTGTAACATCTTTAGAACATAAGAGGTAATTAAAACCAGTTCTGTTGCCTAGTGTTACAAAATTGATTACAACTACATGCAGTAACTGCTTTAGACTTGGTAGTAATTTTTAAAAGAAAAAAAGTCCACCACATAAAACATTGCCCAAAAAATCCCCTTGCAAGGTAGTTTTAATGAATCTTTCATGGTTCAATGAGCTATTGTATTAGGTCATTCTCCTGATGAAGCAATGCTCCAATCTCATTACATTTAGTCAGAAAGAAATAAGCTGCTAGTGTTATTGGATTTCTTATAATTAGTTAAAAAGCAATTTTTTAGAATTTCCTTTCATAGGGTTGGGGGAGGAGGGAAGTTGAGACAAGTAATATTGTGCTGCATATAAGTAAAATATAGTGCTCCACACACAATAACCATTCCCAGCTGAGATGTGCTTTAAGGTTTGGGTAAGTCAGCCTCTTTCTCCTGCATCCTTCCTTCCCGCTCCTGTCATCTCTGCTTTTCCAAACAGCAAACCTGAGAACGAGCTCAAAAGGCTGAAAGTCCAAAGAAAAAACACCAGGCAGTCCCCATAGCTGGTGGTAATTAATAGAAAGTGAATCAGTTGCTTTGTATAGCAGATAAAGGAAAAGCCCAGCCAGAATAACCTGCCTCATCACCACATTGTGTTCCCAACAGAAATTAATTTTGTGAGCTGTGGGAGTTTGAAACAAACATGTGAGGGCTAAAAAGACCTAATGCCATCATCCCAGCGTGGAGAGGAAGATTGAAAGGTGCTTTCAGGAGAACGGCTGCAGTCTCTGGGTAGGGACAATGTTTTCCCCCCTGTGGCCTTTATGAAAAAAGAGTAGAATAAATAGTGCCACATGTCTGCACAGCTGGAACATCTGTGACTGGTTGGCACAAATTTACAATCCTACCTGACCGCCTGAATCTGGCTGTAATTGACAGACACGGCCGTAATGGCAACATCCTATCGATCTTCCCTGGGACCAGAGCACCTCAGGCTTGAACGACTAAATTGTGGTAAAAGAGCACGAGATCCCTCAAACATTCACAGAGAAAAAAAGCATTCTCACATTTTAGAACGTACGCCTGATTTTTCATACGAGCCCAAAGGCAGCCTGCACAAGTTGATGTAAAGGCATCTGATGAAGGTTGCTAAATACACAGAAGCTCATTAAGTGCCTGCTTCAAAAGAGCTGGAGCCTGGAAAAACTTTTCAAAATACCAAGTATGCTTATCCGGCATCTGGGTAGAAATCTGCTGTCAACACAGCTAGAAATGGGCTCACTGAACTCCATGGAGTTCTCCTAAATCCTTGTTTGACTCGAGATACAACATATGTGATTGCGAGTCCTTGTATGTAGGTGATAAAGCAGCCCATCCACAACAAAATAAATGCTATTTTATAAAACTACAGCTTCTTATTCAACATGCTGAAGGCACCTAAAAGTTTTGCAGTGCAGCATGAACTATATTAGCCCAAGTAAACAGCATGAAAACACAACTGGTGCGAGCAAAAACCCTCTCAGATTTTCAATACCTCCACTCTCCTCCCCACATTCAGGTTTCCTCTAGATTCAAGATTATTCTAGTATAGATTCCTAAAGACATGATTCCATCTTTATACTAGTTGGCGTTTTTATTTATTCCCACTAAAATGTGTTTTGCAGAAAAATATTTTCCAATACAAAACTCCAAAACATTTCACAGACATACTTCAGAAAAGAAGAAAATAATAGGTTTGCTAAGGAATTCACAGGCCTGCCGTGCATAACTACAAACCTCTTTCAGCTGTGATCAAGACACCTTCTGTAGTTATAAATCTTAAAACTTAAGTCTTATTTACTGGATAGAAGCTTGGGGTTTTTTTGTTTTAGTTTTTTGGGGGCTTTGGGGGGGTTTTTTTTGCTTGGTTAGTTTTTGAGGTTTTTGGTTTTGGTTTTGGTTTGGTTGGTTTTTCTTTTGATTATGTTGGTTTTATAAGAAAGAAAAAGCATGCTGTGATAAGACTGTGAGATTTTTTTTTTCCCGGGTTCATTTCTTGCTTTGGGAAGCACTGCCTTTTTAACAATATTTGCAAAAGAGGTTGAGGGATACACTGAAACACACTCTAAAATACTACAGAGATAAACAGGGATCCACCATCCCTGTGCCCTGGATTCCTATCCCTCATTCCCACTCCTGGAAATGCTTTTGATAACAATAAAACATGTTGAACTCTTTTTTGTACTTGCTGACACCACTGCTAAATCCCAACAAGATATAAAAGTTTGGCAGCTTGCTTGGATTTACATCCAAAAGAAACAAAAGGCACAAGACTGGGAAAGGGTGAAAAGTCCTCCACAAAAGCAGTCATGCTTTGCAATGTCCAAATGAAGGAAGACACACAAATATTTTCAGGAAGACCGAATGTAGAATGGAAACACATGGAGATGGGCAAAAATAATAGAAAAGTGAGCAACCTGAAACTCCTGGCATGCCCAGAGACCTCCTGACACCACGCCAGCCTTAAAACAGAGCTACTGCTGCTCACAGAATAACCATTCTAGGGAGGCTATTTTGAATTATTTCACACAATTTCAGTTCCCAAAGGGGCTATATAGCACTATTGGTAGTCATCTGTACTACAATCATTGATCTTAACTTTAATTATTATTAATGCAAAAATATTTATGAACCAAAGCTATTCCCTTCCATTTCTCTGTCCCTTTCAAAGCTGCTAAGAGCTGGATAACTAAGCAAAGGAGTGCCCTCTGGGAAGTCAGCGGTGATTGCCTCATCCTCAAACGGGAAATTGGAAATTCAGAGTAGGGCAAGAAGCTTAACTCCAGCTATTGAACAGCTGCCATAAAAGAAAGAGTTAAGTAGACAAGGGCACTTGTGTGGAGAAGAGGCAGCTGAAGAAAAGGTAAAAACCAGACAGCTGTGAATGCAGGCACTGAACAGAAAGCAATGATTCTTTTTCAGAAGAATATGGAAACATCAAACTAAACCAGCAGAATGAAGACCAGGATTCCTCGCAATGTGCAATGGGGACACTTTTGGACAATCCTATGTCCCAGGTGCACAGTTAGGGACTCTTCCAGAGCCAAAAGACTAGACTGGAAATCTCCTTAACTGGATTTAGCACACGCTTGCAGCTTCATTGTGTTCAGAGGAACACTCACCGTAAAGGTAAAATCCCCAGGAAGCCACACACAGCACACTGTGGAACAAGCAATTTCCTCTTAACCCATTTTAGTTCCTTTGCCAAGACCCAAAACCAGAAGAATGCCAGCAAAGTGGATTTTTCCCCTGATATACCTAATCTTTCTATCAATTAAATGTATTCCCAAATGCTTTAATGGACGGGTTTTAATTATTACTTCTACCAGTTAAAAAATAGTCTCAATAATTTCCTTAAAAATCGCTGAAGCAAGGCACCGTTCAAATGAAGGATACAATTAAATGGGGCTATTGATAAAAATTTTCTCCATATTCAGAATTTTTCCTGTGATTTACATGCATTAGCAAAAGCAGTATCAACTCTTCCCTGCCAGAGTAGTTGAGCATCTTCCTGCTACTAATTCAGCACACATATTTCAGCCATTACCCAGGGAATGCAGTGATTAGGCAGCTTTCCAGTAAACAGTCCTTAAAACAGTTCATAAAAATTCCATTTAGAAAAAGGTTTGTTTCCTGCTCGAGAATTTGATAAGATGTTGCAATTACTGCTTAGGGATATATTTCAAGTCCGCCAAGTGAGGTAAATTCCATTTCCACACACGCTATCATAGCGTTTGCAGGTTAAAATGCCATAAAGTAGTTCTTACTTACTCAGAAGATGCAATTAATTTGGGTGCTGCTTTCTTATAAACACACGCTTAGAAAATCCTAAAAACTTGCAATGAAAAAAGTGAAAATACCCATAAAACAGGCCACAAAAGGCAGATTCTCAAGTAGAAATCCAGTGGCATTGTCTGAATCACAACTTGCCCAGATCAAAAACTGTTCCTAGTAATGGAGAGAAAACAGCATCACAATCTATATATTCTTTTGACATCCCACCTGAGGTAAGACCCCTAGTTCAAAGGTCCCAGAATAACCAGAAACAGTCAGTTTTACAGGTTACAAGGAAATCAAAGAAATACTCAAATTTTGGCACAGTAATTCCTAAACTTAGAGCATCAGTTTGTTATCCATAAATGGAAAGCATTTAGCTTGTTTTAACAACTTCCTAAAAAAAACAAGATTCAATTGCAACATTTATTATCTAAAAGTGTTCTGGTCAAAATAAAAATGAAACTCAAAATTATGAACCCTTTTTATGAAAATAGCTGATACTTATTAAGCAATAAACTCTTGCTCTCTCCTGTTTTTATTTCCTCAAAAAAGCAACAAACTAAAACAATGTAATCTCATGTGTTCAGGCTCCATATTTGTTGTTTTAAGAAAAGGCTTTATAACAGCTTCATTGAGGGCTCTTTAAGAAACTAAATCTTTCTAGTTTAATAGAGTGACAAGGTGTATATGAGGGCATCAAATGAAAAGGAAAATGAGCTGTCACATTAAAGTACTACTGAAAGCCTTAGCACAAACTGCATGACAAGCTAAAAGAAAAAGAATTATTTTGTTCCTTTTGCTTTAACCAAAGTCCTAACACTTAGGACCTGCAAACCGCTGCCATTTTAGAGCCAATCTGTATTTTAAGTGGATGTAACTAGCCCTAGCAAACATAGCAAAAAGTGAAATGTTCTCAAATTGGTCTTAGCATGTGAACTAATCCATCCACACCACATCAGATGTATCTTGTAGTTGATAATATTTTACATGCTTACAATAATTACTGTAATTCAGAACCTTGACACCCATTTTCCTAAGATAAATCAACGTAAGAAAAATTATTCAACCTCCCTTTTCTTCTAAGGGTAAATGCAAAGCAGTTTGAAGCTCACTGTAGGTTTAAATTTTAATCCAAGGGCTGATGGTCTGCAATATGATTACAGTCCTTCCAATGTCAAAAGTTAACAGAGGAGTGGAGTCTATTTCAAATGACTGGCTCTAAACATCTCATAATTACATTAGATAAATTACACTTTACACATAATTGCAACAAGTTTTTGCCTTATTAGGCACCGGTCTGAAATACTTGGCAGTTACACAGTGAAACACTATTCCTTTTGATGCATTTGGATGAGGTCCTTACCCTTCTACCATCACAGTCAGGGATCTGCCACTGGCATAAAATTCCAGATGGATAATGCCAGCAATCCTAACTACTTCACAAAACAACAGGTAAGGAGGGAAATTGATTAATATGCTGTTCTTATCCCCTTTCAACTGACAGAAGTTTTGCATGCTTAAAAAAAACAATCCGGTTTTTCCATGACATCATTTGGCTTGAATACTAATGCTTTTCCTTAATGCAACTACATGTACATGGATGTACAACTTCTCTTTTCACAGAAGCAACGCCCAACTTTACATGTTTTTCTTTACTCTGTTTCCCCTGATTATAATTCTAAGATCCTTTCTGATTTTTACGCCATTTCCCTGTCTTAATTCTTCAGTGTTGTTAAATGAAGTGCCCCTCTCCATTCTGTGAAGATAGAGTGATTTACAGCAGCTGAAAATCAGGGGATTGTCCAGTAATTACAGCTTTTCTCAGTAAAGTAGTAGTATTGGATTCATTAACAGTGTTTGGATTCATTAACAATTAAAGTTTATTTCACTGAACAACAAGAACAAAGCTGGGTCAAGCACCCTTGTTAGGCTTTGACACTTCCTTCAGGAAGACTACAATTCAACCCAGGGTTTCATTTTCTGTTTGGCTGCTTGTAAAATAGAAGGCATCTTGAAAACGATACTTCCATTTAGGGCTCTACTGTGGACCTTACAGGCACTGTAAATGTGGAGTGGCTTTGTCTTAAACAGCCTAATCCTGCCCATTCCACAGAACAGACATTTGGAGTACAGCGACGATGGGAGCATGAAAACGCAGCATTAACAACTTCTTCATTGCAAAGAGTAAGCGCAATCCAAGTCTTGCTGTTTCCTTGGTAAGACCATAAGAAATGAGGCAGGGAAAGTGAATCTTTTGGGCTTGCAAGCCATTTTCCTTGAGCTGGGACATCTGCTGATTGCAAGGGGTTTCAGTTTGGAACTGAAGGCATGCTTTTTACACCGCTGCCATTAGACAGATTCTATCTGACACCCTACTTCAAAATTAAAACAGCAGGCAAGTGGGTAAATAGGAGCAAAAATGGAAATTTTCAGTACTTGCTCACACCTTATTTTCAGATATTCTCCAAAATAGGGAGCAGCACCAGTGAAAAGCACGTTTGCATCAACAGGGCCTGGATGGACTATCCCAGTTGACACAACCACTAACCCACAGATGACGTGAGAGGTTTCACAGCACAGTGTTTAAAATTCAAGCAGCAGAAGCCCTTCCACCAGAATTTCACCCTGCTTTGGGAACAGATCGTCTGTCTGTATCATTAATTTCTTTGTTTTCCAACTGAGTTGCCGTGCAGCAAGTATTGCAGCATCACTAAAGAAACAGAGCTGGAGCACAGAGCAGCTCAACTGAGTGAACTTGCAGCTCAAACCATCAGAACCACCAAGAAAAAAAAAGGCTGGGCCAGCTTTCTCAGCAGCCTGCTTGTGGCACTCAGACCTGAAATTACTCACTGCAAGTGTTCTCTCTAGGGTCTGACAGGACTTACATATATTGGAATATATATAACAAAATGATAATGCAGCTTCAAAGAGTGACTCACAGAAAACCGGTGCTGGAGCACTCAGAATTCATAAGGGACTTTAACCACAGTCACAACCCTCAGTTATTTGGTTGGCCTCCTTTATTCCTTTATTCTTGGGCTTTTCTTCCAGCTTTCTATCAACTGTGATATAAAACCATACTAATTAATCCAAATAAGCACACGTGCTATGTATTTCTTTCAAGATGGGATAACTACATACTCATCATTCCTGAAAACAAGCCCACAGTAACCAAAAGCGGTCAAAGCAACACTGTTGTTATAAATTATAGCCCACAGCCATGGGTGTTCCTTGATGGAAGAAGAAGAAATATCAACCCAACCTCCTGGTCTGCTATGAGAACACTTGTTATAAATCATGTTTTTCCAGTGTTCTATTTCAACTGCATAGATCAGTATCCAATAGAGAGCTCCTTAAGTCACAGACAAACCCACAAAAACTGCTTAAGACCAACATTCCACAAAAACATGACAAAAAAATTCAAAGCAACCTTATAGTAGAGAAAATGCGGATTTAATAGGAGCTTAACATTAAGAATCCCATCCTCAAAATAATGCAAATTGATTTAAAGTGGATTTAGGTTTTTAAATGTTAAGAGCATAAAATTGAAGAATTAATTGAATTTACTGTTGGTTCAACATTGCTAATGTAAATGATAGATAACTGTATCGGTCATTCTTGACTAAATTAAGCGATATCTACCATTATTACATGACCAAAGGCTTTAAAAAATTCTGTTGTTAAATGCAATCAACTTTAAATTAAACTATGTGCATTCAGTCAGTGTCTTAAGCAATGATGAGGCAGAGATGCCTTAAGGTGGTAGTAGGGATTTAGACCTCCACAACTTCTGATGTAAAATTTAAATAAGTTAGAATTTGAAAAAGCAAATTAACCTGTACTGCATTTTGCCCACAAAGCTCTTCCTTCCATTTTGATTTACCACTGGTCTCCACTCATTAGATCAAAGCTCACAAAGTATTTTTGAGACCAACCAGCACTTTCAGCCCAATTTAAAAGTCACTGAAGGCAATGAAAATTACTTCTGTCGGCTTCAGTAAGGCCTTCCACAATCTCAGTACTCAGTAGCTACAAGGAGTAGGACTGAGAGGGTCTGACCAACTTTGCTGAGGGTATCACTTGGCAATCAAATATCATTGGAAAAAATCAGAGATTACTATTTATATTGCGTCAGCACAGCCACTGCTGTTCTGATATTACCTGCTGCACAATGGAAAAAGCAAAAAAAACGGATGTGAAAATACATATACCGACACCTGACTTATACACATCAGTATTCATCAATTAAAAGAGCCTGTGATGACTTCTCCAAACTGTCACTGGGGAATGACAAGCAACAGTCATTTCAGCCAAACTGGTACTCACATATCCTCTTGGCTGTGGGAATTCTGGGTCACACCCACTTCTTTTACCATTTTTTCCTGCAATGTAACTGAAAGTGACATTGACATTTGTCCCTTGGAAAAGTTACTGTTATCCTCCTTGTTGTCAGGATTATTCTACTGCCGGATGTTTTGTTTATTTTCTAAGCAATTGCCAAGAATACTGTCTGTGCCTGTCATCTGTCTACACGTTGACTGGTATCCACGCATCACACTGGAAGATCAGAATCCTTGAAAGAAACTTTCCTTCTCAACTCTTGAAAAGACATTTCCAAAACCGCCGGTAGAATCTGAAGATGCCAGCTATTAGGAGACAGAATTGACCACAATTGAGTCAAAGTGCACCATCACACCTCCTACTAAGAAGGTTTTAAGAACTGGAAAGTCCGTTCTTGTGGGAAATCTGTGGCGGGAGAAATGTAGCACTCAATATGAGTGATCGGCAAATCTCGTTTATTGTTAATTCACACAATGCTTTTAATAATAACACTAATAAGCTCATGCATATTGCAAAAGTTAAGCTCAGGATTGGTGCTCAGACTAAAAGTCAGCTACGCCTCTTTCTACATTTCTTTGTGGTTACATAGTTTGAGTAAGTTTTTGTTTTACCGTGCTTCTCCCTCATATCTTTCAGCTACAAGGTCTTGTTATCGTATCCCAGCTGTGCTCAAGGACATGCGAAGCTTGCTGCCTTGCTGGTTCTCATGAGAGTGCCTGTGTGCTCAGCAAAGCTCTCTCATGTCTACGTGACCTTTTGCAGCTAGCCAGTTATCAATCACACTCTCCACATGTTCTATTCCAACTGTACAAGTCCTTGACCACGTAATTCCCATCTCCTGCGCTGGCCACTGACAGCTTTTCTACACAAAGTACATTAAGCAATCATCAACTCATTCAAGTTTGACTGCTGAAAAGTGCCATTAAGTATTAGCAAACATCAGACACAATTAGTTTTGTCTGAGGGCAGGTAATGTTCCTAATCACATTTCCCTCACTCCCACATTTTAGGGATGAAAGTAGATCTTCTGACAGACCTGAGCTTGCTTCCATCATAAATCAAACGGGGTAAATTCCTGCAGCAATGAGTTCAGAGGTCTCTTCCCTGCTTTGGAGGAAGGAGGAGGCTGGACAAGCATGGATGGGGTTGCTGAGGATGCAAAGAGACTCTCCACAAACACTGTATGGACATGTCAGACCCCTGAATAGCTCCGCTCCTGTGAAATTCCCAAGCTCAAGGCATGATTCACTAATAAATTGTATGGATTATGCAGCATTTGCTTGAGGACAGATGTATCACTGCCTTCTGCAGGAGAAACTGTCAGACCCTCTCTGTGCTCATCAGTTTACAATTTTCACACCTTCCAGTGGCTGATCTGGAAAACACATCAGCCATTACCATGATGGATATAAACAACTAATATCCAAAATTCTTGTGAGGCAGCCCCTTCAGTACAGCTTGATAGCACAGGACATAGGTAGCCTAGGATAAATGCCAAACAGAGCAGAGAATTTCACCCCTGAACTGACATTTAAGAGTACATTTCAATGGCTTATGCAGTGCAGACTTTCTGATGTTCTTTCTCCATCATTTTGTTAAGATTACACGTCCAAACTTTCAAAGCACAGCATCCAAAATACAGAAATGCTCTCCCTAGACCGAATTTCTCCCCAGAGTTAATGTTAGGATCAGATCAGCTGCAAAGCTACTGGTATTCAGATGTAAAACTTTTCAATTGAAGCAGACTATTGTCTTGGACAAAATCAATTAAGTGCAGTAAATTTCATACATAGACCCCAAGGCTGGCAAGTGTCCCCTAATGTCACACTGAAGAAACCTGAGCCAAAAAAATACCACCCTCCTCAGTCCTTTTCACGTACTCTTTTTGCTCATCAGTTGCACGAGAAAAGAAAATGCCCGTTTTTCCTGCTTGCTGGAGAATAGAGATACACATACCTTCAGTTAGACGTGGTTTTGGTAACACAAGTGATCTATAAAGTGTTCCTTTCGGGGTACAACAAAGAAAATAACACCTTCCAACAGTTTCCAACATAACCTTAACCAGCTGAGGAGACAATTCAGAGAGAAGAGCATTTAAATTACTGTACACGCTCAAATAGAACATTTTTGTTCCTCAGCACATTGCTAAGGTACAGACTGCTGCACCTTGTGACAACACCATGGAGATGGGCTGCTAAAAAACTGCCCTTTATTTTTTACCTTCTATTAGTAAGGGTGTACGACTTTTCATACGCTCCCAGATATATGCAAGATAACAGAAACCCACTCCATAAAATATTTCAAAACACACTCAAGAAATTTACATTCCAGAAGCTTGGATTCTTGATGCCTATTCCTGCTACCTCATGTAAAGACCTTTTAAGGAAAGCACACAGTAAGCAGTATTTCTGATTCTGTTTTGAAGAACTCCACCATTAAAAGGAATTATTTATCTGCTTTTTTCTACAACTTCCTAAGAAAGCATCATTTATATTACACACTTCTATTATTTAGACTAAAAAGGACTGATTTCAGCATCAAGACTGTGTAGTGATCTCAGTTTCATCTTTCTATTCAATCCCTTTAAACTCACATTAAAAGAATATTTAAATGCATAGACAGAATATTTCAAATGCAAAAATACTATGGCAAACACATGGATACAAATGTACAACTAAAACTTAGCCTGCCAGGCCCACATGCAATATTTTTCTCTCTCTCTTAGGTTAACTGTGCAATTTAACAAACACAAAAAATGGCACAAAAATTATGGATATTGAATGTGAATGCTCTTGTAAATTAGGTGACACAGCAAACAAATCAAAATGAAAATACACTAAGAAAAAGAAAAATTGGAAATATTAACATAAAGCAGGCTTCACAAATGTATTCAGGAAATCCAAACAGTTGCTTAGGAAAAATGGGAAATTAGCAGCTGCATTTTTAAGGAACTACGTAGTATTTCAATAATGTATATATGTGTGTGTATATATATATATATATCTCAAAGATACAGAAACAAGAATGGGGGGAACAAATTTTGAAAACACCTTAATGTACCTTGATAATGTTGAAAGGCAGAAGTCATTTAAACAACAGGAAACCCACAAACCCAATAGCCAACATGAAAGAAACAATACTAACACTTAAGATACTGATAACAAATATTAGTTTTCATTAGGAATGTAAGTGTACCATCAGGCCCATAGTTCCATTTAACCCCATCAGAAGGGGTTAATTAACATTAACTTTTGGTAAATTTCTGCATAAGAGTTGAGCTAGTAAATACTGAACCTCTCTGAGCAGAGGTGAGCAGGCAGGAGCAGTACAGCATTACTCAGATCACGAAGGCCATCGTGACCCCAAAGAGCTGTGACAAACCTGCAGCAAGCAGAGGGTATGGCTCTCAGATATGGACACCAGGAGGATTAATGGTCAGTTTAGTCTAAGACACAGGGTTCAGAGGGCTTTGCTCCCCAGACTGTCCTTTAAGCCCTACAGAATCTCCAGATTTATGGATTTATGCAGGGAGTCACAGAAAATACAACTCCCTTCTTTTAGAAGGTATATGGAAATGCAAAATACAACTCCCTTCTTGAAAAAGGTGTATGTAAATATATGGAAAACCTACACATGGACCCACCAACACAATCCAGTCAATTCAATGTTGGCCTGAATGTACCACCAACATGTAATTTTGGAATACATTCAAGTTACACTAGAAATGAGCATTAAAAACCACAGAAAATCCTGCCATATTTCTGACATTCCTTGAACGTTAGGAGACTACATTATTTTCCAACTTATTATCAACTCTATGAAAATAGAGAGTGACATTCCTTCTAGCTAGAAGAAAACATGTTTATATTTAGTTTACTCAGAACTGCAACACTGAAAGAACATTTATTCTCCCAAATGTGAAATAGCCTCCTACCTTGAATGATCTGTTCAGTGTGTTGCTTTTCAAATCAGCGAAATGATCTTTTTTTTTTTTTTTTTTTTTTGACAGATCACTAAATAAGCTGGAGAAGGCAGTGCATCAGCAGCACAGGACAGTTATTGCCTCCGACACCTGGCTGCAGCAGAGGAATTCCTTTGCAATGGAATGGAGAGTAACTAACCCATGCCTCTGCTGACTCCAGCTGTCAGTCAGCACTGCCAGCTGGATGCATCACACACCTCAGAGATGGAACCAGAGCCCCACACTGGACAGACAGCAACATTACGGGACTGGATTTGGACAGCCAGAGGAACACGAGTGGCATGATACAAATCATACCAATCAGAAAACTGGAACTGCTGTTGAAAAAGCACTAACTGAGGCTACAAAATGCAGGATTTTTGCAGAGCAACACTGGTTTCACACAGCTGACTTGCAAAGCCATCCTACTGCCTGATTGCAGACCTAGTGAGCTGCTGCACATGTGTTATTGTTACATGGTCTCTGCACTGAGATAAGTTTACAAGGGCCTTCAGCACTGAATTAATTTAGATTCTACAAATAAGTCAATGCTTTTTTAGTTCCAACACTTCACTACAGAAACAGTTTTCCAGCATTTCACTAACTAAAACAAAGAACTAAATGTATTCTAAATGTATTTACAAGGTATTTTTAAAGCGTATTTAAGTCTAAATGACACAGAAAGCAAGCATTCCCCAACAGCTAACATGTTCTTGTAACTGTGTAACTGTGACTCTTCCGTCTTTGTATCAGTCGGTTATTTCCCAAAACAGAGCAAACAAATCAGGCCAGCAGACTCCTGGGCTAACAATGCCCATCAAGACGGATCTACAAGATGGACAAATGCAGCATCACACCAACATTACCATGCTGCCCCTTGGACTACTTGATCCCTGTCAGGACAGCAGTCACAAATCATTCCTAAATCTCCACACCCATTCTTCTTGCACCTTGACTGCCCATGCTTTTCCTCTGTTCCTTGGGCTATTCCTTCAGTCCATTATCCCAGACAACCGAGAGCCACCCCATTTGACAGAAACAGGGGATGCTTCTGCCATGTTTTTAATGGACTTCAGGAGAAAAATTATTGGCGACTTTATTAACATGTTGTTACATTCCACTGCCCCCAGGCTCCCAAGCTGGTTTATCAATTCAGGCATCATTCAGCCTGAATAAAATTGGGAGCCAATGTCATTTATAAAACAGTTAAAGACAGAAGTAGACATCCACATCAGAAGAATCCCAGCACTCCAGTTAGTTACCTCAAATCAGTTATAAATACTTGCCAGAGATATCTCCTGTTACAGAGAAGGAAAAGACTTCCCAGGAGAGCTAATGGAACTGCAATTTGCAGCAGCAAGGGACACAGTTGCATTCAGAGCAGGTCCTCACAAGTGCTTTGCACAATACCAGAGCTGGATGCAGAGCCCAGATGCCACTACTGCAATTTTCAATATTTGACCCGAGTTACACTATGCAGATGACATTTCTGGCAGATTCCAGCTGAAGACAGATTAACTAAACTAGAGCAAAGGTATCATACTACTGTATTTGCATCTAATGCATGACTGACATGGCTTGTGGCATCAGGTTTATCAAGAAAATGACCTTGAGTGCTTTTTTCATCGTAGAAAACGTGATTAACAGTTCATCATAAACTAGAAAAGTCTCAGTTGCTCCAACACATGCAGAATACTGTCTCTTCCTTTACTGTAGCATCCATGTCACTCCCACTGGCCCCTTTGTACAATCATCACAAGCCACATCACTGGCTCCAAGCAACAGGCACTGCAGAGCTGCAGCAAAATGCTTGAACAATAAAAACATCAAAGTCAGATCAAGTTAAAAGGGTGCCAGTTGCAGGATGATAGCCACCATTCAATAAGAAATTGTTCCATAGGCATTAAGAAGCCTAGAATGGCTCACAGGGGGAATTAGTAGAACAAGAGGAAAATGAGATATCAAGTTACAGGTCTGATTTACTGGGCTTTTCAGTAGGGTTCATAAGAAAATTGCTTAATGCAGAGAAGGTCACAGAGTAGCTTAACTTACTATAAAGGAAAAACCTGACAGAACATTTCCCTTTCAAAGGCAAGTGAAGCACAAGCCCGGGTATAACACTGTAATCACATGAACTGTTGGATGCAGAAATCTTTTTGTAGCTGCAGTTTCCGTATTTTCCCCCCTGCATTTGGATCCTTGCTGTTTTTCACCCCCAATAGTATGTACTAAGACATTGTCATAGGAATGAAGTTTTGAAAAGTTATTGCAAAACCTAAACATTTAGAAAAGACCCCTGGGAAAGCCCATGCATATCACATATCCAGCACCAGCTTTCACAAAATATATGTCAATACAATAGTAACAAATGTATTATCAGATAAGACCCCAAAGAATTTTTGACTTTAACGTTTACATGCTAGATTTTGGGGGTTTTTAGGCATAGGAAGTCATGCATTAATTGTGTTTTGGTATTTTCACACATCAGTATTTGATGTCAAACACTCTTTCATCATATAAGCCTTGAACCAAATATAGATTAGAAGGACGATAGGTTCTATTTAGACAGTGTATGAAAGTGTAATTAAAGGAAAATTGCTGCAGACAGGAAACAGCTCTTGGTCCCAGTAGAAACAAGTCACCTATACTTAAGTCTAAAATCACTGATACAATCCAAGTACAGGTGATTTCCCTAAATTTCAAAAAACCCTGTTATCAGAAATGCAAAATGAACTTCTGGCACTCAGTTAATTCTCTCACCCTCAGTCTAATGCATCAAAACAGAGACCAGAGGCCAGCACAGCAGGAAAGAGCATCTGTCCAATTGGTCCCCACATCCAAGTGACTCAATGTCACACCGAGCAGGACCAACAGAGATCCTGAAAATCCTGAGAAACTGGTTTTATGGAAAAGAAAAATCAAATTCTGTCAAATCTTGTTCTGCTAAGGTTTATATGCTGGAAATTATGCCTCATTATGCCTCAGAAAATAAATTCCTATCACATGGATGTCATTTCACATCATTTAAGTGAGAAACATGTACTAAGTATATTAATACCCACATTACCTTTAATTTCATCACTTTTGCACTCATAAGCAAACACAGATCCAGTGTCTCCTTCAGCCAACCACATTTTCTTCTGGGCTGCAGAAGCAAAGCTGTCCCTGTCACAGGAAGGGCCAAGGGCCTCCTGACACACCAGAGTTGTTTTAAGCCTGTTTTATAGACAACTGAAACTTGGATGGGTCATGTGAGTATGAAAACATCCGCTGACACTGACACGGGAGACCATTCCTGAGGCCACACAAGTTTTCTTCAATGTTTTAAGCAGGAATGAGAAGTATTACAAAATCTTTGGAAATACCTTCCCAGTATTTGTAGGTTATCGCTTATTATGCTGAAATCACAGGTTTTTAAACTGCTTCCAGTTTTCAGCTACAAAACCCTGCTTTTTGATTCAATAAAAGAAGCTATTTCATCTTAATTTGGCCCTTTTACACTCTTTAGTTTTTATCTCAACCACTCCTATTTTATTTTGAAACTCCATAATTGTGAATACAAACAGCTCTAATCTATTGAATGAGTCATCATGTTATTTTTAAGTTCATTCTGTGGTTTTTGGGTTCTCTATGACATTTTCCTGTAGGCTACAGAACACTGAATATTCCAGCACCAGATAAGTACAGCAGTAATTGAATATTAGTCCAGATGCTTGTGGGCAGGGTACTTATGAAAAAATATCTGTGGGCAAAAAATGAAAAATCTTTTTGCACTGTGCAAAGCCAGTCAACACACTGGTTACTAAAAGGAAAGGATTTTCAGTGCAGTTATTAAAATTTGATTTCCTTCACCTTCAACACTCTACTACTGTGTATATTCTCCAGTTTTCCAAACCAGTGCAATTAGAGAACGGTTCACAGACACATTAAGATGGACATGGAAAAACTGAGCACATCTCTAAATCCTACAGAGATAGTCCTCAGTCCTTTAATAAGTTTGAGTCAAGAAAACCTGGCGCTCTGGTGGAGCCTGTGACAGTAACAAAGCTCCTCAAGCTTATTTCAAAATATGATTTTACAAGTAAGAACTACACATTAGATTGAAAATTTGGCACTCTGCTTGAAGATCTAATTCTACATTCAAAAGCATTTAGTAATAAACTAAGTATTACTCTTCCCTTTCAAAACATTGATGACTAATTCATGCTCACAGTTTGGATTCAGCCAGCAGGGAAATGAACACAGCTAAATGCAATCTTTCAAATTAACAGGCTCTCTCTATAAACCATGCAATTATTCTTTAAACAGAACTACTGTTTTATTACTACTGGGATCTTAGGTTCATTATGTTCTCATAATACTCTCAAACATATCTATTAATCTGCAGAATTACAACAGCCAAGAATTCATTTCAGACAAATGCAATAAGTTGCATATTCATTCTTGATTTCAGCAACAATTTTCACTACAGATATATTTCAAAGAAATTTCCAGTGTATAATAAAAATTCTGTCTTATTCCTAACATCACAAGCGTGGCTGCCAACACAAATACCAAATGTAACAAAAATTAAGTGCACCAAGATTTTCTTCTGAGTCCCAAACTCCACAAAATTCAATACTTCCACTGAAATGAAAACCTTTTTTCTTTTCATCTACAAGAAAAAAAAAAAAGTCTTAAAATTCTTTAAGCTTAGAGGTTCAAATTTTCATCAATTACTTCTGATATTTCTAGGTAATAATTTCCCCACCTGCACATACACCAGTGCACCCTTGAAAGCAAGAGCCATGATTATAAATTCTGTTAGGTATGACAACAAATGCAATTCTGGGATACAAACAAAGAACTTAGACAGTCTAATTCTCATCTGGGAAAAGATGTCTTTTTGGGATGGGAGTGTTTTTTTCCCAATCCTAAATTCAGTTTAGCTAAGTCAAACTTGAAAAATGCCCCAGGGAAAAGTGAAAAGCATGGCAACACCCAAGACCCTCCACATGTGAACTACCAAATAGTTTGTGTCCAAGTTCTATGAAAACACATTATTCTCCAACTTCCTCCTCAAAATACCAGGAAGACACTAGCTTTTGCTCCAACTGCTGCTTCCCTTGCCTCTCTCCCCACCTCTACTAAAATGTATTTCTATAGTTATGACACGTTAAAATACATATTTACACTGGCACAGGAGTTGAAGCACAACATCACTGACATGGGAGGTGCTGGTGTGTAAGAGACGGTCCGAAGATCCCTCATCTGCCTCACGACCATCGTCAAGGACAGAGACTGAAACCCCTAAAAGGGACTCTAAAATCTCAGCACAGGAGTTCTGGCCTGGCTGAGGTTGGTGGGATGTTGGCCAAGTGCTGCCTGCAGGTGTGTTCGATGGAAAAACCCAGCACGCACTTCTATCGGAACATCAGAACCTGAGCAGAAACAATGGGCAAGTCACGGTGAAGTGACCGCGCCTGCTGACTCGTTCTGGTTGACACTGTACCTGCTGACGGCTGACATGTTCTGAGTTCTCTAAATGAACACGCTGTGATGATTTCCCCCACCTGTTTGGCCAACTGCCTGTCGCTTCAAAGAGGACTATAAGGACCCCTGAATTAAGCACAGACTTTGAGATCTCCCCACAGAAGAAGACAGATCTATTGGCTGGACCATGAGGATTTCGTCTCTCTGTTAGTAGCTATAACGCACTCCCTCTTTCTCTTTTCTCGCTATCCTTTATTTCCCTTCAAACTCCCTCTATCGCATTTGTTGGCACTAAATAAAGCTGCATTTTGGATTGAGCAAACTGAGTTGTCCCCCGCTGTGTCTTTTGCGCCTTGAGATCCCTAAAACGAACCATCAAGTTCCCCGCATATATTTGCGGACCCTGACACGGTGCCATACCCTTTTGGTCCACAGAGCTACAAAGTGCTTTCAACATGTGAAAGGGAAGTTGGGGACAAGAGAACTATTTATTACACTGAGAGTACGCAAATGAAACTCAGGTTATTTGTGCCCTAGATCCAATTTGCTTTTGCCAGCCTTGATAGTGCACTTACGTGAACAAATACTTATGGTCAAGTATTATTAACAACTAAATAAAGCAAAAGAAAACTTTGAAGAAACAGAAAATTAGGCTAGAAAGGCAATATAAACTATCCCCCAGAGAGAGCAAAGGCAGGCAAGCCCCATAACACTTAGGTTCAGTGCACGCACATATCCCAGAACTCAGAACACCAAACCATGCACTGTCTTTAGTGGACAACAACCAAAATTACATGTCGTAAGTGTGAAGAAAAGGTGACCAGTAAACTGGAAAACAACCACACCCTAATAGCTGTTGGAACTGTTTCCATCATCCTAAACCCTCCGGACAAATCATTTCTGTCTCTGCATTCTTTCTGCTTTACTTTATGGGCTGAGAAAAGCCCATGGCATTTTATATGATGGCTTGTTCCAGAGGCTGAATCAATTCCTGTTCTTGGTGATGTTTCCCTGATGTGAACTGTGGTTGGGAGTTAACCAAGATCTCGTAACGAGAATATTTTTAGAGTGTAATCTACTTGCCTAGTTATTATTTCAGCCTGGCAGTTTGCATCGAGGAGAAAATACAAGGAAATAGGATACATTGAAACTATGAACCAAATAATGGGGTGGGGGAAAGAAATCAGGGCTGAAAAATGAACATGGAATTACTGACTGCAAAGGATCAAGCGGGCATTATTTTTCTTCTCCTCCTTCCCCTCCTATTTTGGTTTTTGATTTAAGAAAAAAAAAATGAAGTAAATATTAGGTGCTGTGTCTGTAAAACAGGGATAAGTCAATCATTCAGCTAATCCTTACTATCACCTGCAAATAGTTTAATGATTTGATGAAACAGTAATAGAGTTTTTAGAGCATCTTCCACAACACAAACTTGATAAGCAGCTCATAAATATTCAAAAATCCTACATTTACCCTGAAAGCTAAGAAAAGTATATCAAAAATTCCTTTAGTGTGAATCCAGAGGACCAGAACCAGATTCTTCACCTCCTCCATCAACATTGACACGAAACATAATTGTTTGTGACTGATCTGAACAGAAAATCCAGGCGTTTCTTTCCACATGATATCAGTTTAGGGTGGTTGCCCACTCTGATCTCCCAGGCTATTTCTGCAGTCTGTCATTCCATCCCTGCTTTTACCAAGTACAGAAAATTAGCAAAGTTTAACCACAAATGAAGTTGAAAGCCAGGCCTATATGTGACCTTTTAATTACCTCTTACCACTTTGTGTACATAACTTGTGCTATGTACCAAATTCTGTTCAAAATTTTCAAGGATTTTTGTGTCTTAGATGTCGCCTCTACCTCAGTTTTAAAGTTCCTCATGTTTGCTTTTCCCCCCTCTAAGTAAAACAGCAATGCATTTATTTAAATACCTGCATGTTTAAGACTTAACTATTTAATTACTCTCATCTCTCTATTTAGCAGCCTTTTTGAATAACACCTTTGTTCATGCTTGGTTTTTTTGGCTCTAGGGCTGCAGAATACAATTTACAGTGTTTTCTTGATAATAAATGTAATTTTGTCATTGAATATACTTAGGACTCCTGTGATTCTGCTACAGAAAACACAGCATATCAGGGAAACCACACTGTACAAGTGCTTTAACAATGATTTGCTAACAACTTCATCACTCTTTCTTAGAAAAACAATAAAACACTCATTTTATATACTCAAAACTACTTCTCTCCCTTTCCCTTCTTCCCCAGCCTTTCCAAAGTCACAGATGCAGTTGTAATAAGCGACACAGTGCTGGCAAAGGTTCGTTCCAAACCTCATAGAAAGCAATCAGCTCCAGCTCCCCTAGAAAAATCATTCTGTTTAATGCAAAATGCACTGAGGTCAGAGGGAAGATGATACTTCCACTGGAATAAATATATCCTTTCTCTGCACAGGAGACAAAAGTCCTACACCATCCAGGGCATTCTTGGAAAGCTTTACCAAGAGGGCTCCCCAGTTGTCAGTCACAGCACAAAACGGCCCTCCAGAGACATTACAGACGGTAAATTGTTTCATAATACATCAGCTGCTGTTGATAAGAGGCACTCCAGCATGCTGAGCCTTGTTACTTCTCCTCATTATCGAGAAGCTTTTATCTGTTCTCAGACTGAGACAACTGTCTTCCAAAGTCTTCATCCACAACATGATGAAGTTAACTAAACAATCACTTCACTCCTGAAGATCATCTTAAATAAGAGCTGAACAAATGCTTGAAATTAAAAAACGGAGCTGCCAAAGATACAAATAGACTACTACTAGGCAGATAGCTATTTGCTTAGTTTTGGAAGGAGTAAGACAACTCCTCTCCTACAATGAGCTCAGGAAGCTCACTCCTTAAATAACTAACCAGGCAGGGGACCACAAAATTGCTGAAATATTCTCTCTAAACCTTAGTCTCAGCAGAGGAATCCACTAGGGAATAACCACAGGGCATTATGCACCAGCATTAAGTACAACGGGCGATACATGCATGTTGGAGAAGGGAGAGGCGGACACCAGGTGGTCGTCAACCAAGCTCGTTTATTGTTAATTCACACAATGCTTTTATAATAACACTAATAAGCTCATGCATATTGCAAAAGTTAAGCTCAGGATTGGTGCTCAGACTAAAAGTTAGTTACGCCTCTTTCTACATTTCTTTGTGGTTACATAGTTTGAGTAAGTTTTTGTTTTACCGTGCTTCTCCCTCATATCGTTCAGCTACAAGGTCTTGTTATCGTATAGCAGCTGTGCTCAAGGACATGCGAAGCTTACTGCCTTGCTGGTTTTCATGAGAGTGCCTGAGTGCTCAGCAAAGCTCTCTCATGTCTACGTGACCTTTTGCAGCTAGCCAGTTATCAATCACACTCTCCACACATGCATACAGATTATATTTGCAATAAACAATAGGCATGAATCCTCAAATCCATCTTCCCTGCAAGCTACAAAATGCCTTTTTTTAAATGAGATGACAGCAAGATATAGGAGAGCCACTCATCTTTGAACTGAGTCTGGGAGTGTCCAATTCCAATGTTTTTTGGGTTGATTAAAAGGGACTAATCTTTGCTGTTATTCATGGGTTACTGTTCATTAGCACTATCATTTTTATCAAAGTAAAATTTGCTCCTCTCTACATGGAAATTGCCATACGGCCTTTCAGCCTTTCGTTGATTAGGCATTTTATAAGTATAACTTCTCCTTTCTTGAAAGCCTTTTCAGGGTACCAGCCTTTACAAACTCGAAAAAGCAGATTTCCATCTCCAGATAGCCAGGCTGAAAGCTTAAACACATGCTAACATTCAGTTTCACCACTAGGATCTCATCCAATGTTGACTCTTAACATGAAATTCTTATCAAGGAGTGATGTGCCTTATTTCAGGTTTAGTTCTAGTGAATAAAAATGTAAATGCTTGAATATTCTCAACTCAGTCAAAAAAGGGAGGGTCAAGCACCACCTGTTTACTTCATTACAAATCATCTATTTGAGGAACATTACATAAAGGAAGATGAGCTCACAGAAAAGTCTTCGTCCCTTAAGGTCATTTCTTCACTGGAATTTTTCATCTTCTTTGTTTTTTGTGGGGCCGGGATTTGTCTGGTGGCTTTTTTGTATGGTTGGGATTTTGTTTCGTTGGTTTGGCATTTTCTTTGGTTGGTTTTTCATGTGCTCGTTTTGGGGATTTTGGTTGGGGATTTTTGGTTTGTGGATTTTATTTGAGTGGGTTTTGGTTTCTTGGTTTATGGTTGGTTGGGGGATATTTTTGTTTTCTTTTGTTGGGGGTTTTTTGGTTGATTTGGGGATTGGTTGGTTTTTTCATTTGGTTGGTTTGGGGGTTTTTTTCTTTTTTTGGTTGTTTTTTAATTTGGTTGGTTTGGGGGATTTTTTTCTTTTTTTGGTTGTTTTTTCATTTGGTTGGTTTGGGGGATTTTTTTCTTGTTTTGGTTGTTTTTTCATTTGGTTGGTTTGGGGGATTTTTTTCTTTTTTGGTTGTTTTTTTCATTTGGTTGGCTTTTTGTTTGGTTGGTTTGGGGGATTTTTTTTGGTTGGTTTTTTGGTTGATTGATTTGAGGGATTTTTTTTTTTGTTGGTTTTTAGTTGGTTGGTTTGGGGGAATTTTTTGTTGGTGTTTTTTTTGTTTGGTTGATTGTTGTGGTTCATTTGGGTATTGTTTTTGTTTCAGATTCAGTACTAGCACCTGTAAAGAGTAGAGTGCAGGCACATGAAATAGATTTTTATATACAGAAATGCACAACACATTTACTGCTAAATACAACTCATATCTAAGCGGCCCTGCAGCATGGACACAGCACAGTTTGGAAAAGCTCTGGCCTGCAGGGCAGCATCACTGTATTTTGTGATGATATAACACAGCCCTAATAATCTTCATATAAGTAAAACCCTGCTTCCACTCTTAGCTCAGAAAACATCTTTCAGAAGTATTTCCAACTGCACTAAGCACTCTGAAAAGAGTTGTCTTCCACTGCACAGTGTTTACTTTCACAGTGAGCATTGGGGGATGCAAGAGCACAGGGCTGGCTCTTCCTGCCCAAAGCTGAAAACAACTCTTCCATCTCAAACTTCTCTTGCAAAATTGCCTCCAAGCTTCACTGCTTTGACCTCACAGGCTAAGGACTAATGAGGACCAGAGTCATCAGTGCTGTCTGTACGACCTCAGCTCAGTGCTACTGGATACTTACAGAGGACATAAATTAACAAATTAATCTCATAAAAGCTCAAATTTAAAACTACTATGATTGTCAGTCTTTACAGTCACCTGACTCTCTAATAAGAAAAATGCACACTTTGTTATTTCTGTGGATGGACAGAAATATTATTCTGTTATTCCATGGATAGACATGCTCAGCTGCAGCACTCTTCTGAGAAGTTCTTTGCCTGGGTTTGTGTTATTCCCAGTCAGCTGCCGCCTCCCTACCCTGAGACTAAAACCCCACCAAAAGCCTTAACAGCAGCAAATAAAGGGGAAGGCAGATGCCCCAAGTCTTCAGTTTCGTACTCCGTGCCCAAAATGACCAGCTTCTTCTACACTTTGCAACTTTCACAAAGTACCTTTCACTGCAATATATATTTCAGCCCCCCAGAAATTTGGGCAATTGAACAATTTCCCAAATTGAGTATAAAAACAAATGAAAAAAGTTTTGACCATGGTACCTAATCAAAGTAATATCAAGAAAGGAGCATACTGATTCCTGAATATTCACCATTAACTTGGCAGTAACTGCCTTTTTAAGGATAATTTTCTGGACGCCGTCACAGAATACATCAAGACGCCTGAAATTAGCATTGTTAACCAAAAAGGCCAGTGACTGTGCATTCTCTGCCTGGTTTGCAACTATGACCATGAAAATGAAGCATTCAAGTTTCTTGTCCCTGCTATATAGATGGCAGATGGTTTTCAAGTTATCCCATATAGGACCTTAAGTTTTTATATTCAATATTTCTAAGGGTTTTCAAGCCAGGTATTAAGAGACCAGATAAATGGCTTACTAAAAGTACAGAATTTCTCTGAACCTTGATGGGGGCACTTCAACAAATGCCATTCCAGCTAGTTGCACAAACAACCCAGACACTTCAGATACCCACATCTGTCGCAACCTTCCACTCTATGAATAAGCAGCACATCACTACATTCAGGAAAGCACAACTTCATGGAGTTATTTCCATGTCTTTAATCTTTTTCCTGTGCCCTAGTGTTCTATACAAAAGGAGACAAAGATGGAAGCAAACAAACTGCGGCACATTAGGCTTATGATCCCATCTCTGGAAGTTAAGATCATCATTAGCTGATGGTTGTATAAGAATAATCACAATTGTTTTATTTGGTCGGATTTAAACATATGTTTTCAAAATTTTCATATCAATGAACAATTACAGCATAATTAGGTACCAAATCTAAGTAAACACTCTGCTAGAACAATTTTAATTAAAGGAGATACTTAAGAAATGGTTTAATAAAGCAACCCTCTAGTCAGAGAAGCATTACTTCTACTGTATGTATTCTTTTTGCTATTCCAGCAGCCAGTTACTGTCTCAGCCATGCCTGCCTTTGCCAAATTAAGAATATGATTAGAATTCTACTCAGTGTAAAAATATACTCAAGAACACAAGAAAGAAGAAGTTATCCAATGGCTATAATTTCAAAGACTTCAAAAATTCATCTTCATATTGACCTCAACTTGTCCAAAAATCTGGATTGCTAACAGGCTGTTTCTTCCAGAAAACCTAAATTTTTCCTTGTGTTCTTAAGCACTGCAGACTCTCTGATAATAAACCTTTGCCAGAGTGGACTTGAAAGAAAGAGAAGGGCGAAGGTGCTTTTATGCCAAACATAACAGTTAAGGGTTTATACAAAAATACTAGTGGGCCCACGTGAAACAATACCTGGTTAGTTTTACATTACCAATCATTATCAATTTCATAAAATATCATATCAACATCAATGCTTACTAAAGAGAAGAGCTTTGCAAAAAAACTGCCCTTAATTCCAGAACCCCTCAAGAATAAAATATTTCTATGATAATAATCTTAACTTTTAAGTGAGGAGACTGAAATACAGCACTGTGGTTTGGAAACCACGTTACATGAGGTCTAATGGAGATGTGGAAGTGTTTACTAGCAGAGATGGGATATTTTTTCACTTGATCAGAGGAGAAGTAAAATAAAACCCAAAAGCAACAGCCCAAAGTAAAAGGACAGAGACCAAATCAATGCTAGTCTGTGTCAGACTGAGCACCTGAATGTCTTGAAAATACCTCACCAGCCCTCTGTTCACCGTTTTTGCTCTTTACTGCTAGCAAGAACATTTAAAAATGAGTTTAGGTAAGTGACAACATTGACTTTAGTGCAACACTCCTCACTCCTTCAGGAACTGCAGACCCATCTTTAATGAGCAGTGTCACTTAGCCACAGCGTGAGTGGCTCGCAGTCAATCAAAGCAAGTCAACTGGAAAATCCACCCCTGCTTCTGCTAACAGAGAGAGAACAACCAACACTGAAGCAGCAATTAAACTACCTTGATTTACCCCCTTCCTTCCTGGGCATAATTGTCCCTGTTTTAGATCTTCCCTACCTTTGCTCCTTCATGGAAATTCAATGCGCTGCATCATCAGGCCTTCCCTAATCCATTTTCTATTCCAGAAGATGAACAACCAAACAACCGTCCTTTCCAATAGCTTTCAGCTGCCCAACCCAAGCCCTCTAGCTGAGAGTTTCATCTTTATTTAACTTGTTCCTTGGCCTAAAAAATACTGCTCCTACAATAAATGAGAAGATTATGCATTTCATTGTGTAACATGATTATGGATCTATCGACTAACACTTAAAAAGTGACTGAAAGAAACAAAAAAAGAAACATTTGAAAAGGTGTGCCTCTCTTTCCCAGCCTCCTAGTTTCCCTTTTGCTCTTCAGTTGCAGTTTCAAGTCATTTAAGATAATATTTGTTGAAAAGTATGAAGAAAAAATACTTTCACACCGCATTTGTGACTACTGTAAACTTTAAAAACTATATCTTCTACATGAACAAGAGAGTATACAACAGCTTTGTGCTTCTGCACTCCAGAAATGATTTCAGGACAGTCAACTTCTGAACATCATCTGATATTTTAGGAACTGAGGTTTTTCACTACACATTAGTGTAACTGCTGAGCCCTTAGGTTTGCTGCTAAATAAATACTCCTGCCTATTAAAATTATTTCATCACTATTGATCCTCAACTTGTGCTTCTCAGGCTGTTATATTTCAGTATATTTCAAGTGCCGAGTTCTGAAAACACAAGTCAGTATGGATGTGTTTAAACCACTTGAAAATGTTCAAGAAGTTGCCAAAGTTCACACTCTTTAAATACCACCTAAAGCATTAATTAAAATTCCTTTCCAGAGGGGCTGAAGAAATCCTGTTATACAATGGCACCTACCTCTAAACTTGCTAAAAGTAGAGGATGCATTTCAACCTCTGTAATTTGATGCTGGCAGTGAAGTTACACAACAACAATCTCTACTGCCAAGGTAAAATGTGCAAAGAGGACAAACAAAAGGCTGAAGTTCAGAGTGGGTAAGTTGGATTGAAAACTGGCTCAGCTGCTGGGTTCAAAGTGTTGTTGTCAGCAGCACAAAGGCCAGCAGTGGTAGAGCCCAGGGGCAAAAACTGGGGCAAATATTGCTGTCCTTCACTAACCACCCTGATGATGGCATCACATAGGCCTTCACCACTTTGGAGATACCAAACTAGGAAGACTGGCTGATAGAAAAGCTGGTGGTGCTGACTTTCAAGGACACCTCTCCAGGCTGGAGAAGTGCTCAGACAGACTGCATCAGAGACAGAACTTCCTTAAGCATCAGGATGATTGTCAAGTCCCAAACTTGCTGCTATATTCAAAGTATATATATATATATTCAAAACCCAGCTGGACACAGCACTGAGCAACCTGCCCCAGTTAACTTGCTCCAAGCAGAGCAGTTGGACTCAGCCACCTCCAGAAGTGCCTTCCAACCACAACCGTCCCCATGATGCAGCTGCCTTCAGCTTTTGGACAGACTCTGTGGACAATAGTACACTTTTTCATTAGAGTCCATTTAAAAAAACCCCGTGAGTTTTTCTGTTTTTCACAGAAATCCGACAAAAACCAACAAAGACTGTCCCATCTTGTCTCACATGATCAAATTTTTCTTAAGGAAGTCTATTAAGGGCCAGTAAGGCTTTTTCTCTTCTGCATGCAGTTTTTTGAACGTAAATAAGAAAACATTCCACTGTCTAAACACCTTTTTGAGGCTGAGGATTTTGTAAATATTTGTTTCGAGAATGAATTACATCTGGGTCCTTTCTTTTTTTTAATTTTGTTTGGTTTGGGTTTTTTTTTTTCCCTGTTAATTGCCCCTAGGGCCCCTTGAGGGAGATTTTCTTTGCTAAGAAAGCCTGAGGCACATAACTCTGTCAAGCTCTGTTTGCATCTCTGCCTCCTAAAAGGGTTACTCAGGTTGTTTTTATTGCTTTGGACACACACCTGCACACAAGATACTACCTCCAAAAAGCTGGAGCAACCTTCTTCCCCAAGCACAAAAAAAATTTAAATATCAAAGAAAGAAACTTTTCCTGAAAGAATATACCCATTGTTTTATGGCAGCAGAGATCCTACTACCAGCAATGACTGGCAAATGCACAAAGTACAGACATGACTCTGCTCTCCTCCAAAACCTACTGTTTTACTCCTTCTGGCTTGTTCATTTGGCAGTTTGTTCTCAGCTCAAACTCCCCCTGTGCCACATGCTCAAGTTGTCTTTCCTCCCCTCTGCAGTTTTCCCTCACAGCCCTAATCACAGCTGACCTCTTGTGGATTGACTACTTATCAACACTCACGAAATTCCTACTCAGTCATTCTGCAGAGCTGAGATGCCCTGGGCAGTGTCCCTGCCCATGCACAAACTGTAGGAAGAACAAGAGCTGAACTGATATTGCTTCTCTTAAAAGCATATTTAGGGAAAACACAGGCTTCCAATCCATTAAATGAACATAGAAATGAGACAAAACAGACTAATGAGATCAGGCAATAAAATTTTCATAAGAATAGAACATTTTGACTAAATTTCCTGTGCTAATTAAGGTTACATTCTGAGCTGATAAGACATATCCATTTCATAGTAAATTAATTGCTTGAGCAATGTGAATATTTTACATGTACTCTACAGTAGGTGTCCAAGATGAACACTTTAAAGTCAGCAGTGACTTTTGGTAACTGTAAGCTTAAAGAACTGACTGCCTCTGTTCTATCTCTAAATTTCTCATCTCAACTTTCCTCCCAGTGCTGCCCCTGTTTGAGTTCCTCATTTTCCAGGTAAGGGGGACTATCCCAGGGGAGAGACACACAAGCACGGGACTGATACTCATCCAAGAATGTTTCCATGGTTCTAACAGTTACTCAAATTATTACAGATTGACAAGTATTTGAAACAAATATGAGTGAAAATGCAATTTTGTGCCATCAAACCAAACAAGGACAGGCTTCTTACGTCTCTACTTGCACTTGACCGGAAATAAAGTTTCCCTTTGCTTATTTCTGCTGCCCTCTGTGCATGCAACCTCTGAAATTCAGGCAATTTCTGCCTCTGACAACAAGAATAAACTTGCACAACTACTCAGGGCTGTGTCTCCCCGAAGGAGGCAGTTTGATGCAATTTGTCAAAAGCCAAAAGAGTGCTTTAATGGACAATTGACTTCAAATGACTGCAGCTGTTGCCTAACAAAGGAACAGAGACAAAAGATTAAAAGTGCTTCTACCCATGCCAATACAATTCTCAATGATCAATGAATAAAACACACCCTTTTCTATCTCCCCTTTTTAGTCAAAAGCAATAAAAGTAAGGAATCATTCTGTTTCTGTAGTTTGTTACACGTGATGTTCAATCAAAGCACTTGGGGAAATTTCAGTAGGTATTGCTAACAAAGTGCACATACGCATTTTGAGCTTATTGCTTTGTCTTGAAAAGTAAAGCCAGATACTCCCTCTTCTGTCAGAGCTCAAAAAAGTCACTGAAAACATCTCTGAAACTCCACATATCAAACAAAGCTCTAAAAAAAAAGCCACCAGAACCTCCACACCCTGATCTGGTCCCAGGAGAGCTTGTGCTCTCACACTGCAAGAGTCTCATGTTCTTATGTATGCAGCTCATACTTCACTATCAGACAATATTACAAGCACAGTTGGAGCATAGAGAATGAATAATCTTAAGTGTTCAACACGAACTTAATAGAAAGACAGCTCATTATTCATTTTGAGGGCCTTTCTTTGCCTCGCCATCTTTCTTTGTTGAAATGGTAACAATGAAAATATTACTCAACAGCAAACATAGGGAAGTTAGGACAGCAGCATCTCATTAGACCACAGGGAATATTTGGTATTTCAAGGGAGTGAAGGAAGAAAATATAGATAAACACGAGACAGAGCTAACCACAGCATTTGAATGTTACCCCAAGAGCTCCTCCGTGCAACCCCATTCTTCAGTCATCCAATTTCAATTACCCCTTGAGCTACTCAGGCATATTCATCTACAAACTAAGAACAGAACTCGCATCAGGGTGATATTATTCCTTTTCAAGGTTGCAAGTACAGTTTTCAGTATTTCTACTCCTGGGAAGCACTTATGCACTGGAGCAGCCCCACTGCCGATGTTTATTCTTTCCCAGGACTGGCAAGTCTTTGAGCTCGAGCTCCTTGGGAGTACCAAAACATTCAATTTCCTTCAATTTTGTCTTCACCTAATCCAATACCTGCCTAGCATTTAACAGAGAGAATACTTCCATATCATCATTTACTGCATGTAGAGATGAGTTAGGCACGTAATTAATTTTCACTTTTACCCACGAATTTATTTCCAGATGTTCCCAATACTGCTGTGCAGCAGGCAGGCTGCACATGGCAGTGTGTCAAAAAAATACATGAGCTGTGAGACTAGAATGCAGTTTTTGTTGACTAATGTCACTTTTCCATCAAACTCAAGGAGTTCCAGTGGGCTTATGAATTCATTTGAAGAACAGGGTTGGGTTTTTCTTATTATGCTTATTACTGACTTCCCACCAGGACAGGCACCTTAAAATTTCAAAAACAACACACATGGACGTGCTCAGAAGAAAAATTGCCTTCCAAATGCATCAAATCCAGAAAAACACTGCTCAATCACATTTTATAAATCCCAATACAAAGTATAAAGATAAAATCTGGCTTCAGGCATACAGGAAGCCATTGCCCACATTAGCACCACCTCTGGCACTCAGCGCTCTGGCTATCTGTTCAAAGCACTGGATTCAACTCTTCACATTTGAGATGTTCATACAGTTACAAGGGGCCAGCTAACACTGCTGTTTTAAGTGAAAAGTGCCAGTCAATATGTAATAAATGCTAAATAAAAAGCCACGGTGAAGAAATCCTGTCTTGTCAGTCAGGAAGATTCTAAATGAAATAAAGGAGAATCTAACCAGCACCTGTGAAGGCGTGTTCGTCCTGTATTAACACCACATCTAGCTGTGTTACCTTACAGCCACCAACAAACATCAAATTTACACCAGATAAGGACTTTTCTTTTAGGCTCATATTAACACAAACTTGTTGGTCTAAAAGCATTTCTGTACACACTTACACAGAATATAAAATACCCTAAATGCACAATACTTAAAGGAACAAAGCATCAGGTGACAAGCACTCTTTCACTATCACTCACAGTTACAGAAGGAGCCCTTTACTGCCTATTCCACATGGAAAGCATTTGTTCCAAACTGCTAAGTCACAGGTTGCCTCCAAGGAAAATCTGATATACCAGAGTATTTTCCCCTTTAATCTTCCACCAAAGGTAAAGCACACCAAATTAATTTGTCAGAAAGCAGAGCAGTCAGGACTACCTGCACCCCCCTAAAGATCCATGAAGGAATCACTAACAGAATCTCTTGCTAACAGGAGAAAAATAAAAATACATTTCCTGTATTTCATAAGCACAGAAACTTTGCTAGACCAGTGGACGCCCATATTTCAGCCTAATGAGGCAACTCTTACTTCTTCAGTATTATATTTTCATGTACGATAGTTAACAAAAATACTCAAATGTCACCATTTACATTACACAACTGAAAGATTCACTTTGACCTACGCATTCAAATTAAGATGGGGTACAACATGGAACTATTACCTGAATTATGTTCAAAGCCCTGGAGAGACAGGTCTGACCCCTCATTGCTCAGAGTAGACATGTAGAAGTATTTAAACACACACGCTCAACCCCCACACAGTTATTCTAAAAAATATTAAGTACTTTTACTACCAAACAAACTCCAAGTTACTCTTTCATCCTGTCACGAGAATCACATACAAAGTTTTCCATATCAGATTATCTCTGACTAGCTAAACTATATGCTTATTTGCGCTATTAACACCTTTAACAGAACTGTTTAATAGCTATTTAATAGCTGTTTAACTGTTTAATAGGTAAACCCAAACAACTTTGGTAGACTGATCAAATAATTTGATCGAAGTTCATTAATGACAGGGTAGGAAACATGGAGGTTTTCTTCGAATAATAAATCACTGTGTAACTTTTTCTTAAACTTATCTGGCAGAACAAATGGCTACAAATTAAGTCAAAACCATACGGTAGAGGCTAAAGCAGAGAGCACGAGTTGAATTTTATTATACAGAACCATATGCTGCACTTAACGTCTGTGATGACTTTGCCTTTCGCCACAGACGATGCCTATAAATCAGCACTGCAGATGTGAGAACTCCACTAAACTCTACAACTGAATGATCTTGAACACACAGATTCACTATTTTCCTTTATCACATTGTCTCAAAGGGTTACTTGTGTTATGGATCACTTTTGTGCTGTTGCAGAGTGCCATTTCTAGCACAGCCAGCTCTTCGAGCAGCACTCCAGCAATACTTAAAGGATAACTGAATAACCCATTCCAAGACCAGGGCTCCTTAGAGTTCTCCACATAGATACTCCAAATAGCAGAACACTGGGCAGAACTTTCCACAGAATCGTTTCTGAACCTAAGGAGCTGAAATTGTGAGTGCAACTTGCACATCTGCAAGATTGGGACTCAATGCTCTGCTCCAAGGCAGCTCACTTCTGCAGCTCATGCCGAGTTTGGTATTCCACATACTAAAAAACCAACATCCAACATCCTAGAATGAAATTGCTTTGATGTCAGGTAACCAGGTGAACCCTAAACAAAAAAGGAACTTGACCACAGCAGCCTGACACAACTTTAAGCAGTGGCTGCACAATAGGAGCAAAAATAAGCCAAATACGTGAAAGGCACATGCTGAGTTGAGAGGTTGATCTTCTGCTGTCTATTAGACCACTTATCTACAGTTCGGACATTTCCCGCTTTCCACACAGAGATTATGACATTAGAACAACACTAACATTACTGAGCAACACACAATCCCTTCAAATGGCATTTCAGTTTGGAGATCTAAAAACACTAAGCAGAAACAGCAATACAGTCCACCTGACTGCTCAAATTGGTAATTTCTGGTGAAATGAAGGGAAGATGCTTTCAGAGAAGTAGTTTAGCAATCCCTATTTTAAGAGTATTTAAAAATACACTGCATTTTCATTGCCAGTGCCACAGGGCACATCACATGGAAGATGTTTCAGAAAACTGCTCACCGCAAAGGTCACATCTCAAGGTAAAGCACTTGCACTAGTATTGAAAAAGGCACTTTTCAAAAGGAAAAAGTGAAGGTTATTTCCTTGTTCCCACTGACCACAAACCCTCTTTTTTTAAGCCAGAATAACTTACACTTTTTTTTTCACTTGGCCACTTTTCACCGCCACCTGGCTTTGGGTTTTCCCCCAAAACCAGCTAATTTTATTTAGCTAAAGTCAGTTCCTGCTACTAATAACATACAAGTCAAAACCCCCACTGATTTTTGGTGAGATCAAAGGGATCAATAACTTTTCATCTCAGCCTGCCTATTCTTTCCTATTTCTTTCCCTTAAGTGTAGATTTTTCATGAGTTTGAGGCACTGCTACAGACAGCGCCATGCTGTTTCCTTAGTACATTTTATCCAGAAAGTACTTGAAAAATACCATTACAAATAATGCCCGAGTACCATTTTAAGAAGAAAATGGGGCTACCCTGAGCAAATTATCTTCCTCCTTCTAAATTTGATTCCATAATTTCATCTTAATTAAAATAAAACACAAGATTTATCCAGCAAACATCTTTAGAAAAACATTTCTACAAAGAAGGGAATTTATATATTTAAGAATTTATATTTAAGAATTTATATTTAAGAATTTATATTTAAGAATTCATATATTTAAGAATTTATATTTAAGAATTCATATATTTAATAGTTCTGCTCCTGCCTAAACAATTAATAATCCAAATACTCACTTCAATATCTAACTGGATAACAAGACACAACCAAACACAGTGAGGAGGGTGTGCATGTTCACTTTTCTGGCCTCTTCAAAACACTGTCAAATTAGCAAAAACATCAGCAAGGGAGAGAGAAGAATGAAAACTTTAAACTTTGCAATTCCTGTTTTTCCTGACTGTGGACCTGAAGCTCTGTTATGAGTACTTGAGAAGCACAGTAACCAAAACCATTCGCCAGTTGGGATTCTCAGTGCCTAATTGTTCCAGCCAGAGAGGATTAACACAGTTCAAGGCACCTGACAACTTAATGCTTCCCTCATACTACAAAGACTAAAATCACCATTACTGGAAAACAAACAGACAAACAAAATAAAATCCACATTTAACCCCCTAGAACTTTCCCACAACTCCCAATACACTTTTCATAAAACTGTGCCCCATGAGCCAACATCCAGCTTTCGCACAAGTCACTGAGTGAGCAGCAGCAGCAGCAGTAATCACTGCATTTTATAGTCATGTTAGCAGAGGCACAATTTTGTGGGAGAATTCATTATTTTGGTTTTGTCTGTAGTTGGGGATAGTAATTGTTCTCCAAAGAACTCACCCACAACCAAACCTCCACCAACGTCAATGAATGAACAGATCATGGCCCAATATGAAGGGTAGTAGCAAAGCCATCTGTAAAGAACAGCTGTATTTGCTCACTGCAAGAAAGCAGAGAAGCAGACAAGCATGGTGGCTTGTGGAGTGCCCTACTTAACAATATTTTATACCCCAAGCTTGTATTTCAAGCAGGAGAGGCCTGAAAACTCACCCTGCCCAGCTATCAGGCAGAAGATCAGAAAATACCAGGAATCTCACTCCTGCCCTCCCTGCAGGACCTGTGTGCTGCCAGCCTGAACCCCAAATTCTCCTCGGTGCTCTGAGCAGCAGGAGCCTGGATAAGCAGTGACCCACAGCCACAGCCCAGGCCAGATCACCCTGGAGAAACTCCACTCACCCAGCTGCAGTTTTCAAAGGAGATTTCTTCTACAGAATAACTGGAAAAATAACTCAAACCCAACTAGCAATCTAGTCTCAGACATTTTCAGCATCCGTCCACAGTAAACTGCTCCGCCACTTGGCTCTCTCCAGTTGCTATAAAAGCCAGTAACACAGAATTGGAACTGAGACTGTCAAGAAAAGCAACTACAGTTGCACAGGTCCAGATTATGAACTGTACCATCAACACCTAGGAAGTGTTATACGGGGAATCCATCAGAACACAGTTATCTTGGTTTTAAAATATACATATTCTGTCTAGTAACACTGCTAAAACTCCTTGCAGATATCCACCTCAGGACCTGCAGTTCCTCTCCTAAAGGAAGGCTCAGTCTGGGACTCATTCCTCTCACTTCCAAGACACTACTTTAGAAAACTGCAGCATTCCAACCTAACCCTTCCTCAAACACGGGGGCTGGAAAAAAGATTCAGAATTTCTAGCCACCACCATAGGTTCAGTCATACAGCTATGGCAAAATGCATCTCTTCTCTGCAGTCTTCTCACGTAAGATTTGTTTCTTTAATAAACCTTTCCTTGGAGGAGCAGTCTTACATCAGTAGGAGATTTATAATATTTTAAGTAAATTTATAAACCAAGAGTTTGTAGTTGTACATACAGCAGAGATTCCAGATGAGAGCAGAGCAGACCAAATGCAGCCAGCCTGGTGTTTTAAAACTGAGGTCATTGACTGATTCCTGTGATCCACAATCCCAACACCAGGCCACACCTGGTGTTCTTGCCTCTAGAGAAAAGCACACAACCTATTATCTCTGCTAAGCTCATTTGGTACCATTTAATACATATTTATTACACACTCACAAAATGGCAAGTGTGGTTGCATCACTACCACAAAATGTTCTTGGGGATTTACTCAATCATTGATGATTACAGAAAAGGTGAGAAGAGAGGCCAAACAACAGGGTGAAAAGGTGGATTTGCCCTACACAGCATCCAACTTCTTAACAACAGTATGGACTTTGCCACTTATTGCTAATGCTAACTAACTCACATAGAAGGATTTACAAGTTTGATCTTCAAGACAGTTCACACAAGGCCACAAAAGAAAACAAGCACTTTACATGTTGAATTTCACCCCTGTTTATGAGGTTTTCTCCTGATATTTAACTTCAATTATCAAACACAAATTTTCAAACATACTAGTGAACATCCCTCAGTCCAGAGTCTGTGCCTTTTTCTTGCTGTAAGTTAGATGAGTAAACAGATAAAATTGTATCAGTTCCTTTGAACCGACCAATTTCAATTCAATTGTGGTTACAGCATTTCAACGGCGAACAAAAAGCATGCACAGCTGAGTTTCAGAAGACATAAATACTCACACAAAGCAACATTTTCAACTCCAAGAGTGTTTAGTATGACACACTTAACTACCTCCAGTACCTAAGAGATCTGTATTGAAAAATCTGAGCCACGTTACTAGTTTTAAGTGGACATTAAAAAACCAAACCCAAACATTAGCATGCCACATGTCCTGGCTCTGTTAGCACTGCATTGGCCATAAACACACAATATTTTGATTCCAAATATTTCTCAAGGTTTCCTGGGTTTTTGTTGTTCCTACAAGTATCCCAGCTTGTTTTTACTCACTGTACCAGTCTCAGGTTGTAAACACAAGTGGGCTGTGACTCTCCCATAAGCAAGTTTTTTCATGTATTTGCAAAACTGACCGCATGAACGTGGTTACAGCTGCTCACATGCTCTACTGCCTGCACACACTGAAATGCCAAACAATTACAGAAGGCTCCAATGAATTATCAAGATTTGGGATGTTTTTTAAGAGCTATTTCAAAAAATAACTAAAACCAGTATTTGTTGATGCATTTACTACCACGTAATTGTACTAAAGCCCGTTGAAGAGACAAATTTGAGCGGTTTTTTTTAATGCCTAAAGAAAGTGTCTTTACCAAACACAAGAATTGGTTTACACTAGCAAAGCATCAGCCCAGGTCCTGCATTTCATCAGTGCTTGGACAGATAAAATGAATTTTGTATATCTATCTACCAAAGGATTGCTATTCTTGGCAGCTTATTATCCTGACTGGATCAATTAATTCCTTGCATTGGGGCAACAGGATGATGCACAGATAGATACAGAAGCTCAGAAAACCCTTAGAAATACCTAGTGACTGACCATGAGACTCTGGCCAACCTCAGCCCAAGCATTTTCTCAATATCCTCTGTACACTAATCTAGGGGAGCTATGAAAGACAAGAAATCTCCCCTAATACAAATTACCACTCACCAGTGGCCAATATTACAGCCCTGACCTGATAAAAATACCCAGGAATCATCCAAATCAGATTTTTCTCCCTATCCCATCCGCTGACAAAATTACACAAAGCAAAGTGTTTAAACTGCCATTATGTACCAAGACGCATGAAGATGCACAAGATCCTGTATTTGGTAACTGAAGTTTCCTCATGCAGCAAGGGGAGGACAAACTGGGGGAAGCAATCTCTTTGTCCTAGCATGGACACAGAAGAAAACCATTTAGTCTGAGACTAAATTCATGTCATAATGAACTTGTACCTTTGTTTGTTCCCACCACTTTCCAAATATTCCTCTCTTAAAATAACAATCCTTATCTTCAGGCTGCATTTTCACTTTCTGTGTTAAACACTTCCAAAATAACTTTGAATATCTGAGGAATTCAAGTGGTTGAAAACAGGGGCTGGGAGGAAAACAAATTAAACAGATTTGTTTAAGCCCAGTGTGCTTATATGAAAATCTTTCATTTGGCTTTCCACAGCTCCATCTGCATGGCAATCTCTGTAGACTCACGGACAGATTTAAACTTGACATTATCTAATGTATCTTGGGAAAAATCCTGCACAGCAAAGTGAATTTTTAAAAGTGGTACTGCGCATTCAATGAGCAACTAATACATTACATTTACTTGAACTGCAGCAGAAGAACATTAAGGATAATAAGCCCATTTGGAACGTTCTTTAGCCTACATTTGAATATACATTTCAGGTGTAGATGTTACAGTATTATGGGGGGGGGGGTGGGTTGAGTCCAGGCTTTGTGTAAAAATTAACAACTCCAGTATATTTGGTGAGGGGAAGCAGCAAAAAAATCCCATAAACACACTGTACACAACCTGTGTCTTGTTCAATTCTAGTAGAGGTCATTGCTTTCATTAAAAATAACAAAATAAACCCTTGTTAAAAATGAGCACATACAACTTCCACTTAGAATTTAGTTTCAATCCAGTTGCTTGCCACTTTAATTCAGCCCTCGCTCCCACTTTGTGATACGCAAATATTTCTCATCCGAGCCCCTCTGGCCAACACAGGGTTTGAAAATAACCAAACAGAACAGTGTGCAATTTAAGGTCCTGACAACAAGCACAGAAATGTTGTTTTACGCTTGAGGGAGCTGTGCACAGACCATCTGCCGCCTTTGTGATTCCCCTGATGCCTGTGTCACAGCGAGGACATACGAAAAGGCACGGAATGCAAACAGAGCCAACACCATGGAGTTTGGGAGGAGAGCCTGAGCCAGCCCAGCACCTCTGATCCCAGAGACAGCACTGCGATCATCAGATCCCTGTCAGGTGATGGGAGCTCGCCTCCAGTACAAGGCCCCCCAGGGAACAACCCCACTGGGCATTTTTTGTTATTAGAGCAGCATTACATACTTCATGCAGAGGGATTTGGGCTAATGGGATCAGATAGCACTGAATGACACAAAGCGATAGAAATCAGAGAAAAATACAACAGCTGGAAATGCAGAAGATTTGGTTTAGATGTATTTAGTATTGTAAGAAGGTCTATGTAAGGATGAGCTTATACTACTTTATAACCTAATGCCTCCTCCCTTTCCCTTGTCTCCCTCAAGGAATGAAAATGACACTGCCTGCAGAATCCAAGAGCTGATATCCAATTGCCTCAGATCACCCATGTTTATCTGAGAGAAACAGATAAGTCAAATTTACATCAAAGCATAAAAGGAAATCAATTTCTTCAGGATTATATTTCACATGGAAGATGAAGAGATTCCTTTCAAGTATCCCCACTCTTCAAACCATCCTATTATTGCATCTACTTGAAACATTGTTGAGTCCAACATGCTCTTCTGATTCCTAAGCTCTGTTTAGAAGAAAGACACCAATCCTCCACTGTGCACACATGCTATGATAAGGATTTTAAAGCTTTTACCTATTTTATTATTTGGTTTGGAGATTTTCACCAAGGATCCAATATTAGATTAACTGGGATTCACTAGAAAACCTGCCTGTTATGGAGATAAACACAACATAGCTCAGAGTTAAAATCGATGTCCCTTTCTCATACTTTCAGTCTTCTATCCAAAGCACTGACAAATACACTCAGAGGAAGAGAACAACTTTTCTTCATACATCATCTTGATTTTACAATACTTTTTTCTCTTTTTTTTTCTTCTCGAGAAAAATCGCTTGTGTTAATACTTTCCCTAATACATGCCAATGAAGCAAATAAAATGAGTTTGAGCCATCCAGACTTCAAAATCAAAGGTGTAGAGGAAAAGGAATGCAGCTATATAAGACAAGTACAGCCTCCTAGCCCGTTTTATACATACCAGGACCAGAGAAAAATTCAAGGTTCTTGTCTCTTCTAGAACAGTTGTGAAAACAGATGATCCTGGTGTCAGACCAATGTTCTCCCCACTCCAAATGGAAACTCTAGACAAAGGCAAACCAGGAAAAGCACGAAGACAGCCTAACTTCTGACACGCTTCAGAGAAGCCTTCAATACACCTTTGGTAAATGGCGGCCACAGAGTCCTTAACTACATTAATAATCCACTTTTCTTGGACAGACTCCTACACTGGATTCCACAACTACGAGAAAAGACTCATTTCAGAAAGTCTTCCACACACCATATTTAAATGGAAATATCTACAAGTGAAATAATTCATGGTAAATGCCTCCACTAAGAGGATTTATGCCTCCATCATATTCTAAGCAACACCTTGCAGATGATCTCACTTCATCATGACATCCCTGCTTCAGAATAAGAACAATTCTATGCTGTTTTTTCAAGTGTTTCTCAGAATAATTCTACGCTGTTTCTCAGCTTCGACCCATTTTCTTGTACATGCCATGTTTGTGACACTAAAATTTATGATCCAGAATAAAAGAAAGCTGTTTCTTTTCAGAACTACTACAAATATTATTTTCTTGAACTGAAACTAACAAGTCTATAAACACAGTAGTATTGGACATCTTTTCCAGAACCTTCTAGAAGCTATAAAATTGAGGTAAATTATATAGTTTCAGTTAGGGAGAAAATCAACAGCAATAAGTCAAACCTGGCATTGCCCTGCCAATCCCACATGTGACTTGTGGCCTGACAGTGTTGTCAGCTCTCCATCTTAAAACAGCTTGGTTTTCCATTCCACTGAAACCAAACCTTTTCCACAGCATCAACACATTCCCTGCTTATGGCCAGCCTGTTGTGACCCAGTACCTTCACAGCTGCTTGTTGGGTGGGTGGGTTTTTTGTTTTAAAAGCTTCTCCTTCACAACAATTCTCACTAGCACATCAACTTCACTCCATGTTACTCAACTGTGCCCTGCTTTACATTCCAGGCTGTTGAGACCATCCAGTTCTTCCAGGAATTATCTGCTCCTCCAGCCTACCAAAGTCTCTTAATCCTGTGCCATAGCATTTAGTTCATCCTGAAGAACAGTCTCAAGACAAACCCTGAGGATCTGTATTAACAGACCAATTCTTCCCTTCCAAGTACAGCTTCTTGCTCTCCCCTTCAGTCATTCCCTGTCCACTTTACCAACCACCATTTTAACACCTAATTTTGTAATTTCCCATAGAGAACTACACAGACATGTTTCTTAAGTGTAGATGATGAACTTCCTACACCGAAACTATTATTTTATCAAGTTAAAGGACGGGCTACATCTGGCACCAATTACTTTGGAAAAAAAACCTCTCATCCATGTGTTATTTGCTGTTGAATCTGTCAATATTTTTTCCAGATAGGCTCTAGAAAGTCATCCATCCTCTTCAGACCAGAATAATTCTCTTGCCCCTCTCCCTTCCCCATTTTTTTTTCTTCCTTTTACACATTTTTTGTCTCTCAAAATGTAGTCATGATGTTTGCCAATAGATTTCACAAATCTCTAAGGGCCTAGTTCTTGAGTAAAAACGAATTAGAGATAGATGTTGATATTTGTCATAAATACATTTAATTCCTCATTTCAGACAGAGCCCTTCTTTGGTTTGTTTAATCTCTGCAGTTCAGGCAACCTCTCGCACATATATCGACTCACTTAATCCTTGCCTTCTTCCCTTTCTCTGCCCTCTTCTCACCCCCACACACAAGCACATGGCTCTACAGGCCTGATAAAAAATCAACTTTTATGAGCAAGCTACTTTAGTCTGCAAATCATCCTGAGCAAAATATTGCCAAGTAAGGGACACACTACAATTAAACATTAAGAAAAAGCTGCCCTAAAAAAGTGAAAAACGCTTATTAGAAAGGATAGACAGGAGTCAGGAAAAACTAAACTTAGAGCAAAATCTGGTTTCTTCAAATAATTAAATTTGAAGCAATACAAAAAGAAAAAAAACCTATTTCTGTGTTTCCAACTGTCTTCGTATTTGTCCAATTACTAACCCAGATATGGAAACAAACCAATGTAATGCACTTCAACTTGATCCCTGGAGATGCCTCCTTGAAATAAGATTCAAAACCACAACTTCTCAATTCCTGTTGAAAATTCATTTCTTCGGAACACTGTTAGGCAGAACAGTGAGACAAAAACCTCTGAAAAAGAATGCACCACCAGAGACAGAAAATTATTTTGAATCTATTGAAAGCATTGATATTAAATCTTGTTACAAGCTGAAGTCTGTAACAAAAAGTACTATTTCCTACAGGACACTTAAGGACTGTAGGACACCATGTCTCCATAGGCCCGGGAAATATGTTTTGAAAGATACTCCTTCAAAGGCTTCATCCAAAGTTTGGACAAAACTAGGTGTCCAAATTTCCCGTCTCTTGAAGTAACAAGTAAAAACAATGGTTTGAAGACTGTTAGGACAATCCTGGAAACATAAGAGCAGTCCACACAACCGCAAATCATTCTCTTTAAGGAAAATGCTGGAACTGCAAGTTGTCACAAGGCAAATTTGCAAACCTTAAACATTTCCACAAGTTTTCTCAGCTGTTCTGCAGTGTTGCTGCAGTGTCCTCTGCTCCCAAAAAAACAGGCTTTCCACCATTTTTTTTTTTTTCCCACCGTTTTTTTTCCACCGTTAGTGTATTTTCATTTTGATTTTTTTGCTGTGTCACCTAATTTACAAGACCATTCACATTCAATATCCATAATTTTTGTGCCATTTTTTGTGTTTGTTAAATTGCACAGTTAACCTAAGAGAGAGAGAAAAATATTGCATGTAGGCCTGGCAGGCTAAGTTTTAGTTGTACATTTGTATCCATGTGTTTGCCATAGTTTTTTTTTGCATTTGAAATATTCTGTCTATGCATTTAAATATTCTTTTAATGTGAGTTTAAAGGGATTGAATAGAAAGATGAAACTGAGATCACTACACAGTCTTGATGCTGAAATCAGTCCTTTTTAGTCTAAATAACATAAGTGTGTAATATAAATGATACTTTCTTAAGAAGTGTTAGAAAAAAGCAGATAAGTAATTCCTTTTAATGGTGGAGTTCTTCAAAACAGGATCAGAAATACTGCTTACTGTGTGCTTTCCTTAAAAGGTCTTTACATGAGGTAGCAGGAATAGGCATCAAGAATCCAAGCTTCTGGAATGTAAATTTCTTGAGTGTGTTTTGAAATATTTTATGGAGTGGGTTTCTGTTATCTTGCATCTATCTGGGAGCATATGAAAAGTCGTACACCCTTACTAATAGAAGATAAAAAATAAAGGGCAGTTTTTTAGCAGCCCGTCTCCATGATGTTGTCACAAGGTGCAGCAGTCTGTACCTTAGCAATGTGCTGAGGAACAAAAATGTTCTATTTGAGCGTGTACAGTAATTTAAATGCTCTTCTCTCTGAATTGTCTCCTCAGCTGGTTAAGGTTATGTTGGAAACTGTTGGAAGGTGTTATTTTCTTTGTTGTACCCCGAAAGGAACACTTTATAGATCACTTGTGTTACCAAAACCACGTCTAACTGAAGGTATGTGTATCTCTATTCTCCAGCAAGCAGGAAAAACGGGCATTTTCTTTTCTCGTGCAACTGATGAGCAAAAAGAGTACGTGAAAAGGACTGAGGAGGGTGGTATTTGTTTGGCTCAGGTTTCTTCAGTGTGACATTAGGGGACACTTGCCAGCCTTGGGGTCTATGTATGAAATTTATTGCACTTAATTGATTTTGTCCAAGACAATAGTCTGCTTCAATTGAAAAGTTTTACATCTGAATACCAGTAGCTTTGCAGCTGATCTGATCCTAACATTAACTCTGGGGAGAAATTCGGTCTAGGGAGAGCATTTCTGTATTTTGGATGCTGTGCTTTGAAAGTTTGGACGTGTAATCTTAACAAAATGATGGAGAAAGAACTTTAGAAAGTCTGCACTGCATAAGCCATTGAAATGTACTCTTAAATGTCAGTTCAGGGGTGAAATTCTCTGCTCTGTTTGGCATTTATCCTAGGCTACCTATGTCCTGTGCTATCAAGCTGTACTGAAGGGGCTGCCTCACAAGAATTTTGGATATTAGTTGTTTATATCCATCGTGGTAATGGCTGATGTGTTTTCCAGATCAGCCACTAGAAGGTGTGAAAGTTGTAAACTGATGAGCACAGAGAGGGTCTGACAGTTTGTCCTGCAGAAGGCAGTGATACATCTGTCCTCAAGCAAATGTTGCATAATCCATACAATTTATTAGTGAATCATGCCTTGAGCTTGGGAATTTCACAGGAGCGGAGCTATTCAGGGGTCTGACATGTCCATACAGTGTTTGTGGAGAGTCTCTTTGCATCCTCAGCAACTCCATCCATGTTTGTCCAGCCTCCTCCTTCCTCCAAAGCAGGGAAGAGACCTCTGAACCCATTGCTGCAGGAATTTACCCCGTTTGATTTATGATGGAAGCAAGCTCAGGTCTGTCAGAAGATCTACTTTCATCCCTAAAATGTGGGAGTGAGGGAAATGTGATTAGGAACATTACCTGCCCTCAGACAAAACTAATTGTGTCTAATGTTTGCTAATACTTAATGGCACTTTTCAGCAGTCAAACGTGAATGAGTTGATGATTGCTTAATGTACTTTGTGTAGAAAAGCTGTCAGTGGCCAGCGCAGGAGATGGGAATTACGTGGTCAAGGACTTGTACAGTAGGAATAGAACATGTGGAGAGTGTGATTGATAACTGGCTAGCTGCAAAAGGTCACGTAGACATGAGAGAGCTTTGCTGAGCACACAGGCACTCTCATGAGAACCAGCAAGGCGGTAAGGTTCGCATGTCCTTGAGCACAGCTGGGATACGAGCCTGGATTGTTAGGCCTTGTAGCTGAAAGATATGAGGGAGAAGCACAGTAAAACAAAAACTTACTCAAACTATGTAACCACAAAGAAATGTAGAAAGAGGCGTAGCTGACTTTTAGTCTGAGCACCAATCCTGAGCTTAACTTTTGCAATATGCATGAGCTTATTAGTGTTATTATTAAAAGCATTGTGTGAATTAACAATAAACGAGATTTGCCGATCACTCATATTGAGTGCCACATTTCTCCCGCTGCGGATTTCCCACAAGAACGGACTTTCCAGTTCTTAAAACCTTCTTAGTAGGAGGTGTGATGGTGCACTTTGACTAAATTGTGGTCAATTCTGTCTCCTAATAGCTGGCATCTTCAGATTCTACTGGCAGTGTTGGGAATGTCTTTTCCCAAGAGTTGAGAAGGAAAGTTTCTTTTAAGGATTCTGATCTTCCAGTGTGATCAGGCAGTAGAATAATCCTGACAACAAGGAGGATAACAGTAACTTTTCCAAGGGACAAATGTCAATGTCACTTTCAGTTACATTGCAGGAAAAAATGGTAAAAGAAGTGGGTGTGACCCAGAATTCCCACAGCCAAGAGGATATGTGAGTACCAGTTTGGCTGAAATGACTGTTGCTTGTCATTCCCCAGTGACAGTTTGGAGAAGTCATCACAGGCTCTTTTAATTGATGAATACTGATGTGTATAAGTCAGGTGTCGGTATATGTATTTTCACATCCTTTTTTTTGCTTTTTCCATGGTGCAGCAGGTAATCTCAGAACAGCAGTGGCTGTGCTGAAGCAATATAAATAGTAATCTCTGATTTTTTCCAATGATGTTTGATTGCCAAGTGATATCCTCAGCAAAGTTGGTCAGACCCTCTCAGTCCTACTCCTTGTAGCTACTGAGTACTGAGATTGTGGAAGGCCTTACTGAAGCCGACAGAAGTAATTTTCATTGCTTTCAGTGACTTTTAAATTGGGCTGAAAGTGCTGGTTGGTCTCAAAAATACTTTGTGAGCTTTGATCTAATGAGTGGAGACCAGTGGTAAATCAAAATGGAAGGAAGAGCTTTGTGGGCAAAATGCAGTACAGGTTAATTTGCTTTTTCAAATTCTAACTTATTTAAATTTTACATCAGAAGTTGTGGAGGTCTAAATCTCTACTACCACCTTAAGGCATCTCTGCCTCATCATTGCTTAAGACACTGACTGAATGCACATAGTTTAATTTAAAGTTGATTGCATTTAACAACAGAATTTTTTAAAGCCTTTAGTCATGTAATAATGGTAGATAGCGCTTAATTTAGTCAAGAATGACCTGATACAGTTATCTATCACTTACATTAGCAATGTTGAACCAACAGTAAATTCAATTAATTCTTCAATTTTATGCTCTTAACATTTAAAAACCTAAATCCACTTTAAATCAATTTGCATTATTTTGAGGATGGGATTCTTAATGTTAAGCTCCTATTAAATCCGCATTTTCTCTACTATAAGGTTGCTTTGAATTTTTTTGTCATGTTTTTGTGGAATGCTGGTCTTAAGCAGTTTTTGTGGGTTTGTCTGTGACTTAAGGAGCTCTCTATTGGATACTGATCTATGCAGTTGAAATAGAACACTGGAAAAACATGATTTATAACAAATGTTCTCAGAGCAGACCAGGAGGTTGGGTTGATATTTCTTCTTCTTCCATCAAGGAACACCCATGGCTGTGGGCTATAATTTATAACAACAGTGTTGCTTTTTCGGTTTTGGTTACTGTGGGCTTGTTTTCAGGAATGATGAGTGTGTAGTTATCCCATCTTGAAAGAAATACATAGCACATGTGCTTATTTGGATTAATTAGTATGGTTTTATATCACAGTTGATAGAAAGCTGGAAGAAAAGCCCAAGAATAAAGGAATAAAGGAGGCCAACCAAATAACTGAGGGTTGTGACTGTGGTTAAAGTCCCTTATGAATTCTGAGTGCTCCAGCACCGGTTTTCTGTGAGTCACTCTTTGAAGCTGCATTATCATTTTGTTATATATATTCCAATATATGTAAGTCCTGTCAGACCCTAGAGAGTACACTTGCAGTGAGTAATTTCAGGTCTGAGTGCCACAAGCAGGCTGCTGAGAAAGCTGGCCCAGCCTTTTTTTTTCTTGGTGGTTCTGATGGTTTGAGCTGCAAGTTCACTCAGCTGAGCTGCTCTGTGCTCCAGCTCTGTTTCTTTAGTGATGCTGCAATACTTGCTGCACAGCAACTCAGTTGGAAAACAAAGAAATTAATGATACAGACAGAAGATCTGTTCCCAAAGCAGGGTGAAATTCTGGTGGAAAGGCTTCTGCTGCTTGAATTTTAAACACTGTGCTGTGAAACCTCTCATGTCATCTGTGGGTTAGTGGTTGTATCACCTGGGATAGTCCATCCAGGCCCTGTTGATGCAAACGTGCTTTTCACTGGTGCTGCTCCCTATTTTGGAGAATATCTGAAAATAAGGTGTGAGCAAGTACTGAAAATTTCCATTTTTGCTCCTATTTACCCACTTGCCTGCAGTTTTAATTTTGAAGTAGGGTGTCAGATAGAATCTGTCTAATGGCAGCGGTGTAAAAAGCATGCCTTCAGTTCCAAACTGAAACCCCTTGCAATCAGCAGATGTCCCAGCTCAAGGAAAATGGCTTGCAAGCCCAAAACATTCACTTTCCCTGCCTCATTTCTTATGGTCTTACCAAGGAAATAGCCAGACTTGGATTGTGCTTACTCTTTGCACTGAAGAAGTTGTTAATGCTGCGTTTTCATGCTCCCATCGTCGCTGTACTCCAAATGTCTGTTCTGTGGAATGGGCAGGATTAGGCTGTTTAAGACAAAGCCACTCCACATTTACAGTGCCTGTAAGGTCCACAGTAAGAGCCCTAAATGGAAGTATCATTTTCAAGATGCCTTCTATTTTACAAGCAGCCAAACAGAAAATGAAACCCTGGGTTGAATTGTAGTCTTCCTGAAGGAAGTGTCAAAGCCTAACAAGGGAGCTTGACCCAGCTTTGTACTTGTTGTTCAGTGAAATAAACTTTAATTGTTAATGAATCCAAACACTGTTAATGAATCCAATACTACTACTTTACTGAGAAAAGCTGTAATTACTGGACAATCCCCTGATTTTCAGCTGCTGTAAATCACTCTATCTTCACAGAATGGAGAGGGGCACTTCATTTAACAACACTGAAGAATTAAGACAGGGAAATGGCGTAAAAATCAGAAAGGATCTTAGAATCAGGGGAAACAGAGTAATGAAAAACATATAAAGTTGGGCGTTGCTTCTGTGTAAAGAGAAGTTGTACATCCGTGTACATGTAGTTGCATTAAGGAAAAGCATTAGTATTCAAGCCGAATGATGTCATGGAAAAACCGGATTGTTTTTTTTAAGCATGCAGAACTTCTGTCAGTTGAAAGGGGATAAGAACAGCATATTAATCTATTTCCCTCCTTACCTGTTGTTTTGTGAAGTAGTTAGGATTGCTGGCATTATCCATCTGGAATTTTATGCCAGTGGCAGATCCCTGACTGTGATGGTAGAAGGGTAAGGACCTCATCCAAATGCATCAAGAGGAATAGTGTTTCACTGTGAAACTGCCAAGTATTTCAGACCGGTGCCTAATACGGCAAAAACTTGTTGCAATTATGTGTAAAGTGTAATTTATCTAATGTAATTATGAGATGTTTAGAGCCAGTCATTTGAAATAGACTCCACTCCTCTGTTAACTTTTGACATTGGAAAGACTGTAATCATATTGCAGACCATCAGCCCTTGGATTAAAATTTAAACCTACAGTGAGCTTCAAACTGCTTTGCATTTACCCTTAGAAGAAAAGGGAGGTTGAATAATTTTTCTTACGTTGATTTATCTTAGGAAAATGGGTGTCAAGGTTCTGAATTACAGTAATTATTGTAAGCATGTAAAATATTATCAACTACAAGATACATCTGATGTGGTGTGGATGGATTAGTGCACATGCTAAGACCAATTTGAGAACATTTCACTTTTTGCTATGTTTGCTAGGGCTAGTTACATCCACTTAAAATACAGATTGGCTCTAAAATGGCAGCGGTTTGCAGGTCCTAAGTGTTAGGACTTTGGTTAAAGCAAAAGGAACAAAATAATTCTTTTTCTTGTAGCTTGTCATGCAGTTTGTGCTGAGGCTTTCAGTAGTACTTTATTGTGACAGCTCATTTCCCTTTTCATTTGATGCCCTCATATACACCTTGTCACTCTATTAAACTAGAAAGATTTAGTTTCTTAAAGAGCCCTCAATGAAGCTGTTATAAAGCCTTTTCTCAAAACAACAAATATGGAGCCTGAACACATGAGATTACATTCTTTTAGTTTATGTTGCTTTTTTGAGGAAATAAAAACAGGAGAGAGCAAGAGTTTATTGCTTATTAAGTATCAGCTATTTTCATAAAAAGGGTTCATAATTTTGAGTTTCATTTTTATTTTGACCAGAACGCTTTTAGATAATAAATGTTGCAATTGAATCTTGTTTTTTTTAGGAAGTTGTTAAAACAAGCTAAATGCTTTCCATTTATGGATAACAAACTGATGCTCTAAGTTTAGGAATTACTGTGCCAAAATTTGAGTATTTCTTTGATTTCCTTGTAACCTGTAAAACTGACTGTTTCTGGTTATTCTGGGACCTTTGAACTAGGGGTCTTACCTCAGGTGGGATGTCAAAAGAATATATAGATTGTGATGCTGTTTTCTCTCCATTACTAGGAACAGTTTTTGGTCTGGGCAAGTCGTGATTCAGACAATGCCACTAGATTTCTACTTGAGAATCTGCCTTTTGTGGCCTGTTTTATGGGTATTTTCACTTTTTTCATTGCAAGTTTTTAGGATTTTCTAAGCGTGTGTTTCTAAAAGAGCAGCACCCAAATTAATTCCATCTACTGAGTACATAAGAACTACTTTATGGCATTTTAACCTGGAAACGCTATGATAGCGTGTGTGGAAATGGAATTTACCTCACTTGGCGGACTTGAAATATATCCCTAAGCAGTAATTGCAACATCTTATCAAATTCTCGAGCAGGAAACCAACCTTTTTCTAAATGGCATTTTTATGAACTGTTTTAAGGACTGTTTACTGGAAAGCTGCCTAATCACTGCATTCCCTGGGTAATGGCTGAAATATGTGTGCTGAATTAGTAGCAGGAAGATGCTCAACTACTCTGGCAGGGAAGAGTTGATACTGCTTTTGCTAATGCACATAAATCACAGGAAAAATTCTGAATATGGAGAAAATTTTTATCAATAGCCCCATTTAATTGTATCCTTCATTTGAACGGTGCCTTGCTTCAGCGATTTTTAAGGAAATTATTGAGACTATTTTTTTAAGTGGTAGAAGTAATAATTAAAACCCGTCCATTAAAGCATTTGGGAATACATTTAATTGATAGAAAGATTAGGTATATCAGGGGAAAAATCCACTTTGCTGGCATTCTTCTGGTTTTGGGTCTTGGCAAAGGAACTAAAATGGGTTAAGAGGAAATTGCTTGTTCCACAGTGTGCTGTGTGTGGCTTCCTGGGGATTTTACCTTTACGGTGAGTGTTCCTCTGAACACAATGAAGCTGCAGGCGTGTGCTAAATCCAGTTAAGGAGATTTCCAGTCTAGTCTTTTGGCTCTGGAAGAGTCCCTAACTGTGCACCTGGGACATAGGATTGTCCAAAAGTGTCCCCATTGCACATTGCGAGGAATCCTGGTCTTCATTCTGCTGGTTTAGTTTGATGTTTCCATATTCTTCTAAAAAAGAATAATTGCTTTCTGTTCAGTGCCTGCATTCACAGCTGTCTGGTTTTTTCCTTTTCTTCAGCTGCCTCTTCTCCACACAAGTGCCCTTGTCTACTTAACTCTTTCTTTTATGGCAGCTGTTCAATAGCTGGAGTTAAGCTTCTTGCCCTGCTCTGAATTTCCAATTTCCCGTTTGAGGATGAGGCAATCACCGCTGACTTCCCAGAGGGCCCTCCTTTGCTTAGTTATCCAGCTCTTAGCAGCTTTGAAAGGGACAGAGAAATGGAAGGGAATAGCTTTGGTTCATAAATATTTTTGCATTAATAATAATTAAAGTTAAGATCAATGATTGTAGTACAGATGACTACCAATAGTGCTTTATAGCCCCTTTGGGAACTGAAATTGTGTGAAATAATTCAAAATAGCCTCCCTAGAATGGTTATTCTGTGAGCAGCAGTAGCTCTGTTTTAAGGCTGGCGTGGTGTCAGGAGGTCTCTGGGCATGCCAGGAGTTTCAGGTTGCTCACTTTTCTATTATTTTTGTCCGTCTCCAAGTGTTTCCATTCTACATTCGGTCTTCCTGAAAATATTTGTGTGTCTTCCTTCATTTGGACATTGCAAAGCATGACTGCTTTTGTGGAGGACTTTTCACCCTTTCCCAGTCTTGTGCCTTTTGTTTCTTTTGGATGTAAATCCAAGCAAGCTGCCAAACTTTTATATCTTATTGGGATTTAGCAGTGGTGTCAGCAAGTACAAAAAAGAGTTCAACATGTTTTATTGTTATCAAAAGCATTTCCAGGAGTGGGAATGAGGGATAGGAATCCAGGGCACAGGGATGGTGGATCCCTGTTTATCTCTGTAGTATTTTAGAGTGTGTTTCAGTGTATCCCTCAACCTCTTTTGCAAATATTGTTAAAAAGGCAGTGCTTCCCAAAGCAAGAAATGAACCCAGGAAAAAAAAATCTCACAGTCTTATCACAGCATGCTTTTTCTTTCTTATAAAACCAACATAATCAAAATAAAAACCAACCAAACCAAAACAAACAAAAAACCTCAAAAACTAACCAAGCAAAAAACCCCCCCAAAGCCCCCAAAAAACTAAAACAAAAAAACCCCAAGCTTCTATCCAGTAAATAAGACTTAAGTTTTAAGATTTATAACTACAGAAGGTGTCTTGATCACAGCTGAAAGAGGTTTGTAGTTATGCACGGCAGGCCCGTGAATTCCTTAGCAAACCTATGATTTTCTTCTTTTCTGAAGTATGTCTGTGAAATGTTTTGGAGTTTTGTATTGGAAAATATTTTTCTGCAACACACATTTTAGTGGGAATAAATAAAAACGCCAACTAGTATAAAGATGGAATCATGTCTTTAGGAATCTATACTAGAATAATCTTGAATCTAGAGGAAACTTGAATGTGGGGAGGAGAGTGGAGGTATTGAAAATCTGAGAGGGTTTTTGCTCGCACCAGTTGTGTTTTCATGCTGTTTACTTGGGCTAATATAGTTCATGCTGCACTGCAAAACTTTTAGGTGCCTTCAGCATGTTGAATAAGAAGCTGTAGTTTTATAAAATAGCATTTATTTTGTTGTGGATGGGCTGCTTTATCACCTACATACAAGGACTTGCAATCACATCCGTTGTATCTCGTGTTAAACAAGGATTTAGGAGAACTCCATGGAGTTCAATGAGCCCATTTCTAGCTGTGTTGACAGCAGATTTCTACCCAGATGCCGGATAAGCATACTTGGTATTTTGAAAAGTTTTTCCAGGCTCCAGCTCTTTTGAAGGAGGCACTTAATGAGCTTCTGTGTATTTAGCAACCTTCATCAGATGCCTTTACATCAACTTGTGCAGGCTGCCTTTGGGCTCGTATGAAAAATCAGGCGTACGTTCTAAAATGTGAGAATGCTTTTTTTCTCTGTGAATGTTTGAGGGATCTCGTGCTCCTTTACCACAATTTAGTCGTTCAAGCCTGAGGTGCTCTGGTCCCAGGGAAGATCGATACGATGTTGCCATTACGGCCGTGTCTGTCAATTACAGCCAGATTCAGGCGGTCAGGTAGGATTGTAAATTTGTGCCAACCAGTCACAGATGTTCCAGCTGTGCAGACATGTGGCACTATTTATTCTACTCTTTTTTCATAAAGGCCACAGGGGGCAAAATATTGTCCCTACCCAGAGACTGCAGCCGTTCTCCTGAAAGCACCTTTCAATCTTCCTCTCCATGCTGGGATGATGGCATTAGGTCTTTTTAGCCCTCACATGTTTGTTTCAAACTCCCACAGCTCACAAAATTAATTTCTGTTGGGAACACAATGTGGTGATGAGGCAGGTTATTCTGGCTGGGCTTTTCCTTTATCTGCTATACAAAGCAACTGATTCACTTTCTATTAATTACCACCAGCTATGGGGACTGCCTGGTGTTTTTCCTTTGGACTTTCAGCCTTTTGAGCTCGTTCTCAGGTTTGCTGTTTGGAAAAGCAGAGATGACAGGAGCGGGAAGGAAGGATACAGGAGAAAGAGGCTGACTTACCCAAACCTTAAAGCACATCTCAGCTGGGAATGGTTATTGTGTGTGGAGCACTATATTTTACTTATATGCAGTACAATATTACTTGTCTCAACTTCCCTCCTCCCCCAACCCTATGAAAGGAAATTCTAAAAAATTGCTTTTTAACTAATTATAAGAAATCCAATAACACTAGCAGCTTATTTCTTTCTGACTAAATGTAATGAGATTGGAGCATTGCTTCATCAGGAGAATGACCTAATACAATAGCTCATTGAACCATGAAAGATTCATTAAAACTACCTTGCAAGGGGATTTTTTGGGCAATGTTTTATGTGGTGGACTTTTTTTCTTTTAAAAATGACTCCCAAGTCTAAAGCAGTTACTGCATGTAGTTGTAATCAATTTTGTAACACTAGGCAACAGAACTGGTTTTAATTACCTCTTATGTTCTAAAGATGTTACAGAAAAATCCTCACAGCTGAGCTGCACTTCATTTGTTGGAGGCTGAGGTTTGCAGCCAGGTGACTTTGCAAAATACCCAGATGTTACACACTGGGATTTTGCACAAAACTTCAGGAGTTGGTGATAAGTTTCAAACTGCCAGAAAATTTCCATTTCCTGCTGACCTAAATGAAAAAATCTATCCCTTCCCTGAGATGTGAGTGACAATGTGTCTGTACAGCTTTTGGAGTTGGTTTCTCACAAAGGGTGCATGATGCCCATTTGCCCCTCAGCTTTGTATCTATTACTAAATGATGCATTTTAAACTGTTCTTTGTATCCATGATAACTGTGGGTTCTGAAACAGTAGAGACTTTAATACACTAAGCTTGAGGTATAAAAATGAGGCATCTGTCAGAAAAAAATACGGACTGACTTACAACCTATTTAATTAAAGTGTAAGGAAATCTCAAGCTGTTAAAATTTATTTTGAGCTACCCTAAAACATTACATCCAACAAGACAATATCCAATAACAGTAAGAGAAGGGGCAGAAGGTAAGATGATGGTTTGCAAATGCATAAAAAAAGGAACTAAAAAACTAGATATGGAATTCTAGAGTTCAGTTCGATTGATGTAACTGTCCCCATCATCCTTTCTGCTGCCAGTAGGAAAATGTCCAGAGCATGTGTTTAAGCAACACGCACTGAAGCCTGTGGGCATGTTTGACTCTTTCTGGCAGTGTGCACAAACCCAGGCTGCTTCCACAGGTGAGAGAGGTAAATGCTCTTTCCTCCTGAGATACATCTGAAAAAATCCTAAGAGGAGCACCTTGTAATCTGGGGAAAAACCAAAAGGTTTCTCTTTCTACTGAAATCTTGGAGTGAAATAAAAGGAACCTGCAGAAATCAGCCTCTCTCTTTCTTTACACTGAGTTACTGAGCCCTGCGCCTCTGAGGGTTGTTCACCTGCTGCCCCAAAGCGTTTCCTAGGTGTTCAAACAACAACAACAACATTAAAATAGGAACTAACACTCAAATAACAGCAGTTCCCTGCTTTGGCAGGCTTCTCCCTCAGGGCAAACCATCTTTTGCCGCTTTTCTTTTGCAGAGCAGAAGAGCAGGAGAGGCTCAGGAGACAGAAGGACGATGATTTGGCCAAATTGCTGCCAAAAGCTGATGCCTTTAGTTTAAGGAATAAATACCTGTCCAAACTTGGAACTCAGGTATCACTGATTAAAAACCAGAATGCTGAGGGGTTTATTTAAAGGATTTGGTTGTTTTTACCAGCCAGCAACTCCACCTCTGAATGAAATTTCTGGGATTTGTTCTCAGGAAGAAACCTCCCAGTAATGAAAAATCTAATGAAGAGAAAGGATTCGAAGGTTGGCCCATTTCAGAAGCTGAGGAATGTCTTGAATTTTATTTTTTTGCAGCTCCCAGCTCATTACTCCTCCTGTTTCTCAACCCTGGCCCACAGAAGTGTGTTGAAATAGCAGCTTGGCCCTGTGGAGAAGCAGGAATCCACTGAATTTCCTGGGACGCAGAGCCCAGTGCCAGCAGATGCTCCGTGCTTTGCTGCAAGCCTAGATCCTAGATTTCCAATATTGCCTAAAAACTCCTCCTTCCTGGGCAATCCAGAGGATCCTGATGGGGGATTGTGGCTCTGGTGGAACCTCTGAGTACCTGCTCCAGCCTCTTGGCTCTAATTACTCCGTGAGTAGCTGAGTCAGGGGCCAGGGGTTGCTCTCTGGCTGTGAAATGGGAAAATTCCATCAGGAAAGTGCTGGGATGAGCCTGGAGGGAGGTGGGGCTTCTCCAGCCTCTCCTTCTTGGACACCTTCCTTGCTCTGCTTCGTTTTTCTGGGGGAGGAAAAGGTGAGGAGAAGCTCCCCAGGGAATATTGCAGAGGAATCTCCAGTTCCAGAAGTACAAAAAGTGCCCAGCCTCAGGAATTTATCCCAGCTCAGGAACAGCACTAACCTCTCCAAGCCTGAACAATGTGAAAACCGATTTATTTTTTAAGACTTAGTGACTAAAACCAATAAAAAGAGGTAATGCAAGGACTGGATTTTGCTTCCGGAGGGAAAAGCCTTGAATTTCATGCTGGAACTCATCATTTTCCCATCATTTCAGTGGGAAGCTCCTTGCTGAACAGGGACTTCCCAGGGCTCCTGCAGAGTGCGCTTTGCTTTGCTTTCATTCCTCCTGGAGGTAATTGGATCAATTATCTCTGACCCGAGCTGAGCTTGCTGTAAAGGGGCAGGAGGTTTGTGGAGCCCCAGGAATGGGGAATATTCCTGGGATACTCCAGGAAATGTTCCTGGGATGGCTCCAGGGAATCCTGGTGTGCCACAAAAAGCTCAGGAGCCTTTGACGTTTGTTTGGCTGCAGGGAGAGGAGTCCGTTAGAATCAAAAAGCTGCATTTGATGTAGAATATCCTGAATTTCATCGTTTCAATCTAAGCAGAACTCCCAGTCTTAAAGCTTGGTTTTAAAAGACATTTTTGTGCAGTGGAGATTTCTTTGACTTGCCTGGAAAATTCTCATCTTCCCGAGGGACATTTTGGGTGAAAGTTCTGGATTCTGGAGGACAATGAGGGGACCCAAAGGAGCCGTTTGGGAGCTCCCTGTCCCCCTGAGCTGTCCTGGTCCTTTCTGGGCTCCTCGGGACCAGCCCTGAGGCTTTGATTGGACGCTTTCCTTGTGAATTTGGGGTGTTTTTTAAAGAAAACCTTTCGTTGGACACTGTCACCCGTGCTTTTTGGTTGTTGAGGGTTCTGGTGTTGCCTTCGGAGGCTTTGGGAAGGGAACTTTATCCCAAGAAATCCTCCCTTTTCCAGGGACCTCTCACTAGAGGTCAGCACTGCCGCGCTGCCGGCTCGGGAATGTTGGATGGTTGGGATTAAAACCACCGAGGCTGCAGCTGCTGGGGCTTGTTTGGGTGCCTGATGTGCACCAGCCTTGGTCCTGGCACGAGGTGTCCATCCTGGGGTGTCCATCCCTGGCAGTGTCCAAGGCCGGGCTGGACATTGGGGTTTGGAGCACCCTGACGTGGTGGAAGGTGATTTTGAAGGTCCTTCCAGCCCAAACCAGTCTGTGATCCCATGGAACCGAGTCCAGTCTTTGGGAAAAGCACCTCAGTGCCTTCAATCAACTTCTCTTTGAATGTTTATTAATGGAAGGCAAAGCAAAGGGATGAGCTGGGAGGGAAAAAAGGGGAGGGGCATCGTCTGAGGGCTGAAGACATGGAGCTGTCAAAAGGGAGGAAGGGTGGAGGGAAAAGGGACGGATGGTGTAGCAAGGCATGGAGAGGGTTGAAGGCACGGGAGCTTCCCACAGGCATCAGCTGCGTCAATCATCAGCTGTGCCTGGAGCTCCGGCTCCTCCGTCTCCAGGCGGTCTCATCTTCTGTGGCCCCTGAAGGTCTTCTAAGGCCACCGGTTCTTCTGAGCTAGCAGATGACTGCAGTTCTGCAATTCGCTCCTCGAACATCAGCTGGACAAAGAGGCTTATCCGGGAGGGGCTGTCGTCGTCTCTCAGGGCCTGAAGAGCTGGAAGAGACAGGCACAGAGCCCCGGTCAGAGCCCGGATGTGCGGGAGTCCAAGGAGACCCTCCTGCCAAGGGCCATCCGAGCCAGCTCCTGCCGTGGCCACCACAAGAGAGGAGAGAGGGGCCAACGGGATTCACCGCAAGGTGCTGAACACGAATCGCCCCACCCGCGTCCCCGAAATCTCTCCGTGTTCTGCGCACGCCAGCCCTTGTCCGCACAGGGAGCCAGGCCCTCCGCAGCCAGGACAGGGATTGCAGCCCCCTGCGCGAGCATTGCGGCTCCCCCCGGCAGCCCCGCTGAGAACCCGCTGCCCTCACTCACCCTCGCTGAGGGCCTGGAGCTCTTCCTTCTGCCTCCTCAGGCGCACCCCGGCGATCCCTGGGAACACAGAGCCTGTCAGGGCCCCAGCGGCACGGCGCCCTGCCAGCGGCGCTGCCAGCCCTGTGGCCACACGGCCTCCTGCCCCGGCAGGGCTCGGCCCGGGCCCTTGCCGCATCCTGCCGCCCAAGGGCACGGCCGCAGAGGGCGGCAGCAGCCCCGAGGGCAGGCGCGGCTCCACGGCGCCGGGCGCGGATGCCGCTGCCGGGACGGGGGCTGGGGCTGGGGCTGGGGCTGGGAGGGAGCCCGGGCTCGTGGCTCACCGATGAGCTTGATGGCCGCCTCTCGCAGGGGCTCCTGTGGGTGCTCCAGGTAGGGCAGGGCCAGGCGCAGGTGTTCGGCCGCTCGGCTCCTGTCGTCTGCCAGCTGGAGAGAACGGCAGGAGGGAGGGAAGGGTTGGCGCGGGCTCAGCCCCTCGGCCGGGCGCTCCCGGGGCCCAGCCCCGGCCTGCGCTGCCCGCACAGCCCCGAGGCCCGGCCAGCGGGCGCCGGGCTCCGGAGGGGGCGGAGGGCCGGGCGCTGCCCGGGGAGCCGCGGTGCCGCCCCGCCCCGCGGCCCCGCTGGGCCGGCGCTCCGTCGGCGCCCGACTCGGGGCACAGGAGCCTGGAGAAGAGCCCGCGCGGCCCCATGGAAGGGAGCGGCGTGTGGGGCGCAGGCCGGAGCCCCTGTGTGCGGCGCTGGGCAGGGGCCACGGCTGCCAGCCCCGCACACCGAGCCCCGCCGTCAGGGGGCTTCTCCAGAGGCCGTCCTTACCACGCACTCGGCGAACTTGAACAGCTTCTCCGTCTTCAGCACGTGCTGGAGGTCGCTCCTCTTCAGGAAGCCGGCCGCACAATGCAGCGTTTCCCGAGAGGCCTGGAGAGCAGCAGAGACGGGAGCTGGCAGCGCAGCCCAGCCCAGGGCACGGGCCCTGCGTCCCTGCGCCAGGGCCAGCAGGAGGCTGCGAGCCGGGAGAGGTGCCCGGGCAGGAGGCAGCCGAGCCCCCTGTCAGGGATGCACCGGCATCACACAACGCCTCACCTTGGCCACGCGCTTGTTCACCTCGTGGCAGTGCAAGTAGAGTGGCAGCAGGCTCTGGCTCACAACTGTGTTCAGTGGCTCTTTGCCCTCATCCGCTACCAAGCCCATCACCTTTTGGAAAAGCTGAATGGAGAGCAGCTGCACCTGGCTGTTGTCCTGAAGGAAAGGAAGCGGACGAGGCCTCAGCACCAATTTCTCCAGCCCAGCCGGGCAAAAGCCTAATAATCCCCAGGGCACAAAGTTTCTGGGCAGCAGCTAATGCCCGTGGCACGCAGAGCCTTACGTTTCCAAAGAGCCACAGGAGGAGGTCGGCTAGCTTCAGGGCAGTGGTCCTGCCGATCACGGAGTCTTTCCGCTGGCACACATTGGTGAGCGCAGAGAGGGACATGGCGACCACCTCTCCGTCGGCATCACCAAGCCGCTCCAGGAGGCTTGGAAGCAGGCTGCGTACACCTCCGGCCTGTATGGAACACAAGGCTGTGCTGGGAAGCCACCAAGAGCTGCAGCGCCAACACCGCCCTGGCTCTGCTAGCCCACCCTGCCGCTGCTGGGCCCAGAGGCCAAAGGCCTGTCCCGAAGCACTCGAGCAGCTGGAGCAGGAGGCAGGAGAGCTGGGAGCAGCTGCCTCAGCTCCTGAAGCCCAGCCAGCCCAAGGGGCTGCTTTCCCCAGCGCAGCTTCAGCCGCTGCCCCCTTCTCACCATCGAGGGCTCCTCGCTGAGCAGCACAAGGCCTTTGAGCGCCAGGTGACGTCTCTGCCTGCAGGTGCCCCGCAGGTGCCTTGACATCTCCTCCAGGACACGGCCTGCGCATTCCCTCAGGTCCAGGTACTTGATGACCTGAAAGGCACAGGGCAGTGACAGGTGACCCGAACAGCAGGAGCCCAGAAGCGCACAGGGCCGGGCCCAGGCAGCAGCAGCAGCAGCAGCACAGGGCTCGGGCACCGGCCCAGGCAGCTGCAGCTACGAGAGGGCAGAGGGCTGAGAGGCAGCTGAGCGAGGCAGCGCTGGCTCACCTCCACCAGGAATGCCAGGGAGGGCAGATCCCAGCGTGGCTCCTCCCTGCTTAGTGGCTGGAGTAGGTAGAAGCCAATGCGGGAACAGGTGTGGCCCAAGTGACGGCGCATCTCCCTGTCAGGGGGAAAAAGGCAGCAAGAGCCTGAGGTGGGGGGGACAGTCTTCTCCCAGGAGGTCTAACTCACAGGTCCGGTCTTTCCCCAGTATCTCTGGAGGGGGATGTGGGCGCTTTGGGAGGCGGCCCCTTCTGGGCACCCTCCTCTGCCAGCCTTTTCCAGTCGGCTTGGCCGTCCCTCTGTGACGAGGCCCTCGAGGCCATGAGCACAGGGACTGTGTGGGGCACAGGGGACAAATGTGGGAGAGAAGGGGTTCTCACCTGGCCAGCAGACCCACGGCATAGTGCTGGGTGTCAGCACAGAGCAGCGTGTCCCAGCCACGCTTGCGCTCCATAGCCATCATCTCTGTGTTCCACCACATTTGGCTGAACAGAGCCTTCATGGCCTGCACTGCAAACCTGTGTGCAGAGCAAAACCCAGGTCACACGGCGAGCGCTGGCGCCGGCCACAAGGACATTGAAAAGACAGGAGGACTGGCACCTGTTGGGGTTGCTGGGAAGGCCGTGTTCCTCCTGGCACGCTCTCCAGAAGTTAGCAACTTCCACTGGCATCTCTTGTGTGGTGATGACAATGTGGAAGAGGAGAGCAACAAACAGACGGGCTGAATGAAGGAGCACTGCCCTGTGGCATTTGGGCACCTGGACAGTCAGCCACAGCCCCAGAGTTGCCTGCAAAAGAAGCAGCCCGAGACAGAGCTCAGTGCTAAGATGTCCGTGTGGCAGGGCCCGAGGGGAGACGCAGGGGGAGCCACGGGCCTGGAGCCCCCTGAGCCTGCCCTAAGCCAGTGCCTGAGGCAGGGAGAGGACGGAGAGCTGATGGAGAGGCGACCGGGGAGCGAGCAGAGGCCGGTTCCAGAAGCTCACCGCCAGGGCAAAAACGTCCTCGTCGTCGCCATCGGAGGTGGTCGTTGTATGCAGAGGCCAATCCTCCATCACGCGGATGAGTGCTGGCAGCACCTTCTCCGCTGTCACAGCCGACGAGCCTATGGCTCTCCACATGCTTGCAGCAGCTCTGTGGGATTGGAGCTCTGTGTCAGGGCCGTCTCAGTCACAGTAGCATGCCCTGTGCAGCTGTGGAGGCCCAGGTGACAGAGCCCTGGTGCCCTGAGGGGCAGGGAGGGAGCATGGCAGCAGGCTGGTGGAACAGAGGGGCCCAAGGGTCCTGGACCGCTCCGCCTGTCTGGCAGAGCCCATTGGACAGGCTCTGCAGGGCAATGGGCCCTAAAGGCTGCTGAGCCCTGAGCTCTCAAGGCAGGTGGGCCCCATACCTGTCACACGTTGGGGCACAGCGCAGGAGGGTCAGCACAACGTCAGCAGGTTGCTCTTCGGCCAGCCTCAGAAAGTCCAAGCGCATCCTGGCATCCAAAGTGACACAGGCTGCCAGTCTCTGGTGAAGGTCCTTCACCATGGCTGGCACCTGGAGGAGACATGGGGAAGACCTGGAGCGCTGTCCAAGGGAGCAGCTTTCCCCAAGAAGTGCTTCCCCTCCCGCCACACTCTCCTGGCCTCCAAGACTCAGGGTCTCTTTTGTGTTGGTGTTTCTGAAGGCCACGGACTCAGTCACTGCCATGTCCGTATTTGCTGCGTCATTGATTGCAGCATCCAAGTGCTGAGCCAAATTCGGGCTGACATTGGGCTCTGCCTGGAGCTCAGTCAGCCTGCGGTCAGGCTCAGCTGTTGCACGGCTTCTGGTCGTCCTATGGCGAATGGGCACGAGCCTCCGGAACATCTGCAGGAGAGCAAAGGACAGGGAAGAGAGACACGTTCCATGGAGTGCTCCAAGCGCGGAGCTCGGCCGAGCAGTGACAGCAGGCCCAGCCCAGGCGGGGATGGCTGCACGTACCTTCAGTGATCTGCGGAAGCGGCCACGGGTGGGCTTCTTCTCCTGTGTCTGCTCCATGGTTGCATCTGGCAAAGAGCGAGCGCAGCCAGAGCTGAGGGGTTGCAGGAGAGGCCAGAGAAGCCAGCCCTGCTCTCCCCAGGCAGGGACAGCCCCGGGATGCCCCAGGGGATGGAGCACAGCTGCTGCAGGGGCAGCCTTGGCCCCTCTCATGTCAGTGGGTGGAATGGGAACGGGGATGGGATGGGATGGGGCCAAGCTGTCCGCAGCCATTGGCCTTGTGGCCCGGCTCTGCCACTCACCATCCTGCTGTGGCTGGAACTGCTCCAGCTCTTGAGGGGGTTGTGCTGGAGCATCTCCAGGGCTTGTATTTCTTCTCCTCCAGCAAACTGTGAGGAGGTCGCGAAATCTGCCCGCCATGTCAGCGTCTGGCCTCGAGGGCACCTTCAGACAGATGCCTCTCTGGAAACCAGGGAAAACCCTGACGCAACAAGTCGTGCAGTTGTGCCTTGAAGGCACCTGCGACAAAGAAGCCTCAGGAAGGCTGCAGGACAGCAAGTCCTGCACACTGGTCTTGAGGGCTCCTGCCACAACGACAGGAGACTCCTTGTGGTGCTTCAGGTCACCAGATCCTGTGGTCTGGCCGCGAGGGCACCGACCGCAGGGTTGGGAGATGCCTCGGGAAAGCTCCGAGTCACCAAGTCCCGCAGTCTGGCCACGAGGTCAGCTGCAGGAGCAGCGCTTCGGAAAGGCTCCGGGTCGGGCACAAACGAGCGGGCTGCGTGGGAACTCCTCACAGCACCTCTCTGGCGCGTCCTGTCCCGTGGCGTGCTCCGAGCACTGTGGCGTGGCTGCGTTGTTGCCAGCACCTATGTCACCGCGTGTCACAAAGGCTCCTCGGGCACCCTGTGCCATTCCCTGCCATGGTGACCACGCTGCTGCACCGTGTCACAAAGGGCCCATGCACACCCTGCCACCTGCCCCGGCCCTGCCCCCGCTCCACCCAAAGTGGCCAAGGTTAGAAGGAATCCCTCGGCCCAAGTGTCTAAGAGAGCCCAACAGGACCTTGAATGATTTGATGGCTCGAGCCATCGGCAACCGCTGCCCTGCTCTGCGGGCTCAGGGCGGCAGAAGGAGCCCCCAGGGCTGCCGACGCAGCCACAGCGGGAAGGGCACGGGGCCTGCCGCAGAAGCTGGCACGGCCTCCCTTCTCTCAGCTGATAATTGTCTTCAACCAAAGTCAGACTTTCACTTCAAAGCCAGCTCAGTGCAGGCAAACCCTTGGGCAGCTAAGATCTCCAAAAGGCTGCTCGATCCAAAATGACCAATTCTTCTTTAATTTCTCTTTTTGGGTCACTGCTGATCCTCTCCTCCTCTTCCCCCTTCCACTCAGCTGAGTTGGCAAAGGCTGGATTAGCCACTTTATCCTTATGGATGAGCATGGCAACTTGTTTTGGTTTGGGAAGACAGGTATTTGCTAGGTAAAAGTTGGAGGTTTTTTTGGAATGGAGAGCGTAAACTTTTTTTTTACTAAATTATAAATTTACAATTAGAGGTTTTTAGGCAAAGATTTGGGAAATAGGAATAGCAGTTTTTTATTAGTATGTATTACAAAGTAAACAAAAAAAACCCTTCAAATAACTACAGTGTTAATAACAAAAGAAAAACAGTATTAAGAACTTTGAGGGTTTTGTCTTACAAAACTTAGGGCAGTTTGGTTTTGGTGTTCTTGCAGGATTTTTAGAGCAGCAAGCTGAAAGAGTGGAAAGTTTCGGGCTGGTAGCTGGGATGGCAGGGTGTCCCGGCAGCGCGGGGCTGCAGGGTCACTCTGCAGCAAGAGGAGCAGCGCTGAAGAAGCCGAAGGCGGGGCAGGGCTGGCTTAACTCCTGCGGGTGGCAGAGAAGGCTCCGGATTCCGGCTGAACTGGCCAGAGTAGATTTTTGAGGACTGGATTTTTTTTGGCTACAGTGAAACTTTTCCAGTTAGCAACAGTTTAGCCGGTGTTTTTCTTTTTTTTTTTGAACGTCCGGAAAAAAAAAAGAGGACAGCTTCTAGCTGCTTTAAGCTTTGTTTTTTACTTGCGTGGGGGTTTTTTGTTATTTTGTTTCTGTTTTTGTTTCGGCTAAGTATTTTGAAGTATTTAACATTTGGTCGCTTTGGTAACTTATGGGGAAAAAATTCTTTAGAGAAAGAAGGAACAAACCTAACTCCCAACATTATCTACTTTGAATTTTTTTTTATACTAACATATTATATTGAGTTTAAACTGATAAAATATATATATATATTTATATATATATACATGCAAATATGGATACAGTCACATTGTCATGGGTAGTTTACATTAAGACAAGGTTTTTTTGAGGTATGCATTGGTTTGGTTTGTTTTTGTTTTTGGTTTTTTTTTTTTTTTGCATTATTTACCAGGTGCAACTTGGTTTCTGAGCGAAGACAATTTCACGGATGAGATTGTTTTTGCTGGAGGCAGGATTAATTTAAACAGGTTTTTTCAGTATACTTTTCATGTGTACTATTGGAACTTTATTTTTTGTTGTTGTTTGCACGGGCTTAGATTGGGCAGGATTTGCTCGGTTGGTGGAACTTTGAGTGTTTACTAGCTATGTGGCTTTTGCTAAATTAATACTTTATGTTTTGAAAGTTTTTTTACTTAGTGCTTTTAAGGTAGCTTTAAGCAGGTTATTGCACTGTTTAATTTTTTCGACCGCTGGTGCATGATAAGGAATATGGCATACTTACTTAATGCTGTGTTTTTTAGCTTAGGTGCTTATAAGACAATTTTTGAAATGGGTTTTATTGTTTGATTTGATTTTTTCCGGGGTGCTGTGTTTTCTCAGGACTTGTTTTTTAGGCTCAGGATGGTGTTTTGGACAGTAGCATGAGGCACAGGGTAGGTTTTTAACTATTTAGTGATGGCTTTTACTATGGTTAGTACATAGCGCCTGCCCTGGTGGGTTTGGGGAAGGGTGATGTAGTTAATTAGTTAGGTTTTTTTATATTTATATTTGGACTACTGCTTTCTATACTCTAAGGGCTTTACTTGCTTGGCTTGCTTGATTGCAGCACGTGTTTTATAGTTATGGATAACTTGAGAAATACTGTCTATGGTTAAATTTACTTCTTGGTTTTGGGCTCACTTAGAGGTGGCATTTTTGCTTGGATGATTCGAGACATTATGGGCTTATTGAGCTAGGAACAACTTTTTTCTGTCTTGCTAATTTAAATTTTGATACTTTTATTTTGGCAGCTTGATTGACTTGCTTATTATTTTGGTGGTTTTTATTAGCTCGATTCTTGGGAACATGGGGATTTACGTGGCAGATTTTTACAGGTAATTTTTTTACGCGAGTGGCAATGGTTTTTTGTTCATCAGCAGCCTAGATTGGTTTATTTTACGTTGCTAGTTGGCCTTTTTCTACTTTTTTAGCCAACTCTACGGAGCATTGGCTGCTACTTACGAATTAGTGTAGCGGTAGAGCTTTGGCTACTCTTTGTTTTTAGCAATGTCAAGGGTTAATTGGACAGCTTTGAGTTTAGCAAGCTGACACGATTTTTTTTTTTCCCTTTCAGTGGCTTTTGCAACTTGTTGTGTGGGGTTTTATACGGCTGCTTTCTACTTGCGGTTCATTTTTACAATGCGACGGGAACCGTCAGTGAAAAGGGCGTAGCGTGTTTTTTTTACCGGCAGTTGGTTGTACGAAGGAGCTTTTTTTGCTTGTGTCACTTGTTCTTGCTTTTCTTTGTCTGTGAGACTAAAGTTGTTTCTTTTTTCTGGTCAGTTTGTAATTATTTTTAAAATTTATGGGCGATTCGGGTTTTTAATACGGGCTCGCTGTGTGATGAGGGCAGTCTATTTGCTCTATGTGGCGTCAGTGGCATGGTGGGTGGAGGCAAATGAGGATTCGGTACCTTCAAATGTTCACAGAACCATGGAATTCCATGCTGGATGGGTTGGAAGGGACCTTAAATCTCTCATTCCTAAGCCCTGCCATGGGCAGGGACACCTCCCACTGTCCCAGGCTGCTCCAGCCTGGCCTGGGACACTTCCAGGAATCCAGGGGCAGCCACAGCTTCTCTGGGAATTCCATCCCAGCCCTCATCACCCTCCCAGGGAGGGATTTGGGTTATAATATCTGGGTTTGGCTTAGGATATAAAACCATGTCCAGGATGGGTTAGGTAATTTGGTTTTTTTTCCAAAACAAAAATCCCTTCAGAATTGTGGAATTTTATTCTTCCAGGTTCTAGAATATGCTGAATTATTTGTATGGATGAAATGAATGAAATTATCCCAGATGAAATAAATTGCTGCCAGTTAAGAGCCTGCTGCTATAATTATTTATTAAGCATAGATCTCTTTAGATTGGTGATGTGTTTACCAACACCACAGTGCCACATCTACATAAATTATAAATAAATACATCTATATATATATAGTGTGACCCATGATTGAAGTGATGTTGTGCCTGAATCCCTGATATCACCCACCTTTCCCTCTGGAAGGATTTTTAATTTGAGTATTTAAGGGAGAACTTCCCCTTTTTGTGTGTGTTAGCCATTGCAGAGTTTCCCTGCAGAAAGCTCCAACCTGTATTGACATTTTACTTTCCTTTTTTCCCCTGATCCTGCCTGCCCTTGATTCCAGAGGAGAACAATGGGAGGGGAGTGAGTGCTGAGGGTATTTACAGCACAATCATGGGAAACGCTCCCATCACCACTGAGCCCTTTTCCTTCCCCTGGCAAATCCTCTGGCTCTGCTCCAGCCTCGGGATCCACAAGTCTCTTCCCTGAGGGAATTGTTATCAACCTGGAAAACTCCTGTATTCCAGTGGCACAAGGAGACATCCGAGATCCACCTCCCTGGTGCATTCAGAAGGTGCTGCTGGGGGAGTTACAATGATCTGAACAGCTCCAAAGGTCAGAGATTTCTTTGTAATCAATTCCTTCTCCCAGCCTTCTGAAGTCTAATGATCAGCTTTCCATGTTTGTTGTGGTGGTTGCAGGGTTTGAGGGGCAGCAGAGTAAATTTGATTTAGGGATAAATTGCCATTTCTTCACAAGACTCTGAAAAGGGAGGGGAGGGATGTTAATATTTCATGTGGCAGCGAGAGGAAATGCCTGGCAGTCCCAGGGGAAGAGTCACAGCACCTGGGCTGAATTCACCCAGGTTTTTTTGGCAGCAATGATCTCATTGCTCATCATGAAGGGAACAGAAAACAATTCTGCCCCAGGGCAAGAGAAGCCTGGCTCAGGAGGGGCCATCACTGCAGTCACAGAAGGTTTCAGTGAGCCGGAGAAGGCAACAGAAATGGGATGTGTGTGTAAGAGACGGCCTGAAGATCCCTCATCTGCCTCACGACCATCGTCAAGGACAGAGACTGAAACCCCTAAAAGGGACTTTAAAATCTCAATACAGGAGTTCTGGTCTGGCTGAGGTGGGATGTTGGCCAAGTGCTGCCTGCAGGTGTGTTCGATGGAAAAACCCAGCACCCATATGGGAACATCAGAACCTGAGCAGAAACAATGGGCAAGTCACGGTGAAGTGACCGCGCCTGCTGACACTGTACTGGTTGACACTGTACCTGCTGACGACCGACTTGTTCTGAGTTCTCTAAATGAACACACTGCAATGATTTCCCCCACCTGTTTGGCCAACTGCCTGTCGCTTCGGAGAGGACTATAAAAACCCTGGAGACCCCCACTCACTTTTGTGATCATCCCACTGGAGAAGATCGCGTCTATAGGCATCTTCAAAAGCCTCGAGGACTCGACCCTCCATGTTGGTAGCTATAATCCCCTTCCCCTCTTTTTCTGTCTTTCTTACTATTCTCTTTTCTCTCCCCACTATCGCATTTGTTGGCACTAAATAAAGGTGCATTTGTGATTGAGTAAACTGAGTTTGTCCCCCGCTGTGTCTTTTGCGCTCTGAGATCCCTAAAATGAACCATCACGAACCCCGCTTGTGTGAGCGGATCGTGACAGTGTGCTAAAAGAAATGTGAGGGGGTAGAAGGTCAATACCAAAAATCAAACCAAATTAATCCTTCCTTTTTTTGTTTTTGCTGTGTTTCCATCTGTTTCCATCTTTCCATTTGCTGTGTTTCCAAAGCAAGGAAGGGGCAGGAGTTTAGGAGGGGCTGGTTCAGCTCAGCCTTGCTGATAAAGCAATTTGGGTTTTCCCTCATCAATCTGTTTCATTAACTACAAATGCAGAATTGGAGAAGTTGTTGGATATTTTTGCGTTTTTCTGCAGCTGGCGGCAGGAGACTTTGCTCAGACTGGGGGTTGGGGCTGTCCAGCCTGGAGAAGAGAAAGACCTGGGGAGATTTCATTGGGGCCTCCCAAGACCACAAGGGAGCCTGAAAGAGCTGCAGAGGGACCTTGGACAAGGACCTGGAGAGCCAGGACAAGGGGGAATGGCTTTAAACTATGGGAGGAGAGATTTAGATGGGATCTTGGGAAGGAATTCCTCCCTGGGAGGGTGGGGAGGGCTGGGCTGGAATTCCCAGAGCAGCTGTGGCTGCCCCTGGATCCCTGGGAGTGTCCAAGGCCAGCTTGGAGCCCCTGGGACAGTGGGAGGTGTCCCTGCCCGTGGCAGGGTGGGGCTTGAAGGTCCTTCCATCCCAAATTCCATGATTCCAACCCAGAGATAACCTGGATTGGAGGCAGCAGTGCCTGGGGGCTAAAGCACCTTCCCAGCTGTTATCAGAACAGGAGTTGCAGACATTTTATCCCTGGGTTTTCTTCCTTGTCCCTCAGCTGGGAGGTGATGGGAACGACCAGCAGGAGCTTCCCCAGGCCCTGGGAGTGGGACACTGGGAAGGGGACACTGGGAATGGGACACATTGGGACATTTTGGGAGTGAGACACTTTGGGAATTGGACACTGTGGGAATGGGACTCTTTGGGAATGGGAAACTTTGGGAATGGGACACTGGGAATGGGACAGTTTGGGACAGTTTGGGAACGGGACTCTTTGGGAGTGGGACGCTTTGGGAGTGGCACTTTTACAACCACTATTGGCTTTGTGGTTTATCCTGAGACAACAGACCCAACCATAAATTGTCACTTCAGGGCCAGCATTTAGTGCCAGCTCAGGGAAATGCAGGGTGGTTGTGGCAGGTATTAAACACCCCCAATAAATCCTGGAGGAGGATCCCAGGGTAACAATGCCTGCTTGCCAAATCTGTTTGCAGAGCGCACAAAAGCAACGAGGAAAACATTGCAACAGCACAAAGGTTTTCTCACAGCTCCACCACAGGCTGCTGCCTCAGCAAAGCTGATTGTTGGTGCTTTTCTTCCAGCCCCAAACTGGGATTGAGCCAGGCCCTGCATCCATTGGGACTGGGATGCTGTGGCTGTAGGATAAACCCCCAGCCAAGCCCCGCAGGGAGCCATTTATCCTGTTTGGAGCCCGTTTATTTTTCCTCCTTCCCCTGAAGATGTGTGTGAGGAGCAGAGATTCAGCCAGGCCCTCTTCCCAGGCCCATGGGATGTGTGTTTCTTTCCCGTTTCCTGGAAGCGCTCGGTGTTTGGGAAGGTTGCTGGGCCACGAGGAGCTGCTGGACACCATCCACAGCCCCTCTCAGGCATTTTCTGCTGGGTGGGACTCCCTGAAAATCCCTTCAGCTTTGTAGGGAAAGCACTTTTCCTACGGGGCACACAGGGTGTGAGGCTGGCTCTGGGAAAGAAATATTCCCAGGGAAGAAAGGCTGGGAACGTGCTGACGGCAGCACTGCTCTTTCAGGTGTCACTGTAAGAAGCTTCTAAAAAGCTCCATTTCTGCTTGGTGGGCAGAAAGTGCAGGAAAAAGTGCTGGGAATGTCCACGTGGACTTCAATTAGCATCAAGCAGCATCACAAGTGGTTTCGTCCAGGCAGGAGTCACAGTCACTGTGAGGTGATGAAAACGGAGATGGGATCTGCTTGAGGCGGATGGTGCAGCGGCTGCGCACCTGCGACGTGTATCCCTCAGGGTACCTATTTCTTTAGAACACTATGAAGACTAGAGGGAATTGAAAGTCCACTGCAGTTTAGGTTGTTCTTCACGAGATTGTTCAAGTCGAGCACAGCCATTCTGTTCAGCAGACACACGGGCAGGGGCTTCTTGGAGCGCTGCTCTGGCACCCATTCTTTGGAGGAGGGGATTGCAGGAAAGAAGAAAAGAAGCTCATCAACTACTGAAGAGGAAGAGTCACTGACAGGAAGCAGTGGGTTAAGAAATGTGAGGGGGAAAAAGGCAGAAAACATGAGGTGACAAGTGTGAGAAATGGGAGTGGAAAAAGGAGGGAAGTGTGAGGGAAGAAAAGGGTAGGAAACCTGTGTGGGAAAGGGTGAGAAAACGGAGGGGAAAATGGTGAAGACGTGAGTGAAAATAGGAGAGGAAGGTGAGAGGAGGAAAAGGCAGGACATATGATGGGAAAATTCTAAGAAACATGATCAGGGAAGGCTGAAAAACATAGAGGAAAAAATGGAGGGAAATGTGAGGGGAAGAGAGTGAGAAAATTACTGGCAGAGAGAGAGAAACAGGCAGCAAATGTGAGGGGAACATTGTGAGAATCCTGAGGGGAAAAGAGGGAGAAACCAGAGGGCAGAAAAAGGCAGGAAACATTAGGGGGGAAAAAAGGGTGGGAAGTTGAATGGGAAAAGTGGCAGAAAACAGGAGTGAAAAAAGGGCAGAAAATGCTAGAGGAAAAGTAGAAGCAACATGAGGGGGAAAGAATGATAAACGTGAGGGGAAAAGTGGGAGAAATGTAAGAGGGAAAGCCTGGGAAACATGAGGGCAAAAGTGAGAAACATGAGGAGACAACTTGGAGAAAAATGACTGAGGAAAGGAGAAAAGCATGAGGGGAGAAAAGGGCAGGATAAGTGAGGGGAAAATTGTGAGAATCGTGGGAGAACAAAAAAGCAGGAAAAAGCGGGAAGTTGGGGAAATGTGAGAGGCAAAGCGTGAGGAAAGGGAGCTGAAAAGGGTGGGGAAAATGAGTAAAACTTGGGAGGCAAACATGAGAGGAAAACTGTGAGACTCGAGAGGGGGAAGGGGTGGAAATGTGAGAGGGAAAAGAACAGGAAATGTGAAGGGAGAAAAGGAGAGAAGGCAGGATTGGCATGACAGCTGAAATGATTCCTAACACATTCCCCCATGCATTTGCCCATTTATTGCACTAGCCCAGGGCTTCTCTGTATGTCCGTCTCCCCCTGTGCCTTGATTCCTGTTTGGAAGCAGTAGAAGTGCAGGATGTGCCCACCAGCAGGAGCTGCTCCAAGCTGGGAAGGGGCCAGGTGGTGCTGATTTCCAGAGGCTTCTGTGTCCCAGGTGAGGCCAGGGCAGGAGTGGGTTGAAAGGTGCTGCTGCTGCTCCTCTGTGCCAGAGAGCCCTGGCCGGGCAGGGCACGGCGCCCACTGCACTGCGGGCTCTTTCTCCTGCCACAGCTGGGCACACCTGGCAACAAATCATGACGACTTGTGGGGAAACCAAGGGCTTTGTGGAGGCTGCATTGCTCTGCACACACCCGGGCCACCTGCAGCACAGAGCTTTGGCCCCCAGAAAGGCAAACCCGAGGGGAACAGCTGGAAAAGGTTTCATTTTCACCTGTCAATAGATGACTTTATTTCAGTGCTGGGTGCGTGGGGAATCACTTTCCTAACACGTGCTCAGCCAGAAATCCCACCTACTCATTTGTAACCATGGAAATAAGACCTACTCATTACTTTGCTGAAACTCACAGGCTAAACATTCCCTCAAATTAGTTGACATATTTAAATCACTTCTCAGAAGTTACTGACAGGAGAGTAGGGCTCTCTTGAGAGTCTCGGCTGGTCATTTGGGGAACATCCCATTCCTGCAATTCTCCTCTGATGCTCAAGAGCCTCCTACAACCACTCTTTTCCCCTTGAATGCATTCCAGCTACATTCTTGGGAAGACTATTCTCAAGGCTAAGGTAGTCACTTGCACACATCAATCACTGCTCTGGAGGAATAGAGGGCTCAACAGTCTGTTAATGCAAAGGGAATTCACAATTTGTTACAGTTCAATATTTTCTCAAAACCTGCCTTCTCTGGGCATTGCTCACAAGAATTTCTTTAATTCACCTTGAAAATGTTTTTGCTGACTGGAGCCACATTGTGTCTTTCCTTCAGCAATTCAGAAGAAAAACACAAACTGCCTGCTGAAACCTTTCTGCTCCCTTCCAAATCAGTTCACTGCTCAAGCACGAGCCACAGGCTCCTGCCCGATTCCCTCTGTGAGATAGGTAATATTTTGCTGCAGCTGCAGCGTTATGAGGAGAAAGAACGAAAGCTGTTGGTTCTTGGGGTTGTTATTTAGGGTTTGGGTTTGTTCTAGTTGATTTGTTGGGTGTTGCTGTGAGCTGGGAGAGGGGCCAGCGTGAAGACCAAACCAAAAGGGAAGTAGGAGAAGAGGGGAGGGGACAGAAAAGGAGGCGGTGGGGACAGAATACAAGTTTCCTATTTCCCGGCCAAAGGGAAAGGGGACACGGTTCGCCCTGGGCTGGGAAAGGCAATAAAAAGCAGCATTTTCTGTGTGTGTGTTGTGTGTGTGTTTGGCTCTTGGGAGAGGGAGATAGACACCCAGCTCAGGTGAATCCATCCTAAAAAACAGTTCTCTTTGGCTTTGATGACGTTGTCACCCCATTAAATTTCATCTGACAGTTGGCTCCTCTCTAACACCTCTCTATCTCCCAGCAGCTCAGGGCTGCATTGCACAGTGCTTGCTGTGTGCCAGAGAGCTCAAAGCAGGCTGGCCTGGTGCCCCGGAATATTTCTGCAGAACACTCCGCATTTCACCCCTTTGCTCTGGCTCAGTGCACAACTCCAGCACTGCAGGCGCTTCCTCCCAGAGCCGTGTGAGGCCCCGGCTCCTGCAGATGTGAGCTGACAAGCTGTCCCTGCCTGCCGCTGGCCTCGCTTCCCCCGGCAGAAGCGCCGTGCCTGAAGGAGGCTGCCCTGTGCCGGAGCCTGCGGAGCAGCCCGGCTCCCTCCCCTGTGCCCAGAGCGCTGCACACACTGCTCACCTTGGCCAGGAGTTAGAGGGCAGCCGGCACAAGGGTGGCAATCCTCAGCCAGGCCTGCAGCCCTCGCCTGTGGTTTGCCTTTCTCTGCTCCTGTGCACGCTCCGGACGGCCGATGCCACCGGTCTGTGCTGTGCCCAGCACGGCCACGCTTCCCCTCGGGAGAGCCTTCCCCACTTTCCAACTGTACCAAAGAAGCCATCAATGTCACTCTCCACCTCTAAGAAAAAACTGACACTTCAGAAGAAAATGTTGAGCTTTGTCAGAGGCTCAGAAGGAGGGGAATCTTTGAAAGGAGTTGAGGTTTCACAAACTTTATTTCCAATCCTATGCTACTATCCTACTCCACTGTCCTAGCTGCAATCCTACTCTGCAGTCCTATTCTACAATCCTTCTCTATACTGGTGTTGGAGAAAACAGTTGTCTGATTCCTGTCTCCTCCTTCCACTCTTTCACTGAAGTGATCAGTGGCACCAGGCTGGACACAGGCTTGGCTGATGTTACAAATGGATGCTGCACAAAGAAAAAAAAAAAAAACAAGAATGAACCATTACTTTGCAAGCTAAGAGCCTCAAAGGCAGGGCAATATTTTTCAAAGGAAAAGGAGATTGAATCAGAGTACGTCTAAGGAGCAACAGTGGGGCCACATTGGCACAGCTTGCTGCAAGAGCTGCTATGTGCCCCAGGCCTGGAAATATCTCCGGTCTGAGCATCCTGATCTCTTGAAAGAGGTCCCTGGTCATATTGCAGGGCACTTGGAGCAGATGACCCTTACAGGCCCTTGCCAGCCCAGCCCAGTCTAGGATTCCTGACTGTTCTCATTTGAACAGCACCAAGAGTGGAGGTGAGGAGGAGGAGGCTCCCCTGATGCCTTGCACTTCAGTGCAGGAGGAGCCCGTCCCTGGGACACTGTTTCCCCTGCAGCCCCTTGGCATTTTACCTGCAGCAGCTCCTTGGCAGACCAGCGCCGCGCCTCGTCTCTCTGCAGGCAGCAGCTCAGGAAGTCACACAGCAAAGGGGAGAGGAGCTTGGGCTGCTGCAGCTTTGGGATCCCTTTGGTGGCTTTCAGGAGTTGAGCCTGAAGAGAAAGGAAACACGAGTTTCTCACCCGCTTCTTTCACGTCTGGAACTGCTCTCCCAGATCCCATTGTTTCAGGTGCACTCTGCAGTGGCACTTTCTGCCGTGGCACAGAGGCAGAGATGACTTTCCTGACCAACAAAACACCCAAAGCCCGATGCAGCCACAGCTTTCCCAGCATCCAGCAGCTCTTGCCTTGGCAGTTGATTTCATTGACTGGCCTTGTTAGTGGAAACAATAGCAGCAAAAGCAGGTTTCCTTCTCTGAGGGTTCACCTGAGCAGCTTGACAGGCTATTTGGAAGAGGCACTTTGCTCTACTAACTCACTCTACTATTTCCAAAGATAATTACATGAAAACCATCTCTGCAGCTCTTGTTGGTCCCTTAAGCACAGCTGCCATCAAACCAAAGTCATCAAGCTTTTTCCTTGGTTCTTGAAAACAATGGGAATTGCAAGCAAAGAAAGGAAATCCCTCAGTTATTCCTCAGGTAAGGAAACAAACATTTGGAATCTCATCTTCCACACAGACACATGAAGATGCATGCACAAATGTCTTGGGACGAAAATGCCTCTTTGGGCACACAGGAAACACCTGCAGCTCCGTCTCTCATCAGACTGCAAATTTCAGCTTCCCTTAGGCAGCAAAAGGAAAATTTTGGTGGTCAAAGCAGAAGAGGGAGAAACGCCATCCATGTGGTAGCCCTCTGCTCATTTGGACACTCAAGTCAATGCATTAATGGCATGGCCATCCTAGAAAGTGCCTGGAAACAAAGGGGTGGGTTTGGCCGGCTCTCCACATGGCCAGGCTTCATCTTAGTGACATGGAGGTGACGGCTTGGGTTAGGAAAGAAAGACGGTCACTGAGTGTTTCAGCAGCACCGCACAAGAAGCACAAGAGACTCTGTGGCCTTCACACCCTCTTGTTAAGGTTTCAGGCAAATTTCCTTGTGAGAAGAATGGGGGTGCACTTCTTCTCTCCAAACCACTGTTTTATAAACATCCTCGGGTTTGGGTTACTTTCCTTCATTTCAGGAAAGATAACACCACTTCTAAGATGCTTGTTTGCTGCTATTAGGGCTGTCTACAAAGCCAAAAGAGCTGGAACGACTTCTAAGCCAAAGCCCAGTGTTGCCTGAGAAGGGAGATTGTTTGCCTGGGCTAAGGCTTGAGTTCCCCCACGGATGCAACCAAAACCCCAGCAGATGCTGATGTGCTGCCGGGACATTTTCAGAAAGGGACTGTGGTGGAAGTAGTTCCAGCGGATGGCAATGGCATTTTGTCCAGTGGCACACACAAAGTGGGATGGGGGAGAAAGACAGCGGGATCAGAGAGTATTTACACCTTACCATGGCAGAATTTTCCTCCCAGTCAGGAGCTTCTCCTTCCACCATTTCAATGACCACGATTCCCAAAGACCATATGTCCACTTTGGGGCCATAGGGTTCACCGTTCACTTCAGGTGCCATCCACTGAAGAGTCCCGACCACCGATCTCCGTCTACTCTGCTCAGGGGTGAGTTGAGCAGAGAGGCCAAAATCAGCTGGGGAGAGAGCAAAAGACCGTTTTTATTTGAATCCTGTGCAATTAGGAAAGCACGCAAAAGAATTTCCCGGTAGAAGTTTGAGAATGTGCTCTTGAATCTCCTGGACAACTGTCCCTGCTCTGTTTCCTCAGGACTTTAGCCAAGGAAATATGGTGCTGGCTGCTTCAGAAATCCCCACATTTTTTACACTGCCTCCAGCAGGGGCTTTTCAAACTTTAGACATGTAGCTCCCTCCCTCTGGAAGGGACACGCACAGAGCAATGCCACTGTGGACTGCTCGAGCCTTGCCATAGGTCTGTGCACGTTGCCACCGCGTGGTCAGCTCACAACAGGCTCCCTGCACTGCCACCAGCGCCATTTTGGGGGGGCTGGCACTCACTCAAAAGCAGCCCCACAGCCCACATATCCCTGGAACGCTGCACCTGCCCAAGAATATACTGACCCAGCTTGACAGAGCCATCCGTTTTGAGAAGGATGTTGAGGCTTTTCAAATCTCTGTGCATCACATGGTTGGCGTGGAGAAAATGCAGTCCTTGCAGGCACTGAGAGAGAAACCAGAAACAGGAGGGCAAAAATCAGTGATGTGATTTCATCACACAAGAAAGGAAACAGCTCTCCAAGATTCCCTCTCCAGGGGAATGAGGAGTAATGGCAGAACACAGTGCCACTGAGGGGAAGAGCTCACTACTCCAACACAGGCAGAGCAGCACCTTTCTATAGAAAGGCATGTCAGCTTGCCAAAGAGCAACAGCAACTGCTGGTGTAGACTCTGCCCTGCAAACCAGCCAGAATGACTGCTGCTGCAGTGGATGTGCTCAGAAGCACACAGCACTCTGGCTGCACTGCTAACCTTTCCAGCTGAGGACTCAGAGAAATGAGTCTCTCTTTCTTCTTTGCTGTTCCTTTCAAATGCTCCCACCATCACCACCTTTGCTTTTACAGGCAAGGAATGCAGTGCCAACAGACCAAAGTTTAGAGAGGCAAGATGGAGAAGAGCAAATACAAGAGCCAGAGTGAAAATGCAACAGCAGGAGACAAGAGGACAAGAACAGAGTCCAGTGAGTGCAGGGGCACTGGCAGGCAGTTCATTTGAGAGGCTCTTGCTTGCCCAGAGCATATCAGCCACACAGAAACAAAGCCTGGCTCATGGAATCGCTCCTGTTCTGAGCCCCTTTCCCAGACAATCCTGCCCAAGCTCTGGGAAGCACAGCTGGGATCCCCGACTGACCTCCCGACTGATGATGGCAATCTCGTCTTCTGTCAGGCGAGTCTTTTGGATTGTGTCGTAAAGACTGCCTCCATCCATGTACTCCATCACCAGCCACAGTTCTTCATGCACAAGGTAGCTGAAAGAAGGGAACAAGGCCATGCAGATGAACATGCATTCGTTGGCTCCTTTGCTTGATTCTTGTTTCTGGGTTGCTTTGTGACAAGGACAGAATTAAAAGAATTATAGACATTCCCTCCGGGCTGTGGGTTGTTTGCAGTCTGTGCAGTCTCAAGGAGAACAGCACATCTGTCAAAAGGAGATGTCTCTGATGGCCAGCAATCAAAAAGTGCAGTTTAGTATACGCCAAGATGAAAAACCTGTCCCGCGTGGTATTTCTGGAAAGAAGCACCTAGTGTTCCTGGCATGGCCAGCCCTGGAAAAGAGGGGCAACAATCCAAGGGAAATCCTCCCTAGCATGCTTCATCAGCATTGAAGAAACCTTAAAAAATCCATCCTGAGACAACATGGAGGCAGCCAACTTACAGGGTACTGACTTCTTATGGTAGAGTTGATGCAGGTTTTTGAACAATTTTTCAACTATGTGTTGGAAAGCCAGGGATGACTCACGGAGACAAACTGCACTCTCTTCCCATCCATTGGAGATGAGTAGAGAAATAATAATGAAGCAATAATTAACAGCTTTCTTTTCTGCTAGTGTCCAAAGTGGGGTTTTAACCTTGCATACTTTTACTATGTAAACAAACCTTCATGGGATGAGACCATGACCACTCACCCGTCTAAATAATGGACAAGATGGGGACTCATATTCCTCTTCATGACCGTGATTTCAGTAACAATATCCTCCATCTCGCTCGGTCCCCGAAGATAGATTTTCTTGATAGCCACCTAGAATGACATTGAAAATCAGTAACTTTAGAAGTTGGAGGAATGAGACCAAAACACACATGGGGAGAGAGATTTTGCAATGACACCGCCAAGCCGTGCCAAAGTGCCTTGTAATTAGACAAAGGAGTAATTAGGAAGTGACATTCCTACAGCCCATTTCTCTGCTCCTTTGGGGGCCAGATCCAGGACACGTGGCCACTGACCACATTTTGCCTTGTCCACTTGTTAGCAATGGTGTGTCAACTCTCACCCCCCCAAAGCTCTGAGCACACTCTCTGTCTGTCTGTACTTGAGAAGAAGTAATGCGTGCCTTGGTACTCTGTGGATACATCTCGGGCTATAGGCAGGGCTTGGGGCTTTTAGGGACACCTTGCAGATCTCTCCCTACGTGCAGTTCCCAAGTGCAGCACTGCATGTGGCTAAGGAACTGCCAGGAACATTCAGATGTATTTGCTGGCAGCCAGAAATGAGAATTCAGGACTCTGAAGCCGTAGCCCCAGAGAGCAGTGAGATGCTCCTTTGTTGGAGCATCTGAGAGCCAGGGAGAGCATCCTTCTCTGAAAGGAACCGCTGTCCTCCTTGCCTTCCTTCTGGCAGCTGAGCAGGACAAAGGCTGCCCCAAATGCAGTTGGCAGGCTGGCACCAGTCTGTGCTTCTTGTGCCTTTGCAGCACAGCTCTAGCCACAGCTGCAGCCGCAGCTGACACGAGACAGGAAAGCCCTGGAGAGCAGCAGAATCTGCAGGGGCTCTTGACATTTACCTCTCCGCCCGTGGCAGTGTCGATGGCTCTGCAAACCTCTCCAAAAGCCCTAGAAACAAAACAGCGGCAAAGAAAGGAGAAGCCATTTAGACCTTGGAGTGAAAGCCAGCCCAGACAGGAGATGTCTGCTGGAAATGCCTCCAACCTGCAGCATGCAGGAGGGCACTGCCAGAAGGCAGATGATGCATGTTCCTCTCCAGTGCATGGGCACTGGGCCTGTTTCTGAAGCATTGGGGTTTAGTGCCTCAGCTCCAAAGGCCAGGTGATTCTTTCATCGTGGATTTCAGTTTCTAAACTGGGCGGTTTTTATCCTCACCACAGACTATTTCCTTCAGCAAACTCTTGGGAAGAAATGCTCCTGAGAAGTGTTATCTGACTGCTATGATAGGGGGTAGGTTGCTGTTTCTGGCAATGAAATAGAAGTGTCTTTGATAATGCCTTCTGACCACACTTCCAAATTCTGGCCGGTACTGAGAGATGGGGCAGACTAACCCGCGTGTCTGAATATGTTTGCAGCTTGCCTGACTTCACACTTGACAGATATTCCAGCAGCAAATCAGCTGCCCCATGACTGTGTAGAAGCAACTGTGGTTGGACTCACCCTCTGCCAACAATTTCCTTTTCGGTGTATTTCCTCCGGGGATTTTCTGTGCTCACCATTTGCCCTGAGGGAAACAAAATGCAAAATGCTCACTTGAAAGCAGACATCCCACTATCCAAGAGATACAAAAGGCAGCCCTGCTGGGGCTCTACAGTCTGGCCTTCTGAGTCCTTTGTGGCCAGCTGGGTAACAACAACAACAACAACAACAATTGCAACAAGACAGGCAGCTCTGCAGTACAAGCAGGTCAGCACAGAGAATGATTTTCTACAGTCCTTTGAAGAGATGCCTTGGCAGAAAACAAAGCACAGGGAGATGCATTCCCAGGAGAGGAGGGCATCTTCCCCACCTTGCAGCAGTTTCCCAAAGGAATGCCTTTCCCTTTGTAAACCCTAGCAGCTCATGCTCTAAACAACCCCAAGGGGCCTTCAGCAGCAGGACCCTCACCCTTGATGAGCAGGCTGAGCTGGAAGACGCCCTTGCCCGTGGCCCACGTGAAGAACCACACTGCTTCTCCTCCCCCTGACAGCAGGGATCAGTCCCTGCCATTGCACTCGCCCTCTCAGCCCCGCACACGTGCCCACCTTCCCGCAGCGGGCAAGGGCAGCAAGGACAGCAGTGCTCCTCAGGTGCCGGCGGGACACGGACAGCTGCCCAGAGGAGATGCTGACCCTCTGTGAGCCCAGCCCAGGCCGTGCAGGAGCCGGCCCAGAGCAGGGGCTGCTGCCTCGGGGCAGCTCCGCGCTGCAGCGGCCGGCCGGCAGCGGCACTCTCCCAGCTAAGGAAGGCTCCAGCCTCGGCGCTCACACCAGCCCTCAGGGCCAGGGCAGCCACCGCCACAAAGCTGCCAAAGCCCAGGCACCAGCACTGACAAGCAATGGCAAGAAGGCACGGCCACACCCAGCCCCTTCCAAGCTGGTGCCCCCACTGAGGACACAGCAGGATTGGCTTGGAGAGCAGACACACCCAGGTGCACGTCAGTGCCCTTTTGTGCCAACAGGTGATGGGAGGCAGAGAGTCAGCTGGGCTCTCTTCTCAGCCCCACCAGGTCTTATCTGAGGGCACAGAACGGGCAGCTGCTCTGGGCAAGAAGCAGCTTCAATGACTTGTGCTGTACAATCACAAAGGGCACTGAGATGAGGAGGATCAATGGGTCCAGCTATGCTGACACGTGCTCACAATACACTGTCCCTCAGAGAAGAAAGACACAAGACGTACTCATGAACCCCAGGAAGTCATCCTCCTCATACTCCATCTCCTGTTGCTGAGCAGCAGCTTTGTCAGTGCTGGAGATGAAGGAACTGCCCAGGCTCCACTGCTCAGCTGGGGCAGGCCAGGCCCCTTCAGGTGACACTGCTGCTCCTGCTGCTGCAGCTTCAATAGAAGAGCCTGTGGAGATCTGAGACAACAAAAGAGTTTGTGTCAGAAAAGTGGCTGGCAGAGATTAGCCCCAGATCCCATTTTAAATGCAAGCCCTTAGGAAGGTGCTGTCAGCCAGTGACTGGGAGCTGCTGTCAAGCTCAGCTTTTTCACCTTTCTGCCCACAATTCACATTAATTCAGCCACTTCTTTCTGCTTCCCTGCCCACCTCTGCTTCCATTTTACCAAAAGAACAACCTGGCAACCAAGGCACCAAAATCCCTGACTTGAAGCAGAAACTCCACGTCCCCAGTGTGTCTCTGAAATGCTCCCAGGTAAGCACAGCCAAGAAGCTCGTGGGGACAAACCGCCCCAAAAAGCTTGTGTTGTCACATCAATACTTTTTGTGCCTGTGGGTACTTGGCGAGTCTGTGGAGGGGGACAGGTGTCCCCAGACCACAGCGTCCCCTACGTATCCACCAAGGCTGAGCACAGTGCCTTTGACATGCTCCCTCCTCTGCAGACAGGGAACCTTCCTGCTCCAGGCTGGCCTCTGTCAGAATCCCAGCAAGCTGGGGCCTAAACATGGCAGCTCAAAGCCCATTTTCCAGCTGTCACTGGCTGAGGGGAATGGCTAGGTCTGGCAGGACTGCAGCACTCGGCATCCTCAGCCACCAACAGCAAGAGCTGGCTGCTCAGAAACTTGCAGCTCTGCCTCGCACTAAAGACAGCACCCTCCAGAAGTGGCACTTACCGTCTGGGAAAGTTGCGGCTGTGGTGTGACCACAGCTGGAGCCTTGTGGTCATTTGGCTCCTCTTTGCCTTCTCGTCCAGGAGCAGAGGAAGCCAGAGGAGAGTCTGCTCTTGGTTCTGGGATCTGTGGACAGACAGGAGCGTTAGACACAGGCCATGACCTATCATTTAGAACCTTCTTTCTCTTCAGCTCTAGAACCAGCTCTACTAAGCACAAATCATCAACTTGCAGAGCAAGGGGATTCTAAGTCCCTCAGACTAAATTCTAATGGGCTGATTCAACTGGACACTGCAAATTGCTCCAAATTACATATTCCCCCCTGACTACTATCAGGAAGCACATTCTCTCTGCAAAACTTATCTTTTAGTTCTTTTAAAGCTCTGAAATGGAAAATTAGGAAATAGGCAGTGATGCCTTTGCTCTTGCTGCTGTAGACATGGAAATGGATTTTCTTGCAGCCTACTCAGCTGGCCCTCTACACTCTACTGCCACAGGCCAAGCTCACAGCTTGCTGCACAATTCTTAAACGCCAAGAACATCAAATGTTCTTTCCTTACTCACCTTGGGATCAGCACCTCTGAATACCCGGCTCAGGTGACCTGCAGTGGGCAAGGGAAAATGAAGCAGATGCTTTGAGAAAACTGGAGACAACCAGAGCATTTTTAGAAGACCTTCCAAGGCCTCCCAGTCTACATTTTCAAAGTTGTCCTGCTTGACCCAGCAAGGGAGGAATTGGCAAACTCTGCTGCCACAGACTCTCCAACAGAGGGAACGCAACCCCTGCAGGCTCCCTTGCAAATGCTGCCCGCACGGCCATGGCTACACACACCCCCTTTTGAGCTGAACATGTTGACAGGAGCTTTACCCAAGCGGCATCTGGATGGCCTTTCTGTTTCCAAATGAACTCAGTCACTAAGAAAGAGCAGGAAGACACAAAAACCAGGTTAGGTGACACTCAGGGAAAACCTCTACTTACCTGCCAGGTTAGTTAGGAAATAGCAGGAATAGGCAACTCCATAAACAGTGAAAACTGCAGTGGCGAGTTGCCCAATCATTGTGGCAACTGCTGTGCAAGTTTGCAGACTGCGCTCTAACGCTAGCTAAAAGAAGTCTCCTGTCAGTCAGCAGCTGCCCCCTGACAAAAGCCTCAAGCACAGGACCAAGTTCCTGCACTGAGCAAGGCCAAGAGCTGCTCTGACACCCCTGAGGCCTTCCGTGCACCAAGGCAACCTTGTGATGTCACCACGACCACGTGACAACCGTGCCCTGACATCACAAAGCAAACGCTCTGCCTTGATCTGGATGGATGGAGGAGGGCACGTGGACTCGACTACTGAGGACTCATTGCAGATGCTAGAATTAAGGGCTGTCCTTTGGATCGTTATGAATTGGCCTGATCAGGGTGTAAATATTGTCACAGACTCATGATACGTAGTAGGGGTGGTGCTGCGGATTGAGGATGCATTGATAAAGGATATAAAGAATGACAGGTTATGGGAACTTTTGAGGCAGCTGAGGCAAGCTGTTCGGCTGCGCTCAGCTCCTTTTGCGATTTTGCATATTCGAAGCCACAAATGGTCAGAAGGTTTGGGTCAGGGTAATGCCATAGCTGATCAGTTGGTTTCTGTTGCAGTACCACAAGACGGATTTCAGCAGGCACGTATTGCTCATGAGACTTTTCACCAGAATGCGCGAGGCCTAAAGAAACAGTTTCGCATATCTCTGAATGATGCCCGTGGTATTGTCAGATCCTGTCCTCTCTGTAGTCAGCATGGGCCTGGAATAGGGATGGGAGTAAACCCACGGGGCCTTGGACCCAATCAGATCTGGCAAATGGATGTAACTCACGTATCCTCCTTTGGTAGATTGAAATATGTGCATGTTACAATTGATACTTTCAGTAAATTTATTTGGGCTTCAGCGCAGCCGGGAGAGAAAGCTCTCCACGTGGTACGACACCTAACTACTTGCTTTGCGGTGATGGGGGTGCCAGAACAGATTAAGACAGATAATGGCCCTGCATATGTGAGCAGCAGGATCCAAAGGTTCTTACAGAAGTGGGGTGTGACACACATCACAGGTATCCCACACTCACATACAGGTCAGGCGATTGTGGAGCGAGCCCACCAAACACTCAAGGATTATCTGTTAAAATATAAGGAGGAGGTGGATGTGCAGACCATGCTATCAAAAACACTATTTGTATTAAACTATCTGTGTGTAATGGGGGACCACACGGAGCCCCCTGCGGTCATCCACTCAGGCGGAGTAAAGGAGGAAGCAACTAAGCCATTGTTTAAAGTCATGTACCGAGATCCCAAAACTGGAGTATGGGAAAGTCCCGCAGAGGTTCAGTACATGGGTAGAGGTTATGTTTGTGTTCTTACCCCCACAGGGCCCCAATGGATACCTAGTAAATGGATCCGTCCTGCTAATGACCCTGCAAGAGCGACATCGATACTGGACAGCCAGGGTTAGAGGGGGTACACTTAATTGAAGACTTAAGGGCAAGAGAAAACCTACAACTGCTCTGGCAGTTTGACAAGGTAGTACAGAGAGATCACTCCATGTCAATTCATACCCAAATAGCTAAGTTGTAAGAACTCACTAGTCATTTGCAGCAAGACACAGGCTTGGCTTTAACAGATTGGCTATGATCTTTCGGGCTAGGGCCTTGGATAACCTCCCTACTGCAACATGTAATCAATATTGTGATTGTTATTATACTGCTTGTACTTTTTGTATCTTGCTTTTTTTGCTGCTTGCAACAGATGATGTATCGCATAGCAGAAACAGTAACTACTCGACACGCTGCGTTTGCTGCACAAAATAAAAAAGAGGGAATTGTTGAAGAATGGTTAGCAGAGCAAGGCCACGGATCATTAGAGGCCTCATGGCCCGATACCAAGTGCTGGCAGCCTACGCGCTGCTAAGATAAGCTGTCCTTGGGACAGCAGTAAGCACGGATACAGGCCAAAGATAAAAGAACTTGTGCTTAATAGAGCGTAGCAGTAAGCACGTATACAAAGTTTTCAGCATGCCAAGAGGAGGAACCTTCTCACGCTTGATATAGCCAATCAAGTATAGATGAGTAGTGTATGCTAACCAATTATAATTTGACAAGTATGCTGAATGCTTCGGGCAAAAGTATAAGAACGGATAGTATGAGCAATAAAGTTGAACAATGCTTTACCAATCGTATTGATTGATTGCATTCTTCCCTCACCGAAATCCTCCGCAGTGCAGCACATCCTGCGTAGGAGATGGTCCTGGTGTCCCAGAGGGAATTGTGCATGGCTTTGGGGACAGTGGTGCAGATGGAGCCCAGGTCGCTGAGGGCCAGGTTGAGCAGGAAGAAGAACATGGGGCTGTGCAGGTGGTGGCCGCAGGCTACGGCGCTGGTGACGAGGCCGTGGCCCAGGAGGGCAGCCAGGGAGATGCCCAGGAAGAGGCAGAAGTGCAGGAGCTGCAGCTGCCGCGTGTCTGCCAACGCCAGCGGGAGGAAGTGGCTGATGGAGCTGCTGTTGGACATTTGCTGTGGCTGCATATGGGCACGTGTTCATGGATAAAGGACAGTGACAAGTCAGGGCTGGCTGCTTTGAGCCAAACCCGTGCCATTCTCTGTAGCCTGTCCTGCTGGTGTTGGTGTCTTTGGGGCGGACCCTGACTGCCGACACAACAGCAACACATTCGCTTATGAGCTGGACTAGGTCAGTGCAAAAGATGGCGGCCAGGGCTGAGGGAGCCACACACAAGATGGCGGCCAGGGCTGGAGAGCCACACACAAGATGGCGGCTGGGGCTGGGCTGCCAGGGCGGCTGATCTCACTAGGAGGCGCAGCCTCAGCCCTCTGGCTGCCATCCTGTGTGGGGCAGGCAGAGCCCCCCTTCAGTGCCTGTTGAAATGGACATTAACGGACACCCGGGAAAAGGACACGGTCTGGCACCTTTGCTCTGTGCACACAAACATAGACCAGCCAGTTTGGAACGCCAACTGGCAGTACTTTGATGTCAAGGCAATTCAAATAGGTGAAAATACGAAACTCCAGGCATTGAACGTTTTAAAATAATTTTTTTTTTATTTTTTTATTTTTATTTTTTTTTTTTTTTTTTGAAAGAGGGCTAAAAGCACTCCTTGTGCACATGGACTCCAATTAGCATCAAGCAGCATCACAAGTGGTTTCGTCCAGGCAGGAGTCACAGTCACTGTGAGGTGATGAAAACGGAGATGGGATCTGCTTGAGGCGGATGGTGCAGCGGCTGCGCACCTGCGACGTGTATCCCTCAGGGTACCTATTTCTTTAGAACACTATGAAGACTAGAGGGAATTGAAAGTCCACTGCAGTTTAGGTTGTTCTTCACGAGATTGTTCAAGTCGAGCACAGCCATTCTGTTCAGCAGACACACGGGCAGGGGCTTCTTGGAGCGCAGCTCTGGCACCCATTCTTTGGAGGAGGGGATTGCAGGAAAGAAGAAAAGAAGCTCATCAACTACTGAAGAGGAAGAGTCACTGACAGGAAGCAGTGGGTTAAGAAATGTGAGGGGGAAAAAGGCAGAAAACATGAGGTGACAAGTGTGAGAAATGGGAGTGGAAAAAGGAGGGAAGTGTGAGGGAAGAAAAGCGTAGGAAACCTGTGTGGGAAAGGCTGAGAAAACGGAGGGGAAAATGGTGAAGATGTGAGTGAAAGTAGGAGAGGAAGGTGAGAGGAGGAAAAGGCAGGACATATGATGGGAAAATTCTAAGAAACATGATCAGGGAAGGCTGAAAAACATAGAGGAAAAAATGGAGGGAAATGTGAGGGGAAGAGAGTGAGAAAATTACTGGCAGAGAGAGAGAAACAGGCAGCAAATGTGAGGGGAACATTGTGAGAATCCTGAGGGGAAAAGAGGGAGAAACCAGAGGGCAGAAAAAGGCAGGAAACATTAGGGGGGAAAAAAGGGTGGGAAGTTGAATGGGAAAAGTGGCAGAAAACAGGAGTGAAAAAAGGGCAGAAAATGCTAGAGGAAAAGTAGAAGCAACATGAGGGGGAAAGAATGATAAACGTGAGGGGAAAAGTGGGAGAAATGTAAGAGGGAAAGCCTGGGAAACATGAGGGCAAAAGTGAGAAACATGAGGAGACAACTTGGAGAAAAATGACTGAGGAAAGGAGAAAAGCATGAGGGGAGAAAAGGGCAGGATAAGTGAGGGGAAAATTGTGAGAATCGTGGGAGAACAAAAAAGCAGGAAAAAGCGGGAAGTTGGGGAAATGTGAGAGGCAAAGCGTGAGGAAAGGGAGCTGAAAAGGGTGGGGAAAATGAGTAAAACTTGGGAGGCAAACATGAGAGGAAAACTGTGAGACTCGAGAGGGGGAAGGGGTGGAAATGTGAGAGGGAAAAGAACAGGAAATGTGAAGGGAGAAAAGGAGAGAAGGCAGGATTGGCATGACAGCTGAAATGATTCCTAACACATTCCCCCATGCATTTGCCCATTTATTGCACTAGCCCAGGGCTTCTCTGTATGTCCGTCTCCCCCTGTGCCTTGATTCCTGTTTGGAAGCAGTAGAAGTGCAGGATGTGCCCACCAGCAGGAGCTGCTCCAAGCTGGGAAGGGGCCAGGTGGTGCTGATTTCCAGAGGCTTCTGTGTCCCAGGTGAGGCCAGGGCAGGAGTGGGTTGAAAGGTGCTGCTGCTGCTCCTCTGTGCCAGAGAGCCCTGGCCGGGCAGGGCACGGCGCCCACTGCACTGCGGGCTCTTTCTCCTGCCACAGCTGGGCACACCTGGCAACAAATCATGACGACTTGTGGGGAAACCAAGGGCTTTGTGGAGGCTGCATTGCTCTGCACACACCCGGGCCACCTGCAGCACAGAGCTTTGGCCCCCAGAAAGGCAAACCCGAGGGGAACAGCTGGAAAAGGTTTCATTTTCACCTGTCAATAGATGACTTTATTTCAGTGCTGGGTGCGTGGGGAATCACTTTCCTAACACGTGCTCAGCCAGAAATCCCACCTACTCATTTGTAACCATGGAAACAAGACCTACTCATTACTTTGCTGAAACTCACAGGCTAAACATTCCCTCAAATTAGTTGACATATTTAAATCACTTCTCAGAAGTTACTGACAGGAGAGTAGGGCTCTCTTGAGAGTCTCGGCTGGTCATTTGGGGAACATCCCATTCCTGCAATTCTCCTCTGATGCTCAAGAGCCTCCTACAACCACTCTTTTCCCCTTGAATGCATTCCAGCTACATTCTTGGGAAGACTATTCTCAAGGCTAAGGTAGTCACTTGCACACATCAATCACTGCTCTGGAGGAATAGAGGGCTCAACAGTCTGTTAATGCAAAGGGAATTCACAATTTGTTACAGTTCAATATTTTCTCAAAACCTGCCTTCTCTGGGCATTGCTCACAAGCATTTCTTTAATTCACCTTGAAAATGTTTTTGCTGACTGGAGCCACATTGTGTCTTTCCTTCAGCAATTCAGAAGAAAAACACAAACTGCCTGCTGAAACCCTTCCGCTCCCTTCCAAATCAGTTCACTGCTCAAGCACGAGCCACAGGCTCCTGCCCGATTCCCTCTGTGAGATAGGAGGTAATATTTTGCTGCAGCTGCAGCGTTATGAGGAGAAAGAACGAAAGCTGTTGGTTCTTGGGGTTGTTATTTAGGGTTTGGGTTTGTTCTAGTTGATTTGTTGGGTGTTGCTGTGAGCTGGGAGAGGGGCCAGCGTGAAGACCAAACCAAAAGGGAAGTAGGAGAAGAGGGGAGGGGACAGAAAAGGAGGCGGTGGGGACAGAATACAAGTTTCCTATTTCCCGGCCAAAGGGAAAGGGGACACGGTTCGCCCTGGGCTGGGAAAGGCAATAAAAAGCAGCATTTTCTGTGTGTGTGTTGTGTGTGTGTTTGGCTCTTGGGAGAGGGAGATACACACCCAGCTCAGGTGAATCCATCCTAAAAAACAGTTCTCTTTGGCTTTGATGACGTTGTCACCCCATTAAATTTCATCTGACAGTTGGCTCCTCTCTAACACCTCTCTATCTCCCAGCAGCTCAGGGCTGCATTGCACAGTGCTTGCTGTGTGCCAGAGAGCTCAAAGCAGGCTGGCCTGGCGCCCCGGAATATTTCTGCAGAACACTCTGCATTTCACTCTTTTGCTCTGGCTCAGTGCACAACTCCAGCACTGCAGGCGCTTCCTCCCAGAGCCGTGTGAGGCCCCGGCTCCTGCAGATGTGAGCTGACAAGCTGTCCCTGCCTGCCGCTGGCCTCGCTTCCCCCGGCAGAAGCGCCGTGCCTGAAGGAGGCTGCCCTGTGCCGGAGCCTGCGGAGCAGCCCGGCTCCCTCCCCTGTGCCCAGAGCGCTGCACACACTGCTCACCTTGGCCAGGAGTTACAGGGCAGCCGGCACAAGGGTGGCAATCCTCAGCCAGGCCTGCAGCCCTCGCCTGTGGTTTGCCTTTCTCTGCTCCTGTGCACGCTCCAGACGGCCGATGCCACCGGTCTGTGCTGCGCCCTGCACGGCCACGCTTCCCCTCGGGAGAGCCTTCCCCACTTTCCAACTGTACCAAAGAAGCCATCAATGTCACTCTCCACCTCTAAGAAAAAACTGACACTTCAGAAGAAAATGTTGAGCTTTCTCAGAGGCTCAGAAGGAGGGGAATCTTTGAAAGGAGTTGAGGTTTCACAAACTTTATTTCCAATCCTATGCTACTATCCTACTCCACTGTCCTAGCTGCAATCCTACTCTACAGTCCTATTCTACAATCCTTCTCTATACTGGTGTTGGAGAAAACAGTTGTCTGATTCCTGTCTCCTCCTTCCACTCTTTCACTGAAGTGATCAGTGGCACCAGGCTGGACACAGGCTTGGCTGATGTTACAAATGGATGCTGCACAAAGAAAAAAAAAAAAACAAGAATGAACCATTACTTTGCAAGCTAAGAGCCTCAAAGGCAGGGCAATATTTTTCAAAGGAAAAGGAGATTGAATCAGAGTACATCTAAGGAGCAACAGTGGGGCCACATTGGCACAGCTTGCTGCAAGAGCTGCTATGTGCCCCAGGCCTGGAAATATCTCCGGTCTGAGCATCCTGATCTCTTGAAAGAGGTCCCTGGTCATATTGCAGGGCACTTGGAGCAGATGACCCTTACAGGCCCTTGCCAGCCCAGCCCAGTCTAGGATTCCTGACTGTTCTCATTTGAACAGCACCAAGAGTGGAGGTGAGGAGGAGGAGGCTCCCCTGATGCCTTGCACTTCAGTGCAGGAGGAGCCCGTCCCTGGGACACTGTTTCCCCTGCAGCCCCTTGGCATTTTACCTGCAGCAGCTCCTTGGCAGACCAGCGCCGCGCCTCGTCTCTCTGCAGGCAGCAGCTCAGGAAGTCACACAGCAAAGGGGAGCGGAGCTTGGGCTGCTGCAGCTTTGGGATCCCTTTGGTGGCTTTCAGGAGTTGAGCCTGAAGAGAAAGGAAACACGAGTTTCTCACCCGCTTCTTTCACATCTGGAACTGCTCTCCCAGATCCCATTGTTTCAGCTGCACTCTGCAGTGGCACTTTCTGCCGTGGCACAGAGGCAGAGATGACTTTCCTGACCAACGAAACACCCAAAGCCCGATGCAGCCACAGCTTTCCCAGCATCCAGCAGCTCTTGCCTTGGCAGTTGATTTCATTGACTGGCCTTGTTAGTGGAAACAATAGCAGCAAAAGCAGGTTTGCTTCTCTGAGGGTTCACCTGAGCAGCTTGACAGGCTATTTGGAAGAGGGACTTTGCTCTACTAACTCACTCTACTATTTCCAAAGATAATTACATGAAAAGCATCTCTGCAGCTCTTGTTGGTCCCTTAAGCACAGCTGCCATCAAACCAAAGTCATCAAGCTTTTTCCTTGGTTCTTGAAAACAATGGGAATTGCAAGCAAAGAAAGGAAATCCCTCAGTTATTCCTCAGGTAAGGAAACAAACATTTGGAATCTCATCTTCCACACAGACACATGAAGATGCATGCACAAATGTCTTGGGACGAAAATGCCTCTTTGGGCACACAGGAAACACCTGCAGCTCCGTCTCTCATCAGACTGCAAATTTCAGCTTCCCTTAGGCAGCAAAAGGAAAATTTTGGTGGTCAAAGCAGAAGAGGGAGAAACGCCATCCATGTGGTAGCCCTCTGCTCATTTGGACACTCAAGTCAATGCATTAATGGCATGGCCATCCTAGAAAGTGCCTGGAAACAAAGGGGTGGGTTTGGCCGGCTCTCCACATGACCAGGCTTCATCTTAGTGACATGGAGGTGACGGCTTGGGTTAGGAAAGAAAGACGGTCACTGAGTGTTTCAGCAGCACCGCACAAGAAGCACAAGAGACTCTGTGGCCTTCACACCCTCTTGTTAAGGTTTCAGGCAAATTTCCTTGTGAGAAGAATGGGGGTGCACTTCTTCTCTCCAAACCACTGTTTTATAAACATTCTCGGGTTTGGGTTACTTTCCTTCATTTCAGGAAAGATAACACCACTTCTAAGATGCTTGTTTGCTGCTATTAGGGCTGTCTACAAAGCCAAAAGAGCTGGAACGACTTCTAAGCCAAAGCCCAGTGTTGCCTGAGAAGGGAGATTGTTTGCCTGGGCTAAGGCTTGAGTTCCCCCACGGATGCAACCAAAACCCCAGCAGATGCTGATGTGCTGCCGGGACATTTTCAGAAAGGGACTGTGGTGGAAGTAGTTCCAGCGGATGGCAATGGCATTTTGTCCAGTGGCACACACAAAGTGGGATGGGGGAGAAAGACAGCGGGATCAGAGAGTATTTACACCTTACCATGGCAGAATTTTCCTCCCAGTCAGGAGCTTCTCCTTCCACCATTTCAATGACCACGATTCCCAAAGACCATATGTCCACTTTGGGGCCATAGGGTTCACCGTTCACTTCAGGTGCCATCCACTGAAGAGTCCCGACCACCGATCTCCGTCTACTCTGCTCAGGGGTGAGTTGAGCAGAGAGGCCAAAATCAGCTGGGGAGAGAGCAAAAGACAGTTTTTATTTGAATCCTGTGCAATTAGGAAAGCACGCAAAAGAATTTCCCGGTAGAAGTTTGAGAATGTGCTCTTGAATCTCCTGGACAACCGTCCCTGCTCTGTTTCCTCAGGACTTTAGCCAAGGAAATATGGTGCTGGCTGCTTCAGAAATCCCCACATTTTTTACACGGCCTCCAGCAGGGGCTTTTCAAACTTTAGACATGTAGCTCCCTCCCTCTGGAAGGGACACGCGCAGAGCAATGCCACTGTGGACTGCTCGAGCCTTGCCATAGGTCTGTGCACGTTGCCACCGCGTGGTCAGCTCACAACAGGCTCCCTGCACTGCCACCAGCGCCATTTTGGGGGGGCTGGCACTCACTCAAAAGCAGCCCCACAGCCCACATATCCCTGGAACGCTGCACCTGCCCAAGAATATACTGACCCAGCTTGACAGAGCCATCCGTTTTGAGAAGGATGTTGAGGCTTTTCAAATCTCTGTGCATCACGTGGTTGGCGTGGAGAAAATGCAGTCCTTGCAGGCACTGAGAGAGAAACCAGAAACAGGAGGGCAAATATCAGTGATGTGATTTCATCACACAAGAAAGGAAAGAGCTCTCCAAGATTCCCTCTCCAGGGGAATGAGGAGTAATGGCAGAACACAGTGCCACTGAGGGGAAGAGCTCGCTGCTCCAACACAGGCAGAGCAGCACCTTTCTAAAGAAAGGCATGTCAGCTTGCCAAAGAGCAACAGCAACTGCTGGTGTAGACTCTGCCCTGCAAACCAGCCAGGATGACTGCTGCTGCAGTGGATGTGCTCAGAAGCACACAGCACTCTGGCTGCACTGCTAACCTTTCCAGCTGAGGACTCAGAGAAATGAGTCTCTCTTTCTTCTTTGCTGTTCCTTTCAAATGCTCCCACCATCACCACCTTTGCTTTTACAGGCAAGGAATGCAGTGCCAACAGACCAAAGTTTAGAGAGGCAAGATGGAGAAGAGCAAATACAAGAGCCAGAGTGAGAATGCAACAGCAGGAGACAAGAGGACAAGAACAGAGTCCAGTGAGTGCAGGGGCACTGGCAGGCAGTTCATTTGAGAGGCTCTTGCTTGCCCAGAGCATATCAGCCACACAGAAACAAAGCCTGGCTCATGGTATCGCTCCTGTTCTGAGCCCCTTTCCCAGACAATCCTGCCCAAGCTCTGGGAAGCACAGCTGGGATCCCCGACTGACCTCCCGACTGATGATGGCAATCTCGTCTTCTGTCAGGCGAGTCTTTTGGATTGTGTCGTAAAGACTGCCTCCATCCATGTACTCCATCACCAGCCACAGTTCTTCATGCACAAGGTAGCTGAAAGAAGGGAACAAGGCCATGCAGATGAACATGCATTCGTTGGCTCCTTTGCTTGATTCTTGTTTCTGGGTTGCTTTGTGACAAGGACAGAATTAAAAGAATTAAAGACATTCCCTCCGGGCTGTGGGTTGTTTGCAGTCTGTGCAGTCTCAAGGAGAACAGCACATCTGTCAAAAGGAGATGTCTCTGATGGCCAGCAATCAAAAAGTGCAGTTTAGTATACGCCAAGATGAAAAACCTGTCCCGCGTGGTATTTCTGGAAAGAAGCACCTAGTGTTCCTGGCATGGCCAGCCCTGGAAAAGAGGGGCAACAATCCAAGGGAAATCCTCCCTAGCATGCTTCATCAGCATTGAAGAAACCGTAAAAAATCCATCCTGAGACAACATGGAGGCAGCCAACTTACAGGGTACTGACTTCTTATGGTAGAGTTGATGCAGGTTTTTGAACAATTTTTCAACTATGTGTTGGAAAGCCAGGGATGACTCACGGAGACAAACTGCACTCTCTTCCCATCCATTGGAGATGAGTAGAGAAATAATAATGAAGCAATAATTAACAGCTTTCTTTTCTGCTAGTGTCCAAAGTGGGGTTTTAACCTTGCATACTTTTACTATGTAAACAAACCTTCATGGGATGAGACCATGACCACTCACCCGTCTAAATAATGGACAAGATGGGGACTCATATTCCTCTTCATGACCGTGATTTCAGTAACAATATCCTCCATCTCGCTCGGTCCCCGAAGATAGATTTTCTTGATAGCCACCTAGAATGACATTGAAAATCAGTAACTTTAGAAGTTGGAGGAATGAGACCAAAACACACATGGGGAGAGAGATTTTGCAATGACACCGCCAAGCCGTGCCAAAGTGCCTTGTAATTAGACAAAGGAGTAATTAGGAAGTGACATTCCTACAGCCCATTCCTCTGCTCCTTTGGGGGCCAGATCCAGGACACGTGGCCACTGACCACATTTTGCCTTGTTCACTTGTTAGCAATGGTGTGTCAACTCTCACCCCCCCAAAGCTCTGAGCACACTCTCTGTCTGTCTGTACTTGAGAAGAAGTAATGCGTGACTTGGTACTCTGTGGATACATCTCGGGCTATAGGCAGGGCTTGGGGCTTTTAGGGACACCTTGCAGATCTCTCCCTACGTGCAGTTCCCAAGTGCAGCACTGCAGGTGGCTAAGGAACTGCCAGGAACATTCAGATGTATTTGCTGGCAGCCAGAAATGAGAATTCAGGACTCTGAAGCTGTAGCCCCAGAGAGCAGTGAGATGCTCCTTTGTTGGAGCATCTGAGAGCCAGGGAGAGCATCCTTCTCTGAAAGGAACCGCTGTCCTCCTTGCCTTCCTTCTGGCAGCTGAGCAGGACAAAGACTGCCCCAAATGCAGTTGGCAGGCTGGCACCAGTCTGTGCTTCTTGTGCCTTTGCAGCACAGCTCTAGCCACAGCTGCAGCCGCAGCTGACACGAGACAGGAAAGCCCTGGAGAGCAGCAGAATCTGCAGGGGCTCTTGACATTTACCTCTCCGCCCGTGGCAGTGTCGATGGCTCTGCAAACCTCTCCAAAAGCCCTAGAAACAAAACAGCAGCAAAGAAAGGAGAAGCCATTTAGACCTTGGAGTGAAAGCCAGCCCAGACAGGAGATGTCTGCTGGAAATGCCTCCAACCTGCAGCATGCAGGAGGGCACTGCCAGAAGGCAGATGATGCATGTTCCTCTCCAGTGCATGGGCACTGGGCCTGTTTCTGAAGCATTGGGGTTTAGTGCATCAGCTCCAAAGGCCAGGTGATTCTTTCATCGTGGATTTCAGTTTCTAAACTGGGCGGTTTTTATCCTCACCACAGACTATTTCCTTCAGCAAACTCTTGGGAAGAAATGCTCCTGAGAAGTGTTATCTGACTGCTATGATAGGGGGTAGGTTGCTGTTTCTGGCAATGAAATAGAAGTGTCTTTGATAATGCCTTCTGACCACACTTCCAAATTCTGGCCGGTACTGAGAGATGGGGCAGACTAACCCGCGTGTCTGAATATGTTTGCACCTTGCCTGACTTCACACTTGACAGATATTCCAGCAGCAAATCAGCTGCCCCATGACTGTGTAGAAGCAACTGTGGTTGGACTCACCCTCTGCCAACAATTTCCTTTTCGGTGTATTTCCTCCGGGGATTTTCTGTGCTCACCATTTGCCCTGAGGGAAACAAAATGCAAAATGCTCACTTGAAAGCAGACATCCCACTATCCAAGAGATACAAAAGGCAGCCCTGCTGGGGCTCTACAGTCTGGCCTTCTGAGTCCTTTGTGGCCATCTGGGTAACAACAACAACAACAACAACAATTGCAACAAGACAGGCAGCTCTGCAGTACAAGCAGGTCAGCACAGAGAATGATTTTCTACAGTCCTTTGAAGAGATGCCTTGGCAGAAAACAAAGCACAGGGAGATGCATTCCCAGGAGAGGAGGGCATCTTCCCCACCTTGCAGCAGTTTCCCAAAGGAATGCCTTTCCCTTTGTAAACCCAAGCAGCTCATGCTCTAACCAACCCCAAGGGGCCTTCAGCAGCAGGACCCTCACCCTTGATGAGCAGGCTGAGCTGGAAGACGCCCTTGCCCGTGGCCCACGTGAAGAACCACACTGCTTCTCCTCCCCCTGACAGCAGGGATCAGTCCCTGCCATTGCACTCGCCCTCTCAGCCCTGCACACGTGCCCACCTTCCCGCAGCGGGCAAGGGCAGCAAGGACAGCAGTGCTCCTCAGGTGCCGGCGGGACACGGACAGCTGCCCAGAGGAGATGCTGACCCTCTGTGAGCCCAGCCCAGGCCGTGCAGGAGCCGGCCCAGAGCAGGGGCTGCTGCCTCGGGGCAGCTCCGCGCTGCAGCGGCCGGCCGGCAGCGGCACTCTCCCAGCTAAGGAAGGCTCCAGCCTCGGCGCTCACACCAGCCCTCAGGGCCAGGGCAGCCACCGCCACAAAGCTGCCAAAGCCCAGGAACCAGCACTGACAAGCAATGGCAAGAAGGCACGGCCACACCCAGCCCCTTCCAAGCTGGTGCCCCCACTGAGGACACAGCAGGATTGGCTTGGAGAGCAGACACACCCAGGTGCACGTCAGTGCCCTTTTGTGCCAGCAGGTGATGGGAGGCAGAGAGTCAGCTGGGCTCTCTTCTCAGCCCCACCAGGTCTTATCTGAGGGCACAGGACGGGCAGCTGCTCTGGGCAAGAAGCAGCTTCAATGACTTGTGCTGTACAATCACAAAGGGCACTGAGATGAGGAGGATCAATGGGTCCAGCTATGCTGACACATGCTCACAATACACTGTCCCTCAGAGAAGAAAGACACAAGACGTACTCATGAACCCCAGGAAGTCATCCTCCTCATACTCCATCTCCTGTTGCTGAGCAGCAGCTTTGTCAGTGCTGGAGATGAAGGAACTGCCCAGGCTCCACTGCTCAGCTGGGGCAGGCCAGGCCCCTTCAGGTGACACTGCTGCTCCTGCTGCTGCAGCTTCAATAGAAGAGCCTGTGGAGATCTGAGACAACAAAAGAGTTTGTGTCAGAAAAGTGGCTGGCAGAGATTAGCCCCAGATCCCATTTTAAATGCAAGCCCTTAGGAAGGTGCTGTCAGCCAGTGACTGGGAGCTGCTGTCAAGCTCAGCTTTTTCACCTTTCTGCCCACAATTCACATTAATTCAGCCACTTCTTTCTGCTTCCCTGCCCACCTCTGCTTCCATTTTACCAAAAGAACAACCTGGCAACCAAGGCACCAAAATCCCTGACTTGAAGCAGAAACTCCACGTCCCCAGTGTGTCTCTGAAATGCTCCCAGGTAAGCACAGCCAAGAAGCTCGTGGGGACAAACCGCCCCAAAAAGCTTGTGTTGTCACATCAATACTTTTTGTGCCTGTGGGTACTTGGCGAGTCTGTGGAGGGGGACAGGTGTCCCCAGACCACAGCGTCCCCTACGTATCCACCAAGGCTGAGCACAGTGCCTTTGACATGCTCCCTCCTCTGCAGACAGGGAACCTTCCTGCTCCAGGCTGGCCTCTATCAGAATCCCAGCAAGCTGGGGCCTAAACACGGCAGCTCAAAGCCCATTTTCCAGCTGTCACTGGCTGAGGGGAATGGCTAGGTCTGGCAGGACTGCAGCACTCGGCATCCTCAGCCACCAACAGCAAGAGCTGGCTGCTCAGAAACTTGCAGCTCTGCCTCGCACTAAAGACAGCGCCCTCCAGAAGTGGCACTTACCGTCTTGGAAAGTTGCGGCTGTGGTGTGACCACAGCTGGAGCCTTGTGGTCATTTGGCTCCTCTTTGCCTTCTCGTCCAGGAGCAGAGGAAGCCAGAGGAGAGTCTGCTCTTGGTTCTGGGATCTGTGGACAGACAGGAGCGTTAGACACAGGCCATGACCTATCATTTAGAACCTTCTTTCTCTTCAGCTCTAGAACCAGCTCTACTAAGCACAAATCATCAACTTGCAGAGCAAGGGGATTCTAAGTCCCTCAGACTAAATTCTAATGGGCTGATTCAACTGGACACTGCAAATTGCTCCAAATTACATATTCCCCCCTGACTACTATCAGGAAGCACATTCTCTCTGCAAAACTTATCTTTTAGTTCTTTTAAAGCTCTGAAATGGAAAATTAGGAAATAGGCAGTGATGCCTTTGCTCTTGCTGCTGTAGACATGGAAATGGATTTTCTTGCAGCCTACTCAGCTGGCCCTCTACACTCTACTGCCACAGGCCAAGCTCACAGCTTGCTGCACAATTCTTAAACGCCAAGAACATCAAATGTTCTTTCCTTACTCACCCTGGGATCAGCACCTCTGAATACCCGGCTCAGGTGACCTGCAGTGGGCAAGGGAAAACGAAGCAGATGCTTTGAGAAAACTGGAGACAACCAGAGCATTTTTAGAAGACCTTCCAAGGCCTCCCAGTCTACATTTTCAAAGTTGTCCTGCTTGACCCAGCAAGGGAGGAATTGGCAAACTCTGCTGCCACAGACTCTCCAACAGAGGGAACGCAACCCCTGCAGGCTCCCTTGCAAATGCTGCCCGCACGGCCGTGGCTACACACACCCCCTTTGGAGCTGAACATGTTGACAGGAGCTTTACCCAAGCGGCATCTGGATGGCCTTTCTGTTTCCAAATGAACTCAGTCACTAAGAAAGAGCAGGAAGACACAAAAACCAGGTTAGGTGACACTCAGGGAAAACCTCTACTTACCTGCCAGGTTAGTTAGGAAATAGCAGGAATAGGCAACTCCATAAACAGTGAAAACTGCAGCGGCGAGTTGCCCAATCATTGTGGCAACTGCTGTGCAAGTTTGCAGACTGCGCTCTAACGCTAGCTAAAAGAAGTCTCCTGTCAGTCAGCAGCTGCCCCCTGACAAAAGCCTCAAGCACAGGACCAAGTTCCTGCACTGAGCAAGGCCAAGAGCTGCTCTGACACCCCTGAGGCCTTCCGTGCACCAAGGCAACCTTGTGATGTCACCACGACCACGTGACAACCGTGCCCTGACATCACAAAGCAAACGCTCTGCCTTGATCTGGATGGATGGAGGAGGGCACGTGGACTCGACTACTGAGGACTCATTGCAGATGCTAGAATTAAGGGCTGTCCTTTGGATCATTATGAATTGGCCTGATCAGGGTGTAAATATTGTCACAGACTCATGATACGTAGTAGGGGTGGTGCTGCGGATTGAGGATGCATTGATAAAGGATATAAAGAATGACAGGTTATGGGAACTTTTGAGGCAGCTGAGGCAAGCTGTTCGGCTGCGCTCAGCTCCTTTTGCGATTTTGCATATTCGAAGCCACAAATGGTCAGAAGGTTTGGGTCAGGGTAATGCCATAGCTGATCAGTTGGTTTCTGTTGCAGTACCACAAGACGGATTTCAGCAGGCACGTATTGCTCATGAGACTTTTCACCAGAATGCGCGAGGCCTAAAGAAACAGTTTCGCATATCTCTGAATGATGCCCGTGGTATTGTCAGATCCTGTCCTCTCTGTAGTCAGCATGGGCCTGGAATAGGGATGGGAGTAAACCCACGGGGCCTTGGACCCAATCAGATCTGGCAAATGGATGTAACTCACGTATCCTCCTTTGGTAGATTGAAATATGTGCATGTTACAATTGATACTTTCAGTAAATTTATTTGGGCTTCAGCGCAGCCGGGAGAGAAAGCTCTCCACGTGGTACGACACCTAACTACTTGCTTTGCGGTGATGGGGGTGCCAGAACAGATTAAGACAGATAATGGCCCTGCATATGTGAGCAGCAGGATCCAAAGGTTCTTACAGAAGTGGGGTGTGACACACATCACAGGTATCCCACATTCACCAACAGGTCAGGCGATTGTGGAGCGAGCCCACCAAACACTCAAGGATTATCTGTTAAAATATAAGGAGGAGGTGGATGCGCAGACCATGCTATCAAAAACACTATTTGTATTAAACTATCTGTGTGTAATGGGGGACCACTCGGAGCCCCCTGCGGTCATCCACTCAGGCGGAGTAAAGGAGGAAGCAACTAAGCCATTGTTTAAAGTCATGTACCGAGATCCCAAAACTGGAGTATGGGAAGGTCCCGCAGAGGTTCAGTACATGGGTAGAGGTTATGTTTGTGTTCTTACCCCCACAGGGCCCCAATGGATACCTAGTAAATGGATCCGTCCTGCTAATGACCCTGCAAGAGCGACATCGATACTGGACAGCCAGGGTTAGAGGCGGTACACTTAATTGAAGACTTAAGGGCAAGAGAAAACCTACAACTGCTCTGGCAGTTTGACAAGGCAGTACAGAGATATCACTCCATGTCAATTCATACCCAAATAGCTAAGTTGCAAGAACTCACTAGTCATTTGCAGCAAGACACAGGCTTGGCTTTAACAGATTGGCTAAGATCTTTCGGGCGAGGGCCTTGGATAACCTCCCTACTGCAACATGTAATCAATATTGTGATTGTTATTTTACTGCTTGTCCTTTTTGTACCTTGCTTTTTTTGCTGCTTGCAACAGATGATGTATCGCGTAGCAGAAACAGTAACTACTCGACACGCTGCGTTTGCTGCACAAAATAAAAAAGAGGGAATTGTTGAAGAATGGTTAGCAGAGCAAGGCCACGGATCATTAGAGGCCTCATGGCCCGATACCAAGTGCTAGCAGCCTACGCGCTGCTAAGATAAGCTGTCCTTGGGACAGCAGTAAGCACGGATACAGGCCAAAGATAAAAGAACTTGTGGTTAATAGAGCGTAGCAGTAAGCACGTATACAAAGTTTTCAGCATGCCAAGAGGAGGAACCTTCTCACGCTTGATATAGCCAATCAAGTATAGATGAGTAGTGTATGCTAACCAATTATAATTTGACAAGTATGCTGAACGCTTCGGGCAAAAGTATAAGAACGGATAGTATGAGCAATAAAGTTGAACAATGCTTTACCAATCGTATTGATTGATTGCATTCTTCCCTCACTGAAATGCTCCGCAGTGCAGCACATCCTGCGTAGGAGACGGTCCTGGTGTCCCAGAGGGAATTGTGCATGGCTTTGGGGACAGTGGTGCAGATGGAGCCCAGGTCGCTGAGGGCCAGGTTGAGCAGGAAGAAGAACATGGGGCTGTGCAGGTGGTGGCCGCAGGCTACGGCGCTGGTGACCAGGCCGTGGCCCAGGAGGGCAGCCAGGGAGATGCCCAGGAAGAGGCAGAAGTGCAGGAGCTGCAGCTGCCGCGTGTCTGCCAACGCCAGCGGGAGGAAGTGGCTGATGGAGCTGCTGTTGGACATTTGCTGTGGCTGCATATGGGGACATGTTCATGGATAAAGGACAGTGACAAGTCAGGGCTGGCTGCTTTGAGCCAAACCCATGCCATTCCCTGTAGCCTGTCCTGCTGGTGTTGGTGTCTTTGGGGCGGACCATGACTGCCGACAAAACAGCAACACATTCGCTTAAGAGCTGGACTAGGTCAGTGCAAAAGATGGCGGCCAGGGCTGAGGGAGCCACACACAAGATGGCGGCCAGGGCTGGAGAGCCACACACAAGATGGCGGCTGGGGCCGGGCTGCCAGGGCGGCTGATCTCACTAGGAGGCGCAGCCTCAGCCCTCTGGCTGCCATCCTGTGTGGGGCAGGCAGAGCCCCCCTTCAGTGCCTGTTGAAATGGGCATTAACGGACACCCGGGAAAAGGACACGGTCTGGCACCTTTGCTCTGTGCACACAAACATAGACCAGCCAGTTTGGAACGCCAACTGGCAGTACTTTGATGTCAAGGCAATTCAAATAGGGGAAAATAGAATGAAACTCCAGGCATTGAACGTTTTAAAATAAAAACTTCTTCTTCTTTTTTTTTTTTTTTTTTTTTGAAAGAGGCCTAAAAGCACTTCTTGTACACATGGACTCCAATTAGCATCAAGCAGCATCACAAGTGGTTTCGTCCAGGCAGGAGTCACAGTCACTGTGAGGTGATGAAAACGGAGATGGGATCTGCTTGAGGCGGATGGTGCAGCGGCTGCGCACCTGCGACGTGTATCCCTCAGGGTACCTATTTCTTTAGAACACTATGAAGACTAGAGGGAATTGAAAGTCCACTGCAGTTTAGGTTGTTCTTCACGAGATTGTTCAAGTCGAGCACAGCCATTCTGTTCAGCAGACACACGGGCAGGGGCTTCTTGGAGCGCTGCTCTGGCACCCATTCTTTGGAGGAGGGGATTGCAGGAAAGAAGAAAAGAAGCTCATCAACTACTGAAGAGGAAGAGTCACTGACAGGAAGCAGTGGGTTAAGAAATGTGAGGGGAAAAAAGGCAGAAAACATGAGGTGACAAGTGTGAGAAATGGGAGTGGAAAAAGGAGGGAAGTGTGAGGGAAGAAAAGGGAAGGAAACCTGAGTGGGAAAGGCTGAGAAAACTGAGGGGAAAATGGTGAAGACGTGAGTGAAAATAGGAGAGGAAGGTGAGAGGAGGAAAAGGCAGGACATATGACGGGAAAATTCTAAGAAACATAATCAGGGAAGGTTGAAAAACATAGAGGAAAAAATGGAGGGAAATGTGAGGGGAAGAGAGTGAGAAAATTACTGGCAGAGAGAGAGAAACAGGCAGCAAATGTGAGGGGAACATTGTGAGAATCCTGAGGGGAAAAGAGGGAGAAACCGAAGGGCAGAAAAAGGCAGAAAACATTAGGGGGAAAAAAAGCGTGGGAAGTTGGATGGGAAAAGTGACAGAAAACAGGAGTGAAAAAAGGGCACAAAATGCTAGAGGAAAAGTATAAGCAACATGAGGGGGAAAGAATGATGAACGTGAGGGGAAAAGTGGGAGAAATGTAAGAGGGAAAGCCTGGGAAACATGAGGGCAAAAGTGAGAAACATGAGGAGACAACTTGGAGAAAAATGACTGAGGAAAGGAGAAAAGCATGAGGAGAGAAAAGGGCAGGGTAAGTGAGGGGAAAATTGTGAGAATCATGAGAGAACAAAAAAGCAGGAAAAAGCAGGAGTTGGGGAAATGTGAGAGGCAAAGTGTGAGGAAAGGGAGCTGAAAAGGGTGGGGAAAAGAAGTAAAACTTGGGAGGCAAACATGAGAGGAAAACTGTGAGACTCGAGAGGGGGAAGGGGTGGAAATGTGAGAGGGAAAAGAACAGGAAATGTGAAGGGAGAAGAGGAGAGAAGGCAGGATTGGCATGACAGCTGAAATGATTCCTAACACATTCCCCCATGCATTTGCCCATTTATTGCACTAGCCCAGGGCTTCTCTGTATGTCCGTCTCCCCCTGTGCCTTGATTCCTGTTTGGAAGCAGCAGAAGTACAGGATGTGCCCACCAGCAGGAGCTGCTCCAGGCTGGGAAGGGGCCAGGTGGTGCTGATTTCCAGAGGCTTCTGTGTCCCAGGTGAGGCCAGGGCAGGAGTGGGTTGAAAGGTGCTGCTGCTGCTCCTCTGTGCCAGAGAGCCCTGGCCGGGCAGGGCACGGCGCCCACTGCACTGCGGGCTCTTTCTCCTGCCACAGCTGGGCACACCTGGCAACAAATCATGACGACTTGTGGGGAAACCAAGGGCTTTGTGGAGGCTGCATTGCTCTGCACACACCCGGGCCACCTGCAGCACAGAGCTTTGGCCCCCAGAAAGGCAAACCCGAGGGGAACAGCTGGAAAAGGTTTCATTTTCACCTGTCAATAGATGACTTTATTTCAGTGCTGGGTGCGTGGGGAATCACTTTCCTAACACGTGCTCAGCCAGAAATCCCACCTACTCATTTGTAACCATGGAAATAAGACCTACTCATTACTTTGCTGAAACTCACAGGTTAAACATTCCCTCAAATTAGTTGACATATTTAAACCACTTCTCAGAAGTTACTGACAGGAGAGTAGGGCTCTCTTGAGAGTCTCAGCTGGTCATTTGGGGAACATCCCATTGCTGCAATTCTCCTCTGATGCCCAAGAGCCTCCTACAACCACTCTTTTCCCCTTGAATGCATTCCAGCTACCTTCTTAGGAAGACTACTCTATTCTCAAGGCTAAGGTAGCCACTTGCACACATCAATCACTGCTCCGGAGGAATAGAGGGCTCAACACTCTGTTAATGCAAAGGGAATTCACAATTTGTTACAGTTCAACATTTTCTCAAAACCTGCCTTCTCTGGGAATTGCTCACAAGCATGTCCTCAATGCACCTTGAAAATGTTTTTGCTGACTGAAGCCAGAGTGTGTCTTTCCTTCAGCAATTCAGAAGAAAAACACAAACTGCCTACTGAAACCCTTCTGCTCCCTTCCAAATCAGTTCACTGCTCAAGCACGAGCCACAGGCTCCTGCCCGATTCCCTCTGTGAGATAGGAGGTAATATTTTGCTGCAGCTGCAGAGTTATTAGAAGAAAGAACGAAAGCTGTTGGTTCTTGGGGTTGTTATTTAGGGTTTGGATTGGTTCTAGTTGATTTGTTGGGTGTTGCTGTGAGCTGGGAGAGGGGCCAGCGTGAAGACCAAACCAAAAGGGAAGTAGGAGAAGAGGGGAGGGGACAGAAAAGGAGGCGGTGGGGACAGAATACAAGTTTCCTATTTCCTGGCCAAAGGGAAAGGGGACACGGTTCGTCCTGGGCTGGGAAAGGCAATAAAAAGCAGCATTTTCTGTGTGTGTGTTGTGTGTGTGTTTGGCTCTTGGGAGAGGGAGATACACACCCCGCTCAGGTGAATCCTTCCTCAGAAACAGTTCTCTTTGGCTTTGATGACTTTGTCTCCCCATTTAATTTCATCTAAGAGTTGGCTCCTTTCTAACACCCCTCTTCCAGCAGCTCAGGGCTGCATTGCACAGTGCTTGCTGTGTGCCAGAGAGCTCAAAGCAGGCTGGCCTGGCGCCCCGGAATATTTCTGCAGAACACTCCGCATTTCACCCCTTTGCTCTGGCTCAGTGCACAACTCCAGCACTGCAGGCGCTTCCTCCCAGAGCCGTGTGAGGCCCCGGCTCCTGCAGATGTGAGCTGACAAGCTGTCCCTGCCTGCAGCTGGCCTCGTCCTTTGGTTCTGCTTGCAAATGCCACTGCCCTTTCTGCCTCAAACACAAGTGCCACAGCTGGGTAAAACCCAGCCCCTGGGCCATATTCCAAAGGCACTGCGGTCTGGAGAGCATGACGAAAGAAGAGCCTACTCCCCCTTCAAACCGTACCAAAGAAGGCATCAATGTCACTTTCCATCTCTAAGCAAAAATGGACAGTTCAGAAGGAAATGTTGAGCATTCTCACAGGCTCAGAAAGAGGACAATCTTCAAAATGACTTGAGGTTTCAGAAACTTTATTTACAATCCTAGGCCAAAATACTACCCTACAATCCTAGGCTAAAATCCTACTCTACAATCCTAGCTACAATCCTACTCTACAAACCACTACCATGCTGGTGATGGAAGAAAAAGTTTTTAAGTGACTGGTCCATTCCTGTCAACTCCTTCCACCTCTTAAAGGTAAGGATGAGTGGCACCAGGCTGGATGTAGGCTTGGCCGATGTTACAAATGGATGCTGCACAAAGGAAAACAAAAAAGCCAAGAATGAACCATTACTTTCCAAGCTAAGAGCCCCAAAGGCAGGGTAATCTTTTTTTCAATGAAAAGGGGATTGAGTCAGAGTAGGTCTAAGGAGCAACAGTGGGACAACAGTGGCACAGCTTACTGCAAGAGCTGCTAAATGTCCCAGGCCTGGAAATATTTCAGGTCTGAGCATCCTGATCTCTTTAAAGACGCCCCTGCTCATTGCAGGGCACTTGGACCAGATGACCCTTACAGGTCCCTGCCAGCCCAGCCCAGTCTAGGATTCCTGGCTGTTCTCATTTGAACAGCACCAAGAGTGGAGGTGAGGAGGACGAGGCTCATCTGATGCCTGGCAGTTCAGTGCAGGAGGAGCCTGTCCCTGGGACACTGTTTCCCCTGCAGCCCCTTGGCATTTTACCTGCAGCAGCTCCTTGGCAGACCAGCGCCGCTCCTCGTCTCTCTGCAGGCAGCAGCTCAGGAAGTCACGCAGCAAAGGGGAGAGGAGCTTGGGCTGCCGCAGCTCTGGGATCCCTTTGGTGGCTATCAGGAATCGAGCCTGGAGAAAAAGGAAAGACGAGTCTCTCAGCTGCTTCTTTCACATCTGGAACTGCTCTCCCAGATCCCATTGTTTCAGCTGCACTCTGCAGGGGCTGTTTCTGCCGTGGCACAGAGGAAGAGATGACTTTCCTGGACCAACAAAAAACCCAAAGCCTGATGCAGTCACAGCTTTTCCAGCATCCAGCAGATCTTGCCCTGGCAGCTGATTTCATTGACTGACCTCCTTAGTGGAAACTACATCAGCAAAAGCACCTTTGCTTCTCTGAGGATTCACCTGACCAGCTTGACAGGCTATTTGGAAGAGGGACTTTGCTCTGCTAACTCACTCTAGTATTTCCAAGGAGTATTACATGAAAAGCATCTCTGCAGCACTTGTTGGTCCCTTAAGCACAGCTGCTATAAAAGTCATCAAGCTTTTTCCTTGGTTCTTGAAAAAATGGGAATTGCAAGCAAAGACAGGAAATCCCTCAGTTAAGGCAAGTTTCCCTGTGAGAAGAATGGGGGTACACTTCTCTCCAAACCACTGTTTTAGAAACTTTGTTGGGTTTGGGTTTCTTTCCTTCATTTCAGGAAAGATAACACCACTTCTAAGATGCTTGTTTCCTGTTAGTAGGGCCATCTACACGGCCAAAAGAGCTGGAACGACTTCTAAGCCAAAGCCAAATGTTGCCTGAGAAGGGAGATTGTTTGCCTGGGCTAAGGCTTGAGTTCCCCCACGGATGCAACCAAAACCCCAGCAGATGCTGATGTGCTGCAGGGACATTTTCAGAAAGGGACCGTGGTGGAAGTAGTTCCAGCAGATGGCAATGGCATTTTGTCCAATGGCACACAGAACGTGGGATGGGGGAGAAAGACAGCGGGATCAGAGAGTATTTACACCTTACCACGAGAGGACCTTTATTCCCATAAGGAGGTTCTCCTTCCACCATTTCAATGCCCACAATTCCAAAAGACCATATGTCTGCTTTGGGGCCATAGGACTCAGCTTTCGCAATTTCAGGCGCCATCCACCAAGCAGTCCCGGTCACCGTTCTCCGTCTACTCTGCTCAGGGGTGAGTTGAGCAGAGAGGCCAAAATCAGCTGGGGAGAGAGCAAAAGACCGTTTTTATTTGAATCCTGTGCAATTAGGAAAGCAAGGAAAAGAATTGCCCAGTTGAAGTTGGAGAATGTGCTGCTGAATCTCCTGGACAACTGTCCCTGCTCTGTTTCCTCAGGACTTTAGCCAAGGAAATATGGCATTGGCTGCTTCAGAAATCCCCACATTTTTTACACGGCCTCCAGCAGTGTCTTTTCTTCCCCTGAAGCTTTAGACATGTAGCCCCCTCCCTCTGGAAGGGACACGCACAGAGCAATGCCACTGTGCACTGCTCGATCCTTGCCATAGGTCTGTGCACGTTGCCACCGCGTGGTCAGCTCACAACAGGCTCCCTGCACTGCCACCAGCACCATTTTGGGGGGGCTGGCACTCACTCAAAAGCAGCCCCACAGCCCACATATCCCTGGAAGGCTGCATCTGCCCAAGAATATACTGACCCAGCTTGACAGAGCCATCCGTTTTGAGGAGAATGTTGAGGCTCTTCACATCTCGGTGTATCACGTGGTTGGAATGGAGAAAATCCAGTCCTTGCAGGCACTGAGAGAGAAACCAGAAACAGGAGGGCAAAAATCAGTGATGTGATTTCATCACTCAAGAAAGGAATGAGCTCTCCAAGATTCCCTCTGCAGGGGAATGAGGAGTAATGGCAGAAGACAGTGCCATTGAGGGCAAGAGCTCGCTGCTCCAACACAGGCAGGGCAGCATCTTTCTAAAGAAAGGCATGTCAGCTTGTCAAAGAGCAACAGCAACTGCTGGTGTAGACTCTGCCCTGCAAACCAGCCAGGATGACTGCTGCTGCAATGGATGAGCTCAGAAGTACAGAGCACTCTGGCTGCACTGCTAACCTTTCCAGCTGAGGACTCAGAGAAATGAGTCTTTCTTCTTTGCTGTTCCTTTCAAACAGTGCCACCCCCACCTTTGCTTTTACAGGCAAGGAATGCAGTGCAGACAGGCCAAAGTTTAGAGAGGCAAGATGGAGAAGAGCAAATACAAGAGCCAGAGTGAGAATGCAACAGCGGGAGAGAAGAGGACAAGAACAGAGTCCAGTGAGTGCAGGGGCACTGGCAGGCAGTTCGCTTGAGATGCTCTTGCTTGCCCAGAGCATATCAGCAACACAGAAACAAAGCCTGGCTCACGGAATCGCTCCTGTCCTGAGCCCCTTTCCCAGACAATCCTGCCCAAGCCCTGGGACGCACAGATGGGATCCCTCACCTCTCGACTGATGGTTGCAACGTGGTGTTCACATATGCGAACCTCAGCGATGACATCATCCAGAGAGCCTCCATCCATGTACTCCATCACCAGCCAGAGTTCGTCGAGCACAAGGTAGCTGAAAGAAGGGAACAAGGCCATGCAGATGAACATGCATACATTGGTTTCTTTGCTTGATTCTTGTTTCCGGGTCCCTTTGTGACAAGGACAGAATTCAAGGAATAGACATGCCCTCCAGGCTGTGCATTGTTTGCAGTCTGTGCAGTCTCAAGGAGAACAGCACATCTGTGAAAAAGGTGATATTTTAAATGGCCAGGAAGCAAAAAGTACAGTTTAGTATCAGCCAAGATGAAAAGCCTGTCCCGCATGGTATTTCTGGAAAGGAACACCTAGTGTTCCTGGCGTGGCCAGCCCTGGAAAAGAGGGGCAACAATCCAAGGGAAATCCTCTCTAGCATGCTTCATCAGCATTGAAGAAACTTGAAAAAATCAATCCTGAGACAATATGGAGGCAGTGAGCTTACAGGGTATTGACTTAGTATGGGAGGGTTGATTCAGGTTTTTGGCCAATCTTCCAACTCAGTGTTTGAAAGCCAAGGAAGACACATGCAGGCAAAATACACTCTCTTCCCATCCATTGGAGATGAGTAGAGAAATAATAATTAACTGATTATTAACAGCTCTATTTTCTGCCAGTGTCCAAAGTGGGGTTTTAACCTCACATGCTTTTACTATGTAAACAAACCTTCATGGGAAGAGACCATGACCACTCACCTGTCTAAATAATCCACAACGTGGGGACTCTTATTCTTCTTCATGACCATGATTTCATTAAGCGCTTGTTGATTCCTATTCATTCCTTGAAGATTGATTTTCTTAATGGCCACCTAGAATGACACAGAAAATCAGTAACTTTAGAAGCTGGTGGAATGAGACCACAACACACATGGAGCGAGTGATTTTGCAATGACACAGGTGAGCTCTGCCAAAGTGCCTTGCGATTAGACAAAGGAGTAATTAGGAACTGACATTCCTACAGCTCATTTCTCTGCTCCTTTGGGGGCCAGTTCCAGGACACGTGGCCACTGACCACAATTTGCCTTGTCCACTTGTTAAAAATGGTGTGTCAACTCTCACCCCCCAAAGCTCTGAGCACACTCTCTGTTTCTCTGTCCATACTTCAGAGGAAGAAATGCGTGCCTTGGTACTCTGTGGATACATCTTGGGCTATAGGCAAGGCTTAGGGCTTTTAGGGACGCCTTGCAGATCTCTCCCTACGTGCAGTTCCCAAGTGCAGCACTGCAGGTGGCTAAGGAACTGCCAGGAGCATTCAGATGTATTTGCTGGCAGCCAGAAATGGGAATTCAGGACTCTGAAGCCGTAGCCCCAGAGAGCAGTGAGATGCTCCAAGGCACCACCTTTGTTGGAGCAATTGAGAGCCAGGGAGAGCGTCCTTCTCTGAAAGGAACTGCTGCCCTCCTTGCCTTCCTTCTGGCAGCTGAGCAGGACAAAGACTGTCCCAAGTGCAGCTGGCTGGCTGGCACCAGTCTGTGCTTCTTGTGCCTTTGCAGCACAGCTCTAGCCACAGCTGCAGCCACAGCTGACACGAGAGAGGAAAGCCCTGGAGAGCAGCAGAATCTGCAGGGGCTCTTGACATTTACCTGTCTTCCTGTGGCAGTGTTGATGGCTCTGCAAACCTCTCCAAAAGCCCTAGAAACAAAACAGCAGCAAAGAAAGGAGAAGCCATTTAGACCTTGGAGTGAAAGCCAGCTCAGACAGGAGATGTCTGCTGGAAATGCCTCCAACCCGCAGCATGCAGGAGGGCTCTGCCAGAAGGCAGATGATGCATGTTCCTCTTCAGTGCATGGGCACTGGGCCTGTTTCTGAAGCATTGGGGTTTAGTGCCTCAGCTCAAAATGCCAGGTGATTCTTTCATCTTGGATTTCAGTTTCTAAACTTGGCAGTTTTTATCCTGATCACACTATTTCCTTCAGCAAACTCTTGGGAAGAAATGTTCCTTGCAACAGTTATCTCCCTGCTACAAAAAGGGGTGCTTGCTGTTTCTGGCAATGAAATCCAAGTGTCTTTGACAATTCCTTCTGACCACACTTCCAATTCTGGCTGGTACTGAGAGATGGGGCAGACTAACCCCAGTGTCTGAATATGTTTGCATCTTGCCTGACTTCACCCTTGACAGATATTCCAGCAGCAAATCGTTGCCCCATGATTGTGTAGAAGCAACTGTGGTTGGACTCACCCTCTGCCAACAATTTCCTCTTCAATGTATTTCCTTCGGGGATTTTCCATGCTCGCCATTTGCCCTGAGGGAAACAAAATGCAAGATGTTCACTTGAAAGCAGAGATCCCACTATCCAAGAGATACAAAAGGCAGCCCTGCTGGGGCTGTACAGTCTGGCCTTCTGAGCCCTTTGTGGTCAGCTGGGTAACAACAACAACTGCAAGAATTGCAACAAGACAGGCAGCTCTGCAGTACAAGCAGGCCAGCACTGATTTCTACAGCCCTTTGAAGAGATGCCTTGGAAGAAAACAAAGCACAGGGAGATGCATTCCCAGGAGAGGAGGGCATCTTCTCCACCTTGCAGCACTTTACCAAAAGAATGCCTTTCCCTTTGTAAACCCAAGCAGCTCATGCTCTAACCAATCCCAAGGGGCCTTCAGCAGCAGGACCCTCACCCTTGATGAGCAGGCTGAGCTGGAAGACGCCCTTGCCCGTGGCCCACGTGAAGAACCACACTGCTTCTCCTCCCCCTGACAGCAGGGATCAGTCCCTGCCATTGCACTCGCCCTCTCAGCCCCGCACACGTGCCCACCTTCCCGCAGCGGGCAAGGGCAGCAGGGACAGCAGTGCTCCTCAGGTGCCGGCGGGACACGGACAGCTGCCCAGAGGAGATGCTGACCCTCTGTGAGCCCAGCCCAGGCCGTGCAGGAGCCGGCCCAGAGCAGAGGCTGCTGCCTCGGGGCAGCTCCGCGCTGCAGCGGCCGGCCGGCAGCGGCACTCTCCCAGCTAAGGAAGGCTCCAGCCTCGGCGCTCACACCAGCCCTCAGGGCCAGGGCAGCCACCGCCACAAAGCTGCCAAAGCCCAGGCACCAGCACTGACAAGCAATGGCAAGAAGGCACGGCCACACCCAGCCCCTTCCAAGCTGCTGCCCCCACTGAGGACACGGCAGGATTGGCTTGGAGAGCAGACACACCCAGGTGCACATCAGTGCCCTTTTGTGCCAACAGGTGATGGGAGACAGAGAGTCAGCTGGGCTCTCTTCTCAGCCCCACCAGATCTTATCTGAGGGCACAGCACCGGCAGCTGCTCTGGGCAAGAAGCAGGTTCAATGACTTGTGCTGTAGAATCACAAAGGCCTTGATGTGTTTTCCTAGAGACTGATCTGAGCAGGGCTTGGGCCAGTGGGTAGCATTCTAACAGTCATGGAAATGACTGGGAATCAGGTAGGAAAAAGTGTCATGGATCTGAGGAATATACAGCAGAGGGGCTGAAGGCTCACTCCTGAGAAATGCCCACAGCGCACTTTTATCTGATCATGTCCCAGACCTATGTCTCTTGGATGTATCTTTCTAGGAACAAAACTAGGATATGAAATACAGATTGTAATAAAAGGATCTGGTTTTTTTCATTGGGGGCACAAAAAAACCAGCTCTTGCTCTCTGTTTCTGCTGTCACCTGATGTTCTTTCCAAAGAGTCCTCACTGACAAATATATATATTCTCATTAAAAAACCAGCAGATGTAGTAGTGGTAAATAAGAACAGTCATCAAAATGACGCCACTAAGACACATGGGGCAGAAGAGCTCCTTCAAGATGGAGAAAAAACCTCTACCCAAAAAAATTCTGGAAAAAACCCCAAACTAAAACCACAACCAAAAGACAAAATGCCAAAACCAATCAATTTTCGTGAAGGTTTTTTTGCTCGGATGGCAGATGAGAAGTCAGGAGTCTAAGGAGAATTTAGGAAGCTGACTATTCTATCCAGTTTGGCCACTAGCACATAGGACTTGCCCAGATCATTTGCTAGCTCACAGCCTTCTGCTGATGCAAGGACAACCCCTGCTTCTGCCTTTAGCAGCTGGGGAAGCTCAGGCAAACCCCAGGCACGTCCAAGCTGCCCTCAGAGGCAGCGGGAACACCCAGAGCACTCTCTTGCTGCCTTGGAGCACAGCCTCTCCTGTGGGGAGCCCTAAATGCTCCTGGGACACCAAAGTGAGGAGGATCATTGGGTCCAGCTGTGCTGACACGTGCACACAATACACTGTCCCTCAGAGAAGAAAGACACAAGACATACTCAGGAGCTCCAGGGACTCATCCTCATCATCCTCCATCTCCTCTTGCTGAGCAGAAGCCGTGTCAGTGCTGGAGATGAACGAACTGCCCGGGTTCCACTGCACAACTTGGCCAGCACTAGTGCCTTCAGGTGACACTGCTGCTCCTGCAGGTTCAACAGAAGAGCCTGTGGAGATCTGAGACAACAAAGGAGTTTGTGTCAGAAAGAAAAGTGGCTGGCAGAGATTAGCCCCAGATCCCGTTTCAAATGCAAGCCCTTAGCAAGATGCTGTCAGCCACATGCAGGGCTCTGCCATGGGTTTGTTCTGATGTCCACTCCTCAAACTGGATGGCTCAAAGCCAAAGGCTGGTTTGACTGGAGTGCAAGGCCAGATTCACTGTCCATTTTCTCCAAAATGCATTTGCGTGGGTTTTCTGAAGGGTGACTGCCAAAATGACCATTCCACTTTCTCCCAAGGACGCTTTTCCCCCTCCAAGGGCTGCAGACACACTTGCAGCTCTTTGTTCAAATGTTTTACCTTCTCCCATGGAGTCCTCTTTTCTTCCGGCATCTTCTGAACATGCCCAACCGGCAGCGCTGCTGCTTGGGACAGTTTCTGTGCCTCACAGGAATCTTGGGGCTCCTTGCTGCCAGTCACTTGATGGAAATCTTTGCAGGCTGCCAGGCGAGATGTCAACACTTCCACCTCAAGTCAAAGAGAACAAAGCAGTCAGAGAGTCCAGCTTGTCCTTGTAAGCCAAGAGTCATCGACTGTGAGGAAAGGGAGAGGACCAGATTCACAAGGGATACAGACAGCTTCTTTCCAGATCCATCTGGGTCACCGTGTTCACCTGCAAGAACACCTCAAGAAACAAGGAGAGCAGGAAGAGGCCAGCAGGAATGCATTCAGATGACTGCTGGCCAAAAGGCCAAAGCACTAGTGCCACTGTGCAAGGCAGCAGCTGAGATTCAGCAGAGCAGGGAGTGTCCTTCAGAGTGCCTGTGACACACACTGGAGCAGGATGGCACTCAGAGGCATCACCCCACCCCCCTGCTGCTCTGCAGGGGAAAGGCAAGAAGGGCAGAAAGCGCCAGGTTGGTGACTGCAGTGGCTATTGCTCATTCACTCACTTGTTTCTGTAGAGCCTCTCGCTTCTCAAGGAGGAGACAAATTTTCGCTCGGTCTTCTGCTAGAATCTCCATTTCTTCCTCCAGCCTCTTCTCCCGTGCCTTGATCCTAGCCCGAGTTTTCTGCAGCTCTGCCTCCAGCTTGTCTCCAAAGTTCCGTAAAGAACAGGAGACAGAACCTTCCAGCAGGGGAGTGGCTACTACTCCTCCGCTTACATGGTTTTGTTGATTGCCCCTCTCCTGATGGAGTTTCCATTGATCCTCAGTTCTTCTGATGTCTTCCCTGCTCTTCCTCCTCGCTGCCATCGTGTCACTCGGAGGTTTGGGCGGCTCTGCTTGTGCCTTTGCCTCCACGTTCTGTACACACAAATGCAGAGCAAGTGACTGGGAGATGCCATCAGGCTCAGCTTTTTCCTTTTTCAGCGTACAAATCATATTCATTCAGCCACTTCTTTCTGCTTCCCTGCCCACCTCTGCTTCCATTGTAACCCTCCTGTCCCAGTGCTGATCTCTGCAGATGACAAGGCTCTGTGTTCTCAGATCAAGACTTTTGGTGCCTGTGGGTACTTGGCACGTCTGTGGAGAGGGACAGGTGTCCCCAGGCCACAGCGTCCCCTACGTATCCACCAAGGCTGAGCACAGTGCCTTTGACATGCTCCCTCCTCTGCAGACAGGGAACCTTCCTGCTCCAGGCTGGCCCCTATCAGAATCCCAGCAAGCTGGGGCCTAAACACGGCAGCTCAAAGCCCATTTTCCAGCTGTCACTGGCTGAGGGGAATGGCTAGGTCTGGCAGGACTGCAGCACTTAGCATCCTCAGCCACCAAAAAAGAGCTAGCTGCTCAGAAACTTGCAGCTCTGCCTCGCACTAAAGACAGCACCCTCCAGAAGTGGCACTTACTGGCTGGGAAAGTTCCGGCTGTGGTGTGACCACAGCTGGAGCCTTGTGGTCATTTGGCTCCTCTTCGGCTTCTTGTCCAGGAGCAGAGGAAGCCGGAGGGGAGTCTGTTCTTCCTTCTGGGATCTGTGGACAGACAGGAGTGTGAGACACAGGCTCATTTAGAACCTTCTTTTTCTTCAGCTCTAGAACCAGCTCTACTAAGCACAAATCATCAGCTTGGAGAGCAATGGTATTTTAAGTCCCTCAGACTAAATTCTAATGGGTTGATTCAACTGGACACTGCAAATTGCTCCAAATTACATATTCCCCCCTGACTACTATCAGGAAGCACATTCTCTCTGCAAAACTGATCTTTTAGTTCTTTTAAAGCTCTGGAATGGAAAATTAGGAAATAGGCAGTGATGCCTTTGCTCTTTCTGCTGCAGACATGGAAATGGATTTCCTTGCAGCCTACTCAGCTGGCCCTCTACACTCTACTGCCACAGGCCAAGCTCACAGCTTGCTGCACAATTCTTAAACACCAGGAACATCAAATGTTCTTTCCTTACTCACCTTGGGATCAGCACCTCTGAATACCCGGCTCAGGTGACCTGCAGTAGGCAAGGGAAAATGAAGCAGATGCTTTGAGAAAACTGGAGACAACCACAGCATTTTTAGAAGACCTTCCAAGAAGGCCTCCCAGTCTACATTTTCAAAGTTGTCCTGCTTGACCCAGCAATGGAGGAATTGGCAAACTCTGCTGCCACAGACTCTCCCACGGAGGGAACGCAACCCCTGCAGGCTCCCTTGCAAATGCTGCCCACACGGCCGTGGCTACAGACACCCCCTTTTGAGCTGAACATGTTGACAGGAGCTTTACCCAAGCAGCATCCCAATGGCCTTTCTGTTTCCAAATCAATTCAGTCACTAAGAAAGAGCAGGAAGACCAAAAACCAGGTTAGGTGACACCCAGGGAAAACCTCTACTTACCTGCCAGGTGAGTCAGGAAATAGCAGGAATAAGTAACTCCATAAACAGTGAAAACTGCAGCGGCGAGTTGCCCAATCATTGTGGCAACTGCTGTGCAAGTTTGCAGAGTGCGCTCTAACGCTAGCTAAAAGGAGTCTCCTGTCAGTCAGCAGCTGCCCACTGACAAAAGCCTCAAGCACAGGACCAAGTTCCTGCACTGAGCAAGGCCAAGAGCTGCTCTGACACCCCTGAGGCCTTCCGTGCACCAAGGCAACCTTGTGATGTCACCACGACCACGTGACAACCGTGCCCTGACATCACAAAGCAAACGCTCTGCCTTGATCTGTGAGTTGATACAGATGGAGAGACTGATGTTCGTGTAGGCCTAGGCTGCATTTTTACCTTTTCCCCACCTCAGCTGCCTGTTTCAGCTCTTGTTTCTCCCCCTGTGCCCCCTGTGTCCCCTGTTGCTGTGCTGGGTCCGAGCTGGCGGCCGGGCCGGGCGGAGCAGCAGTTCCAGCCCCGGCTGTCCCTGGAGCGCTGGGAGCTGCCGGTGGCCCCAGGCACTGTCCCCTGAGGAGCTGCTGAAGGACGGGGAGACACAGGGGGCTGAGGGGGCCGAGGAGGCGCTGACGCTGCAGGGACGGTGACCTTGAGCTGCTGGGGGACTGAGGGCTGTGGGGGAGCAGAGGGCCATGGTGGCACTGAGGTGACAGGGAAGGGGCGCAGGCTGAGGGGGGTCTAAGGGGCCGGGATGGGTCAGAAGGGATTGAGTGGGGTGAGAGCACTGGCAGGGGCTGAAGAAACCCAAGGGGGCCGGGGGTTTGCCGAGGGGACGGTGGGGCTGAGGGGATGGAGGGGGCCAGCAGGGAGCACAGAGGGCTGCGGGCCTGCAGCTCTGCCAGGCCTTGGAACCAATTCCAGAGGCTCCACTTTTGCCACGGCTGCCCTGCAGACCTTGAGGACAGGCAGAGAGTGACAGGAGGCAGCAGGGAGAAGCTGAAGGCCACCAGCTCCAGCAGGGACCAGGGAGCTGCTGCTGCCAGCCCAGAGCCCGGCTGAGGCCGCAGGGCCGGTGAGGCAGCTGGGGGTGAGGGTGGCCTGGGCTTTGGCCGTGGGCTTTGGCCAAATTTTTTCTTTCTCACCCTCCTGGGGAAGCGCTGAGATTTTCCCTTCCCAGACTGAAGGGCAGGTGCTGCCAAGGGAAACATCTGGATTCTTACTCAGTGTTCCCTTTGCTTTCGCACATGTGCCATCTGCTGTCCTTGTCCAGGGGTGCTGCTCTGCAGGGGAGGAAGCAAGAACAGAGTGAAAGGCTTTGAAGATGGGGCGGCGGGAATCCCTCTGCTTAGATTTCTGTTTAAAGATATATGGACTGTAGCATAGAGAGGAATAATTTCATGGATATTTAGATATGCGGGTTGCTTATTGTATAGGAATATTTCTCTATGTATCTTGGTATATTTATAAATGTATGCTACCTATATATGTGTCTGTATATATGCATACATCTTTGTAATAACATATGTGTATATGGATGTAAGTATATGTATATGTAAGTATGCTGTTCGATGTGTGTTTTAATTCTATTTCCTATGAATACAGTTGTGTAGGTATTTCTATTTATGCAGTTGGAGTTATATGGCTCTTTAATTAGGTGTATTGGTATTCCTAGAAGTAAATATATCCAGTTTTCTATTTACATCTGTGTATTGACTTCTGTATTTTGAGGTGGGTGTATCTGGGTGTATCTTTCTATTTAAACATGTATGGAGATGTATAGTTGTGTCATTGTATCGATTGAGATCTTTGTAGACGACTGTTTAGATAGAAATACTGATATTTTTGTATTCCTAGATGGGCTTTAGGCTTGCAGTAATATCTAATAAATTAAGTTGCTAAACACCTAATTGATCTTTGTGTCTAGTGAGTTGTTGTAGATGTTGGCAATAAATTAAGGTTTTCTTAACTGAAGTGGATATTTCTATATTTTTTATATAGCATTGTTGTAAAAATTTAAAAAATCCCTTTTTTAACTTAAATTGAGATATATAGTTAAATTAAATACATAGTTGTATAGTGTCAGCGTCGGTGAAGCAATTTGTAATAAATGACATTTTTCATGTGAAATCACTTCTGGTGTATTTGTCGATCAGCAGCGCAGCTGTAGGAATCTGCAAGAAAATACAATTGTCAACTGCGATGGGTGTTTTGTGATTTGTGCTGTCCAGAGCAATGAGCAGTTGTAAATACTGGAGGATTTTGGCCATAGAAATCTCCATCCATGCCCAGCACATGCCCCACTTGCACTCAGGCTGGCCAAGAAAAGCACAGATTTGGGATGGCAGCAGAGCCACACGTTGGCTGAGAACTCGCTGCAAAGGCAGCTGAGAAAACTCCGGGATTCCACGGAGCATCCAGCTCCAACCAGAGCCACCCAGAGAGAAGAAATCCACTCGCCATGCCATGGGCAGCTCTTCAGGAAGCGCTCCAAGTGTCCCTCTGAAGGTCATCCTGGAGCCCAGGAGCCAACAGGGATCCTGAGCCAGCTCCGCTGCCTTTGGCAGCACTTTGCAAGTGAGCTGCAGCAAGGGGGAGGCCGCAGGGACTGTGAGTGCTGCAGGCTGGGGATGAAGGAAGGGCCATGGACACTTGGGCTGACATGCTCAGAAATCCACAAGGATGGTGAAGAACTGGGAAGCAACAAGTTCTCACAGCCACAACAGTGATGGAAGCCCTTGGTGTGAAGTTCCCTGGGGGAACTCCCAGGGGAGTTGCTGCTCGGATCAGCAGCAGCAGAAACCAGCAGGATCTGCTCCTTTTCCTGGCTCTGTGTGCAGGGCACAGGCTGTGATGGCCCTTGCCCCACAAAGCCCTTGCCCATGGAGGCTGCAGGCTCAAAGCAATCCCATTGCAGAGAGAGGCTTTGCAGTTGAAGTCCACTGCCCTTGTGTTTCGGGCTGGAATGGCTCTCATGCCAAAGCACAGCAGGTAACCAGGGCTTTGGGAGGCAGAGACTTTAGAGGGAAAGAGAGGTCAGGCACTCACATGCCTGAAACTCCTTCAGCTCTCTTCTTTTGTAGAATGAGAAAGAAGCAAGCTGGGGAGAGGCACATGCAGTCCTTTGAAAAAACACAGTGTCTAACAAGTCCTGTGGCAGAAGAAAAATGGGTAACAACCTTGCCTTGTTTTCATAGCCTGCATCTTCTGCAGAGGAGACAATGGGATGGGCAGGAGGAAGGGGAGGGGAGGAATGACTGTGCTAACCCAGTCTGCCTTGCTGTGTCCTGCTATACTTTGTAGCAGTGAACATTAGAGGTAATGCCAAATTCCTATTTAGCACCATGACACGCTGCTGCTTCATTGCAAAACTGCCTCAGTGTTGTTATAAATACATACTAAGTGTTTGGCTTTTTACAAATATGAAAATGAATCTTAGATGTGTTATGGTAGAAAGTTATGCGATAGTAATATACCCTCTTGTAGTAGTGGGATAAACACAGTTTTTAGGCTATAGCAGATGCTTTTTGTAACTAGCTCAAAAAATAAAAATAAAAGAACCAAAACTAAAAAACAAACAAACAAACAAAACAAATGGGAGAAGCAATTAAGAAATTCCTCACAGCATCTCATGTGGATAGACATAACAGCAAGGACACCTAGGACTCCAACAAGAAGAATTTATTGCCTTGGTTATCAAGAGATTTGCGACTTTGTGGAGCCACAAAAACTTTATGTGCAGGAAAGAATGGTGGGGGAGAAAAGTTGCAATTAAGCAGAAACACCTAAAGTCAAAAGGAATGTTTAAATCGCAGATGAAATGTATGAATATGCCATACCTATGGTATTTAAAGGTCCTTTGTTGGCAAGCCGTGCCTTGAGTGGAAACACCAGGCACCCAGATGTCTGTCATTTTGCTTTTCTTATGCCTCTTCTTGTCTTATTGTTTATTATTAAACTTTTAAAATTTTAACAAAAAATGAACTGTGTTTTTCACAGAGAAAGTCAGCTGAATTTCTTGTTAGTTACATTAGATGTGGTGAGAAACAGTGACAGTGATTCAAACAGGTTTTCTAACCTCATCATCCAAAGGGAATTTAGTGTTCCCTTTTCTTCATTGTATGCACAACAGTTTGGAGTTGTTCTGGATTCTTCAAGGGGGTATCCACAACCGACCAAAAAAGAAAAGGGGGATTATTGCATTCATTCTCTTTCAACACCTATTTGCACTAAGCTGTAGCTTCAGCTTAGTAAGGAAAAGGAGAGATTGTCTTTAGTCATGCAGTGTGGAATCAATGGTGTAGAACAGCAACCATCCCAGCTGTAAGAACAGCGTGTTCTTGCTCTTAACAGGACATTGTGGATAAAAAAGCACCACAATGCTCATGATTCACGTCTTAGGTAAAACCAGAATGGTTCATGGTGTCAAACTAGCAGGTGATAGAAATAACAAATGTCCCTGGGCTGGGGCAGAAGCAGAAGTTTCCCTCTCTTCCCCCATTTCCTGAGGTACTTGAGAGCTACATACTTCCCAGAGTGCCCAATACCCAAAATTCCTCCTTAACATACAACCCCCTTTAAACTTTGAATTTTTATGGAATTTATGGGGTTTCCCCAATGTTTCTTTCATCTTTCAACATCCATTTTCATTTATCAGCAAACCCACCGTTTGTTTGTGAAGGCAAACATCTTCTTTTCCATTCATCAATCAGTGGGATCCTTCCCATTGTTTCTTTTCTCTCTCAGTGCTGGTTTCATCCAGCAGCAGACCCAGAGTTTGTTTGTAAAGACAAACCTGTCATTCCTCCCAGAAGTGTCAATGTAAAGATAAATGTCAATCTTTAGAAAGCTGATGAGTTATTTTCTGATTGGGACAGAGTGTGAATAGTAGAAAAATTCATTTTTTTCTTTGTGACATCTGAGACTGACCAAGCCAACAATTATGAGGGAGAGGTCGTCACCCTACATAAAAGCTGCTGGATTTCTAGTTTCTCTATCAAAATAAAACCAGCCAAAACCCATGCTACCAAACACAATAAAAAGGCCCACAAACAAATTGATCAAATAAGATAATTAGCAAAACTTTAAACAAGCAAACAAAAAGTTTTAATATCTATTGAATATGTAAAACAGCAATCCTTAAAAACACAGCCATTGAAAAGAGAAGGGTGTGTGCTTTCCGGTGAAGCACCCCAGCTGAAACGTTTGCTCTTATGTCTCCTAATTGTCTGTCTTTAATTTTTATTCAACTCAGAAACATTTGAAAAGAGAGTGGAGCTCGTTTTTCACACAGTGGAAATGAATTCCCTCCTGTCCTGGCAGTCCCTGATGAACACTCCCACTCCGGTTTCCCTGTAGATCCTTCAAACACTGCAAGTTTTCTCTTCTCCAAAGTCATTTTGTTCTTGAGTTCTTTGCTCCAAAAGGTTCTTGCCATATTATTCAAACCCTTGAAAAAGCTATTTTTTTTGAACTGTGAAAAGCTCCAGTCTGCTATCAAATTTCATCACCTTACACCAAAAACTACCTGAATCCTGTGTGCACATCAATTGCTTTCTGATTAAAAGATGTTCTTCTTCAATAAAATGTGCTTTTAACGAGGCAAAACCACGTTAAAAAACTTCTGGATTGAAGCCAGAGGATTTATTTACCTCTTCAAGGTGTAGAAAGCAAAGGGCTGAGTTTTACCTGAGATGTTGAACAACACGTTCACTTTCCAGCGACTCTGGCATGAATTTGAGAAGGAACCACAGAAGAAAAAAAAAAAAAAGTCAAAACAACTTCTCACAACACACAGGTATCATGTTGGGAATCAGCTGCAAACTCCTCTTGGACATAAAACGCTTCATTTCCCTTGATCTGTGTCTTTTCAGAGATGTGTCAGAAGAGAACTGTGTTATTAAATGGATCACGTTCAACTGCTCTGAAGTGGTTTTGATTCCTGGAAACCCGAGCATCTCCGTTTGCTACAGCTGCTGTGAAAAACACAGGCTCGAATGACAGGGCTTGGTTAGGAAAGGAGTTGTGCAACAAATTGGGAAGTTTCAGGGACCAGCTCAAGGATTTCAGTGACAAACTCGAGGGGTTTTGTACAAAACTCGAGGGTTTCTGTGACAAAGTTGAGGATTGCAGTGACAAACTCGAGGATTTCTATTGCGAACTCCAAGATTTCTATGACAAACTCGAGGATTTTTATGACAAACTCCAGGATCTCTATGACAAACTCGAGAATTTCTAGGACAAACTCGAGGATTTTTGGTAAGAAACTCGAGGATTTCTGTGACAAACCCCAAGGTTTCAGTGCCACTTGAGGGAGCTCAAAGATAATTGACCTCGCAGAGCCACCTGGAGTTTCCTAATTCCAGGGAAACAATTTCTATCCACAGATAAAACGCATCACTTTGGAAAGCTAAAGCTAAACCGAGCCTGGGGTTGTCTTTTTCTTGTTCTGTGTAACACCAGGCTCTTTATCCTAGGAAGAAATCTCAGCCACGTATCCGGAATATTTACCAGGAGAAAAGGACGGTTTTCCATTTGCTAATTCCCAAGATTTGCCTTTCTCCCCTGTCACCTTCACCTTGGCTGTGACCTTGCTGTGCCCGTGATGTTCCTGTGAGTTCAGGCACATGCATTGCAGGGGAGTGTTTATGTGCCAAATAAATACAGTGGATCGCTCTTAAACTCAGCTTTAGGATGTTTTTATTACAGATGGAGTTGCTGCCTCTCTGTAAATCAGAGCACTTAAAGTGCCATATGACCCCACAAAGGCTGTGTTTAGCAGCAGCAAATGCAGGAAAAGCTGTGTACAGGACTTTAGAGGGGCCATAAAATCCTGCCCTCCTTGCAGTGCAGGTGCAGGCAGCACGGAGGGCAGTAAAAACTCCCAGGAGACAAGGATGAGTCTCGGGGTTCAGCTCCTCAGAGTTATTGTCCAGCCCGGCCTTGGACACTGCCAGGGATGGACACCCCAGGATGGACACCCCGTGCCAGGACCAAGGCTGGTGCACATCAGGCACCCAAACAAGCCCCAGCAGCTGCAGCCTCGGCGGGTTTAATCCCAACCATCCAACATTCCCGAGCCGGCAGCACGGCAGTGCTGACCTCTAGTGAGAGGTCCCTGGAAAAGGGAGGATTTCTTGGGATAAAATTCCCTTCCCAAAGCCTCCAAAAGCAACACCAGAACCCACAACAACCAAAAAGCACGGATGACAGTGTCCAACGAAAGGTTTTCTTTAAAAACCACCCCAAATTCACAAGGAAAGCGTCCAATCAAAGCCTCAGGGCTGGTACCGAGGAGCCCAGAAAGGACCAGGACAGCTCAGGGGGACAGGGAGCTCCCAAACTGCTCCGTTGGGTCCCCTCATTGTCCTCCAGAATCCAGAACTTTCACCCAAAATGTCCCTCGGGAAGATGAGAATTTTCCAGGCACGTCAAAAAAATCTCCACTGCACAAAAATCTCTTTTAAAACCAAGCTTTGAGATTGGGAGTTCTGCTTAGATTGAAACAATGAAATTCAGGATATTCTACATCAAATGCAGCTTTTTGATTCTAACGGACTCCTCTCCCTGCAGCCAAACAAACGTCAAAGGCTCCTGAGCTTTTTGTGGCACACCAGGATTCCCTGGAGCCATCCCAGGAACATTTCCTGGAGTATCCCAGGAATATTCCCCATTCCTGGGGCTCCACAAACCTCCTGCCCCTTTACAGCAAGCTCAGCTCGGGTCAGAGATAATTGATCCAATTACCTCCAGGAGGAATTAAAGCAAAGCAAAGCGCACTCTGTAGGAGCCCTGGGAAGTCCCTGTTCAGCAAGGAACTTCCCACCGAAATGATGGGAAAAGGATGAGTTCCAGCATGGAATTCAAGGCTTTTCCCTCCGGAAGCAAAATCCAGTCCTTGCATTAACTCTTTTTATTGGTTTTCAGTCACTAAGTCTTAAAAAATAAATCGGTTTTCACATTGTTCAGGCTTGGAGAGGTTATTGCTGTTCCTGAGCTGGGATAAATTCCTGAGGCTGAGCACTTTTTGTACTTCTGGAACTGGAGATTCTTCTGCAATATTCCCTGGGGAGCTTCTCCTCACCTTTTCCTCCCCGAGGGTTTTTTTTTTTTTGTGTTTGTTTGCTTTGTAATACACACTAGTAAAGAACTACTATTCCTATTTCCCAAATCTTTGCCTAAGAGCCTCTGATTGTAAATTTATAATTGAAAAAAGAAAAAAAAAAGGGGTTGAGGGGGGGTTTACACTCTCCATCCTAAAGGAAACTGCAGTTGTTGTTGGTTTTTTTTTTTTTATTACCTGGCAGATACCTGTCTTCCCAAACCAAGACAGATTTTGGTACCCAATGTGGGGCTTGAGGGCACTGAGAAAAAGGAAGAGAAATAGCGGTTCTTAACTAACCTAGTACTTTCTTTTGTGTGCGTTGGATATAAAAACCTCATTAAGCAGCATCATGTGGTCTAACTTACCCTAGTTTGGATCGCATGTGATTGTGGCTGTATTCCTTCCATTTGCAGGCCCTTATCTAAACATGGGCCCTATAACTAAGGCTACTGTGACTGTCATCCAGTTTATTTTATAGCTTAATAAAGTGAAGAACTCATGGATTTTTAATTTCCTCTGGAAGGCAGGCACATGGATTCAGGGCTATCGTACACTAACTGTGTGTTTTTGGAGTTACTTTAACAATAGTACCTACTGTGAGGAAATGACACCGAGAGAGTTTTTTTCCCAACCCTTTACCCATCTCTTTGGGTCTGCCCCACCAGTTTTTGAAGAGTTTAAATCCTCTTTGAATGCTAATGATATCATACAATGGCTGGTGCTGCTAATATGCGTATTCTGTTTAGCATTCAGAGATAAGAAAAGATTGACCTAGATAACCACCCTGATACCTACCTCACAGAATAGGGATGATACCCCAGAGCCTGACTCTGCCCCACAGCCTGCCTCAGAAAGGACCCACCCGGATTGGGTTGAAGTTCTGGTAAAAGAGATGGGCCAGATGCTGAGGGAGTACATTTCCCCAGCTCATGAAAAACTCTCCCCCTGCCCCGAGAAGGCGGAGACTGATGGTGCAGCAGTGGAACCCACAGACGTTACAACTGTCCAAGTTCCAGCTGAACCACAAGGGCAGTCACAGCCAGCAGCAGTCGCCCCTGTGGAAACAAGGAAGTGTAAAGTGAAATCGTCAGATTCTGGTATTAAGGATAAGAAAGGAGGGTCCTCACAATCCACAGAAGAGCCACAGGTTGAGATCATCACTGAGTCCCTGACGTATGAAAGTCTACGTAATCTGCAAAAAGATATTGTACGACGAGGACGTGAGACTTATACAGCCTGGCTACTTCGAGTCTGGGACCTTATGGGTACAGGTGTGCAACTGGATAGTGCTGAAGCAAGGAATTTGGGACCCTTGACCCAGGACTCAGGTATAAATCAGGTATTTGTTAGAGAACAAAAGCCCCTTTCCCTTTGGAAACGACTTCTAATAAGTGTGAGAGAGAGATTTGTCCACAGAGACAAAATGCAAGAGCACAACCATAAAATGCGATGGAAGACCCTTGAAGAAGAAATCCAACAGTTGAGAGAAGTGGCAGTGTTAGAAGTACTTTTTAAAAAGACCAGACAGCATGATAATAACCCCGACAAGATTAGATGTACAGGGCACATGTAGAATCTAGCAACTCATGGACCATCTCAATACGCCACATTCATCGCAACAATTAATGCCGAGGATAACCGAAAGACAGTAGGTTCTGTTGCCAACAAGCCCGGAAATTATGAAAGTATGATCAGTGGCCCAATGCAGGCTCATGTCTCTGCAGTGATGAAAGAACTCGAAGAAGAGATGAAAAAAATAAGAGAGGAGATGAGAAGAAACAGTTCCCATGTAGCACCGGTGCGAGTCACAAGCCCCAAAATTAGAGCCCAACATTCCCCAGCGAGAGAGAGAGGGCACACCCCTCGAGCTGACCTGTGGTTTTATTTGCGAGACCACGAGGAGGACATGGGAGCATGGCATCGGAAACCTACTTCTGTCCTGGCAGCACGGGTACGTGAGCTCAAAGAGAGAAACACCAACAGAGAGAGTTCCACTAGAATGAAAGTAGCCTCAGCCTCCCATGAGCAAGCTGCCAAGTATTACGGAAGTGAGAATGCTGTGTCAGATTCCCTCGAAGGAACCTCTACCATGTATGTCCAAGAAGAGAATAATAACCAGTGCTAAAGGAGCCTTGCCTCTAGCCAGGAAGAGGCACGAGAAAATCGAGTTTTTTGGACTGTGTAAATTCGGTTGCCTAGCACATCAGAACCACAAAAATATGAAACTTTAGTAAATACTAGGTCGCAGTGTATTCTAATGCCATCGGGACATTTGAGGGCAGAACCGATTTCCATTGCCGAGGTGACGAGAGGATCACAAAAACTGACTCTGATTGAAGCCAAAGTGAGCCTGACCAGGAAAAAGTGTCAGAAACTTCTGATTGTGACCGGCCCAGAGGCTCCGTGTATTCTGGGCATAGACTTCCTCAAGAATGGATAATTATAAAGACCATAAAAGACTCAGATAAGCTTTTGGAATAGCTGCTGTGGAGACAGAGAACATTAAGCAGTTGAACACCTTGCCGAGACTATCAGAGAACCCATCTGCAGTGGGACTCCTGAAGGTAAAAGAACAACAAGTACTTGTTGCCACCTCGACGGTGCACCATCAGCAGTATCAGACAAATCAAAACGCCGTGATCCCCATCCACAAAATGATCCGTGAGCTGGAGAGCCAAGAGGTGGTCAGCAAAACCCACTCACCCTTCAACAGCTCAATCTGGCCTGTGCGCAAGTCTGATGGAGAATGGAGACTGACTGTGGACTATCGTACATTGAATGAAGTGACTCCACCGCTGAGCGCTGCTGTGCCGGACATGCTGGAACTTCAGTACGAGCTGGAGTCCAAGGCAGCGAGGTGGTATGCCACTATTGACATCGCCAATGCATTTTTCTCCATTCCTCTGGCTGCAGAATGCAGGCCTCAGTTTGCTTTCACCTGGAGGGGCGTGCAGTACACCTGGAACCGGCTGCCCCAGGGGTGGAAACACAGCCCCACCATCTGCCATGGGCTGATCCAGGCTGCACTGGAGAAGGGTGAGGCTCCGGAACATCTACAGTACATCGGTGACATCATTGTGTGGGGAAAGACTGCAGCTGAAGTGTTCGAGAAAGGAGAGAGGATCATCCAGATTCTGCTAAAAGCCGGGTTTGCCATCAAAAAAAGCAAAGTCAAAGAACCTGCCAGACAGATCCAGTCCCTAGGAGTAAAGTGGCAAGATGGACGGCGGCAGATCCCCACTGAGGTCGTTGATAAGATCACAGCAATGTCCCCACCGACCAGCAAATAGGAAACACAAGCTTTCCTAAGAGCCATAAGTTTTTAGAAGATGCACATTCCTGAGTACAGTCAGATCGTGAGCCCTCTCTACCTGGTTACCCACAAAAAAAACCAATTTCCACTAAGGCCCTGAACAGCAACACGCCTTTGCCCAGATCAAGCAAAAGATTGCTCATGTAGTAGCCCTTGGCCCAGTCAGAAGAAGACCAGATGTGAAAAATGTGCTTTACTCTGCAGCCGGAAACAACAGTTTGTCCTGGAGCCTTTAGCAAAAAGTGCCTAAAAGACCCGAGGCCGACCACTGAGATTCTGAAGTCGAAGTTACAGAGGATCTGAAGCCAACTACACTCCCACAAAGAAAGAGATCTTGGCCGCCTATGAAAGAGTTCAAGCTGCCTTAAAAGTGATTGACACAAAAGCACAACTCCTCTTGGCACCCCGACTACCAGTGCTGGGGTGGATGTTTAAAAGAAAGGCTCCCTCCACCCACCATGCCACCGACGCCACATAAAGCAAATGGATTGCCCTCATCACACAGCGTGCCCGTATTAGAAACCCAAATCGCCCTAGGATTATAGAGATAATTACAAACTAGCCAGAAAAAGAAAACTTTAGTCTCACGGATGAAGAAAAGCAAGAACAAGTGACACGGGCTGAAGAAGCTCCTCCGTACAACCAACTGCCGGCAAAAGAAACACACTACGCTCTTTTCACTGACGGTTCCTGTCGCATTGTAAGAATGAACCGTAAGTAAAAAGCAGCCATATAGAGCCCCACATGACAAGTTGCAGAAGCCACTGAAGGAGAAAAGAAATCAAGTCAACTTGCTGAACTCCAAGCTGTTCAATTATCCCTTAACATCGCTGAAAAAAAAAAAGTAGCCAAAGCTCTACCTCTACACTGATTCGTAAATAGTAGCCAATGCTCTGTGGGGCTGGCTGGAAAAGTAGAAAAAGGCCAACTGGCAGCGTCAGAAAAAACCAATCTGAGCTGCTGATGAATAGAAAGACGTTGCCACTCGTGTAGAGAAGCTGCCTGTGAAAGTCCGCCATGTAGATGCCCATGTTCCCAAGAGTCGGGCTAATGAGGAACACCAAAACAACAAGCAGGTAGATCAAGCTGCCAAAATACAAGTGTCAAAGATAGATTTAGATTAGCAACACAAAAGAAAGTTGTTCCTAGCTCGACGGGCCCATGATGCCTCGGGTCATCAGGGCAGAGATGCCACCTATAAGTGGGCCCGAAACCGAGGGGTGGATTTAACCATGGACAGTATTTCTCAGGTTATCCATGACTGTGAGACATGTGCTGCAATCAAGCAAGCCAAGCCAGTGAAGCCCTTATGGTGTGGTAAACGGTAGTCCAAATATAAATATAAAGAAGCCTGGCAAATTGACTACATCACCCTTCCCCAAACCCGCCAGGGCAAGCGCTATGTGCTAACCATAGTGAAAGCCACCACTAGATAGTTAAAGACCTACCCTGTGCCTCATGCTACTGCCCAGAACACCATCCTGGGCCTGGAAAAACAAGTCCTGTAGAGACATGGCACCCCTGAGAGAATCGAGTCGGACAATGAGACCCATTTCAAGAATAGTCTTATAAGCACCTGGGCTAGAAAACATAGCATCAAGTAAGTGTACCATATTCCTTATCGTGTACCAGCGGCCAGAAAAGTTGAAGAGTGCAATGGCCTGCTTAAAACTACCTTGAAGGCACTGGGTAGGAGAGCCTTCAAGAATTGAGATATTAATTTAGCAAAAGCCACCTGGTTGGTGAACACTCGAGGTTCCACCAACCGAGCAGGTCCTGCCCAATCTGAGCCCTTGCAAACGACAAAAAAAAATAAAGTTCCAGTAGTACACATGAGAAGTATGCTGAGAAAAACTGTTTGGATTAATCCTGCCTCCAGCAAAGACAATCCCATCTGTGAGGTTGTCTTCGCTCAGGGACCAGGTTGCACCTAGTGAGTGATGCAAAAAGATAGAGAGACCCAATGTATACCTCAAATGGACCTTGTTTTGAAGTGAACTACCCATGACAATGTAACTGTATCCATATTTGCATACATATTTATATATATGTATTTTAACAGTTAAAACTCAATGTAATATGTTCGTATGGAAAAAAAATTCGGGATGGATAATGTTGGGGGTTAGGTTTGTTCCTTCTTTCTCTAAAGAATTTTTTCCCCATAAGTTACCAAAGAAACCAAGCGTTGGATACTTAAGAGTACTTAACCAAAACAAAGAGGTGGACAAAGGTGGAAGAAGGAGAAAATGCAAGTAAAAGACAAAGCTTGAGACAGCTGCCAGCTCTTCTTTTTCCGGCGTTCAGGGAGGGAGAGAACGGCTGTTGCTGGCTGGAGGAGTTTCACTGTGGCCAAAGGGATCCAGTCCTGGGAAATCTACTATCACCGGTTCGGCCTGAATCCTGAGTTTTCCCTGCCACCTGCGGGAGCTGGTCCAGACACGGCCTCGCCTTCGGCTTCTTCGGCGCTGCTCCTCTTGCTACAGCGTGACCCTGCACCCCCTGCGCTGCCGGGACATCCTGCCCCTGCCTGCCGGGACACCCTGCCATCCCAGCTACCAGCCCGGGACTTTTCCACTGTTTCAGCTTGGTGCTCTGAGGATCCTGCAGGGACACCGAAACCAAACTGCCCTGGGTTTTGTGAAACAAAGCCCTCAAGGTTCTTGGTAGTGTTTTCGTTTGTCATTAATGCTGTAGTTGTTTGGTGGGGGTTTTTTTGTGTTTGCTTGCTTTGTAATACATACTAGTAAAGAACTGCTATTCCTATTTCCCAAATCTTTGCCTAAGAGCCTCTGATTTTAAATTTATAATTGAAAAAGAAAAAAAAGGGGTGAAGGGGGGGTTTACACTCTCCATCCCAAAGGAAACTGCAGTTGTTGGTTTTTTTTATTACCTAGCAAATACCTGTCTTCCCAAACCAAGACAGACTGTGAGATTTTTTTTTCCCGGGTTCATTTCCTGCTTTGGGAAGCACTGCCTTTTTAACAATATTTGCAAAAGAGGTTCAGGGATACACTGAAACACACTCTAAAATACTACAGAGATAAGCAGGGATCCACCATCCCTGTGCCCTGGATTCCTGTCCCTCATTCCCACTCCTGGAAATGCTTTTGATAACAATAAAACATGTTGAACTCTTTTTTGTACTCGCTGACACCACTGCTAAATCCCAATAAGAAATAAAAGATTTGCAGCTTGCTTGGATTTACATCCAAAAGAAACAAAAGGCACAAGACTGGGAAAGGGTGAAAAGTCCTCCACAAAAGCAGTCATGCTTTGCAATGTCCAAATGAAGGAAGACACACAAATATTTTCGGGAAGACCGAATGTAGAATGGAAACACTTGGAGATGGGCAAAAATAACAGAAAAGTGAGCAACCTGAAACTCCTGGCATGCCCAGAGACCTCCTGACACCACGCCAGCTTTAAAACAGAGCTACTGCTGCTCACAGAATAACCATTCGAGGGAGGCTATTTGGAATTATTTCACATAATTTCAGTTCCCAAAGGGGCTATAAAGCACTATTGGTAGTCATCTGTACTACAGTCATTGATCTTAACTTTAATTATTATTAATGCAAAAATATTTATGAACCAAAGCTATTCCCTTCCATTTCTCTTTCCCTTTCAAAGCTGCTAAGAGCTGGATAACTAAGCGAAGGAGTGCCCTCTGGGAAGTCAGCGGTGATTGCCTCATCCTCAAACGGGAAATTGGAAATTCAGAGTAGGGCAAGAAGTTTAACTCCAGCTATTGAACAGCTGCCATAAAAGAAAGAGTTAAGTAAACAAGGCACTTGTGTGGAGAAGAGGCAGCTGAAGAAAAGGCAAAAACCAGACAGCTGTGAATGCAGGCACTGGACAGAAAGCAATGATTCTTTTTTAGAAGAATATGGAAACATCAAACTAAACCAGCAGAATGAAGACCAGGATTCCTCGCAATGTGCAATGGGGACACTTTTGGACAATCCTATGTCCCAGGTGCACAGTTAGGGACTCTTCCAGAGCCAAAAGACTAGACTGGAAATCTCCTTAACTGGATTTAGCACACGCCTGCAGCTTCATTGTGTTCAGAGGAACACTCACCGTAAAGGTAAAATCCCCAGGAAGCCACACACAGCACACTGTGGAACAAGCAATTTCCTCTTAACCCATTTTAGTTCCTTCGCCAAGACCCAAAACCAGAAGAATGCCAGCAACGTGGATTTTTCCCCTGATATACCTAATCTTTCTATCAATTAAATGTATTCCCAAATCTTTTCATGGACGGGTTTTAATTATTACTTCTACCACTTAAAAAAATAGTCTCAAAAATTTGCTTAAAAATCGCTGAAGCAAGGCACCGTTCAAATGAAGGATACAATTAAATGGGGCTATTGATAAAAATTTTCTCCATATTCAGAATTTTCTCTGTGGTTTACATGCATTAGCAAAAGCAGTATCAACTCTTCCCTGCCAGAGTAGTTGAGCATCTTCCTGCTACTAATTCAGCACACATATTTCAGTCATTACCCAGGAAATGCAGTGATTAGGCAGCTTTCCAGTAAACAGTCCTTAAAACAGTTCATAAAAATTCCATTTAGAAAAAGGTTGGTTTCCTGCTCGAGAATTTGAAAAGATATTGCAATTACTGCTTAGGGATATATTTCAAGTCCGCCAAGTGAGTTAAATTCCATTTCCACACACGCTATCATAGCGTTTGCAGGTTAAAATGCCATAAAGTAGTTCTTACGTACTGATAAGATGCAATTAATTTGGGTGCTGCTTTTTTATAAACACACACTTAGAAAATCCTAAAAACTTGCAATGAAAAAAGTGAAAATACCCATAAAACAGGCCACAAAAGGCAGATTCTCAAGTAGAAATCTAGCGGCATTGTCTGAATCACAACTTGCCCGGATCAAAAACTGCTCCTAGTAATGGAGAGAAAACAGCATCACAATCTATATATTCTTTTGACATCCCACCTGAGGTAAGACCCCTAGTTCAAAGGTCCCAGAATACCCAGAAACAGTCAGTTTTACAGGTTACAAGGAAATCAAAGAAATACTCAAATTTTGGCACAGTAATTCCTAAACTTAGAGCATCAGTTTGTTATCCATAAATGGAAAGCATTTAGCTTGTTTTAACAACTTCCTAAAAAAAACAAGATTCAATTGCAACATTTATTATCTAAAAGTGTTCTGGTCAAAATAAAAATGAAACTCAAAATTATGAACCCTTTTGATGATAATAGCTGATACTTCTTAAGCAATAAACTCTTGCTCTCTCCTGTTTTTATTTCCTCAAAAAAGCAACATAAACTAAAACAATGTAATCTCATGTGTTCAGGCTCCATATTTGTTGTTTTGAGAAAAGGCTTTATAACAGCTTCATTGAAGGCTCTTTAAGAAACTAAATCTTTCTAGTTTAATAGAGTGACAAGGTGTATATGAGGGCATCAAATGAAAAGGAAAATGAGCTGTCACAATAAAGTACTACTGAAAGCCTTAGCACAAACTGCATGACAAGCTAAAAGAAAAAGAATTATTTTGTTCCTTTTGCTTTAACCAAAGTCCTAACACTTTGGACCTGCAAACCACTGCCATTTTAGAGCCAATCTGTATTTTAAGTGGATGTAACTAGCCCTCGCAAACGTAGCAAAAATTGAAATGTTCTCAAATTGGTCTTAGCATGTGCACTAATCCATCCACACCACATCAGATCTATCTTGTAGTTGATAATATTTTACATGCTTACAATAATTACTGTAATTCAGAACTTTGACACCCATTTTCCTAAGATAAATCAACGTAACAAAAATTATTCAACCTCCCTTTTCTTCTAAGGGTAAATGCAAAGCAGTTTGAAGCTCACTGTAGGTTGAAATTTTAATCCAAGGGCTGATGGTCTGCAACATGATTACAGTCTTTCCAATGTCAAAAGTTAACAGAGAAGTGGAGTCTATTTCAAATGACTGGCTCTAAACATCTCAGAATTACATTAGATAAATTACACTTCACACATATTTACAACAAGGTTTTGCATTATTAGGCACCGGTCTGAAATACTTGGCAGTTTCACAGTGAGACACTATTCCTGTTGATGCATTTGGATGAGGTCCTTACCCTTCTACCATCACAGTCAGGGATCTGCCACTGGCATAAAATTCCAGATGGCAAATGCCAGCAATCCTAACTACTTCACAAAACAACAGGTAAGGAGGCAAATTGATTAATATGCTGTTCTTATCCCCTTTCAACTGACAGAAGTTTTGCATGCTCAAAAAAAACAAAACGGTTTTCCCATGACATCATTCGGCTTGAATACTAACGCTTTTCCTTAATGCAGCTACATGTACATGGATGTACAACTTGTCTTTTCACAGAAGCAACGCCCAACTTTATATGTTTTTCATTACTCTGTTTCCCCTGATTCTAAGATCCTTTCTGATTTTTATGCCATTTCCCTGTCTTAATTCTTCAGTGTTGTTAAATGAAGTGCCCCTCTCCATTCTGTGAAGATAGAGTGATTTACAGCAGCTGAAAATCAGGGGATTGTCCAGTAATTACAGCTTTTCTCAGTAAAGTAGTAGTATTGGATTCATTAACAGTGTTTGGATTCATTAAGAATTAAAGTTTATTTCACTCAACAACAAGTACAAAGTTGGGTCAAGCTCCCTTGTTAGGCTTTGACACTTCCTTCAGGAAGACTACAATTCAACCCAGGGTTTCATTTTCTGTTTGGCTGCTTGTAAAATAGAAGGCATCTTGAAAATGATACTTCTATTTAGGGCTCTTACTATGGACCTTACAGGCACTGTAAATGTGGAGTGGCTTTGTCTTAAACAGCCTAATCCTGCCCATTCCACAGAACAGACATTTGGAGTACAGCGACGATGGGAGCATGAAAACGCAGCATTAACAACTTCTTCATTGCAAAGAGTAAGCACAATCCAAGTCTGGCTATTTCCTTGGTAAGACCATTAGAAATGAGGCAGGGAAAGTGAATGTTTTGGGCTTGCAACCCATTTTCCTTGAGCTGGGACATCTGCTGACTGCAAGGGGTTTCAGTTTGGAACTGAAGGCATGCTTTTTACACCACTGCCATTAGACAGATTCTATCTGACACCCTACTTCAAAATTAAAACAGCAGGCAAGTGGGTAAATAGGAGCAAAAATGGAAATTTTCAGTACTTGCTCACACCTTATTTTCAGATATTCTCCAAAATAGGGAGCAGCACCAGTGAAAAGCACGTTTGCATCAACAGGGCCTGGATGGACTATCCCAGGTGATACAACCACTAACCCACAGATGACGTGAGAGGTTTCACAGCACAGTGTTTAAAATTCAAGCAGCAGAAGCCCTTCCACCAGAATTTCACCCTGCTTTGGGAACAGATCTTCTGTCTGTATCATTAATTTCTTTGTTTTCCAACTGAGTTGCCGTGCAGCAAGTATTGCAGCATCACTAAAGAAACAGAGCTGGAGCACAGAGCAGCTCAACTGAGTGAACTTGCAGCTCAAACCATCAGAAACACCAAGAACAAAAAAGGCTGGGCCAGCTTTCTCAGCAGCCTGCTTGTGGCACTCAGACCTGAAATTACTCACTGCAAGTGTTCTCTCTAGGGTCTGACAGGACTGACATATATTGGAATATATATAACAAAATGATGAGGCAGCTTCAAAGAGTGACTCACAGAAAACCGGTGCTGGAGCACTCAGAATTCATAAGGGACTTTAACCACAGTCACAACCCTCAGTTGTTTGGTTTGCCTCCTTTATTCCTTTACTCTTGGGCTTTTCTTCCAGCTTTCTACCAACTGTGATATAAAACCATACTAATTAATCCAAATAAACACATGTGCTATGTATTTCTTTCAAGATGGGATAACTACATACTCATCATTCCTGAAAACAAGCCCACAGTAACCAAAACCGGTCAAAGCAACACTGTTGTTATAAATTATAGCCCACAGCCACGGGTGTTCCTTGATGGAAGAAGAAGAAATATCAACCCAACCTCCTGGTCTGCTATGAGAACACTTGTTATAAATCATGTTTTTCCAGTGTTCTATTTCAACTGTATAGATCAGTATCCAATAGAGAGCTCCTTAAGTCACAGACAAACCCACAAAAACTGCTTAAGACCAACATTCCACAAAAACATGACAAAAAACTTCAAAGCAACCCTACAGTAGAGAAAATGCGGATTTAATAGGAGCTTAACATTAAGAATCCCATCCTCAAAATAATGCAAATTGATTTTAAAGTGGATTCAGGTTTTTAAATATTAAGAGCATAAAATTGAAGAATTAATTGAATTTACTGTCGGTTCAACATTGCTAATGTAAATGATAGATAACTGTATCGGGTCATTCTTGACTAAATTAAGCGCTATCTACCATTATTACACGACTAAAGGCTTTAAAAAATTCTGTTGTTAAATGCAATCAACTTTAAATTAAACTATGTGCATTCAGTCAGTGTCTTAAGCAATGATGAGGCAGAGATACCTTAAGGTGGTAGTAGGGATTTAGACCTCCACAACTTCTGATGTAAAATTTAAATAAGTTAGAATTTGAAAAAGCAAATTAACCTGTACTGCATTTTGCCCACAAAGCTCTTCCTTCCATTTTGATTTACCACTGGTCTCCACTCATTAGAACAAAGCTCACAAAGTATTTTTGAGACCAACCAGCACTTTCAGCCCAATTGAAAAGTCACTGAAGGCAATGAAAATTACTTCTGTCAGCTTCAGTAAGGCCTTCTACAATCTCAGTACTCAGAAGCTACAAGGAGTAGGACTGAGAGGGTCTGACCAACTTTGCTGAGGATATCACTTGGCAATCAAACATCATTGGAAAATATCAGAGATTACTATTTATATTGCTTCAGCACAGCCACTGCTGTTCTGAGATTACCTGCTGCACAATGGAAAAAGCAAAAAAAAGGATGTGAAAATACATATACCGACACCTGACTTATACACATCAGTATTCACAAATTAAAAGAGCCTGTGATGACTTCTCCAAACTGTCACTGGGGAATGACAAGCAACAGTCATTTCAGCCAAACTGGTACTCACATATCCTCTTGGCTGTGGGAATTCTGGGTCACACCCATTTCTTTTACCATTTTTTCCTGCAATGTAACTGAAAGTGACATTGACAGTTGTCCCTTGGAAAAGTTACTGTTATCCTCCTTGTTGACAGGATTATTCTACTGCCTGATGTTTTGTTTATTTTCTAAGCAATTGCCAAGAATACTGTCTGTGCCTGTCATCAGTCTACATGTTGACTGGTATCTACGCATCACACTGGAAGATCAGAATCCTTAAAAGACACTTTCCTTCTCAACTCTTGAAAAGATATTCCCAACACCGCCAGTAGAATCTGAAGATGCCAGCTATTAGGAGACAGAATTGACCACAATTTAGTCAAAGTGCACCATCACACCTCCTACTAAGAAGATTTTAAGAACTGGAAAGTCTGTTCTTGTGGGAAATCCGCGGCGGGAGAAATGTTCACTCAATATGAGTGATCGGCAAATCTCGTTTATTGATAATTCATACAATGCTTTTATAATAACACTAATAAGCTCATGCATATTTCAAAAGTTAAGCTCAGGATTGGTGCTCAGACTAAAAGTCAGCTACGCCTCTTTCTACATTTCTTTGTGGTTACACAGTTTGAGTAAGTTTTTGTTTTACCGTGCTTCTCCCTCATATCTTTCAGCTACAAGGTCTTGTTATCGTATCCCAGCTGTGCTCAAGGACATGCGAACCTTACCGCCTTGCTGGTTCTCATGACAGTGCCTGTGTGCTCAGCAAAGCTCCCTCATGTCTACGTGACCTTTTGCAGCTAGCCAGTTATCAATCACACTCTCCACACAGAAACTTTCTCCCTCAGAAATGCCCAAGATGAAGGAGAAAGGCATGCGTGGCATTGTGTTTGTTTCCAGCTGTCATCGCTGCGTAGCCCTAATCTTGGCATTCAGGTGGCCTGAGACGCTCTGAAGATGGTGTATTTAAACGATTATAACTCAACAACATTGTTTTCAGTCTTATTCTCATAACTGAAGTCTCCTTTATGTGTTACTGCACACTGGCTTACTTGAGACAAGCAACCAGGTTATCTGGGTGGGTTGGTTTTGGTTTTGGTTTGCTTGGTTTGGTTTTTTTTGTCAGAACCTTAAACTGTAGGTCTCTGGCAAGTCTTGTTCCGTTCTGCAAGCAAAACATGTTTTGTGCAAAAAAAAATAGGAGCAGGAGTCTGCCAGCTCCAGCTAGGAAGTAGTGAGCCTGGGTTCAGGGAAGTATTGGATCTCTTGGTTCATTTTAGGAGATAATGTCAAATCATTGTGGGGAAGGGTTAATCTAAAGAGTTACTAAACAAAGCAAGGCCTGACACACTTGCATCTATTACAAACAGGAATGACGGCACTGAGTTTGGTGGGTCTGTTTATCAGAAGGTTACTAATAAGGTTGAGACATCAGTCAATCTTGCATGGACTGCTGGCAGTAACAACACACGTTTTGGTATTGCTGGAAAGTACCAAATGGATGAGAAGACTTCCGTTGTGGTAAGAATTTTGTTACAGAAATGAGTATTTCAAGCTCCCCTAAATACTGAAAATTTGTAATGAAGCAGTTGCCTGAACTAGTTACTGAGGAAGTATGGTAGATTGCGAACTGTGGCTTCTGTTGTGGTTCAAATTTAAATTGGGACCTCACACATCGTACTTGTGAACTTATGGAGGAAAAGAAATCTTAAATATAATTTTGTCCATAGTGAAATAGTCTGACTAGTGTGCTTGGAATAGCATGCTACTGTGCTGAAAAATGTCTTTTAAAAGACAATGAAAGTGTCCTTTGAATTCTTAAATCCATAATGTAAAACCATATTATAATTACAATGGTGGAAGTTTACCTGAGCTTACAGCCTTCTCCTAACAGTAAGTTAACCGCTGAAAGTTAGCTGACGTGTGTGTTTTAAGACCAAGAACTGAAGTAGGAAGCATTTATGTTTCAAAACAACAATTAGTTCCAGGACCACTGAACCAAAACTGAACATGAGAAATACTGTTGTTAAGAGCTCAAAACTTAGTAATGCAAAAAGGGGATTGCATATTCATGTATTTCTTGCTCATTAGAAGAAAAAAGAAAATCACTCCTGAGTGATGTGAACAAGACAGGCTCTGAGGGACTGCAGTAAGTAGCTCTTTAAAAGATATAAAGACATAATAGAGGAGGCAGTGAAAAACAGCATGGCATTCTCTGAAGGCAGAATTCGCACCATTTGCTTAAGCTGAAAACTCCTGAGAAAAGGAAAAGATTGGAACATGCTTCTAAGAGAGGTTGGTCTCCAAGTAGCTCAAGAGTGTTAATGCATAGGCCACCTTCTCAGGGGACTGGGATACTTCTGTATGAATACTTACACAGTTTATAAATACTGTGATTTTTTTTTTCCTATAGGCTAAAGTGAACAATGCCAGCCTCACTGGAATTGGTTACACTCATGCCCTTCGATCTGGTACGCAGTTCTCACTGGTAACAGCAAATGGTGTTAAGTACTACACTACGGTTTAATTCACTGTCATCTTAAGAACAGACTAGATGAACAAAGGAGCTAGAAGTCTACGCAGACTCAGAGAACTAAAGGATGTCTATGGATGCAAGTTCCTGTGGCAACTAAGCCACATTAGTGAGGTCAAGGACCTGAGGAAGAGCACTGTACTGGGATGTCAGTGCATGATGGTTCTCGTGACTTGCTTTTGTAGGTGTAAAGCTGACCCTCTCAGGCTTGATTGATGGCAAGAATTTCAGTGCTGGAGGTCACAAAATTGAGCTGGGATTTGAGCTGGAAGCCTAACACAGCTTTAAGTAAAACAACTGGTGGTGCTCTGGAAGATGAAGGAAAAGTGTACCCGGTGCATTTCAGCCTTAATATTACTCAGAAATTTGAAGAAGTGTGAACTTTCTACTCTGCCCAAGAATGACTTTAACCCACTGCTGAAGACCAGAGTGTGCCAGCACAACAAAGGAAGACACTTGAAGGCATGCATGGAAGTTGTGATGTTTGTGCCACATTTCAGTTTCCTGTATTTTAAATCTGTTCCAAAAAACCCAAAAGAAAATCCAACCTCTCCCCATTATTGTATTGCATTTTGCATGTCCTATACTTCACAGCCTTTTATAAAAGGAGGTCTCTGTGTTGTAGTGGAAATTTGGGGTTAGAACAGAATGAAATAAATTGGTCACAGTCAGAACACAAGGTTGGTGTGTGTTGACTCTCACCAAGGTTCCATCCAGCTGGGGTTTTTGGTCTTTTTTTCATCTTTTCATGCAACTTTAAGCATGGTTAATAGATAATCTGCAAATGCTTTGTTACACGATACCTGTACACTGAAGATTTCCTTCTTTGGTTTCTAGGCTAACATTCTTACACCTCTCACGTTTTAGAGACCTGCACAGTGAAAGCAGCTTTTTCCATTATACTGTTATTGAGCGCATCAACAAGAGCAAACCAAAAGTTTACATGTTTTAGATAATTTTGTTCCCATACAGGAAACAAGTATTAGGTAAGTACAACCATTACACTTAAAGAAAAAAAGTGCAAATCAGCAAAGTTAAGCAATTAAGTTCACAGTTCATTAGGAAGGTGACATCTACCAGTGACTGGGTATACCTTGTCCATTGTTCATTAGAAAGCCCAAAATGCAGCAAAACAGCCACAGGCGATGCCCAAGGGAAGACGTATCAGGACAGAGATCTGCTGTCTTAAGGCACAATTAAGAACATTCTCCAAGCAGTTAGAACAGGCATTCCCTAGTGTATCTTTGTGAAAAAGTGTCTGAGAAGTGGATACTAAAAGCTAAGCCATATGTATCACATAAGCAGTTGGTGACAGTAGAAGGCAGTTGATATTCCCTTCTCAGAGGCAGCAGCTTTCCACAGTTGGCTTCCCAAAGCAGCATGGCTTCAGAGGCAACCAGAGTGATTCTACATCTGGGTTTGTTCTGGATTGTTTGTTTCTTCTACCTGAAGCTGCAGCCAGCTCCAGTCTAGAGCCGAAAGAATAAATGAAATTCAACACCAGGCTACAGTTGAGCTTTTTCTAAAATAAAGGTAAAGTGTGCTAAGAGTTATAAAAAATTTACTGGGAACAAGTTGGTCAATTTCATGATGAGCCACGTGACTGCTGTTAAGGAAACAACCTATTTGCACTCTCCAGTATTTTACTCTCTCTTCAATATTCTGCATTGTTAAATTAAGGATCCCTGACACCCGCTCATCCCAAATTTGTGTGCAGTTTTGCAGTAGTTTTGTACAACAGCCAAGTGCTTTGCCCCATCCTTTACTGTTTAGCGCAGCAAGTTCCCAGCATGTGGCTCCCAGTTTTGGCAAGCAGAGTAAGTCAGGCGGCAGATTATGAGGGAACCGGTGCTTCCTATCTCTGTGCATCTCCTACTCTCCCCCTTGGCCATGAGTAAAATGCAGATTTCATTTAGCTGTGTTAGTGGTGGCAAAGTTGCACATTCAGAACTTCGAAGCCAGGCACTTCCTTAGTCCATTTACAGAAGAGCGAATACATTACCAAGAAACTCTGCTCTTGATCCTTCATTGTGTCACGCATCACATTTTCTAGTTGGCTACAAAGTTTCCGAGATTCCAGCAGCAGCTCCTCACTGAAAGGGGCAATTATTACACTATTAATTTCTGTGGCAGTTTAAAGAGATGCTGCCTCTGTCATCAAGAAATACTTCTGGCAGATACGCTGCAGAACACTGAAGTTAGTCAGGTCATAGGCTTGTCATTCATACTGCAACTTGAAAAGTTGGTGGCAGCCCCTGATTTACTAAATGGGGGAAAGGAAATGTATTCCAGGATGGAATTGGGCTCTTATTAGGTGGAACCACTGTTGCTAGAGGAAAAGCTGAGAAGCCTATAAACTTAAGGATGGGGCAACAGGCAAAGAAACAAACCAAGGTCTTTCATTCCAAGTGGTAACCCGGTTCATTTAAGCAAGCCGGAACTACGCATGCAGCAGTCTCAATGACACAGCTCAGCTACTGTGACCTTACATGACAATACTTCAACAGTTCTTGCTGGCAGTGTACTTCCAAGTGAGCCCAACCATCTCAGATTAAAGGAAGAAAACCAAAAAACCACTTTTGTTACTGAGGCTGGGGGAAGTGAAGCCATACATGATACCCAATTTTCATATGGAAGATCTGAAAGCCCCAGCAAGTCTTAACTACCAAGTAAACTAAGGCTGCTGACAACGCAAGCTGAACACAAAGTGTAAAATATGAGAAACCCTGTGGGCCATTATTTCACAAAGCAGGAAGCCTAGCTTTGTAGTGGTGGCATTAGCAGCCGAAGAACTCCAGACTTTGCCTCACCTTTTTCTTACAGATTCTGATAAATTGAATGTTCCAGAAGGGACTTGCAGCAGCAGTTGACCTGAGCTACCAAGACGGGATGTGTTCATGCTCTCTGGACTGCCAGTAACAGGACCACGCACTTTACTCTGAAGAAAACACAGAATATTCAGAGTGCAATTGTTCCCACTAGTTTTCAGCAGCCGGGAATATGAGACAACCTGGAACTTGGCTTTCATACTGATTCAAAAGAAAGAAAAGAACCATAGGATACACTCAATTTACTATTGTTTCAGTAGCCTGTGCTACAAACCATATTCTCAGGTTAAAGGGGAGTTCTTATTTTACTTACACAAGCAATTTTCAGCAAGTTCCACAGTTCTTTCTGTCGTTTCTCCTGAAGCCTAACAACTGTTTCCTCATCTTCACTCATCAGATTCATCACTTTCTCCACTCTGGGGAACAATTCCAATGCCTTCTGTTTGCAAACTACAGTTTTACCATTAAAAAAATAAAAACTAATCAGATCACACATGGGCCACTGCAGTAGGAGAACAGTTCTGAAGTTAATGATTTTCTGTTAACACTGCAAGATCTCAAGAGCCATATGCAATGAGTTTTAAACCTTCTCTTGCTGGAAGAGAAAATACCTTCTCTCAACTATGAACAAAATGAACAAAGCTCACCTGAGCTGAGCATAAATGACTCAAACTTCTTTTTCAAAGGTCTGGATTGCCTGTAGAAGCAGTCGTACTATTTCCTGGCTGTCACCGCCTGTCCTCTGATCTGGAATGAGAGCCAATATTACACAGAAAGGTCGGTTTATAGGACAGAGTGAGAAGATTCTTAGCGGCTCATTTCCACTACTGCTTTAATCCTGAAACAGCCAAAGTTCAGGATATGCAAGTTTGAGTGGGATGAATTACACTGAATTTTAGCCACCTTCTTCAAAATTTAAAGAACTTGAAAAGGAGAGTTGGGACTGGATCAAAGGAACAGTCGTGTCTTTCATCCTTTCTACCCAGAAAGGTTGGTTGTTGCTTGTGGCAACAGCCTGCTCTGAGAAGAGCTCCAGAGGAGTTTCGAGAGCAGCTCACAAAGCACCAAGAAAGGAAGGCTGGCCTAGTGTGGAACTGACTCCCTGACTTCCCTCTCGAGAAAAGGCAATCCAGGACAGCCCATGTGCTGCTAGTGTCTGGGCAGGCCTAGAAGTCAGCTAGTTTTCTCAATGATCGTTACTACACCTCCAAAGTTACACACAAAGCAAGCTGACCTCGAGCTAAAGCATCTTTTACCTCTTGGCTTCTCTCTGAGTCTTTGGTACAGCTCTCTGGCTTGTTCTTCTCTAGAAGAAAAAAGCAGGAAAGAAAAGGATTTCCAAAGAACCAAAACGTGGAACAAATAGTTTGAGAACTCAAATCTTTTCTATACCTGTCTGCCATTTCAGAACAATGACAGATGAGCCAAAAAACATCTTTAGTGTTAAAGTGCTCCCAGTCCCCCACAATTTGGGTGGAAGAAACAGCCCTTTCACTGTCCTCTAGTGAGTAAGCTTAGCCAGAAACACTCCTGCATCTGAAGCTCAAGGCAGTTCAACTCACAAATCCTCCAGTGTTCCTCCTTGTTTACGACCTAGCGGGCTTCTCTGCAGGTCCACGATGTCTGTCTGCAGGGCCATCATCCTCTTCACTACCTGCTCCACATCATCTTCCTGAAAGCAGGGTAGAACATAAGCAACACAACAGTCTCATACCTAGAGACACTACCACTCACACTCACACTGGTTCTTCCTTTCTCATTCTTATTTCTAAACAAACCAACAAGATGCAAACAGCAGCCTTGGCCAAAGACAAACGAGTCGTTTCAATTCAAGGAAATTCCAAGAGGTTTCTGGGGCTTCGCCAAGATCTCCCGTTTCCCCCTAACCCTTACAACAGAACGAGCTTCATGTAGTACTAATAATGGACAAAAATTGTGCCACACAAACCAAGGCAATGTGAAATCTGACATCAGGGCAGATACAAGGGGCTTCTATTTAAGGCAGGGACAATGAAGCTAAAGGGGGAGGAGGGGAGAGATAACAAAAACAAACCTCTTTAGGACTAGCAGTTAGATTTAGAAACATACCCGCCCACAAAGTTCCACAGCTTGCTCCATCTCTTTCCAGGCAAACAGCAGCTTCTCAGAAGCTACAGGAATCAAAGAAGAGTGACTGGCTTTCTCAGGTTCACAGAGAAGGAGGCAGGTGTTTTTGTGAGGAGAAGAGTCATGAAAAGACCTGTTTGCCAGATTCTATACTCACTAATTCCAAACTCAATCTGCTCTTTATACTTTTCCAGGTCAATTTGGATGCTTGTTTTAAAGAAGTCCAGCTTTGCTTTCAGCTGCTGAGAAAGGGAGGCCATAGAATTCTTCATCTTCCAGAGGGTACTATTGTAACGCAACAGATTCATCCTGCAAGGACAAGAAGGTCCTATTAGCCTCTGAAAGTAGAAATCCACCAGGCTTTCATTTACATCCAAAACAGATACTTGAGACAGCGGTGAGGACAAATGCAGTTGTGCCAAAGGGCTAACTCTCCACTTTTCATGAATTGCATACAGCTCCAATCACGGGCTTCCCCATTCCAACAGGGTCCCATTTCTGTCTTCCCTTCCACCAGCGCACAAAGACAGAGATAAGTATTGTGGAGAAACGGCCACCGTACATGGCTGCTCGCTGCCCCTGCTGAAGCCGATTACAGTCCTCTTTCAGCATCCGCATCGTCTGCCAGATCTGACCCCACACTTTGCGCAACTGGAAAAAGTGGAGATTCTTCTTTGGATCCTGAACTGAAAACAGAGGAGGTGGGAGAAAGGGAAATGGACATATCAGCGTGAAGCAGGAATACTGTGTTATCACAAAACAGACCAAAACATTGCTCCTTTGAGGGGCATGTTACTGCCTGCAAAGCCTAGAGCTGGATAACCCCTGTGCAGCTCCCCTAGCATGTCAAAATCAAGCACCTCCCTTTTTTAGTTATTCTGATAAACTGAATGAATGACAGTCCATTTTACCGCTTCTTCAGTCCCAATACGCAAAAGCTCCCTCTACTCTTTGTGCATGATACAGACCACAAAACACAGACGCCCCTCTCAACACTGACCCCGGCCCGCCCTTCATATTCATGCCAGAGGAGTCCTTACGGATGCAGCCAACACTTTCTGGATGAGGACGCAAGGCCACCTGAGCCTCAGGAAATTTTCTTGTTATCAAAGAGGAAGAGAAGGTCTGTGTCTGCTGCTGCAGTATCATTCACCTGCAGAAGACAAAAGACCCAACCAGGTTTTCTTGGGAAGAGCAAGCCTTGGCAACACCACAAACAGAAGAGTCCTCCTCAACCAAACACAGAGCACCAAAGGCAACAGGCTGCCTACGCTACAGTGGCTGTTAGGTCTGTGAGGTTACCATGACAAAAGCATGCCACAACAGCAGGGAGTGCTCTGATCCCAAAGCGAGTGCAGTGACTTCTGATTCACTCAAACTCAAGAAAGGAAATACCGAGACTCACCTTGCCATCAGCTGTATGTTTAGTGACCAACTTCTGAGAAAACAATTCAAGTCCTGCTTCCTGCACTAGTTCCTGGTCCTGTTCTGGAATTCCTGTATCTGACTGAATCCTGGCCTTCACACTCTGCAGAGTCTCTTCCTCTGTCACAGGGTAGGTGTGCACAGTTCCCGTAACCATGTTCAAAACGTGAAGCAACTACAAGAAGAGTAGCATGGCATGAGAAAGGCTGAAGATACATTGGTCATCTTAGAGCAGAGATTGAGGGACCGAAAAAATGACCACCAAGAAACTGTTCAAAGCACTTGGCAGAATCAAGAAGTCACTTTACAGCTACTTCCTAACATTATGGCAAAGTTCTTGTCCTCCATCAAGTGGAAGAGAGTTAAATATGGCAGTTAAACATGGCAGTTAAATACCTGTAGAATCCTCTCTCAGAATATGGAACCAAGCATGCACAGAAGCTCTTCACTACTCCCAACAAGCTCAGGGAGTATTTGTCCTCAAAGAAGCAAGAGGAAAGCACCTGTCACTAACGGTCAGGAGACAGTTCTATGAGTTTCTGCCTCACTCTTCCTCCTAAGTCTATGATTCAGAGGCTCAGGAAACTGCTCTCTGGAAAACTTTTTAGGCTAATACAGACATATTGCTTACCTTCAAGTTCAAAATGCCATCCAATGCTTTGAAACACCCATTGGGTCCATAGGTAGGATCTGTACCTCTCTGACGTGGGTGCCACATTAACATGAGTTGCGGCCATTTCTCCAGCCTCCCAGACAAAACACTGAGCAACAAAAACCAGGAGATCAGAAAAGGTAAAAGTGCATTGGCAGTAACGATACGGCTTGTTCTGTGTGGGAGGACTGACAGAACTGCCCCCCTCCTTCTCCCTCCAGCACTCCACCTCTCCCCATCACAAACGCAGCGTTTAGAAGGCAGAAACCAAGACTACACAAGTCTGACAAGCGACAGTAGTACTGCCTGTGTCACACACTCAATGTATTCACAGATTAACACACTAAGGCATATAACACAAACTTGGTCCTTTTGCAGAAGAATCAGTTTATCTCAGCACAGCAATTTCTAGTACTCACCTGTTTAGATTGTTGGGGCAGGGCAAACTGCTAGAAAACTTGACTTCTCCGGATAAGTCTTCTGAAACAACAATATCCAGCTCACTCTTCTGACGCACTTTTGTATGCCTAATGTAAGCGAGTACAATGGTGAAAAAATTGCCCGCCTTTCCCAGCCTGCATGCTAGTAGGCTCTTAAAAGCTACTCTTGACATATAATACAGATGCCACTTTGGTTTCTGTTACCTGCCCTGCGGGAGTCAGCCCTTATCCCATAGAGCAAGGATCAGGAATGCTGAACTTGCTCAGGTGAGTCAAGCCCCTGTGAAAGGGGTCACTTTCCAAAAGGGCAAGAAACATAGGGATATTATCCTCAGAATCAAGGGACCACACTTCTGCTTCCTGTAAACAGGAAAGTCACATCATGCCCACTTACCACCCAGCCACGGTTCACTCACCATTGCACTGGCTGCCAGTTGGGTAGGAATGGTTGGAAGCCTGTAATGCACTCAAAGGCAAGCGTGCCAAAGCTCCAGTAATCCACTGTCACCCTATACCTCTGCTGTTCCAGCAGCTCTGGAGCCTGATACAGTTTACACGCATGAGACAAAGCCAGATGGCTTTGGCCAGAAAGCTCTTAGCTTTCTCTGTCCCTTAACATCTCATTAACATTTGTACAAATAATTAAAGACATTACTGAACGCTGCCTCTCACGGGCTTTAAGACCCTCCTGGAGTGAGTAGCATAGGTTACTGGCACTCCTGCTTATTTATAACAGATGCAGGTAGCACAAAACCCAGTCTCAGCAAAACCCAGTGTCAGCAAAAAAGCAGTCACCTTTGCTAGCTTCAGCACCACAAATGCACCCCATACCGTGCAAGTACCTAATCCCAGCCCAAAGCTTGGTAACAGTTAATTCTATCCCACTAGAAAGCAGTAGCTGCTCTTCTAGCTGAATTCCTTTCTTACCAAGTACTGCAGAGTCCCAACAAAGGATGTGCACAGGCTCCCCTGATCCAACTCCTTAGCATAACCAAGGTCAATGATTTTGTGTATTAACTGAAACACACAACAGAGAATAAGAATGCCAGACTGAAGTCCTGTTAAAAGCACATCATACAGCAGAAAGAAAAGGTCTGGCTCTTCAAAGCTATGCAGGAAAGGTGCCAGTGAAGAGATAGAAGCAGAAATGGGAGGCTACTGTAGATTTCTAAAACCACAATGAATTTGAAGGTGTTGGAGCACACTTAGCAGTTACGCCTCTAGCTCCTTCCGATCTTTGGTCAATCAGTACAGTCTGCTTCTTTCCTTAATAGTTGAAAGTCAAAATGTCAGGTGTTAACAGACGTCTAATACAATGTCTCACCTCAGCTGCACACAGAATACTATGTGACAGTGACCTGAGACAGGTGTTATCCTGGGCTGAGTGCTCTTGCAGAGGGACCATGTAACTGCATGAAGCACATGCAGGTTCCTTGTAAGTTTACTTGTCTGTGCAGGTAGAGACGACTGCTTCCTGCTTACCCTTTGCTCTCCTTGCTGCAGCACAATGTTCTCTGGCTTCAAGTCTCTATGGATGATCCTGTTCTCATGAAGGTATCTGAGAGCAGAAGCTGAGACAGAAAAAGCCAGTTGTTAGAGCTAAGTAACAGTACCTAGCATGAGCTCAGTAAGGATTCATCTACTCTATCTAGTAATAAGCATGGCTTTCACATCAGACCTTGTACAATCAAACATACAACGAAACACTGAGTGTCAGGGGTAAAGTCAGCACCATAGAACTCTGGACACAAATTGAGCTCTCTCTCTGGATGTTCCCTCACATCCTTCCTGTAAACTGTAGTAATGCTGGCTAGCTTCCAGTAGGCAAGAACCTCCCCAGACTCCCAACACTTTTGGGAGATGATCAAGATCATAAAAGGTCAATCTGAAATGGAGTCACTAAGGTCACTACTGTATATTTGGAGAGTGGACTCAGGACTAAAAGGGTTTCCATAGTTCAGACAACTGAAGGTACTGCCACCACTTACCAATGTCAGATAACAAGATAAGAATAGCTTCTTCCCGCAAGCCACAGCAATTCTCCAGCTGGTTCAGGTACTGCAAGTAAGGAACACAGAATGTAGTCTTTCCCTTCTCTATCCCGAGTGAACTCCAGAGTTCCACAAATTCTCAGGGATGCAAGAAGTTTCAGCAACAGCAATTAAATTCTCCAGAAGCACAAAACTCTATGGACTGTGACCTGCGGTAGCAGCAATTACAGCTTTGTGCCTTGGTTTAATTGCATGGGAAAGAAGATGAAAGAAGTCACTGTCATCCCGTTTTCATCCTCCTATTTGTTCCATCCCTCTTTGCCTGACACTATCAACTCCAATCTGAGGCCTAAGGTCTGTGTTTTAGCTATGGGCAGATTATAGACAAGGTCAGAAAAGCCTTAGGATTAGAACTACCATGTGTTATCTCTTCCTATGACAGACAAGAGTTCATCACTTTCAGGAAGGGTACAGCCTACAGATGCACCTACCCCACAATGGTCTTGGCCATACTCAAATACTGTCGCACGTCCCCTACACTTGCCCTCATTCTCTGTGTGCAAACTCCTCACAGTGTCACTTGCACCTAAAAAAATACAAAGCACTTAAGTCTTCAAAAGCGGAACATAATACCAAGGACCAAGCCACCAACACTTGTTGATGCCATGACTAGAAATAGGAAACATCAGGGTATGAAAGCAAAGGTTTGAAGGGAAAACTTCAGTAGAAAACCTAGGATCAGATCAGAAGGTGATCCATTCCTAGGTTACCATTCTAGGGACCCCACCTTGCGGAGGTCTCCACCTTGGCAGTACTCCATGGCCAACAATGGCAAGTCATTTGGTGCGAGCTTCTGCATCCCTTCAGGGACATCGCGGGCAGCCACCACATTGGGATGGTTCAGTCTGTAGAACAAAAATTAGGCAAGTATACACGATGTTCTGAAACTGCTATACACTTTCATGTGCTCGTGGTCACCACGCAAAGCCCAACATGGTCACAAATGCTTTGAGAAACTGAGTTAGTGAATTCTAAAGGTTTCCATCTTTCACGGACTCATTTTAACTCCTGGCACTTCATACGGAAGACAGTGTGTTTCTTCAACATGTATGCATTACAGATCTGTCTAGAAGGTACAGCAACGAGCCCTGCACAGGAGTGCAAGGGGGTCTGTTGCTACCGTCCAGAAAAGACCCAAACTGCAATGAGACTGCTGCAGCCGAAAATGTTAATCCAACACCCCAAGGGACTGCCGCAGCACAGACGTTAAGTCAGGCAAAGCGGCGGCTGTAGGTAGCAGCGTTGTTGTAGCGCTGAGGGCACGGCAGACGAGCCGAAGACGGCAGTGTGAGACCCAAGAGGAATAGGAATAGGAATAGAAAATAGAAACTTTTAGAGCCCCAAAATCCCCCACAATTCACCCAAAATGCCCCAAAAATGACCCCAAAAAATTCCCACTAAAAATCGAGATTTCAGAGCCCCAAAATCCCAAAAAATGACCCCAAAATCCCGACTGAAAACTGAGATTTTTTTAAGCCCCAAAATCCCTCAAAATCACCCCAAAATTCCCACCCAAAATTCCCACTAAAATTGAGATTTTTTAGAGCCCAAAAATCCCCAAAATTCACCCAAAATTTCCTGCTGAAAGTGGAAATTTTTAAAGCCCCAAAATCCCCAAAATTCCCCCCAAAATTCCCACCTAAAATCCCTCAAAAAACCCCAAAATTCCCACTAAAAATTGGGATTTTTAGAGCCCCCAAAATCCCAAAAATTCACCCAAAAATTGGAATTTTTAAAGTCCCAAAATCCCCTAAATTCACCCCAAAATTTCCACCCAAAATCCCCTAAATTCACCCCAAAATTCCCACTAAAAATTGGAACTTTTAGAGCCCCAAAATCCCCCAAAATTCACCCAAAATGCCCCAAAAATGACCCCAAAAATTCCCATTAAAAATCGGGATTTCAGAGCCCCAAAATCCCAAAAATTGACCTAAAAATTCGCCCCAAAAATCAGGATTTCAGAGCCCCAAAATCCCCAAAAATGACCCCAAAGTTCTGATTGAAAAATGGGATTTTTGAAGCCCCAAAATTACCCAAATTCACCCCAAAATTCCCACCCAAAATCCCCCAAAATTCTCACTAAAATTGAGATTTTTGGAGGCCCCAAATCCCCAAAAATGACCCCAAAATTCCCACTAAAAATTGGAATTTTTAGGAGCCCCAAAATCCCCAAAATTCACCCAAAAATTGGAATTTTTGAAGTCCCAAAACCCCCAAAATTCACCCCAAAATTCCCACTAAAAATTTGGATTTTTAAAGCCCCCAAATCCCCCAAATTCACCCAAAATTCCGACTGAGAATTGGGATTTTTGATGCCCCAAAATCCCCAAAATTCTCCCCAAAAATCCCAAAAAACCCCCAAACCCCCTCCCAGTACAAACCAGTAAAGAAAAACCCCAAACCAGTATAAACCAGTACAAACCAGTCACCCCAAATCCCTTCCCAGTTCATCCCACTTCATCCCAGTGACCCCTAAACCCTGTCCCAGTACAAACCAGTAAGGAAAACCCCCAAACCAGTACAAACCAGTATAACCCAGTACAAACCAGTAGAAACCAGTATAAACCAGTAACTCCCAGTATCCCCCAGCGCCGGGCCCTGGCCCTGAGCCGCTCCCTGAAGGCCGCCGAGCTTCGAGAGATCCCAGTTCAAACCAGTACGGACAGGTGAGGGCACTGGGACGGGGACTGGGGGTCACTGGTTTATACTGGGATGGACTGGGACTGGGTTTGGGGTCACTGGTTTATACTGGGATGGACTGGGAGTGGGTTTGGGGTCACTGGTTTATACTGGGATGGACTGGGAGTGGGTTTGGGGGTTACTGGTTTATTCTGGTTTAAACTGGTTTTGGGGTTTCTGGGCGTGGTGTAACCTTTGCCCCTCCCCCACAGGTGAACCGACCACGCCCTTCGTCAGGCCACGCCCCCTTCCCTTATATGGAGCGACAAGGGCGGGACAAACTGGGCGGGGCCTGGGGGTTACTGGGTTGTACTGGGAGGGAGTGGGAGGGGCCAACGCGGCTCTGACCCCGCCCACCGCGCCGATATGCAAATTTATGTAAATGAGAGCACAAATAAACGCGAATGACATCACTTACCACAGGGACTGGGAGTTGCTGGTTTGTACTGGGAGGGGCCTGGGCGTGGCTCTGACCCCACCCACCTCACTGATGCGCCAGCCTTATGTAAATTTATGCAAATGAGAGGCGAAATAAATGCGGGTGACGTCAATTGTACACCGAGGAGCAAAGCGGCGCCAGGGGAACGATGGGATAAACCGAGGCACAGAGCGGCGCAGGGCATGACGGGATACACCGAGGCGCAAAGTGGCACTGCAGGGAATGACGGGATACACCGAGGCACAGAGTGCTGCAGGGCATGACGGGATACACCGAGGCGCAAAGCGGCGCGGGGCAGCGGATACACCGAGGCGCAAAGCGGCGCCGCAGGGCATGACGGGATACACCGAGGCGCAAAGCGGCACCGCGGGGCATGACGGGATACACCGAGGCGCAAAGCGGCACCGCGGGGCATGACGGGATACACCGAGGCGCAAAGTGGCACTGCAGGGAATGACGGGATACACCGAGGCACAGAGTGCCGCACGGCATGACGGGATACACCGAGGAGCAAAGCGGCGCGGGGCATGACGGGATACACCGAGGCGCAAAGCGGCACCGCGGGGCATGACGGGATACACCGAGGCCAAAGCGGCACCGCAGGGCATGACGGGATACACCGAGGCGCAAAGCGGCACCGCGGGGCATGACGGGATACACCGAGGCACAAAGTGGCACTGCAGGGAATGACGGGATACACCGAGGCGCAAAGTGGCACTGCAGGGAATGACGGGATACACCGAGGCACAGAGTGCCGCAGGGCATGACGGGATACACCGAGGAGCAAAGCGGCGCGGGGCATGACGGGATACACCGAGGCACAAAGCGACGCCGCAGGGCATGACGGGATACACCGAGGCGCAAAGCGGCACCGCGGGGCATGACGGGATACACCGAGGCGCAAAGCGGCACCGCGGGGCATGACGGGATACACCGAGGCGCAAAGCGGCACCGCAGGGCATGACGGGATACACCGAGGCCCCAAATGACCCCAAAATTGTCCCGAATTTCCCCCCCAAAAAATCCGCCCCAAATTTCCCCAAAAATCCCCAAAATTCCCCTCAAATTTCCCCAAAATGTAAAAAAATTCCCAAAATTTCCTCAAAAGTCACAAAATATTCCCAAAATTTCTTCAAAAATCCCCCAAAATTCTTCAAAATTCCACAAATATCTCCCCCAAAATTGTCCCCAAATCCCCCCAAAATCCCCCCAAAATTCTCCCGAAATTCCCCCCAAAAACAGCCCACAAAAATTCCCAAAATTTCCTCAAAAATTCCCCAAATTTTACCAAAATCCAAAAAAAATTCCCAAAATTTTGTCAAAAATCCCCCCAAATTCCCCAAAATTATCAAAATTTTTTTCAAAAATCCTCCAAATTCTCCCAAATTTCACCAAAATCTAAAAAAAATCCCAAAATTTCTGCAAAAATCCCCCCAAATTCCCAAAATTTCCCTCCCAAATCACCCAAAATTTCCCCCGATATGACCCAAAATGGTCCAAAAATTCCCAGGATTTCACCATTCCTTCTTTGAATTCCTCCGAATCCCCCGGATTTCCCCCTAAAATTCCCAAATTTTCCCAAAATTCCCCCAAATAACCCCGAAATTTCCAGAAAAAAAAAAAAATTTCCCCCCAAAAGTCCCAAATTTTTTCCCAAATTCCTCCCAAAATCCCCCAAAATTTCCCCCCAAATCCCCTGAATTTTCCCAAAATCCCCAAAATTCCCCCAATTTTTTCCAAATTACCCAAATTTTCCCCCAAATTCTCCCAAATTTCCCAAAAAATTCCCCCAAATTTGCCCCAAAATGACCCCAAATCATCAAAATTCTCCCAAAATTCCTTCAAAACTCTCCAAAATTCCCCCAAATTTTCCCAAAATCCACCAAATTCTCTCCCTGCAGAGAGAGAAATTCCTTCAAAATTCCTTCAAAACTCTCCAAAATTCCCCCAAATTTTCCCAAAATCCGCCAAATTCTCTCCCTGCAGAGCGCCCACTGGTGGCCCTCGAGGTTGGAAAGTTTTGGGGGAAAAAACCCGAAATTTGGGGTGAAAATTCGAGAATTTGGGGGAAATTTGGGATTTTTGGGGTCGTTTTTAGGGGAATTCTGGGGGGGAAATGGAGGATTTGGAAAATCTGGGAGAATTTTGGGCAAATTTTGGGAGATTTGGAGTGAAAATTGGGAATTTGGGGATTTTGGGGGGAATTTTTAGGTGATTTTGGGGGAAAATCGGGAAAATTAGGGGATTTTTTGATGGTTTGGGGTCGTTTTTAAGGGGATTTTTGGGGAAAATTTGGGGGAAAGCCCCCAAAATTTGGGAAAATTGGGAAAAAAAATGGGAACATTTGGGGGAATTTGAAAGATTTGGGAATTTTTGTGGAAAATTTTGGGGAATTTTGGGGGAATTTTTTGAGGATTCTGTGGGAAACTTTCGGAATATTATAAAAAATTGGGAAAAATTGAGAAAAATGGGGAAAAATTGGGAAAAAATTGGGAAAAATGGGGAAAAATTGGGAAAAAATTGGGAAAAATGGGGAAAAATTGGGAAAAAATTGGGAAAAATGGGGGAAAATTTTGGGAATTTTTTCGAGGAAAAAAATTGGAATTTTTTGGGGGGGGGAAATTTGGAGTTTTTGGGAAATTTGGGGATTTTTGTGGGAATTTTGAGGGATCCCCGCTCTGCCCCATAGATCCCGAATCCCAAACCCCGCCCCACAGATCCCATCCCCGCCCCACAGATGGCTCCTGCCCCACAGATTGTCCCGCCCCCGTCTCTGCCCCACAGGAGCCGCTGGAGCCGCCCCACAGGATCCGGCGCCCCCCGAGTGACCTCCTGAGCAACCCCTGCCACGGTGAGCCCCACGGCTGAGCCCTGACCCACGGATCTGTGACCCACGGCTGAGCCCTGACCCACAGAGCCCTGACCCACAGAGCCCTGACCCACGGATCTGTGACCCACGGCTGAGCCCGGACCCACAGAGCCCTGACCCATAGAACTGTGACCCACGGCTGAGCCCTGACCCACAGAGCCCTGACCCACAGAGCCCTGACCCACAGATCTCTGACCCATGGCTGAGCCCTGACCCACAGAGCCCTGACCCACAGATCCCTGCCCCACAGATCCCTGCCCTGCCAGGGGCCGGGGCTCAGGCCTTGCCCTTTTGGATTCATGGAACACATCCAGGTTTGCTCAGCACCAGAGACACCTTTGCCTTGTCTGTCCCCACCTGTCATCAGTGCCTGCAGTGATGGAACCTGGGGACACTTTCTCCATTGGGTCTCTCTGTGTGTCCCATTAAAACTGCAAAAAACTTCAGTGTTTTAATTTACCTTTGAGTTCTTGAGAAGTTTTTGGAACACTCTTTCAGGGACAGAGTTGAATGGAAACACCAAATCCACGGGAGGGTCATTCAAGTCCTTGTGCTGTTTCTGTGCTGCTGAGCTGGGCCGGGCTCCTGGCACAGAGGCAGCTCCTGGCAACAAAGGAAACTTTTAGAAAGACATTTCTCCTGAGGAGAAATCCTCCTTCAGATGGGTCACCTGTATTATCTGAAATGTAGACTCAGAGTGAAAGTTTACAGTGGCATAACAACCTTTTCTGTTCCTTTCTCATTAATTGTTAACTCTCTCCTTTTTGTTTGCTTTGGTTAATTTTGCTTTTAACAGTAGAGAACATCATTCTTACATGGAATATTAGGTTTTGCACTTAGGCTAATTGATATCTACGCCTATAGAACCCATACCTATGGAATATTAAGTTTTAAATACAATACGTACGTTTCATGAGAAAAAAACCACGTTGAACTAAACAAGTGTCCCCCAGCTCCTCCAGGATCCCCAACTGTTCCCTCAGCGCCCATTCGCCCGCCCCCAAAGCGTCCCCGGATCCCTTGAACGCTCCGACCCCACAGATTCCCCTTAGAGCGACTTCAGGGAATTCATCTCCAATCATCCCCCCTGGCCTCGGAGCCCCTCGTAACACGGTTCTGCGCCTAAAAACTCCTGCCCCGCCCCGCGCCCTAGAGAGCTCGGTTACAGCTCCCCAAGCTCCCCGCAAGTGCTCCCGAGCCGTACACGTTCCCCCCGAGGACCTCAAATCGCGGCTCGGACACAAAAGTGTCCCCAAAGCGCCTTCCCGGAGCCCCAGACGCTTCGTTCGAGCCACTTCCGGGACTACAGCTCCCAGCATGCTCCGCGGCGCACTCGGAGCGCTACTCCAGCCGTGACTCCATCTCCCATCATGCCCCGCGCCCCGCCGATAGCCATTGGAGCTGCGCCTCCACCTCCCGTGATGCTCCGCGGCGCCGTTCAACCCTGTTCTACCCGCGCCTACAACTCCCATCATCCCCCGCGCCCCAGAGAGTCCCCTCAGAGCCCCCCAGGTGCCCGCCCGGACCCCGAAGGGCCCCGGATTCCCCTCCCTGACCTCCAAGTGCCCCCCTGGACCCCGAATTGTCCGACAGAATCCCTAAGTGCCCCTCCAAGTGTCCACCCGCTTCCCAAATGTGTCCTCCAGACCCTCAAGTTCTCTCCAAATTCCCTGCCCCAAATGTGCCCCAGAAATGTCTCCATGAACCCCAAAGTTGCCCCTTTTACCCTGTCTGAGAAAATGCTAAAGAAGATGACAAAAGGACTAAAAATAGAGCAAATCAGCATGAAGAAGAAGAAATCAATAGCCAGTAGTGGTCAAGCAATTCATGAAGGGAAGTGTGTTACTTAGAACCAATGACCAATAACTTTCTTCGTTGCTAAAAATATATTGATTTTTTAATGTCAATATAAAAATTAGGTAATAAAATATAGAAAAATGTTATTATAAAACTGAAAAATAAATTTCTAATTTTATTATTTACATGTTTCTTTTTATAAAAAAATGCAGAATTTTCTTTTATGTTTTGGGAGCGCAGTCCAAGGTGGGTGATGTCACACGTGGTGAGGTTGGGTGAGAAGCAGGTTGTCCAAACAGGGTCAGCCTGCAAGGGGCTCATTCTTCGCTGTGCTCAGAACTCCTAAGGAGACATTCAGCACCAAGATCACCTAAAGAACGCTTCAGTCAACTCTTCAATGAAATGAAAAATAAAAAAAATACTCCTGCAATTAAAAAACCAAAAATCACCAGGTGCGCTTTGATATCTTCCTCCTTAAGAGAATTCCGAACTGATTCCAAGCAGCTGCACAAGCCATGGAGACTTGAAGACAACTGAAGGAAGACCAAGAGCTCCGCAGGGATTTCGGTGGTTTTTTATCAGGTGGATTTGGGGCTGAGTCCAGGAGCCCCGAGGAACAGACCCCTGAGGAACACCACTGGTGACCGGCTGCCAGCTGGATGCAGCGCCATTCCCCACCACCCTCTGCCTTTGCCTCCCCAGCAAAGAGTGCTCCTGTCCAAGCCGTGGGCCGCCAGCTTTTCCAGGAGTGTGCTGTGGGAGACAGTGTCAAAGGCCTTGCTGAAGTCCAAACAGACAACATCCAAAGCCTCTCCCACATCCACCACGCAGGTCACCTGTTCATAGAAGAGGCAGGTTGGTCAAACAACACCTGCCCCTCCTAAACCCGTGCTGGCTGGCTCTGATCCCCGGGCCGTCCTGTAGGTGCTGCATGATGACACTCAATATAAACTGCTCCGTGACCTTACCGGGTACTGAGGTCAGGCTAACTGGCCTGATGATCCTGCACCCCAAGGGATGTTCCCATGATGCCAACTCAGGAAGTGAAATGGGGAGTGGGCCCAGAGAGGAAAGGGCAACCAGGGATGGGCTGTTTGCTGGGGAGAGAGCAGGGATGGGCAATAGGGAGAAATTTGTACCAGGAAAAGAAAGCCAGGGTGAAGCAAAGGAAATGCTCAGGGCAATTTGGGGGTGGCTGCCAGGCAGCGCTTGGCTCTGAGCAACAACATCTGCAGTGGCACAGGAAACTCCCAGCTGATGGGAACAAACTTTCTGGCTGACTTGAGAGGCCAGGACAGAACTGAGTGGTTTCCCTCCTGTCCCCCAGCCCTTCCTGGCCCCAGGGGCTGATGGCATTTGTGCTCCCTCAGGTTCATCTCCCCACACCAACACCATGGGCGTGCTCAGGCCTGCTCTGGGCACTGCAAACAGGGGCTCCTGAGCCAGAGCTGCCGTGTCTGTGCCTGCAAGGATGCGGCCCCCGTGTGAGCTGGGGGAGAGGCCAGGGCTGCAGAGGGGGGATGTTGTTGGCAGGTGCATGAGGATGCTCTGGGACGCTGCCCGGGGGTGTCCAGCACAGTGGGGATGGATCAGCCCCTGCTCTGCTGCTCCTTCCCGTCTCCCCCAGGGACCCTGCAGAGCCCCAGCCATGCTGTTTGCCCCCAGCCTGCCCACGGCCACCCTGGGGCTGCTCACGGGGCTTTTCCGTGCACAGCATTGGGCCTGGGCGTGTTCTGGAGAGAGCCTGGGCAAGGAGCCTGGAGCAGCGAGGCCCTGCCCTGAGGCGTCAGCGCTGCCCCAGCGGAGCCTATGGCCTGTCCCTGCTGCAGCCCCAGCACTGCCAGCCCCAGCCCTGTGCCCGGCGCCGAGAGCACTCCGGCCCTACAGCAACACCAGGGCCAGGAGGGCAGCGGGGCAGGGCCACGGGAGCAGCGCTGCCAACACCAAGGGCTGCTGCTCCTGGGCACAGCTGCTGTGCCAGCACTGATCTGCCCCCAGCTCTCATCCAGAGAAGAGAACCAAAGGGGGATCTCTGCAGAAAACTTGCCTGCCAGATCCTTGGGTTCCTTTAAAGCCACCAGGAGTGCAGCCCCTCATTGACACAGTCTGTGGCCACAGGGAAGGTGGAGAGAAACAAAATGAGAAATGGCACAAACAGTGACACTGCTTTGTGGACAATATTATAAAAGTAAAACAAAGGAAAAGAACCTCCAAAGTAAAGCAACAAGAGGTATCAAAAATGACTTTTATGACAAGTGATTTTGAGAAACTGGCCAGCAGTTTAATGTTTGTGAAACCATCCAGCCATCAGTCTTCCACACTGCAGCCTCGAGCTCCTGCTTCCTCAGGCTGTAGATGAGGGGGTTCACGGCTGGAGGCACCAGCGAGAACAGAACTGACAGGGCCAGATCCAGGGATGGGGAGGAGATGGAGGGGCGCTTCAGGTGAGCAAACATGACAGTGCTGAGGAACAGGGAGACCACGGCCAGGTGATGGCGGCAGGTGGAAAAGGCTTTGTGACGTCATCCCTGCTCAGACGGGATCCTCAGCACGGCCCTGAAGATCTGCACAGAGGAGAAAACCATGAAAACAAAACAACCAAATACCAAAGAGGCACTAACAGCCAAAAGTTCTTTTCTTACCTGGCGGGTTGGAGGCTGGGGGCTGCTGCTCCCTGGGGAGCTGCTGGAAGCTGCAGGGCTGGATCCTGAGCACCTCCCGGTCGAGCGGGGGCAGCTGCCCCCCGTAGAGCTCCAGGAAGCGGCTGGGGACCCCCTCCTGTCCGTGCAGCCACAGCCGCTCCCCGTGGAAGCCGAGGAAGTGGCAGGGCGGGATCCGCAGCACCTCCCGCGGGGCGGGCAGTGGCCGCTGCCCATAGAGCTCCTGGAAGCGGCTCGGCCCCTCCCGCCGGGCCGGCCCCGGCCGCTCCCTGTGCAGCAGGTGGAAGCCGCAGGGCGGGCGCCAGGCGAGCGGCGGCCGTTCCCTGGGCGGCTGCTGGAAGCGGCCGGGCCGGGGACAGCGCAGCTCCCGGCCGTCCGGCAGCACCCGCTCCCTGTGCAGCAGAAGGAAGCCGCGGGGCGGGCGCCCGGGCGGCAGCGGCGGCCGCTCCCTGGGCAGCGGCTTGAAGCCGCAGGGCGGGCGCCTGCGCCCCTCCCGCCCCGCCGCCGGCCGCTGCCTGTTGGCCGCGCTGCGGCGCCTGATGCGGAGCAGGAGGTCGGGGCGGTCGCGGCGAAACCAGGGGTTCGTGTAGTGGAGCCAGGCGCCGGCATCGCCCGGCGCGGCTGCGCCAACCCAGCCCGGCCCCTTGCGGAAGCCGTAGCGGTTCAGCTGGCGCAGGAAGCTGCGAAACTGCGTGGCCCGGAAGGTGTGCGGGGCCGGCCCCTGGGAGCCGCCCGGGCCGAGCAGCTCCCGCTCCAAGAGGGAGCGGTCGATGAGCAGCCCCCGCGCCTGGCTGTCCCAGCGCACGGAGCGGACACGGGGGCTGTTCGCCAGGCGCCACAGCTTGGCGGGGAAGGTGCCGGCGCTGAGCCCGGCGGGCAGCGGCAGCTCCGGCATGGCGTCCATCGCCGACTGTGGCCACAACGACCGGAGACCAACGGCCGCGGCTCGGCTCGGCTCGGCTCGGCTCGGCTCGGCTCGGCTCGGCTCGGCTCGGCTCGGCTCGGCTCGGTTCGGCTCGGCTCGGTTCGGTTCGGCTCGGTTCGGCTCGGCTCGTCTCGGTTCGGGTCGGCACGGGAAGCCCCTGGGCAGGGTGGGCTCTGGGAGCAGTGGTGGACTCTGTCCCCATGCTGCATCCTGTGCCTGGGTCACCGTCGGTGATGGAGGAAAAGGCCATTGCTTTGTCTTGGCTGGGGAAAGGATGAAAAGGGGACATGAGAAAGCATTCTTTTGGCCACCTTTTCAGCAGACTAACTGTTTTTTTCTCGCCATCTCTGCCTGTTTTTTGCAGAGTTGGAACATTTCTCATGATTTGCTGTCAGGAACAGCAGCAGGAAGGGGCAGTGATTTTGTCAGCATTGTCATCAAAACGCTAGTGCTGCCCCATGGATGGATGTTGCTTTATGCAAGGGATGAAAGGCCTTCACTTGTAGGGAGCTCACGCCGGTGTCTTCCCAAATGGCATTGCCATTTTCTTTCCTCAGGAATCGCTTCTTCTGCTTTTCCCCCCATCTGGGGAGATTTCCAATGCAAATGCCTCCTGCAGCCAGCTCCTGCCAATGCAGACTGACAAAGGAGATCTTGCAATGGACAGAGACTCCCTAGAGCTGGTGTGGAGAGGTGAAGGGGGAAGGTTTGTCCTTTAGTCTTGAAGTCTTGTTGGGGAGCTGATTGTGCTTGGGGGGACTGACAAAAATGATGTGTCCTGAAAAACCACAGAGACTTTGGGGTTGTCATGTTGGGGCAGAAATTTCTGTCTGAGAACTTTTTGAAAAGTTTCAATTAACCTTTTTTTTTTTTTTTTTTTTTTTTCTTTTTCCCTGCAGAGATCCTTTTCCATACCTTTTGGGGAACTTCCCTCTGCTGGTCTCCCAGGTCAGGCCATTTCCCAAGGTTCCTTCCCAAAGTGAGGAGTAGCCCATGGCCTCCACTCTCCACTGGAACCAAAGGAAGCACAGAGCTTGCTGTTGTGGGAGAAGAGCTTCTCTTTCCTTTCCCTTTGGGGCAGGTGGGTATGTTCTCATTTGATAAAGGGAGGTTTAAACTCTGGAGGTGTTGCATTTCAAACTGCTCCAGCCTCGAGCTCTAGTGTGGGTATCCTTGGACAAAAGGCCTCCCTGTGTGAGCTCCCAGTGGGCTGGTTCAGTAAGGAAGTTGATATTTCAGGCTTGTGACTGCTGAAAGCAGTTGGTGTCTGAAGGTGTCCGGAGCTGACAGCGACTACTTTTCTCACCTGGCTGCAGAAAAGGTAGTTGGAAAGTGGGGATTGCACTTGCAGAGATGGCAATCAGGGGTGTTTTCCAAGAAATGGGCTGGCAGAGAGGCAGGTCTTGTGCTCAACTGGCTGCGTGTTTGTTTTGGTGGTGGGGAGATGTTGTAATGAATCAGCCGAGACTCCATATCCTTCATGCAGATAAAGCCAATTCTTTATTCACATCGCTTCTTTTGTCCAGTTTTCAGGGACCTCATGCACCACACCCGTTGGCGGGTAGTTTCCTTACTGCCTCATTTATTGGTCAGAAGGTCATTTGTGTGTATATGCTAAGTTTCAGGTTGTTTCCATTTTTCCTTGGTGGGTTCTGATGGAACAGAGCTAATATTTATGCAGATGCACTTGTTTTTCTCCCTAAGAATAGGCTGTTGTGTGAACAAACTTCTCTTTCTCTAAACAGTTTTCAACTGGGAGCTTGCAGGCTATTGCTAGCTGCTTAGCTAAAGTAGCATGGCCTCATCCATATTCCATAAGACCTTTCTTTAATAACATTTTTTACCTGTCTGCAACAGGGAGAGTCACAGACACAGACACCAGCTGAAGCAACAGTGTCATTTACTATCATGCAGGAATGCAAAGACAAATCAGAAAAGAAGAAGGTAAGCAATGCACCTTATCACTGGTACAAAAGGTTGCGTCTAGTGGTTAAGAAAGATACATCAGCAGACACCCTTTTTACTTTATCCTTCATCCAGATCCACTCATCAGGTGGGGAAAGCTGTCCCAGCAAAGCTCGGGAAAGTCCCTGCGAGGAACTAGAAAATCCTACACTGCCTCCCCCTTTCTTGGCCACCAGGCTTCTGACTGCACTGTGAGAGTAGCCCAGCTTTGACAGTGGTGAACGAGCAATCTGACAGACCTTCTGGGGCAGGAGATCTGATTTCCTTCTCCTCTTGGTTTTCTCCCTGAGCCTGTCCAGGGCTCAAGGAGGAAGCAAGGCCAGATGTGGCCTTGTCTGGTTTCTTCATGCTGAAAGGTAAAGACGTGTTTCACCAATGAATGAATGCATAGATCCTGATGATAGTAACACTTGGTTAAGGAGCAGATCCATTGAAAGTTTGGTTGGAAGGGTCATCCAGAGGGCAGATTTAGCTCAGGACCTGTTGTTCAGGCCTTAGTCCTTCAGTATTTTGTGGTGCAAATCAATGCCCTGGAAAGCTGGAAACAAATGAGTCCCTCTTGAGCACGTTTCAGACCGGGAGCAGGATTAGCCCTGCAAGGCCAGGCTAGGGCCGAGAGCAGAGGGCCAGCAGGCTGCATTTGCCCAGAGGCAGCCGTCCAGACCAAGAAGGCCACTGGTGCCCAGGGCCTGAGGTGCCCGAGGCTGCCTCCCCGCTGTGCAGCTCTGCAGAGCCCGTGGAGCGCAGGGTCCCGGGCAGCCAGGGCGGCCTGGCTGCCTTGGAGCACGAGGGGTGTCCCAGAGAAGCTGCGGCCCTTGGCTTTTTAACTGTTCCTCAGAGTCTTGTCATTAGTCCACACTGTCTGACATGTTTTCCTTTCCTCTGGCATATTGAAGAGAGCTTTTGGAGAAAAGTGGCTGATGTAGCTTCTGCTGGTGCTGGTGCTTTTGTCTGCAGGTCAGGGCAGGTGGTTTGAACCAAGGACGGAGTCCACAGTTAACACTGCAGTTTTGCCAAGCCAAGAAAACCATTCACAACTGGGTGACCGATGCTGAGCAGCTTTGCTAGGTTTTGGAAAGTTATCACCTTAAAAAACCCAACAAATGTTCCTCCATGAGGGTACCAGCAGTGTACCAAAGATCCCAGCTTTTTCCACCTCTTTTCTGTGTCTTTGGTGTTTCTAAGTTCCCCATTCCCCAGCAGGAATGAAAGCATGGATGATAATGTGAGTGATTTGAGAGCTCTGTGTTGTGCCCTGCCACATCAGCGTTGATGACAGGCTGGACATGGACAGGTGTGTCGAGTTCAGTTCATGCCAGTTCTGTGCCAACAGCAGCCCCAAGATGCCGAGAAGAACAAGGACGGTGGGTGGGTGTGCACGCACAGCCCTGTGGGCTGACTGCTGTGTGGGCAGAAGGTTCTCAACAGCAGTACATCTTCACTCCCCCAAGTGGGAAGAATATATCAAATCTATATGAAATGAAAATATTTATGAAATTGCACTCAACGGTACGTATTTATATGTATCATACATGTAATTTATAACATATAATGCTGCATATTATATATTTTTGTATGCTATAATCAACAGAATATATCAAATATAGAGTTGATCTTTTCCTAAGCTATTGCCTGTGGGTCCTAGAGGCCATCTCCTAGTGTTCCTACATTTGTGCCTTCTGGTACTAGTTCTTATAGCAGCAACTCCCCTGGGAGTTCCTCCAGGGAACTTCACACCAAGGGCTTCCATCACTGTCGTGGCTGTGGGAACTTGTTGCTTGCCAGTTCTCCCCCAGAATCCTTGTGGATTCTGGGTCATGTCAGCACAAGTGTCCATGTGCTGGATTCTTGGAATCACTTGGTCCCTGTAGTGAGGGGACTATGCTTGGAGCTGTTGGGCCAAAAGGAAAAGCATCAGTAAAGCAAGGACTTGCTGACTGTTTTGGGGGAAAAGGGAGGGGTAATGACTGAGGCAGGTTTGTCTTGGATGCTACCCAAGTTTTCTGCTTCTTGTACTGCCGGTTTTTTCACAGCTCCTTCAGTTATTGAGAAGATGTTACAATAATGTTCAATCTGAGCATGCCACTTTCTTACTGAGGCCATCTGGGCCACTCCGTCAGGTGGGGGAGTCCCAGTAGTGACTGACTTAAAAACTTGGAAATGCTCTCTCCAAACAACTGGTTGTTGTTGTACAATCTTCTCTACTTGTATGAGAGCTAGGCTAACCACAAACAAGCCTTTTTCCCAGGCAATATACCTCTTTTCAGCATCTCTGAAACCACGGGAATAAAAACCAACAGGCCATGTTGGACCACCAGGACCCCACTGCCATATGTGTACTGACAACCCTGAGGAAGCAAATCCCCATTCCCCCTGGAAAGGATCTATAGGATGAATAGGGCCAAGGGCTTGGTGAGCAGTTGCTTCAAAAATCAGTAATTGCATTGCTTCTTCTTGAGAAGCAGTCCGTTCCCATTTTACCCCTTTTCTCAGGAAGTTATTAAGAGGTCTGGCAATTATAGAAAAATCTGGAATGGGTTTTCTCCAAAACACTAATAATCCCAAGGCATGCTGTAAATCTTTCCTGGACTCAGGCACTTTAATTTGATCTAAGGAGGTTAGGGTGCCAGGTGGGCTGCATGTCATACCTCCTTTCCACCAGATACCCAAACATTTTACTTCTTGAGAAGGTTTTTGTCTTTTCTCTGAGGGGATCTGCAAACCAAGGCTTTCTAAGTGGGAAATTATTTTCTGTTGAACGCCCCCCACTTGCTGTGTCTTATTGTTTAAAACTTTTGCTAGGGAGTGCTGTGGCTTGTTGCCCAAGGTTTGTGGAAGAGGAGGTGCACTGGGTTATCGCTTGGATGATTCCAACACAATAGGTTTGGGACAGGGCCAATTAGAAATTATTTTAGCCAATTTATCATAAGGCAAGTTATCCATTGCTTCTGGTGGCACTCCCCTTTTCAGCCCTAGCAACCACAGTTGCTGCTGGTTGGAAATTTGTTTTCCCTTTTCTGGTTTTTCATTAGGAGAGGCAATGTGCCTGACTCCTCTGGGTTTTTCTGGTTTGTCCTCTGGGTACTTCACTGGTCCATATTTTCTACTGTAATTTACTAACTCCTCTGCTACCTCACTCCATGTCCAAAGTTTATGACTGCTGTTAGATTGTGTGCTAGGAGTTGTAAAAGGTGAGGAGTCAGTGGAGTCAGTGGAACCAGTTTGATCTCTTGTGTGTCCGAGAAATCTTTCAAGTCTATCTACTGAAGCGATAGATGCTATTGTTTTTGGAAGAAAAATTGCTGTTGGTTTAAGAGACTCTGGCAAACCTCGAATGAGGGGGGTCATAATCTCAGGTTTGACAGGCTGTTGCATTGGTGACTCACAGCCAGAGATTAATTTTCTTTCCTGTATCATTTGCAAGCATGCAGCTTTGTGTATGTTTTCTAGGAGTTGGTCCGAGGTGCCGACTATTGCCAGAGGGTCGCCCGTCTCTAGGGGGTTTAACCCCCCTGCCCAGTGAGCTGCACACTGTGTCAGGGAGCATGGAGCATGTGTTCCTTTAAAGCCACCAGGAGTGCAGCCCCTCATTGACACAGTCTGTGGCCACAGGGAAGGTGGAGAGAAACAAAATGAGAAATGGCACAAACAGTGACACTGCTTTGTGGACAATATTATAAAAGTAAAACAAAGGAAAAGAACCTCCAAAGTAAAGCAACAAGAGGTATCAAAAATGACTTTTATGACAAGTGATTTTGAGAAACTGGCCAGCAGTTTAATGTTTGTGAAACCATCCAGCCATCAGTCTTCCACACTGCAGCCTCGAGCTCCTGCTTCCTCAGGCTGTAGATGAGGGGGTTCACGGCTGGAGGCACCAGCGAGAACAGAACTGACAGGGCCAGATCCAGGGATGGGGAGGAGATTGGGGGGGCTTCAGATAGGCAAACATGGCAGTGCTGAGGAATAGGGAGAGCACAGCCAGGTGAGGGAGGCAGGTGGAGAAGGCTTTGTGCCGTCCCTGCTCAGAGGGGATCCTCAGCACAGCCCTGATGATCTGCACATAGGAGAAAACAATGAACACAAAACAACGTAATCCTAAAGAGATGGAAAAACCAATGAACCCAAACTCCCTGAAGCAGTAGTTGGACTAGGAGAGCTTGAGGATCTGGTGAACCTCGTGGAAGAACTGGCCCAGCGCATTGCCATGGCACAGGGGCAGGGAAAATGTATTGGCCGTGTGCATGAGAGCATTGAGAAAGGCACTGGCCCCGGCAGATGCTGCCATGTGGGCACAAGCTCTGCTGCCCAGGAGGGTCCCGTAGTGCAGGGGTTTGCAGATGGACACAGAGCGGTCATAGCACATGATGGTCAGGAGCAAATACTCTGCTGACATGAAGAACAGAAAGAAAAAGAGCCGTGCAGCACCTCCCGTGTAGGAGATGGTCCTGGTGTCCCAGAGGGAATTGTGCATGGCTTTGGGGACAGTGGTGCAGGCCGCTGAGGGCCAGGTTGAGCAGGAAGAAGAACATGGGGCTGTGCAGGTGGTGGTCGCAAGCTATGGCGCTGATGACGAGGCCGTTGCCCAGGAGGGCAGCCAGGGAGATGCCCAGGAAGAGGCAGAAGTGCAGGAGCTGCAGCTGCCGCGTGTCTGCCAACGCCAGCGGGAGGAAGTGGCTGATGGAGCTGCTGTTGGACATTTGCTGTGGCTGCACATGGGGACATGTTCACGGATAAAGGACAGTGACAAGTCAGGACAGGCTGCTTTGAGCCAAATATGGGTCATTCCCTGTGGACTGTCCCACTGTGATTCACCCACCCTTGTTCCTGCTCTGGGAAAACCTTCACCCAGGTCCCTGCCTGAGCTCCAGTTGTGCTGCCTGAGTGTGCCAGGAGCAGCCAGGCCTGTGCATGGGGGCTCTCCAGGAGCCGTCCCTGCCCCGCTGCCCTGGGTTTTTGGCCATGTGGCAGAGGGACAAGCCTGGATATTCAGGATTTGTCAGTGGAATCACTCCTAATGCAGAAAGGCTTGTTGCCATCTTCACTCCCACTTCTAAAGGGCATGGAGAACAGGAAGGAATTATAGGCATTATTTTCCTGCCCACACATCATTCCTGGTATACTGAGGTCAGAAATCCCCAGCATTTCTGCTGCACCAGACCTTGCCCAGAGCAGAGGGATCCCTGAATGTCTCACCCTCTCCAAAGGTCTCTGGGCAAGGTCCTCAGCACCCCCTTCTGCCAAGGACACTCACAGCTCCCTTGGCACACCCAACAGCATTTCCTCAGCTGCGGCATCTCTGCACTTCCCCGTGGCACATTCAGGGAACTGCCAGAGGCTCTGGCACAGATCTGCAGGCAGGAGGGCAGCTCAGAGCTTGGAAGGACGCAGCAAGGAGATCCCCGGGTGTGCCCATGATGGGGTCTCAGGGAGGGGGCTCAGCTCATTCCCCTTTCCCATGGACTGCTTTGCCCACAGCCACACAGCTCACAGGGAAGCTCGGACACCCCATTCCCATGGACACAGCTGCCTGGCAAGAATCCCAAGGGCAGTGCCTGGCTCAGCTGCTGCAAATGCCAGAGCCTGCCTGAGAGCACCAGATGACAGTGACAGTATCAGGGGAGGGCAGAACCAAGAGAAGATGTTGTGGGGCTGTGCCTGGGAGGGCAGGGCAGACACAGCCAGGCACTCAGGACAGTGTTCCCGTGCCCAGCTGTGCACAGCACCTCCCACACACCCACAGTGCCCTCCTGCCCCCAGCACTGCTCTGTTCAGCCCCCTCTCCTTCCCTGAGCCTCTCCCTGGGCCTGGACATTTCCCTCCTGAGAGGAGCCTTGTCCCTGCCAGTGCTCACAGAGCCCATCCCACCCTCTGCGCCCTGGGCCCAGCCCTACAGAAACCTGCCTGTCTGCAGGGCCCGGCCTGGGGCAGGGTCTGTCTGCAGCTGGGCAAGGGCAGCTCAGGAGAGCCCTGCTGGGCCCTGCAAAGGGGATGCTGCTGCTGCTGCTGAGGGCTGAGGAGTGGCTGAAGGCCCTTTAGGAGGCTCCCAGCAGAGAGACTGACCACCCAAAGTTACAAATCAGGAGTCTCTGTAAATGATTAAACATGACTCTGATGATCCTAGGTGTCCCTTTCAACTCAGAATGTTCTGTGGTTCTGTGATTACAATTCCTGTTCTGCTTCACTCATCCTCTTTTGCCTATAATCAGAAGAGAAAAAAACCCCTTGCAACAGCGTTACAACAGTAAAGTAAAAACCAGACCTTTAGTGGAAACTTCCAGGTGTCTCAGTGGGAATGAGGAACACCCAGCCCCTGATTTCAACAATTGATTAGAGGTTGATTAATTAGGATATTTAACAGAAACATCGAATAGGAAATTCAGTATCCACAGCTACAAACCCCTGGGTCAACCCATTGGAGTAGGTCCAAGGGCTTCTTTGTGCCACTTTTTTTTCTGACTGCTCACACTCTGGTTTAAAAACAAAATGTTCATCTTGTAGGTCCACTTCCTGACAATAAGACTGGGCAGTATTTCAGGAATATATTTTGAAGCTTATTGTTCTAAAATCTAAGATAAAGGGTAGGAAATGTTGTAGAGTTAATTAAAGATTATAGTAATAGAAGTATATAAAAGTAGTTGAATAGAGTCATAGTAGTTGAATAGAGTTGATTAAAGATGATAGTTTTATAACTACATAATAGTAGTTAACAGAGGTACGAATAAATGCAAAATGCATAAAAAGCAAAAATGTTTTTGTCATCACCCCAACTTTCCCATCCTTCTCCAAGCAGGAAATTGAAAACACTCTCAGGAAAGCTCCTGGTCTTTGCAGCAATACCAGGCTTAGCTTCCTTTGGCAAGTGTCCTCCGGAGCTGTGCCCAGGCTGGTCTGGAGCTGGGCGCAGCCCTGCCCCACACAGCCCCTCTCAGCAGCAGCACCTGCCCTGCTCAGGGTGGCTCCTTCCCCCCACAGCTTCTCCCCAGCGCTGGCAGCAGCTCCCCGGGCCAGCTGAGAGCTGTCCCTGGCAGGCAGCAGGGTCCCTGGCCCAGCGCAGCGCCCTGGGCTGCAGGACCCTGCTCTGCACGACAGCCCTGGGCACCCCTGGCTGCAGCCCCGGCTGCTCAGCCCTGCAGCAGAGCCCGGCAACAGGGAGCTGCCCTGTGCTGTGCCTCGGGTGCTGCAGCAGGGACACCCAGCCCTGCCCTGGGGCCACATGCCTGCTCTGCAGCCACGCTGAGAGTCCTCCTGGAAGGGCCTTAAAGCTGTGGGATGTGCCAGCTTCAGGAGATCCCTGCAGGAGCTGCAGCTTCTCTTCCTCCAGCCTGGGAGTGACTCTTCCTAACGCTGCGAGGATTTGTCCCCCAGTGAGCCCTCAGTGAGCTCTGCTCTGTGCTGCCAGCCCAGGCTGAGTTGAAGCCCTCTGTGCCTGTGTGCTGTGCCCGGGGTGGCTGCAGGCAGTGCCCCAGCCCTGCTGGGCTGGGCACAGGAGCTGCTCCTGGGCAGAGCTGTCTCTCTGCAGCGCTGCCCTTGCCAGGAGCTGCCTCTGTGCCAGGAGCCCGGCCCAGCTCAGCAGCACAGACACGGCACAAGGGCTTGAGTGACCCTCTCCAGACTTGTGCTGGGGCCCTGAACATCAGTCCCTGAGAGGGAGCTGGAGAAACCTCTCAAGAATTCAAAGTCAGAATCCAGCTCCAAAGTTTCTTGAAGTTTTACTGGGTCCCGCTGAGGGACACGACAGAGAAAGTGTCCCCAGGCCCCAGCCAGAGCAGAGAAGTGCAGGCAGTGATGACACGTGGGGACAAAGAGGAGCCAAGTCTTGGTGCCCTGGGCCACAGCAGCCTCTGTGCCACCAAGGGCCGTGAGGAGTCACCTTGTCCTGAGGCCCTGGGGCCTCCTGGCACAGCCCCGGCAAGGCTGGGCACTGTCAGCCCCTTGTCCTGCCCTCAGCATCCCCCTCCCATCCCAGTGGCCTCAAGGATGTGCTGGAAGGAGTCCCTGGGGAGCCTTGGTCAGGAATGGCCCTGGGGGCTCCTTAATGCTCCCAGGGACTGCAGGCTTTTCAAAGGACTTAGGGCTTTGCTTTTGCCTTGGAGTCTCAGAGAGGTTTGTGCAATCACGGCCTCCAGTTATCTGCTTTAATTAGTCCCTTGAGAGGCTTTGTCAGTAATGACACTCAGTGCACTCATTAATGCTTCAAAGCACTTCAGGTTTTTAAAGGTACTTGATGCTTCCCTTGTAAAACTGACTTTGTGAAAGGTTTGTGCCATTGTTGCCCAAATTATCTACTGTAACAAGTCCTTTGAGATTCTCAATCAGTAAAAGCACTCAGTGGGGCTCGTCAGTAATTCCGGCTACTCAAGGTTTATACAAGGACTTTTTTTTGACACTGAGTCTGAGAGGTTTGTGCACTCGTGGCCTCCAATTATTTGCTCTAATCAGTCCCTTGAGATTTTTACTCAGTAACAACACTCGGTGAAGCTCATTCACGCTTCAAGGTAATCCGGGTCATTTAAGCACTTCTTTTTGCCACTGAGTCTCTGAGAGGTTTGTGCAATCATGGCCCCAATTGTCTGCTTTAAGGAGTCCCTTGAGAGCTGTGCATTGACACTCAGTGGGGCTCATTCATGCTTTGAGATACTCAGGGTGTTTAAGGTACTTTGGGTTTTTCCTTCCCACACTGAGTCTCTGAGAGGTTTTGGTGCAATCCTGGCCTCCAATTCTCTCCTCCAAGGACTCCATGAGGAACCTGTGTTGGGGATGGACCTCAGGGTGACCCTTTAATGCTTCCAGACACTTTGGGTTTTTCCTCTGACTTTGACTCCTGGAAAGGTTTGTGCAATCTCTTCTCAGGCCCTGAGGTTCCAGGGCTCAGCACCAAATGCATCACTGGGCTTATTAGGAGAAAGCAAGTCCTGACAAACCACGGGTGTGCCTTGATTTCCTTCTGGCCTGGTGCAGTTCCTTAGGAAGTCTTTTTTCCTAGAGTTATGGAGAAATATTTCAAAGAGCGTCGAAGGAATCAACCCTCTTCTTTTCAAAGGGGGTATTTTTCTCTTGAGAGCAGAGGTCATTGCAGCATTCAAGTGACTGATACTGATCCAGGGTCTCTCCTAAGGAAGTCTGGCCTGGTCAGAGGAGCTGTGCCTTGAGGTCTGATCCACTTTGGACAACCATGCTCCACATTCCCTAACCCCATCCTGCCTCTCCTCACTCACCTGGGACCTGCTTTGCTCAGAGAACTGGGTTCACCCAGACAAAGAGAGGTTTTCTTCCTTTCTTAGCAATCAAAACCTCCTAAGTTCCAAACAATCTCCTCAATTTGTGGCAAGCCCAAGGTGTCACCAAGGAGGTTCCCCTTCCCCAAGGCAGAACCATGCAAGGAATGTTTTAGACACCAACGAAGATGTACAATAAACAAAAATTTAGAGTCGGCTGGAGGCAGAATTAGACCAACTCCTCAAGGACAGACAAGCTTTGAACTCCTTGCAAGTCAAAGCTCCAGGTGGGTTGTTGGGAGGTGTGTGAGTGAGGCAAGAGTGAGGGCAAGGGAAATGCAGAGAGCCCTGGAAGTGCTTCTGTGCACACAGGCTGTGGGGAAGGGCGCTACAGCCCAGGCCTGGGCCAGGAGGGAGGCTGGATCATCATCCCAAGCTGCCCGGGGCCATGGCAAGGGGCTGTGGCCATGGACACTGGCCTGAGCCCAGTGCCTGGGCCCCTTGCCCAGGGCTGGTGTCAGTGGCCAGAGCCAGAGGGGATCCCTTGCTGGGGGCTGTGCCACGGCCACCTGCCCTGTGCCGCGCCGGCTGCTCAGGCGCCGCGGAACCAGCAGCAAACGCCGCTGCCAGGGCCAAAGGCAGCTCAGCCAGGCAGAAAGGGGCAGTGCTGGGCACTGGTTCCATGGCAACCCTCCCTGGGAGACCACACCTGGGTCACCTGTCCTGGCAATTGCCACGGAAACCTGGCTCATTGGGAATGCAATGGTGGACAAAGGTTTTAGGAGGGCCTGTCCCAACAGGACAAAGGGTGCTGGTTTTAAACTGAAGGAAGGGAGGTTCAGATGCGGAGAGATAAGGAAGAAATTTCTGAGCATGGGGCTGGTGATCCACCAGGACAGGCTTTCCCAGAGAGCTGGTCAGTGCCCCCTCCCTGGAAACATTCAAGTCCAGCTGGGACAGGGCTCTGAACAACCTGATCTGGTGAAAGATGTCCCTGCTCATCGCAGGCGTTTGGATGAGATGAGCACTGCAGAGCTCTTCCCATCCCAACCATTCCAGGATTGCATGGGGAGAAGGGGCTGCTGGCTGGACTCCATCCACTCCCTTGACTCCTCCTTGTCTCTGCTGGAGCCCACATCCAGCAGCCAAAGCCAGCCCCTTCTCTGGCCTTTCCCCCCCTGCCCCAGGGGCTGCCAGAGCCAGGGAGGCGCAGGTGACCTTGAGGCTTTGCAGGGCTCAGGCACAGCGGCTGTGCCAGAGTCAGGGCTGAGGTGTCACTCTGCGGGCTGGGGCAGAGCCCAGGCAGAAATGAGCCCTGAAGCAGCAGCTGTGCAGTGGGGGCCAGCAGGCCGGGCTGCCAAGGGAGGCTTCTGGCCATGGCCTGGAAGCAGCTGCTGCTGCCAAGGTGCCTTTGGTGCCTCAGGCTCTCCCTGGCACAGCTCCCAGCACGGCACTCTGCACTTGTGCCCGAGCCCTTCACTGTGTTGGGGCTGGCCTGGGGCTTTTCCTGCAGCGGGACCTGCCCTGGTCATGGCACAGGAAAGGCAGTTCCTCATGGAGCAGGAGGCTCTGCCTGGAACGGGCTCAAACAAGTCCAACAAGGCCCTGTTTACTTCAAAATTGCTTCCTAGAGCACTATATTCTATATAATTGTTACAGCTCCTATACTCTGGAGTAAATAACTCTCTTTTTTCTATTTGCTCTGTTGTGTAAATAAATCTTTCTGTCTAATCCTGATCAGAATCAATCATAGCTGCATTTATGGAAATATATCTGGTATTGAATCGGTAATCCAGGGGGACAAATTGTATTGCAGTTCAATTCCACCTGTCCAGTCTTTTACACGTAAACCTTTGACAAAGTCTGGGACTAGGATTGGATCCAGCCACTCCCAGTCTCCTCTCTTAGATGGAATTTGAAAAGTCAGGCATCCTGGAGGGGTTTGAGGATCCATGGTGTCTGTTGGGTGTCATTTCTCCACCTCATGACTCAGCAGGAGTTTCTCCAATGAAGAAATGAAGCTTTTGCCTGGAGCTCCCACTCTGCCCATGACAGGAAGCTGTCAGAGCCTGTCCAAGGATGTGATATGCCTCACGACTGTCTCCAATGATTGAGGACTGAGACCCCAGACTCTGAAAGCAGCCCCTGGCCTGGCTGAGGTGGAACGCTTGCCAAGTCTCGGAGGACTGGTATGCATCTCCATGAGAGCGGAGTGCAAGAACAATGGAACTGGTCACAGCGGACTGAGCCAAGGCTGCCTGTCCAAACTGGGCTGTCCGTACTGGAGGTACGGTTTGCAGCTTGTTCCTGAGCACTCAGCCTTTACACAGCTGGTTCCCGCTTTGGCTCTGTGCCCCTTGCTTTGCTTCCCGCCTTGACCAACCTATAGAACCTCTGGAGACCCCCGCTCACTTTTGTGATCACCCCACTGGAGAAGATCGCGTCTATAGGCATCGTTAGGCGTCGAAGACTCGACCGTCCACGTTCACAGCTATAATCCCCGTCCCCTCTTTCTCTCTCTTTCTTACTATTTTTTATTTCTCTCCCCACTATGGCATTTGTTGGCACTAAATAAAGGTGCATTTGTGATGGAGTAAACTGAGTTTGTCCCCCGCTGTGTCTTTTGTGCTCTGAGATCCCTAAAACGAACCATCACGAACCCCGCTTGTGTGAGCGGATCGTGACATTAAATTGGCGTCATGGACAGGATCTTGATGGACAGAGGGGTTGCGGGTTTTGTATAGCTTGTAACAGGGGAAGGACCCTCGTCTCAGCCGCACCTAGCACGCCACTTCGGTGAGCGCTGTTAGAAAGCAAGGGGGGCCAGGGAAAATTCCCGCAAACTGTATACACCCCGGCGTATAGCACTCCCTGTCATCAGGATTTCACAAAAGGATCTCATTGTGCAAAAGATGGGACTGTAGTTAGTTTTTGTGTGTTTTGGGCTGCTTGGTGTAGTTGAGGAGACAACTCTTTGGAACTAAGGTGAACCTCCCAGGCAGTTTTGGTCTCCTCGCCCATTCCAGGGAAGCGAAGGGAAACACAGTTTTAGCTGTGCCTTTGGTGTAACTTGAAGCGTACCTCCCTGAGAGTGGTTTTGGTCCCTGCACAAAATGAGTGAAAAAGATAAGAATGCATTTTATGGTTTGCTAGAGAAACATGGTGCTAGACCTTCTCCAGACGGAGAAAGGTGGGCACAGAATAATTGGCTTAACTTTGAAAACATTGTAGATAGAATATATTCTTTGCAACATGATGCTAGATACAAACTGGGCAGAAATAAAACCATTCTTTGCCCAGTTTTGGGGGCCTGTCTTTCAGCAGCCATAGAAACCCGTTTTGAACGGGTGAGTGAAGAAAAAGCAGTCATAGAATCCCTGCAGAATTTGGTAGAAGCTTTGCAAAAACAATCAGAGCAGGAAAGAAATCGGAATTATTTGCTGCAGATTTCCCTTGCAGAAGAGCGAAGTAAAAACTTAAAATCTGCAGATTCACCCACAGAAGGAAAAATAGAAGGAAAGGAGACATACAACATTAAACAAATATACCCTCAGAAAGGATTAGTACACATGCAAAATTGTGGGGAACACTGTTGCTCCAACTTGAGAGCAAAACAGAATATAATTATATAAATGAAGAAGATGGTGATCCCCACATAACCACCAAAGAAATACCATACACAGCCACTGCATTAGCTAAATTAAAGAAAGAATACTCCCGCCTCCCTAGTGAATCAGAGACGGAGTATGTTTTCAGAGTTTCCCTCACAGGGGGCGACCAAATTAAATTAAGTGAACAAGAAGCAAGTGGCTACTGGGGACATGGAGTTTTCTTAACAACAGGAAACACACATGCTCCATGCTCCCTGACACAGCGTGCAGCTCACTGGGCAGGGGGGTTAAACCCCCTTGAGAGGGGCGACCCTCTGGCAATAGTCGGCACCTCGGACCAACTCCTAGAAAACATACACAAAGCTGCATGCTTGCAAATGATACAGGAAAGAAAATTAATCTCTGGCTGTGAGTCGCCAACGCAACAGTCTGTCAAACCTGAGATTATGACCCCTTTAATTCGAGGTCTGCCAGAGTCTCTTAAACCAACAGCAATTCTTCTTCAAAAAACAATAGCATCTATCACTCCGGTAGATAGATTTGAAAGATTTCTTGGCCATACAAGAGATCAAACTGGTTCCACTGACTCCTCACCTTTCACAACTCCTAGCACACAATCTAACAGCAGTCATAAACTTTGGACATGGAGTGAGGTAGCAGAGGAGTTAATAAGTTACAGTAGAAAATATGGACCAGTGAAGTACTCAGAGGACAAACCAGAAAAACCCAGAGGAGTCAGGCACATTGCTTCTCCTAATGAAAAACCAGAAAAGGGAAAACAAATTTCCAGCCGGCAGCAGCTGTGGTTGCTAGGGCTGAAAAGGGGAGTTCCACGAGAAGTAATGGATAAATTGCCGTATGATAAATTGGCTAAAATCATTTCCAATTGGCCCTGTCCCAAACCTATTGTGTTGGAATCATCCAACCAACAACCCAGTGCACCTCCTCTTCCACAAGCCTTGGGCAACCAGCCACAACATTCCCCAACACAGATTTTAAGCAATGAGACACAGCATGCTCTCTCCCTGCTTCAGGGAAGTGAAACACACCAACCTCCTTTAAACTAGAAACTCCGTTTCTTGATAGTGAGCGAAGAAACGGAGACTGGATGTTTTTGAGGAAGCTCACAAAGGACCCGAGAACAGGGGACATATTGATTACAGCAATAGTTGGCCCCAAACAAATATTAATAGCTTTTGTTGTGGACACAGGGGCCCAAATCAGTGCATTGAAAATCACACACGCCCAAAAGTGTGGGCTTGTTCCCAGCAAAAAACGATGTTGTGCTTTAAATGCCCTGGGAACTACAGAGTCTATGAGTATGGCTCTAGTAAAACGCACACTGCCCGGAGAAGACAACCCAATAGCTGTCCAAATGGTCATTGGAAACATTCCTGACAGTTTGTTAGGGATGGATATACTTGCTGGGAGACAATGGGAAGACTCAGAAGGCTTTCTCTGGTCTTTTGGAGCTCCCAGCCTTAACATCAGGCTGCTACAAACAGCTCCTTCCCTACCGTTCAGCAAAATCACTTCTGTGAAACAATATCCTTTACCCTCTGGTGCTAAAGATGGCGTCAAGCCAGTCATTCAGGAATTGAAAGATCAAGGAGTAATTGTTAACACTCACAGCGCTTTTAACTCACCAATCTGGCCAGTTAAAAAACCCAATGGAAAGTGGAGACTGACAGTTGATTACAGACGGCTTAATGCCAACACAGACCCTCTTACAGCAGCGGTCCCAAATACAGCTGAATTAATAATATCAATTCAGGAGAAAGCTCACTCTATTATGGCAACAATAGATGTTAAAGACATGTTTTTCATGATATCCATACAACAAGAAGATATGGACCGTTTTGCCTTTACATGGGAGGGACAGCAATATACCTTCACACGTCTACCCCAAGGGTAGCGACACTCCCCCACTTTAGCCCACCATGCTTTAGCCCAAGAATTAGAAGAACTATCTAAACCTGACACTGTAGCTGTTTACCAATCCATAGATGATATTTTAGTGGGAGGGGAAGAAAAAGAAGTAGTGGAGGATGTTCAACAGAAAATAATTTCCCACTTAGAAAGCCTTGGTTTGCAGATCCCCTCAGAAAAAATACAAAAACCTTCTCAAGAAGTGAAATTTTGAGGCATCTGGTGGAAAGGAGGTATGACATGCATCCCACCAGACACCCTAACTTCTTTAGATCAAATCAAGATGCCCGAATCTAGAAAAGAACTCCAACAAGCTCTAGGACTGTTGGTATTTTGGAGAAAACACATTCCAGATTTTTCATTTATTGCCAAACCTCTTGATGATTTGTTGAGAAAGGGACAAAATGGGACTGGAGCCCTTCTCAGGAAGAAGCATTACAATTGTTGATTTTTGAAGCCACAGCTCATCAGGCCCCAGGCCCTATCCACCCAGCAGATCCTTTTCAGGTAGAATGGGGATTTGCTACCTCAGGATTGTCAGTACATATATGGCAAAGGGGTCCTGAAGGCCCAATCAGACCTGTTAGCTTCTACTCCCGTGGCTTGAAAGATGCTGAAAAAAGATATACAACTTGGGAGAAAGGCTTATTTGTTGTTACCCAAGCTCTCATAGAAGTAGAAAAAATCACAAGAAAACAACCAATTGTGTTGAGAGGTCCCTTTAAAGTCATTAAAATAGTGATCACAGGGACTCCACCTCCTTAAGGGGTAGCACAACGAGCCTCAGTAAGGAAATGGTATGCACAAATAGAGCATTATAATAACATCTTTTCAATTACTGAAGGCGCTGTGAAAAATTTACCAATACAAGACACAGAGAATCTGAACAGCAGCCAAGACAAACCTGCCTCAGTTCTTAAAATAGCCCCTCCCTTCTCCCCTGAGCAAACAGCACATTCATGGTTTACTGAGGCCTCAGCTAAGCGTGAAGGAAAAGTGTGGAAATACAGAGCTGTAGCTTTGCACACTTCTTCTGGAGAGCGGATCATTACAGAAGGGGAAGGCAGTGCCCAAATTGGGGAACTTAGAGCTGTTTGGAGTGTTTTCCAGAGGGAGGCACAAAACACCTCTCTTGTCTGTATTTACACTGACTCCTATGCTGTATATAAGGGCTGCACTGAACGGCTGCCTTTCTGGCAACAGAATGATTGGGAAGTTAACAGAATTCCAGTGTGGCAGAAAGAAAAGTGGCAAGAAATCTTACAAATTGCAAGTCAAGGGAATTTTGCTGTAGGGTGGGTAGCCTCTCACCAGACAGATGATAATCCAGCAGGAGAATGGAATAACAGAGCTGATGAATTAGCAAAATTAAGTCCTCTGAAAAAGGATGAAATCACTGAAGATTGGGAGCACTTATTAGAATGGCTGCATGTAAAACGACAACACACAGGTACAAAAGATTTATACAAGGAAGCTCATGCCCGGGCTTGGCCCGTTGCCAGAGAAATGTGTAACACCTGCATTTCAGCCTGTGAGCAGCGTCGCAAACGGCTAGAAAGACATCCTTTAGAGGATGACCCACTACACTTGAGGACAGGTAAAGGCTTATGGGATGCATGGCAGGTAGATTACATGGGTCCCTTTAAGCAATCAGGAGGTAAACATTTTGTGTTAGTGGGGGTTGAGTTTACATCTGGATCAGTTCAAGCCGAGGCATTTAAAAGGGCTACAGGGGAAAACACTGTTAAAGCATTGCAGATATGGTTCGGGACTTTCCCAAAACCACAGGAAATTCAATCTGATAATGGGTCACACTTTACTGCTAAAGTAGTACAGGAATGGGCAAAAGGTGAAGGGATAAAATGGACTTTTCACACTCCCTACTACCCTCAAGCTAACGGAATTGTAGAAAGGACTAACGGTCTTTTAAAACAACTTCTGAAACCACAAGAGGGAGGCTGGGATGGCCGGTTGCATAAAGCTGTGCAAAGTGAAAATGAAAGATGGGGGGTAAATGGGTGCCCCAAAATTACTGCTTTTTGCCCAAATCCTCTGAGCTTAATCTCCTCACAAAGAGGACCAAATGATCCCAAATATCCAGTTCATGACCCGGGACACCTTGTTTTGGTAGACCTCCCTACGGTGGGAGAAGTACCACTTGTGTTGAAAACTTCTCTGAATAAAGTTTCGTGGATAGCATCTGATGCCTTAGGAAAAGAACATCGGATAAATACCCGCTGGATAATTCCATCGTTTTAATGTTCTGCCCTTAGGTGGCAGATTTTTCTGTGTTTTGCTATTGCAGGAGAACTCCGAGGGGACACTTCAAGTGACATGAAAACAAAATAACCATGTTAACATTATTAATACTTCTCTGTATCCTGCCACACTCCCATGGCCAGGAGCCAGCTGAGTGGCCGTGGTCTGAAGCCACTGTTAGATATACCAGTACTCAAGAATCACATCCCAGAAGTCGTCACCTGAACCTGGCAACCTCAGGGTATCATGGTGGTCCACGTGAGTGGGGATGGGATAAGAATGAACGGGTTACAACTCTAAATGGAACAGTTGGTTTGGGGATATTTTTGTGGGCGGATGTTGGGATCGGGATTGTGTGGGGCTGGGTGGGTGGGATGTGGTTTGATAGTAAATCAGACTTGGAGAGTTCTTGATCACATGGACTGGGATCACATGGACTGGGATTTCACAGGCTGGACCATCTGGATCAGAACCATAGAGACTGGGATCATCTGGACCGGGGTGGCCGCCTCGGAACGATGCGAACCGAGGCGGTCCCGCCCGGCCCAGGGCAACCTCCCCGTCCCTCCCAGTCCCGCCCGGCGGCGCGGCCAAAACTCCCCGCAGCGAACGCGGCGGTCCCGGAGCGATCCTGGAGCCGATCCCGGAGCGATTCCGGGTCCGATCCCGGTCCCTGTTTCGGCCTCGGTCTCAGTCTCGGTCCCGGAGCGCTCCCGGTGCTGATTCCGGTCGCGGTGCCGATCTCGATCCCGGAGCGGTGCCAGTCTCGGTGCCAGTGCCGGTTCCAGTTTCAGTCCTGGTCTCAGTCTCGGTGTCGGAGCGGTGCCGGTGCCGTTTTTGGTCCCGGAGTGCTCCCAGTGCCAATCCCAGTCTTGGGCCCGGAGCGGTGCCAGTCTCGGTGCTGGTTCCGGTGCCGGTCTCGATCCCGGAGCGCTCCCGGTCTGGGTTCTGGCCGCAGTCCTGGAGCAGTCCTGGTGCCGGTGCCGGTTCCGAAGCGCTCCCGGCGCCGGTCCCAGTGTTGGTGTCGGTCTCAGTCTTGGTTCCGGTACCAGTTCTGGTGCCGGTTTCGGTGTCGGTCCCACAGTGCGGGTCCCGGAGCGGTGCCGGTCTCGGTTCCGGATTCGGTCTCGGTCTTGGTGCTGGTGCCGTTTCTGGTGCTGGTCTCGGTCTCGGTGCCGGAGATTTTAGGGTCTTGCGGGTGATTTTAAGCCAAACCGGGCCCTTTTAGGACCGCGCGTTCCCTTGACCCCGCCCATTCCCCCTCAGAATTCCCGCCGTTCCCTGGACCCCGCCCCTTTCCCCTCCCAGTTCCCGCCCTGTCTCTGACCCCGCCTCGTTCCATTCGTTCCCCGCTCTTCATTGGCCACGCCCCTTTCTCCCTTGGGCCCCGCCTATCTGCTGGCGCGTTCCGTCCGGCGCATGCGCAGACGACCCAGAAGTGGCTCTCCCGGGCGCCGCCATCTTTGTTCCCGGTCCCCCGAGCCGGCTCCGGCGTGTCCGAGACCTGCGGTGGGGGAATGGGGGTCTATAGGGGATCTATAGGGGATCCATAGGGGATCTATAGGGGTCTGAGAGGACCTGGAAGTCTCCTTAGAGGATTTGGTGGGGGATCTGCAGGAGATTTGGGGCGGTCTGTAGGGGCTTTAGGGCGGTCTGGGGACCCCTAAAGGGGGCTGGGCGGGTCTCGGGGCTCTATCGGGGTCTGGGGCTCTGTAGAGGGTCCAGCGGGGTCCGTAAAGGGGCTCCGGGCGTCCCTAAATGGGGTCTGGGTGTCTGTGGGGGATTTGGGGGGTCTCTGTGGCGTTCTGGGGGGTTGGGGGGTCTGTAGGGGATCTCTAGGGGTCAGCGGGAGCCTGTAGCGGGTCCGGAGAGGTCTGGGGGTGTCTGTGGGTCCCTGTGGGGGATTTGGGGGGTCTGGGGGGGTCTGGAGGTCCCCAGGGGGGTCTGAGGGGATATGTAGGGGCTCGATAGAGGGTCCGGGGGCGCCTGGGGGACCCTATAGGGGATCTGGGGTTCTCTGCATGGGATGTGAGGGGGTCTGGGGGAGTCTTGGCATCTCCATAGTGGAGTTTTGGGGCCCATAAAGGAATTTTTGGGAATTTTTGGCTCTGTACAGCTAATTCGTGGAAATTTGGGGTCCAAACTGGGCAATTTTGGGTGCTCTATTGGGATTTTTTTTTTTTGAATTTTGGGGCCTCTGTTAGGAATTTTGGGGAATTTTGGGTCTAAACGTAGGAACTTGTGGAATTTCCTGTCCAAGCGTGGGAATTTTGGGTAATTTTGGGTCCTAACTTGGGAATTTGGGGAATTCTTTTTCCTAGATATCCTCTTCAAGTTCTCGGTGAGTGGCAGCACGGCACGGGCAAGTCCTGCCTGCTGCACAACTTCATTGAGAGCAAGTGTAGGAATTTCTGTGAATTTTCAAGGATTTTGGCAGTTCTAGGGGGTCGTGGGATTTTTGGGAATTTTGGAGGGATTTTTTTTTCATTTTGGGGGACGTCTTGTGTATTTTGAGGGGATTTTTGAGGTATTTTTAGGACTTTTGGGGTGGTGTTTTTGCATTTTTAGAGTGTTTTCTGTTGCTGTTTGCGGGCTTTGGGGAATATGTTGGGAATTTTGAGAAATCTGAGGAGTTGGGGGATTTTTAGATAATTTTGGAGAATTTTTGGGCAGTTTGGGGGGTTTTTAAAATATTTCTGGACATTTTTAGGATTTGGATTTTTTGGTTTTTTTCTTTTATCTTCTGGGCGATTTTTGTTGGTGTTTAGGGAAATTTTTGGACTTTTTTGGGAATTTGGGAAATTCTGGGTAGTCTGGGAAATTTTGGGAATATTACTGGAATTTTTGCAGGCATTTTCTGGGTTTTTTTCTTTTTTGAGCTATTTTGAGGCTTTTTGCAGTTTGTTTTTTTCTATAGTTTTCCTTTTGTATGCAATTTTGGGGGGATTTTTTTTTTTTAATTTTTTGGGAATTCTGTGTCTCCGGGCTCTCCCCCATCCTGCGGCATTTTGGGCAATTTTCTGTCACTCTTGGGTCATTTTTGGTCACGCTTTGGGTCATTTTCAGCCGTATTTTGTAATTTCAGTGGCATTTCTAGTCAGTTTTGGGTCATTTGGGGGCCATTTTGTGGCCATTTTCTGTCACTTTTCGGGCATTTTTGGTCTCTTCAGGGGCGTTTTTGGTGCCGTTCGAGCCATTTTTTGCCGGTCTCAGTCCCGGTCTCCGGGCGGTGCCGGTCCCGGTGCCGGTCCCGGTGCCGGTCTTGGTCCCGGAGCGCTCCCGGCGCCAATCTCGTTCTCAGTCCCCGTCCCTGGGCGGTGCCAGTCTCGGGGCTGGTTCCGCTGCCGCTCTCGGTCCCGCTCTCGGTCCCAGGCCCGGAGATTTTAGGCGGGTTTGGGTAATTTTAGGCCAAACTGGGCAGGTTTAGGGTGGATTTTCGGCCCCTTTGGATGATTTTAGGCCAAATCTGGTGGGTTTTCGGGTGGGCTTTAGGTACATTTCATTGATTTTAAGCCAAACTAGGTCTTTTCAGGGTTGATTTGACGCCCTTTTTAGGAGTTTTAAGGGGATTTTTTGCCATTTTGTGTGGATTTAAACCAGTCTGGGCAATTTTAGACGACATTGGTTGGTTTTAGACCGAACCCTGTGGCTATAGGGTGGCTTTTAGTGCCTTTGGGTGATTTTAGGCCACTTTGTGGGGATTGCAGGCCTCTTAGGGTGATTTGAGGCCAAACCTGATCCGTGTTAGGGTGGATTTTAGGCCCTTTTGGAGACATTTAGGCGCTTTTTGGTGATTTTAAGCGAACCCGGGCGGTTTTAGGACCGCGCGTCGCCGTCGCCCCGACTCTTTCCCCTCACGATTCCCGCCCTGTCCCTGACCCCGCCCCTTTCCCGTCCCGGTTCCCGCCCTTTCCTTGGCCCCGCCCTCCCAGGCCGGGCCCGGGCCCGGGGGAGGAGGAGGAGGGAGGGAGGAAGAGGCGCAGCGGCGGCAGGAGCGGGAGGAGAAGACGAGCGGAGGGAGCGGCGGCTCCAGCGCTCCCTGAACTGGCGGCACCGCCGGGATCATCGCCCCCCATCCCGCAGGTGGCCGGGGAGGGGGAGCTCGCCCCAAATATCCCGGGGGGTCCCTGGGTTTGGGGTTTTTGGGGTTTTTGGGGTGTCCCGGTGTCGGCAGAGCCCCTGGAATTGCCGGGACCCCGCTGGGGCTGGAGGGGCGGGATGGGCGGGAAAGCGGTTCGGGGTCCCGGTGCCGGCAGTGTCTGCTCCCAGTATGAGCCTAGTCAGTCCCAGTATGAGCCCGGTCACTCCCAGTATGAGCCTGGTCACTCCCACTATCCGTAGGTGGGGAGACAGAAGAGGGGGGAGCTTTAAGGGTTCCTGGGACTCGCCGCAGCCCGGGGAGGGCAGGCACCGAGCAGACGGGGGATCTCCTTCCCCTTCCCTGTGACACGGAGGCAAATCCCATCCTGTCCTTGTCCTTCCTCCCCCAGACAAGGAGCCGAGCATGGAGAGCAGGGAGGACAAATCCCCGCGGCAGAAGCTCGTGGCAGAGGCCGTTTTGAGCGGCTCCACGGGGCAGGAATGCAACGGAGAGGAAAAGGGCCGGAGATCCCTGAGGAGGAGGGGCTGCAAGCGCAGCTGGCGAGGATGTGAGGAGGAAAGAGCCCGGCCGGGCCGGGAAGGCGGCCGGAGATGGAGCCAGAGCTCAGAGCTGGTGGTCCATGAGCAGCTTCGTGATGGGGAGAAGCCCCACAAGTGCTCCGAGTGTGGGAAGAGCTTCAGCCAGGCCAACAGCCTGATCTGCCACCAAAGCATTCACACAGGTGAACGGCCCTACGAGTGCAGGGAATGTGGGAAGAGCTTCAGACAGAGAATCAACCTGATCCAGCACCAGAACATCCACACTGGGGAAAGGCCGTACAAGTGTGGGGAGTGTGGGAAGGGCTTCAGGTACAGAGCCAACCTGAACTTCCACCAAAGGATCCACACTGGGGAGAAGCCCTACGAGTGTGGGGAATGTGGGATGAGCTTCAGCCAGAGGTCCAGCCTACTCCGCCACCAGATGTTCCACACAGGGGAACGACCCTACGAGTGTGGGGAATGTGGGAAGAGCTTCACAGAGAGAGCCACCCTGACTGAACATCAGAACATCCACACTGGGGAAAGGCCGTACACGTGTGGGGAATGTGGGAAGGGCTTCAGGCAGAGAGCCAACCTGAGGCTACACCAAAAGATCCACACTGGGGAGAGGCCCTATGAGTGTAGGGAATGTGGGAAGAGTTTCATCCAGAGTTCAAGTCTGATCAGCCACCAAAGCATCCACACCGGAGAGAGACCCTATGAGTGTGGGGAATGTGGGAAGAACTTCAGTCTGAGGTCCAGGCTGATCTTTCACCATAGAATCCACACTGGGAAAAGGCCCTACAAGTGTGGGGAATGTGGGAAGAGCTTCAGCCAGAAAATCAACCTGATCCAGCACCAGAACATCCACACTGGAGAAAGGCCGTACAAGTGTGGGGAATGTGGGAAGGGCTTCAGCCACAGAGCCAGCCTGAGCTTGCATCTAAAAATCCACACTGGGGAGAGGCCCTACAAGTGTTGCCAGTGTGGAAAGGGGTTTCGGGTCAGCAGCAAGCTCCTTGAACACCAGCAGACACACACAGAGGAGAGGCCCTTCCGCTGCCCTGACTGCGGGAAGGGCTTCAGGCACAACCCCAACCTCATCATCCACCGGCGCATCCACACTGGGGAGAGGCCCCAAGAGTGTCCCCAGTGTGGGAAGAGCTTCTCACAGAGCTCAGCCTTGACCCAACACCAACCAAGGCACCATCAGGAAAGCCCTGCCAGTGCCCCCGGTGCAGAAAGAGCTTCGAGCTCTGCTCCAGCTCCAGCCCCCACTGGAGGAGCCACATTGGGCAGAGCCCCGGTGACCCACATTCCCTGTGTTCCGTGTTGGGAAGTCACCTTGCCGATTATCCTTTTGATTAGACCTTAGTTATTTTCTCTTCTCCCTCTCTTTGTACTGCAAAAGCCAAGAGAGATTGTAGCCCTGCTTTCATGCCTGAGATCTTTTGGTTTTGTGAAATTCTTTTCTCAGGGAATTTTCTGTAAACAAGAGGAGTGTTTTTCTAAAAACTGTAGCATTGTTTTTCATTCCTTTTCCTAGGAGAGACTTCTTGATGTCCCTCTGGTCTGACCAGTGTGATTGATGAGGTTTGTCTTTTTTTGTCACCAATCAGATTGGTCTGTGTAAAATACTAAGGGAGACACATTCGAAAATCTAAAGGAGTCATTTTCAGCCTTGGGAAGCTCCGAGTCTCCCAGCTCGGTCCCGCCCAGTCCCGCCCGGAGGCGCGGCCAAAACTCCCCGGAGCGATCGCGGCGATTCCGGGTCCGATCCCCGTCCCGGTTTCGGGCTCGGTCTCAGTCTCGGTCTCGGATCAGCGCCAGTGTCGGTGCTGGTTCCGGTGCCGGTCTCGGTCTGTCCCGGAGCGCTGCCGGTCTCGGTTCTGGCCGCAGTCCTGGAGCCTTCCCGGGGCCGGTTCCGAAGCGCTCCCGGTGCCGGTCGCAGTGTCGGTCGTGGTCTCAGTCTTGGTCCCGGTACCAGTTCTGGTGCCGGTTTTGGTCTCGGTCTCGATGTCGGTCCCAGTGCCGGTGCCTGTGCGGGGCCGGTCTCAGTTGCGGTGACGGTCTCAGCCTTGGTGTTGCTGCGGGTTCGGGTGCTGATCTTGTCTCGGTCTTGGTCCCATTCCCGGAGATTTTTGGCCCATTTGGATGATTTGAAGCTAAACCTGGTGGATTTACGGTGGATTTTCGGCACAATTGGCGATTTTAGGCGAAACCGGGCGGTTTTAGGACCGCGCGTTCCCTTGACCCCGCCCCTTTTCTGTCCCAGTTCCCGCCCTTTCCTTGGCCCCGCCCTCCCAGGCCGGGCCCGGGCCCGGGGGAGGAGGAGGAGGGAGGGAGGAAGAGGCGCAGCGGCGGCAGGAGCGGGAGGAGAAGACGAGCGGAGGGAGCGGCGGCTCCAGCGCTCCCTGAACTGGCGGCACCGCCGGGATCATCGCCCCCATCCCGCAGGTGGCCGGGGAGGGGGAGCTCGCCCCAAATATCCCGGGGGGTCCCTGGGTTTGGGGTTTGTTGGGGGGATGTTTGGAGCTCGCGGGGATCCAAAGCCGAGCAGCAGATGCCCCTCGGGGGGACATCGGGGGCTCCCCGGGAGGTGTTTTTGGGGGGTCCCGGTGCCGGCAGTGGCTGCTCCCAGTATGAGCCCGGTCAGTCCCAGTATGAGCCCAGTCTGTGAAAAACAAGGTTCACTTTCTATGTAAATTTTCAGAAACAGGTTTAATAGAAAATGAGTCAGTTAGGAGATTAAAAAAAAGCTAAGTACGTTTGGCCGGTTGACTTGGCATTTAGCCAAGTCCACACTCTGCTGTATCAGAGTCATTCTTTAAATACCATTTCCATTGTATCAACCTGTTGAATGTTCATATTTTTCCATAAACTAGTTTCCATATTCCGGGAACTGTTTTGCATGGTCCCTCCTTGGGTCCGCTGTTTTAGGGCATGCGTGTTTCTTGGCTGTGTCTTCATTATCACCTCCAGCTTGGGCCTTGGTCCATACTTTCTTCAGATGGTAGATGCTGATAGTTGGTATCTCAATAGCAGAGTCTCCTTTACATGTTCACTAGATGTTATCCCGACCAAACAGACAGTTTAAGCATACTATATCATCTAGTACCTCTATGCCTAATTTTCTTTACTAATAGCAGAACTAAAAAAAACTTATATCATTACACAATATTCTTAACCATATAGAACACATCTTGCAAAAAGCCAAGTTTATAATATGCATTTATAACACCGGTCACTCCCAGTATGAGCCCAGTCAGTCCCAGTACCCGTAAGTGGGGAGACAGAAGAAGGGGGAGCTTTTTGGGTTCCTGGGACTCCCAGCAGCCCGGGGAGGGTGGGGACTGAATAGATGAGGGACCCCAATAAAAGTGTGACCCCCCAACAGCTGGGACAGGGGGGAACCAGTTTGGGCCTTGGAGCTGCAGGTGGACACAGGCAGCTGCTTCTGCTCCCTCTGTGTGTCCCCGTGTTCAGCAGTGCTGCTCCATCAGTCTGTGCCCAGCAACGGGGAAAAGCCTCAGCCCTGCAGGGCCAGTGGGAAGGGAGCTGCTCCATACAGGAACAGGAAACAAAGGAAGCACATTCTTTAGGATGTGTTTTCTGTTAAAAAAAAAAAAAAAAAAAAAAAAAAAGAAAGAAAGAAAGAAAGAAAAAAAAAAAGAGAAAAGAGAAAACCGGAAAAAATACAAAAGATAAAAACTGCCCCAAAACCGTGTAGTTAAAAGTCTTCCATAAGTGTGGATTAAAAAGATGTAAGTGATGTTTTGAAATGAGAACTCAGTTGCTTTGTAAATGTGCTCGTGGCAAGGATTCATCAGCTGCATTCTTTTGCAGATGTTGGAATTATTTCCTAATATGAAGTAAATTTAAACTTAAAGCAATAGGAAATTGAAAGATGGATTGTGTACGACTGCATCTTGAGTGTAAAACTTTGGCAGTTTGAAACTTGGAGCAAAAGTGTTGCAAATGAAAGTTTTAAATCCCAATGTATTGTGTGACAGCAGTTTTTCCTATACGATGTGTAGCAGCCCAAGGATTTCATCAGTGGGGTGGTGGGTGCTTTTAGCTTTGTCCTGTGCCACTCTGGGATGTCATGAAACAGGACTTCACCTGCCACCAGCCCGCGTTTCCCTCTGCCACCCCAGCTCCGTGGACCTTGTGTCCCCCAAAGCAGACACAAAGTTTTCCTGCTGCTCTCCCTTTGCACAAATCCACAGAGAGCTGGGATTGTTCCAAGTCTTGTCTCTCCATTGTGCCATATTCCTAAAGAACCAGCAGCCCATCCCAATAAATACAGCGAGTTACACCGATGGTTGTCAGCTCCATTTCCTGCCTAGAAATCCTGAAACTGCTTCTAAATGCTGCTCTCCTCAGCTCTTAGACACCTACTCACACAAAGCTGGGAAAAAATCCCCTGGCTTCCGGCTTACAAGTGAGCCAAAGTTAGAGCTCTGTGGAAAATCTCTATCCATCCCTATCCTTTTAATACATCTGTATGTGAGGTGTGCATGGATGTGTCTTGTATAGAAAGGAAGGAGTGCACAAGCACCGTGCCCGACACTTTCCCTCTCTGTGTTCATTCCATACCCATGGGTACAAAGACATTATGGAAACCCTGGCGCAGACAGAGCCTTCTGTGCATGGATACAGAGACATCCAAGAGCCCCTTGGTCATCCTGCTGGAAGGACGACAAAAAGGGAGTGGGAACTCAGCAGTGAGGAGAGCTGAGGGCTGGAGAGCAGCTCTGAATGACACTAAAATGTCTCTGGGCCACTGAGACATTGCTACTCTTCAGCCAGTGACAGTCCCTAAGCCTGGGACTCAGTCTTCCTCATGCTGAGGGGCACCAAGGAAGGCAACAGTGTGATGGAGACTGGCATGGGCTGGGAACTCACTGGGGAAAAATAGAGAGCATTGTGAAGGAAAAGGCAGGTGGAGGACAGAACTGTTCAGAGAAGAGCTGAGCTACAGCTTGAGCAAGCTTAAAAATGTCATTTGGGGCCATCCCAGATTGATTTCATTTCAGAAGGTATTGAAGAAGTTTATTTTTTGGGCGGTATCATGTTTTCTCTTGGAGATGTACACTCTGCAAACTTGAGCCGCATTGCCAAAATGCTCAAGGCAAGTCTCTGCTGCAGGGCACACCGTTTCTTCTTTGGCTGATTCCGGCCCGGTGCTGAGCCCAGCAGAGCCCTGGCAGAGCCCAGAGCAGCCTCAGCACCCGCAGAGCCCGGCTGCAAGGACAGAAACCAGAAACCGCCCGTCAGCTGAAGGCTCCTGTGCCCTTGTCCCAGCCGCCCGCGGTGCCCAGGCCACGCTGGCCGTGCTCAGGGCTGGGCCCAAAGCTGCCCATCATTGCTGGCAGGACGTGTGCCCAGCCTGCAGCCAGCCACGGCGCATCCAGCCCTCAGCAGCTGCCCAGAGCAAGATGCTCCTGTGCTGGCTGCCATCTCCCAAAAGCTCTTACCCCACCCGTGCCAAGAAGACGGGGACCCACCTCACGCCATCCGCCGCTGGAAGAAAAGCTGCTCCCAAACCACGTCCTCAGCCTTCTCCAAGGGCGCGGCCCATCCACGCCACAGCTGGTCCCAAGCACTTCCCAATCCAAACTGGACACCACCTAGAACACTTCCTTTAGAAAAACAAGCAACAAATTAACAGACAAAAAGGGGAAACAAGGGAAAAGGTAAAAGATGTGATCTCTGTCAGGGGCTTGAGGAAGGGCCAATTCCGACATGCTTGGGAAAAACCCACCCACCAGTGAGGGAAGCCCATGCTTTCACTCTTCCCCCCTGCACTGCCCCCCAAAATAATGGTGATCCCAAAGCAAACAAGGGCAGTGGAGCAGCCCAAGCCCTTCCTTGCCTGCAAAGCAAAGCAGCCCATGGACAGGCTCTGGAGTCCCACCTCTGCTCCCACCTTGGGGGTTTGTTTGTGCCGGGCTGGCTGCCCCAGCCCCAGCCCAGGGCACGGTGGGTGGTGGGGGCTGTTGGCAGGGCCAGGAGCCAACTCCCATTTCGTAACCACCCCAGCCTGTGCCCCCAGCCCTGCCAAAAAGCAGCTTGGCAGCCCACTGAACAAACAGTTGGACCTGCCCCAGCAAAGGGAGGAACCTGTGGTTCCTGGACAGGCCGTGCAATGCCCAAATCTGGGAGCATCCCCCTGTGCGTGGACTCATCTGCAAATTGGCTGTGGAGCCTGGCTTTGAAGAAGGTGCCAGAATCGAAGTCAATCATCTTCACCTTTGTGGTGGCCAGGTCCCAGAAGAGGTTTTCATCCTTGATGTTGTCCTCGCTGTCTCCAGCAGCAGCAGCCCCACCTTGTCCAGCTTCTCCAGGGGCTCCTTCTCGTTCCCTGGGGGTGAGACCAGGCTCTCAGGGCTCTGCCCAGGGCCCCAGCTGTCAGTGAACCAGGACGAGCAAAACCAGCCTGGATGGCAGCCACCAGTGCTGGGCAGAGCAGCTCGGCTCCAGCACGAGGGCTGCCTGTGCCCATCCCATGAGCCCTGCGCAGTGACACAGGCAGGACAAAAAGTCTGGCTTGCTCTGCTTCTGATCACCAAGGCATGTGTGCAGCTGGAACTTACCAGGGCCCTGCATCAAAGTGTGCCTGTGGCTCTCTCCCTTCTTCTAGGGCAGATGAGTATCCTGCATCCAAGGATCACAGAACAGGTCTTCTAATGAGGGCCTGTCCAAGGAGTGCACTGATAAACGCCACCTGATCAGATCTTGGCAATCTGGGGAGAGAAACCAGAAGCCACCAGTCAGTTGGAGAAAGCTCCTGTCCCACTATTTCCATGCCCAGGCCATGCTGCATGTGCTCAGAGCTGGGCCCAAACCTTCCCACCAATTCCCTGTTTTGGAGGAGATAAGGAGAGCAGGACATGTGCCACCTCCTCAGCAGCTGCCAAAGCAGGATGCTCACAAGCCAACTGCTGTTTCCCAGCACTGGTATTCCCCCCGTGCCCAGAGATGAGCATCCACCTTGAGAGAGCCGTTGTGGCAGGGAGAGCTGATGGTCCCAGCTGATCTTCTGACCCCTCCTGAAAGGGTGTCTTCCACAGACCATCTGGTGCAGCAGGATGCCCAGGGACCAGATGGTAGCTGGCTCGCCATAGTACCAGCCACAGTGGGTCCATTCCGGGGGGCTGTAGGATGGTGTTCCTATGGAATACAGATGGAGTTCATCAGGGGGATGCTGCTGCTCCCAGAGCCTGGCCCCAGCATCCCTGGGCATGCGGGGGCTGCACCAGTGGCACGTGGGGTGACCTGCTGCTCTCTCACCAGCACCAGTGACTTGTTTACAAACTCAGGGTTGCAAAAAAAGCTACTAGTGTCGGAAGGGGGCAGCGGAAGCCGTGGCAAGGCCTGGCCATGACATCCAAAGGAAAAACCCACCCAGCGCCGGGGAAAAACCATGCCCTCATCCTCCCTGCCTGCATTGCCCCAAAAACATTATGAAGCCAGGGTAAATAAGGCAGGCAGAGCAGCCCAAGCCCATTCTTGCCTGCACACCAAACTGGCTGCTGCACTGCTTCTAGCCCCCGCTTCTCTGCTACTCTCACCCACAGGTGTTTTTGTCGAGCTGCCTGCCCCAACCCCAGCGCCAGTCCTGGGCAGAGTGGCTGGCAAAGGCTGCCAGCAGGGCTGGAAGCTGGCCCCCCACACACCCCTGCTCAAAAGCCACTTGGCTGAAGACTCAGTGCCGTGTCTGGCAGCAAAAGGGAGAGTCCCTGCTGCCACACCCAGGCTGGGCCATGAGATGCTGGGACCGGGAGCACACCCCTGCGTGGGCTCACCTGCAAATTGAGTGTATGCTGTCTTTTGCAGGTAGGTGCCACAGCCAAAGTCAATCAATTTGGCCTGCCCGGTAGCCAGGTCAACCAAGATGTTCTGGGGTTTGATGTCCCTGTGCAGGACCCCGCAGCTGGTGCAGTGCCGCACGGCTTCCAGGACCTGGCGGAACAGCTCCCGCGCCACCTCCTCGGACAGGAACCTCCGTGCCCGAATGAAATGCTGGAGGTCCTGACACCGCTCCGGGCGCTCCAGCACCATCACGATGTCATTGGAGAACTCCACCCACTCCAGCAGCTGGACCACACCAGGGAAGCCAGTGGAGACCCTGTCCAGCAGCACGATCTCCAGCGGTGCGCTGGTGCCGTTGGGCTGTGGGAGGACCACGATGCCGTCAGTGGGGCTGAGGCCCTGCCAGGGGTGGGGAAGCGCTCACCCTGCCCGGGATGTTCTGCACCCTCCAGTGGCCGCACGCCCGCTCTCCCTCGAGGCGTCCTGGCGGATTCCACCCTGCCGGGCCTCGGCTCGTCCCCGCCCGGCACGCCCCGGCTTCTCCCGCTGGCCCCCGCTCACTCACCAGCTCTCCCCAGTGCCGGACGCGGTTCCGTGGCACCCTTTTGATGGCCACCTGCAAGGCAAGGGGAGCAGCGGGCTGAGCTCACCGCCCGCCCTGCCCAGCCCCATCCTCTTCCTCCTCCTCCGCCCTTCTCCTCCTCCTCCTGCACCCCCTCCTCCTGCGCCCGCCGCTCACCGGGGCGCCATCCGAAAGCCGCGTCGCCGCGAAGACAGTTCCGAAGCCGCCGCGCCCCAGCAGCGAACCCAGCCGGTACTGCTCCTGGAGGCCCCGCTGCGCCTTCCCTGCCGGAGAGACGCGGCTGTCAGCGCTCGGCCTGGGGCCAGGAACGGCCCCTGAGCGCCCCTCAACCACCCCAGGCCGGGCATCCCCAGGCGTTCGCTCCTGGGAAGGCGACACTGGCGGCTCGGGGCCGGCGGCCGCGCTGGCCAGCGGCGGAGCTCGGGCCGGGGAAGGCGCAGCGCAGGCGGCGGGAGCGGCCGCGCCGCGTGTGTCCGCGGGGCCCGGGAGGGGCCGGGGCCGGGCTCGGAACAGGCGGAGGCAAAGCGCGGCGATACTGTCCCTGGCCCAGGCACCGATCCCCGCCCAGCACCGCCATCGCCAGGACAGCCAGAGGCGGGCGGAGGCGAGAGCGCGGTGGGAGGCCCGGGGCCGGGGACGGGGCAGCCCCGCCCGGGGCCGGGGGCGGGCCGGGGGCATGGCCCGGCCCTGCAGGGGAGAGGGACACTGGGAGAGGAGGGGGACACCGGGATAGGGAGACTGGGAGCGGGTGTGGGACTGCAGGAGAGGGAGAGGAGAAGCAGGAGGGAGTCGCAAGAGTAGCTTTTTTTTTTTTTTTGCTGCTGCTGCTGCTGCTGCTGCCGCTGCTGCCGCTGCTGCCGCTGCTGCCGCTGCAACTGAAGCCCCGGGGCCGTTTTTCCCCGGGGCCGTTTGTCCGTCGCCCGCTCAGCGCCACGCCGAGCCCCGTGCGCCCGGGGGCAGCCCCTGAGCCTTCCAAACGCGGGAACTTTGCCCCGTTGAGCCAAGACCCAGAGCCTTGACTCCAGCACTGTGGCAGAGCAATCCCCTTGGCTGCTGCTATGCATTGTCCCTGCTGAGGGTCACACACTGTCAGAGAACATTCCTTGAATGCAGAATTCGTACCTGGCCCAAGCACTGCACTTGCGTCTCCAGCATTGCTTTCCAAGAAAAACGGGGGTAGGCAAATTGTGTGTAGCTCATGGTATTTTACAGTGTCTAAAACTTGCCAAGTCATGGATCTTAGAGGTGAGATCCATTTGTAGTTAATGAGATGGAGAAGTAGTGCAAAATGGAAAAGGGGAGCATAGAAATAAATAGAGAAAACCATCTTGGATTGGTTCTTTCCATTTTTGTTTCATTTTTTAAAAGCTGTTTCAGCTGTCCCAGAATCTTCTCCACAGTACTGTCTGCTCTTTCCAAGAACCCTTCCTGGAGAACAAGCTGCAGCTTCTGTCACTAAATGTCCTACCAACGGCAGCAAGTTTGTGAAGGAAAATAAAAAATGGTTTTACAAATATATTAACGGCAAAAGGAAGGCTAAAAACCGACCTTTGTTCTCTGCTGGATGTGGGAGGGAACTTAGGAACTGCAGATGAGGAGATGGCAGAAGTGCTTAACGCCTTCTTTGCCTCAGTCTTTAGTGGAAATATGGCTTGTCCTCAGGACAGCTGCCCTCCTGGGCTGGTAGATGGTGTCAGGGAATAGAATGGTGCCCCTGTTATCCAGGAGGAGGCAGCCAGAGAACTGCTGAGCCAAATGGATGTTCACAGATCTGTGGGCCCAAGTGGGATCCACCACAGGGTGATGAGGGAGCTGGCAGATGAGCTTGTGAAGCCGCTCTCCATCATTTACCAACAGTCCTGGCTCACTGGTGAGGTTCCGGAGGACCGGAAACTGGCCAATGTGACAGCCATTCACACAAAGGGTGGGAAGGAGGAACTGGTAATTAGAGGCCAGTTAGCCTGACCTCAGTACCCGGTAAGGTCACGGAGCAGTTTATATTGAGTGTCATCATGCAGCACCTACAGGACGGCCCGGGGATCAGAGCCAGCCAGCACGGGTTTAGGAGGGGCAGGTGTTGTTTGACCAACCTGCCTCTTCTATGAACAGGTGACCTGCGTGGTGGATGTGGGAGAGGCTTTGGATGTTGTCTGTTTGGACTTCAGCAAGGCCTTTGACACTGTCTCCCACAGCACACTCCTGGAAAAGCTGGCGGCCCACGGCTTGGACAGGAGCACTCTTTGCTGGGGAGGCAAAGGCAGAGGGTGGTGGGGAATGGCGCTGCATCCAGCTGGCAGCCGGTCACCAGTGGTGTTCCTCAGGGGTCTGTTCCTCGGGGCTCCTGGACTCAGCCCCAAATCCACCGGATAAAAAACCACCGAAATCCCTGCGGAGCTCTTTGTCTTCCTTCAGTTGTCTTCAAGTCTCCATGGCTTGTGCAGCTGCTTGGAATCAGTTCGGAATTCTCTTAAGGAGGAAGATATCAAAGCGCACCTCGTGATTTTTGGTTTTTTAATTGCAGGAGTATTTTTTTTATTTTTCATTTCATTGAAGAGTTGACTGAAGCGTTCTTTAGGAGATCTTGGTGCTGAATGTCTCCTTAGGAGTTCTGAGCACAGCGAAGAATGAGCCCCTTGCAGGCTGACCCTGTTTGGACAACCTGCTTCTCACCCAACCTCACCACGTGTGACATCACCCACCTTGGACTGCGCTCCCAAAACATAAAAGAAAATTCAGCATTTTTTAATAAAAACAAACTTATGTAAATAATAAAATTAGAAATTTATTTTTCAGTTTTATAATAACATTTTTCCATATTTTATTAGCTAATTTTTATATTGACATTAAAAAATCAATATATTTTTAGCAACGAAGAAAGTTATTGGTCATTGGTTCTAAGTAACACACTTCCCTTCATGAATTGCTTGACCACTACTGGCTATTGAATTCTTCTTCTTCATGCTGATTTGCTCTATTTTTAGTCCTTTTGTCATCTTCTTTAGCATTTTCTCAGACAGGGTAAAAGGGGCAACTTTGGGGTTCATGGAGCCATTTCTGGGGCACATTTGGGGCAGGGAATTTGGAGAGAACTTGAGGGTCTGGAGGACACATTTGGGAAGCGGGTGGACACTTGGAGGGGCACTTAGGGATTCTGTCGGACAATTCGGGGTCCAGGGGGGCACTTGGAGGTCAGGGAGGGGAATCCGGGGCCCTTCGGGGTCCGGGCGGGCACCTGGGGGGCTCTGAGGGGACTCTCTGGGGCGCGGGGGATGATGGGAGTTGTAGGCGCGGGTAGAACAGGGTTGAACGGCGCCGCGGAGCATCACGGGAGATCGAGGCGCAGCTCCAATGGCTGTCGGCGGGGCGCGGGGCATGATGGGAGATGGAGTCACGGCTGGAGTAGCGCTCCGAGTGCGCCGCGGAGCATGCTGGGAGCTGTAGTCCCGGAAGTGGCTCGAACGGGGCGTCTGGGGCTCCGGGAAGGCGCTTTGGGGACACTTTTGTGTCCGAGCCGCGATTTGAGGTCCTCGAGGGGAACGTGTACGGCTCGGGAGCACTTGCGGGGAGCTTGGGGAGCTGTAACCGAGCTCTCTAGGGCGCGGGGCGGGGCAGGAGTTTTTAGGCGCAGAACCGTGTTACGAGGGGCTCCGAGGCCAGGGGGGATGATTGGAGATGAATTCCCTGAAGTCGCTCTAAGGGGAATCTGTGGGGTCGGAGCGTTCAAGGGATCCGGGGACGCTTTGGGGGCGGGCGAATGGGCGCTGAGGGAACAGTTAGGGATCCTGGAGGAGCTGGGGGACACTTGTTCACTTCAACGTGTTTATTTACTCATGAAACATACGTATTGTATTTAAGACTTAATATTCCATAGGTATGGGTTCTATAGGCGTAGATATCAATTAGCCTAAGTGCAAAACCTAATATTCCATGTAAGAATGATGTTCTCTACTGTTAAAAGCAAAATTAACCAAAGCAAACAAAAAGGAGAGGGTTAACAATTAATGAGAAAGGAACAGAAAAGGTTGTTATGCCACTGTAAACTTTCACTCTGAGTCTACATTTCAAATAATACAGGTGACCCATCTGAAGGAGGATTTCTCCTCAGGAGAAATGTCTTTCTAAAAGTTTCCTTTGTTGCCAGGAGCTGCCTCTGTGCCAGGAGCCCGGCCCAGCTCAGCAGCACAGAAACAGCACAAGGACTTGAATGACCCTCCCGTGGATTTGGTGTTTCCATTCAACTCTGTCCCTGAAAGAGTGTTCCAAAAACTTCTCAAGAGCTCAAAGATAAATTTAAACACTGAAGTTTTTTGCAGTTTTAATGGGACACACAGAGAGACCCAATGGAGAAAGTGTCCCCAGGTTCCATCACTGCAGGCACTGATGACAGGTGGGGACAGACAAGGCAAAGGTGTCTCTGGTGCTGAGCAAACCTGGATGTGTTCCATGAATCCAAAAGGCCAAGGCCTGAGCCCCGGCCCCTGGCAGGGCAGGGATCTGTGGGGCAGGGATCTGTGGGTCAGGGCTCTGTGGGTCAGGGCTCAGCCATGGGTCAGAGATCTGTGGGTCAGGGCTCTGTGGGTCAGGGCTCTGTGGGTCAGGGCTCAGCCATGGGTCAGAGATCTGTGGGTCAGGGCTCTGTGGGTCAGGGCTCTGTGGTTCAGGGCTCAGCCGTGGGTCACAGATCCGTGGGTCAGGGCTCAGCCGTGGGTCAGGGCTCTGTGGGTCCGGGCTCAGCCGTGGGTCACAGATCCGTGGGTCAGGGCTCAGCCGTGGGGCTCACCGTGGCAGGGGTTGCTCAGGAGGTCACTCGGGGGGCGCCGGATCCTGTGGGGCGGCTCCAGCGGCTCCTGTGGGGCAGAGACGGGGGCGGGACAATCTGTGGGGCAGGAGCCATCTGTGGGGCGGGGATGGGATCTGTGGGGCGGGGTTTGGGATTCGGGATCTATGGGGCAGAGCGGGGATCCCTCAAAATTCCCACAAAAATCCCCAAATTTCCCAAAAACTCCAAATTTCCCCCCAAAAAATTCCAATTTTTTTCCTCGAAAAAAATCCCAAAATTTTCCCCCATTTTTCCCAATTTTTTCCCAATTTTTCCCCATTTTTCCCAATTTTTTCCCAATTTTTCCCATTTTTCCCAATTTTTCCCAATTTTTCCCCATTTTTCTCAATTTTTCCCAATTTTTTATAATATTCTGAAAGTTTCCCACAGAATCCTCAAAAAATTCCCCCAAAATTCCCCAAATTTTTCCACAAAAATTCCCAAATCTTTCAAATCCCCCCAAATGTTCCCATTTTTTTTCCCAATTTTCCCAAATTTTGGGGGCTTTCCCCTAAATTTTCCCCAAAAATCCCCTTAAAAACGACCCCAAACCATCAAAAAATCCCAAAATTTTCCCGATTTTCCCCCAAAATCACCTAAAAATTCCCCCCAAAATCCCCAAATTCCCAATTTTCACCCCAAATCTCCCAAAATTTCCCCAAAATTCTCCCAGATTTTCCAAATCCTCCATTTTCCCCCCAGAATTCCCCTAAAAACGACCCCAAAAATCCCAAATTTCCCCCAAATTCTCAAATTTTCACCCCAAATTTCGGGTTTTTTCCCCCAAAACTTTCCAACCTCGAGGGCCACCAGTGGGCGCTCTGCAGGGAGAGAATTTGGCGGATTTTGGGAAAATTTGGGGAAATTTTGGAGAGTTTTGAAGGAATTTTGGGAGAATTTTGATGATTTGGGGTCATTTTGGGGCAAATTTGGGGGAATTTTTTGAGAAATTCGGGAGAATTTGGGGGAAAATTTGGGTAATTTGGAAAAAATTGGGGGCATTTTGGGGATTTTGGGAAAATTCAGGGGATTTGGGGGGAAATTTTGGGGGATTTTGGGAGGAATTTGGGAAAAAATTTGGGACTTTTGGGGGAAAATTTGGGGTTTTTTTCTGGAAATTTCGGGGTTATTTGGGGGAATTTTGGGAAAATTTGGGAATTTTAGGGGGAAATCCGGGGGATTCGGAGGAATTCAAAGAAGGAATGGTGAAATCCTGGGAATTTTTGGACCATTTTGGGTCATATCGGGGGAAATTTTGGGTGATTTGGGGGGGAAATTTTGGGAATTTTTGGGGATTTTTGTGATTTTTGCAGAAATTTTGGGATTTTTTTTAGATTTTGGTGAAATTTGGGAGAATTTGGAGGATTTTTGAAAAAAATTTTGAGAATTTTGGGGAATTTGGGGGGATTTTTGACAAAATTTTGGGAAATTTTTTTGGATTTTGGTAAAATTTGGGGAATTTTTGAGGAAATTTTGGGAATTTTTGTGGGCTGTTTTTGGGGGGAATTTCGGGAGAATTTTGGTCGATTTTGGGGGGATTTGGGGACAATTTTGGGGGAGATATTTGTGGAATTTTGAAGAATTTTGGGGGATTTTTGAAGAAATTTTGGGAATTTTGGGGGGATTTTGGTAAAATTTGGGGATTTTTTGGGACTTTTGAGGAAATTTTGGGAATATTTTTACATTTTGGGGGAGATTTGAGGGGAATTTTGGGGATTTTTGGGGGGGAAATTTGGGGCGGATTTTTTGGGGGGGAAATTCGGGACAATTTTGGGGTCATTTGGGGCCTCGGTGTATCCCGTCATGCCCCACGCCGCTTTGCGCCACGGTGTATCCCATAATGCGCTGCGGCGCCGCTTTGCGCCTCGGTGTATCCCGTCGTGCCCCGCGGCGCCGATCTGCGCCTCGGTGTATCCCATCGTGCCCCGCTCTGCGTTGCGCCTCGGTGTATCCCGTCATGCGCTGCGGTGCCACTTTGCACCTCGGTGTATCCCGTCATGCCCCGCGCCGCCTTGCGCCTCGGTGTATCCCGTCATGCCCTGCGCCACTTTGCGCCTCGGTGTATCCCATCATGCCCCACGCTGCTTTGTGCCTCGGTGTATCCCGTCATGCCCCACGGCGCCGCTTTGCGCCTCGGTGTATCCCGTCATGCCCCGCAGCGCCGCTCTGCGCCTCGGTGTATCCCGTCATGCCCTGCGGTGCTCTGTGCCTCGGTGTATCCCATCATTCCCCCGGCGCCGCTTTGCTCCTCGGCGTACAAATGAAGTCACCCGCGTTTATTTCACCTCTCATTTGCATAAATTTACATAAGGCTGGCACGACAGTGAGGTGGGCGGGGTCTGAGCCACGCCCAGGCCCCTCCCAGTACAAACCAGTAACTCCCAGTCCCCGTGGTCAGTGACGTCATTCGCGTTTATTTGTGCTCTCATTTACATAAATTTGCATATCGGCGAGGTGGGCGGGGTCAGAGCCGCGTTGGCCCCTCCCACTCCCTCCCAGTACAGCCCAGTAACCCCCAGGCCCCGCCCAGTTTGTCCCGCCCTTGTCGCTCCATATAAGGGAAGGGGGTGTGGCCTGACGAGGGGCGTGGTCGGTTCACCTGTGGGGGGAGCGGCAAAGGTAACACCACGCCCAGAAATCCCGAAACCAGTTTAAACCAGTATAAACCAGTAACCCCCAAACCCACTCCCAGTTCATCCTAGTATAAACCAGTGACCCCAAGCCCACTCCCAGTCCATCCCAGTATAAACCAGTGACCCCAAACCCACTCCCAGTTCATCCCAGTATAAACCAGTGACCCCAAACCCACTCCCAGTTCATCCCAGTATAAACCAGTGACCCCAAACCCACTCCTAGTTCATCCCAGTTTAAACCAGTGACCCCCAAACCCACTCCCAGTCCATCCCAGTATAAACCAGTGCCCCCCAGTCCCCGTCACAGTGCCCTCACCTGTCCGTACTGGTTTGAACTGGGATCTCTTGACGCTCAGCGGCCTCCAGGGAGCGGCTCAGGGCCAGGGCCCGGCGCTGGGGGATACTGGAAGTTACTGGGTTATACTGGTTTGTACTGGGTTATACTGGTTTGGGGGTTTTCCTTACTGGTTTGTACTGGGAGGGGGTTTAGGGGTCACTGAGATGAAGTGGGATGAACTGGGAAGGGATTTGGGGTGACTGGTTTGTACTGGTTTATACTGGTTTGGGGTTTTTCTTTACTGGTTTGTTCTGGGAGGGGGTTTGGGGGTTTTTTGGGATTTTTGGGGAGAATTTTGGGGATTTTGGGGCATCAAAAATCCCAATTTTCAGTCGGAATTTTGGGTGAATTCGGGGGATTTTGGGGCTTTAAAAATCCAAATTTTTAGTGGGAATTTTGGGGTGAATTTGGGGGGTTTTGGGACTTCAAAAATTCCAAATTTTGGGTGAATTTTGGGGATTTTGGGGAACTAAAAATTCCAATTTTTAGTGGGAATTTTGGGGTCATTTTTGGGGATTTGGGGGCTCCAAAAATCTCAATTTTAGTGGGAATTTTGGGGGATTTTGGGTGGGAATTATGGAGTGAATTTGGGTAATTTTGGGGCTTCAAAAATCCCATTTTTCAATCAGAATTTTGGGGTCATTTTTTGGGATTTTGGGGCTCTGAAATCCCGATTTTTAATGGGAATTTTTGAGGCATTTTGGGTGAATTTTGGGGGATTTTGCGGCTCTAAAAGTTCCAATTTTTAGTGGGAATTTTGAAATGAATTTAGGGGATTTTGGGACTTTAAAAATTCCCACTTTCAGCAGGAAATTTTGGGGTGAATTTTGGGGATTTTTGGGCTCTAAAAATTTCAATTTTAGTGAGAATTTTGGGGGATTTTGGGTGGGAATTTTGGGGTGAATTTGGGGGATTTTGGGGCTTAAAAAAATCTCAGTTTTCAGTCGGGATTTTGGGGTCATGTTCTGGGATTTTGGGGCTCTGAAATCCCGATTTTTAGTGGGAATTTTGGGGGTCATTTTAGGGGCATTTTGGGTGAATTTTGGGAGATTGTGGGGCTCTAAAAGTTCCTATTTTTAGTGGGAATTTTGGGGTGATTTTTGGCATTTTGGGGGGAAATTTTGGGGTGAATTTTTTGGGATTTTGGGGAACTAAAAATCCCAATTTTTAGTGGGAATTTTGGGGTTTTTTGAGGGATTTTAGGTGGGAATTTTGGGGTGAATTTAGGGGATTTTGAAGCTTAAAAAATCTCAGTTTTCAGTCGGGATTTTGGGGTCATGTTCTGGGATTTTGGGTGGAAATTCTGGGGTGAATTTTGGGGATTTTTGGGGCTCTAAAAATTCCAATTTTTGGGGGGGAATTTTGGGGGTTTTGGGATTTTAAAAATTCCAATTTTTGGGTGAATTTTTGGGATTTTTGAGGCTCTAAAAATCCCAATTTTAGTGGGAATTTTAGGGGGTTTTGGGGGAATTTGGGGTGGGAATTTTGGGGTGAACTTGGGAGATTTTGGGGCTTCTAAAAATCCCATTTTTTCAGTCGGAATTTTGGGGTCATTTCCTGGGACTTTGGGGCTTTGAAATCCCGAGTTTTAATGGGAATTTTTGGGGTCATTTTTGGGGCATTTTGGGTGAATTTTGGGGGATTTGGGGGCTCTAAAAGTTCCAATTTTTAGTGGGAATTTTGAGGTTTTTTGGGGGGATTTGGGGTGGGAATTTTGGGGTTTTTTGGGGGGATTTTGGGGCTCTGAAAATCCCAATTTTAGTGGGAATTTTGGGGTGAATTTTGGGGATTTTGGGTAGAATTTTTGGGGTGAATTTTGGGGATTTTGGGGCTTTAAAAATTTGTCCTGGGTTGAAGTATATTTTATCACCATCTTCATGAACTGCTGAAACCAGGTGAGGCAGTGCTCCCTGCCTCCTCCACTCTGGCTTATCTTCTGTTAATGGCCCATCAGCACCTTTGCTACACAGCTCACAGATAACCCCCTCCTGGACTACCTCCTGTTAATGGGCCCATCAGGCCTTATCACATGACTCACCATCCCATTGTGGGATGCTCCACCCAGAGGGAGAAACCAAACATTCCAACCTGGATATCAGCTGAGACTCTGAACACCAGAGGGGCGCTTACCCACTGGATTCCCAGAGGACCCGAGCTACCAGACTTTTCTACAGGATCACTGCTTCAGGAAGACCACCTCATCTGGACTGCTTCCATCACTCCGCTCAGGTTGTATTCTGACTCTGTCAGTGGTCTTTTGTATTATTGCATCTATTTTAGTTTACTTTCTTTCCTTTTTTTTTTCCTATTAAATTGTATCTCTGACTTGGAGCCTCTCATTTGTTTTGCTTCCAAACCACTACACATGGAGAAGAAAAAGCCCATTTTAGTTATTAATACAGTTGTTCACGTTCCATCACAATCAGAAGACAGCATAATTAACTATTAGCATATTATTTGAGAATCAAAGCTTCCAGCCAGAAAAACTGTCTGTCAAGAGATGTCAGTAAGCAGAGGCAGCCATAGTACGGAGACCACACAGTTCCTCGTGCCCACACGTTCCCAGTGCACGATGCAAGTAATCATCAAAAGCACAACTGAGACAGAATACAGTAATAGAAAGTTAACGACTTACACCATTTGCACCATAAGAATGCAGTAAGAGGAGGGAGCTCAGGCAAATACAGTTACAAAGTAGGTTGAAAAGCAGCTCGTCTTACTAATCAGAACAGCATTGAGCGGTACGATGTGCAGAATTCAGAGACAACGTAAGAAAAATATTATCTAGCAAATAATATATGCCTGTGGTTAAAGATCGAAATTATGACACCCATTCCTGGTTTTGCCAGCTCTCCTGTGAAATTGTGAGGAGGCTCCACTTCTCCATCATTAAAATGGGGATCACAGGAAATTCTTGTTACTTGGAATGCTAAAGTTTACTTAAACTTTCAAATTCTACGTATAGGATACTGCAGAAGGAGTGTTTTCAGTTTTATTTAAGTCTTGAATTTTAAGCACAGTGGAAATGAATGAAAACACAGTTAAGTTAAACTCTGGTGCTTATTTGTCCCTGGACCTTTTGGATAAAAGTCCCTCTGGACTAAAAATCTGAGGAAAACTAGTAACAGCAGGGAAAGTCAATTGCATTCATAAGTAGAAATGAAAGATATGTAAGGTGAAGAAACTCGTGTGGCATGCGTCAATGGAACTAGTCCTAGTTATTAGTTACTAGTCGCGGCGAACAGGCGCTTTCTCGCTTCCCAGGCTAGGAGACGCACTTTCCGTGCTGCAGAAGCTTCTCTGTTTGTGGAGAGAACCAGTCCACCAGGCCATTGCTATTCCAATTTAAACATTCAGTTCCACTCTCTGCTGTGCTCCAGATACCCCTATATGTTACTCCAGTGTCTTTGTAGCATTTAACTTCAGTATCTGAAAAAAAGGTAAGATGTGAAAATCTAAGGACAGCATACCAATTCTTTTCCCTGACAGTTTCCCCAGTCTCTGCTCTGTTTAAACTTGGCTCTCAAATGTCTTGTCTAGTAAGTCAGTGAAAATGCCCTGTCAGGCAGTCTGTAAGTGTATATGAAGGTCTTCAGTTACAAAATTTAGAGTTTTATTAAGAGACACCTAGAACAACCAAGATGTGCTTAAAAGTTCTTTGTAGTATTAGCTTTAGAATAAAAAAAGACAACTTACTAGAGAGCCTAGCCTACAGCAGGAGCTTCTGGGTATCTCATCCTTGTGTACTGCACAGCTAACCCCAATAGCTGTGTTCACAGCAGTTGATGCGGTATACTCACCTATTTCACACCGCTTCCCTGAGAAACCTTGGTGGCACTGGCAGATGAAGAGCTGTGGGGAATAATATGCCTGTGAACACTGGCCCCCATTGTAGCATTTATTTCTGGTGCAGGCTGTGGAATAAGCAAAAGCCAGGAAATACTGTTAGATTTCACAGAAGCAAGAAGCTGGAAATGTATACACACCTTTCATTTTCCTGTCAGTCTCTTTTAGCCTGTTCTGTTTTTCCCTACCCACCTGTTATTGCCATGTGCTTACAGCCTTTTTGTGTAGCGCTTCAATTTTTTTCTCTGTTTCATTCTCTCCACATATTCTGTCAGACTTTCTCAGCTCCATGCCCACTCCCACTTAGTCCCGCCCATGACAGTGTATACTGGTATTTTCTTTTCTATCCTCTTCTATTCCCAGACAAATTTTCTGTGCAGTAACTCTGGCCCTGACAGTGGATGATTAGATGGACAAGCTCTCACCATTTCCTTTTTCTTTGTCATACTTACCTCTGACAGGCAGAGTGTGGCAGTGACTCCGACCACTGTCACACCTACAGTATTCGATTCTGCTCCCTGAAAGCCTCAGCCAGGTCCCCCTGTATTGGTAAATTTCTGCAGATGAATTATCTGTGCAAATGGCTGTAATCGGAGAAAGGAAATCCTCTTTTAGTTCAGGGAAAAGACCTGGCTGAGCAAAAGGACTCCCTTCTATTTCCAGGAGAAAAGCATCTGTGATGGGAGCATCTTTCTAATGGGTTGCCCTTTTTCCTTCTCCGACCACAACGGTCCCATCTCTCTCGCTGCTGTGCTGCCAAATGTACTGTTCCACTATTGACTCGTCTCTCTTTCTTTCAGGAAGAGCAGAGGGAGGGGAAAACTTTGTTGTGGATGGTATTAATGCGCTGGTATTTTGCCTTCTGAATCTCTCATCCACATAACCATGACAAAAAGCTGTCAGGCTCTGTTTCTTCAGCATGATTTGCTTTCCCCTCCCATGTTCATAATGCTCCAGCTAACATGGTTTTAGTTAGCCTGGCTTACCTCTAGATCTGGCTCCTCGTTTGAAACGCATGTGTAAGCCCTGCAAGCAAAGAAGGTTAATTCTGTGAGTAACTGCTCTCTTAAAAAAGATGAGAGAACAAGTACCTTCAAAGAGTCAGTCCTTTTCTTAAGGGCATGTAAATCAGGAGCTCTGAGGAATTGTCTGCCCGCTTGTCAGACAATACAGTGAAATGTGCCTCTAGTACCTCAGTATGGGTTCCTAAGAATTGTAAATCATTTTGTTCCACAGATTACCAGGTGATTGCTTGTCATCTGAGTGAGGTGAATCTGGGATATGCCGTACTCACATTGTGTGTGAAGTCATTATGTGTTCTTGGGGCGTTGCAAATGCTAACTAAAGCTTGCCAGCTTTCTGCTATTTGAAGGAGGTTCAAGCAAATAATTTCCAAGGTAGGTACAGTCAACAAGCAGTTACTTTTGCTCACTGACATGCAGTTTCCCCATGAGACTTTGTAGCTTGATTGTCTTTAAGAGATATGTCTCTTGCAGCCAGTTAAATGAAATATTTTGGATAAAGTTTAATGGAGGAAACCAATTTAGAAAGTTTCTTTGATTAGGCCACAAGAGAAAGAAGATAAGAAGGAGGAAAGGTGGGATAGCAATTTTTTGAGAAAGGGAGTAAACGTTCTGGAATTGTGTAGCATTTACTCAAGCTGTGTGTGGTGTGAGGCTTAAAGTGAGGGGACAAGGGAACCACTGACGTGCAGTTTTAAGTGAGAATAGTGATGAAGATGATGACCATAGAAAACGGAAGGCTGGTTACAATGGAGTTCTTATTAACAGTGAAAGGTGACAGTGAACAGATACACCAAGAATACTCGGAGAAGACTTGTTTACTTGCAAGTCTTGAAATGAAAACGAGCCAGGATAACACATAACACATCCACAATGATAGACTACTTTGTAACATTTTTCTTCCTCTGGTTTGTAGTGAGCTAAGCAGATTCTCATTCTGTCTGATGCAGACAGCTGCAGCCAATGGCAAAGAAATGCTGCTGAAAATACAGGAAGATGGCAAGAGAATTATTTGATGCATTAGCCTCTTACCTGGCACTGGGCAGTCATGATTGCTCCTACCAGCACAAGGAGACATGGGAGCTTGCCTTCCATTCGGAGTGTTTTTCACATCAGCTCTAAATATCAAATTATCTGTAGAGACAAAAAATAGGATGTTGAACAAAGGAAGTTTACAGTGTGAATGCAGTTCAAGGTGTAACTTTAAATGAAAGTTTTAAATGATGAGAATTCTTTTTATACATTTTTTCAACCCATCACTTCTCAGCTGTCTGGTCTAACTGTCCTGGTCTTCCTAGGGAAACTGCCAGGCTGGATCCAGATGTGCTTTTACTTGATAAATTTAGAAGCTTGTAAGCTAAAGCACACTCATTTACATCTGGAGGAAACTGAGAGAGTGCTTCCTGGGGAATAATACAGAAGTAAATTCCAAGTACTTTTTCCCTAAATTGTAGGATGCCAACAGTAGTACCATGTGCACTATTAGAGAGATGGGCTTACCTGATGATGCAGTGTAATGGTGATTTAAATGTGTTAATTGAGATTCTGATTACTGACACCTACGTAAGAGATCTCTTGCAGAGGGTCTGCTGAAGGGTCAATTTGTGTTAACAGTGGTTTAAGAGGATCTGCATTTCTTGTAGACTGCTACTTTGGGTGAGAGTGAAGATTCTCTCTTGTGTAGAGAATGTGTAGGCAAAATGACTTTGCTTGATGATAGGTGAGGACTTATTTTCAATATTTCTACCGATCCTTCCCAACTAAGCCTTTAGTTTTTACTAGTATCATACGCTTTTGCTAAAAAGGCAGAGTTGTGGCAATGGTCTGGCAGGCTAGCTTTTTTCTGATAGTCTCATTTATTTGTTGCAGCATCTTTCTCTATGTCACTTCTATGCAGTCACAACTATACATTTGTTGGGGGTTGGGTTTGTTCCTTCTTTCTCTGGGGAAATTTTTCCCCACGGGTTGCCAAGGGGACCGGGTGTTGGATACTTGAGAGTGCTTGGCTGAAACAAAGAGATGGACAAAAGGTGGAAGGGGGAGATAACGCAGGTAAAAGACACAGCTTGAGGCAGCTGCGTGCTTTTCTGCTTCCGGCGTTCGGGAGACGCGTGTCGGCCGCTCCTCGAGGATCTCAGCCGCCGCAAAGCACGCCGAGCAGAAGCTGGGCGCTTTCTGCCTCGCCTTCGAGCTTCTTCGGCGCTGCTCCTCTTGCTGCAGCGTGACCCTGCACCCCCTGCACTGCCGGGACATCCTGCCCCTGCCTGCCGGGACACCCTGCCATCCCAGCTACCAGCCCGGGACTTTTCCACTGTTCCAGCTTGGTGCTCTGAGGATCCTGCAGGGACACCGAAACCAAACTGCCCTGGGTTTTGTGAAACAAAGCCCTCAAGGTTCTTGGTACTGTTGTCGTTTGTCATTAATGCTGTAGTTGTTTGGTGGGGGGGGAGGTTTTTTTTTTGTGTTTGTTTGCTTTGTATTACATACTAGTAAAGAACTGCTATTCCTATTTCCCAAATCTTTGCCAAAGAGCCTCTGATTGTAATTTTACCTAGCAGATACCTGTCTTCCTAAACCAAGACAGATTTTGGCGCCCAACGTGGGGCTTGAGGGCACTGAGAAAAGAAAAGGGAAGAGAAATAGCAGTTCTTAACTAACCTAGTACTTTCTTTTGTGTGCGTTGGATATAAAAACCTCATTAGGCTGCATCATGTGGTCTAACTTAGCCTGGTTTGGGTGGCATGTGGTTGTGGCTGTATTCCTTCTATTTGCAGGCCCTTATCTAAACATGGGCCCTATAACTAAGGCTACTGTGACTGTCATCCAGTTTATTTTATGGCTTGATAAGGTGAAGAACTCATGGATTTTTAATTTCCTCTGGAAGGCAGGCACATGGATTCAGGGCTATCGTACACTAACTGTGTGTTTTTGGAGTTACTTTAACAATGGTACCTACTGTGTGGAAATGACACCGGGGGAAGTTTCTTTTTCCCAACCCTTTACCCATCTCTTTGGGTCTGCCCCACCAGTTTTTGAAGGGTTTAAATCCTCTCTGAATGCTAATGATATCATACAATGGCTGGTGCTGCTAATAGGCGTATTCTGTTTAGCATTCAGAGATAAGGGAAGATTGACCTGGATAACCACCCTGATACCTAGCCCACAGAATAGGGATGATACCCCAGAGCCTGACTCTGCCCCACAGCCTGCCTCAGAAAGGACCCACCCGGATTGGGTTGAGGTTCTGGTAAAAGAGATAGGCCAAATGCTGAAAGAGTACATTTCCCCAGCTCATGAAAAACCCTCCCCCTGCCCCGAGAAGGCAGAGACTGATGGTGCAGCAGTGGAACCCACAGATGTTACAACTGTCCAGGTTCCAGCTGAACCACAAGGGCAGCCACAGCCAGCAGCAGTCGCCCCTGTGGAAACAAGGAAGTGTAAAGTGAAATCGTCAGATCCTGATATTAAGGGTAAGAAAGGAGGGTCCTCACAGTCCACAGAAGAGCCACAGGTTGAGATCATCACTGAGTCCCTGACATATGAAAGTCTACGTAATCTGTAAAAAGATATTGCACGACGAGGACGTGAGGCTTATACAGCCTGGCTACTTCGAGTCTGGGACCTTATGGGTACAGGTGTGCAACTGGATAGTGCTGAAGCAAGGAATTTGGGACCCTTGACCCAGGACTCAGGTATAAATCAGGTATTTGTAAGAGACCAAAGGCCCCTTTCCCTTTGGAAATGACTTCTAATGAGTGTGAGAGAGAGATTTGTCCACAGAGACAGAATGCAAGAGCACAACAATAGAATGTGATGGAAGACCCTTGAGGAAGGAATCCAACAGTTGAGAGAAGTGGCAGTATTGGAAGTACTTTTTGGGAGGACCGGACAGCATGATAATGACCCCGACAAGGTTAAATGCACAGGGCACATGTTGTGGAATCTGGCAACTCATGGACCATCCCAATACGCCACATTCATCGCAACAATTAATGCCGAGGATAACCGAGAGACAGTGGGTTCTGTTGCCAACAAGCTCAGAAATTATGAAAGTATGATCAGTGGTCCAATGCAGGCTCATGTCTCTGCGGTGGTGAAGGAACTCAA